>NW_028318345.1:1316071-2632142 GCF_062004578.1 Staurois parvus
CCAGCAACGCTCACATAATTATTCTGCCACAGTCATCCTGTTGTCCCATTTATTTTTATTGAGGCAAGCTGCTTACAGCTTGACAATTTATGTTTAGTTTCATTTAAAACAAATAGGATGTCTGAATAACTGGAGGTTATAATCTCAGTAAAGGTCTTGATTAATATATGTACTTAGATTCAAATATTTTAAAATACAGACCTGTGAATCCATGTTTCTGGACTTTTAGGAAACTTAGTCAATGCCAGTTTTCCCAACTGCAAATCTTTGACAGGGTTTAAGACTCCAGACTGAATTAGTTCTTTCCTGTTGAGAGAAAGGCAACACTCATTTGAGTAAAAAGCGTAGTTACAGTGCCAAGACGTTTATTATAGACCTTGAAAAACAGGAAAAGCTAGCTTATTCCGTGTTATCAAGCGATTTTATTATAGAAAAGTTATTAAAAAAAAGGCACCATTAGCAAACCAAGGACTGACAATTAGCAAGTCCTAAAAATAAAGACGCTGCATGAAAAATAGCAAGTAATGACTAGCTGCCATATCAGCAGCATTTGTGGCATCTTTTCACATATTTCCAATAAAATCAAATATATTCACATGGGAGTAATCTGCCAGTACACACTATTATCCTGTTGTCAGTCAGCCAGTTCTCTTTCTGACTGCGCTGCTTCATTAGCTCGGCAGACCATATTGAAAAGAAAAAAATGATCCGTTACCAAGCGCAATTTGTAGATAAATTATTCTATAAAAATCCATAAGAATTTTAGAGAAACAGCAACCCTTTTTGTTCTAAACATTTATTTTCCTTTCAAAAGAACTTTTTCTCAATGGCTGGCATATGTAGGATCCCTTATTTCTCATATGCTGTACCTGCTACTGACACAAGCCAAGACATTAAACTGGTCAGTAGGCTGCAGCCAGTTCAAAAGTGATACGCACACAATTATGGCAAGTGTAGATAACCTGAAGCTTGACTGCAACACAGCAACCATATTGTTTGTATATAATTATAGGGATAAACTGTATACATATATACATACAGTCAGGAATACAACACTAGATCCAAGGACATACATTAACCCCTTAACGCTGCACCTTCTGGCCCTTTAGATGATGGGAGGCAGGGTTTTAGATCATATGATCGCCGCACTCTGTTTACATTTGTGTACGCAAATATTCAGCATCTCGGGAAGGCCCACTCCTGACTGTAGTCGCAAAAAACCCCCAAACATCAAACCTACATACTTGCCTCCATGTTGCAGCATCGGTGTCCAGATGCATCTGTCCCACACCGGCTCTAAGAATGAACAATCACATGACCGCTGATCACTCAATTCTTGGTCTGCTCTGAGCGAAGAGCAGTGATCGTCAGTTCCTGCTCTCTGCTCTGCATCGGGCTTGGGAGAGGGTGGGAGCAGCCGTGTGTTGAAAGGCAGAGCCAGCTGTCAGCTCTGCCCGTTAGCTGATAGCAGAAAATAACCTGCTATCAGCTAACTCTGGGTCACAGCAGAACAAAAGTAAGTGTACTTCCATTCACCCAAAAGAGAAGTATGGCTAAAACGTTTAGGACATACTTCTCTTTTCAAGTAGATGTAAACTCAGCTAAATAATATTTATTTTGCTAAAGCGCTGTATAGACTTAACAACTGCCATTTTTTATTAAATACTTGCTTTATCTTATCACCTTTGTTGCATCCAGTGGTGTCAATCTGCAGCCATTTGCTGTCTATATGCGTGCCTTTTTTTTTTAGCAGGTTTCCTGAGGGTAACAGTAGACCATGTGAATGTAATGTGTGTTGAAACAGCCACTTGTGGTCACCATTGAGAGACCATTTGACAGGTTGACAATGCTGCCGGCACTCCTGCCCACCCCCCCAACCCCCTTCACCGCCAAGTGCCTACCATAGCAAGCCACTTGCTATGATGGCACTCGTGCGTGCTTGTTCCCAAACAGCCCCATGCATCCGTAAGACACACAAGAGAGTGTCTCAGCCTTGCCCCCTGCTTCCTCATCACTGGCTGTCACTAAGCCAGTGAGAAAGCTGAAAGAGCCTCGGTTCACTTGTACATTGCAGGATTGAGACCGGCTCAGGTAAGTATAAGTGGGGGCTGAAGGGAAAGCTTCACTCATACAGTGAATGAAGGTAAAACAACATTCTACCTTTACAACCACTTTAAATAAGAATACTATACCAATTAAAAAAAAATATATATATATTATTATGGTTGATCTGGTATCTAGTGAGAAAAAATTTCCAACATGACCCTTTCAAACTTTTCACCTGAACAGATCACATCTTGAAAGCAGTATACCAATGAACAAGAAATCAAGTGATCATTCTGAAAACTGGCATTTTTGCCCCTCTTTCTTATAATGTGTACTAAGCTTAAAGTGGTACTCCACCCAAAAAGGGAAGTTCTGCTTGTCTGCCCTCCTTTCCCCCGTCTACTGGCCCATTTGGCACTCTTTTTGGGGGTGGGGGGTTGGGAGCGGATATCTGGTTTTGACAGGCACCCGCTCTCACTTCCGGGTCAGATCAATGTGGCGATCTGAGCCGGAAATTCGCCACACATACACGCACATCCTAACTACTGCAGCCTTCTGGAACACTTCACAGGTCCCAGAAGGCTGCGGCCCATTCACAAAGCGCAGTGCACCCAAAGCCAATTTAAGAATTGGCTCAGGTGAGGACATCACTAGAACCTTGGGAAGGGGAAGTGTCCTTATATTAAAAGTCAGCAGCTACAGTATTTGTAGCTGCTGACTCAACTTTTTTTTTGGGGGGGGGGGGGGGGGTTGGGTTGAGCCCAGGGCGGAACACTGCACCTGAGCAACAGAAACTAAAGACACCATTTATTTTTTTAATCCAAAGCAAATCGTCCATCCATTCATGTATCCGTGCTTTACTTTGCTGAGAAATCACTTTGAAAAACACCCCCTAGCATTTCTGGCTGTGGCCATCTTGAGTAAGGGCAGATGATTCTTGCAGCGTAAGGATTAAAAACAGTCAAAGTTGAAGTTCAGTTCTCTTTTAAAGGTAAGAATTTAAAATAGACAAACTACAAGCAAAGTCTAAAGGTTCACCACTTTTCCAAGAAATAATGCAAGTCAGTCAATACTACTAGAACTATTGAGGTAGACACTACTAATATAGGAAAATGTTTGGCTAAAAAAAAGCTTGGAGTCCCATAAGATTATCTGCCAGCATTCTGTCAATGAGTAATCTGGAGTGACATATGTGTACCCAAGTTCTCTCTAATAGAAAGAATAAAACGGATGTGATATTTATACTGGGTCACCAGTGTTCTATGAATTGTAAACAAACAATTTAACAAGTGTATATATACAGTATATTGAAGGATAGTAGAAGAAAGGGTGCAAGTTCCAAGTGTAGCACATACCTTACATTCCAGGCTGTGGTGAAATCTGGATTTAGAAGCAGTAGTGTGCATGTTACGTCAATCAGCTCTACAAGACAGAAAAGTAAAACACTACATCACTAATCAGTATATCTGACATGTATAAATTTGTAAATGCTTAATCATGTACTGTAGATGCATACCAATTAATCAAACATAATACAAAAGGTCATATGCCACTTTTCTTTTAATCAACACCTAAACTGTTACCAACACAGCAGGAGGATGCAGTTCTAAAGGGAAACTGATCTTGCAATTAGTAGTAGTCGGTAACTGTAAATCAATAGAGCTATAGAGTTCCATGTCAGTGCCGGTTCACATATATGTGGACTGGATGAGATTTTAACTGTGAAAAAAACATTGCTTCCTATGGTGCCTATTCAGATATGTCCAGTATGCTGGCGGTACGAATTCAGTGCAGTTTGAAAAAAAAAAAAAAAAGTAATGTACATTTTCTGAGCAGTGCAGTCTGGTTCAGGTGCGGATTACAGGCTATTGACTTCTATGGGGACCATTTCTAAACCACTAATGTGTGAACAGGGTAATCCTGAAAGCTAATCCTGTCCTGAACCTGATGTAAACCTGGCATGAATTTACTGAACTACTGTATCAATTAGCTGTGAAACCTGAGCTTCAATCCTCACCGCACATGTGTGAATCAGCTTTTACTCTACAACCAGCGGCATTTGCTCAGCGACTAAAAGTAAGCACATACATACCTGAAGACGACCTGCAAATAATTACTAGTCTACCCGGTGAGGACTTCTGTACTCCAATCAGGTCATTGGATCCATCTGTAGACATGTATTCTGGGTACATAATTTTGCAGGACCAGCAATCCCAATTCCCCCAATTTTGCAAGCCTCATCTTTATGAACGTTTTATTTATACCCTTTTGTAGACTGGACGTGTTGCTCAGAATTGAGATTCCTCAGCACACAATAAGTTGAAGGGACAGCTGAGGCACACAGTCTTTACCAATGTAGCTGTAACTATACAAGTTTTGCATATGTTTTGGGTATGTCCCAAGCTCAGTCCCTTTTGGTCCGATGTTTTTCAACTGATTAATCTTCGATTGCAAATGTCTACTGTTCCACCTGAACTGGCCTTGCTTAGAACTCATACAGGGTACAAAATGATCTCACCAAATGAAACTGTTGACATTTTATTATATTATGCTATGAAATACTGTATATACGGTTGAAGTGGACCTCAGTATACCCTCCAGCAGTATCATCCTGGGGGAACACGATTGATGCTGCTTTTCCTTTTTACAAGCTTACCATGGAAATGTGACAAGGTGTAGCTCCTCTGGATGTCATGGTAGCGGGGTTTGTGTTTGAGACTGCTTCTGAATGCTGGGCTCTACGTCCTTGGGTGAAGAAATGGGGGACCCTTCCTGACTACCCAATGTTAGAGGGGATTTGTTTCTTCCAAAGCAAATACACCTTTGCACACTGGTACTGACTAGTATTCCAGTATTTCTCTTCTCTCTCAGTTTTTCTCCATAACGGAGATAATGTGACACCAGTACTGACGGAAAGGAGCAGGGGAGGGTCAAACAAAGCTGCTGTGCAGGCAACCAACATCCTCCTCATCAACGGATGATGTCATTGGTTATGTGCCAGCACCTAGAAGGTTGTAATGGTGCACAATGGAAACCTGTGGCATTGTGAAATTAAAAGGTTTACAATTTTTTAGACATTTTGCCAAGGCATCCCTGAAAAAACCTCAAGGCATCCTGGTTGAAAAAGCTGCCATAACCCAGCTTTGTTTCCTTTTCTCTGAGCTAGGTGTACGTTTCAAATAATAATATACACCAGAGCATAGCTTTGAAAAACTGATCATCCATCATAAGGAGACGTCTCTTGAGAGGTGAGCTTAAACAAGAATCTGTTTTACTTTTTTCTAAGCCTCTCATTTCTACCCAACTATATCTTTCCGGTGACTGCTGCTGGAGCAGAAGATCAATAGTTTCTAATCGCATAGTCAACTTTATGTTTATTGGTCCTTCCAGCTGGTCAGAACCAAAAACAAATACAATTCCAGAAACAGTTGGCAGTTCTTGATGATAAGTTGTATAGACTGTACATGGATTCATTTCACAAAGTTATTGAAGGAACAAAAAAAAAAAAACACAATAATTACATATACAACAAACCAGTACACTAAACACTTCAGTAAAATCCGCTACTGGTAAATTGACTTTTGCAGAAACTAAACTGTGCTGTGCTATTAGGCCTGTGTAGACAACTTTGGGCTTGTGTTGATGACATCATTGTGAGACACTTCTGAGATCATTCAGAACACACTGAAGGTGCCTTTGACCTGCAGTTGATCTCCTAACCCGCATTTGACCTACCTAAAGCAGGGTTTTGCATTCCCATAGACTTATATGGGAATACAAAACTCATTTGAAGTAAACTAGAGCCAGTCGTCACAGGCCCTTAAAGTGTCCATGCACCCTATTCTACAATAATAAGTATTGTTACCATACCACACAACTAGCATTTTAAAAAAGGAGGTCCACAAAGGCAGCCTGCTTGAATTACTTTGTAACAGGTTGACTGGTGATTATTCGGCCAACAGACCTAAATACAAGATGTAGTTACCAATGCTTGCAGTTGCAGATATAACACTAAATTCTATTACACTTGCATTGAAACAGAGAGGTAGGGGAGCATTTTCTACAGCTCTCCCACCACCAAATGCAGTCACAGTTTAATGGTGACCTGACAGCCCTGTAAACACAGGGATGGTTGTGTCACTTTACAGGGACAAGAAAAAAACCCCCCAAAAAACAAACAAACACCCTGGGGCCTGTACTGATACGTAACCTGACCAATTCAAATGAATAGAGCTGCCTCTGAAAGCCAACCAAAAGTCCAAAAATAAATAAATAAAAAAAAAAAAAAAAAAAAAAAAAAAAAAAAAGGGAAGAAAACACGCACGCACGCACTAAAAACAGGCATTCGGGAGGTGATATTGTATCTCCAATGCCTGTCAGCAGCTGCCACAAGTGTAAAGGGACCCAAAAAGGAGTGTTAGCCTAAGGTAGCTCTATTAAATTAGACGTAACAAAAATGAAGACCATCCATCAATAAGACTGTACTGATATTTTAGACTGATACGTGTTAGAAATGACCAGGCAGTACAAAACAGGTGTACTTCTCTACACATGCTGTAATGAACTAGGAGTGCAGAGAGAGAGAACACAGAGGCAGATCACACAAAACAACTTGCGGGCGTTTATTGGGGTACGGAAAGACAACCGGGGTACATGACACAGTACAACAAAAAGTCCACCGGGTGGTAATGTATCTCCCCAGATAGTCCACATAGGGTGTAGGCCAGATGAAGCAGGGAGCTAGGTCAGTACACAGGGCAAAGGAGAGGGTTAAGTGCAGTGCACAGTTCCAATTGTGGGGAGCCTGGGGTAGAGAGCTGGGGGACCCGTAGCAGAGGCAGGAGTCTTCCTTGATCCTGGTAAGGGAGTGGGCTTTGGGGGTCTGGCTGCAGCACAGAGCCTCACAGAACAGCAGCTGAGCAAAGGGACAGCAAGCAGGGGAACTTCTGTCCGGGCCCTGCTCTGGCATTTTATTTCCTCTGAGGCGGTGTGTTCTCATTGTCCAGGTAACCCGAGACTAGGCATCGGGTAACCCTAACATTAGGCCTCGCCCCTTCCACAAACAGGGAAAGCGGGACCACGCTGTGCCTGTGGAGACTGGAGAAGGGAAGGTGCGCAGCGCCAGGAGGGTGGCCTGCATGTAGTGAATCCACATGCAGGCAGAGCAGGGGGGGGCGACTGCCCGACGTTCAGTCGGGGAGAACAGGACACAGCCACAGTGAAGGCAGTCCTTCCAGCAGCAGTGGCATTGTGGTGAACTGGGGGGTTAGTAACAGTGTGTGAAACACTGAGGGCTAATTCACACAGAATGGACAGCTGCTGGAGAGGTAAACCACAGCGGCTTCCTCTCTGACCACTGTCCGTTCCAGCTGCAGTAGGGGGCGGTGTGAGATTCTACACATTACACAGCTCCCTTATTTACCTGTACACTTCATTAATGTCACTGTACAGCAACTCAATGTGCTAGGGTTGCTGGTTCGAATCCCAACCCCGGCACCACCTGCCTGGAGTTTGCATGTTCTCCCTGTGACTGCGTGGGTTTCCTCTGGGTACTCCGGTTTCCTCCCACACTCCAAAGACATGCTGGTAGGTTAATTGGCTCCTGTCTAAATTGGCCCTAGTATGTATATGTGTATGAATGTGAGTTAGGGACTTTAGATTGTATGCCCCTTGAGGGTTAGGGACTGAGGTGAATGTACAATATATGTATGTAAAGAGCTGCGTAAATTGACAGCGCTATACAAGTACCTGAAATAAATGTGCTGCACTTCTGTATAGTGACATGCGATCCTGTATGGTGCGTTTTGATAAAATGCAGCATGTCAGCATTTTAACCGCACCTGAACAGTGAACCGAGCACACAGAAAACAAATGTTTTCAGTGCATCCTTGCAGTGACTGGCGTTCTACAATATAGTAAAATGCTGGTCACCGCACATAGTGTAACTCCAGCTGAAAGGGCAACTACACTAAATGGAGAAAAATACATAGTAAATAAAAAAATATATTACATATACAATTGCTACACAAGCCACATTGTACTTATTATTAAAAATTACTCTCCCATTTCAATCTGCAACGTTGCAATTTTCTGTAAAATTCAATACAATATTGCAACCAGGAGACAGACAGACAGACAGACAGACAGACAATCTGTACACTGTTGGTGTAGGAAGCTCCTCCAGAAATATCATTTCCTTCTTGGATGGTTGGCTCACGGATTTTTCCAGACGTCTGTACCAAGATACAAGTGAAGATTTTAGGCGCCCTCTACAACAGAATTTACAATCTGGCTAAGATACTTCTTAAGGGTTAGTGACTTCTAAGTGGATGCAGACACTGAATCTCTTCTAATAACAATCGAGTGCACCAGGTGATTATAATAAACCAGAATCTTCCATTTAGAATCAGTATGCAAAAGACAGAGTGAGACAAACCACTCTAATTTTCAAACAGAAATAGGAAGGAATCTGCGCCAAATTTAATAAAATCCCTGCAATGTAAATTGACCTCACAGAGGAGATTGTTCTTTCTTTGAACAAAAAGTGGAGTGAATCTTTAACAGGTTTAAAAAGCAAACATATCTTTCAATTCCATGAAGACCAGATTTTTTGGTATTACAAAAAGATGGTAAAAGCAAACTAAGAATAAAAAGCTATGGGAAAGAAAAAAATAAAACTGTAGATAAAGAAGAAAAGCTATATTTTAACTTTTAAATTTATCTTTCATCTTCAAAGGTATTTTTTTTCCCAATTCAAGCTGCATGATTGCTATTTAAAGATGACAGGCATGGAATTCAATACCCAACATATAAGCAGATGTTGTGTCTGAAGTGCTATGGATATTTAATAGAAGCTATACGGACTTTCAGCATTATGTCATGCACTATAGGCAGAGCTAATGTTAGAAATTATGGAGCCCCATCCAACCAACCTGACAGGGACCCCTACATGTGAGGTTGGGGGTGGTAAACACCATAGTTGAGTGCTGCTTTTACCACGCACCAGTCGCTACCCCCTTTAGAAACAGGAGCAGTGGCTAGCGATCTACATATTCCCAGGCTGTGATGCTAGGTTTCGCAAGCCATGGCAGACATTATACCCCTGTCAAACAAGACACTTTCAAGAAAATAGTGCTGCTCTGCAAGTGCCCCACAACTGCATGCAAAGCACATGGGCGTGGAACGCCAGTGCGGGATAAAGCAGGCAGTGAGGAGGCAATATACCTTCTCACAGCCTGTGAAATGCTCTCTGAAGATTGATCAAAATACAGACTGCTCTTCAGAGAGCAAAACACACTTTTTTTTTTTTTTTTTTTTTTTTAAAAACAGCCCTGTCTGGTGAAATATTACGGGCCTAAACAGACCCCTCGCGTCTCACTTTTGAAACAGAGAATGGAAAAGAGGTAGAGATTCCTCAGTTCCTCTCTCTACAGCCACAGCTGCAAAGGTAAATGTAAAGGAAGCCCTTTGAGTATTCCTGTTCATTCACAAACTGAAGCATAGTAAACAGTTCACTACTTCAGTGATGAATGGACACAGGGGAGATCACTACTGATTGCTCACTGTGTTCATTCAGGAAAAGAAGGGGCTAGTAAATAGAACATATTTACGACCTCCTCAAAACATCCCTGTGTGCCCTCAGCAGCTGCTGGCAGGAGAGGAGGGAAGCTGGCAGTGCTGCAAGGGAACAGGCACACAGGAAGACCTAGCCAGCAGGCTGTACTGTCTTACCAGTGGCCCTGACTGTTAGCGACTTTTGGGTAGAAGTACAACCTTTGCTTTTTCTGTCTCAAATAATGGCAACAGCATTATTACCCCTTTTTGGTCACAAACTATTCTTACTTCACAAGAATAAAGACCAGCATCTTTTTTTTTTAACCTTGCCAACTATGTAATGCACAGGACATTACACCCCAAACCTCAATGATGTAAACATCCTTGTTGCAACTTTTCTTTTTATATGTATGTAGTGTCTTTATCTTCAAACCATTTTAAAGAAAAAAAAAAAAAAAAAAAAAGAGTCAGTTTAGAAAAGCTGGTTATGTAAAAGTTCACAACTGCAACTTTCTATTATCTATATTTTACCAAATCTACAACCTTCTTGTTATATTTAAAAAAGTATGCTAATCCTGGATTTTCCTGCATGAGGAATACCAGTTTTTCCACTGTTATTTTTCAACTAAAACCATCAAAATTGAAAGTATGGCAAATATACTGAAATCAGAGGCATGGGCAGCAACTTCTGAAGTGCAGTTCCAGATGTTCAAGAAAATAAAGGCCTGGACTTTTGTATTTTTTCCTGAATCCAGAAGATATACCTGTCCCAACAGAGAGCTATACATGCGTTGCAAAAAAGGGAACGTATCTATTGAGTTTAAAAAAAAAAAAAACTGCTAGTTTTACCGGTAACTGTATATTCAAAGGAAAGCAACTTGAGAGATGATGGGTTCACCTCTACAGAAAACAATCAGGCAAATCTCTTCCACCCCTCTGACCCTCAGTTAAAGCAGAGCCCCACCCAAAAGGGGATGTTCTGCTTTAAGGACTGGTCCCCTGCTGCCCCGTTAAGGATTGGCACCTTTGGACAGTGGGTACCTAAAACTGACAGGCACTCACTCCCACTGCAATCACCTAGGCGATCGGAAGTGGAAGTTGTCCTCCCCCCTTCCCTCCCCATAGTCTTCTGGGACACGTGACAGGACCCAGAAGACTACGGGGACCATTCAGAAAGTCAGGTGCCCACACTGAAAATGCCAGCGCCAGGAACACAGGATGGCCAGTGAAACGGGCAGCAGGGAAGACACAGTGGGATCGAGGGACAGGTGAATGGATTTTTTTTTTTTTTTTTTTAAAGTCAGCAGCTACAGTTTTTGTAAATGACGACTTATTTTTTTGCAGTTTGACTGAAACTCCGCTTTAAGTTCAAAAGTACTCCACGAGTGCACTATGGTAGATAAAAAAAATTAGACATTAATCCAAGGGTGGGAACTAGGAATGTTGTCTTGGAATATTCCTAGCAACACCACTACCGGTAAAACATAAGGAATTATCCCAATATTCTTCCAGAAGAGCAGCTTGTTAGGAAAAGCAAGTGTAAAATGTGTACCTCAGTGACTCCAAATTGTTGAATTTTCATACTGCAGGTTAAGTCTAACTTTGAAAGTTCTTCTGCTCTATAATGCTTGATGAAGGTACTCTGGTTAGACCATGTAGCTGCCCTGCAGGTTTGTACAGATTTTCCTGCTCTCTCAGCCTACAACATTGCCAAGGAACAAATACAATATCCTCTTTACATTGATGGTAGCACATCTTCCTTTATTTTGTAGACAAGGGTAAATGGTATCTCTTACTGAACTTCTTGATGCCTGTAGGAGCCACTAAAGAGTACCAGAGGTTGAACAGATCTTATGAAGTTTTTGTTCAATCCAGATATTGCAAGAGACACTGGCAAATGTCTAAACAATTAAAAGTCCTTTCCTTATTTGTGGGGTCTTTCCAAAGGGAGGGTAAAAATCTGGGCTCCTTTGAAATATAGTCACTATCTTAAGTAGTTATATCAGATCAGACTTTAGAAGGACTATCTGGAAAACCACATATGCTTCTTTTACTGATAAAGCCTGTAGGCCCACGTTTCTGGTTGATGTAATTCAGAGCAAAAAAGGCAAACCTAAGGATCAAAAATATTATAGAGAAATTCTCTATGGGTTCAGACGATTGGTTAAACTATAGGAGACCTAAGAGAGATCCCAAGGAAGAATAATCTTTTGCAGAATTGGTATGCAATGATCCCTGGTCAACATAAATCTCAGAATTAGTGAATCTTCTGCCAGTTCATATCTGCAAACACTGATAATGCATAAATCAGGGTACTGAGGGAAAGACCTATACCAATGCCCTCCTGAAGAAAATCCAGAATAAAAGTACAGCAGGAAAGGATTTTGAGAAAAATTGAGAGACAATACAGTAAATCTTCCTAGTTGCCATCTTCCTGCTCTTGAGTAAAGTGTTGATCACCCTCTGTGAGCAACCTTTTGCCCTGAAGTTATACATTTCAAAGATCTTTGCAGTTTGCAGGGAAGACGAAGATCTGGGCTGGAACACTGGGTGCTGTAACAACAGGTCCTCTTTAAAAGAAAGAATCCAAGGTGGGTGCATAGACATCCTTTGAAAGTTGATGTACCAGGTTCTCCTTGACCATAGATCTTAGAATTAATTTGCACCTGAACTGACTCAACTTACGATTATTATTATACAGTATTTATATAGCGCTAAAAGGTTTGCTCAGCGCTGTACATTATAGTGGGGGACAGAACATGACACAATACAGTAACAAAACAATACACGAGGGGTTCGAGGGCCCTGCTCTTTCGAGCTGACAATCTAGGAGAGATATACTCTAAGACACAGCGCTAGAAGTGGGAATTCATAGCCCAGGATAAAGTCCCAATTTTGGGATGATGCATTCCTCTCCAAAAGGAACCAATTTTCTTCCTGAACCAGAAAACAAAAGCTCTACATTCTGGTTCGCACTTTCCGCAAACAGGTTTATGGTTGGCATGATCTACCTGTCTGAAATCTGAAAGAAAAAAAAAAAAAAAGAAAAGTGGATTAACTTGCCAATTGCCACGTCAAATCATTCCTTGGCTGAGAAAATGTAAAATATTTAGAATGGGATGTAATTTCCGGTTGTGCGGTTCATGGTGGTTTCGGACGTTACTTCCAGTTCCGAGTCGCACGGCGATCCCGGTAATCAGTGTTACCCAGTGAAGCGTGGCTTGTCGTCCGGTTTTGCCTGATGCCAGCCCTCTACACTGCTGCTGATGTACCACTTTGGAGTTGTCCTGATCCTAATGCTGAGTGCAATACTTATGGTTTAATAAAATTGTTTTTAATATTTTCACTTAGTGTAGGATACAAGGGTACCTCTTGTGTCCTTTATTCTAAAATATTTATGCATTCTCTGATATGTACCACTGTAAATTGAGAGTATATTCCTCTATTCCCAGGATCAGAGATCTTAAGCTTTCGGAAAAAGTAGAAGACACACCCCTGATGATTCAGAGGGCAAATCCCCGATGTTCAGCACTCTCACAGTTCATTGAGAAATTCAAGCCGTCTGCAGCAGTGGCAGACAGGACTTTTAGTTTTTTCATTCACAGATTGCCGTGAATAAATGATGCAACTGTGTATCATCCATTCATGAGGGAAGGATCGAGGGGAGAGGAAGACATGCAGCATGTTACACCCTAAATATGGGTGTTTTTTTTGTGCGGTTTATAAAACAGCCAACAGTTTCACTATCTATAGACTATGGGCAGAGGGGAAAAAAAAAAAAAAAAAAAAAGTTATTCACTACATATTTGTAATCACCAAATAAAATACATTTGACAGATAGCTAGTAAAGGCTTATTGTCTGCTCCTAGAATGTGGCCTGATAAATACCTCTGCATTTGTCTAAACACCAAAGCTTAAACTGAGAAACTTTAATTTTCCCAAGCTGGTCTTAATTTGTCACACATCACCAACAGATGCTGTAATGTTCTGTGCACCATTTTACATTCAGGGCATCTATAAACTCATCAAAGTTTAATGAAGTGCTCCTAGCTTGTTAAGGCTGTGCTACATTTTAGGAAAAACAAAAATGTATGTCGCATATAAAATGAATCAAAAAACAAAAAAAAAACAAAAAAAAACAAAAAAAAAAAAAAACCACAAAATACTAACATCCTAATATTAAAACAAAAATCCCAAAAGCATTTAAGGTAAAAGAGGATTATGAGTCGTGAGATGCAGTTTGCCATCTTAAAGTGAAATTCCAGTTTGTTAAGAAATCATTCCTTGCAGGTGAACCATATACAGTACATTGCAAGGATTTTTAGCAGACAATAATTCAGATAGGTTTTGCTATTGCTGTTATAGCCCCCAGGCAGAGTTAAGAGGGAGGATCTGCCATCATTAAAACCACCTGATCAGAGGTGTCATAAGAAAGGCAGCAGTAACAGCAACCCTATAGGGCCTGTACACACCATTGTATTAATGGTTTGTATGGCACCCTGACTAAACCACGTTGCAGAGCACTAACGCAAAGGTGTAGTGCAATACAAAAAAAAAAAATTTTCAGGAGGAAAATATTTTAGGTTTTTTGCATTAGACAGTACAAATGAATGAGTGGCTTTAATGCAACTCACTCACAAGTGCGTGTGTTAAACGTAGTGGAATTGACTAGTGTATATAGGCCCTTAGTCTACAAGGATCTCTGAAGTGATATTAAATCTTGCAAAGGAGGTCTGTACAATGACTACGCTCTGCAGACTTCTTGGAAAAGCATTGGCCCAATCAAAAGAACTGGGAGTGCTC
Organism: Staurois parvus; assembly: GCF_062004578.1. NCBI lineage: Eukaryota > Metazoa > Chordata > Amphibia > Anura > Ranidae > Staurois > Staurois parvus. Next base: position 1,330,475 of record NW_028318345.1, read on the forward strand.
TCTGCAAACACTGTGCAAATTGCTCCCAGTTGCCAGGAAGCAACATATACATGTTTCTGTTGTTTTTAACATTTCGTTTAGTTGCAAATAGATCAAATATTATGAATTAAAAAGTCATTTTCATAGCATGTAATGTTAGTTTAAGTGAAGTATCTTTTTCAAGTAGTTTTTTTTTTTTTTTTTTTTTTTTTTTTTTAAATAATTAAAAAAAAAAAAAAACCACATCACAACAGTAAAGTTGCCAAGAAGCATAAACTCCTCTGTTATTCTTAGCACAGGATGTAGCACAAGAATAGCTTTGTAAATACTTAAAGAATAAGTTCACCTTTCATAACCTGTTATGTAAAAAAAAGAAAAAAAACACACTGCCCATGTCCCTCAATTACAGTCCTCTGTGAATGAGAAACTACAAATCCCGTCAGCCTTATGCAGGCCATAGATGGGTCGAAAATCGGCCGATTTTTCGGCCGAAAATAAAATCGGCCGATTTTCGGATCGTTAGTGGGCTATTTGTTCGGCCGTTTTTCGTTATTTTGGCCGTGTTTTTTTTGGTAAAGTTGGAAAAAAATCGTCCGATTTTTTACGAGGAGGAGGAAGAGGAGGAGGAGGAGGAGGAGGAGCCGGCAAAAAGTGTCCCTGCAAAGAGCTCTGCTATTTCTGACAGTTCTCTGACAGTTCCTTGACATTTACAGCGGTTGCAACATTGTATCTATTTGTTTCCGAATAAAAACATCTGTATCCTAAATGGAAACAAATAGATACAATGTTGCAACCTCTGTAAATGTCAAGGAACTGTCAGAGAACTGTCAGAGAACTGTCAGAAATAGCAGAGCTCTCTGCAGGGACACTTTTTGCCGGCTGGCTGTAGACGGGATGAAAATCGGCCAATTTTTTTTACCATTGGTGGTAACGTCGGCCACTTGAACGACCGATTGTTCGTTTTTTTAAAAGAAAAATCGGCCGATTTTTGACCCATCTATGGCCTGCATTAGTGGCTGGTAGTTCATAGATTCTTCCTGTGAGTATACCTGGCAATCAGATATACTCACAGGTCTGTAGCAAACCTGCATAGGATCACTGATGCAATGGTTTACAGGCTCCTGCATCAAAAAAATAACAAATGCACCTTTTTTGCCTGCAAAAAATGTTCATTTATTATTTTTAGCATAGGGTAAACTTATCGTTTAATCATTTTGCGTTTTCTAGCAAGAATGGTGTCCTATTCATACAACTACAAAATCTTTATTTTTTCTTTTTACAGATATAAAGGTGTTAGCACGCTACAGAAGAAATTGGGGTGTTAAATAAAATGGTTTACCATACAGCACTTGGGAAAGAAAGCAACATTTGAGCTCTTAGCCCTTTAAATCAAAAAACTGTGCCCGATTTGGGAAGGGCTGAAATGTAGTCACTCCACTGGTCTGGGTCCACACAAAGGAGTCTTTGAACTGAGAAAATACGTAGAACCAGCCAAGTCTATCTTGAGCTGTTCTGTTGAAGAGCTGAACAAATACACCTTTTGTTCTCATGTTAAGTCCACTTTACATTAGGTTTTCATGTTCAACAATGCTATAGGTAAGATATAAACATTGTTTTTGTGGCACTGAAATATTGTGGGCAAAATGCTGAACAGGTTTCTGGCACCAGAGTCCCAATAAAGCCAATAAATGTCCGTCTGATATATTCCTTGTGTGCAGTAGCCTAGGACTAAACTGTAGAAGGCAGGAAAACACTGCATATTCTTCCCACAATGCATACAGTTTACACGTAATATATATTATTTATAATGCATTACAGCAGTGGTCTCCAAACTGCAGCCCTTTGCTTGCCTTTATCCGGCCCTTGAGGCATTATTCCTGCCACTGACACCAAAGATTGGGTATAATTCCGTCCATTGAAAACAAAAATGGGGCACATTTTCTTTCCACTGACACTATTTCTCCCCCTAATACCAAAGGTCAGGCATTGTTTGCTCCCACTGGGCACAGTCCAGCCCACCTAAAGTTGATGGACAGTAAACTGGCCCTTTCTTTAGAATGTTTGGAGACAGCTTAATTACAGGATACTTTTTACTATGTTGCATAGAAAATGATTAACCAATAGCTGCCCAGCCAATAGCCGTTTGGCGGCTGGCAAAATGCTGTAGATTTCCGGGTGGACGCCATATGGCGTCCTCCCAGGCATGCGCAGTTTTCGCGCTTGCAGAGCCGCGATCGGTCACTGGCTGTGTACCTCGGACATGGCCGATGACAGATCTGAGTACCGGCCCCCGTTGCCGGTACCATGTAATCTGCTGTGACCCATCACAGCAGGTCACATGACAGTTGTATACAATGGATGGCTTCATTCATGCCATCCATTGTATACTAGTGTCTAGCTGTGAATAGTCACAGCGATCACATGCAGATGTCAAGTGATTAGCTGTGGCCAAATCACAGCTAAGCACAAAAAAAAAACAAAACAAGAAAAAAAACCCTGAATGAATCGATGTCATTCAGGTAAATGCTTGCTTATAGTAAAAGTAATTCTTTGCTATAAGCAAATTGTGTTAAAAAAAAAAAAAAAAAAAAAATACTGATCACTTCCCCAAAGTAGTACAATGTTACTATGGTAACATTGTACTACTTTGGACATAGTGAAATATGAAAATAAAAATCTTAAAGAAAAAAAAAAAAAAAAAAAAAAATTATATATATATATATATATATATATATATATATATATATATATATATATATATATATATTTTTTTATTTTTTTTTCCCCATACTGTCACCAGTCAGTGTCCCTGATCACCACCATGCCAGTTGATGATGAACGATGACGCTGTACTGCCCTGGTGAGAGTATGTAAAAAAAAAAAATAAAAAAAATTGTGAAAATAATTTAATTTTTTTCATTTTCCGAAAAATTATGACAAAAAAAATACCACTTCAAAAAACTCGCCATGCCTCTTATGAAGTACGTCGGACTGTCTACTTTGCAAAAAGGGGTCATTTGGGGGATATCTGTACTGTTCTGACATTCTTGGACCTCAAGAAATTAGATTGGCCGTCAGTACTTCAGGATTGATCAATATTCAGATCTATACCATAGTTTGTGAACTCTATAACTTTCCTACAAACTAAAAAATACATCCTAATTTGGGTTATTTTCAAAGACATGTAGCAGAATACATCTTGGCCTAAATTTATGAAGAACAATTATTTATTTGCAAACTTTCATAACAGAAACAAAGGAAAACTTTTTTTTTTTTTCAAAATTTTTTGGTCTTTTTTTCTTTTTTTGTTAATTTAGCAAAAAAATAAAAACCCCAGTGGTGATTAAATACCACCAAAAGAAAGCTCTAGTTGTGTGAAGAAAATGATAAAATTTTAGTTTGGGTACAATGTTGTATGACCGCGCAATTATCAAAGTGTGAGAGCGCTGAAACCTGAAAAATGGCCTGGGCAGGAAGGGGGTAATAGTGCCCGGTATGGAAATAATTAACAAATTTGTATGTTTATAAATACAAAAATGAGGATATGGTCCGGAGAGCCCACCTAACTATTACAGAGAATGAGGTGCCACCAAAACGAACAGGAGGGTGTTGCCAAAAAACATGTAATGTAAACCAAAAGAACTGCTGCGCACTTGTCTGCATAGAATTGTTGCCTATAGCAGCCCATCCAACCATTCATCTTAGACCTCTGGGTCACAGCGCATCCATCCAGTTATAGCGATTCCACATGAACGTCACACAGTGATTATCTAAAATATTCTGGACTGTCCTCACATTTATACTGGGACTTTAGATGCTTTATGCCTACAAGTCTACAGTGGGCTATCAGTCATATGGTGCCTGTGCTTAGGGAGTCCACCTGAGACCTGTGCCATATATATACTTTTGTATATTGATCTTTTAGGAGATTGCTTGAATTGGTCTTGGTTCACTGGGCTGGATCTGTGCGGTGCTACTAGGGGAGATATACCAGCAGTTCTTGGGGGGGAAATACTCAAATGTGGGTGGGTTCCGCAGCTCCTCAGTGGTGGGGGGCTGGTGGGTGGCATTTTCTGGGGGGTTCTTTGGTGGGGCAGATTGTGTTTCCTGGGGGAAATCGGGGTCTGGGTCACTTACCTGTGATGCTTATAAAAAAAAGTTTATTAAATTACTGAAATATTTTATGAGTAGTAGTCATATAGGTGTATACGCTTACTTTCTTCTATTGGTTGGCATTGTTTGACTATAAGCCTACTACTGTAGACTGACCCTTGCAGTGAGAGACAGTCATGGGATTTAAGTCTGCAGTCCCACCCATTAAACAAACTTTGAAAATCAGTGAATGATCGAAAATGTTTAGGGCTCATTCATACCAAAAACTGTACGTAACTGTGCATGTTTCCTTGCACTTAAGCATGCATTTGGTGAGTATTTTACATGCAGTTGATGCACGCTTTTCTAACTGCATTTGATCTGGGAGATCACTTCCTTCTTTTTTCTTACCTTGGGCTTTTATGTGCACAGTGATGCGTTGCAGTGAATTTGCATACTTTTTTGCGCATTTGCAATGCAAAAAAAAAAAAAACACAGCATGCTGTACTTTTCTGCACTGCAATGGTGTGAACTATGCCCATAGGACAGCCTGGATTTTGGAATGTCTATGCAGTTGGAGTGCAGTCCAAAATGCATCTAACTGCATCCCACTGCGTTAGAAGTGAAAGGGCCCTTATTAAAGGTAAATGATTTTTTTTTTACTTAGATCTGCAATTAAGGCAAATATAGAATACACAACTCAATGCAGCTCAGTATTAATTATTTTTCTAAATGAGACTGGAGTGCAGACCTAAATTTCACTTGAGAGCTGTACAAAAAGGCACACAGACTGGAAAAGAGGGGCAGGTTTGAGAGTAAATAAGTTGTATTGCATACAATTGTGCCAACAATAAAAATGCTGATAGGATGACAGAGCAGATGTAAATCTCAGGACTGGATGCATTGCAAGAAATCCTTTGGCAGGTAAAACAGCTACTTTATATATTTGTTTACTATAGGTACTTATATAGCACCATTAATTTCCGCAGCGCTTTACATATATAGTGTACAGTCGGATCAGTCCCTAACCCTCAAGAGGCGTACAATCTAAGGTCCCTAACTAATGGCGGCCATAGACGGGTCGAAAATCAGCCGATTTTCACACTGTTAGTGGGTTAATTGGTCCGCCGTTTTTCGGGGTTTTTGCATTTTTTTTTTTTTAATCGGCCATGTTGGGAAACTTGTGGAAGAAAGAAAGAAAGAGAGAGAGAAAGAGACACAGAGAAAGAAAGTCTGCTATTATATTTTATATGAAAAAGTCTTGCGGTTGCAACAAATGTATCCATTTGTATCCAAATAAAAACAATGTATTTATATTGCTGTCACATTGTATGGTGTGCTCCCCTGTCTCTGTCAAATTGGTTTCTTATCCCATTCTTTCGTGAGCAATGGTGGCAGCATCGGCACTGACCGATTTTTCGTTTATCGGCCGACAATTCGGCCTGTCTATGGCCTGCATTACATTCATACATACACATACTGGGGCAAATTAAGACAGGATTCAATTAACCTACCAGCATGTCTTTGGAGTGTGGGAGGAAACCGGAGTACCCGGAGGACACCCACACAGGGAGAACATGCAAACTCCAGGCAGGTGGTGCTGTGGTTCTGCATGTACAAGTGTTTGCTTGATATGATTGTAAAGGTTCGATTTTTTTTTACATTTTAACAAATGTCATACTTATCTACTCTGTGGAAGAGTTTTGCACAGAGCAGCCTCGATCCTCCTCTTCTCTGGTCCCCCATGGCACTCCAGGCCCCTCCCCTCTGTTGAGTGCCCCCAGAGCAAGCTGCTTGCTCTGGGGGCACTCGTGTGTGTGCTTGCTCATGAGCCATCTCTGTGTGTCCAAGACAAACACAGCGTGCTTGGGCCAGCCCCCTGCTCTCTCCTCACTGGCTGTGACTGACAGTCAATGAGGAGGCAGAGACCCAGGAGAGCTTCTGACATTGTGCACATTGCTGGATCGAGAGTAGGCTCAGGTGAGTATAGGTGAGAGGGGACCAAGGAGGGAGCTGCACATTGAAGGTTTTTTACCTTCCTGCATAGAAGAACCACTTTAAGTTTACACACACTTTCTGAAAAACACTAGAAAAATACCAATTTTACTTGTTGGCTGTGAATTCTACTAAATAAGTTGTTCAGTTAATAGTAGATTGTAGTTAAATGTGGTAAAGCTGACTTTTATTAGATCAAAACTAACTAGATCATAACTATCAGAAAAATAACACTGGATAAAAGAAAAAAAAAAAAAAGAAAAAAAAGAAAAAAAAAAGTACAATTTCTATATTCAGCATATATTTTAGCAAGTCTTTATTTTATTGTGAACTGAATAATTAGCATAATGCTGCATTTGTAGTATACAGCAGTAATTATCAGCTTTCACATATATTACTTTGATTAATGTTCCCCTGTAATGGCATACTTGGAAGCCTTTAGTAAACAAACTATTTTCCACTCTCCCGAAGGTCACAGACATAATAACACCATCAAAAGAAATCTAAATGTACACATGCTTCATTTTTCATACTGTAGCCTTTTGAGTAGGATGCATAAGAAAAGGAAGAAACCTTTTCACCAATCTTTAAGAGCCTTGAAAGCAAACACAGCTGTAAGGGATAACAAGCATCCTCAGCAAGCATGACGCACAAGGTCAGCATGATAGCCAAGAGATCTTTTGCATGACCTAAAAGATACCATTAAAAAATAAAGAAGGATCCTGGTTAACTTAAAGCTGAATTGTGGGGGGAAATGAAAAAACTATGTATGTAACACTGGCACAAAATTGTAAAAAAATGTTTCTTAAAATTTAGTTGTACATTTCCTGCAATTACTATAACCTACCACCAAGAAAAACCCAAAATAAAATTTCATACTCCTGGCAATCATAGCAATACCACATGTGTATGCTATTTGTCTGTACCTGTAGTAGGGTCCAAACAATAGTGTGCATTTTACTTTTTATATCCTACAAAGGCATATTGACACTAATAAACAAAATCGATATTTATTTAAAAACAGCTTTTTTTCCCCCATCTTTTTACTCCAACCAAAAATACACTACCCTGACCCTAAATCTAACCCTGCCACTAACCTACTAAAGATCAAACCCCGATTTTTTTTTTTTTTTTTCGTTTTGCATTCATTTATTTTACACATTTGTCTTTGTTTACATTTTTCTCCTCTAGCAGGAGAATATGATACAATGCATCTTTCTCTCCATTCAAGAAGAGAAAAAAAATACACATGGTGGGGCTGCACAGTGACTGATCATTGTGATAGCCAAACAGAGGCTTCCTGGATCCCAGGCACTGGTGCGGGACCTCTCGGTAAGAGCCGAATACGTGTGCTGGGAGCACACTCCCATCATAAAGCACACACATATAGCGTGTGTGTGTGTGTGTAGGTTCTTGAAAAAGACATTCTTCAGCAAGGCCGCATATATGTGTACACACAGCAGTAATAGGTTAAGGACTTTAGTTTATTTATGGAGAATGCAGAAGATACTGAAACTTGATGGATAGGCGCAGAGTTAGAAGTTATAAAATGGAGATCGCCAGTAGCACATCAATTTCAGAATACATCTTCATTCAGAGACAGCTCTCAACTTACACACTTTGATAAATATGAGCTATCAAATGTTTTCAGGGAAGCACAAATGAAGTTTGTTCCACGTCAGCAAAAACTGTAAGCACAAAGGCTACCTAGCTCCTGCAATTATTCCATTATGGAAGTGCAACATGAAATTAGTCAAGATCTATTAACAGATTAGCATTAGCAGGTTTGTGTCAGTTGGTAATGCAAACATACATAGGAAACAGAACGCTGAAGTCTTAGGAAACCGTAAATGTCAGAATTACACTTACCATCTCTATTAAGCCATAGCTTCTTCTGGCGATAAAGCAAAAGCTTGTTATGTACATAGGGTAGCAGGAACTTGATACACCAGCTTTCCACTCCCAACTTGTTCTCCACCAATACTATAGGGCTACGATTATACTTTGCTTCAGGACATGGAATTAACCCAATTTCATCTCTACAAAAATAAAAACAATTCAGGTCAACACAAAGAGAATATTACCAGCATGATTTTCTGTGTTAATGGGCAGAAACCAACAGTCCAGTTACACCATGACTACTGTAATGATGGTAGATATGCCTGCTCTTGGAGTAAGCAGGGGGATTGGCAGTGATGTTGCTTGTGGGATTGATAACATCACTGCCAATCCCCCTGCTTACTCCAAAAGCAGGCATAGAATTGTAAATATGGCTGCCTGGGTGGGTGATAACTATATAAATAATATCCAAATTGAGTTCTGTCTGCTAACACTGTGGAACTGTTTTTTGGATTTCAGGAAGATTTGTATACGCCTGTTTTAGGATAAAAGTACATAGCATCAACACCCCATGTTATAAACTGGATCACAAGATATTAATTTGTACTCACATATGTGCATTTAAAAGGTTGTCAAGTATATTAAATTTATTTATTTATTACAGGTACTTATATAGCGCCGTCAATTTACGCAGCGCTTTACATATATATATATTGTACATTCACATCAGTCCCTAACCCTCAAGGGGCGTACAATCTAAGGTCCCTTAACTCGCATTCATATACAAGGTCCAATTTAGACAGGATCCAATTAACCTACCAGCATGTCTTTGGAGTGTGGGAGAAAACCAGAGTACCTGGAGGAAACCCACACAGGCACAGGGAGAACATGCAAACTCCAGGCAGGAGGTGCCGTGGCTGGGATTCGAACCAACGACCCTAGTACTGCCAGGCGGAAGTGCTAACCATTTAGCCACTGTGCTGCCTTCATAAATATATGAAGCTCACATATTACATACCTTTTATTATGTTTTAAGTCTTTTGTCAACAGGTTACTTCAAATAAGCAGTGAACACTAAATAAGAAAAGTGTCACATAAAACACATTTAAAAACTGGCTGACATTTACATGGAATCTTAATTACAGCACCTAACACTGACTACTAGTCTTTTTTTGAAATCTAGCCAGATTCTCAGATGTCCATTTCAGAGAAACAAGTAAACAACATGCTTGCAGTTTAGTGTAGCAGATTGTGCAATAATCTAATGCTGGTCCATCAGTTATACCCCTACCCCCATTTTATGTCCTAAGTCCATCCACAAGAACATGCAAAGCAACCAAGATTCCGCTGTGTATGGACACCTGCCAGACATGACCAGTAGTTAGGTCTTTAGGAACAATTCTAGGAAAGTATTCAATTATTCCATCTAACTGTATAAGGCAGGGATGTCGCAATCAAATGTTACAGTGGTCTACATTAATTGGAATCAATCTGCAAGGGGCTCTATTATGTCTACTGATGCCAAGCCTAATTTCTGAGAAAGATTACCTGTATAGTGAGAATTGCAACTTGCCGCACTTTATCACAGAGAAAGGGCTAATAAAACATTTTCTGATGAAATGTAAAGAAATGTTATCTTTATCAACTGGAAATTAGCTTGGACATGATTTCGTTTAAATTCTTAGACTCCAAATGCCAGTAAACACACCTAGTTCAAGGGCTAGTGTATCAAGGGCTAGTGTATCAAGGGCTAGTGTATCAAGGGCTAGTGTATCAAGGGCTAGTGTATCAAGGGCTAGTGTATCAAGGGCTAGTGTATACGGCCATTAAAGGTGTGCCCACATTGCATTAGCATTGATTTGTGTAGGGGAATAATACAGCACAAAATGATCATTTTAAACTGGAAGTAGAATCTGTGCTGCTGGTTGGGCTCTAGTTATACTGTGCAAGTCTGCAAAGCATATTTACACAATATCAACTTAAAGCAGAACTTCACCCAAAAGGGGAAGTTCTGCTTGTTTACATTCCCCCCTCCACTGCCACATGTGGCACTTTTTTTGGGGGTGGGTACCTGGTTTTCACAGGTACCCGCTCTCACTTCTGGTCAGATGTGCCCCAACGATCTGAGACAGAAGTTCGTCCCCCTCTTTCCTCCGCAGCCTTCTGGGACACATCACAGATTGCAGAAGACTGCAGAACCATTAAAGCCTGAGTTCACCTATGTGCGGTATATCGCATGTGATTCGCACAGGAACCGCACCGCATTCCTGTGCAAATCACATCAAATGTGATTTGTGTGTAGTGTAATTGGAGCCACACATTTTGTATGGCTCTATGTGCACTGAGCCCGTACTAGATTCAGATCACATAGGTTTTCACACCAATGCGATCCAATTCTGCACATCGCACCGTGTTTTGCGGACCGCTTTTGGGGTGGTGTTATCTTAACATACAAACCTGCAGCGGTTCGCATTAACGGGGTGTGATTCTGATACGGTGTGGAATTCGCAGCGTTTTCAGTACAAATTCAGAATGAACCAGGGCTAAAAGTTAGCAGCTACAGTATTTGCAGTTTCTAACTTTAAATTTTTTGGGGGGAGAAGCCTGGAGCTCAGCTTTAAAGTGGAACTACACTGCATCTGAGCACTACAAATCAAAAACTATTTAACTAATTTTTTTGTATTCAAAACAAGCTCACCCAGCCATCTATGTATCCATGCTTTATTTTGCTGCAAAATCAGTTTGAAAAACATCCCCTAGCTTTACTGGCCATGGCCATCTGGAGTAAGGTCAGATTATTCATGAAATAATCACTTCCTGGAATCCCTCTGCCCTTAGTTCAGGCATACAAGCAATTCAACCCTGCAAGTGGTTAAGGTTCACAGGTACCACAGCATAAATCTGAACTCCAGGAATACTTACATGGATCCACAGAAAAAAAAAAAAATACAAGACATCTCTGAATGGAGGCAGTACTGAGCACCGAATCCAGAAGACTGCAGCAATCACTGTCATAACACCAACTACTACAGTGATTTGCAGCTTCCCCAAGAGCCCATTAGGTATAAAATACGCATATATACATTGTCCTAAGCTGGAATAATGTAACTGTGCTTTAACGATCATACCTAGAGTTCAGCCTAAAGGTACACCCAGAGATGCTGGAAGTCAGATGGCTATAGATTCAGCAGCAACAGCTTTGTTTACATGCTGACAGGTTTTTTTTTGTGGTCATCTGGTGGGGTTGAGCAGTCCCCACCGTATCTCCTGACTGTAGGTACACCACCACCACCTGTTTAAAGAGGGGAATGTCTCTAGACAAACTGTACATTATAAGACAAACACACACACACACACACACACACACACACGAGACACTATGGGCAGAACAGTTACATGGCTCATTTTTAATGTTTACTTGGCATTGGGTTTAGAAATGACAAGGTGTTTCAAACCATTTGTCTGATGTTGCGGAATTCGCATTCTAAAACAATGCTGTGTGGGAATTCGTTCAATCAGCTTTGAACAATAATTATGTCAAATAAAAATAGCAGGGACGTGGGACAGATAGGAAACTTTGTGATAATTTTCACTTGCAGGTGTAATTTGTGCCATAACCCTTAACATAATCCAGGTTCTCTACAACAGGTTCTCTACAACAGCATTTCCCAACCTTTTCTTCAGCCACGACACCCTTTAAAGCCTAAGTTTTCCTAAATCAAAAAAAGAACGGATAAGGTCACCTTTTTAAAAAAATAATAAATGCACATCTTTTTGCAGATAAAAAAATATGCATTTAATATTAGAATACCAGAATCAACAGATTGCGAATGCAATCTCATGCTTCTGCAGACTGTTAGTGTAGCTGTCTGCTTGTGCCTCATACGGACAAGCAGTTACTGAATGACCAGAAGAACAATGAACTACCTAGAGTGCTCATCAGCTCCCTAGTATTTCATTGAGAACTATGAGCTGTCAGCCGCAATGGCTGCTGATAGTTGTAGTTCTCCCAATCACAGAACTCTGTGAATGAATGATGAGACCAGGTGGACGGAGCCCCGCATGATCACTTTTTGTTTTTAAATTTTAACAGCAGGTGCAGGGAAAGGATCCCTGACCTGCTGTCACAACTGCAGGATAGGGGAGGGGTGCGGGGGCTGCTCATGTCGTAATATGTTAGAATCTAAATATGTAACATGTTTTGAAACGTGAACTTTTATTTATCAGCACAAGGGATATTCCTTACCTTCAGTAAGATGTGTGTCTCTATATTCATATGCTAGGAGCAGAGTCACCTGAAAACTCCAGTAACAATGTAGCTTTTTCTTCTGCTTCAGAATAATCAACACAGATGTTTAACTGCTTCCCCTCCACCCTATAGCAGAAATACTGCTACAGGGTGGCAGGGACTCGCAAAATCACATATATATACGTGATTTTGCAGCTCCAGGTAAGGGGCGTGCACCCCACCTGCTCCGCAATTCGCGGCCTTGACTGTCAATCACTGGGTCCCAGCCAGTGATTACTCGCTGGCACCTGGTGATCGCCAAGTACCTCCGACAGGGGAGAGAATTGTATGTAAACAATACAGATCTCTCCAGTCAGCTCCTGCACAGCAGAGCCATACAAAGCAGTGTGCTTACAGTGAAACACAGACACAGCCCACGTAGTAAAACAGCACACAGTCCTTTGATCACCCCAGATGCTAGCCCCTTCCTGCCAAGTGCTATTAGTACAGTCAGTGCTTTTAATTAGCATGGATCACTGTATTGGTGTCATTGGGGATGTCAGTGACACCAAGTCAGTTCCCCCCAGTTTCAGAATGCCCGCTGCAGTCCCGCTATGAGTCGCTGATTGCTGCCATTACTAGTAAAAAAAAAAAAGAAAAAGAAAAGAAAAATCCCACCATTTGTAAACACTATAACTTTCACGTAAACCAATTCATTTACACATATTGGGATTTTTTTTTTTTAGCAAAGACATGGAGCAGAATACATTTTGGCCTAAATTTAAGACAAAATTAGATTTTTTAATTTATGTACTGAACATGTTTAATAGCAAAAAGTCCAAAATACTGGGTTTATTTTTTCAAAATTGTCAGAATTTTTTTGTTTATAGCACAAAAAAATAAATAAATAAATAAAAAAACCGCAGAGGCAATCAAATACCACCGAAAGAAAGCTCTATTTGTGGGTGAAAAAAAAAAAACTACGTAATGTTCATTTGGGTGTAGCGTTGCATGACCGTGCAATTGTCAGTTCAAGTACCGCAGAGCCATATCACAAAAAGTGGCCTGGTCAGGAAGGGGGATAAATGATTAAAGAAGTTTGGGGTTAAAAAAAAAAAAAAAAAAAAAATCTATACATACTCACCCCCCGCTGGCTCTAAGCCTGAGAACTGAGTGATCACATGATCGCTGAGTCTTTCCAGAACAGAGAGCAGGGACTGTCAGCCACAGCTCTCTGCTCTGCCTCTCCAGCACTCATTGGACCACTGGGCTAGAAAGGGGGTGCAACCAGCTGGCTCAAGCTTTTAGCAGCTCGCTAAGAGGCTGAGACAGCTGCAGATCAGACATCCAGGTGGATCCCGACAATATGGTCAGGATCTTTCCAGAGTCTGGACTGGCTCTAGGACATCAGCCAAAAGCAGGCCTTAGCCCACTGTCAGCTGATTTTGGATCACAGAAGTGCACTCCTGTGACCCAGAAGTGAAGTATGGCCAAACTTCTCTTTTAAGGTCTCATTCACTGCTGTTCATGCAACGATTACCATTTTCAGGCTCATAGACTTCAATGGCAGTGCATGCAAAATGCTCCTACATACATTTTTGTAGGGTTTAGCACATAACAAGCGCCCACCCCTACTATGACTTAATAGAAAAAAAAAAACAAAAGTGCAGAATGCATGGACACACACACACACATGAAAATGCTAATGCAAAGATGTGGGCATAGCTTTAGGTCTCAGTCCCACCAGCCTGCATTCTAAAATGTGTGTGTCCTGGTGCATGTTGTGTAAGGGCAGCAAGAAGTGTTTTGCTTGGTTCACTGGTTGTAAACACACTTCTCCTTGCACCCTCTGTCACAATTTCTTAAACAAAACACAGCCGTACGGGGCTCCACCCACTCATTTACAGAGTTCTATAAATGAGAGAACTACAGTCAGCCATTGAGGACGGCTTGTAGTTCTCAATGAACTACTAGGGTGCTGATGAGCGCTTTAGGTAGTCCATTGATCCACCTTGTCATTCAGTAACTGCCTGCCTGTATGAGGTATGGGTAGACAGCTACACTGACAGTCTTCAGGAGTCAAACACTACACCTGTGATCTGCCAATTGTGGGTTCAATTCTCTGCATGCTCCTAAAAAATAAAAAAATAATAATAAATGCACATTTTATTTACCTGTAAAAATATGTACATTTATTATTTTTTCAGCCTTGATGTGCTTCGTGTATTTCTTTCAGATCTGTGCAGTAATCCAGTGTGAAAATTCACCTCTTTGCAGGAGCGTTCCTGTAATAAAGACCAATCACTAATGCTCTCTCACTTTGTGTAGGGTGACTGGTCTTGTCTCCAACCCCTTCTATGAGTTTCTGAAGACAGCTTGTAAAGGGTGAAGCTTGCTGGTTGCACAGCTCTACTCAACACGATGATGTCACCTCTTCGTTTACAAGGTAACATCTGGGTACACCTTAGGTGCACACAACGAGGATTTATATCCTTTAAGGCCATTAAGGAATGTATTTGAATGAAAGTTTTTGTGGTGGGAGTTCAGCATTTAGGATAATTTTAGACATCCAGTTGAGGGTGGTAAAATGTAGTTGAGCTGTGTTTTAAACCCCCCCAACCCTGTAGTGACTAAAACAAATCCTAATGCCTTAACACAATTGTGCAACCTTGACATGTGGAGCACCAAGGGCTGGGCCTGCGGTCATTTTTGCATATGAGCACATCCTAACATGTATAGTGTGATTGACCCAAAATGTAAAAGATCTGTGTGCCAGCACCCTAAGCTGACAATAGTCTGATGTGTGGGATTTATTGTCACTTGCCTCTAAAGCACAAGCCACATTTGGGTCATGCTTCAGAGGACAGGTATATTTAGACACATCGGATTATGGTGCGAATGAGGCACCAAGAGTGACAACAGTCCGATGTGTGGGATTTATTTCCCTATGGACAATGTAAATGTTCTGTTTTCAGTGGAGGGATGAGAACCATCCATTCCCAGTCCACCATCAGCGATCACATCATGACCTAATTGTGGAGACCATGCTAGGACACTGCTTATGGCTGACACCCGGAGAGGGAGGACTGGGCACGTGAGGGCTATTCCTCCCAGGATCACTGACCCCACAACGTGCAGACCGGTGTCTTCACGGGGGACAGATCTTGCCACTACACCGGCTCCAGCACAGCCTCGTCCCCTTCCCTGATCACATCACCCCTGATGACAGCACGGAAAGTTTCCCAGCTGACAGCTGTGGTCAGGAGGCGCCGAGCCCACACCACCCAGTGACGTCACGCCGGCTCCTGGCAGCCACTCACATATTGGGGTTCCTGCGGAAAGCTCCAGTGATGTCCTTTACTACCCGCTGTACCAGCACCTCCACCTCCTCCTTCCACTCCGCCATCTCCGAGCCTGCAGGCGGAGACACATCAACTTCCGGGTCAGCCTTCCGCTCCGCCTGCGCTGCTGCTGCTTCTACTGCTGCTCGTTAACCCTTCCCGTGGTTTCCAGCGAGCCCTGTGTGTGTGTATGGCTGATGGGGAGGCTGGAATGTGGCCGGAGGCAGAAAGTGGGTCACATCTCAGCATGGCATGTATAGAATGTGTGGGAACCGGGCGGATATGAGTAGATTGTAGGAGCACTGAGGGATGGGGAAGGTTCTAGACTGAAACGTGGGGATGTGAGGGAAGGAAGCTGGGGCACAGGATTTCTCATAGACTGTGCAATGTGCCACTTTATTTGTTGCAGCGCCAACATAGTCCATAGAGTACAGCGAAGACTGACGGCAGAAAAGGACCCAGCAGTCACTTGAGTCCACCACTTTTTTTGTAAAAGCAGAATTCCGGTTAAAAGTTTGTGGAACTGTGCCCAAACTGCATGGATTAAGTGCTGGTCTTGTGTAGGGGTTCTGGGTAAAGCTATACTTACCCATTCCTCCAATCCTCTGGAAAACCGTGCTCCCCCACGTCCAGCGGTGGACTGTTCCTGCCATGCTCACGTCCAGAGCTGGTCTATGGACATGATGACATTAGGAACAGTCTACTGCACAAGACCGCTAGCATGCAGGGGGACAGGAGTTGCGGAGACCAGTCTTGCGCTTAGAGGATCAGTGGATTAGGTACAGTGGATATAAAAAGTCTTCTACACACCCCTCTTAAAATGTCAGGTTTCTGTGATGTAAAAAATGAGACATAAATAATTTCAGAACTTTTTCCACCTTTAATGTGACCTATAAATTGTACAACTTGTAGCAATCATGCACACAGAGATGGACGCGGTCATCCATTTTGCTCCAAACCCCTCCATATTGTATCTCTCCCAAATCAGATTCCTCCAACATCCCTCCATTCCATTCATGGAAGTTAAACACCTGAGAAAATCAGTGTTAATATTTGGTACAGAAGCCTTTGTTTGCAATTACAGAGGTCAAACATTTCCTGTAGTTCTTGACCAGGTTTGCACACACTGCAACAGGGATTTTGGCCCACTCCTCCTCTAGATCTGTCAGGTTTCGGGGCTGTCGCTGAGCAACACAGAGTTTCAGCTCCCTCCAAAGATGTTCTATTGGATGTAGGTCTGGCTAGGCCACTCCAGAACCTTGATATGCTTCTTATGGAGCCACGCCTTGGTTATCCTGGCTGTGTGCTTCGGGTTGTTGTCATGTTGGAAGACCCAGCCACGACCCATCTTCAATGCTCTTTTTCCTCCAAACACGACGAGTGAAGTTTAGACCAAAAAGTTCTACTTTGGTCTCATCTGACCACATGACTTTCTCCCATGCCTCCTCTGGATCATCCAGATGGTCATTGGCAAACTTCAGACGGGCCTGGACATGTGATGACTTGAGCAGGGGAACCTTCCGTGCAATGCATGATTTGAAACCATGACGGCGTAGTTATAATTCTATATCACAACACTTAAACCTATAATATCCCAGAAAAGTAATCTACCTTCACCCTTGAAGGCCAGCTAAACAATATATATGTGACTTTTCTATGAACAAATAAATCAAATGAAATAAAACCAAAAAAAATTAAAAATATATAAAAAAAAATTATAAAAATTATGTCCAAAGTCCCACCGTGTCCAAAACAAAATCAAAAATCCAAAATTATAACAAAAATAATCCCCACAGGTGTAAAGTAAACACTTAAACTTTTTCTTCTTCTTTCATCACCAAAACCTTCTTAATACCCGCAAATCCTGATGTTCATACACCCTATAGCAGAAACAGCAGGGCAGATTACCACTCTGGGTTACTCTCTCCTCACATCGATTTTCTCCAAAGACTAGGGCCACTTCCTCCACTTTCCTCCAGAAAACCAGTCACAGTATAAAAGATATTCTTCTTTATTGGTAACTCACATAAGAAATTCCGTGGTAACAGCTCCTCCTTACAAGAAGTACACACATGGACAGGTTCAGGGAAACATTAACCGCATGTTCCCACTTCCAAGATGGCCGCGATCGCACTTCCGGTCAACGTCGATGCGTCTGACGTCACGTGTTCCTGACGCGTTTCGTCACTTCCTTTGACTTTTTCAGAAGGGTCATGACGGCGTAGTGTTCTACCGACAGTGACCTTTAAAACTGTGGTCCCAGCTCTCTTAATGTCATTGACCAGCTCCTCCCTTGTAGTTCTGGGCTGATTCCTCACCTTTCTTATCATCAGTGATACCTCACGAGGTGAGATCTTGCATGGAGCCCCAGTCCGATGGAGACTGACAGTCGTCTTTAGCCTCTTCCATTTTCTAACAATTCCTCCAACAGTTGATCTATTTTCACCAAGCTGCTTAGCAATTGCCCTGTAGCCCTTTCCAGCCTTGTGGAGGTCCACAATTTTGTCTCTGGTGTCTTTTGACAGCTCTTTGGTCTTGCCCATGGTAGTAGTTGGTGTCTGACTGACTGTGGGGTGGACAGGTGTCTTTAAAGAGCTCAGACAGCTGCTACTAAGTTAGATTAAAGAGTGGAGTAGAGGTGGACTTTTTAAAGACACAGTAACAGGTCTTTGAGAGCCAGAATTCTTGCCGTTTCTTAGGTGTTCAAATACTTACAGTGGGGCAAAAAAGTATTTAGTCAGCCACCAATTGTGCAAGTTCTCCCACTTAAAAAGATGAGAGAGGCCTGTAATTGGCATCATAGGTAGACCTCAACTATGAGAGACAAAATGAGAAAAAAAATCCAGACAATCACATTGGCTGATTTGGAAAGAATTTATTTGCAAATTATGGTGGAAAATAAGTATTTGGTCAATATCAAAAGTTCATCTCAATACTTTGTTATATATCCTTTGTTGGCAATGACAGAGGTCAAACGTTTCCTGTAAGTCTTCACAAGGTTGGCACACACTGTTGCTGGTATGTTGGCCCATTCCTTCATGCAGATCTCCTCTAGAGCAGTGATGTTTTGGGGCTGTCGCTGGGCAACACGGACTTTCAACTCCCTCCAAAGGTTTTCTATGGGGTTGAGATCTGGAGACTGGCTAGGCCACTCCAGGACCTTTGAAATGCTTCTTTCTTACGAAGCCACTCCTTTGTTGCCCGGCGGTATGTTTGGGATCATTGTCATGTTGGAAGACCCAGCCACGTTTCATCTTCAATGCCCTTGCTGATGGAAGGAGGTTTGCACTCAAAATCGCACGATACATGGCCCCATTCATTCTGTCCTGTACATGGATCAGTCATCCTGGTCCCTTTGCGGAGAAACAGCCCCAAAGCATGATGTTGCCACCCCCATGCTTCACAGTAGGTATGGTGTTCTTTGGATGCAACTCAGCATTCTCTCTCCTCCAAACACGACGAGTTGTGTTTCTACCAAACAGTTCTATTTTGGTTTCATCTGACCATATGACATTCTTCCAATCCTCTTCTGGATCATCCAAATGCTCTCTAGCAAACTTCAGACGGGCCCGGACATGTACTGGCTTAAGCAGGGGGACACGTCTGGCACTGTAGGATCTGAGTCCCTGGCGGCGTAGTGTTACTGATGGTAGCCTTTGTTACGTTGGTCCCAGCTCTCTGCAGGTCATGCACTAGGTCCCCCCGTGTGGTCCTGGGATTTTTGCTCACCGTTCTTGTGATCATTTTTGACCCCACGGGGTGAGATCTTGCGTGGAGCCCCAGATTGAGGGAGATTATCAGTGGTCTTGTAGGTCTTCCATTTTCTAATTATTGCTCCCACAGTTGATTTGTTCACACCAAGCTGCTTGCCTATTGCAGATTCAGTCTTCCCAGCCTGGTGCAGGTCTACAATTTTGTTTCTGGTGTCCTTCGACAGCTCTTTGGTCTTCACCATAGTGGAGTTTGGAGTGTGACTGTTTGAGGTTGTGGACAGGTGTCTTTTATACTGATAACAAGTTCAAACAGGTGCCATTGATACAGGTAATTAGTGCAGGACAGAGGTGCCTCTAAAGGAAGAAGGTATGGTCTAGAGCTACAATGGAATGGTTTAGATCAAAGCATATTCATGTGTTAGAATGACCCAGTCAAAGTCCAGACCTAAATCCAATTGCGAGTCTGTGGCAAGACATGAAAATTGCTGTTCACAGACGCTCTCCATCCACTCTGACAGAGCTTGAGCTATTTTGCAAAGAAGAATGGGCAAAAAATTCACTCTCTAGATGTGCAACGCTGGTAGAGACATCCCCAAAAAGACTTGCAGCTGTAATTGCAGTGAAAGGTGGTTCTACAAAGTATTGACTCAGGGGGGCTGAATACAAATGCACACCACACTTTTCACATATTTATTAGTAAAAATATTTTGAAAACCATTTATCATTTTCCTTCCACTTCACAATTATGTACCACTTTATGTTGGTCTATCACATAAAATCCCAATAAAATACATTTATGTTTTTGGTTGTAACATGACAAAATGTGGAAAATTTCAAGGGGCATGAATATTTTTTCACGGCACTGTATACAGGGCAACCTGTTTGAGCTGCAGTGAGGCCCGAGCAGCACTCCCGCCTGGACCGCCAGCCCGCCAGACCAAAATGAATCCACTTAGCAGGGTGGTCATCCTGGCAACCAATGACATCACCCATGCACCTCGCCCCTTGCAGCTTGCTGTCTTTCCTGGCTCTAGCTCTCTACCTGTCCACAAGCGTGCACCCTGCCCCTTCAGAAAGGATTCCAGCAAGCTCCTGCCTCCTGCTCCTGTCTGCCTTCAAGGTAGGGGGTGTTCTTTCTGGGGAACCTTGATGGGCACATTGATATTAGGGGCACTATGATGGGCACATTTAATGTTAAAGAATAATACTGATGGGCACATTTAATGTTAAGGGGCACTCTGATAGGCACAACATTGAATGTGTCCATCAGAGTGCCCCTTAGCATAAAATGTGCCCATCAGAGTACCCCTTAACATACAATGTGCCTATCAGATGCTTATTTTATGTTAAGGGGCACTTTGACGGGCACATTTTATGTTAAGGGTCACTCTGATGGGCATCTTTTATGTTAAGGTGTTACTCTGATGGGCACATGTTATGTTAAGGGGGCACATACTGTGGAAAGGGGCACTCTGATGAGCACATGTGATGGAAAGGGGCACTCTGATGGGGAATTATGATGGAAAGAGGTACTTTGAGAGTAAAGGAGCACTCTGATGGCAATTCCTGATGTAAGGTGGCAATGTGATGGGGATACCTGATGTAAAGGGGCACTCTGATGAGGACAGCTGATGTAAAGAAGCACTCTGATGGCGACACCTAATGTAAAGGGGCACGATGATGCCCACACCCTATGTAAGGTGTCACCATGATGGAGGAACCTTATAAAATGGGGCACTCTAATGGGGCCAACTGATGTAATGGGGCACACTATTGGGAAACACCAAATGTAAGGGGGCCTTCTGATGCAGAAACCTGATGTAAGGGGGCACGCTGATGGGAATGCCTGATGTAAGGGCACACTCTGTTGGGAATGCCTGATGTAAGGGGCCACTCTGTTGGGAATGCCTGATGTAAGGGGGCACTCTGATGGGAATGCCTGATGTAAGGGGGCACTCTGATGGGAATGCCTGATGTAAGGGGGCACTCTGATGGGAATGCCTGATGTAAGGGGACAGTCTGATTTAAAAACCTGATGTAAGGGGGCACTCTGATGGAAGAACCTTATGTATGAGGGCATCCTGATGGGAACAAATTACTTAAGGGGGCGCTCTGATGGGAACGCCTGATATAGGGGGGTACTCTGATGGTGGCAACTGATTTATGGGGGAAGTCTGATGGCGGTGCCCAATGTAATAAATTACTCTGGAGGGGGAACACTAATGGGGACATTTATTTTCGGACCTCAGCCAGAAGAAGATTTTAGTGACCAGATCTCCTTGCGTTTTAATTCAATACCCCTGGCATATACAGACTGATTTTACTGTTGTGGGTTTAGTAACACTTTAATGTCACTTTAATTTCCTTATTATCAAAGATCCCTGCAAAAGTTGCAGTTCTAGAAGACCAATCCTTTTCCTGCATGCACCTCACTTGTTTGAAAAAAATATACTTTTACAAAATGTGTTAATGTGTTTGTATTTTGCTGAGTTTCTGCTACTTTTTAACTTTCAGGTTTTGTATACAGTATGCAGTATGTATGGTGTTGTAACAACAGATCAAAAGGCATACTTCTACCGCATTTTACTGTGATCGAGATTTCCTGTTTTTTTCTATTTTCTTTTATTGGGGAAAGTTTTGTGTCATTTCACTTTTCCTAGTGGTTAAATCAGGACAGAGCAGCACGTGTGGTAATATTTGTAAATAGAAAAATGATATTCAGGATGACATCCAAACACAAATTACACACAAGCTGGTTGGCTCAAGGTTCTCTGGATTTCTAAACTGTATTAGCAGTGACAAGCTTAAAAGTTTAACGTTTTCACAGAGAGGCCACCGATGTTAAAATTAGTTTGGAAAAGTATCACTTCTATCCTTTCTGAATCTAACCACTTGCCCTTCTGAGGATTTACCCCCCTTCCTGACCAGGCCATTTTTTGTGTTATGGTGCTGCGTTACTTTAACTGACAATTGCGTGGTCATGCACTGCTGCACCCAAATAAAATTTATGTCTTTTTTTTCCCCACTAATTGAGCTTTCTTTCGGTGGTATTTGATCACCTGTCCGTTTTTATTTTTTGTGGTATAAAAAAAAAGGCTGACAATGTTTGAGAAAAAAAAACTATATTTTTGACTTTTTGCTATTAAACATGTCCACTAAAAAAATCAAATTTCCTCATAAATTTAGGCCAAAATGTATTCTGCAACATGTCTTTGCTAAAAAAAATCCCAATACATGTAAATTAATTGGTTTACGTGAAAGTTATAGTGTTTACAAATGGTGGTATAGATACTGGAATTTTTTTTATTTTATACTTTTACTAGTAATGGTGGCAATCAGCGAATTATAGCGGGACTGCAGGACTGCGGCGGGCATTCTGACACTGGGGGAAACTGACTTGGAGTCACTGACATCCCCAGTGACACCAATACATTGATCAGTGGTAAAAAAAGCACTGACACTGTACTAAGTGCACTGGGCAGGAAGAGGTTAACATGTGTTAACTGTGTGCTCTTTTACTGTAAGCTCTGTGTGTGTGCTTCACTGTAATCTCACTGGTTTGTATGCAAAGCAGTGTGCACAAGCTGACAGGGAGGAGAACTGTATTGTTTACATACAGTTTTCCTCCCCATCAGAGATGCTCAGCAATCACCGGCTGGTAAGCGATGACTGACAGCTGCGAGTGGCGGAGCAGGTAGGGTGCCCGCGTGCCCCCTACCCGGAAATGCAAAATCACAGATATATACTTGATTTTGTGCACCCATGCCGCCCTGTAGCCATATATCTGCTATAGGGCAATCAAGAAGCAGTTAAATTCAATTCCTGTATTGTTTAGTCATTTTGAAGGAACTATTATATAGGAGTTGGGTAGCATTAAATAGCTCTAATCAATTGCTCGCTATTTAATGCAAACTAAAGACCATGGGCTGCCAATTATAATTTAAAAAGAATGCCTGTTAGTATCAGAATTATTTATCCTTATACTTGTTCCAGGTCAGCGACTTAGATGAAAACAAAGGGAAGCCTACACAATTCTCTCATAACAAGTGTACTTTAAATTTCAACCTCAGACAAGTTTGTGTTTGAGATGGCATAGGGAAATTTAGAAGATCAGGTTTTATCATTTTCTGTGTCCCAATGGATGATTTTCTTTCATTTTCTGATGTGATGACAACCTTCCAACCTAGATGCAGTACAGACTACAACAAGATCATTTCTTGGGGAAGAACAGGTTAGAGCACTAAGGGCCAGGTCAACATAGCCAGAATAGAATGGTATTAAAGTGATGCTAAAGGCATTAAGAAAAAAAAAAAGATTATACTTACCTGCAAGGTGGCTTACTTTCTCTACTGGTAGTTCCTGCACTGTCGGTTCCTCCCTCCTTCAGATGGTTTCTGTAGCAATAAACCAGAAACGAATTTGCCTGCGCTCTAGGACCCAGGCGGGTGCGGATGGATGGAACCAGATCTGGAAAAATCGACCACCAGTGCATGTAGAGTTGTGCAGCTCCAAACAAGGCTGGGGAAGCCCGACCAGTACTGCAAAGCGACAAAGAAAACGAGAAGCGCACCAACCTAGCGCATTACCTCAGTAACTAAAATGTATTAATTATAAAATGATACTCACAAACAGCGAATAAAATCAGGCATGTTAGTCCTCAGAGGGACTTGAAATATAAGGAGCCAGCGCGAATCCCATCATGATGAAGAAGGGATGCCCTTCGAAATGCGTCAGCTGTACTGAGTATCTACCCCCATGATGGGATTCGCGCTGGCTCCTTATCTTTCAAGTCCCTCTGAGGACTAACATGCCTGATTTTATTCGCTGTTTGTGAGTATCATTTTATAATTAATACATTTTGGTCATTGAGGTAATGCGCTAGGTTGGTGCGCTTCTCGTTTTCTTTGTCGCTTTGCGATTTCTGTAGCAAGCCAGGTGCTAAGGAGGTAGCCATGCTTGCATGCTCCCGGTGGGTCCAGCGCTGAACTCAGTGGTCTATTTTGGTTTTGTGCTGCCCTTGGCAAGACTAAAATAGGGTGCCCCCCATCTTAATTTGTCCCACCCCTTCCTGTTTAAGGTTCACACCTTCATCTGTAAACTTCGCTCCTTCCTCTTTAGGCTACAGCTGTACTCCTAGATAACACCAGACCCCTATACCCCCTGTACTCCTAGATAACACTACACCCCTATACCCCTGTACTTCTAGTTAACACTAGACCCCCTATACCCCCTGTACTCCTAGATAACATTAGACCCCCTGTACTCCTAGATAACACTATACCCCCTGTACTCCTAGATAACACTAGACCCCCTATACCCCCTGTACTCCTAGATAACACAACACCCCTATACCCCCGGTACTCCTAGTTAATACTAGACCCCCTCTACCCCCTGTACTCCTAGATAATACTAGACCCCCTATACCCCCTGTACTCCTAGATAACACAACACCCCTATACCCCCTGTACTCCTAGATAACACTACACCCCTATACCCCTGTACTTCTAGTTAACACTAGACCCCCTATACCCCCTGTACTCCTAGATAACATTAGACCCCCTGTACTCCTAGATAACACTATACCCCCTGTACTCCTAGATAACACTAGACCCCCTATACTCCCTGTACTCCTAGATAACACAACACCCCTATACCCCTGGTACTCCTAGTTAATACTAGACCCCCTCTACCCCCTGTACTCCTAGATAATACTAGACCCCCTGTACTCCTAGATAACACAACACCCCTATACCCCCGGTACTCCTAGTTAATACTAGACCCCCTATACCCCCTGTACTCCTAGATAATACTAGACCCCTTATACCCCCTGTACCCCTAGATAACACTAGACCCCTATATCCCCTGTACTCCTAGATAACACTAAAACCCCTATACCCCCTGTACTCCTAGATAACACTACACCCCTATACCCCCGGTACTCCTAGATAACACTATACCCCCTGTACTCCTAGATAACACTAGACCCACTGTACTCCTAGATAACACTAGACCCCCTATACCCCCTGTAATCCTAGATAACACTAGACCCCCCTATACCCCCTGCACTCCTATATAACACTAGACCCCCCCATACCCCCTGTACTCCTAGATAACACTAGACCCCTATACCCCCTG
Organism: Staurois parvus; assembly: GCF_062004578.1. NCBI lineage: Eukaryota > Metazoa > Chordata > Amphibia > Anura > Ranidae > Staurois > Staurois parvus. The sequence continues at coordinate 1,355,797 of NW_028318345.1, forward strand.
TACTCCTAAATAACACTAGACCCCCCTATACCCCCTGCACTCCTATATAACACTAGACCCCCCCATACCCCCTGTACTCCTATATAACACTAGACCCTTATACCCCCTGTACTCCTAGATTACACTAGACCCCCCTATACCCCCTGTACTTCTAGATAACACTAGACCCCCTATACTCCTAGATAATAATAATACTAAAACCCCTATTCCCCCCGTACTCCTAGATAACAATGCAATGCTGCACTCAAATTACATCCTTTTTTACCCACAAAGTGAGCTTTCTTTTGGTGGTATTTGATCACCTATGCATTTTTATTTTTTGTGCTATAAAAAAAAAAAAACCGACAGGTTTGAGCAAAAAACCCAATATTTTTGACTTTTTGCTATTAACCACTTCAAGTCCGGACACTCTCACCCCCTTCCTGTCCACGCACATTTTCAGCTTTCAGTGCTATCACACTTTGAATGACAATTGCGCGGTCATGCAACACTGTACCATATGAATTTTTTAGCAGTTTTTTGAGACAGATAAAGATATTTTGGTGGTATTTATTCACCACTGGGATTTTTTTTTTTTTTTGCTATATAAATGAAAAAAGTCCAAACATTTTGAAAAAAAAGCGTTTTTCTTATAAAATTTTGCAAATAAATAATCTTTCTCCATAAATCTTGGCCAAGATGTATTCATCTATCTTTTTAGTATAAAAAAAAACCCAAATTAGTTTATAACCAAAAATTATAATTAAAAATTATTATTATTTTTTTAAACATACCGTCACCCTGTACTACTTGTGGGGGGTGATGAAGATTTTTTTTTTCTTTTTTTTACACTGATTGCTTTTACAACCAATAAAGGCTGTAAAAGCAATAATTTCTCCTTCTTCAACCAATAAAGGCTGTAAAAGCAATCATTTCTCCTTCTTTCTTGCAGCCATTGAGAAATACTGTGTGAGCTGTGATTGGTCACAGTTTGTCACATGGTACAAGGCTGTTGTGAATAGCCTTGTACCATGTGACTTCTGTGATCATTCACAGATTTCACACGTAGTAAGCAATGATGGCCAATCAGTGATCACATGAATCGGGACCTCACACAGAGGTCCCGTATAGCGATCAGTGTTCCACTGTGTCCAGAGCACACACAGGCAATGAATGTGGAGGCCATTTATAAACGGCCACCCGCTCCTGCACTGCTTCTGTCCAGCTGTTTATGTACACAGGCCAGACGGGAAGTGGTTAAACATGTCCAGTAAAAAAATCAAAAAATCAAATTTCGTCATAAATTTAGGCCAAAATGTATTCTGCTACATGTCTTTGCTAAAAATAATCCTGCCTGTAGTATAAAATTTCTGCCTGTAGTATCGCGGATCCACGGCAAAATGGCGCTGTCATATACGCGCATGCGCACTGTCCGAAACTTCAGGAAGATGGCTGCGGCTAACTGCGCACGCGCCGTCTTCCCCTATATAAACCTCTGACGTCGGTCACGCCTCTGTACAGCCTCCCCTCTGATGATGTTCCTATAGCACGAAAGGCCTAAGGAGGAGCTGTGCAGAGCGTGACATCATTTCACCGCCGGAGCCACGAGGAGGCCCGGTGGCCATCTTTGTTGGGGTCAATACTGCTGTATTCAGTTCTTGTGATATGCATACTACCCTGCTTTTACTTTATCAATAAATACTTTTTGGGAACATACTACACTATCTTTGGCACCTGTTTTTGGGGCTCCTGTGTGGAGCTATTACCCCCACAGAGAAGGTGCCTGTACCATCTAGAGGAGGGATCATTACCACCATAGAGGATTACCTGGCTGACCTTAAGGGGATCTCTGGACCTGAATTGGAGCTCTGGATGACCCACCATGAGAAGGATGCCTACCACCTGGTCTTGGACGGATCTAACATCTAGGATGATTATTCCTACATGCGCATAATCCATGCGTTTCTGGTGAGTGTGCATTTCTATCATTTGAGGCAGAAAAGCTCTGGATATTTTCACCACTCTAGAGAGCACCATGGATACTTAATTGACTTTTATTTGCTGCTTTTTGCTGTCTTTTGCTGCATTTTTTTATTCTAATTTTAAGCGCTGCACTATACTATTTACGTTTATACTGTACTAATGGCACTGGGAAGGAAGGGGTTAACAGGAGGGGCGATCAAAGGGTTAACTGTGTGCTGGGTGTGTTTTACTAGGGGCGGTGTCTGTGTGCTTCACTGTAATCACACTGCTTTGGATGGCTGTGCTGTGCAGATCAACAGATTAAAGCAGATCTAAATCCAATAAAAAAGACCAGATCAGAATGGAGCTGATTATTCTTGAGAGAAGATAGAGCTAGAATGTAGCTTAGCTATGAAAAGGAGAGCAGTGTGAAAAAGAGTTAAAATGGTCAAAACAGATTAGGCCAGTGGAAAAGAGAAGCAGAGTAGACCATAGAGAAAGAAAAAGTAGGAAATATTTCATGTTAACTTATAAAGCTTGTTGGCTGGTGTTAGTACCTCGTTAATTGTTACCCTCCTTTATAGATGTAATGGGTGGAGATAGTGCCCCTTTATATGAAAGATGTGAGTGGGTCCCAGTGCACTTGGGGTGTGGAAGCTGGACACCCCTGATCTGCAGTGATGTAGTGCTAAGCTGAAGCTGAACTACCAAGATTAGGACACTTAGGAGCAGACACAGAAACCTTGACCCCCCTAGACCCTTAGCTGGTCTAGTGTCTTGGTTAAGATTGGAAGATCTAAAGGAAGGACACCCTGCTTGAGTAACACCATAGCTAAATAGACTGACATCTGGGAAAGATGACTGTAACAACTGGATGTGCTCTGCACTAATGTGATCACTGAATGGAAAGTTATTAAAGTGGAGTTCCGGACATTTTTGTGTTTATTAAAAGTCAGTGGCTACAAAAACTGTAGCTGCTGACTGTTAATAAACAAACTCACCTGTCCCAAGGTCCAGCGATGTGCTCACCTGTGCCATCCCTTCTCTCCCTCTTCTTTCCCCAGTGCCGACATCTCAACTGTGGGCACCAGGCTGTGACAGCTTGTGGCTTTACAGCCGGGTTCCCACTGTGCATATGCAAGTCGCACTGCACATTCTGATTGGTCCGGCAGTCATCTGGGACCTGCGAAGTGTCCTAGAATACTATGGGGGGAAGGGGGCCGAACTTCCGGCTCACTTTGCTGCGGCGCACTAAGCCAGAAATGGGGGCGGGTACCTGTCAAAACCAGGTATCCACTCCCCCCCCCAAAAAAAGTTGCAAATATGGCAGTGGACTGGGGGAGGAGGCAAACAAGCAGAGCTTCCACTTTTGGGTGGAACTCTGTTTTAAAGGGTGAGTGTTCTGCACTGTGAACTTCTATCAGTATGATATGTACTGCTAATGTGCTGAAAATTGCCTGTAAAATAAGAATTGTGCTGGAGTGATATTTTGCAGTAAAGCAGTTAAAATGCAACTGGACTGAACATTTACAGGTGAAACGCGATAAATTAGAATATTGTGCAAAAGTTCATTTATTTCAGTAATACAACTTAAAAGGTGAAACTAATATACGAGATAGACTCATTACGTGATGTGTCATAATTGTGATGATTATGGCTTACAGCTCATGAAAACCCCAAATCCACAATCTCAGAAAATTAGAATAGTGTGAAAAGGTGCAATATTCTAGGCTCAAAGTGTCCCACTCTAATCATCTAATTAAGCCATAACACCTGCAAAGGGTTCCTGAGCCTTTAAATGGTCTCTCAGTCTGGTTCAGTAGGAATCACAATCATGGGAAAGACTGCTGACCTGACAGTTGTGCAGAAAACCATCATTGACACCCTCCATAAGGAGGGAAAACCTCAAAAGGTAATTGCAAAAGAAGTTGGATGTTCCCAAAGTGCTGTATCAAAGCACATTAATAGAACGTTATGCAGAAGGGAAAAGTGTGGAAGAAAAAGGTGCACAAGCAGCAGGGAAGACCGCAGTCTGGAGAGGATTGTCAGGAAAAGGCCATTCAAAAGTGTTTGGGACTTTCACAAGCAGTGGACTGAGGCTGGAGTCAGTGCATCAAGAGCCACCATACACAGACGGATCCTGGACATGAGCTTCAAAAGTCGTATTCCTCTTGTCAAGCCGCTCCTGAACAACAAACAATGTCAGCAGCGTCTTACCTGGGCTAAAGAAAAACAGACCTGGTCTGTTGCTCAGTGGTCCAAAGTCCTCTTTTCTGATGAGAGCATCTCATTTGGAAACCAAGGACCCAGAGTATGGAGGAAGAATGGAGAGGCACACACTGCAAGATGCTTGAAGTCCAGTGTGAAGTTTCCACAGTCTGTGTTGATTTGGGGATCCATGTCATCTGCTGGTGTTGGTCCACTGTGCTTCATTAAGTCCAGGGTCAACGCAGCCGTCTACCAGGAGATTTTGGAGCACTTCATGCTTCCTTCCGCAGATGAGCTTTATGGGGATGCTGACTTCATTTTCCAGCAGGACTTTGCACCTGCCCACACTGCCAAAAGCACCAAAACCTGGTTACATGACCATGGGATTACTGTGCTTGATTGGCCAGCAAACTCGCCTGACCTGAAGAAGTGGACTTGGTCTAAAGGCAGCATGCCATGAACCACCAATCAATGAGGGACCCACTTACAGGCTGACAGTATATGCGCAGATGTCATACTTGGCATAGTAGGTGGTGGGGGATCTGCACTTCCTTGAGCTCATGCTGCTATGGCCCAACGGAGTAAATGTGGTGAATATATGGTGAAATGTTTTCTTCCCCTTTCTCATCAGACATATTCTTTATAACACACCTATCAACACGGGAAAAACACTTAATAATCAGAAATCAGATTACATGTACTGCAAACTGTGAAGGAGCACCATCTTTTTGGTTAGATATCAGGATCTGGCACTTTCTTCATGTTAGAGGATACCAACACCAATGATCCTGAAGACACACTACACATCTGGTCAATGTTTTATAGGCTTCCACAGGAACATCTCAGAAATGTCTGCTTAAAGTGTCATTAAACCCACATCATATAAAACTATCAATAAATACTGTATTATATGCTGTTCATACTCACTCATTCACTATGGGATTCATTTTCTGCAATCTGCAAAAATGCTGGTTGATCCTGCTGTTCTCTAACTCCTCCTTCTGTCCATGTCCCCAATGCAGTTGGGGATTTTGCAGAGCAGTGTTGGCAGCTAGTGCACATGTTCAGTTTTCAGTGTGTTTCTATGCTGAGCATTTTCTCCCTATCACATCTGAGCAGCCCAATGTGACTATAGCGTAACACAGGTGGGTGTATACAGAGTTGTAAATGACAGACCACTCCCTTCCTCCTCCTCCAGTAACCAGCAAAACACAATGGGGTGGGATATTACATATTGATTAATGGAGGCTTCACCTCCTATTATTCTAAGACACAGGCTTGAGAAGCGTGACACAGCCTGTGAATAACAGAAATCCGCCCACACCATGTTATTATATGTGAATTTTACGGTAACCCTTAAATCATTCAATACAATAAGGCTATAAATAGCATAAAGATACACTTTCCCCCAAAAAGTGTAAAAAACTGTGAATATGAATATGCTAATACCAATATTCCCAAACGTATATATCACACAAATATATTAAAAAAAAGTCCCAAAAAAAAGGATAAGAAATAAAATTAAAATAAATATAATATTATAAAAAGTCACTCTGTGCCAACTTAAATCACCAATCTTCATATTCAGCCTTTCAATGGCTCACAAAGAAACCTCAACATAAAAAGAAAAATCACATAGTGCATTATCTTAAATAAAATATAAATAAAACAGATGTGATAAACGCAAACAACCATGTGTGATTTCAAATAGTGAAAAAAGTGAAAGTGTCAAGACAGTGCCAGTGAATCAATCGAGTGAAAAATATGCATCCAAAAACAACCTGTGAAACACTGTGTCCACATCTATGGTGTAAGGAGTGAATACCCTTACCAAAATGATGTAAATAATATGCCTTTACACCTACTGGCGAGGGTATTAACACAAATTCTGCTTCAACCCAAGGATTATCACAGCCTCATGGATCAGATCAAGATGTCATCCAGATATAGCAGCTTTCAAGTATAGCCATCAATCTCCACCAATCCACCGATGCCCACCATATATAGAATAAATCATAGTGTAAACCCGCATATACAATTTAAAATACTTTATTGAATATGCTTACATCATGATTCCTCTTTAAAATAGCCTTTATCAGAATATCCAAACCTCTCAGAGTTCTCTGGTTCCTCCACGTGAACTTTACATCAGTAACATGAGTTCACGTGGAAGAACCAGGGAACTCTGAGACTTAACACTCTAAACCAGGGGTCCTCAATCTATGGCCAGCGGGCCACATGCGGCCCGCCGAGGACATTTACCCGGCCCGCCGGGCAGGGGCGTATCTGCCGCGAGGCAAGGGACTAGGGTTTGGCAGGTCCGACCTAAAATCATCGGGAGGGCAGCCGCCGAGCAGAGGCATGCAGTGTCCTGTCTCTCCCCACTCTCCTCTCCGAGCTGCAGAAGTTTCATGTGTGTGTGTATGGGGCCTGGAGAGCGCCGCTCCTTTGTGTGCGATGATCGGATCAGGTAGGATGGGGATGGCTGGGGATTTACAGCGAGATTTACACCCAGGGTGACACCTTGTCTGCCAGCCTGGGAGGGGGAAGTGAGGAGGGGACAAGTTAGTCTGGAGAGCGGCACTTCTCACACATCTGGGACCCTGGGCTGTCACCAGGATATGAAGGTGACTCCGGACTACACATCCAGGGAAGGGGCATTCCACAGGAGGACCGACACACTCTTCATATATGGAGTCCATCCTCGTTAACAGTATTCACCCAAAACTCTCTGTGCTCTGCTTCATACATGGGGGGTCAGTGTATATAGAATAGATGGAGGGAGGGGGGGGGTCAGTGTATATAGAATAGATGGGTCATGGTGGGGTCAGTGTATTTAGAATAGATAGGGGGGTCAGTGTATATAGAATAGATGGGGGGTCAGTGTATATAGAATAGATGGGTCATGGGGGGTCAGTGTATATAAAATAGATGGGGGGAGAGGGGGGGGGGTCAGTGTATATAGAATAGATGGGGTAATGGGAGGTCAGTGTATATACTATATACACTGATCCCCCATAACCCCATCTATTCTATATACACTGACCCCCCCCATCAATTCTATATACACTGACCCCCATGACCCCATCTATTCTATATACACTGACCCCCCAAGTATGAAGCAGAGCACAGAGAGTTTTGGGTGAATACTGATAACGAGGATGGACTCCATATATGAGGAGTGTGTCGGTCTTCCTGTGGAATGCCCCCTCCCTGGATGTGTAGTCCGTCACCTTCATATCCTGGTGACAGCCCAGGGTCCCAGATGTGTGAGAAGTGTACACAGATCTGATCCAACAAGGTGTCCTGCATTTACCGTATATTTCGCTCCTTAAGACACACTTGGGGGGAAATGTCTGTGCTTCTTATGGAGCGGCCGGCCCAGTATTCCCGCAGCCATTGTATGTCCGCAGTCTCTGGTCATCTCCTGTACTGTATCCGCAGTCTCTGGTCATCTCCTGTACTGTGTCCGCAGTCTCTGGTCATCTCCTGTACTGTGTCCGCAGTCTCTGGTCATCTCCTGTACTGTGTCCGCAGTCTCTGGTCATCTCCTGTACTGTGTCCGCAGTCTCTGGTCATCTCCTGTAGTATGTCCGCAGTCTCTGGTCATCTCATGTACTATGTCCGCAGTCTCTGGTCATCTCCTGTACCGTGTCCGCATTTGTTCATAGCTTTTTTTTTTTAAACTATAGTTCGGCCCTCCAATGGTCTGAGGCCCCCTGTTTAAAAAGTTTGAGGACCCCTGCTCTAAATAGTAAGTTAATTAGGTTAGCTAGCTGGGTGATCCAAACAAAAGGTGAATGGGAATTCACACCTAGACAATGGTTGGGTGAATTAGGATCTCACTAAAGAGCAGATGGTCCGGCTCCTTCAATTCACATGTCAAGTTCAGAATCAACAACCAGGAATAGTCTTCATATAGCTGATAAATATTACTGTCACATCTGAAGTAATTCCAACCGCATTCTCAGCGTCCATTAGTCACCGTGTGCCCCTAAGAGACACAGGGTGACTTACACATAAGAGGGATATGGGGAGCTGAGACAGGGAACTCCCCACCTCTCCAAAGTGAGCTGTGCTCCATGGGCCCCCCACCCAAAGTGAGACTCCCGTCACAGAGGGGCTGTAAAGGGGACTGGGGTGCAAAAAAAGGTGGGCTGTGAAGAGGACTTTGGTGCAAGGAAGGGGGGCTGTGAAGGGTACTGGGGTGCAAGGAAGTGGGCCTGTGAAGTGGACTGGGTGGGGTGCAAGGAAAGGAAGTTGTGAGGACTGGGGTGCAAGGAAGTGGGGCTGTGAAGTGGACTGGGTGAGGTGCAAGGAAGGGGGGGGTTGTGAGGACTGGGGTGCAAGGAAGGGGGGGCTGTGAAGGGGGCTGAGATGTAAGTAAGGGGGGCTGTAAAGGGTACTAGGGCAAAAAGGGCGGCTGTGAAGGGGACTGGGATACAAGGAAGGGGGGGCTCTGAAGGAGACTGAGATGCAAGTAAGGGGGGGCCTTAAAGGGGACTGGGGTGCAAGGAAGGGGGGCTGTGATGGGGACTGGGATTTAGGTAAGGGGGCTGTGATGTAAAGGGGTGACAGATGACACTGATGTGAAGGGGAGGGGGACTGTGATGTAAGGAGGGGGCTGAGGAAACTGATGGAATGATGGAGGGGTTGTGATGAGAAGGGGAGATAATGTACAATTAAGTAAAGGAGGCACTGTGATGTAATATGAGGGGAATTGAATGCAAAGGGGGGCTGTGATGTAAAGCAGGCACTGTAATGTAAAGAAGGAGCTGTATTGTAAAGGGGGGGTGCTGTGATGTAAAGAGGGGGTTCAGCAATTTTAATGCTAGTACTCTGGTATAAATGGGGGGGGGGGAGGGGGCTGTGATGCGAAGAGGGCTATGATGTAAAGGGGAAACTGTAATGTAAGAGGATGGGGCTGTGATGTGAAGAACCCGAGTCATAGCTCAAACATGAGACTCGGACCTCTGCTGGATGAAACTTTTAATGACCGGACTTCCATGAATTGTAATTCAGTATCCCTGGTATATGCTTTACAACTACTGCCCATTGCACCCAATACAAAATTATTTTTTATAGAATTTAACTTACTCACTAATACAATAGTCCTAGTGTTTCAGGTACTAGGAGTGGCTTTAATAAACCTGGTTAAAAGCAGCTTATAATTATATCATGTTATTCAACTTTTTTTCTGAGTCATGTATACAAATGTATACCGTAATTATACATAAACATATATGGTAATTGATCTACTGATATATTGTTAAGAGCACAGGTTCTTCCAGAAGGTTCCATGGTGTAATGGTTAGCACTCTGGACTTTGAATCCAGCAATCTGAGTTCGAATCTCGGTGGAACCTTAATTTTCATAAACCTTCCATACACAAGCTTTTATTTTCCAGACTTTCGGGATAGATCAGTGATGCAAACGTTTTTGAGCCCTAGTGTCCAAACTGCAACACAAAACCAACTTATTTATTTCAAAGTGCCAACACTGCAATTAAACCTGAATACTGAGGTTTTAGTTTAGAAAAAACAACTGTCTGTCTACAGAGTGAATATGCCTCAATGTGAAAGAACGGTAGGGAATTGACCTAATGGATGACACCATCAGCCTGAGGACACCCATGTAGAAATTAACAGTTTAATCATACTGATAGTGATGCAAGCAGACCTATTGCAGTAGAACAACCAACTTGGGTAGGTGGAAGACAGACTGTGTTCAACTTGGTGCTCAGAAGCATGCCCGGACATTCCATGCACTGGAAGAGAACTAAAGTGAATTTCTGTAAATATATGATACAGCTGAATCTCTTTTGGGTTTTCAGACACATTTAAAGGTTGATTTTCCTTCTGATAGCTGATCTGCTTTATGAGCATATTGTTCAGGTACTATTGATCAGGTAGGGCATCGCTAGGATTCCCTGGATCATAGAATCGCCAATTTTCTGCTGAAGTAACCTGAACAGGCAAATGCAAGGGCCATCCTAACAGCAGAATCAGAGACAGAGAAAATGAATCTGGAAAAGCTTTCCAAGCACTGATCTATCAGCTCCTAAAAGGAAGCAGAATTAATGACAGGGTAGCCAGCTGCCATTTTAAAATAGAAGTTAGGGAAGTTTCATAAGAAGAGAGGTGTTCTACTTAGTAAACAACTCCTTGGGAGACGAATAAAAGGTTTCCAGGTGCTTGGGATTTGGTAATTGGTGTGATTGGTCAGGGTTCTTCCACTATATGAAAACAAGGTCCTAAAATTCCTGCTAATTAGCTAAATATTTCTGGGAATACAGTGTAAGCCAACCCTTCCCAATCTCTTTAACCCTAGAGGAATCCTTGAAATAATTTTCAGGTATCCTGGAACTCCAGCTAAAATGAATTTATTAAGGGTCAGTGCAAAGAATGCCCTTTACACTGGTGATGTGAGAAGAATGCTCTCCTTACATTTATTGTCAGAATGCCGCCCTTCCATACAGATAAAACAAACATTGGTGTCATGCTACTTGCTCTGTCAAGTGGTCTTGGACCCAAAATTATACATGCACCTTCAGATGGGGGGGTCAGTCAGCCACAGTTCAATGAACCGCTAGCAACCTCTAGAGAAATCTTAGGGTTCAATGGAACCCTGTTTGAGAATGGCTGGTTTAAACTATCACTGATAACAAAGCTCTTGTCAAGGTAGAAGACTAGCCCAAGAAGTTTAGCTTTTTAAGAAAATATCACATGTACTTACCTGTAAGTATTCAGACCCATTATTCATTACTTTGTTGAGGCACCTTCGGCAGCAAGTACAGTCTTAACCAGTTGCAGACTGTCATCATTGTACACAAGGCATGTGTAACACGTCCAGTCCTTCTGCCCTGCTGCCAGGACAGTGTACTGATTCTATCACATGTGCTCCTGAAGAATGATTCCTATTGAGTTCACGTAAACTGTAATCGGAAGCAGGATTCCCCACTGACAGTAGAATGTAAACAAAACAAGTGCTGGCATTTAATTTAAAAAAAAAACAACAACGTGGGGTCCTTCCCAAGCCCCTTGGGTCTGGTATGTATTTTGAGGTGAACCCCATGCCAAAATAACAAAAAAAATGGTGTGGTGATGTCACTGGGAGAACCTGTCCCCATGTTTACCTATCATTCAGCTAGTGTCTCTTGACGGAACCAGTCGTGATCGGCAGGCGGCAGAGTTTTTTTCATCAGCAGCATTCATCATGATTGACGCTGGTTTTACATCACGGGACATGTTTTAAATTACCGTATTTTTCGCTCCATAAGACGCACTTTTTTCCCCCCAAAAAAGGGGGGGAAATGTCAGTGCATCTTATGGAGCGAATATAAAGCGGCCGGTCCGGTATTTCCGCCGCCACCATGTCAGAATACCGGGCCGGCCGCTCAGCTGTTCTCTGCGGCAGGAACTCACCTGTTCCTCGGTCCAGCGCTGTAGTCTTCCCGCGCCGGCTTCTTCCCGCCCCGGCATCTGTGACAGCCGGGTGCCCACTGCGCATGCGCGAGAAGCGCTGCGCTTTGTGAATGGTCCGGTGTCTTCTGGGACGCATGACAGGTCCCAAAAAACGCCGGGCCATTCACAAAGCGCATCGCTTCTCGCGCATGCGCAATGGGCACCCGGCTGTCAAAGTCCGGTGCTCACAGTATAGGAAGGAGAACTCCGTGGAAGTGGGAGCGGGTACCTGTCAAATTCAGGTACCCGCTCCCCCTCCCTCCCTAAAGGTCCGCAGTGTCTGGTCATGCTCTGTACTGTGTCTGCAGTCTCTGGTCCTCTCCTCTACTGTCTGCAGTCTCTGGTCATCTCCTGTATTGTCTGCAGTCTCTGGCCATCTCCTGTACTATGTCCGCAGTCTCTGGTCATTCCCTGTACTATGTCCGCAGTCTCTGGTCATCTCCTGTACTATGTCTGCAGTCTCTGGTCATCTCCTGTACTATGTCTGCAGTCTTTGGTCATCTCCTGTACTGTGTCTGCAGTCTTTGGTCATCTCCTGTACTGTCAGCAGTCTCTGGTCATCTCCTGTACTATATCCGCAGTCTCTGGTCATCTCCTGTACTGTGTCCGCAGTCTCTGGTCATCTCCTGTACTATGTCCGCAGTCTCTGGTCATCTCCTGTGCTGTGTCCGCAGTCTTTGGTCATCTCCTGTGCTGTGTCCGCAGTCTTTGGTCATCTCCTGTACTGTCAGCAGTCTCTGGTCATCTCCTGTACTGTGTCCGCAGTCTTTGGTCATCTCCTGTACTGTCAGCAGTCTCTGGTCATCTCCTGTACTGTGTCCGCAGTCTTTGGTCATCTCCTGTACTGTCAGCAGTCTCTGGTCATCTCCTGTACTGTGTCCGCAGTCTTTGGTCATCTCCTGTACTGTCTGCAGTCTTTGGTCATCTCCTGTACTGTCAGCAGTCTCTGGTCATCTCCTGTACTGTGTCCGCAGTCTCTGGTCATCTCCTGTACTGTGTCCGCTGTCTCTGGTCATCTCCTGTACTGTGTCTGCAGTCTCTGGTCATCTCCTGTACTATGTCCGCAGTCTCTGGTCCATCTCCTGTACTATGTCCGCAGTCTCTGGTCATCTCTTGTACTGTGTCCGCAGTCTCTGGTCATCTCCTGTACTGTGTCCGCAGTCTCTGGTCATCTCCTGTACTATGTCCGCAGTCTCTGGTCATCTCCTGTACTGTGTCCGCAGTCTTTGGTCATCTCTTGTACTGTCTGCAGTCTCTGGTCATCTCCTGTACTGTCGGCAGTGTCTGGTCATCTCCTGTACTATGTCTGCAGTCCATTGGTTCAGAATATTTTTTTTCTTGTTTTTCTCCTCTAAAACCTAGGAGCGTCTTATGGAGCGAAAAATATGGTATTTATATTTTAAAAACTGTCTTTGTGTTTTAATTTACTTTTGAATTTTTTGGTGAATAAGTAGGGGTGCTAGGTACCCCATACTAATTCACATAGGGGTAGGCTGGGATTTTGGGCCCCCCCAGAACCCCCACAACCACAGGGCCAGGGTTGTGGGGAAGAGGCCTTTGTCTTCATCAACATGAGTACTAGGAGCTTTGGGAGGGGAAGCCCCCACCCCCAAAGCATCCCCCCATGTTGAGGGCATGTGGCCTGGTATGGTTCAGGAGTGATCGCCCGTTCCCCCTCCTTTCCTGGCTTTCCAGGTTGCATGCTTGGCTAAGGGTCTGGTATGGATTTTGGGGGGAGGACCCCACACCAAATTTTTTTAAATTTTGGTGTGGGGTTCCCCTTAAAATTCATACCAGGGTCTGGTATAAATTACTATGAACTACAATCCCATCATGTGGTATCATTCAAATTAAATTAATGAAACGAATGCATTTGTTATTTTTGTTATAACTTTTTTTTGGATTCGCTGTCATTCTCTTCTATTTCCATTCAGAAATTTGGATACATCAGAATCTCAGAAAAACAAAATTTTCTTTTGAAAAATGAATCGAATTGCACATAAATAATTATGAGTGTGTTTTTGCACTTTAAGGGCTCGTTCACACTTGACTTTATTTCTAACTCTTGCCAAACGCCCCTATAGCATTTGACAGGCGTTAGACAGAACGCTCCTCAAACACTCCCCAAACACCCTATGCGCGGTTCTGAGGCATTTGATAGGCATTTGCCAAGCATTAAAACCGCCCCACAAACACCTATGATGAAGTTAAATGGTATTAACGCTCCGCAAATGCCTTGCAACCGCACCGCAATGCCTGCCAGATGTTTGAGGAGTTGCACCATAGACTTGAATGGGAGGCTTCAACTTCTCCTGGCTCATCAGTTTTGCCGCAACGCAATGCTAACACTTCAGTGTGAACAGCACTGTGTGCTGCCATGTGCAGAATTTTCATAGGCGTTTGAAAAGCGTTAAAAACGCTTCCCAAACGCCTGTCTGACGCCTGCTGACAAAGCTAGTGTAAACGTAGCCTTACTTACCCGATCCTCTGCCCTCCCAGTAGATTGCACCCCCCCATTCTCCAGCGGTGGACTGTTTCTCTTCAACATCTTGTACAATGCAGGGCTATGAACCTTGCTTGGTTCTTGATGATATCAGGACCTTAGACTGGTGGAGAATGGGGAAGAAGTTGCTGTGGGTACTGGTCTAGCAGTGCGAAGGGGTGGAAGATCGGGTAAGTAAATAATCTTGTCCCCAGACGTAAATGAGTATCTGACTCTTGAAGTGCAAATGCAGCCCTTCTGCAAGGGATAATTTTTAATTTTCTTGGAGTTGAGCTTTAACACATCCCAGTATATTTTACCAATATATTTTCGGATGCACTCCCTACTGCCAAGACTGTATTAAACAGGGGCGGACTGACCATTTGTAAACTCGGGCATTGCCCGAGGGCCCGGGGTCAGTAGGGGGCCCCATGAGATGCCCCTGGTACCTTTTTCATAGGCTTTTTTGAGTTTGGGCAAGGACACAGGGGCCCCATGAGTTGTCAGTCCGCCCCTGGTATTAAACCATGCGTCCCTGTTTTTCTTTGGTATAATTTCCATAGCTTCTCATTTGCTTCTCAAATTTTTCCTTTGAATGTCACCGATGTATGCTCTTCTTTGATTTTCCTAAAGCATATCTTATCTCGTCTTTCCTTATGTATATATGGCTTTCCTTATGTATGTTTCTTTACATATATGTAAGATTGCTGTTATTTGTTGTCTACATCATGTAGTGATCTGAATCACAATTCGTCCTGAAGCTATGCGCTTCTTGGACTGTTGACTTTTATCTGCTGTTATTACATGATGTCTCTGTTTCCTTCTCACCCCATCCTTAATCTTCATGTCTTTTTATGTTTATCAATCTATGGGAAATACGTACTATTGATTGCCAGCTCCATCTTCATTGTAAAATCAATTGCTCTCTCACCATTATTACTTTTTTCATGCTGATGTTATTTCCCTGTTGTTAATCTATATTCATGCTCATTTCCTACCATTGAATTTAAAAACCCCAGCCCCTATTTTAATAGTATACTTAGGAAATACAGAAAAATAACTTCTTCATTCCCATGTTTCACAATTCAAGCCTGAACCTTAAAGTTTTTGTAAACCTCTGGAATGAAAAATATGCAAAGCCCATCCCTCTACAGTGTGTACTTGTCTTAATCCAAAAGACAAAGTGTGATTTCAGTCTCCTCTCTCATTCCTCTGATATATGCATATCTCACTTCTGACAGGTCATGCTGAAATCTGGAAGATGGCCCATCCCCCTTCCAGCACACAGCAGATGATTGACAGCCTTAGCTCTGCATGTTTCCCTATGTAACTGTCTAGAGAGGGGAGTGTCCATTCTCTCCACTCAGGTCTCAGATTACAGGCGGCTCCCCTCTCTATGCAGAAATAGCCTTTGATCTGTGTGTTTTAGTAGGCTTTAGAGAAAAGAGGGCTACAGATAAACAAGTACAATGTATGTAGGAAGATGTGTTTCATCTCTGTGTATTACTAGTGGCTAGTCTCTTCAGTGGGTATATGTAATGGTTGATAACCAGTTTCAGGCCCCTTTCACACACGTTGTCCAGTCAGCTTTGCCTATCCAATTTTCACCCAATTGAACCCTCCATTCTTTTCTATGAAGTGGCAGATATAAACTGACTTGTATCTGTTTACACCCCCCTACCTCCAATCCAATCCGGCAAAAACAAATGGAAGGGGATCTGTTTCTCTCTGTCTGGGTGGATCAGATCAGAGTGCACAAGCAGAGTGGACACAGACCTGTCACCCACCTGCTCCGCTCAGCTCAGCAGGGGATCAGCGGACAAAGAAAAACAGCTGCGGCCTATGTGAAAGGAGCCTAATAGTAATATTCCTGATTCATTCATAAAACTTCAATACACACATTTAGAAATATATAAATTTTCGTGTAGTAAAAGAAATTTTAAAATCTGAATGTAACATGTTTCTCATGTTTACCCTTTTTTGTTATAGATGCTCTACTTAACCTGTATATGCATTCCACCCTATTTATTGTGATCTATCTGTTTGTTATCTGCTGATTATTTATCGATGGGTAACACATTTAAAAGAGGAGATTAAATGTTTTCAAGGTTTCTTTGAAGTGGAGAAGGATAATTCTTACTAAAAAAAGACCTCACGATATAGGCCATTGCACAGTCTTGCCAAAAGCAGTCTTCAGATGTAGTGCCCCATGCAATTTGCATTTAACGCGATTTTTAAAAAATCAAATATCACATGCAAGCAGTACAGTGCAGTTGATTTTTATGGTTTACATACATATCATAGCAAGCTTGTTTACAAACCAAACATTCCTTTTAAATTCTTTAGTGTTGTTAGCTGTCTCAAAGTTTAAAAGAAATGGAATCTTGGAGTAAAAACTGCAGTCTTGTCTAGCAACATAAAAGATCAGAGGACATGAAACCTGGACCAAGATAAACTAAGGGGGAGATTTACGAAAACTAGTGCACAGAGAATCTGGTGCAGCTGTGCACGAGAACCAATCAGCCTTTAAATTCAGCTTGTTCAATTAAGCTCTGACAGTATATTGGGCAGGCATTTGGTACATTCTCCATGTTCCCCTCCTCACTGAGCAACAGGTCACATGGGAGGCCTGCCCTGTGGTGGGTTCCTACGCTGGTCAACTTAGACAGGGTCACTCTACTTCACACATATGGAGTACCTTTACTCTTGTGCAGGGGCGGACTGACAACTCATGGGGCCCCCGGGCAATAGGGGATCATAGGGCCCCTGTGTCCTTGTCCAAACTCAAAAAAGCCTATGAAAAAGGTACCAGGGGCATCTCATGGGGCCCCCTACTGACCCCGGGCCCTCGGGCAGTGCCCGAGTTTCCAAATGGTCAGTCCGCCCCTGCTCTTGTGCTGTTTCATCAATGCCCTGGGACAAGGCCGAGGCTGCCATGAGGGAATACCCAACCTTCAGGCGGGCCTCTACTCTTAGAGATTAACATACACTGTGTACACAGTTGCACAACAACTGATCTCCAGTTACTCTCAGGTCCTCGTGTAAATATACATGTTCCCACTGTAGCTTGCAATTAGACGAGCTGAGCCGAACACTGACCACAGCCACCTCTCCAGCATTTTCCACTACTGGTCCCAGTAGCAGCATGGAACCCTGTCATGCTCTTGACATTAACTCTTGAGCTTCCATACCTCTGTACAGGATGGGAACCTCTGCAATGCAGTTCTATCTAGATGCTAAGAGAAATGGATTGGGGCGTAGGGAGTGCTGACATCTCCCTTGCGGCTAGAGGCTATTCCAGCTATAATAAGTACATGTTTCTGACAGGCTGCTTGCTGATTTGCCTTCCTTGCTCATGGCAACCATGTGTATAACTTGCACTGACTCTTAACATGCTGACGCATACCCCAATATGTTAGTGACCTAATACTGTAGCAATGTGCTGGTTACTTGCATTACACTACTTTAAGTTACAGTACTTCAAACCAGGCAGAAAGCAAAGTTTTACCACAATACTGTACAAAGTGCAAAACGGTACAAAGTTGAACAAAGGCACAGTCTGTAGACCCTACTCCTAATCAGGCTATGTGCTACCCCGGTGTACCTGCAAAGATAGAGTCCATGTCTATAACGGACCATGGGGTGGTAGGCTGCAGTGGCTAGTATCTCCAGTGAAGACCCACATGTATGAGGCTCTCACATATGCAAAGCCAACGGACCTGTAGCAGGTCCCCTCGATTCCAGTAGCGGCACTGTGGCTATCAGTACCAAGAATTCTCCTGGGGCTGTCCCTCTTCTCTAATCCCACCCTCCCCACGGGCTCTTGGCTCCAAGCCACTGTCCCTTTTTATAACCACAGTAGGTAAAACCCAAAGATCCAGCTAAACGAAACACCTGGGATCTAAGCTATCCCCAACCCTCCCTTCCAGGGCAGTACCTAACAAGCTAAGTATAACCCGCTTACAAATTAAACCTGGAAGCTGATTGGTTACTGTGCACAGCTGCCCCAGCTTCTCTGTGCCCCAGTTTTAGTAAATCCCCCAAATGTGTATTTTTAAGGGACATTGCTACGATTATGAAAAACCCTGGGGCACACTAAGGAAAATAATTCTGTGGTATGGGTGGCATATGATACCAAGAAGGAGATTTTTCTAAAAGAAAAAAAAAATTGACTCTGTACCTAGGAACACATATTCCATCAGAATCAAACTTTGTGATAAAAATAAAAAACAGTGCTCAAGTGCTCAGCATCCCCCCCAAAAAGTTATATGTGTCTCAGATCAAAATAAAATCACAATTTCACTCCTCATCACTCAGGATGAAGCTGTGATTTTGTAGTGAAACATGTTGGATGAAAATGTTTTTATTTTGAGTTTGTTGCTCCTGTTTTGGTTGGAAGGTAGACTTAGGATCATTTGTTGATGAGTAGGATCACACAGGGTATAGGGAGCGTGCATGAGAGACTGAAGCAATTTGTCAAGAAGGAAAGATGGCTATCAGTCATATACTATATAGTAGAGCTACTTTCACACTGATCCACAACAAAAATGCACATGCAGAATATATCAGTTTACATGTATGAGACAATCCATTTACCCCTCTCAGGGGTGATTCAAATGATCATCGTTTATTTATTCATGTAAAACCTTTATCCCAAGGGAAAAATAGTTTCCTGTAACTGAATATAAAGTGTGAGCTGGAGTATGGCTTCAATTTGTTATTGTATTCAAATCTGCTAATACATTTACCTCTCTTCTCCCCCCAGACTGAACATGCTGTTGTCTGCTGTGTCCTGTGCTTATTCCTCCAGAGTGGTGTCTCACTAATACGTGAGGTGTGTTAGTGGCCAGATCACCAGCTAAACAGAAGGAAAAAAAGACTAAAAAAAGAAAACCGATTCAGGCAGCACATCTAATGATTGGTTAGCTGCAATATAATACATTTTTGGTTTTCAGTACAGGAGGTGTGTTAGTGGCCAGATCACCAGATAAACAGAAGGAAAAAAGACTAAGAAAAGAAAACTGATTCAGCCATGTCTAATAATTGGTAAGCTACAATATAATATATTTTTGGTTTTTAGTTTAATACCGCTTTAAAGTGGTTGTAAAGGTAAAAGGTTTTTTAGGTTAATGCATTTTCTGCATTAAGGTAAAAAAACCTTTTAAAAGTAGCTTCCCTGCACCCCCCTATATACAGTACTTACCTGATCTTGCTCATCTGCAGCACCTCTTCTGCCTCCTCCCTTGGCTCACTGACTGGCTCCTGCTGCTGTCAGTCAAAACCTGTGAGCAGAGAGTGTGGAGGGGGGATTGCCAAGCCGGGCTGTGTGTCTAACTGGATGCAAACAGCTCAGCTCAGGGGTGTCCTCATAAGAAGAGGCTTCCTTTGAGGGCACTTGGCGGAGGTAAGGAGTACCAGCAGGGGACCCCGGAGGATCGGGGCTGCTCTGTGCAAAACTAATGTTTGTTATTTTAGTTAAAAAAAACCCATAAAGCATTACAATCACTTTAATCACAGACAGCAAGATTTAAAGTGTATTTTCTACTTTTACAGGTAAATTGGAATAATACCTACTGTACACTGTATTTGTTACATGTTCCTATTCACATAAAAAAAAAATTGCAGCTTACCTCTTTTAGATGCTCTTTCCTGATAACTCTGGTACTGGAAAATGCTACTAAGTTCTCTTTGTTTATAAGGGGGCTAGGGAGCTGTGTTTACCATAATTAACACTTTTTGCTCTTGTGCTGGCAGATCTCATTATCAGTTGTAAACTAGATTTGTACACTGTCGTTCTTAACAAAGGATAAAAGATTTAGAAGCTGGGCTTTTCCGTTGCACATTAATGAGAAGAAACTCTGCTTGTCCTAAGCCTCTCTATTGCAGTCAGTCATGATACCTTCTCCTAAGAAACATTTAAAAGGTAAAAAATATTTTTTTTACATATTCTTTGTGAATGGGAACACATAAAATACACATAGTAGGGAAGCAAGGAGCAGTGGGTAAAACAGGTCAGGAACAAGGCCATCATGGAGGTCAGGCTCACAGGGTGCAGCTGAGGATATTATCAGGAGGTTTACAGGGAGCAGATACAGGTAGTAAGATCAAGATCTGGAGGTTCACTTGGAGCAGGTCAATGTCTATGATCATAGGTTCCTAGAAACAGCAAAAAGGTAGTATGGACACACAGGTAAAATACTAAGGCTCTGAGAGATTCTAGAAGAGTAGATAAATACCCTCCAAGCAGCTAGTATCAGGTGAAGACTAATTCCTAGCATTTACTGATTGTTGATTAAAAACAAATACCTTGAATGCATTGTTTTCAGTGAGTTGGAAGGGGCTGCTTTATCAAAGGACTATACAATTTACACTCAAAATGAACAAAGTGAAGTGGTTTTTACGTCATCTAACCACAAGCAAAGTTATGTGCTGTTAGAGGGCATATAAATTTCCAAGCCAGTCCTTTGACATAGGAGCTCAGTCAACAACTTTGCAAGGGTGATGAGCTGAAGCTCAGACATCAGTTACTATACACATGTAAACAGGTTCCATTGCATCATCCCTAAGCCTGGGAAGTGGTACTTGATACACTTTACATAATAGGCCTCTGCTATACTCGTGGTTCCAGGTTCAGTCTTTAGGTAATCACATGCCTCAAATGGGGCCCAATCAAAGCAAGTGCCCAAGTAATACAGCAAGTGCAAGTCTAATGGAAGAACCTTACCAGCCACCTCCACCAACTGACCCATTGTCTCCGAAACCAACACCACCTCTACCCTGAACTGGTTACTAAAAGGCAATTCTTCCAGGTATTAGATATGAACTTTGTCCTTTGAAACCAAGATCAGTCCAGCATATTGTAAGGCTCCCTTTCCATTATTTGACTGCCTGCAGCCATGTGGGAACTATGTCCAACATGCTACTTGCTTCACCTAACAATGATTATTGGCATATCACCCCCCCAAGAAATAGATGCTACCTGTGGAGTGTAAACTATTCAATGTCTTCTTCACTGGCCAGGACTGTACCCAAAACAAACTCCACCTTCCCTTAAATAGCTCGGGGGTGGGACCTGTCACAACAGGAGGAGTGTTCTGTGCCCAGAAAGGCAAGACCACATTAATGGGACAGTACGCCCTGTTACAGTCTTTTTATTTATCCCCTGTGCACGATTGAATGATTCAGCACAGCTTTACTGCAACAAGTAAATATTTTCTACTACTTGCCCTCCTCCCTATAGGAGAAGTACTGCTACAGGGTGGCATGGCTAAGGACTCAGTGATCGTCGTCAGGGCTGAGAGGGGAGAGATCTGTGTGTAAGCAACAGAGCTCTCTCCTGTCAGCGTGGACATGATGCTTTGTATCTCTCTGCACTACTACTATCATACTACTGCCCTGGCTGTTTTCTTACTCATTCCAACTCTTTGTGAGCCACAGACCCAGAGTAGGTTTTAAAGTAAATAGGCCAGTGTGACCAACAGGCAACTAACTGGTATTTTAAGGAGAGATAAAAAAAATGACATCTCTTTTCTTTCAGCACAGATTTTCTTTACTTGATTTGGTTGTTATTTGGTGTTCCTTTTATATTTTGCCCTGGAAGCAGCATATCTTAGGACCTGCTCTGGGTACCAGCACTGTTCATTTCCTTTTTTTCTAAATTTAGTTACAGCAATGTTAATAGGTTGAAGAATGATTTTGCTATTGTAATGGATTATTGTCATTTCATATGAGGTGAAAAAAAAATGCATAAATTATTAAACTTAGAAAGAGGTTAAAACATAAAATGTTTGCTATTTCATAACCAGTATCCACTCATTTGCATTTTATGACCTGAGAATGCAGCAAAGGCAAAATATATTTCCATTTTAAAGATATTTTAACTTTTAAGTGCTTGTAGAAGGTGTGAGTTTTTTTAATTATATTGAGAGTAAATTTGCATAGTTATGAAATAACAAAGCGTGTATTCTGTTGCAGCATTGACATGCTTTCTTTCTTACTGTTCCATTTTTTCAAATTTAAAACACTTAGTAAGATGGGCTTAGTCATTGGAAAAATGTCCTTGAAGCTTTTAAATCCCCGGGGGTTAATACCTTGTATCCAAAATAGGCCCTAGCAAATGTGTGTCTATATACACTCACTGGCCACTTTATTAAGTACACCTTGTTAGTGCCAAGAAAGTCTTCCCCACACCATTACACCATCACCAGCCTGAACCATTGATACAAGCAGGGGTGGACTGACTATTTGGGAACTTGGGCACTGCCCGAGGGCCCGGGGTCAGTAGGGGGCCCCATGAGATGCCCCTGGTACCTTTCATATGCTTTTTTTGGGTTTGGTTTGAGTGTGGGTGAGGACACAGGGGCCCCATGATCCCCTATTGCCCAGGGGCCAAATGAGTTGTCAGTCCGCCCTTGGATACAAGGCAGGATGGATCCATGCTTTCATGTTGTTTACACCAAATTCTGACCCTACCATATGAATGTTGCAGCAACCAGTTTGCCCATTCTCCTCTGACCTCTGACATCAACAAGGCATTTTCGTCCACACAACTGCCACTCACTGGATATTTTCTCTTTTTCGGACCATTCTCTGTAAACCCTAGAGCAGTGGTTCTAAACCTTGTTGAAGGTACTGAACCCCACCAGTTTCATATGCGCATTCACCGAACCCTTCTTAATTGGAAAAATAAAATATGATTTTTAAAATTCAAAACATAGGTATATATTTATACATAGGTGCACAAAATGAACAAAACCGTTAAGAACAAAACCATTAAAACATGATTTTCACACAAAAACATAATAATGAATATTTACTGCACGAATCATATGAGTCGGGTGTGGGTCTTCACCTCTGCCGAACCCGCGAGACTGACTCACCAAACCCCTGGGGTTCGATCGAACCCAGGTTAAGAACCACTGCCCTAGAGATTATTATTATTATACAGTATTTATATAGCACCAGAAAGGTTTGCTCAGCGCTGTACATTATAGTGGGGGACAGAAGATGAGACAATACAGTAACAAAACAATACACGAGGGGTTCGAGGGACCTGCTCTTTCCAGCTTACAATATAGGAGATGGTTGTGTTTAAAAATCCCAGTAGATCAGCAGTTTCTGAAATACTCAGACCAGCCCATCTGGCACCAACAACCATGTCATGTTCAAAGTCACTTAAATCTCAATTTCTCCCCATTCTGAACTTTTTTTAAAGTTTGAACTTTAGCAAGCCTTCTTCACCTAAATGCATTGAGTTGCTGCCATGTGATTGGCTGGTTAACAACTTGCGTTACAAAGCAATTGAACAGGTGTACCTAATAAAGTGGCCGGTGAATGTACGTATGACATAGACCTAAGGCAGTAAAACCCTTCAGGTGCTGTGATGGACATGCATGGTCTATGTATTCTGCACTGCAGAATTAATTTGTGTTTAATAAACAAATCAAAATCTATTAGGGTCTCACCGTTACGTATTTGGTCACTATGTTCTACCAATGTGTTTTTTGTCTTTGTATTGGCTTGTACTTTTGTTATGAATTTATTCTGCAACTTGTTTGCACTGTGGGTAAGACCTTACATTCCTGGTTGGTTTTATTGGGCAGATGTCAGCCCATGGATTGTCCAGAGGACTTTCATACTGGTACCAGTACCTTGTAGGAGAAATGCTTTGGTATCATGTTTTGTTTTTCTTTGCCTTCTTACTTTCTAATAAAAATATTATGGAACAAGAAAAAAAATCCATTAGTGTTGACTCACACATATGCAGTGTGGATTGAAGCTCAGGTTTCACAATTAATTGACACAGTAGTAGTTCACCGGTTCAGGTCAAGTTTACGTCAGGTTCAGGAAAGGATCAACTCAGGATTTTCTCCTGTTTGCACATATGTGGTTTAGAAACAGTTTCTATAGAAGTCAATGAGCCTGCAATCCGCACCTGAACTGGACCGCACTGCTCAGAAATTGGACATGACTCTTTTTAAACTGCACTGAATCTGCACCGGCAGTGCACTAGACATATGTGAACAGGCACAGTAGGAAGCAATGTTATTTCACATGTAATGCGGATTGGATGCAGTTCAAATTGCATCCAATCTGCATATATATGAATGGGCACCTAGGTCCCATTCACATATCATGTAGCAGGAATGAAGATTCCTGCTCACAGTCTTTGTTGAATGATTTCTATGCAATTTCATGTGTCGTGCAAAGGGCAGCCCATTCATTTCAATGGACTGCAATATGCACATTTGTCGCCCAAAAGAAGCTCCTGCTCTCTTTTTTGGGAAACAAGCTTAGGTGATTTTTAAACATGTGTTTGAATCACACCGCGTTTGGGTTGCCATTAAGAATAATGGCACCTTGTTTGGGCTTCCATTAGGAATTATGGCACCCAAACGTGTTGTTGCATGTTTTGCTGCAATTTCGAATTGCATACAGGATCTCAACGATTCTGCTGGTGATTCCAAATTTCCAAGTGTGAATGCAGCCTTAATGTTTGCACTGTTTTTCAATTACTTAAAGGATAAGTTTACCTTTCATAATATGTTACACGTTCCACCCATATTCAGGGTGTTATGAAAGGACAGCCCCCACTGCCCCGTTTTGACAGTTAGTGAAGGATCTTCTCCACCCTGCTAGCTGTAAAAATTGTTTAAAAAATGCAGTTTTGCAGGGTTCCGCCCACCCAGCCACATCACTCATTCACAGTGTTCTGTGATTGAGAAACTACAAGTCCCTGTGAGCACCATGGTAGTTCATTGATTCTTCCTGTCAGTAAGTATTGGCAAGCAGATACACTGACAGGTCTGCAGGAGACCTACATGGCATCAGCGATCTGCTGATCACTGGTGCAGTGCTTTCCAGGCTCCTACAACAAAAAATACAAAATGCTAATTTTTTACCTTCAAAAAATGTTTTATTTTTTGTTGAAAGGTGAACTTATTCTTTAATTACCTAATATGTATTTAAGTACATTGCTTATAAGTCATGTAAACGTTATTAACACTGCTTATTTAAAATGTTACTACACCCAAAACAGTAAGATCAGTCTGTATATGCAGTAAAGCATGCTTGTTATACTCACTGTGGAACCTAAGGGGTTAATCCTCTGCATTGTGTAAAAAGGCTGTTTGATCCTGTCTTCTCTAATCTAATCCTCCCCTTCTTCCAAAGTCCCCAATCCATATGCTGATATTACAGAGCCCTGGAAGGCACTCTGCACATGCTCAGTTTGGTGTGTGTTGCTAGAAATATTTTTTTTGTGTTTGGGAGGGTGTATGTGATCAGCACAGGGCCAATCAGCACTGGCCAGACAGAGTGTCAGGGGTCATGCAGACTCATAGGACAGTCAGAGGAGAATAAAAACTCCTCCTACAAGCTTTAACTTAGCTTAGTGCTCTGCTGAACACTGATAGAAGTCAGAAGACTGCTGTATAATGCTGATGAGAAAAGGTATTTAGCAGTTTATATTTACTAAAATAATTGCATTCCATGTTCTGTGTACTGTAGGAAACCAGATATAGTGAATTCAGGGTCCTGGGTTTAGTAACACTATAAACAATTGATACATTTCAAAACATATTAGTAGCATGCTCACTAGAAAACGTAAAATACCCTTCAGATTTGTATTCAATTAAAAAAATTTGAAAACAACTCTTTAAACAATCCTTAAAGTGATAATACACCCTTTCATATACACAGTGTAGTTGTCAGGAATGGACTTGCCAATAGTGGTGGGACTCACCTGCCTTATGGGCTGCAGTACCAGGGCTGGCCAGCGGGTGCTCTCAACAACCAGAGGTTCACTTCGGCAATTAGCCATCACCTGGGGCTGATTGCAGGTGTATTTAAGGGATGGCCAGACCTGCAGTCTGTGCCTTGGTGTGTGTTTTTCTATGGGCCCCTGTACCTTGTAACCTGCATTCCTGTTCCTGTTCCTGCCTGACTTGTTGCCGACCCTGCCTGATCCTGACCTCTGCTGACTTCTCCTCTTTTATCCCTGGCTAGTGACCCTGACCATTCTCTCCACCTGCTCCTTCTGTACCTACCTGCCCGATAGTTATCGACCCGGCCTGCCTGACTACGTTGTGCTCTATATGTGTATATACCTGTCTGTCTATACCAGTTTAGGTTTGGGTTTGTTTCACCTTGTTGTATGTATTTGTGTTAGCTTGGGGTTTGGTGCACTGCGTTTATGTTTGTATTGTTAGTCTTAATAAATTGTCTTGTTTATACCATATCTGGAGCCTGTGTTTCCCTGTGTCAGTACACACATCTCTGGTCACACCCGCATCCCTGACAGTAGTAACTAGGCTCAGGTGATACAAAGAGATGAAACAAATCCTCCTACTTGAGTTTTACCTGTTCATCTGCAGCCTTCTCTCCTTCTCCTCAGCTTCCTAAAGCACAGATTTTACACAGACTTTCTGAGCTTCCAGAGGTAGGGGGCAGAGATCTGATATCACTTACTGCACAGCATAGAGCAGAAAGCTGAGTGTAATCTGTGACCTGAGTGGAGGGAAAAGACACCCCCTACACACACACACACAGTCTAGTAGAAAAACATGCAGAGCTGAGGCTGTCAATCATCTGCATTCTGTCATATTGGCATAACTTGTGAGAAGTGACACATGCAGATAGCAGAGAGAGGAGACAGCAGATAAGAATTTCACTTGGTGTTTTGGATTGAGGCAAGTACACACTATAGAAAGATATGCTCTGTTAGTTTTTCATTTGAGATGTTTACAACCACTCTAACTACAATATCAATTAAAAAATGTCTAAGCTAGTATACAGTATATAGTCTCTATAATATATGCACATTGCAACAAGGACTGATATAAAACATCCTTTACAATCAGTAAGAAACATGCTTGCATCTTTAATTCTTTAAAGCGGAGTTGTAGCTGCTGACTTTTAAAAAACAGCCACTCACCTGTCCCAGGATCCAGCGTCGTCCTCACCGCAGCCGTGTTCACCGGCCATCCTGTGTCCCTGGTGCTGGCATCTTAAGTCTGGGCACCCAGCTGTGACAACTTGTGGCTTCACAACCGGGTGCCCACTTCATGTGTGAGAGCAGTGCTGCACATTGTGAATGGTCCAGCAGTCCTCTGGGACCTATCACGTGTCCCAGAAGACTGTGGGGCAGGAGGGGGGGAGAACTTCCACTACCGATCTCTTAGGTGATCGCAGTGGAACTGGGAACGGGTACCTGTCAAAATCAGGTACCTGTCAAAATCGGGTACCTGCTCCTCAAGGGGAGCAACCTTAAAGCGAAACGTAACTACTCACAACAGCCACAAATTCTGGCACTTGTGGAAGGTAGGCTGAGATGAGTCAGAAGACCCATTACCATGTAAAAGACATGAAACCAAATGATTTGTTGGTCTGTACAGGCAAAAAAGATGAATGCAAAGGGCTATGTTGAGTTTGAGACACTTCTGAGATAATTCAGAATTCTTTGATAGTTGCAGTTGATCTCCTTCTGACCTGCACTTGACCTGCTTTTAGGGGTTTTTCATTCCCATAGACTTGTATAGTATGTAAAACCCATATCAAGGAACAAATCACCAGTGGAAGGAACGCCATAGAGGCTGCCAGTCTATCTGTCCATATGAAATTTTTCCCTATACAGCCAGGCACATGGAAATGTAATTCTGTCGCTAGCCCAAAGTCTGCTGAATCTTGATCTCTAGCCAGGGTCGCTGAAAAGGCAGTACAACTGTCCCTCCTGTAACGGGCCCCAGTGCCATCAGTTCTGGACCGACTTCTCCTCTGCTACCTCCCTATTAGTGCAAAGTAGGGGGATCGCCCTTACCCCCCTTACCCCCCTGCTGTCCAGGTCCCCTGTGTGCCCTTTTCCTCGCAGCACTGCAGGCTTCCCTCCTCTCCTCTTCCACTGGCAGCTGCTGTGGGCACAGAGGGGGAAGGGGCTAGTAAATATGTCTTATTTACCAGTTTCTTCATTTACTGAATGAGCACAGTGAGCAATTGGTACCAATTGCTCCTGTTTCCATTCATCAATGAAGCACAGTAAACTGTGTTTACTATGCTTCAGTTTGTGAATGAACAGGAAGCCTCAGAGCACTTCCTGTTCATTCATCTGTGCAGCTGAGTCTGCAGGGAAAGGGACTGATGAATATATGTCCTCAGTCCCTTTCTTGGTCTCTGTCTTCATGCATGAAGGTAAAGCACCTCCAGTGTGCAGCTCCCCTCTCAGCCCCTCCTAATACTTATGAGTCTATCTCAATCCAGTGATGTGCACAAGAGCAATGGCTCTCCCGGTTCTCTCCCTCCTCATTGGTTGAGACAATGGCTCCCACTGCTGTCAATCACATCCAGTGAGGAAGGAACAGGAGGTATAGCTAAGCCACACTCTGTGTGTCTGTGAACCATCCATATTCCCATCGCACATATTCCTGGAAGAGGCTCTAGGATACTGGGTGCTGCAGCAACCAGCAGTTGGAGACTGGATCATGCATGACACAGTGAAGATATTTTCCAGCACACCACAGATCTGCAAGTTAAGTCCATGTTTTTTTATTGACATCATCACATGCCTGACGAAGGGGTCCTGCGTGACTGAGAAACGGTGCGCTCTCTTGTTAGTGATGTGATCATACATCAATAAAAAACTGTTTAGACTTAATTGAAGATCCGTGGTGTGCTTGCATATATCTACACTGTGTGACTTATAGACACGCAAAGGCGGCTCAGGAGCAAGCACACATGAATGCCTCCAGAGCAAACAGCAGGGGGGAGGGGCTAGGAGCGCTGGCAGGGAACTCAAGAAGAGGAGGATGGAGGCTGGTTTGTGCAAAACCAATGCACAGTGCAGGTAAGTATGATATGTTTGTTATTTTAAAAAAATCTGAGCTGTGCAGAATGTGTGGGTATATTTGGTCTCTCT
The DNA here is from genome assembly GCF_062004578.1 of Staurois parvus. Classification (NCBI taxonomy): domain Eukaryota; kingdom Metazoa; phylum Chordata; class Amphibia; order Anura; family Ranidae; genus Staurois; species Staurois parvus. Next base: position 1,384,799 of record NW_028318345.1, read on the forward strand.
TTATGAGTGCTTTTCACAGCTACCTTATTTCCATTTACCCCATTCTGCCTGAAGATTGCGGCAACTGGGGACACATCACCCCAAAAGTAATATTCCTTGTGCTTATTCTTTATTTTTAAGCATGTAGTGGTCCTACCAGATTGGTCCTGCTATATTTGATCCCAGGTTCTGACCCCTCAAGTGTACAAGTAGCCAGGCACAATGTATTTTAGTGTAGGGATATCAAATCTCACTCAATCTTCAGACAGTAACCAGGCAGGGTTTTTTTTTTTTTTATTGTTGTTGTTTTATTTGTTTTGGTAGATCTGGGATAGGGATTGGAAAAAGCTTTGGGATGCCTGGAACTAGGGAACTTGCTGAGGACACTATCTTGAAATAAAAAGATCAATACAAGTCAGAGTTTTCCTCCACAAAAGGATAGCAACAGCTTCAGCAGGGGGGGCTTCCTCTATGGTGCAGCCCTGGCAGATAGGTCTGGAACGGTCCCTCTATCCAGAAGGGGTGCACAAGCAACAGTCACTCTCTCAGGTTTCTCTGCAGACTACTCACTGTGATCTGTGGCACAGGGTATCCTGGAAAGATCCACTCTGGACTTTGCTTCGGCATTCCTGCGACTTCAGAAGGAGGACTCTTCTGCTCCTTGGTGAGCTAGAAACATCTGGGGTTTCTTTAGGCCTCTCCTAAGACTAAGAAGGTTTGACAACATTTCCAGGTTGGGTCAATCTCCTGCCAGTGAAGGACCCTGCTACTTTCTGCTTAGCACCCTCCTAGTTAGCTAGTGGGAGCAAGTTGATTTTTTTTTAGACAGGAGGCTGAGTAGCAGCCTGAGCAATAGTCAAATTCAGGTCAGGGCTTAGAGGCTCTGCAGATCAGTTCCCTGATACCTCCCCCTGCTCTAGAATTTTGGAGAAGATTTTAGAAGCAGTGGGCGGGGGTGAGGAGGAGCTGGTCTCCTTTCCTAAGGGATCCTGGACAATCTCCAAGCAGGAGGCTTGGCATGGGGTTAGAACAGCCCTAAAGTGGCTAAGCCTACTCAGCAGCAGGAGAATTCGGGTGGAAGATGTGAGGAAGCTTAAATGCAGGAGCCTGGGAGGGGGCCCAGTGGGAATAGGCCTACCAACAGGCAGGAAAGGATGATCGCTTAGTCTCACAGACCCCCAGAGAAAGGACCATCTGTAGAGCCAGGAAAGGAGCCAGCCCAGCAGAAGGCTTGAAGGCAGTCACCTACCTAAATCTGTAAATCTGAACTGAGATTGAGTGAGTATTCCTACACCCCTTGGGCAAACAAGGGAAAAAAGAGCACTCTGGTGGGAAACCTGATTAGCTCCTTACCTGGGACTGTTTCATTTAAAGTAGCAGGCACCGGATTCCCTTGCCAAGGGATTCCCTCAGGCAGCTGGACAAGAAGAGGATTATCTGGGTTCTGGGGTGGTACACTAGGAGAGGCTGGAGAGCTCTCCAAGAAGAACTCCTACTGTGTAAAGACTTGTACATAGTTGCTAAGAAGTTTGTCTTCAGTTGCAGATACATTGGGCATCCTTTACACCCCTTAATCCATACTAGTTCAACACCTCTTAATAAAACATAAAAATCAAGCTCAAGGACTGTTTACTGACTCTGAATGCAAATCTGTGGAAAAAAATGCATGTTGCCCTGGCTGTGCAGGACTATAGGGGGACACAAATCTCTAGAGATGCCTAAGGGGGTAGTGCTACATATGTTTCCAGAAGATTCAGGTAAGCCTGCAGCTGCAGAACTCACAGTAGGCAAAACACAATTATGTCTCTACTTCTAACAGCAGAGCCAAAAAACTACATTTGCCTCACTTCTAGCACCTAATCTAGGAGGGTGCTACAAGTAAGTAAATTTAGGTGCTAAGATTTCTCTTGTTCAGCCCCATGAGCTGAAAGAGAAAAATCACTTGATTCCCTAAGTCATGCATAACAGTATGGATGGAGGAATTTGCAGTGCTAAGTGTTGTATGCTGACAAGGAACACCCTTGGCTATCAGAAAACCTAAACAGTGTCTACATCTAACTGGATGAAGAATTTTTCACCTGGCTCTTTGGAAAAAGTTGACTAAATAATCTTTTTTTCTCAAGGTGGGTGGGCCACCCATGGAATGAATTTTGCTAGATTCTGCATGAAGCAGCCAAAATTTGAATGTATTCATGTTTGATAACCTTCAGTATTTTCAGGCATGCAAATTGCTGTGATCAAGTACATCAAGGGTATGGCGGGGGAGGGGTTCCGCACTAGGTGTGGACTTGCAGGAGGTGCTATGACCGCCTGACATTATTTTGTGTTGCACAAAATAGTCAGTCTGTGCTAAGGGGTCTGTTCTGGATGGAGTCAGTCTTTGCTGGGGGGGAATCTGTACTGAAGGGTTTGTGTTGGGGGGGGGGGGGTGTTGGAGGGGACTAGTCTGTGTTGAGGGGATTGTGCTGTAAGGTGGGTCTGTATTGAGGGGTTTGTGCTGGGGGGGTTGTGTTGAAGGGAACTAGTCTGTGTTGAGGGGATTGTGCTGGGAGGTGGATCTGTACTGAGGGGTTTGTGCTGGGGGGCTGTACTAGGGGATTGTGCTGGGAGGTGGGTCTGTACTGAGGGGTTTGTGCTGGGGGGAGGGTGTTGGAGGGGACTAGTCTGTGTTCAGGGGATTGTTCTGGGAGGTGGGTCTGTACTGAAGAGTTTGTTCTGGGGGGGGGGGTTGTGTTGAAGGGGACTAGCCTATGTTGAGGGGATTGTGCTGGGAGGTGGGTCTGTACTGAGGGGTTTGTGCTGGGGGGAGGGTGTTGGAGGGGACTAGTCTGTGTTCAGGGGATTGTTGTGTTGGGAGGTGGGTCTGTATGGAAAAGTTTGTTCTGGGGGGGGTTTGTGTTGGAGGGGACTAGCCTATGTTGAGGGGATTGTGCTGGGAGGTGGGTCTGTACTGAGGGGTTTGTGCTGGGGGGAGGGTGTTGGAGGGGACTAGTCTGAGTTCAGGGGATTGTTGTGCTGGGAGGTGGGTCTGTATGGAAAAGTTTGTTCTGGGGGGGGGGGTTTGTGTTGGAGGGGACTAGCCTATGTTGAGGGGATTGTGCTGGGAGGTGGGTTTGTACTGAGGGGTTTGTGCAGGGGCACCCCCCCCTAGGGAGTTTGAGCTGGGGAGAGTCAATACTAAAGGTTTTGGGCTGGGGGGGGGGTTGTCTGTACCTAGGGGTCTGTGGTGGGAGGGTTCTCTGTGCTGTCGGGATGGGGGAGTCTGTACTGAGGGATCCATCTGCACTGAGGGGTCTGTGTTGGAGGGAATTAGTCTTTGCTGAGAGGTCTGTGTTGGAGGGTTTGGTCTGTGCTAGGGGGAAGGGGGAGTCTGTAGTGAGGGATGTGAGCTGGGGGGGGGGCATTTGCACTGAGGGGTTTCTGTGCTGAGATAAATTGGTCTGTGCTAGAGGGGGAGTCTGTAGTGAGGGATGTGAGCTGGGGGGGGGCATTTGCACTGAGGGGTCTCTGTGCTGAGATAAATTGGTCTGTGCTAGAGGGGGAGTCTGTACTGAAGGGTTTGTGCTGTGGGGGTCCATCTGTACTGAGGGGTTTGTGTTGGAGGTGACTGTGCTGGGAGGTGAGTCGGAGGGGATTAGTCTGTGGTGAGGGAATTGTGCTGGGTGGCGGGTCTGTATTAAGGTGTCTGTGCTGGGGGAACTGCACTGGGGAGTTTGTGCTGGGGGGGGGGGGGGGAGTCCTTACTAGGGGGTTTGTGCTGGGGGGGGGGGGTTCATCTGTAATTAGGGGTCTGTGTTGGGGGAGATGGTTTGTGCTAGGGGGAAGGGGGAGTCTGTACTGAAGGATCTGGGCTGGGGGGGGGGGGGGCATTTGCACTGAGGGCTCTGTGCTGGAGAGGTTGCTTTGTGCTGGAGAGTGTCAGGCTGTGCTAGGGGGTCAGTCTGTACTGGGGGGTCTGTGCTGAGGGGATGGGGACTCTACTGCTAGGGTGTGTGCTGGGGAGGTTGGTCTGTGTTGGGGGAGAGCCTGTACTGAAGTGTTTGTGCTCTGCAAGTGCCCTGAAACTGCCTGTAATGCAAGTGGTTGCTGCGCTCTATTGCAGGATCAAGGGGTTAAAGCAGGCAGGGAGTATGCCACTGATCCAAACTACAACATGTGGGCCAATCTGGACCACTGCAAGATTTTATCTGGCCCTCTGATGGAAGGGGGGGCTGTAATAAGGACTCTGATGTAAAGGGGACTCATGTAAGGAGTAGTCCATTGAACTATGATGCGTTCATTTACAACATTGTATTTCATTATTAGACCTGCGAATATCTGTGAAATATACAATGTGGCTGTCGTACTGAAGTTTGGAGACCCCTGAAGTACATCATGCTAGTGTTACTACAGAGAAATGTCATGCAGAACAACCTGTGGTAGTGGTTGGTGATCCCCTCCCTCAGATGACTATGTGCTCCCACTACATACAAAGGACTGGGGGCAGCTCCTCCCCGCTGCATTCAATGTACACTTGCTGTTCTCTTGCTAATCACGTTGTCTCTTCTTTACAAGCCTGCATAGTAATTGTCAGTGAAATCAATGAGGATGAATCGCCCGCCAGCCATCCATGTGACAACACCAATCCATTCCAGTCACTGTGCAGGGACTACATATCCAGCACTGGCGGCGGAGGGATCCCGAACACATGTAACCGGTTAGCGTCTCTGTCACCATGGAGACCAGGGAAGAGTCCGTATTCCTGCTGGTTTTTTGTTCCCCAAAACAAAACTATCGGGTCACCAGTTTGTTTTTTGTGCTCTCTGAGTTCTCTCTGATTTTATCAGTAATAAGGTGAGTTCTAGTGTGCTCTATGTAGGAGGCAGCAGTGCGGATGGACACGTGTAGTGAATACAGTGCAGTGTCCTGCGCTGCTGACAGGTGTGTACGGCCATGGCCATGTATATGGTGGACGATGTATTCAGGGGGGATATGCTGGAGAGGAAAGGCTCGCTCTACCTGCGATCAAACAACATGCACTATGACAAGCGCACCATGGTGTCTGGCTGGTAAGAGCAAACCTCCTGGCATGACGGGCTTTGAAGGGTTAATGTATCCAGGTCATGGCATAGTCAGGGGCGGACTGACAACTCATGGGGCCCCCGGGCAATAGGGGATCATGGGGCCCCTGTGTCCTTGCCCAAACTCAAAAAAGCCTATGAAAAAGGTACCAGGGGCATCTCATGGGGCCCCCTACTGACCCCGGGCCCTCGGGCAGTGCCCGAGTTTCCAAATGGTCAGTCCGCCCCTGGTCATAGTATGAGCATGGGGATTGGGTTGGATTCAAGCGAGACCTGAATTCAAAACATTGGAATTTGCTGTGTTCAGGGGCAGGGGCGGACTGACAACTCATGGGGCCCCCGGGCAATAGGGGATCATTGCCCAAACGAAAAAAAGCCTATGAAAAAGGCACCGGGGCATCTCATGTGGCCCCCTACTGACCCGGGGCCCTCGGGCAGTGCCAGAGTTTCTAAATGGTCAGTCCGCCCCTGTCCAGGGGTCTATTTACCACAAGGCAAACAAGACATTTGCCTAGGGTGACATTTCTCAGGGGGGCAGCACTGCTCCCTGGAAGAAGAGACAGAAGAAGGGACACATGCGGCATGGGGACCAGGTGGGGCTGCTTGACCATGTATGCAGAGCCTGACTCTCATTCCAGGGAATGTCTGGAGCTGTGAAGGTGAGTGTCTTTCTCTCGCTTGCTGGGGAAGGAGGGGGGGGGGGGGGGGGGTTGGCCGGTGTATGGAGGATGGTGATAGTGGAAGGCTTTCTCCGGGAGGGGGGGGGGTGTTGGTTGATGTCAGGCTCTCCCTTAGGCCTGGGTTCACACTGCTGCAGTGTGGTATACCGCATGTGATTCACACAGGGACCATGCTGGTGCAAATCACATGCAATTTATGTGCAGTGCAATTTGAGCCATACATTTTCCACACCAAAAAAGTGCAGGACCCTTTTTTGTCTGCATCAGAATCGGATCGCATGGGTGTTCACACCCATGCTACCCGATTCTGCACGTTTCATCACGTTTTGCGAACTGATTTCAGGGTGTCATTAACTTAAAATGCACACCCGCAGAAGTTCGTATGAACAGGGTGTGTTTATAATCGCATACAACTCTGTACTGCATCAGTGTGAACCCAAGCTAAAGCTTAAGTCTAAGCCTGGGTTAACACTTGTGCGGTGTAACATACCACATGTGATTCACACAGCAACCGCACCACATTCCTTTGTTAATCAGATGCGAATTCTGTGCGGTGCGATTTGAGCCATACTTTTTGTATGGCTCAAATCACACCACATTCGCACCAAAAAGGTGCAGGACCCTTTTGTTGGTCTGCAGTAGAATAGGATCACATGGGTATTCACACCTATGTGATCTGATGCTGCACATCTCACCATGTTTTGTGAACTGATTTCAGGGTGTCATTAACTTAAAATGGAAAAAAGCCCAGTTCTGTTAGGCCGCATATTTGTGCGTCAAGGGGTTAAACGTTGGATAGAGGCAGGAAGTGTTATAACCTCAACGGGGCGACTTCACTTCCTGTCCCATAGCCAAAACATTAATTGAGGGGGAATCTTTGTTTGTCCCCAGAAGTAGTGTCTCCATTGGAAGATTTCCCCTCTATTCTTGTTTTGGTGACCACACAAAATTTGGGATTTTCTCTCAGTCTCTGTGATAATGGTCACCAGGACAAATAGAGAGATTAAATCTCCCTAATGGGAAACAAACAGGATTAAAAAAAATCTGACAGGTGTTCTAATACTACAAAAAAAGTTCAGTATGAGGGCTGCATTGTGTATTTTACAAATATTTGCTGGTCAAAAAAATCCCCATCAGGGTACTTCTTACATCAGAGTTCCAACCAGAGTCCCCCTACATCATGCAATGCAAGCCGGGAAGGAATGTCTTGCAATGTAAGTTGGGAAGGAATGTGTTGCAATGCAAGCCGGGAAGGAATGTGTTGCAATGTAAGTTGGGAAGGAATGTGTTGCAATGCAAGCCGGGAAGGCATGTGTTGCAATGCAGGCCGGGAAGGAATGTCTTGCAATGCAAGCCGGGAAGGAATGTCTAGCAATGTAAGTTGGGAAGGAATGTGTTGCAATGCAAGCCGAGAAGGAATGTCTTGCAATGCAGGCCGGGAAGGAATGTGTTGCAATGCAAGCCGGGAAGGAATGTCTTGCAATGCAGGCCGGGAAGGAATGTCTTGCAATGCAAGCCGGGAAGGAATGTCTAGCAATGTAAGTTGGGAAGGAATGTGTTGCAGTGCAAGCCGGGAAGGAATGTGTTGCAATGTAAGCCGGGAAGCAATGTGTTGCAATGCAAGCCGGGAAGGAATGTCTTGCAATGTAAGTTGGGAAGGAATGTCTTGCAATGTAAGTTGGGAAGGAATGTGTTGCAATGCAATCCGGGATGGAATGTGTTGCAATGCAAGCCGGGAAGCAATGTGTTGCAATGCAAGCCGGGAAGCAATGTGTTGCAATGCAAGCCGGGAAGCAATGTGTTGCAATGCAAGCCGGGAAGCAATGTGTTGCAATGCAAGCCGGGAAGGAATGTCTTGCAATGCGAGCCGGGAAGGAATGTGTTGCAATGCGAGCCGGGAAGGAATGTCTTGCAATGCGAGCCGGGAAGGAATGTCTTGCAATGCGAGCCGGGAAGGAATGTCTTGCAATGCGAGCCTGGAAGGAATGTGTTGCAATGCAAGCCGGGAAGGAATGTGTTGCAATGCAAGCCGGGAAGGAATGTGTTGCAATGCAAGCCGGGAAGGAATGTGTTGCAATGCAATCTGCATTCAGTGGAGACCCTGCATGTTTCATTAAAGAGAACCTGTCACCTTAAAAACTTCACATTGTAAAAAAATAAAGTTACACCCAAGCACATATCATCCCCCCCAAGCAAATATTGAGGTCCCTCCCACCCGCACATATATGTACATACGAACGTAAACTCACACGTCAGGGGTGCCTACTTGTGACAACGTTGATTGCCATGCACATGTTACATATGGCTGCGCACTCCAGAGTGAGAGCAATAATTCTAGCACAAGACCTCCTAAACTGATGATCTGTAGGGGCTTTTGAATCATCTCCTATAGACAATATAGGGTACTGAAGTTTGTCGCCATTGCAGTGAAAGGGTAATCCTAAATCAGTGCACATTGAGGATATGCCACTGACTCTAGCTGCAGGCCAGATAGAATCTTGTAGCAAGCTGCATGCGGTCTGAGGGCCATATATTTGGAGACCCCTGGTCTAGGGGAACAAGTAAATAACTTTTACATCTTTAACCCTCCTTTCCTGCAGGTTGCCTTCAGGCTATAAGACTGGTCTCGGCCGCCCCTTCTCCCCCAGGTTTTGGTGGTCACAGTCCTTTGTTCTCTGAGGGACAGTTCACCACTGGAACGTAGGGGAGCACCAGCTGTTGTGGGAGTGGAGGATCAGGCAACTATACTTCTTTTCCCATCCCCTAGACCTAAATGAAAATGTAACTGTTGCAGTGCAGGGGCAGATCCATTACAAAGGAGTATTTTTATTTTCCCTGGAGCAGGACTTTAAAAATGTACCTGTTGTGTCTTGAATTGCTCTTGAAAAGTATCATTCACTTCCTGATACGTGATTGTGCCTAGGTACCTCCATTCGGTAGCCAGTATATCTGCAGTTAATGCAGTGTGAGAAAGCACTGTTTCTTTGACTGCTAATTTTCAGTAAATTTGGAGTCAAATTTGGTGATGTCACTACTGCTCTGCTCACTGTTCTCCTTACTGCAGAGGAAGCTTTACCCGAGGGCCTGCAGTGCAAGGATCCCTTGCTTCTGATTAATCAGTTCTGCACAGATCTTGCTGCTTCTTGAAATTACCCTACTTGTCATAAAATTACCTTTCATTAGGGAGGCAGATTTGACATGAGGAAGCAAACCCCTGCTTCCCAAACAAGATTGCCATCTACACAAAGACATAGTGGAGAACAAGGCTGTTATGTCAATTATTTGGAAAAGATCAGCTGAAGGGAGCCTATTGGCAATACTGTGGCTCTTAGAATTTGGGCCAAGATGAGCATTTTTTTTTTGTTAAAGGATAAGTTCACCTAAAAAAAAAAAAAAAGCATATTTTTTTTCAGGTAAAAAAATGTGCATTTATTATTTTTAGTTTCTGGAGCCTCTGAAGCACTGCATCAGAAATCAGCAGATCACTGGTACCATGCAGGTCTCCTGCAGACCTGTCTGTGTATCTGGGTGTCTGTACATCGTATAGAACTACAGTTGTGACCAAAATTATTCAACCCCCAATGCTGTAAAGGGGTTTAGGGACTATAGTGTACATTTGGAATTGTATTCAGAATCAAATCCTACAAGGACGTTGTAACTACCCAAATGCAACTAAAATGACATCAATTGTTTATGTAATACAGTAGTAAATGGTTCTTATGTGGTTTCTTCATTGCCACAATTATTCAACCCCTTAAAGACTACCACTCTGAAGAACAGAGGTTCATACAGGTGCTTTCCATCAGGTATTGAAAACACCTGTGGATGTCACCGAGCAGCAATCAAGCATAATAAGCACCAATTAGGCAGCTTTAAAATGACTGTGATACTCAGCTCCTTCTAGACATTTACTGGTGTGGTTACAAACATGGTGAAGGCAAGAGAATGGTCCAGGAAGACAAGAGAAGAGGTGATTTCTCTTCACAGGAAGGGCAATGGCTATAAGAAGATTGCAAAGATGTTAAACATACCAAGAGACACCTTAGGAAGCATCATTCGCAAATTCAAGGCAAAGGGCACTGTTGAAACGCTACCTGGTCGTGGCAGAAAGAAGATGCTGACTTCGACTGCTGTGCGCTACCTGAAGCGTAGAGTGGAGAGAAGTCCCCGTGTGACTGCTGAGGAACTGAGAAAAGATTTGTCAGATGTGGGTACAGAAGTTTCAGCCCAGACAATAAGACGCACACTGCGTAATGAAGGCCTCCGTGCCAGAACTCCCAGGCGTACCCCCTTGCTGTCTCCAAAGAATAAGAAGAGTCGACTGCAGTATGCCAAAAGCCATGTGGACAAACCACAAAAGTTGTGGGATAGTGTTCTGTGGACTGATGAAACAAAATTAGAACTGTTTGGGCCCATGGATCAACGCTATGTTTGGAGGAGGAAGAACAAGGCCTATGATGAAAAGAACACCTTGCCTACTGTGAAGCATGGTGGAGGGTCAATCATGCTTTGGGGCTGTTTTGCTTCTGCAGGTACAGGGAAGCTTCAGCGTGTGCAAGGTACCATGAATTCTCTTCAGTACCAGGAGATATTGGATGGAAACGTGATGCAGTCCGTCACACACCTGAGGCTTGGGAGACGTTGGACCTTTCAACAGGACAATGATCCCAAGCATGCCTCCAAGTCCACTAGAGCATGGTTGCAGAGGAAAGGCTGGAACATTTTGGAGTGGCCATCGCAGTCACCAGACTTAAATCCGATTGAGAACCTCTGGTGGGACTTAAAGAAAGCAGTTGCAGTGCGCAAGCCTAAGAATGTGACTGAACTGGAGGCCTTTGCCCATGAAGAATGGGCGAAGATACCCGTAGATCGCTGCAAGACACTTGTGTCAAGCTATGCTTCACGTTTAAAAGCTGTTATAACTGTAAAAGGATGCTGTACTAAGTACTAAGATTGAATGTCACTTGGGGGTTGAATAAAACTGATAATGCTGTGAGCACAGAAAAGACATTTGTGGTTATTTCATTATAACTGTTATGTTATATTTGTCTGACCTACAAGTGCCTCTTTAATGTAAATGTAAGCAAGATGACTGAATGATCAAAAGCAATGTCAAACTGGCCAAAACACTCAATTTCAGTGGGGGTTGAATAATTTTGGTCACAACTGTATATCCTAACCCTTGAATTGTATCATAACTGTACTGTCTCCCTTTATAATATTATGCACCACACAGACTGTTGGTGTTATATGAATCCTGCATGATATAATATCAGGACTTTTTTCATCCGGAACCTACTGGAAGGGGGTTCCTCTACCTCCGGTGCTAGCCCCTTGCCTACCACTCACTGCTGTCACTTGTACACACAGAAGCATAGCTTATGTATGTACAGGTGACAGGTTCCTCTGCCGGTAGTTCACACGCTGTTTTCCCAACAGTGTATACCTCTCTCTGTGATGTGCACACAGCCCTCCCTGCTTTGCATGAACCTGCACGCAGCCTATACAAGCCGCAAGTTGTAGCTGCCCCTGTCTCCTCTCTATGGTACTCTCTAGATGGAGGAGAGAGGATTTGGATGAGAAGGGATGCTTTGTACTGGAAAGGTGTGGTAGGTTTATTTGGAGGAGAGCTCTGTACCTGGGGTGGGAGGGTTGCTGAGAATTTTAGGTAAAATGACCTGTGAAATATGCAGTTGTTAACTCTGCACCCTGTACACAGCAAACTCCTAAGCCTTGCAGCCTGTACAAAGCACATTCTGAACACTGCATCTTGTACATTGTGCACTCTGAACCTTGCACTCTGTACTTAGTGCACTCCTAAGCCTTGCACCCTGCACGTAGCTCACTCCTTAGACCTGCACCCTGTACGTAGCTTACTCCTGAGACCTGCACTCTGTACGAAGCTCGCTCCTGAGACCTGCCCCCTGTCTGTAGCTCACTCCTGAGACCTGCACCCTGTACATAGTGCACTCTTTGACCTTGCACCCTGTACATAGCACACTCTTGAGTCCTGTACCCAGTACATAGTGCACTCCTGAACCTTGTGCACTGTACATAGCACACTCCTGAGCCTTGCCCCCTGTACACAGTGCACCCCTGAGCCTTGTGCCCTGTACATAGCACACTCTTGAACCCTGCACCCTGTATGTATAGAATGTAGGATGTCTTTTTGCTGGATTGGGGATGTTTTTTTACTGGATAGGGATGTCTCTTTGCTGAATATTTTGGGATGTCTCTTTGCTGGATTGGACTGTCTCTTTGCTGAATGTTTTGGAATGTCTTTGTTTCATTGGACTGTCTTTTTGCTAAATATATGGGGTTGTCTCTTTGTTGGATTTGGCTATCTCTTTGCTGGATTGGGTATGTCTCTTTGCTGAATATATGGGGATGTTCTCTTTGTTGATTGGGCAGTCTCTTTGCTAAATTGTTGAGGAAAGTGGAAAGATAGCGCTGGATCTGTTGGTTTATTATACTGGTATTGTTATCTTAAGTTATTAATGTTGCTGTAAATTATCTGGTTCCTGGGCAGGTAGCTTCTACACCCCAGAGGACCTCCACGGTCTCCTTGGTTTGTAGTGTAGTGTAAAAAGAGTTTAAATTGAAGAGCCACACCACTGCTAAGAGGTCCAGATACAACTTTATTCCATGAAAGGTCAGGGGTATATTTCAACAAGTGCCCCCTTCATCAGGGCTTGATTCTTTGCTGGATTGGGCTGTTTCTTTGTTGAATATATGGGCATGTGTCTGCTAGATTGGGGATGTCTCTTTGCTGAATTGGGCCATCTCTGTTGAATATATGGGGATATCTCTTTGTTGGACTGGGCTGTCTCTTTGCTGGATTGTGGATGTCTCTTTGCTGAATATGTGGAGATGTATCTTTGCTGAATATTTTGGGATGTCACTTTGCTGCATTGGGCTGTTTCTTTAGAGATATGGGGGTGTCTCCTTGCTGGATTGGCCCGTCTCTTTGCTGGATATATAGGGATGTCTCTTTGCTGAATATATGTGGATTTCTCTTTGCTGGATATATGGGGGCTGTCTCTTTGCTGAATATATGGGGGGCTGTTTATTGTTGCTGGATATGGGGGGGCTGTCTATTCTTGCTATAGTGGGTCTATTATTGCTTTTACTTCAATAACAAATTCTAGGGGCTAATGCTAGCCCCCAAATTATACTTGGTTCTCAGTACTCTAAAGGGGGCAATTCTTGGGACGGAGACAAGCATGACTTAAGGGAGAGGGGTGAGTTAATGTACCTTTTCTTTGAGAAAAAAAAGTCATGTATAATATAATATATATATAAATAATATTGTAAACAGAAACACTGTGGCCCCAATAAGTAATGGATAGACAGAGGAACAACTGATAAAACAAATGGATATGTTTTACAAAGCAACATCAGTGGGAGACAGTAAGCTAACCAAAGAGCATCTACCAAACCTTCTCCACCTCCTCTCTGGTAAAACTGGCCATCAATGGATACATTTCTTTTATTCAGCTCATGAACTAGACAATATGGATGTAGGAATCTGTACCATTGTATTCAGGCGCCATGGCACCTACTGCTGCTTGAATACCAAGCAATGACTGCAATTTTCCACCCAGGTGGTCAATTTTTGTGCAGCCAAGTGCTACAGGATTTAGCAGAGTGCAGCTCAAATTTGAACCATATTTGGCCAGCTTTAGTTTTTTTCATTCAGCGAGCTCTCTGGAATCCCTGTATTCTGACAGTGGCAACGGACACTGTCAGCATGCACTAATCATCAGCTGCAGCCAGTCAACAAGTTTTCCAGTATGCCTGTTCAGCAGAAGGTAACCAAATTTTTTTGTCGGGGCAGGGGGGGGTTTGTTGGCCACACACAGATCAAAATGCGGCTGGTGCAAATTCGGCTGTTCCTTTCGGAACTGGTGCATTTCAAGTTATCTTTTGACAGGTTAAGGCTTCTAAAGGGACCAGCTTAGGCACTACCCACTGGCCAGCCACAGAACTTTATTCTGTCCCAGGTTGCTCCATGCCTTTCATAATCCTAGTTTTCTCACATTTTACCATGCAGACTTGACTTTTTAATTGTAAAGCTAGGCAGATTACTTGTCATGTGTATTGTTAATGTTTACATATTGTTTATAATGTCTAAAGGCTAAGTTTGCCTTTAGAAACATATTATGCGTCCTCTGCCCTGCTGACCCCCCGTATACTTCCCTACTGACCCCTGTACGCTCCCCTGCTGACTGCCTGTCTTCTACCCTGCTGACCACTGTCCTCTGCCCTGCTGATCCCTGTCACCTCTCTGCTGACCCCTATCCTTTTCCCTACTGATTCTTGTACTCTCGCCTGCTGACCTCCCATCCTCTGCTCTGCTGACCCACTACACACTGCTGCTGACCCCTGTTCTTTGCCCTTCTGACCCCTATCCTCTGCCTTACTGACTCCTGTCCTCTTGCCTGCTGACCTCCCATCCTCTGCCTGCTGACCCACTGCACATTGCTCTGCTGCCCCCTGTCCTCTGCCCTGCTGACCCCCTGTATAATGCCCTGGTGACCTCCCATCCTCTGCCCCCTTGACATTTTTACTGCACCACCACATCAGACAGGCTAGATCCAGCCACGAGTAGCATTATAGCTGTGAAAGATCTCCCTCTGATTGGTGGTGCCATGAGAGAAGTGCTTCTGCAGTTCACTTTCACTGTGCCAGCGTGGAGATCAATGTGCCAGCACTCTATCTATCTATCTATCTATCTATCTATCTATCTATCTATCTATCTATCTATCTATCTATCCATCCATCCATCCATCTATCTATACAGTGTACTGTGTATGGGCTGTTTTCACTGCAGAAGGAAAACTGTTGTCACTCAGTGTGAAAAGAAAAGCATATACAATAGTTCAGCTGGCAGAATCAGCAGGTATTTGCAAAATATTCTTGGGTGTAACAAAGAGCTTTGTCTTACAGTTATGGACTGTCTGCTTCAAATAACTGATTTTATCATTTGATCTTATTTCTACTTTATAAGCAACCATATGCTGGTGTTGTGATGCTGCAAACTGATGACGCACGTCTTTGCTTTTTTCAGCCTGCTTGCAATCAACAAGACAGCCAGGTTCTAAATTGTGTAAATTGCATCTAATTTATACTATCGTGTTCTAAATATTTAGAGCGCTTCTAAGTATGTTTGATGTTTTCTAACACTTGTTTTGCTGTTATAGTCAGTAGTGCAACCCATTTATCACTGGTACTGAGTCAGTAAGTTCCATTTGCTTATATGGCTTCATAAGTCTGTGCAGCTAAACACCTACAATTACACAAACAACTATGTATTACATTAAAATACATTTCAGTGATATATATTTTTGTTTGCGACTTTAACTTTTGTTTCCATTTGGTTTCTTTTCTACACTAAGGCATCAAAATCGTGAAGCTGAACCTAAAGACTATGACGTTAGTGAAGTTCCTTTGGGCAAGAAGAATTTATGTCATTCTTCATATAGGAGATTTGGAAATGCAGATTCAGAGGTAAGTAGAAATATGACTTCATATAGCTACCCCCCTCCCCATGCACATTTTGAAATTTCAGTACATTTCTGTTATAATTCAAACCTCATAAGGGAAGACTGCAGGAAACAATCTTTTTAAATACTTTATTTCTTTATTGGGTGTTTTAAGATAAATCTGATAACATTTCAAGCATACAAACAACAATGTAACATTCTAGTATTATATCTTGTGTAAAAGAATGTTCTTCAGATATCGTATGTACTCTCCAGCGCCTCAGGATATGCACAGCCAAAAGGGAAGCCAAGGGTACCAGGACAGTGACAACCAAAGGAAATGTTCCAGGGGTGCAGCCCTCCTCAGATGAGGAAATCAGAGAAAACAGGTGGCGCACACACCTAGTGCATTATCCAAGGTTTATTGTAGGAATGAAATAATAAAAACATACTCACAAATGAAGCATGTATCTAAAAAGCATAGAAAAATGACAATGGCCACAACGGCAGGCAAGGTGTTCTCACTGTCAGTGCGGTCAAATGGCTGACGCGTTTCGGGGACGAATCCCCTGCCTCAGAGCTGATGACCAGCGAGGCTCTTTCTGTCCAACCTCTGATGACCAACCTCTGATGCTGATGTATGGACAGAAAGAGCCTCGCTGGTCATCAGCTCTGAGGCAGGGGATTCGTCCCCGAAACGCATCAGGATTTTTACCGCACTGACAGTGAGAACATCTTGCCTGCCGTTGTGGCCATTGTCATTTTTCTATGCTTTTTAGATACATGCTTTGTTTGTGAGTATGTTTTTATTATTTCATTCCTACAATAAACCTTGGATAATGCACTAGGTGTATGCGCCACCTGTTTTCTCTCTATCCAGTGGCTGATTTCCCCATCTGAGGAGGGCTGCACCCCTGAAGCATTTCCTTTGGTTGACACTGTCCTGGTACCCTTGGCTTCCCTTTTGGCTGTGCATATCCTGAGGCACTGGAGAGTGCATACGATATCCGAAGAACAGTCTTTTACACAAGATATATAATACTAGAATGTTACATTTGTTGTTTGTATGCTTGAAATGCACTAGGTGTGTGCGCCACCTGTTTTCTCTCTAAAAGACTGTTCTTGTTTGTAGATATGTAGATATTTAGTAGTTCTACTTATGCACAGAAAGTCTTATCATAAATAAAGGGGTCGGGAAGCATTACACCCTAAAAGTAGAACTCAAGCTAAAACCATGTTTTGTTTGGACAGAGTGGGTGTTGCTGTCCCCTTTCTCTGGCAGTGGTAGCCTTCCCAATTGTTTGCAGCTTGGCCAGTAAAAATCTAGCGTTGGGCTTCCCACAACTGCAGTGACCTCCCACATACTTCAGTGAGATGTACCCGTACTGCAAGTGTAAAATCCCAATAAAGTCTGTAGGATATTAGTGTGCAGGTGTGGGTCCCGCATGCGAGGCTTTCTTATTTCATACCAAAGGCAGTTGGCAGTTGCCTCCCAAAGACATTTATTACTCTCATTGACAACCAACACAGGGGCATTTTTTACTCCTAATAAACACTGATGTCATTGCAATTTTGTATTTCCTCTGTAGCATATTTTATTCCCATTGACCACTGGTGCATGAGCATTTTTACTCCTACTGACCTCTTAAGAAAGGACTTTTTTTTTTTTTACTACTAATGGCCAGTGATGCAGAGACATTTTTTTTTGTTTTTAACTTACCTATGACCCCATGCCATTTTATTATTTTAAACTTGTTTTTTGCACCAGGACATTTTTTTACTCCTACTGCCAACAGCCCTCAGTCCCCCAACAGTCTGATGGACAGTGAGCTGGCCCTTTGTGTAGAAATGTTGATGACCCCCACATTGGCATTACCAAATCAAGTATTCCTTGCTTCCCATCCATAACAATTGCTGCCCCAGGCTGTTAGTCTAGGTAAAAAATTCAAAAGACTACAGCTCCTCTTTGTGAGTGTGTTAAGTTTTAATTGAACATTTGGCATTGGAACACAGGGGATGCAGCCCGCCTTTGGCTTACATTTAAGAATTATGTTAGTATACATTGAAACCCTAGCTACAAAATCTCCTTATTACAGATAACCTGATGTTCTAGAACACCATCTCCATGGCCTTTCAAATATAGAGGTCAAGTATGAAACAGAACTAAACGAAATACCTGTGAGTAAGTAGCTCAGCCTGACTTTGTCTGGACCATCTAAATATCCTATTCCTATAGTACATAGACAAACGCAATATGTTTATATTTAGTACATAAACCATTGCAGTATTATTACATTATATATTATATTATATACAGTTAATAAGTGTGTGTATGTGTATATATATATATATATTTACAGTATATATATATATATATATATATGTATATATAGTAATAGTTGTCATCTTAGCAATAAATGACTACAAAAAGGAATTCCACTTATTTATTGCATTTCAGCCAATGAATCTAAGTGTTATCTCTGCCTAAAATACAGGAAAATATAAAGACATAATTGTTTCTAACCTTATCTGAGTTTTCCCTTCATTGTCTTTTGTTAACACTAGGGGGAGTACTAACACTTGATGCTAAAGAGGGTTATGATTACTCAGCTCCACATTTATTTTTAGTAGAGTTGGAACAAAGAATTGTCCTGTAAAATATTTTATAAATGTGCTAAGAAATATGTGGAACTGGCTAATTTTACAGTTTACTGCAAATGATTGAAAACATTCAGATGTAGCATATTATTAAGAGATGAAAATGTGCTATAATGGGATCTAAAATATCTTGGACTGTGTCTAAGTTTTTGTTGTTTTCAAAAAAATTTCTGTATTTTCTATGCTGGTTTAGCAAAGATTTTATCTGGCTCGAAAATATGTTCAAGTGTATATAAAAGTAGCAATGAATTTCACTTATTTGCTTCCTTTTGGTCTGCCAACATGTCATTGAAAGCATTTTTGTTATATCTATTTGATAGCTGATAAAAAATACTTGGTGATCTCACCTGAAATCCATTGGTGTCCTGTGCACTCTACAGTCATATCTCACGCAGTCTTAGGTGTCTGTCCTGGTTACCTATGTGAACTACAGAACACCCTCTGTATTAGAGAGGGAGGTTTTCTGTAGTCCTATTCACTTCCTGCCATAAGGTGACAGTGCTGCTTTCCCATAAATATAGTGTAGTGAGTGAGTATTTTCACCCTAGAAAAGGAAATGTGTTACTGACAAAATCACTAGGTGAAAATAAAGGGGGAAAAAGCCCAAAAAAGAAATCTAATGCAGCCACCACATCTAAAGACTGATAAGCTGCAATATAATATTTTTGTTTTTGGGTTTAGATACTTTTTTTTTTTGACAATTTTGTATATTAGTTATGAGGGGCAATGCCAAGCTGTAGTTTCTAAACCGAGCAAAATCCTCTCTTGTATTAAAAGAGGTATAGACTCCAGAGAGAGAGATATCATATTACCCTGTACACATCATTAGTAATACCTCATCTGGAATATGCAGTTCAATTTTGGGCACCAATTCACAAAAAGAACATTGGGGAACTGGAGAAAGTACAGAGAAGGGCAACCAAACTGATAAGAGGCATGGAGGAGCTCAGCTATGAGGAAAGATTAGAGGAACTGAATTTATTCTCTTGAGAAGAGGAAATTAAGGGGGATATGATCAACATGTATAAATACATCAGTGGTTCATACAGTGAACTCGGTGTAGAGTTGTTCATCCTGAGGTCATCAATGGTTCATATAGTGAACTCGGTGTAGACTTGTTCACCCTGAGGTCATCACAGAGGACAAGGGAGGCACTCTTTATGTCTGGAGGAAAAGAGTTTTAATCTTCAAATATGGAAAGTTTTCTTCACAGTAGGAGCTGTGAAAATGTGGAATAGACTCCCCAAAGAGTTGGTTCTGGCCAACTCAGTGAATTGCTTTAAAAAAGGCCTGGATTCTTTCCTAGATACACATAATATAACTGGATATTAACATTTATAGGTAAAGTTGATACAGGGAATATCTGATTGCCTCTCGGGGGATCAGGAAGGAAATTTTTCCCCTGTTGGAGCAAACTGGATCATGCTTTGCTGGGTTTTTTGCCTTCCTCTGGGTATAGGATTATAACTTGTTTTTTTGTTTTTTATATGGTTGAACTGAATGGACTTTTGTCTTTTTTCAGCTAGACTAACTATGTAATTATGTAACATGTGGAAGGTGGTGGAGCTTTTAAGGAGAAAGTGGGGGAGAAGATGGTGGCAGTGGAGGGGAGGGGGTTGCATCTAGAGGTCAAAGCTGAAGAGGGGTGCAAGTGAGATGTGGATGGGGGATACAGAGGTAACAGCTGTGGAGGAAGGCTGAACTATGGGCTCTGTGTGTAGTGCACCCCTGAACGCTGCACACTGTATGCAGCTCAACCCTGAACTCTGCACCATTTACTTAGCGCACCTCCAAACTCTGCACATAGTGCACCCCTAAACTCTGCATTCTTCACAACTCTGTGTGTAAACCCCCACCCGAATTCTGCACTCTGTACATAATGCACTCCTGGTATTTAATGTTCCTTTAAGACCCTCCCACTCTTAGTGAAATTTGACCACACCCACTAATACAGTTTGGAGGGTGTGTGTGGGAGGGGAGGGGGGTTTGGGGGGTTGTGCTTGAGATTCTGCATCTATTTTCTGAGAAAAAAATTAAATGAAAAAATTTACAAAATAAAATGTAAAATCAGCCCAAGACACATTACGTACTATCAATGTGATATGTACCTTGTGTTGCCGGCTCTTGCTTTAGTTGATGTCTTCCTCCATACAAATATTACACCATTTTGACATTCCTAGCAGTTTGGTTGATCATTCTTGTTTTGTATAGCCCAAGTTTACTCCATATGTATTTTTATTCAGGACTGGAACACTACAACACAACAGCATTTATCCCAGATTCAGTTAAAAGATGACTATCAAGTCAAAGAGGTCCCTAAGCAAATGATCAATGAGGACAACATCAGTATTCTAGATATTAAGAGGTAACCCTTTATTTGTAATTTTTATGGAATGGTGCTTTATGCTTAAATTAAAATTCCGGATACCTCGTATATTTTTTATTAGACATACAAGTATACAGTATATGTCTAAAATACATATATTTTTACTGTACTCCTTGCCAAGTTTACTGCTTCCCAGCCAGCTCATTGGGCAGAGGTGAACATATCGATTTCCTATCCAGTCTAAAGGCTGGAAATATAGAGTTGACAAAGTAAACTGAATTGCTTAAAGTGTGTATTTATCAAGAACCTTTCCTGAAGTTTGGATAGAGAAGGGTAATGGTTAGAACCCCTGTCAGGTTCTTTTTATGTTATGTGCCCCATTTTAAGATTTATCAACACTTGTCTGGAAACACAACAGGAAGTGAGACAAAATCTCTCCAAAATATGGGGAAAGCCCATATAAGACTTCCCCACACCTTCTGTTCCAGTAACAACTGTAATTTGTATGATTTCCCTTCACTTCCTCTCTGGGTCATCTGGGCTGGTAGATCTCCCCAACAGGGGCATAGACATAGACTTCCAACTTTTTCTCTCTCTATTCAAAACAAAACATAAAAAAGTTCAGGATACACTTTATTCAGGAACCGTCACCTGTCTTAGTGTGGAAGTGTGTGTACATCACAAAAATGGCTGCAGAGAATTACAAATCCTTTGACAGATAAAACATATATGATTGTGTTTAATGAGTTTGACTAGGTTCTGTTAGTGCACAATTCTCCATCTTTTTCAAAGCAGAACTTTTCCCAAAAGAGGAAGTTCCACTTGTTTTCCTCCCCCCCACTGCCACATTTGGCACTTTTATGGGGGGAGAGGGAGTGGGTACCTGGTTTTGACAGGTACCCACTCCCACATTTGGTCAAATGCGCCACGATGATCTGAACCAGAAGTTTGGCCCCCTCCATCCCCCATAGCCTTCTGGGACATTTCACAGGTCCCAGAAGGCTGCAGGACCATGCACACAGTGCAGCGCTTCGCGCATGCGTAGTATGAAACCAGGCAAGTCTAGGAAACTAGCCCAAGGCTTCACTGACGGTTTCCCTTAGCTAAGATGCCAGTGCCTGCACCTGAAGCCGATTGAAGAATCGGCTCAGGTGAGGACGTTGCTGGATCCCTGGACAGGTAAGTGTCCTTATATTAAAAGTCAGTAGTTATAGTATTTGTAGCTGCTGACCTTGATTTTTTTTGGGGGGAGCCTGGAGCTCCAATTTAAACTGTTTATTTAATCCGTTTATTTAGTCTGTGTGGAGAGCTGCAGATATATCTTGGGGGATGTAGAAATATCACTAAGGGGTTCAAGGCAAATCAGGGGACTTTGTGAGTGAGAGTGGAAGAAGGTGTGTGTCTGCAGGTCACATTCTAGGCTACACCTAAGCGCTGTAGTTTTTGCTGATGACTATATCCACATATTTTGTGCACTATGCATGCATAACCTGTGTTTTCCCATTATTCTGTACGCTATCCCCATTATTCATTATACTTTTCCCATTAATCTGTACGCTAAAGAAGAAAATACCAAAATGTCACAAGAACCATGTTGCAGCTCCAAGAAGTAACATACATGATTTATCCTTTTCAGGTCAACTGGATGTCCAGAAAAAGGATTCGGAGCTGTTTTGCCACACCATAATAAAGATCACATGAAAATGTGAGTTTACAGAATGTCAAAACTAAAAATTTCAAAATGTATTTTCTTTCTTGTCCATTAAGAGACACAGTTGTCTTTAACATTCATATTATACTGCCACCTACAGGAAGACTGGACACTGACAAACTGTACGGCAGTCCAGGATAACAGTTCCATGCCTCTTGGGAGGATGGACACAGGGCCGGAACAATGGGTAGGCAGGAGGGGTGGCTGCTCTGGGCACAGTGATATTATGCGAGGTGGGGGGCTGCTGCAATTTGTGTTGGAAGGGGGAATTTGGGGGGTGGCAGGGTGTAATAAATGTTCAAGGAGGAAAAGTTTGGGGGAGGCTAGGAGAGGAAATTTGGGAGGATTTTTTTGGGGAGGGGAGATGGGGAAGAGGATCTGTGCTAGGAGGCGGGATTTAAGGGGTTTGTGCTAGAAGTGATATGGTAGAGGGTGGAGGGGATTTGTGCTAAGAGGGGACATTTTTTGGGGGGGTATTTGTGCTAGGAGGGCAAATTTGGTGAGGGGGAGGATTTGTGCATTGGGGGAGGGGGATTTGTGTTGGGAGGGGTGGATTGGGAGTGGGGGGAGAGGATTTGTGCTCGGAGGAGAATTTTGAGGGGTAGAGGATTTGAGCTAGGAGGGGTAATTTTTTTGTGTAGGGAGGATTTGTGCTGGGGAGAAAGAGGCTTTGAGCTGGCAAGGGGATTTCAGTAGGATTTGTACTGGGAGGAGGGAGTATTTATGCTTAGAGGGTAAGCATGCAGATTAGTGCTTGGGGTTTTTTTTGTTTTTTTTTTTGAGGGGGGGGATTTTTGCTGACACATAATGCTTATACATCTTGGGGGGGGGGGGGGCACAGTTTGGCATGTTCATTTTGGCTTTAGATGTCCTTATTCCAGTGCTGGATGAACATCTTTTCTTTCTCTATTGAAAGATTAGCCTATTTTTGTTATTACTTCAGTCAAGACTTTTATCTACACTGTTGCTGGAGCTTGGTCTCTTAAAGCTATTCGGCACAGTGATCCTCAGGCTGACTTTTGAAAATGGCAAAGACTTATCTTGCATATGCTTTTCCTCTGTAGATATTGGAAACATCCTGTGTTTATTACTAGAGATGAGCGAATTATTCAAAAATTCGATTCGGCTGATTCGGCGAATTCGCGGAATAAATTCGATTCGAGTCGAATATATTCGCTGCGA
The DNA here is from genome assembly GCF_062004578.1 of Staurois parvus. Lineage (NCBI taxonomy): Eukaryota > Metazoa > Chordata > Amphibia > Anura > Ranidae > Staurois > Staurois parvus. The sequence continues at coordinate 1,407,880 of NW_028318345.1, forward strand.
ATTTAACTTATAAAAAGGGTGTTTCTAGGCTTCAGAGAGCCTTTATATTAGTGCAGAACACTGTACCTTTAATTTAAATGCCCTTGGAGTCTGCTGGGGAAGAGAAATAATACTGTCAGTCAGTATGACATGCAGATGAGTGCCGTCGATCTTAGAATCCCCGCACACTTCACTCATTTGGGCAGTCACGGGAACAAAACCAGAGTGTGGAGCCACAGTGTGGCGGTGGAGGCAGCACCAATGGGAGGCCATACAGCACCCTATGACAAAATGGAACCCACCAGCAGTGTGAGGAGACCTGAAAGTGGCACATGGCAGAGTGTGGCGATGGAGACAGCAGCAATGGGAGGCCGTACAGGGACCCATGACACACTCTGGACCTGGCAGCAGCATGAGGAGGCGGTACAGGGGCCCATGACAGATTACGGGCCTGGCAGCAGCATGAGGAGTCAGTACGGGGGCCCATGGCAGATTACGGGCCTGGCAGCAGCAATGGGAGGCCCGTAATCTGCCAGCACCCTATGACAAAATGGAACCCACCAGCAGTGTGAGGAGACCTGAAAGTGGCACATGGCAGAGTGTGAACAGAGTCTGAACGAGCGGAAGATGCCAACGAGCAACAGCTCCCCTCAGCAGAGGTGTTGGAGCCTTGACTGGCTGATAGAGGGCGATTGACGTCGGGTGACGGAGCAAGTAACGGAGCGGGTGATGGAGCGGGGGCTGGGGCAGGCAGAACCGCCGTATCTTTATCACGGTTTTCCCAGGCCACCGAATGGCGACGCTGCATATGCTGACGCAACGCTGTAGTCCCAACATGGGCCCCCTGGCCACGCTTGACTTTCTGGCCACATAGTCGACATACGGCTACATTTACTTCCTTGGGCGGCTTGCCTAAAAATTGCCACACCGCCGAGTAGGAAACTTTGCCCCCGCTACTCCTCACTGGCTGACTGCTACTTCCTCCGTGCACACCGGCACCACTACTGGCCGTGGTGGTAGGCTGCAGTGGAGCTGGTGCTCTACTCCGTGGCCGTTTGCCTCCACTGACACTGCTGCGACCCTGCTGCCTCCTGGGCAACCCACCGACTGTTTTGCTCGCTGCCAAGCTGGCACCCTCTTCTCCTGATGATGCGGAAGCAATAGCCTGATGACGACGAGGCTGCCAAGTGCGATCAGCCTCATCATCATCAATTAGGGTCTCCGCCTCACTACTAGCCCCCTCGGCTGCGTGTGGGTCAGGAGACAGACCTGTCTCTACACCGGCTACCGAGCCACTCTCCTCGCCAGTACTTCTTCGCCTGGCTGCTGAAGAGGCGGATGTCTCCCCCCGTTCCTGACCGCCCTCTGTTAGCTCTTCCTCACTGTACAGTGGGGCTGAGCCCACAGCATGCGATACTTCGCTTGGTGAGGGAACACCAAAGGACAGGGGCAGGTAGAGGACACGTGATTTCAGTGGGCTTGCTCCCGGGCCATGCCAACTAACGGTTGTGTCTGACGTACCCACCGACCGTTGGCTGTAGGTGTCAGAGGTGACCTGGGAAGAGGAAGACGACCGAGCCAACCAATCGATGACGGCAGGGTTGTCGGTGGAGACACGACCGCTGGATGACACCGGGAGCACTGGCCTCTGGCTGCGACTAGTGCTGCCTCGACCCCTTCCTCTGCTGCCACATCTGCTCGCTCCTGAAACATTGCCTCCTCTGCCACTCCTCTGCGTGTTGTCTGACATACTCTTTAATTCAACGATTCTGTGTCCCTGAGTAACGATTCTGTGTCCCTGAGTAACAATTCTTGTCCCTGAGTAACGATTCTGTGTCCCTGAGTAACGATTCTGTGTCCCCGAGTAACGATTCTGTGTCCCCGAGTAACAATTCTGTGTCCCCGAGTAACAATTCTGTGTCCCTCAGTAACGATTCTGTGTCCCTGAGTAACGATTCTGTGTCCCTGAGTAACGATTCTGTGTCCCTGAGTAACAATTCTGTGTCCCTGAGTAACAATTCTGTGTCCCTCAGTAACGATTCTGTGTCCCTCAGTAACGATTCTGTGTCCCTGAGTAACGATTCTGTGTCCCTGAGTAACGATTCTGTGTCCCTGAGTAACGATTCTGTGTCCCTGAGTAACGATTCTGTGTCCCTGAGTAACGATTCTGTGTCTGTCCCTGAGTAACGATTCTGTGTCCCTGAGTAACAATTCTGTGTCCCTGAGTAACGATTCTGTGTCCCTGAGTAACGATTCTGTGTCCCTCAGTAACAATTCTGTGTCCCTCAGTAACAATTCTGTGTCCCTGAGTAACAATTCTGTGTCTGTCCCTGAGTAACGATTCTGTGTCCCTGAGTAACAATTCTGTGTCCCTGAGTAACAATTCTGTGTCCCTGAGTAACGATTCTGTGTCCCTAAGTAACGATTCTGTGGCCCTAAAGTCTCTGTGGCCCTAACTCTGTCCCTAATACACAGAGGTCTGTCTCTCTTGAATGACTGGAGGCTAATGGAGAATTCTAAGATGGCCGCAATTTATAGCTCCACCATTACACAGTGCTGGCTGGCTGGCTGCTGATTGGCTAATGCGATCACATGTCATGAATGAATGCATTATGGGTCAGCGCGCCTTGTCTGCGCGCCTTCCCAGAGATCCCCGCTCCGTCGCCACACATGTCGCCGCCATTTTTGGGAAAATTCGATTTGTGCATCCGAAGTTTGCTAATTTTCGGATTCGGCGCGAATCGAATTTTTCCTGATCTTCGAAACGAATTCCACTTCGCCATGTTCGATTTGCTCATCTCTATTTATTACCCTTGTATCCATTTGGCGCAGATGTGGTCTATTCCCAATGTCTTGTCTTAAAGTTGAACTAAATCCATTTGATTGATCAAGTTTTCCTCGGCATGCGGGAGTGCCCCAATTTTCAGAATGGGGTGCATTGTTAACCTTTGCAAACGCTTGGACAACATACATCTCCAATGCATGTATATGGGGGGGTGGTATCCCAGGGCAACTAATTAGAGTTTTACTCCCTGGCCCTCAGTTTTTCACCTCTAACCAGCCTGTGCTACTACACAGATTAGCAGATCTCCATCAAGGTTTCTTATGTCTTTTCAATCAAGGTGTCATTACCCCAGTTCCTGTGATAGGACAATTTCAGGGTTTTATTCCAACCTGTTCACCATTTCTAAACCGAAACAGAGGCATGTGTGCCATACTGTATTTAAAGCTCAGAATGTCTTCAGAAGTTCTGCATAGAATCCACCACCCTTAACCAGGGAAACTTCTGTGGACATCAAGAAAGCAAACCTACATGTCCTCATCTAGCATATCAACATTTCTTTCATATTTCTGTGGGCCCCCTACACTGCCAGTTCATGGCCTTGCTCTTTGGCCTCTTGTCTGCACTTTGGCTGTTCACCAAGATTCTGGCTCCAGTATTAGTCCTGGTGTGCATCCTCATTGTGGGATATCTAAAGCTGAAGTTATGTTTTAGTTATGTGTCATGGTGTGAAAGAAAAGGAGTGTTGAGCATGCAGCCCACCTGCTATGCTGGGACCAGTCCTCATTCCCTTTAGCATTGGGGAGGGGGGTGCTTTGAGAGGGCTCCCCACCAAAGCACTGGTTTCCTGATGCTGATGGGCACCGGGCTCTTCCGCACTCCTAATGCCCAGGAGGGGGTGCAGACAATGGAGGTTTACAGTGTGTCCCATCTACCTGCCCCTGATTGAGGGAGAATAGGTGTATGCTCCCTCCCTGATGAACAAGTTTTAGGGTCCCTCTGGACTCCTAAATGTAAACTTTAAAAAAAAACACAACGTACAAAATAAAAAATAATTTACCTTTTCAGAGTCCAGCAATCTCTGAAGATGTCTCATAGTGTTAAATTAAAGTGATATTAAAGGCATTCCCCGTCGACACTCCTGGCCCCTCCTTCCTGCCGAGTGCCCCCAGAGCAAGCAGCTTACTATTGGGTCACCCAAGCAGGCTCGCTCCTGAGCCACTGCTCTGCTTGTCCATACAGAAACGTGGCTTAGCCCCTCCCCCTCTCTCTCCTCATTGGCTCTCTGGCTGTGATTGACAGCAGTGGCTCCCGCTCTTGTCTCATCCATTGAGGAGGGAGGGTATGCAGAGAGCTGAGGGTCTTGTGCACATCGCTGAATCACGATAGGGCTCAGATAGGTATTAGGGGGTGCTGGGGAGCTGCTGTACACTGAACCTTGAGTCTTTACAACCACTTTAAGTATTGGACCTCCTTCCATTCTGCTCACTCTTGCTTGAGACCTGTCATATTTCCCACATTGAGCCTCTGTTTGATGTGCCCAGGGAACTCTGGGATGGAGATCCCTGTGACATCATTGCCCATATTTGGACTTGCACAAATAATCTAAAAAATATATATATTTTAGTTCTGCTTTAAATGGGTTGATCCATTTTATAAAAACCTGTGACACTGGCTACTCTAAGCTGTAGAAACCATACATTACCTTAGTGTGGCAGACAATGGAGAAACTAACTACCTTTCTACACATTTTTTATATTCTCATATGGCTTTTCCATGCCTGTCAGTTACTTAGAAAACAAACTGGCCTTTCTATCTTTTTTCCTATCTTATAACTAGCATAAAATGCCAGTTTAAAGAGGATTTGTTGTTACCATATAGTAAAAGTGTCAACTACAGTGCTTGCAATATGTAATGTTCCATTCAAATAATTGCTTGTTTGGATTATTACAGTTAATTCTGTGCAGACAAACCCACAGAAACTTCCAAACTGCATTTTCTTGTGGCCTACAATACAGTTTTTGAATGCATATCAGTTAGAGAAATAACATCAATTATTACTGCATTTTGTAGAGTAATCAAACACAATTGGACTAATGATGAAAATGTTAGATTTGCCTTTACCATAAACGATGAGTACACTGATCATTTACTGTGAGAATATAATTAGCAGTTAAAGTAACAAATTCATTCCCTCCCTAAGAAATGTGTCAGATCCAAATGATCTCACAAGTCATGCAGACATTTTAATGTATCAATAACAATAACACTGTTATTAAATGGGTAATGTAGTGTCAGAGTAAGAAAATTTAATATTTACTACTGCTTGTGCTTTTGTGCTTTTTATCTGTCATTAAAGTAAAAAAAATGGTAATAAGGGGCTTGCATGTCTTTTTTATTGTCACATAAAGTCCAACTCCAGCCAAAACATATTTCCAGATGAGATAGAAAATGGCTAGAACCACCTGCCTGTATCTCCTTTATTTCCTAGGTGATCACTGAGACAGAAAGTGCGGGGGATGCTTTTCAGGTGGGCATATACAGTAATAAATCAAGTGTGGTCACTGAGACAAGAACTGAAGGAAAACAACCCCAAATGAATAAAATGTTTACTGCTACTTTGCCCTCACTGGGGAGATTTCGCTCATTTTTATAATGCCTGTGACAACCTACCTTTCAGCTACAGTAAATTGCTGTTATTATTAACTATTCTTTCTAATAAAATATAAAGAAAAAAACATGGTATTATTAATAAATTAGGCTGAATGATCTTCTGTTTATTGTATAGACAAATGATTGTGTACACATTAGATGTGGAAAGCAAACTCATGTTCATCAGGGATGGAAGTTGCATTTTGTCTGTCTAGACTGCATGTCAGTCTCATGTCAGAAGCGTACATTTCTGATGACAGCTCTCTTTTCTGTCACCTTTCATCCCAGTTATATGGTAACTATTGAATAATACATTTACTGGCCTATAAAGTAGTGAGCACCGTGAATGACATCCTCTTCCTCTGATTACTGAGCTGTGCTATAATTTACAGCAGAGCTCCAGGAATTGATAACCTTTATTACACTAACCACTGCTAAATGTCCTCCCTATTTTCTCATTGTACCCGGTATAAAAACTACAATCAGTGTGATTTATGAGTGTGGCATGATCAATGTTTAACTTAAAATTCAACTAACAATTAGATTTTAATTAAAAATACTAGTGATGTTATAATGGCTTAAATAAAGTTATATTCAGGGCAATTCAAAGCTCATCTCTTTCAACTCATAACTCAAACTGTGCAGAATTAAAGGGACCTGATTTTTACCTTTTTAAAAAAATTGTAGATGTAAACAAGTTGACTTCTGTTATTTCTGTATTATTCCAAAAGATCAGAGTGTTATACCATGGTATACACAAATGCAACACCTCCTGCACTCAGGGACCCAGATCAGTAGGCAGCAGGGGCGGACTAACCATTTGGAAACTCGGGCACTGCCCGAGGGCCCGGGGTCAGTAGGAGGCACTATGAGATGCCCCTGGTACCTTTTTTCATAGGCTTTTTTGAGTTTGGGCAAGGACACAGGGGCCCCATGATCCCCTATTGCCCGGGGGCCCCATGAGTTGTCAGTCCGCCCCTGGTAGGCGGCCGATGGAACAATACTATTGGAGAGTATGGGAATTCATCCAGAACCGATCAAAGGCTGTGCAGCTCTAACAAAAAGCTGGGGAAGCTCTATACAAACTGTAGTGGAGAACAAAAGACAGAGCGCACTAACTTTATGCATTGCCTCAGTAAACAATTAATTGATTTATTGATTTAGGAGATATACCCACAAACGTAGTAGTAAAACAAGCATGTAAAATCCCAAATCGAACCACACGTTAAGGAGACATGTGCACATCCAATCAGAAGGGGAGACTCTCAGCGTGACTGTGACGCGTTTCAAAGGGGGGTCCCTTCTTCATCAGAGCTCTGATGAAGAAGGGACCCCCCTTTCAAAACAATTCAGCGTCAATCTGAGGGTCTCCCCTTCTGATGGGATGTGCACGTGTCTCCTTAACGCGTGGTTCGATTTGGGATTTTACATGCTTGTTTTACTACTACGTTTGTGGGTATATCTCCTAAATCAATAAATCAATTAATTGCTTACTGAGGCAATGCACAAGGTTGGTGCGCTCTGTCTTTTGTTCTCCACTACAGTTTTTATACCATGTTATCAACATGGGAAGGAAGAAAACTTACAGTACTACATTTTATTTACAGACTGAAAAGTGAAACGTTTAAGACTTAGATTGCTTCATCTGGATACAAATTGCAAAATAGCAAAAGTCACTTGTACTATGATTAAAACCAGTTCTATCAAGACTATGACATTTAAAAAAAAGTTCTTTATACAGTAGATATAAACACGTATTTCATTTATACATGTTGATTGTGATTACTTTGCTTTTTGCTCTACTTTGTAGACATCTGGACACAACATATGCTACAGACTATGTGGCCCCTTATAGTTGCACATCAACTTTAGTAAGTATTTCTTTTGATTTACATATCTATTTATTTCAGTTTGAAATATTACTGAAACTGGATTGTTGATATGTTTTGTTTTATGTAAGCAACTTTCGGACCTACATGACTAAAGGGTCAAATCACCCAATAGCGCTGTTTCATTTGTATGTCAAACCGGAGGGTTGAGCTACTTGTGGAATTCTTTTATCTCTTGGGGTCTTCAGCAGTGAGACCTCTCTGCTATAGTATTACCTTTGGATATCTGTGCCCCCACTTCCCCTTTTGCAACCTTCATAATATAAAATAAATGTAAAATCCAAAAGGCAAAGTTCAAGGACTTTGCAATGGCCATGGTAAGCAGACACACACACTGACACAGGACTCCTATAAATATAAGATTTCAATGGGGTATATTTACAAAAGGAGTAGGTGCTGCTCACTTAGCAAATAATTGTTACTGAATGGGGTGAAGCTGTGTTTTTATATACAATGTTAATGCCTATATTTGAAATGCTTTTTTTTTTTTTAAAGCAATTAATAGTCCAGTAATAAAGCAGCTTTGATGCATTATTTACCATCAGTCTGGCGCTTTCCCCACAGTAATTCTTTCCAGAGAATTTAAACATCTAATTGGTATAGTCATTTTTTTGTTCATTTAATGTTATAGGATTTTATTGAGTGTGTAATGGGAAGAAAAAAAATAGCTAATATAAACAAAATGCCTTATAGCATTTTAGATTAGAAGAAACAGACCAGGATAGACAACAGCTTTGACACAGGCTAGAAACAATAAGGTGGGATATAAGAATAACAATTGGGAAAAGTCTGAACAGGATGTTAAGTATTGACAGGGAGATAAAAGGAGTATGTAGGGGTTTTGATAAAGTATTGTCTGGTGTGATCAGAGACAGATGCTAAAGAAAAGGCCTTTCACTACCACACAGTCATAACATCACATGTACAGTTGCAAGAAAAAGTATGTGAACCCCGTGGGATTATGTGGAGTTTTGCATGAATTGGGCATAAAATGTGCTCTGAACGTCATCTAAGTCACAACAATAGAAGAGCACAGTCTGCTGAACATAATACTACACAAACATTAGATGTTGCCATGGTTTAATTGCACATAACATGTAAACATTCACAGTGCAGGGAGGAAAAAGTATGTGAGGCCCTAGCTTAATGACTTCTCCCAGAGCTAATTGGAGCCAGGAGTGAGCCAACCTTGACTCCAATCAGTGTAATGATATTGGATGTGTTGCTGACAGCTGTCCTGCCCTTAAAAAACAGACCTGTTTTGGGTTTACTGGTTTCAAGAACCACTGTCTGATGTGAACCATGCCTCGCAGAAAAGAGCTCTCAGAAGACCTACGATCAAGAATTGTTGACTTGCATGAAGCTGGAAAGGGTTACAAAAGTATCTCCAAAAGTCTTGATGTTCATGTGTCCACGGTAAGACAGACTGTCTACAAATGGAGAAAGTTTAGCACTGTTGCTACTCTCCCTAGGCGTGGTCGCCTGTAAAAATGACTGCAAGATACAACCAAAAATGTAAATGTATTTTATTGGAATTTTATGTGATAGACCAACACAAAGTGGCACATAATTGTGAAGTGGAAGGAAAATGATAAATGGTTTTAAAAAGTTTGTACAAATAAGTATCTAAAAAGTGTGGTGTGCATTTGTATTCAGCCCCTTTTACCCTTTATACCCCTAACTAAAATCTAGTGGAACTAATTGGCTTCAGAAGTCACTTAATTATTAAATAGAGTCCACCTGTGTGTAATTTTATCTCAGTATAAATACAGCTGTTCTGTGAAGCCCTCAGAGGTTTGTTAGAGAACATTAGTGAACAAACAGCATCATGAAGACCAAGGAACAGACCAGACACGTCAAAGATAAAGGGCCTGGCATGGATTGGTGGGGGGACCCCACGCCGCTTTTTCTTAATTTTTAATTGCCATCAATTCTTTTTTTTACATTCAGCTGTCAACGTGGATCACTCATTACATTACCACATGTTTTCACTACTATAATACAGGGTGCGGCAACATAACTTCCTTTTTTCAAAACGCAATAAAACCCATTTTATGAATCAGAATTGTTTTTATTGTCTTTAATAATGTAGGTACATATCTAAAGTTCTGTTTTACACAGTTTTGAAAATCATATCGGGTAGGTGACGTCCCCCATTGTCCATACACTGAATAAGCCGATTTCTGGCTTTTTTCATGACCCTTACCAGCATAGCAGCGGGTATGTTGGCAATTTTCACGCGGATGTTGGCCTTCAGGTCTTGTAGGGTCCTTGGACGGTTTACATAAACGCGGGATTTCAAAAAACCCCACAAAAAAAAGTCGCAAGGGGCCAAATTGGGGGAGCGGGCTGGCCACTCCAAATCGCCCCTTATTGAGATAAGGCGCTCTGGGAAGTGTTCCCTTAATACAGCCATTGATGCTCTTAAAGTGTGAGCCGTTGCTCCGTCCTGTTGGAACCAAATGTCCCCTGAGTCCAATTCATCAAGTCGTGGCAAAACAAATTCCTCCAACATGTTCACGTTCGAAAAGTAGGCCTCTACGGCAAACGCACGCTGCTCACTGTTCCAACGCATGATGATGACTGACCTGGAAGAGAACAAAAACTTTAGAACTACGCCTGTCGCCTGAGACCACTGCCGCCCCGCTATGGCTGCTACAGCCTGAATTGCATGCATTTCAAAAAAGGAAGTTATGTTGCTGCACCCTGTACATAACTTCATAAAATAACTCGGTATTTTAGTAGCATTTTTAGTGAATGCCAGCAAACTTTTTGAAAAACGCTGTGCGGTATCTTACCACATACTTGGATGGGGTAAGATAACGCTTTGCAACTTGTCCTCATAGTCCTACAATCCTCATGCCCTTCTCCACAGCATCCAAAGGAAATCTTTATTGCTTGGACATAGAGCCATTAGAGTATTCCTTTATGCTACAGCTCTGATCAGGAAGGGACACCATGCTTTCAATTCCACCATCCCAAGATGGTTAAGAAGTATGATCGCTAGAGCTTATTCCCTCAGGGAAAATCCCTTCCTGTGCTTTTATGCACCTATTCTACCAGATGGATGGGACTTTCATGACGGTTCAGAACCAGCTAAAGCTGTGTAAGGCAGTGACTTGTTCCTCTGTTTCTCTGTTCATACTTTCTCATGGTTCAACTAGGTGGATGTCCAATCTTCTGTGGAAGCAGCTTTCAGCCGCAAGGTTCTTGCAGCACCAGATCTTAGAATGTCATATGATGAGCTTGCTGGAGTAAAGCCCCAGAACTCTTATCTTTTAGGTGTGGGTTGTAAAGACACAGAGTTGATGAGGCAGCAAGTTGAGGGTGCTATGTTCAAGTGTGTGCATGTGAATAAATGTATTTTTTGGGGTGAGGACAATGCTGTGTTGACTGAGACAACAGTGAGTAACATTTTGTCCTGCGTTTTAGCTAACTAGGTTAGTTTAAATTGCAAAGGCAGAAAAATCTTAGTAAATGTTATGAGCTCAAAAATGTGTCAACCCATTGTGTTTCTCTCTTAAAATAGGACAACAGAGCAGTATAACAGCATCAGTGGGGCTTCTTCTCTCACGCTGAGTCAGCCCAATATCTGTTTTTAAAATAATTACAGTGAAAATATACATAATACACACACAAAGAGGAATTGTACATGCTTGTTAGACCACACAAGCTGTTGGCAGATATTTTCATATTTTATCTTTTAGGACATACAACCATAAATAATACCTAATATTTTTTTACAGTTCTTTTATTCTGGAAGCTTTTCAATTTCACTGTTTTCTTTTTAATTCTTTGAACTTTATTAGCAAGAGTATTTCTATTATCAAGTTGATTCTAACGGTGATTAGCCTGAAAGTTATTTGTTGCTGAAACATAATCATATCTGTGCTTGATGGCTTAATAGATGTTAAAGAGAACCAGTTTTACTCTAATGATTTCATTTAGATGCATCAAGTATTACCTACTAACTCGTCCAAAAATGACTTTTAATTTCCTTCCACCACTCCCTGATTACCATATAAAGCTTCATTATAATTGATGACTGGGCCTCTTTTATGAAATACTATTTTTTGTGCAGCCAAAGGTTAGTTTATTGTTCTGTCAGCCTAGTAATTCATCTTTTTGATTTGCTTACATAGTGACATGGAGGTAAAGTACGCTCCAAAGAAAACAAAATATGTTTGCAATGTTATTTTTCAGCATTGAAAATTAATTCTTAATGGGTGATGCTGCTTTGCTAATATGCAACAATGAGGATCATCCCTATTAGTTATGTATTGTTCAAGATACATTAAACCTCATCTCTGGGCAAATGTTTTAACCTTCTCTCCCGTCATCACAATCATTCAATTATGTTCTGTTTAGCTAATGGCACCATCACATGTCCTCCGCCAGTGCCTCTCCCTGGAGTAGAGACCAGTGATCCAGTTCCGAAGTCTATGAATTCCCCCCCTCCATCTTAACATCACAATCTAGCTGCCAGCCCTCATTGTGATATCATTTCACTGCTGCAGGCTTCTAGAGAAGCCTGGTTATGAGAAGACTCCGGAGCTTGCATGTCTTCTAATCATTGACTTAAGTTCCTTTAAAGGAATGTTCAGATATTTTATAAATCCAGCAATTAGTTAGAGGGCAGTAGGGACTCAATGGTAGCGGGGTGGCATTCCTGAAGATCAGCTTTAACTCCGCTTCATGTAACTGCACCTTGTAATACTACTTGATCTTTTAAATTACCTAAATATGACACATTATGGGGCAGTTGACATTTTTTGGGAATTTAGTTGAGGAATCCACCAGAGTCTATGGATATGCAGCACTGATCAATAGTCTACACTGATGCATCAAACAACTATTAATACCCTTGTTTATATTCAGTAACAACATTTCCATGTTATGGACAAAGCAAACATTAACTTTAAAGTAGCATATGTACTGCAAAACTGCAGATATTAAATGCAGCAAAAATCTGAAACAAAAGACTTTTGGTTATAAGCAGGCACAGAGGAGCCTTAAACGAGGTGTCTACATGTCCAATGTCTATCAAAATCCAAAAGGATGAGTGTTTATTCCTCAGTTTAGCAAGGTATTGAAGATGTCCCTCCTTTTGGCTGGTTTAAAGCACATGGAACACTTGCGTGCAATCTTTCCGGCAACAAACGTTCTGTGTCCAGAGCAAGACAAAATAGGGCCACACGGGGTCCCAATAAAAGAAAGAAACATGGAGCAAACACTTATAAAATAGGCACACAACATTCATACTTGCCTGCTTTCTCCCAATCATGAAATGTGCAGAAATAATAACTCTGCAGCAATTTTGGCATTTAGGAAGTGATACCCCCCTGGCAAAGCCAGCAGGGAAGCAAGGAAGCACATATAAGGCAGGTGAGTATTTTCCCAGCTATAGGATCACAAGTGTGACATCAGCCTAATACTGGTATTTATTCCAAGCTACATATAGGTGTGTAAGGCTTGTTAGCCATCATAAGTGCAGTGCTTGGGAACCATGGCTTCTGTTGAGTAGGGCTTGAGAACCAACAAAACGTGTAACCAGACAGGCTATGCTGATGTGGATTAAAAAAAACTAAAATACCATAAATAAACCAGTACAAATCACAGCACGGCAAATATATAAACAAGAAAAGTACCCAGTGAAATACTGTGTTGTATTCTTTTCAATGAATGCAAGGCATTTTTTGATTGGATGAGGTGGAAAGGAGGGGCCTTTGACATCACAATATGCCCTTGTCCAATCAGATATTGCCTTTTATCTTCTGAAGAGAATACAACACATTTCTGAATGGAGGAGATGGCAAGCAGCTCTCTGTGTTCAGTATACCAGATGGTACCAGATGGTAAGTCACTCACCTACAACCCCCTGGATGTGATGTGATATATTGATCATTACAGGTAACCAAGCTGGTCCAATGTAAACTTTAAAAAGAGATTGGTCTTTTTGCCTAGGTTTACATCTGTGTGGGTTTGTGCAAGCATGGCTACGGGGGCAATATCGCTTCTAATGCAAACGATTACTTACTTTTTTTCACTATACACCATTACATCTGTTGATATTTTTATTGAATAAATAATTGAAAAGGTACATTTTTCTTGTGTTTGTATTCAAGTATATAAACTTTATCTTTAGTCATTGTTGAACATGGTGATAAAGTCGATAAGTTTCAAGGGGTGTACTTAATTTTTCAAATGACGGTAGATGAAGAATGAAGGCCATATTGTATGTTGGTAACAATCCACTTCCTGCCCTCCCAGCATGAAAATATAATGTACATGTTTGAATTCTCAGAGCATGCTTGTGTATGTAAGTGCCAAAATCTCAACAGCACCTTTCTTTTTTCCCTGCTGGGAAAAGGGGACAGTAGGCTATCAGCTGCAAAATGGAACCCTGGCTGATGTTTGATGTTTCTTTTTTTTTTACCAATGATGGTGACCAAGGGAGACCTGCTGCATTTTAAGTTGTCCCAGAGACAGCATGATTGCTGTCTAATCTTATTGACAAGAACCAGGCTTTATACATCTGTCTGGAATTTCAGTAACAAGATCTCCGCAGCAAGCTTCATTGATACCGTATTTTTATTCTACATTAAGAACAATGCAATAACAGGAATAGGGCCCTATGTTCTGAAAATTAGGAAACTGGATATGCTGCTGGGGAACTCTCTAATTTGAGGTCCCAAAGGACATAAAAATAAATTGAATGATACTGTATGTTTTCATCATAGTTCAGTTTCATGAAATATCAGGGTGTGTGTACATTTTTGAAGCAGAAATATATTAACAGTAAGTGAGCAAACAGAGTTTAGGATTTTCCTGTTGTCATGGAGAGTTGTACTGTTCAGAAAAAAATGCACTTGGGAATTGGGAGTATTCATGTCTATTTTTATTGTAAGGATTTCACTTAAAGGCAATTGTTGGTGCTCTGGAGCTGATCCTCAGATCTTCATGTAGCTAAGTCGGTAAATAAGCGATAAATGCAGCATGAAACCCTGGAGGGAGAACATGAGAATAGATTCAAGGAAAACTTTGCCTTATTAACTTTTTTTTAACTTTCCGTACTTTCTATCCCCTTTTATTTCTTCAAGCAATGCAGATTTTACGATTGAACTGTATAATGATTTGTTTGTTAACTGTTAATTTACTCAGCATTTTAAAATGCTTTAAGAAAATGTATGTATGTGTTTATCTAACAGAAAGTTCCAGAAGTCCCAAACTACTCTGCAGCCTACAAGAAATGCCATTCCCAGTTTACAGACAATGCAGATTATAGAAGGCATGGTAGAAACACCTGGCAAGATGAAAGTGGCATGTATGCCAATGGTCAAATGAAGCAACTTGTGTTCAAGCCAACCTGCCCTTTAACACCGCACCTGTGAAGATAACATGCACAGCATGGCCATCCATCTGTTCTCACTGAAATAAAAGAACACTTTTTTAATAATGAGAAAACTAGCCTTGAAATGAAGTGAAATTACACATTTTAGTAACCAGTATCCTGCAGCAGGATCTCCTGATCCCATTCCCTTCATGACCAGTATGTCAGTATGATTTTTGTCAAATTATTATTATACAGGATTTATATAGCGCAAACAGTTTGCTCAGCACTTTACAATATAACGGGAGACAATACAGCAACTATACAGTTCAATACAAGAGGGATAGGAGGGCCCTGCTCCTTGAATTATTTGTAGAATCCAAAAGAATTTCTGTGCCCTATGCAAATCTGTTTTTTTAAAGGTTTTAGAGAACACTGTCTTTACAATAAACTGTTTCAGTGTCATAGACTTCAGACTTTGCATAATTAAATTTTAAAAAATAAATTTTCCTTGTGTAATGTAATAAGTAATATAGTAAGTCATAAGTTAAAAAAATATAACTAAGGTTTGCAGCGGGCATATGAGAGTTGGGAATTGTTCACGTTGACACTTTACCCTTAGGGTCCATTCACACTAGAATGCAGTGCTGGAAAGCCGAGGTACTGCGGGGCTTCCTGCACCACATTCCAATTGCAATGACCTTGCCACCTGCTGCGGGGGTCACTTCAAAGTTATGGACACCCCAAATAAAGGTTGCAAAAGCATTGCGTTTACCTGCACTGGATCACATGGTACAGAAGTACCATGCAATGTGGTTGCATTGCATTTCAAAAAGTAGTTCATGCACTTCTTTTGGTGTGGTGCGATTTTAGCTCATTCAAAATTAATAGGGCTGAAATCGCACTGCATGGAACTGCATATGAAGCATACAGGAACTGCGCAGCATTCTTTTGTAATTCACATGCAGTTCCTACTGTGAATGGGCCCATGACACAGAGAGTATCAAAATACACCTTTACCATCGTAAACATGGAGCTATCATTGCTGTCTTGCGATTTGGAAGATGCTTGCTTTGTAATGTAACCTTTCTGGCTTCGATAGTGTTCGTCGTTGATTTGGAACAATTATGCAGATTACTGCTTGCTATACTCTGAATTTCCACATATGCATATTTTTTTCGGTTCATGGCTCAAATAGAAATCAAACCACTGGGACAACATAACAACCATGCTACTAGCTTTTTAGAAGGAGGTAATCAATGGCAGCTCCCATAGCCCTCTCAAGAAACATTTATTCTTTAGGAGTTAGGATTTGGACAAACATCTATGCAAGATATCATACCTAACAATGACTCAAATATTGCACTGAATTAAAAAAACAAACAAACAGAAAGCAGCTGACTTTTAGATACAATACAAGAGGTGTATATGAGAATATGAGCTTGTATACTTCTCACACTGTGCACATCTAGTACCAGTATATTGAAATGCATCCAGCAGCAGTGAATGTTCCACTGAGGGACCAGCATGGGGCAAACATGACTTAAAAGAACATTGACATTAGCTGCTGTCTTATGGTCTCCGTTATGGAACCTAATGGTGCCCAAGAAGATTCCATCCACTATGAACTTGTATCATAATGGCTGGAGGCAGTGGTGTATTTAGGTTTAATGCTGCCCTAGGCAACTCAAAAATCGGCTCTCCCCCCCCCCCCTTGGAGAGACCCTGACACTGACAAATCCCCCCCCCCATGATAGGAGCCTGACATTGACCAACAACACCTTCCCACCCAAGAGAGCCTTCCACTACCACTGCCTCCCATACACTGGCAACCCCCCACCCCAGCGAGAGAGAAGACATTCACCTTCACAGCTCCGGACATCCCTGGAAACAAGAGTCAGGCTCTGCATACACCATAAAACAGCCCGCAGCCTCTCTCAGTTCCCACCTGGTCCCCATGCGGCATGTGTCCTTTCTTCCATCCCTTCTTTTGGGGGGCAGCGCTGTCCCCCTGAAAAATGCCGCCGTAGTCAAATGCCTTGTGGTAAATACATCCCTGGCTGGAGGGCCGCAAGTATGTAAACTACCCGCCATGCTGATATTATCCATATAACATTCTAGAAGAAGGTCCTAAAACTAAAGCATCCATTGAAATCTCGAGTCCATGTTGGGGTTTATTGGTGCTGGGGGGAGACTTACAGAAAAATTGAGAGAAATACATAGGCTGTTATTGCTGACCTTTTTCTGAAAATGCTACTTGTCTGCCTGTTTCTGGCTTCAGTACATCCCAATACATTAAACAGGTTCTTTCAACAGTTAAAAATACATCTAGGGGGCCTATTTTCTTTAACAATCCTAAGTTGGATCGTATTAATGCGGAAGAGTTCATGTCCAACATCTTTCCCAGCCCCCCACAGTAGTGTCCTCTGTCCCCCTTTACATCACCCCCACTGTAGTGTCCTGTACCCACCAATGCTGCATCCTTTTCCCCCCTCCCTCCACAGTAGTGTCCTGTACCCCCCAAAGCAACATCCTCTGCCTCCCTTCATACCAAATCCCCCCACTGTCGTATCCTCTGCCCCCTTCCCCCCAGTAGTGTCCTGTACCCCCCAAATCAGTGTCCTTTGCCCCCTTCACATCACCCCCCCCACTGTGTAGTGTCCTCTACCCTGCCCCATATCAGTGTTCTCTGCCATCAAATCCCTCAAAGCAGTGTCCGCTGTCCTTTTCTCATCAAAATCCCCCCACTGTAGTTTATTCTTTCCACCCTCCAACAGTGTCCCCTGTGTACCCCCTCCCACGGTGTCTCTTAAGCCCCCCCTCCCACAGAGTCTCCTGCGTCCCCCCTTCCACAGTGTCCCCTCTGCCCTCCCTTCCACAGTGTCTCCTAAGCCCCCCTCCCACAGAGTCTCCTGTGTCCCCCCTCCCACAGTGTCTCCTAAACCCCCCTCCCACAAGTCTCCTGTGTCCCCCCACCCAGGGGGGAAGGTGGGAGCAGGAGCTGACAGAGATCATAATACCAAGCTGGTGATTGGTTGCTAGGACAGCCTAGCAAGCAATCACTGAGCAGCTTCGAGCCCTGACCTCGCCCTCCATCCAGCACTATGCTGCCTCCTGCTCTCCGCTCCGCCGATAACATGAGAGTGGTGGAGGCTGGGGGAAGGCAAAACCACAACCAGGATCGACCTGTCGGCTCCCCGCAGTCGACTGGTCAATCACGGTTGACGGGTTGCCGACCCTTGCCATAGAGCTTTCATAGTAGTAAGACGTAGACTGTAGCATTTTGGAACAAAGTCAAAATTAACTGAATGGGGAGGTTGTTTATATCAAATGCTTTTTATCTGATGTGCCAGGCTGGGCAAACAGTGTTTTCCTTGCATTTCATTTAAACAAACAAAAAAAAAATGCTATTGTTGAATGTGAAGGAAGCAGATTGGACATATCACTTGTGGGGCTCCCTTTGCACTGCAGGGGTTAAATGCTCAATTTTTCTAAAGCCATGGCTTGAATTCTGAAAAAAATTTCTTTCAAAAAACCTTCGTTCTCTTTGTTCAAATTTCACACCATTAGTGGGCCACAGCCATGGCCAATTTTCGAGCGACCATCAAATTTTAGTGATTGGCCATGTTGGAAATTTTTTTAAACATGAACAAATTTCTAATCAGTGATGTGAGACTCATGCGAGAAATGTAATTGAAAGAGAAATGAGCATGAGCTATGACCTGGAAAGAAAAGAAAATTCTTGGCCACGAAAATTCTTTTCTGTAGCAGCATGAGGTGAAATTAAAGGCTTGGTTGGTCAAATTTCAAAATCAGTGGTGGCATAATTGAATTGCAAAATGCACAAAATGTCCTATTTTCTAAAGACAATTAGTTCAGAATTCGACCCATGTATGGCCTGCATTAGGAACACATAAATAGCAACTATATTTACCTCAAGCCAGCCATACATGGGTCAAATTCCAAAAAAAGTTTCTATCGAAAATTATCGTTTGAATTTCGCACCATTAGTGAGCCACAGCAACGACTGATTTTCAAGCAACTATTGATTTGAGTGATCAGGCATGTTGGAAACATCTTGCAAAACAAATGAATTTTCGAATCATTGATGGGAGAATCATGCCAGAAATGTAATTTAAAAAGAAATGAGCGAGAGCTGTGACCTGGAAAAAAGAAGATTCTTGGCCATGCAAATTCCTTTCTGTAGTAACGTGAACTTGAAGGCTTGGTTGGTCGAATTCTGAAATCAATGGTAGCACCAATGGATTACAAAATGCATGAAATTTCAGATTTTCTAAAGAAAAGTGGAATTCGACCCATGTATGGCCTGCATTACTCCATGCTCTCCCAGGCCTTCTCCAGCTGGACAACTGGTCTCCCGAGTCCACTTCTCTCCACTTCTCTGTTGTTCACAGGCATTCTGACATAATCAAGTACAATGCAGGAACAACAATCTTGCATTGTAGGTGCAAACACCAAGGACCCACTGACAACCCAGTGCATTGGAGAGCAAAGAAGACCCAGCACTAGCATTTGAGTCTTACGGAGCTGAGAACCCCACTGCAAGGGTAAGGCAGCCCATTCATTGAAATTTTTTTTCCATTCAACCAGCAGGTTCAACAGACTCAGTGTGGATGGGGGAATCACTCCTGCAGAATTATTATATTCTGACAGTGTTTCCAGGTATAGCCTTCAGGACTGATCGTTCGGGAAACACCTGAAAGGTTGGTTGTACACAAGTCTCTGTTGAACAAGCCACATTTTGATCTAAATATGGCCAACTTAATGTTTTTCTCAAGTGTTCAGCTTTAAACATTTTGTATATCCGAAATATATCAGCACATGCTATGCATCTAATTTATTTGAAGCTACAGAGGTATGCATAATACAAATTATCCCTCTCTGTCTGTGCCTAAAACTGTGCTAATGGGAACATGTAATTACCACAGAAATGAAAACCAATATCATATTTCCAGTAAAAAAGACTTATACTGAGCTGTGGTAAAACAAATGTGAGGTCACAGTAGGGCAGTGTTTTTCTTTTCAGTCTCCAGGATTTTTTAATTGTGCAGGTTTTCAGGATTTATCATCAGCATAGTGCAATTACATCAACTAGAAATCGAATATGTCATATGAGGAGAGATGTGGAAGACTGCTACAGACTGAAGGAAAACTGTATCTAGCATGCACAGAGGTGAAAGGGCTCAGCAGATGTTTGCACACTGGTCACATGCTTGCACTTAATTTGTTGGAAAGAGAAACTGTTTGTGTTCCTGACAGCAACCAATAAGACTTATTAATTTATTTACAAACCTGCACTATACAAATTGCTTCTCAAATCTACTAGACATACAATATACACTGCTCAAAAATATTAAAGGAACACATTTTAATCAGAGTATAGCATCAAGTCAATTAAACTCCTGGGATATTGATCTGGTCAGTTAATTAGCAGAGGGGGTTGTTAATTAGTTGCAACTGCTTTGGTGTTAATGAAATTAAAAACAGATGCACTAGATGGGCAACAATGAGATGACCACCAAAACAGGAATTGTTTTACAGGTGGAGGCCACTGACATTTTTCCCTATTCATCTGTTATGACTGTTTTTCACTAGATTTGCATTTGGTTAGGGTCAGTGTCACTACTGGTAGCATGAGGCAATACCTGGACCCTACAGAGGTTGCACAGGCAGTCCAACTCCTCCAGGATGCCACTGCCAGAAGGTTTGCAGTGTCTCCCAGCACAGTCTCAAGAGCATGGAGGAGATTCCAGGAGACAGACAGTTACTCTAGGAGAGCTGGACAGAGCCATAGGAGGTCCTTCACCCATCAACAGGAATGGTATCTGCTCCTTTGTACAAGGAAGAACAGGATGAGAACTGTCAGAGCCCTACAAAATAACCTCCAGCAGGCCGCTGGTGTGAAGGTCTCTGACCAAACAATCAGAAACAGACTTCATGAGGGGGGCCTAAGGGCCTGACGTCCTCTAGTGGGCCCTGCGCTCACTGCCCAACACTATAGAGCTTGATTGGCATTTGCCATTGAACACCAGAATTGGCAGGTCCGCCACTGGCACTCTGTGCTTTTCACAGATGAGAGCAGGTGTAACAGACGTGAAAGGGTCTGGAGAAGCCATGGAGAAAGTTATGCTGCCTGTAACATCGTTCTGAATGATCATTTTGGTGGTGGGTCAGTGATGGTCTGGGAAGGCATATCCATAGGGGGACGCACAGACATTTACAGGCTAGACAATGCACCCTGGCTGCCATTAGGTATCGGGAAGAAATCCTTGGACCCATTGTCAGACCCTATGCTGGTGCAGTGGGTCCTGGGTTCCTCCTGGTGCAAACAATGCCTGGCCTCATGTGGCAAGAGTATGCAGGCAGTTCCTGGAGGATGAAGGAATTGATATGGCCCCATGCTCGCCTGACCTAAATCCAATAGAATACCCTGGAACATCATGTTTCAGACCATCCGACGCCACCAGCATCCACATCAGACTGGTAAGGAGCTCCATGATGCCCTGGTCCAGATCTGGGAGGAAATACCCCAGAACATCATCCGTTGTCTCATTAGAAGCATGCCCTGACATTGTCAGGCATGCAAACAAGCACTTGGGGGCCATACAAACTACTGAGTACCATTTTGAGTTGCTGCAATAAAATTTTAGCAAAATTGACTAGATTGCTGTGTAATTCTTTCACTTTGATTTTAGGGTTATCTTTGAATGCAGTCCTCTGTACGGTGATAATTTTCATTTCCATCAAACGATGGGGCATCCTAATGTTCCTAACACTTTTCCCAGTCCATATCAGTATAGATATCCAGCATGATATTTTTCCCCATTGGGATCTGATGTGTTTTCAAGGTGTTATATATATATTAGCCAACACTAACTCCCAGATAATGGGAAGGGTTAGGCTGGTTATGAAAATGCTGTCACTAAGGGGTCTATTTATGAAGAAAAAATTGAATAGCTTTTTGCCCAACAAAAATTCATGTGCATTTGTTCTGAGCAAGTCAACCAGCTGTTGTGAGAATAGAGCAAAATGAAAAGTTCTTAGTGTATTTTCTCTTCTGGTTCAATGTTCTCTAGAATACAAATAACATAAATCAGCAGGCAATTGCTCTCACTGGTGGATGGAACAAGGACTAGTACATTGTAGTTGTCAATATTATAGTTCTGTCAATTCCAACAATTTTATTATGCTAGGTTCACATCTGTGCAGGTGATGTGCCTCTGTGGGACACCACCTGTTCCTGCAGCCATAACCACTAGCACAGAAATACACAGAGATGTGTGCGGGTGCCATTAATTCTAATAGCATGCCGCACGCACTGGAAAGTGTTCCTGCACTAGGAACTGCAGCCAGCACTTACGGGTACAGTGCGAACTGCAATTCCAAAAATAGGACAGGGACCTTTTCCCTGCATTTCAGGAGGCATGGCAGCCCATTCAAATTCAAATGGACTGCAGTGCCCATGCAAAATATTGCTCACATAGCCGCATCAGTGTAAACCTAGCCTTATAGTGCTGCAAATAGATAAATTAGCCACAGAAGTATTGCAAATAATAATCCCATATTTTAGTGCTAATGATTGCCTTTGGCAGATAGAAACAATGTTTCGAAACAGTCAAAGTAATATACTCCCTGTCATAATGATTCATGCAGCCTCCTGATTCTGGGAACCTGTACAGCCCAATCTGGGCAACTCAATAGCCAGGAAGCTGAGTTAAAATCTGTGCCATGACAGACTGTGAGTCTGAGCTGAATCAGGAGGTCTTAAGTGATACTAAAGGCTGATTTTTTTTTAATAAAAAACATGTAATACTTACCTGCTCTGTGCAGTGGTTTTGAGATGGGGGCACCTGAGCAGGCTCACTCCCTAGCTGCTGCTCTTTTTGTCCATTCAGACACAGAGCACAGCTTGGCCCCTGCTCTGTCCTCATTCGCTCACTGGCTGTGATTGCCATTGGCTCCTGCTGCTCTCGTGCAC
Organism: Staurois parvus; assembly: GCF_062004578.1. Classification (NCBI taxonomy): domain Eukaryota; kingdom Metazoa; phylum Chordata; class Amphibia; order Anura; family Ranidae; genus Staurois; species Staurois parvus. Next base: position 1,430,511 of record NW_028318345.1, read on the forward strand.
ACCACTGGATCGCGATGGGGCTCAGGTAAGTATTAAGGGTGGCTGGGGGGCTGCTGCACACAGCAGGTTTTTTACCTTCATGCATAGAATGCATAAAGGTAAAAAACTTTGAGCCTTCACAACCACTTTAACACTTTGCACTGTTTTGTGTTCTGTGTTACGGTGGGAACCCCTTGGAAAGAAAAACTTTCTGTACAAGAATTTTTCTTTTAACTGTTTTACCTCTCACATCTGTATACCCCCTATGGACCAGAGCTATTACATTTCTGCTTTGGACCTGTTTATTCGGCAATAACTTTGTCACTACTAAAGATAACAAGGTAATACATGTATTTTTTTTAAAGGACAAACAAGACTTTTTTTCATAATATTGTCTTACAACATTTTTTTTTGTTGCAAGCCTTATACAATAAAATGCAACAAAACATAATTTTTTTTTTTTGAGCGGTTTTAGCTTATAAAGAAATAGTGTTACTGCATTTTATTCTTTAATCCTTTAATTTGTCCTGTTCAAAACGACCCTAAAATTACGAATCTGGTACAAACCATTGCAAAGGTAGTTACAAATGAAATAAAGTGGGTTTTTTTTCAATTTTGTGATTTTTTTGAAATGGGAATTCTGTAAACATGTTACACGTGTAAAAATATGAACAATCAAAACAAATAACAAAACACATTTTTGGCATGTTCTGGTGCATTTTTATGCATTTTTTACGCATTCCAGTGCGTTTTTGATGCTTTCCAGTTCATTTTTCCCTCTCTCTTTTTCTTCAATTTAAATAGGGACATGTGCATTTCAGTGCATTTTTAGTGTCTTTTGGTGCATTCCAGTGCATTTTGGTGCACCATTCTGGTGCATTTTTTATGCATTTTACTTCATTCCAGTACAGTTTTGTGCAGGAAAAATGCAGCCTGTTCTACTTTTTTTTTTTTGCATCTGGAATGAACTGCAAACACTGATGTGAATTATGACATTGATAACCATATAATCTACTTTCTGTGTGTTTTGGATGCAGAAAAAAAGCAACTGAAATGCATGTAGTGTGAACTGGCCCTTAATGTAAAAGTTAATACAACAGAAACAAAAACAAATTTGCCGAAAAATAATAGTTGATGAGAAAAGGAGACTAAGGAGTTAATTAGAGCTGATTAGCGTACACTAAGGGTTAGAAAGGAGTTAAACAAAGAAACATTTTATTAAAAAAAAAAACTTTTTTTTTTAATTATTAAGTTGCTCTAAGGTGATAGTATTATAGTGTAGATACTGTTTAATTTACATTACCCCTTCTATTTCTGTATATTTATGATGGCACTGTAATTATTTTAATAAAAAACGAAACATCTAAGTTCCGATTTCCTCATTGATATACAGCTGTCACATGACCCAGCTCTTTCCCAGTCTATCTGCAGGGAAACAGTGGCAGAGGAGCTTCTAGTCCTCTGCTGCTGGTCACATGTTCAAAATGAAAAAAGCCTTTGCAATACAGAGTAAAAATAAATACATAGTATCAATAAACTGTTTAAAATTGGCATACATATATATATTTGAAATCAAATCTTTAATATTTTGTGGAAATAACATTACGAGGGTGGATTTCTGGCAGTCACAGGCTGTGTCACATCCCTTCAGCCTGTGTCTTAGAATAATAAGGAGGTGATTCCTCCATTAATCTACATATAATATCTCACCTCCATTGTGTTTAGCTGGTTAGTGGGCATGGAGGAGGAAGGAGGGAGTGGGCTGCCATATACCACTGTGTATATGTCCACATTTGTGAGTCACATGGGCTGCTCAGAAATGATAGGGAGGAAATAGCATAGAAACTCACTGAAAACAGCATGGGCAAAGTTGTCACTACAGCTGCAAAATCCCTAGCTGAATTGGGGACATGAACAGAAGGCGGAGATAGGGATCAGCAGGATCAACCAGGATTTAGCAGAATACACAAAACAAATCTCATGGTGACTGATTGAGTATGAACAGCATATAATACAGCATGTATTGATAGTTATTTATGATATGGGTTTAGTGACACTTTAACTAACATCATTTGCAGATCTACAGTAAATTCAACCCTTTGATCTGTAGATGAATGAACAGAAAGATACAAAACTAACAATATGTAACTCTCTATCTTTGTATAATCGTGGTCTGGAGCAGTGTTGTTTATAAATACTGTCAGGCTGCTTTTTTTTAACTACAGCTGCCAACTGCTCACCTGAGTATATTGTAATGCCGGCTAAGATTATTCATGGCCCATAATTTTGGTATACTGGGGGGTCGCAGAAGCAGGGCAGAGAGACTGGATGTGCAACACATACCCTGTGTACAATAATAAAGTTTCCTAGGGCATGTGTAGTATGCCCAAAGTCAGCAACTAGTTGAAGGATAAGTTCATCTTTGGAACATTTTGCATGTTCCACCCATATTTAAGGTGGAGCATGTAACATGTTCCAGCTCCTGTCTCCTCTCCTTTCCATACCCCCCTCCCTGTGACAGTGTGTAAGGGATTTTCTCCATGTGGGGTGTGGGGCTCTGGCCAAATGGCCACATCATTAATTCACAGAATTGAGTGAATGAATGAACTACATCTATTATTGACCTCTGTGAATGACAGCTTGTAGTTCTCAATTAACTGCGAGGGTGCTGGTGAATATCCTCACAGCTTATTGATTCTTCCTGACATTCAGTAACTGTCTGTCTGTACAAGGTGCAGGCAGACAGCTGTACTGTTTGCAGGAGCCTGGCATTGCGCCTGACTCTGCTGACAGTCTACAAACCAAAAATAATAAATGTACATTTTTTTGCTCAGCTGACTTTGTGGGAAAGATGTTGCCTACTGATGATGAAGCTCTTCTTCCTTTGAGACGGTTGCTGTGCAGGAAGCATGACTCACAGACCATTGGTCAGAGTTACTACAGCCCATTCTAGTGGTAAAGTTTTGAGCAACTTACAGCTGATGGGCTAAAGTCGCAATAATTATGACAAGTTTAAAGCAGAAATTCTGCTAGAAGAAAAGATTCAGTGTGATTACGAAAGCCAGCAATTCTCAGATGAGAAAAAAATCAATCTTTGCTAGCAACAAATAGGTGTGCAGTTCCTGAGAAGCTGCAACTCTACAGTCCAAGAAAGGTATGGATTATTCTCAGCATCCTGTAAATTAACAAGTGGAATATAGGCCAGTACTGCCCTTGGCATATTGCTTTTTGGAGCACAGTGTTGTAGTTAGCCTTATGCTGTGGGATATCACAGGATATGCTGCTGAACGAGGGTCTCTATCTGCATGCTCAGGTTCATGTACCTGCAAACATCCCTGGCAATGGTGATAGAGTCCCAGTTAAGCATGCAGGAGGTGCCAAGGCCAGGTTGCACCTGCTACTGTTGTAATCTTTGGCCTTAAAAGTGGAATGAATATCAGGTTCAGGGAAAGAGGAGATGACAGTTTATTTACAACCCCAGCGCTCCAAAAGAAGGGAGACGAAACGTTAGTTGATGAGTGGTAAGACTTTCTTAAAGTGGCTCTAGAGCCAGAAGGTTTTTTTTTTGCACTACCTGCATTTGGATAAACAAAAAAAACCCTTCCTCTAGTTATTCCCTGCACCCCCTCCCTAAATACGTTCCTGAGGTCTGCATTGATCCAGCATTGTGCCTGTTTGCATCAGTGCTGGTTCCCTCTCTCCCCTTTCACAGGCTCAGAGACAGCAGTGTGAGCCATTGGCTCCTGCTGCTGTCAATCAAATGCTGTAAGGAGTGAGTGGGGGGCAGGGGCGAGCTGCACTGCATGTGAACACGCTGGTGCTCCATCATAGGAAGTGGATTGCTATGGAGGCGCATGGAGAAGAGAAACTGAGAGCACTGGTGCAGGACCCTTGAAGAGGATTTTCAGAGCTGCTCTGTGCGATACCATTTCACAGAACAGGTAACTATAAAATGTTTTTTATTTTTAAATGATATGCCTTTACAACAGTGTTAACGGAGAAGAGAGATTCATTTTTCAGTCATTAGAAAGAGTGGCAATGAAACTTTCTGCCATAAAGTCGGAGGTGTGGGATCTGCTAGTTACAGTATTTGGAGAGTGATTTTCTTCTGTTCAGTTCTCTATTGGGGAGGCAAGGGTTAAAATTGAATCCTGAAATGTGATGTGTAATGATTTAAAAACCTCTGCTTGTAAACCAGAGTCGTTAAAGTGGTATTAAACCCAAAACCAAAAATGCAATATATTGCAGTTTACGAATCTTTAGATGTGATGCGAGCAGAGGTACCTCCAATCTGGAAAGAAATGGGGAGAAATGATTCTGGAGAGAAGCCATACAAGTCTTGTAGTGGGTAGGCTTGTTTTAGTCCTAGTCCAGACATGGTAGGAGAGTACCTATGTTGGCAATAGATGAAAGAAACAGTGCCAAACGTTGCAGACCTAATGAGGACAGGGTAAGGTTACAAGTTACTGGTCCTTGCTGTGGAGTTCCTGTGTTCTGACCTCTTTGGTAGAAGTTGGAAAATGGATGGACTGTCACTGTCTTAACAGGCAGATAATGACTGGTTCAGCAGTAAAAGTTGGACATTGTGCCACAAAGGGGAATCCGCCTTGTTGGACAGGCCACTCCTTCCCAGTAGAGTCGTGCTTTGGAAAGCAGTGTGTCTGTGTGCACAAACACACAGGGAGACACACACTTAGCCTGACCGTTGTCTGATGAGAAGTTAGTGGGTCACTGTCTTGTACAGCGGGGGGGGGGGGGGGGGGGCAGTGTTTGAATAGGCAGGCAGACTGTACTGCCCAAGTTGATCGACTCAAAAACCAGAAAGCTGTGTTTTAGTGTGTGTGGTTTCGAGAGGACCAAAAAAGCCAGGTCTCTGAAAGCATTGCATTGTGTTGTGCTCTGTTGGTGAGAACCCCTGTGAAGGAAGACATTCTATACTAGACCTTTCCTTTAAATAAAATTGAGCAAAAAAGCTGTAAAAATGCAATTTGATCTGTTTATTTCATTCCTTGAAAGCTCTACACTTAAGTAAAAGTCTGGGCTAACACTATCTAAACTTAAACCTGCTCCGATCCCCATTCTAAGCCCTATACTAATTATCCTGGAAAGGAAAGGGAAGAGGAGGGACAGCAGAGAATGGATGCCTCATGATAATTCTATGTGTAAGGGAATTCCTGTACGGAGACTGGCACATAGAAATGCGCATGCGCGCATAGAAATGAGCACGGGTGCATTGCTAATAGAAATGAGCATAGGCTCACGCATGCGTGCACACGGGAGCACGCACACGGGAGCGTGTCCACAGTTTCTGGTGCCAGACGGACTATCTAAATGAGGCTCTTACTCTCTGTTAGTGCTGACTGGTCTTCAGCTAATTCCCCATGTCCTGCTGTATCCTGTGTGTATCCGTTACCAACCTGGCTTGCCATTGACCTGCTCTTGGATTCCGTTTATGCTTCTGCTCATTGGTTTCTAATCCTGGCTTCCTCCTGATCTTGTCCCTGTCTGATGTTCCAATACCTCATTGCCTGCTCATTGCTGACCCTGGCTATTACTCTGACTACTCTTCCGGCTCCAGTTTGGCTCTACAGTCCTGCCAAGTGCTTGTCCTGGCTATCCATTATATCATCTCCGATTGTCATGGTGTGTTCTAGCCTCACACTTATCAGAAGTTCCGCCACATATCCAGATCTTGCAGTTCAAGTGGAGTGCCTCCTTAACCTCAGGTGGCTGTTCCGGGATCTGCTCTGTTCCTGACTGGATGCCCTGCTTGATTCACCGAGGCTACACCACCAGCCGCAAGTTCTACAATCAATACCCACAGACACTTGTGTTTCTCCTGTCCCTCGGCACCATCTGTTCCACCTTCAATGGGGCCTGGATTGGAGATACAAGAGATGGTGACCTTGTCAATTCAGACTTCTATCAGGTACGTGACACTATGGGTGTCATCAACACCCAGGCATTGCAGTTGTGGTCACTGCTTTCTCCTCTTCACTGAAGCTGGCTGCTGTGGATATCTTGTGACCATACTGGAGCACCCTTAGAATAGGTAAAGACATTTTTCCTTTACAGGATGGTTAGTATAGGGCTTAAAAAGAGGGTGGGAGCAGGTTTAAGCCTAGATAGTATTAGCCTGGACTTCCACTTTATAGTTAAATGCCCAATATACTGTATATGTGTATATATATATATATATATATATATATATATATACAGTGAGGAACAGAAGTATTTGAACACCCTGCGATTTTGCAAGTTCTCCCACTTAGAAATCATGGAGGGGTCTGAAATTCACATTGTAGGTGCATTCCCACTCTGAGAGACAGAACTGAAAAAAAAATACAGGAAATCACATTGTATGATTTTTAAAGAATTTATTTGTCTTGCACTGCTGAACGTAAGTATTTGAACACCTGAGAAAATCAGTGTTAATATTTGGTACAGAAGCCTTTGTTTGCAATTACAGAGATCAAACGTTTCCTGTAGTTCTTGACCAGGTTTGCACACACTGCAACAGGGATTTTGGCCCACTCCTCCACACAGGTCTCCTCTAGATCTGTCAGGTTTCGGGGCTGTCGCTGAGCAACATGGAGTTTCAGCTCCCTCCAAAGATGTTCTATTGGATTTAGGTCTGGAGACTGGCTAGGCCACTACAGAACCTTGATATGCTTCTTACGGAGCCACTCCTTGGTTATCCTGGCTGTGTGCTTCGGGTCGTTGTCATGTTGGAAGACCCAGCCATGACCCATCTTCAATGCTCTGACTGAGGGAAGGAGGTTGTTGCTCAAAATCTCACAATAAATGGCCCCATTCATGCTCTCCTTAATACAGTACAGTCGTCCTGTCCCCTTCACAGAAAAGCACCCCCAAAGCATGATGTTACCACCCCCATGCTTCACAGTAGGGATGGTGTTCTTGGGATGCAACTCATCCTTCTTTTTCCTCCAAACACGACGAGTGAAGTTTAGACCAAAAAGTTCTACTTTGGTCTCATCTGACCACATGACTTTCTCCCATGCCTCCTCTGGATCATCCAGATGGTCATTGGCAAACTTCAGACGGGCCTGGACATGTGATGACTTGAGCAGGGGAACCTTCCGTGCAATGCATGATTTGAAACCATGACGGCATAGTGTTTTACCGACAGTGACCTTTAAAACTGTGGTCCCAGCTCTCTTCATGTCATTGACCAGCTCCTCCCTTGTAGTTCTGGGCTGGTTCCCCACCTTTCTTATCATCAGTGATACCCCATGAGGTGAGATCTTGCATGGAGCCCCAGTCCGAGGGAGACTGACAGTCATCTTTAGCCTCTTCCATTTTCTAACAATTGCTCCAACAGTTGATCTATTTTCACCAAGCTGCTTGGCAATTGCCCCGTAGCCCTTTCCAGCCTTGTGGAGGTCCACAATTTTGTCTCTGGTGTCTTTTGACAGCTCTGTGGTCTTGCCCATGGTAGTAGTCTGACTGACTGTGGGGTGGACAGGTGTCTTTAAAGAGCTCAGACAGGTGCTACTAAGTTAGAATAATGAGTGGAGTAGAGGTGGACTTTTTAAAGGCACAGTAACAGGTCTTTGAGAGCCAGAATTCTTGCTGTTTCTTAGGTGTTCAAATACTTATGTTCAGCAGTGCAAGACAAATAAATTCTTTAAAAATCATACAATGTGATTTCGTGAATTATTTTTTTTTTTAAATTCTGTCTCTCAGAGTGGGAATGCACCTACAATGTGAATTTCAGACCCCTCCATGATTTCTAAGTGGGAGAACTTGCAAAATCACAGGGTGTTCAAATACTTCTGTTCCTCACTGTATATATATATATATATATATATATATATATACATACAGTGTCTCACAGAAGTGAGTACACCCCTCACATTTTTGTAAATATTTGATTCTATCTTTTCATGTGACAACACTGAAGAAATGACACTTTGCTACAATGTAAAGTAGTGTGTACAGCTTGTATAACAGTGTAAATTTGCTGTCCCCTCAAAATAACTCAACACACAGCCATTAATGTCTAAACCTAAGTGAAAACGTCTGAAAATCAGATCGTTCTACTAGAGTGCACACACGGTTGTATCTTTTTTAGCTTGTTATGTTATCTTGATCATCGTAGAGACAACTTTTCCGCTCCAGACAAATTTTTGTGAATACACAGCATTGAAATGTCACATCTTTAGATACGAAGCCATGAAACGCCTCATGCATGCTGATACCTGAGCTGAAGCTCATCCTAGCCTAATGAAGTAATCTGTATTCTGTACATCAATAAAATTTATAGGCCTGGGTTTCAAGCAATCAAGTAGGCTCACAGAAAGTTATATGGAGGGAGAAGCCTTCAGATTGACTGGTAATTAATTTCATTGTCCCACTGGACATTGATGGATTAGGTTAGCACTTACTTTTCTCCTGTCACACAAATCACACCTAGCTTTATTGACTTTGACATTGCTGCAAAACCATTGGTCCCAGGAACATAACAGGGGGAACTCGCATTTCCATAAGGGAAATGTAAAATTGAATTCAAAACAGATATAATGAAAGCACTCTTTAATGCCATTATATAACTAAAAATCATACATTTATAGTTAAATACTGACAGTATAAGTACTTTTATGTACTGAGAACTATATCTTTATATAGATTTTTATAATCTTCAACTTTAGATTGAGAGAGGGAAGGGAAGACAGAGTCTATCAGGCCTTGTTGTATTGCATAGTGCTGTTAAACTACACTTGGGTGTTTCTTACAATTGAGGTGTGCCTGAAGATGACCGCTTCTTCATTGTCTAATCAGAAAGTATGGATAATGAAGTGATAAAGGAATCAAGACTTAAAGTAGAACTTTAGGCAAAAAATGTTTTTCGTTTTGGATAGAACAAGCGAAGGTTATAACCTGTCAGGTTTTTTCATGCCATCTGTGTTCCGCTGGGGTGATTTACTTTCGCTTCCAGTCCCTTACCAAAAACAAGAAGTGAGAGGAAATCTCTGCAAATTCCATTGGAAGATTTCTCTTCTATTACTTTTCTGGTGACAACCCAAAAATGGGATTTTATTTTAGTTTTACTTTCAATAATAATGGTAAACAGGACAAACATAGAGGGTGATTCTCCTTACCAGTGGCACAGACAGCAATAAAAACTGACAGGTGTTTTAATCTATCTCCACTCTATAGAAAACTAAAGAAAAGTTTTGCCTTTAGTTATACTTTAACCACCTCCCGCCCACCATATAGTACAATGACAGGTGCAAGGCGGTTCTCTCATTCTAGGAGGACGTCATATGACGTCCTCCCATTCTCACCGCGCATGCACGGCTCTGGGAGCGCGCAGTGTGGCAATCGATGGTGCGCTGTGTCCCTCGGACACAGCAGATCACCAATCCACGGAAAGAGCCGAAGATGTCGGCTTGGTCATATGATCAGCTGTGTCTAATCACAGCTGATCACATGTAAACAGGGAAATGTCGGTTATTGGCATTTCTCTCCTCACAATCTGTCACGCTGACAGTTCGAGAGGAGAGGAGAGCCGGTAATGATGATCAGTGTAGCCCCAGCAGTGCCACCTGTCAGTGTCCATCAGTGCCATGTGTCAGTGCTCATCCATGCCACCTGCCAGTGCCCATCAGTGCCACATTTCAGTGCCTACCAGTGCACATCAATGCCACATATCAGTGCCCATCTGAGCTGCCTTTCAGTGTCACCCATCAGTGCCAGTCAGTGCCACCTATCAATGCCAGTCAGTGCCACCTATCAGTGCTGCCAATCAGTGCCACCTATCAGTGCCCATCAGTGCTGCTTATCAGTGCCGCCTAACAGTGCCAGTCAGCGCCACCTAACAGTGCCAGTCAGTGCTGCATATCAGTTCCAGTCAGTGCCGCCTAACAGTGCCAGTCAGTGCTGCCTAACAGTGCCAGTCAGTGCCACCTAACAGTGCCAGTCAGTGCCGCCTATCAGTGCCAGTCAGTGCCGCCTATCAGTGCCATATATGAGTGCTGCCTTTCAGTGCCCATCAGTGATGCTTGTCAGTGCCCATCAGTGCCACCTACCAGTGCCTCCTCATCAGTGTCCATCAGTGCCACCTATCAGTGTCCATCAGTGCAGCCTATCAGTGCCCATCACTACAGCCTCATTAGCGCACATCATTGAAGGAGAAAAATCACTTATTTACAAAATTTTATAACAAAAACTAAGAAAAAAAATTTTTTTTTTCAAAATTTTCACTGGTTTTTGGTTTGTTTAAGAAAAAATAAAAAACCCTGAGGTGATTAAATACCACCAAAATAAAGCTCTATCTGTCACAAAAAAATTATAAAAATTTCATATGGGTGCATGATCGCGCAATTGTCATTCAAAGTGTGACAGCGCTGAAAGCTGGAAATTGGCCTGGGCAGGAAGGGGGTATAAGTGCCCGGTGGGCTAGTGGTTAAAATAGAACTCTGATAAGGTTATGGACAATACAAGATTTACATATTTGTAAAAAGTTTAGTGCACCCCTGAAGAAGCCAAGGAGCGAATAAGCTCTCTGAGACTAATCTGGTATAGGAACTATTCCACTTTAATCACTCTGACACACCCTACTCAATAAATTAGATAACACCAAATGGAATAGAAACAGTTTTTCTATTAATTTCAAACAGCTCAAATGATAATAAAGTAGCACAACCAATGAACAAAGGAATGCAAGGACCCTACAGAAACCTTCTATGCTACAGTTGTTTGTGAAAAATAAGGCAAAGAATGACCGGGAGCGGGTTGCACCAGACACTTAGATCAGCTTAAACTGTAACAGGGTCACAAGAGGTGCAATAATGGCAGCTAGAAGATTTTGTACCAAGCCCTGTTTAGGCTACACCACCATCAAGGCCCTTGGAGTGACACAGGTATGTTCAAGTCTGCCTGCAGAACTGTATACACATTAAACAACCTCCAATGAAAAAAGTAAGGCTTGTTTGGTAAAGTCTGTGGGGAAGAATTGGGAGGTAGATAAAACAAAGGAAAGAAAGAATTTTGTCTTGCCAGCTTAGTTGGGGTCCCTATGGTGGTGCAAAATGGTGACGTTTAATGATTCTCACTCACGTAAAAGAGAATTATAGCTCAAGTTATTTTGGCTATACTTCTCCTGGAGATCACAGGAGTGCAGTTCGTTCTGCACTCCTATGACTCGTTTTCAGCTGACAGTGGGCTAAAGCTGATGTCAATTACCTGAACCAGGCTCTGAAAAGATCCTGACCATATGGTTTGCATCCACCCAGAAGCCTGGACCGGCACCTGGCCCAGCCTCTCAGTGAGCTGCTGAGAGCCTGAGCCAGCTGCTTATTTCCCCTGCACAGCCCAACGCTCCAGTGAGTGCTGGAGTGACAAAGCAGAGAGCCGGTGATTGACAGAGGAGAACTGGGCAAGCAGTGATGTTTTATTGCTTAGTTCTCTTTGTAGAGCTGATGAGGGACAGATGCAGCATTGGTTTAATGCTGCATACACCTAGGTGAGTATAAATGTTTGTTTCTTTCAAAAGCCACACTTTTCTGTCAAATCCAGGAGGACAACTATAGCAACACAGGTGAATAGAGGAGGGTCTAACCTCCTCAAACCAGAAGAACTCAAACCAGTCACAGATCTACAATAAGTTTTGACAAGGAATGGGAATGATCAAAACAGTGATACTGAGTTAGAAAGTGTGGATCTGGGGGATTGCGACAGTAGCCTTGGGAATAGACTGAATGGGCTGGATGTCTCCCAAAGGGTGGTTAGGTAAGGCAGTGATATGCTAGAGTATCATTTTCTGCTGTACAGTGCAAAGAATGGGTTAACAACCCTCTCACCAAACTCCTGCGCTTCAGCTGTAGATTCTGGTGGCAGATGTTTCCTTCAGGAACTGATGCAATGACTCCGGCAAACCCATTTGGTACTTCTGAAAGGAAGCAGACTGTCAGTCCCTTTGGACAGAGAGGCAACACTGGGAGCCATTGGCTCCTGCTGCTGTTAATTACAGCCAGTGAGAAGGGAGTGGGGGGGAGCGAGCTGCCCTCTGTGGGTGTCAATGGACACACAGAGCCAGCTCAGGAGTGAGCATACACTAGTGTCTCCATAGCAGGCTCCTTGCTATGGGGGCACTCGGCAGGGGGGAGGAGGCAGGAGAACTGGAAGGGGACCTGAGAAGAGGAGGATCAGGGCTGCTCTATGCAAAACCAATGCACAGAGCAGGTAAGTATAACGTTTGTTATTTTAAAAAAATCTTTAGAATCACTTGAAAGCGCTAGTAAACTCTAGAAAAAAAAAGTTTTCCCCTGCAAGACAAAAGCATAATGTACTAGTATGCATCACATACTAGCATATTATGTGAAACTTACCTCAAAATGAAGCCCTCCAGCGGTGCACTGTCATCTCTGACAAGGCTTCCATCTTCACTTGGTCCTTCTTCTGGGTTTGCAGGCTTCGGCGGCTTGAATGGCTGAGTCGCACTGTTGTCACTCCAATGCATGCATGTGGGAGTCACTTTTTTGGCACACAGCTCTGAAGGAGGCTTCCTTCAGAGCACATGCACTGGTGCTCTACACAGGTAAATATCTCCTAAACATTGCACATTTAGGAGATACCTACAGGTAAGCCTTATTATACGTACAAGTAAAACAGACTTTAATACTGCTTTAAGAGCACTATAGAAAAGAAAAATTAAATAAAAGTGAATAATGTTTTTAAAAAGAGAAAATTTTGGTCTTCTGATGCAGGACTCTGAAGGAGGGACAAGTAGCAAAGGGGCAGTTGACAATTAAAAAAATAAATAAATAAATATTGGTCCTCCAAAGCAGAAAGTTGAGGGAAGAGGGACCAACAGAAAGGGAGAACAGAACACACCTGAGCTGTACAAGAAATGCACAAGGTATCATTGAACATTTAGTCCATTTGCATATGGTCAGATGATGACTATATGATTTGCACAGTGTGTACTCCAAGACCAGAAATTCAGGGATGTCAATAGATATGTTTTAGAGGATAATTACAAAAAAACCCTCTGAAAGTATAGATAATAAAGTGCCGCTAGAAGGAATCATGAATTAAAGTAGTCCTAAAACCTGGACATTATTATACCTTAATGCATTTCCTTCATTAAGGTATAATACTGGATGTCCCAGTGTCTGTATTGTTCCTTCACCACCACTATACTCACCTGAATCCAAACTTGATCCAGCGCTGTGCCTGTCTGCAGCAGCTCTCTCCTCTCTCTCTGCTCACAGAGGCAGCAGCCATTGGCTCCTGCTGCTGTCAATCAAATCCTATGAGCAGTGAGCAGGGGGCAGGGCTAAGTCGCACTGTATATGTCAATGGATCGAGCCCACAGTTGTATCTTCATAGCAAGTGGTTTGCTATGGGGGCACAAAAATAAGAGGAGGAGCCATGACAGCCAGGAGAGGACGCAAAAAAGAGGAGGTTCACGGACGCTCTTTGCAAAACCATTGCACAGAGCAAGTATAACATGTTTTTTATGTTATTAGAAAAAAAAAAAACCTTTTACAAGCATTTTAACCCCGTGCCCCACTGCCTTCTGGCCCTTTAACAGGTTCTAAATGTTGGGAGGCAGAGGAGGGAATTCCAATCATGTGACCGCTGTGATTGGCAGTCACAGCAGTCACATGATCGGAAAGCTCCCAATCGCAAGTATGCATCGGTAGCTTTCTGGTACCTGCCTTTTACTGTGCTGGGAGCATGCATGGAGCACATATTACTATGTTTTTATGGCTGACTGTAGTTTTGTTTTAACCCCTTCAAGCCAACGTAACACAAATATGCCGCCTCACAGAACTGGGCTTTTTTTTGTGGGGCCTCATATTTGAGTACCTGCCTTTCTGCTGGGAGTGCGCCGCACAGCGCGCTCCCAGCACAAAGGCCGAGGTGTCACTGAAAGCCCCGGGTCCCATTCTAATGATCGGGACCCAGGACTCCCGATTCCAGTTCACATAATCACTGTGATAGCCTCTGATTGGCTATCACAGTGATCAGTCACTGTACAGCCCGCCCCCCTTGTTTTTTTTCTCTCTCTATGATTGGAAGAAAGAGATACATTGTATCTCTCTAACTCCTGGCATAGAGGGGGAAAAAAAGTTTGTAAAAAAAAAAGATAAATATTAAAAAATAAAATAAAAAAATTAAGTAAAAATACCTAGATCAAGGTTTGATCTAGTTCATTGCCAGGGTAAGTGTTTGGGTCAAGGTCAGGGTCAAAGGTCAGGATTTAAAAAAACTATTTGTCAGCAATGTCAGTTAGTGTCAGTGTATTTTAGGTAAAAACAAAACAAAATGTGCACTATTGTTTCTGGGCTGTACTACGGGTACAAATAACACACATATATGGTATCACTGCAATCGTCGACAGCTGGAAAATTTATTTTGGGTTGCTCTTTGATGGTAGGTTATATTAGTAACAAAAAGCACACAGCTAAATTAAAAAAAAAAACATTTTGTTTTACTATTTTGGGCCAGTTTTCCTTTGATAATAAAAAACAATCAGGAGATATCCATTACCATTTACCACCAAATGAAAGCCCAATTTGTCCTGGAAAAAACAAATTATAATCCACCTGGATGTACAAAGTAGTTGTGATGATATGTATGGTTTTACTATCACATGTCAACGTTGCAGAATTGTGCTTAGGCATTAAGATTTGTTTTACTCTTAGGCATGAAGGGGTTAAGCATATTTTTGAATCAGATGGGTGGGTAGCATTACCCTAGTTTTTGGGTGGTTGATGAACTGTGCACGTGAAAGATACTTGCCTTTGCAACAGGAAGTAGGACATACAGTATATATATGTAAGAAATAATACAGAGACCTTGAGATAATCGATTTTGCCTGGAGTTCCTCTATCACCCTTTTTTCACAGTATCCATGGAACTTTTCAACAGTAAATATAACATGCTAATTAGGCTGTATAGAACTGGGCAGATTGGAAATCTGTAAGAGTAAGTTGTAATGTCATGATATTCTTCTGGGACACATTCTAAAGTTAAATTAGGAGACCAAGATGACCTATGGGACTGGGTTACAAAACTAGCGCCACCTGGAGCAAATTGCCAGCAGTCACATGCAGAGTTGACTGAGTAATACCCACAGGAATTCCTCAATTGAGTAGAGCTTGCCACAAGCCATTCCGCTAGTGCAGATGTTCATGCTGGCATAACAGAAGAAGAATGACTTTCAACTAAACAGGAAAATCAGATGCACATCAAGTTATGAAAGAAAGCTGCAATTAGAGTGCAACTGAGGAGAGTTAGGCTCCTTGGAGAACATATTTCATATACACTGAGTCCTGTGATGAAACTGAAAATGTACAGACGATGCTTTGCTTGATCTTTTGAAAATAACACAGCCTGAGCTGACCTGTTTCTTTCCTGTCTGTGAATCTCTTACAAATGTACAGATATTTCTTTATAGTAAGCATGAAAAATGCCTTTACTGTCTTTGCCTTCTTAATACACTGGGTCTGTTGTCTGTTGGCCTGATCCAATGGTTTTCTATACCAGTGACGCAGAACAGGTATGAAATCCTGTATACATCCTGACTTTACCTAGCAGCACATATGTTTCAGGTCTGTGTATCAGTGCATTGAAACTAGAGACAGCCAGGCAACTAGCATTGGTAGCCTCTGTATTTATTCCAGTGCAGGTTTCATAAACTAATGGATCTCTGCATTTATGAATAGATCATTAAATGTATTTTTAAAATGCACTGTAGGAAGCATAAGTACCTAAGGTTCTCTTTCTATTTGACTTATGCTATACCCCTTTACAACAGCACTCAAACTGGGAGAGGAAGAGGTAGCATTGGGGGCCAATCAGGTGTGATGCATGCAAATGTGTTGACAAAGAGATAGGAGGAGAGAGCACAATTGCCAGAGCAATGACTTCAGTCTGCTGCTGCTCCTTTACTGTCAAATTAAAAGGCTGGGGGGGGAGACATGTTGGGCAGGTGGGTGATACTCCCTCCATGTTCCCCTCCTCGTTGGGTGCCAAGTGTTGGTCACGTGAGAGGCCTACCCCAGGTGGGTTCTTCTGGGCTACACTAGGCATCTAGAACAGGGCCACTATCTTACACATGGTGTACCTTTTCTTGGGCCATGCTCATCAATGCCCCAGGACAAGGCAGGGGTCGCTTTGGGGAAATTGCAAGTTAAGAGATGGCCGAAAATGGTGTACACTTAAACAATATACTGTCCTTCAGTTAACTGTCCCCGTGTCAATGTACACCTTCACTGTAACTTGTTGCATTTAGGACTGACGCACTGAGCTGATGGCTGCTCCACCTGTCCAGCGTATCTTTACTACCTCACTCCCAGTAATGGAATGGAGCCCTGCGGAGCATCTAGCACTCTCTCCATACGTGCTCTGGTAACTCTTCCTTTTCCATACCTATGACCAGGCCAGGAACCTTTGAGCG
This sequence comes from Staurois parvus, assembly GCF_062004578.1. Classification (NCBI taxonomy): domain Eukaryota; kingdom Metazoa; phylum Chordata; class Amphibia; order Anura; family Ranidae; genus Staurois; species Staurois parvus. The sequence continues at coordinate 1,446,925 of NW_028318345.1, forward strand.
CGGATCTGCTCCCGTTGCTATGGGAGATGGACCATCAGGGGAGATAATGCCGAAAACACTCACGACAGGCTGCTTACTAGACATTCGTTAATCTTGGTAACCACCTCCTTACAGTCTATACTGTGTTAACTCTTATGGAGCTGTCTCCATACCCCAATGTGCTTTACTGACCCAAGTTGTAGACTAAGTGAAGAATGTGCCAGTTACTTACAAACAGTCCTTAAGCGACTTCAGACCAGGCAAGGACAAAGTTTCAAAAGCTTTATTGAAAAACTTGGTCATTCCAGATAACAACTGTAACAGCCTTTTCCTAATGTCCCTAATCCCTAACTCAGACTTGTGGCTGCCCCAGCGTACCTGCAAAGGCAAGAGCCATTATTGACAGAGTCCATGATGGCAGTATCCAGGGCTGGTATCTTCAGGGCAGACTATAGATTCCAGCAGTCTCCCTACATTTGAGATGATTCCTGAAGTCATGTGACAAATCAGCAGGAACTCCGGACTCGGCATGACAGACAGGAACTAGTCAAAAGCTAAGAGTAAGACTAGACTCAGACCAAAGCATCAGCTGGACATTACATCTTGCTGCCTGCCTGTGTCTTCTTTCCTTTACCACAGACTGTGTGTTTCTGAGCAGAGCTCTCACCCCTTTTATTAATGGCACAGGGAGAGAGGCAGAGCTCAGCAGAAAGTGTGGGAAACTGGGTTTGCTCCTTCCCTAACAGCTGGAGCAGCAGCTGTCTCACTAACCAGCATTTAAACCTGCTTACTACACCTGGAAGTGGCACTATCGAGTTGGCTGTACTGTGTGATGGGGCTGTGTAAATCTCAAGATTGAATGGACAGAAATACAATTCCTTTGGCAGGTGAACCAGTTACATTTAATGTATTACATCTGTGTATGTAGCTGTTTGCCTGGAGTTCAGCATACATTATTAGTATATTGTAAACTTAAAGTGGTAATAAACCCAAAATGAAATGTATTTGCAGCTTACGAATCCTTAGATGTGGTGGCTGCATCTGTTTTCTTTTCTTTGGCTTTAGCCTTCACTTCTTTGGCTTTTTTCCTGTTTCACCTGGAGATGTGGCCAGTAACACATCTCTTGTATTAGTGAGACACCACTCTGGAGGAATGAGCATTGAGGAGGCACAGTAAACTGCAGCATTGTCCATCTGAGGGGAAGGGAGTATTAAATGTACAGTATTAGCATATTTAACCATTTCCATATCGGGCACTTTTACTCCCTTCCTGCCCAGGCCATTTTTCAGGTTTCAGCGCTCTCACACTTTGAATGACAATTGCGCGGTCATACAACATTCCACCCAAACTAAAATTTTATCATTTTGTTCACACAACGAGAGGTTTCTTTTGGGGGTATTTAATCACCGCTGGAGTTTTTATTTTTTGCTAAATTAACAAAAAAAGACAGAACATTTTGAAAAAAAAACACTTTTTTTTGTTTCTGTTATATAAGTTTGCAAATAAATAATTGTTCTTCATAAATTTAGGCCGAGATGTATTCTACTACATGTCTTTGGTGAAAATAACCCAAATTAGGATGTATTTTTTAGTTTGTAGGAAAGTTATAGAGTTCACAAACTATGGTATAGATCTGAATATTGATCAGTCCTGAATTACTGACAGCCAATCTAATTTCTTGAGGTCCAAGAATGTCAGAATAGTACAGATATCCCCCAAATGACCGCTTTTTGCAAAGTAGACAGTCCGACGTACTTCATAAGAGGCATGGCGAGTTTTTTGAAGTTGTATTTTTTTTGTCATAATTTTTCAGAAAATGAAAAAATTAAAAAAAAATATTTTCACTATTCTTTTTTTACATACTGTCACTAGTGCAGTACAGCATCATCATATAACTGGCATGGCAGTGATCAGGGACACTGACTGGTGACAGTCTGAAAAAAAATATATATATATTTTTTAAATTTTTTTTAATTTTTATAGTATTTTTAATTTTTTTATTACATTTTGTTTCTTTTTTTAAGATTTTTTTTTCATATTTCACTATGTCCAAAGTAGTACAATGTTACCAAAGTAACATTGTACTACTTTGGGGAAGTGATCAGTATTTTTTTTTTTTTTTACACAATTTGCTTATAGCAAAGAATTACTTTGCTATATGCAAGCATTTACCTGAATGACATCGATTCATTCAGGGTTTTTTTTTTTTTTTTTGTGCTTAGCTGTAATTTGGCCACAGATAATCACATGACATGTGCATGTGATCGCTGTGACCATTCACAGCTAGACACTAATATACAATGGATGGCATGACTGAAGCCATCCATTGTATACAACTGTCATGTGACCTGCTGTGATTGGTCACAGCAGGTCACATGGTAAGGGGCAACAGGGGCCTGTACTCAGATCTGTCATCGGCCGTGTCCGAGGTACACGGCCGGTGATAGATCGCCCCGCTGCGCGGCTCTGCAAACGTGAAAGCTGCTCATGCCCGGGAGGACGCCATATGGCGTCCACCCGGAATTCTACAGCATTTTGCCGGCCGCCAAACGGCTATTGGCAGGGCGGCTATTGGTTAAGAACAGTGACTAATTGAAACCAAACTCCAGCTAAAACTTTATAATCAGTTACAGTAAACAGTTTTTTTTTCCTTTTGGGATAAAAGTTTTACACGAATAAATAAAAGCTGATCATTTTAACCACCCTTACCAGTGTTAACTGATCTGCCTAATCAAGGATGCCCTTTTTCTCCACTGCTTTTTGTTATCTCCCTGGAACCACTTCTAGCGAATGTTGAAAATGTATATATGTAAAAGTAATCTCGTTAGGGAATGTAGAACATAAGGTCATAGCTTATGTGGATGATATGTTATTTTATGTTATGAACCCTAGAGTAACGTTACCCAACTTAATTATAATTTTACAATATTATGGTAAATTATTAAACTTGGAAATTAATCCCTCAAAATCAGAGATATTAAATATTACAGTTCAAAAGTTAGAAAAACAGAGCTTGCAGGAAGCTTTCCCCTTTGCATGGAAAGAGAGAGAATAAAGTTATTTAGTAGTAAAGCTTACCCCTTCCTTGAAAAATCTCTATCAAATAAATTTTATTTCATTAATAAATGAAGTAAAGGAAGCATTGAGGAAAATATCTGTAGGGTCACTTTCATGGATGGGCCACTTAAATATTATAAAAATGGTTAAAATTCCAAAGATCCTGTATAGGTTTCACATGGTTCCAATACATTTGCCGGAGTCCTTTTTTAAGCTTATAAGAGGAATGATAAGTAAATTTATATGGGTAAATAAAAAAAAATCAAGGGTTGGCTATGAAGTATTATGTAGGGATAGAGTGAATGGGGGATTAGGTGTGCCGGACTTCAGGAGATACTATCGTTCTGTGCTGATCTCATGAATAGTAGAGTGGATTCACAATACACAAGGGAAAATATGGGTAAAAAATGGAAAATACAAGTGGGTCACAGTTAGATAAAATAGTATGGCTTCCACAACAGTATCAAATTTTTCTGAAAACGCAAGTACTTTAACACGGAATGTTATAAGAGAATGGGATAAAATACACAAGCAAATGGGATGGGAGTATAATTCACTATTAATTCCATTGGAAGGAACATATTTTTTCCTCTGGGGAAAGAGGGTATTGCAGGTACAGTAAATGGATAAAAGATAAAAATGCACGTTTAAAGGATATCACTGAAATGGGGGAATTGCTTCCTTTTTTAGAATTAAAAAATAGGAAGGATTTGCTTTGTAGGTTAGATGAGTACCACCAACTGAGGCATTTTGTAACAACTCTCCCGTAGCCATTAAGGGCAGTGGAGAGTATATACAACATTGGAACGATTTTTTAGTCAAGAGATAATACTCAAACATGTAACTTCTTGTATTTATAAGATCTTTACTAATATAGCGGAATCTGTCTCTCCACCATATCTGGAGAAGTGGGAAAAAGAGTTTGGAACAAAATTAGAGGAGCAAGATAAAAAGAAAATATTTAGACTGGCACATAGTGCTGTAATTTTGAATATAATAGAAATTAATTATAAATGTCTAGTAAGATGGTACTGTAAACCTAGTGAAGCACACAAACAATGAACACAGAATTCACATTTATGTTGGAGGGGGTGTGGGTTTGAAGGAACTACAGGTGAAACTCAAAAAAGTAGAATATTGTCAATTTATTTCAGTAATGCAACTTAAAAGGTGAAACTAATATATGAGATAGACTCATTACATGCAAAGCAAGATAGTTCAAGCCGTGATTTGTCATATTTGTGATGATTATGGCTTACAGCTCATGAAAACCCCAAATCCACAATCTCAGAAAATTAGAATATTGTGAAAAGGTGCAATATTCTAGGCTCAAAGTGTCCCACTCTAATCAGCTAATTAAGCCATAACACCTGCAAAGGGTTCCTGAGCCTTTAAATGGTCTCTCAGTCTGGTTCAGTAGGAATCACAATCATGGGAAAGACTGCTGACCTGACAGTTGTGCAGAAAACCATCATTGACACCCTCCATAAGGAGGGAAATCCTCAAAAGGTAATTGCAAAAGAAGCTGGATGTTCCCAAAGTGCTGTATCAAAGCACATTAATAGAAAGTTATGTGGAAGGGAAAAGTGTGGAAGTAAAAGGTGCACAAGCAGCAGGGATGACCGCAGCCTGGAGAGGATTGTCAGGAAAAGGCCATTCAAAAGTGTTGGGGACTTTCACAAGGAGTGGACTGAGGCTGGAGTCAGTGCATCAAGAGCCACCACACACAGACGGATCCTGGACTGGGGCTTCAAATGTCATATTCCTCTTGTCAAGCCGCTCCTGAACAACAAACGTCAGAAGCATCTTACCTGGGCTAAAGAAAAACAGACCTGGTCTGTTGCTCAGTGGTCCAAAGTCCTCTTTTCTGATGAGAGCAACTTTTGCATCTCATTTGGAAACCAAGGACCCAGAGTATGGAGGAAGAATGGAGAGGCACACACTGCAAGATACTTGAAGTCCAGTGTGAAGTTTCCACAGTCTGTGTGGATTTGGGGAGCCATGTCATCTGCTGGTGTTGGTCCACTGTGCTTCATTAAGTCCAGGGTCAACGCAGCCGTCTACCAGGAGATTTTGGAGCACTTCATGCTTCCTTCCGCAGACGAGCTTTATGGGGATGCTGACTTCATTTTCCAACAGGACTTGGCACCTGCCCACACTGCCAAAAGCACCAAAACCTGGTTCAATGACCGTGGGATTACTGTGCTTGAATGGCCAGCAAACTTGCCTGAGTTTAGGTTAGGGTGACCTGGGGGGAGGAGAGAGGGGAGGAGGGGGGGAAGGTGGAGGGGGGGTTTGTTCTAAGAATTTTGATATTGAAAATGCACTGTTGTATTATGTGAAATAATGTATGTTTTAAAAATTAATAAAAGATATAATAAAAAAAAATGGTCTGCCTAATCCCTGTAAACTGGTACATTCTGCCGTAGAGTATGAGATTTTATAAAACAACAGATTTGCTGACTAGATCAGCAGATAGAAGTAAAAGAAAGAAAACCTATAAATGAAAATATATATGGCCATCACATCTAAGAATTGGTAAGCTACAATGTAATAAATGTTTGTGTTTGGGTTTAATACACCTTTAAAGGACAGCTTTACTAAAAGTATAATTGTCCTTTAATCCTTTGTGCTCATATATAGTACATTTGTTTCTTGACATTTTTTAAAGCTGACATTTAGCTAAAAAAAGAATCCCTACAGCTTTAGTTAAATTACTTACCTGTAATGATGCACAGGATATCACACATTGTGCAGGCTGCTGGATACTGGAGAAATCTTCACTGCAGGGATCTCTTCGTGTCTCTGAACCTCTGGTGCTTTGATCTTCAGTTAGAACAGCAGTACAGATGATTCCACAGGGACATGTCCCCTCCTTCCTCCTCCATGGAGAAAAGTTCTTTCACTGCTTGTAATATGATCTGTAAATGGGAAAGGGGAAACCTGTTTCTGATCAGAATCTGCCCCATTCACAGATCATGTTACAGGCAATGAAATCAGTGAAAGATCTTTTCTCAGTTAGAGAGCAGGAGTGGCGTGTCCCTATTAGGCCACCAGTACTGCTGTTCTGCCTGAAAACCAAAGCTGGTAACTATTCCAGCACTGGAAGTTCAGCAACAGGAAGAGCACAGAGATCCTTGCAGTGAAGAGTTCCCTAGGATGCTTAAAAAGGTACAAGAGCTAATCTGCCACATTTGTCGTGAAAATCAGTAGACTTTTCTATGCATGCAGTGCAAAAATTTGCACAAATGCACAACAATGCCGCACAATTTTGCTGCATTCACAAAATGCTAAATGTGAACATGGCCCTAGAGATCATATTCAGGAAATATTGTCACATTTGTATTATAATTTGTAGTTTAATATTTATTTAAAACCAAAGACCCTTCTGATAGTTTAGTAGTACTTATATTTATATACTATATACTTTCGTACTGCACATTTAGTAAATTGCCATAGCAGTTTTATTTTTCATGGAGTTCACACTTCATACCATAATATTGTTTTTCATTAATAACAAGGGAACAAAAACATATAGCCAAACCTTAGGCTTGGCTTTTATCTTGATATCTTAACTTCAACATCAAAAGGGGACACTTGTGATTAAATTGCTTAAGGCTTGAGTTCTCTTGAGAGTAATTTACTTACCACATATTGCTGTTATGTATCATTGCTCATATATTATTGCTTACTTAGGCTGTATGAATGCATCTTACAAATACATGAATAAGCATAATGAAAAGTTAAAGCCAAACTCCAGGATTACCTTTACCCCCCCCCCCCATCCTCCTCTTACTGATCACTGGTTTAAAACAAAAACCCTATCTAAATGGCCATTTCACTTGCCTTAAAGTGAAGCTCCACCCAAAAGGGGAAGTTCCGCTTTAAGCCTTTGTGTCCCCCGCTCCCCATTAAGGATTGGCACCTTTGGGGAGCGGGTACCCGAATTCGACAGGTACCCGCTCCCACTTCTGCTGCGATCGCCTAGGCAATCGGAAGTGGAAGTTGTCCTCCTACCCTCCCTCCCAGTAGTCTTCTGGGACATGTAACAGGTCCCAGAAGGCTATGGAGCCATTCACAAAGTGCAGCGCTTCTCGAGCATGCGCAGTGGGCACCCGGCTGTGAAGCCGCAAACTGTCACAGCCAGGTGCCCACACTGAAGCGCCAGGGAGAGAAGACAGTCGGTGAAACCAGCGGTTGTGAGGACACTGCTGGACTGAGGGACAGGTAAGTGGCTGTATTTTAAAAGTCAGTAGCTCCAGGTTTAACTTGTGGTCTCATGATCCTTCCGCACCAAGTTTTTCTCCTCTTCTGTTTACATGTATATCCTTTTTCCAGGTGTCCACATCACTGCTTGCTTAATGTGGACATTTCCTGTTGGTGGTGGCAAAGCTTTCAGGAGGCAGAGCCCTTGATCATTAGAATATGTACACGGGGCAGTGAGGCGACTGGTCCATAAAGGGACAAAGAGTGGTGCACAGTGGCCAGTCTTCAAAGAAGAAGAGAAGTAAATCACTATTCCCCATATAGGAAACCGTGAACTTCAGTGAATACACCGCTACAAAGATGTGGCTGGTGGGAATAAGGAGTAAGGTAAGTATTGCATAATGCACTATTGAATTTATTTATTTTTTATGAAGTTGGGCTTTAATAAAATGTTCATAAAATGTACAACATAAAAGAATATGTTTGGTACTTTATAAATAGATGATAGAAATGATAATACCTGGTCCTGATGATGGAGAAAAATTCTTCCAGGCCTATCAACTTCTAACAGTTCAGCTACATTATCTCCTTAAAGCAGAAATAAAAGACAACAATTAATGCAACTCTGTCATCATTAATACATCATTAAATGTATTTTTAAATTGTGTACAAATGTGAAACTGACCTGGTATCAGCCTCTTGCCATCCCTGTATAGCAGAGCAGGTGTGTGAAAGGAAGCAGCAGCACAAAGAACCTATCAGTTCATAAGCTGACAAGCTTACCTAAGGACAGAACAGAGTGACAGAGAGATGAGCTCATCACCAAGCTATTTCTCCTTTCACTGTCCAGTCAGAGACTAGGGGTATATCCAGCATGACTTGGACTAAGTGGAAATGGGTTAAATGATGATGCCCATCAGAATGAGGACACCTAGGAGCAGTAAAAAATTACTGCCAGAGAATTCTCTGGACTGAAGGGAAATATTGCAACAAAATCTTTTTTTTCAATTTTACCTTTGAATAGGCTATTCATTTATATCTTGTTATTTTTGACTGGAGCTCTGCTTTATGAAAATGGTGTAGTATTTTACACAGTTATTGCTAGGGCCTGTGTCATTGGGCTTTTGTTCACGTCAAAACTGCCTCTCTCCCTTTAAACGTTTATGGGAATGCAAAAGCGGCTTAAAGGAGATGAAATGCAGTTAAGAAGACAACTGCAAATCAAATTAATTCCAAATGATCTCAAAAGCATAGCAAACTGATGTTGATGATGCATTATTCCAGCAACATAAACCCAATGACTGTTGACACAAGCCCTTACTTTTAGTAAAAAAAAATGTGTGTAATTACCTATTTTTTATCCCCTCCAGTTACATGGTCATGCAGCTCCAGCCTCCGTTTTTCAGTGAGTATTGGAGAGAGGAGGAAGTGTGGACAACATCTGGACTGTAGGAGTCAATGGGGGATGCTTTGAGCTTCCAGAATTCTCAGCCATTGTTGAGCTTTCCCTGTGCCAGAGCTGCAGTATCACAAGTGGATTAAAAATAATTAAAGTGTTTGTAAAGGCTCAAGGTTTTTTACCTTCATGCATTCTATGTATGCAGCAGTGCCCCCAGCCCCCTCAATACTTACCTGAGCCTCATTGCAATCCAGCGATGTGAACGACAGTCTCGGCTGTCCCAGGTCTCTGCCTCCTCATTGGCTGAGACAGTAAGTGGGAACCATTGGTGCTTCCTTGTGAAGAGGAGTAAAAAGTCCCCACTGCAGCCCCTGGCCACACCCTGCCAGCCAGTTCTGGAAACCGTAGTCAATGCAGAAGGTGCTGTGCAGCCTGACCCGCATGGTAAGCGGAGAGTACTTGGAGCGGAGCTTCAGCCTGGGATGAAGGAGGAGGCAGGAAAGAGGGAGAGTGGGAGGGGAGCCTGAGTCGCTGCATTATGGGCCTTTGGGTTGTATCTGCCCCCTGGGCCTAAAGTTGCCAGTCAGCCCCTGGGATACACCCTAACTGGTGAAGATCCTGACCCAAATTTTGAGAATCCTTCTGTAGAAGGCACCTGAGTTTGGAACAAATCATTGGTGCCAAAATGCACAACAACACCTACAATGTACTCTTGACTAGCTTTCTTGACAGTATTTAAAATATTTATTTATTACAGGTACTTATATAGCACCATCAATTTACGCCGCACTTTACATATATATTGTGCATTCACATCAGTCCCTAACCCTCAAGAGGTGTACAATCTAAGGTCCCTAACTTACATTCATACCTACACATACTAGGGACAATTTAGACAGGAGCCAATTAACCTACCAGCATGTCTTTGGAGTGTGGGAGGAAACGCACACAGGCACAGAGAGAACATGAAAACTCCAGGTGGGTGGTGCCATGGTTGGGATTTGAACCAATGACCCTGGTGCTGTCAGGTGGAAGTGCTGACCATTTAGCCACTGTGCTGTCTTATGCGGCAGCCTTGTGATGTACTACAGCTTCAGCCTACCTTTTGCAGGCACCAGTGAACGCATTCTCTGGGTCCTCACTTGGGATCAATAAGCCCCACCCACAAGCTGAAGCAGTAAAACTGACAGCCAGGTCCAAGAAGAACTTTGTAATTTGTATTTGAGTTAGGCTGTAATTTTCAAAAATGTAACGACAAAAATTTTCTTCCTTGTAGTTGGGAATTCTAAGGGTTAGGAAATGTGCTATGAGGTGTGCCCTTCCCTTGATTCATTAGGTTGATTTGTTTGTGTGTGTGTATTTCCTAACATCCTGTTAGTAATGCCTATACTTCAAAGCAGCAAATTAGCTAAGGGCTTGTTTTCAATTACTTTAAATAGCAGAAAGGGGGCAGCTGACAAGCATTCAGGAAGCGATACTGCCGCCTCTTGAATGCCTGTTTTTTTTCACAGCCAAATGGGCTTTTTTGATGGGAATACTGCACTTCAACTGGGAGACTAGTATTTGACTCGCGGTTGCTGAGCAGTCCCATTCACAATATTTGACGATCAGCAGTGGTACTGCCCACTGAACACGACAGAGGGGATCAATTTCTATACCGCAAAGCATCCTGGCCATTGCATGTATATTGCAATCCTAGCCACCTTTGCAACTTAAGGGGTGTGATAAAAATGCAGCTCAGCCATCTATTTCTACCTCCCCTAACTGCAAGTGTGAACTAGGCTTCAAACTACATTCATTTTATTTATATGTTAGATTAAATATTCACATGCTTAAAATAATTGAAATGTTTTCAGAGGTATTTTTCAGACATACTGTACGTACATAGAACCAGTATAAATTGTTAAATAAATAGAACTAAAAGCATTTTTTTTTTAAAGTTTGGCTAGATTGAGAGTAATAACCCCTGGGAGTTTTTTCCCCATCTATGTCTCATTGGGGAGATTTTCCTTCACTTTCTGTCCCATAGCCAAACCAGGAATTAAAGGAAATCCCTCCAAAGTGAGGGAATTCCTCTGATTGTCACCAGGGTCACCAGAACTAGATTTTCCCCTTATTACTGTTCTGGAAAAAAACATAAAATTTGGGATTTGCTTTCACTTTCAAGTTTGGTGAGAATGGAAAACATGATAGAGAGGGTGAATCTCCCTAATGGGGACCCAGACAGTCATAAATGCCTGGCAGGTGTTCTAATCCATCTCCACTCTATCCAAAATGAAAAGAAAAGCTTTGCCTTTACAACCACACTGTGCTTGTGATCACTTGATAACTTAGGAAGACTGCTCAGTACAATACCTATTCAGCTACAGTGACCAAACCTTACAAATTAATGACATTTTTTCAACTATAATTTTTAATGGGGTGAGGGGAGCATGGGATACCCCAAAACTGATGATCTGAACATTTTGAGGACTCCTCTATCTTGGTGAACTGCACAAAATGTCACACAGACACTCTAATGCTGACAGGGGACCAAGACTTTTCTCAAAAGTCCATAAGTTGCACACAGTCACTAATCTCCAGCACCAGGGTCATCTACTCAGATGGACTCAGGATCATCGGCTGCCTTCTTCTGGTATCTACTGGACACTCTCCAGAACTCACACTAGCATAGGACAGCTAGACACTTTTTTTCCCAACCTCCTCTTTGTACTCTGGTGAGCTTCTCCAGACCTAAGCCCTGGTTCACACTGATGCGATCTGGAATTTGCAGCATTTTCTATGCGAATTCCGCACAGCATCAGAATCGCACCCCATTCAAGCGAACCGCTGCGGGTGTGTATGTTACGTTAACAACATCCCAAAAGGGGCTTGCAAAACTGGTGGGATGTGCAGAATCGAATCACATAGGTGTGAATACCAATGAGATCCGATTCTAGTGCAGACCCAAAAAATTGTCCTGCACCTTTTTGGTGCGGGTGCGTTGCGATTAGAGCCATACAAAATGGCTCCAATCGCACTGCACACAAATCGCATGTGATTTGCACAGGAATGCGGTGCGGTTCCTGTGCGAATCACATGCAATATACTGCACCACATATATGTGAACCCAGGCTAAATTAATTCCAGGACTAGGCTTTGCGATTAGGCCCCCTGAAGCTCAATCTCTTCTAAATGGCACCTTCAGCAATCCTGCCCTAGGAGTCTCCTCCAACAGTTCTGTACCCAGAAACTCTCCTACTTCTGTCTCAGGCTTCTGGCTATTTATGGGCTCTCCCACCACCTACTGGGTACACATTCCCAGGGATTGACTGGAGTTCCATAAATATTCAGGCTGCTTACTCTGTTTTTCCTCCCACTATAATTCTAGAATCCTGTAGAATACAAGGGGAAGCAATCAGAGGAGCAACCTCTAAGACATTGAGGAAGCCTAAATAATCAACTCCTGCTCCACTGATTACAGAGGAGCTAACTAAATTTTCCTATCAACCTGCACTACTCTAGGGGGGTGCTACATAATGTATAGTGTGTGTGTTGAATCATATGTTCCCATAAACAGACTAAGCGTGGAAGAGCATTATTATCGTTAAAAAGCACAATGCAGAATTCTGGGGATAATATCAAGATCATCTATGCAAAATAAAACAAAGTAGCTGCATAACAATTTTGTTCTCCATATTATACACTTCAATATTAGATGGAGAAATGAGTATTGCAGGATGAATGATTTGGCTCTTGGCTGCTAACGTCTGTCATGCATTCAGCTTACATTTCTCTCCATAGCTGAACAACTGTGTTCTGCAGCTGCTGCTGCCCCCGGATGTCCATTTGTGAAATATTTTCCAGAAGTAGCATCTAGATCTGTTGATATTTGTTTGCCAGATTTCTTTGTTGGTTGCTTTGCCTGTTTATCTTCTGTTTTGTCTTGCTGCTGTCCTGATTGGCACTGGTTTGGGGTCTTTCTGCCAATCCTCTGTCTTGGGATTCTAAACATTTACTTTCCAGTAAAGAATTGCAGATGTTTTAATTCCACAAAAATTCAGAAGTGATCCACATGCATATAATCAGGGGCTACTGTACATAATGTAAAGGCTTATATCTGAGATTGGCAATCCGTGTCTCTACAAATGTTGTTTGTCTACTAACAGTTTGGTTCCTCTATAAAATTTGGAAGAGATGAGATATTGCCTATTGCCATGAGACAGATATGTTTACTGTAATTTTCTAATCTGTGTTAAAATGATTGTAGACACTTTACTTTCTCATTTTTTCCCTAAATCAGTCCCACTATGCTTGTTTTACACATGGACCTGAACTGAATTAGTGAAGATTTTGTATTATATAGGAACCATCAAGAAAAGTAAATTGTGCCTAAGCAGTTCTCTGAAAGATTAGCTCTGCTGACCTATAACATCTAATCATGTTCAAGCAAAAATACTTAAAGTATATGTAAACACTCATCTTGTAAAACAACCCATTCAGTTCAAAATAGATGTCAAAGGCAAACACTTGTGTATTTAATGTGTGTATATATATATATATATATATATATATATATATACAATATATATATGAGGTAACTGGCTAATGTCCTGTCTACAGTGACCAGATGTCAGATTACCAGTGAAGTCTGGTTGAAATAACCAGCTCAAAGTATGCTTGAAGTTCAGGCTAACAACTTGCCTCTGAAGACCAACTAGAAATGAACAAGTTTCCCCATTAGTAGCATATCCTCCGTGGGTGCAACATGTGCAGTGCACATGGGCCCCAAGGGGGGGGGGCATTGTGCTCTCACCCACAGGGCACCAATGGATGATACAAAGCCGCATTTGTCACTCTTTTGCTCCTGTCACCATGGCACTGGTACTGGCTGCTGATGCCCATCTCTGCCCAGTGTCCAATGCTGTGAAAATTATTGGGTCCTAGGACTGCCTAGCATCCTAACAACCAATCAAGTACAAGCACAGTCGCCGGCTGTAACTTCCTCCTCCCTGCTCTGCCTCCAAGTGCCCCACCTTCTGGCTTTCACCCTGCCGGCAAAGGAGCCAACTAAGGTGAGGGAACTACGTCGGTCACTCTCTGATAAGGAGAGAGTGGAAGAGGAGGGACACAGACTGGCAGCATGTGTGTGTTACTCCAGTAGCCAAGGAGATGGGGTGTCTTCTCATGCAGTCATGCTCAGTCATGCTGTGTGGGAGGCACTGGGGAGCACATACAAAATGGGTGTCCAGCCCTCTATGCAGGGATTTGTAGTCCCATGGAGGGGAGGGGAGGGCAATGCTCACACATACTGGGTGGGCTGGTAATGTAAGGTAAAATACTCTGCAGATGCTATTAGCGGGCTGCCATGGCTGACCTGAACCCTTCTAGATAGTAATTGTCTAGCACGCTAGCTTAATGAGGAACTCTACAGACTCTGGACTCAGTGATGTAAGTGGGATCTCTGTGGACTATGTGGTGACCAGAGACCAATTCACATCTACACCTGAAGGAGCTACATTCAAACTATGCCAGGGGAGTCTCAACTCTGCTTCATAAAATGTTACCATATCTGATTGATGTGATACATACTGATCCCCAAGGAAAATTTATAATTGTGGTTTTCACCATATGGCAACAAAAGTATGTGCTAACATCCTTATATACCCCCCCCCCTTTCTTGCCTGATTTGTTATATACTATTCTGGAGAAGGTGACTACTGATTGTTCCTCCAAATTGGTATTCATTGGAGACTTTATTGCCACTTTATCCCCAGACTTGGACAGGCCCACCCCAGTTAAACATTTTACCGGGGACCTCTCCACCTGCACTTCAGCAGCCGGTCTTATAGAAACTTGGCAGAGGAAGCATCCAGATGCGTACTCCTGTTTTTCCTCCTCTCACAAAACCTTATCCCGTATAGATCTGGCTTTTACTAATCCTTTCCTTGTAGCCAAAATGCAGGAGGCCAAGTATCTCCCCAGCGGCCTATCTGATCACTGTCCCTTAGAGTTGATACTTGTCATAGCGGAGCATTGTGGCGCCTGGGTGCCCACTAGATCGCTCTCCCAAAGATTTAAAAAAACTATGCATTCAGTGATAAAGGAATATTGGTATATAAATGAGGGGTCATCTTCTCCAAACATCGAATGGGATGCCTTTCAGGCTGCCATGAGGGGACACTACATCTCCTCAATTACCACAGGAAAAAGGGACATGGCCTCCATTATGTGCACCCTCCAGGGCAAGGTGGAGGACTAGACAGACCATTATAACTCCACCCCTGATACAGTGAACTTTGATCTGCTTGAATTTGCTAAGAGAGAGCTCCACATACACGTATCTGAGGTCACCAGATTAGAAATCCACTTCCTAAAGCAGGCATTTTTTCAGAAAGGAGACAAGAATGGCAGGTTTTTAGCAATGTTGGCAGAACATGATGTTCCTACCACCTTGATCCCTGAAATCAGAACCCACAATGATAGGGTGGTAAATTCTCTGGATGCCATTCTGGATGCATTTAAACTTTATTATGAAAAGTTATATACCTCTTCCTTACCATCAGCTCCAGATATACCTAGTATGTCAATCTTCCCAGATGAAGTACAAGCAGTTATTCAGTCCTTCTCTACTGGGAAGGCACCAAGTCCTGATGGTATGCCCATAGAATGTTACAACGTACACATGGAGCTTCTTGTTTACCCAATTCCTTGTGGCGGACAGACCTCCCCCCTCTATGAGTAAAGCCCACATGATACTTATTTATAAGTCTCCCAAAGACCCCACACTTTGTGCCTCTTATAGGCTCCTTGCCCTACTGAATAGAGACCTAAAGATTCTAACCAAACTTCTCACCTGCAAATTGAACTGTCTTTTGCATTCAGTGGTTGATGCAGATCAAACTGGGTTTATGGATCAAAAAGCCAAGGATATTAATTTCCAGACTTTTTATGAATACTCAATATTCTAAGGTAGGTACCAGGGTGGTGGCTTCACTTGACATAAAGAAGGGCTTTGATACTGTGGAATAGCCTTACCTGTGGGAGATGCTAAGCAAAATGGGGTTCCCCCTATTATTTATATGCTGGCTCCAAACTATATATTACAGCCCTATGACTGTTCTCAGATTGGGAGATGATTGATCCTCCCCCTTCACCCTACATTGGGGCACCTGGCATGGCTGCCCTCTCTCCCCTGCCCTATTCACTATTGCAATGGAGTCTGTGGCAGAAGCCCTGTGAATCTCCCCTTTAAGGGTATACGGATTGCTTGGCTGGAGGAGAAGGTGGCCTTGTACACAGATGATTTATTACTGTTCCTCAATGATACAGGTCGTTGGAGGGAGCACTACAAACCTTGAGCGCATTCTTCATCATTACGGGGCTGAGGGTTAACTGGTCCAAATCCTTGCTATTCCCAATTAACCCTGAGGCCCATGGTTTGGCATTGTCACCTTTATAGTTACAATGGGTTGAGGATATTTGGGAGCAATGGTATTGAGTGAGGCCACTGATTACATCTTAACCTCTTACCAGTGTACCAGTCCACCAAGGTCCAGCTGGAGGTGTGGGAGAACCTGCCCTTATCACTAATGGGCCACATAAATCTGATAAAGATGAAAGTACTTCCCAAATACACTTACCTGTTTAGACACTCTCCTCAATGGATTCCAAAGTCCTTTTTTGTACAATTGAATCAACTATTTTCTTCCTTTTTGTGGGGACCTCGTCCCCTGTGATACAAATTGACCACATTAATGAGACCCACCACCAGAGGGGGTTTGGCTCTGCTGAACTCCTGGACAAATGGCTTTCCAATTGGTGATGACTAGGTGGTGGCTATGCCCCGATCTGACCAATACTTCCACAGTGTGTTAGGTGGCAGTCCTACGCTCATTAGGGGCCCTTCAACACCTTCTTTTCTGTGGCTCTAAAGCCCCCTACTTACTTACTCCCTTCATGGTTACCACTATCAAAGCTTGTAAATTGGGTCTGGCTACCGAAGCCTTTCACGGTCTGCGGTATCCCCGAATACCCCACTATGGCTTAACCCTACCATGACATATTTTGATACACATCCTGACCCACAGGCCTGGGCCAAATACAAAATAACTCTGATGTCCCACATTGTAGACAATTGTTCCCTGCCGCTTACTATTTTCGGCACCTTCATTTATCCCACGCCTTCAGCAGCCAATTTCCACACAATGCCATAAATTTGGTACAGTCCAGCCTACAGCATCTGCTTTGGACTGAGTACTCTGAAACACCAGTTTCGGTGATATACAACCATTTGCTTATAGTCTCCATTCCTGATTTATCTGCTTTTAGACAACTGTGGTTTCCGGGACATTCCAGAATTAGACGATGAAGACTGAGAAAGCATGTAGGACCTTCACTTCCATCATCTGGTCTCTATGAGAGATAGACTCATACAATTCAAAATTGTTATCAGGGCCTATTTTACTCCATATAGACTCCACAAAATAAGCCCTGCAATCTCACCAGAATGCTGGCGGTGCGCCCATTCTCCTCGGGACCTCTCCCATGTCTTTGGAGGCTGTCCTGCAATCATTGGATATTGGGGAAAGGTGATCTCCACAATAAATGGTATAGCAAAACTCTATCTAATGCCTTCCATGAGTCTTTGTCTGCTGGGCTTAGTGTAGGAACTTGTCCTCACCGTGGCTGAAAGAACCATGATGATGCCAGGAAAGCAATTATAATGTCATGGAATAAAGTTGCCCCACTTTTGGAAACATATGGTTAACAGCAGTTTGCCTCTGTATAAAGATATCTATGCCCACCGTGGATGCCCAAAGAAATATGATAAAGTTTGGTCTCAATGGTTAGCTAAACCATCCACAGCGACAATTCGTTATGGCCCTTGGATTCTCCTAGAGAGCCCTTTTCTTTATGACCCCAGTTCATAGACATGGAAGTAAATGCCTGGTTAATGTTGCTGTCATAACTTCTATATGAGTCGAGTTCCAGTAATTCTGTCATCGCCTACTTATCAGTTATAGTATAAATACTTGTTACTCTGGCCCTGTGTGGGCAGTTGTTGTGTTTGTTGTTGTTCTGTTAAGTGTATTGTATTTGAAATATGCTAATAAAAAGCACCATCTTAATGCATCTTGCTTAAAGCCTGTCTGGGAATGCAACATGAAGAAACCTGGACAATATTTAAGAAAAAAAAGGAAATCTGTAAATTTCACCTGCCTGGAGTTTGCATGTTCTCCCTGTGCTTGCATGGGTTTCCTCCGGGTACTCCGGTTTCCTCCTGCACTCCAAAGACATGCAGGTAGGTTAATTGGATCCTGTCTAAATTGTCCGTAGTATGTGTATGTATGAATGTGAGTTAGGGACCTTAGATTGTACACCCCTTGAGGGTTAGGGAGTGATGTGAATGTACTATATATATATACATATATATATATATATATATGTAAAGCGCTGCGTAAAATGGACGGCGCTATATAAGTACCTGAAATAAATAAATAAAAAAATTAAGTATACCACAGTCAACAATGGACTGCTTCCTAATTGTAGTCAAGATTTCTTAAGCACTCTGTTTACCACCCTTTAAGCCACGTCCAAAATGTAGTGCAATTCAAACCACGCCCACATTTTATCTTTTAGGATGCCTAGGGCCCACTTTTGATCTTGCACACGGCCCATTGATTTCATGATATTCCCCTTTTCTCCATATTTCCAATGGTTTCTTTCAGAATACTGGAGGCTCCAGACTCAGAGCAGAAAGCTGTGTTGGAGATTGCGCAGTTCTTTTCACAGGCTCAGAGCTCTCAGTCAGTCTGTCCTCTCTCTTTCCCAGTCTCCTCTCCCTTCCTCCAGAACCTTCCAGAGCTGCTCGCACACTCCTTTTTTCTGACTCCTCAACTTGCGGCCAGGAAGCCACAGTCTGTCTATGGATGGGGCGATGTGTCCTGAAAGCCGCACCCACACTACATACATCCACCTCACACAAACATAGTGTCGCCCTAGCAATGAGGTTTCACATAAGAGTCCTTTTGAGTTTGCAGATTGCTAAGATCTCTCTTTTTATATAAAGTTCATCTAGCCTTCAGCTATATGTATCTTAACCAGGGCTGTGGATAAGGGGTTACCACCAGTCCTCCTGTATGGGCCCCAGACAGCTGGGTGAATCAGATGTGGGCAGGGAGGGTGATTGGCATTGCAGGGGGGCAATTACTGGAACCAATCCCCTGTATGGCTCTCTCTGCAGCAGCTGAAAGCGGGCTTCTTCTCCTCTCCCTCCTGCTGGCTTTCAGCTGCTGCAGAGAGAGAGCCGTACAGGGGATTAGTTCCAGTAACTGCTTCCATCTCACCTTATCACCCTCCCTGTGCACCATACATTTCCCCCTGCTTCTTAGGCCCCCTCTGTGCCCCCACCCCTGCAGTGCTGTCATCTATCCTCCTCTCCTTCCTACCAGCAGCTTCAAGCACACAATAAGATCCTTCAGGATGGAGAGCGAGGGAAGGGAACAGTAAATATGTCACATTTACCAGCCGCTTTCTTTCCTAAGTGAACACAAAGAGCGATCGGTACCAAACACTCGCTGTGTTCATTTATAGCTGAAGCATAGCAAACTGTGTTTTTTTGGGGGGTGAGGGGCCCTGTTAGGTTGGCTGTATGGAGCCCCATGGTTTCTTACAGCAGCCCTGATCTTAACACACAATGACGTACTCCACAAGTGTGCACCAAGACTTAAAGGATAGGTTCATGTTTTGGTAAAAAATAATAAATGCACATTTTTTTGCAGTGATCAGTAGATCACTTGTGCCATGCAGGTCTCCTGCAGATCTGTCAGTATATCTGTTTGCCTGTATGATATGTACAAACAAGCAGATATACTGACAGGAAGATCCACAGCATTCTGGTAGTTCATTGAGAACTACAAGCTGACAGCCGCTAAGGCTTTTGGGACTTCTCATTCACAGAGGAAAAGGGGGGGGCCGAGATCAAAGCAGGGGATCAGCAGCGGGGATAGGGGACGGTGCTTTCATAACATGTGACAAGTTACACCCTGAATATGGATGTAACATGTTATGAAAAGTGAACTTATCCTGTATAGTGTATCTCTGCTCAATATGTAAAACCATATATTCATTACCACATTGTAATCCAATTATTTCTAGCCTACTCTTGATGATCGTGAAGTTTGTAAACTTCATGAAGATTCCCACACATTTACTTGAATTCTATAACATGTAATCACTATGCCTATACCTCCCCATTTTAAAACTTGAGAATGAGGGGACCTCAAGGAGATAGCAACTGGGCATGTGGCAAAAAGTGTTTGTGGTTAAATTAGAGCGGACTATAGGGGACAATCTTCTACAGCGCCAGAGGTCTCGCATGGACTGTAAAAAAAACACCTTTGGGCACCCCTGAGGGGTGTGACACATGTACCGTGCAGTTGCGAACAGTGTCATTTGGGGTGTGACCAAACTGTTAAAAGTGGTGGGGGGCCTTAATGCACAAAGTGCAGTGGCAGGAGTGTGCAATAATCAGGAATATGTAATACACAGTGTGCTGCAGTCAGTGCCTGGTTTAGAAATACATAATGCAAATTGCAGGGGTTCTGGGTGTGTAATACACAGAGTGCAGGGGTCAGAGGTGTGTAATGCAAAAAAATTAAAGGGTTGGGAGCAGGGGCGGACTGACAACTCATGGGGCCCCCAAGCAGTAGGGGATCATGGGGCCCCTGTGTCCTTGCCCAAACTCAAAAAAGCCTATGAAAAAGGTTCTCATGCAGCCCCCTACTGACCCCAGGCCCTCGGGCAGTGCCCGAGTTTCCAAATGGTCAGTCCACCCCAGGTTGGGAGTATGTAATGCACAGTGTGCTGCAGCCAGTGCCAAGTTCAGGAGTACACAACACACAGGAGTATGTAATTCATGGAATGCAGGGGACAGGAGTGTGTAATGCATAGTAGGGGACAGCAGTACAAATAAAAAAGAGTGGAAAAGTCAGGGCTGTGTAATACACCATGTAGGGGTAAGGAGAGTGCAACATTTCCTCTGCAATCAATACTTTCACCCACTTTACCCATTCAGAAAAAATCCCCTTACCCCCTCCAAAAAACTTCTGGCACTGATCTGAATGCTCACCCCTCCAAGGACAAATCTTTACACCCCCCCAACTCAATTTCCCTCTGTTAAATTGTATTGTATTGTACTGTAACTGTACTGCCTGTCTTTATTTTGTAAAGCACTATGCAAACTATTGGCACTATACAAATCCTGTATAATAATAAAAAGAAGAACATTGTCCCCATTATGGGGATTTCCCCTACATTTCTGCTCTATCATCCATCTAACTGACAGGAAGAGAATGGGTTTTACATTATTTTCTGTTCTGTCAGACACCAGACTAACAGATAAGATGTGAGGAGAGATCTCCCTCAAGACAAACAGGCAGCAATAAAAAGTTGTCAGTTTCCAAAAATAGTTGATATGGATATGTTAACCATATATCCTTTCAAGGTCACATTTTTCAGTTGGCGGTATCCTGATGTATGAATCTCGTTGTAAGAGGAAGATGGCTACTTATCTGGCAAAAGCTGGTACCGCTTTTCATTTTGTATGTGTTATTTGTAATTTTAAATATAAAAATAAACAATAGTTGACAGATGTGCCTAACTTTATTCTATGCACATCTAAGGGCCTGTTCACACTGCCCACAAACTAAACTGGTTTAGCGCACGGGCAGCTGTCGGTTTTGGCTGCAGTGAGCTGCAGTGTGATGCGTGTTTCAGCACATCACACACTTCCCTTTTTTCTTTTGTTTTTGTCAACTTTATTAGATGTGCACAAAGTGACATTTCACTCATGTCACCACACAGCAGTGCGGTGCGTTGCACTGCTGTGCAATGACATGCTGTGTTTACCTGTGTGTGCAGCAAAATGCAGCATTTTTGCATTTTATCATAGCTCACTGCACTGTATCTCTGGGCTGCGTTGCAGTGTGAATGGGGCACATAGGAAACAATTGTTGTCTGTGCCGTAGCAGTGACTGGTGTTCATCCAGTGTGGAAAATGCCAGTCACCACACAATGGGGGAGATTTGCTAAAACTGCAGAGCGCAAAATCTGGTGCAGCTCTATGTAGAAACCAATCAGCTTCCAGGTTTTATTGTCAAAGTTTAATTGAACAAGCTAAAGTTAGAAACTGATTGGCTACCATGCACAGCTGCACCAGATTCTGAGTGCTCCAGTTTTAGTAAATCCCCCTCTATGTGTGACCAAGCCCTAAGAACAAGGTCTCTGTCTGGAGTTGGGATTTAAAGTGACCCTGTTGTCAGACCATTTATTTTAACAATCTTTTCATAAGATCAGGGGCATAACTACAGGGATAACAAGGATCGCAATTGTGACCCAGCCCCATGCCCCAGGGGGCCTGCGCAGCTCCCCTGTACGCCTGGATAGGAGGGGCAGCAAAGGCATATAGAAGAACTGATGACCTCCATTTTCCTCCTGCAGTTGCTGAATGCCTGCTTGTAACGGAACCGGAACCCAGACCGCACTGAGTTTTTCCGTTATAGCACAACTTCCCCTGTCCGAACACCATCCACGGACCACACCCATGGAATCCCTCAGGAAAATAGACAACACCCAGCTCTTACTAAAACAGGAAGCCAACTACCTTTATTTTTCACAACCAACAAGTCTTATACAGAGGGCGGGGAAACACAACCAGGAACAGGACATACCTCATCAGCCCACCCTCTCAGTGGGAAGGGCTACAGTATAGGCAGGAAACACCTCATCACCCCTCCCCATCCAACCAGACACAGAACAATGGGATGCAACCATGTGGCAAAGGACATTGACCAACCCCCACACCAATACACAAACAGTACATCCCATAATAGTTGGCTGGACAGGAAGACACAGCACCATGGGGGGGAGCACATGGCAGGGACAAAGGAACACACACTATACACAATACTGGGACATTCACATTCACACCCTGTACCCCTTAACAGGCACAGGGTGGGTTAAACATAATGAGGGGGACATGAGCTGACCAAGCGGTCCCCCCACCCCCAAAAGTCACTCCCGTCACACTGCTTCTCCTCCTCTCCCTCCCACAGGCATTCAGCGGCTGCAGGAGAACAATAGAGGGGATTGGTTCCTCTATATGCTACCTCCACCGCCCCTCCTAGCCAGTTTCTTTCCACTGCTCTCTCCTGTCCCCTCTGTGATCTCTACTGGCCCCCCCCTCCTTCCCTGAAGTGCTGCCAAGCTCCCTCTCTTGCTGTTATCTGTTTATTAAGGTGTTGTGTGTTTACTGTTGTGTCTTTGTCCCATTGTTAATTGAGATAATTGAGTCACCTTTTGTTTCTGTCTGTTGGTTAGTCCTCCTGGAGGTTCCTACATGATGGGATTAGTCTTGAGTCAACTTTACCTCATTATCTAATCAGTGTGGGATGTTCATCCCAATGTGTAATATTTCTTTTTAATGTTCATGTGGGGACTGCCCCTATTTCTGAAGTGTATAAAAACCTGTATTCTGTTCAATGAAGAGTACCAGTTGAACCTAAGCTAGTGTTGTCTAGTTCTTGGTTGCAATGCCCAGCTATAATACCTGTGTTCCAGCGGTGAGGAAGCAGTTCTCTGATGGAAGCAACCAGTCAGGGTACCAGGCAGTCTGTCACAATTGTGTTTTTATGTATATTTTACACAGAATCGCAGCTTTTTTGGAATTGGGGTTGCATATGCAGCTAACATATTTTGTACATTTTATTTACCCATAAAAGCCTCCCTGGTGTAGCCATCCAAAAGCCTGACACTGCTGATGAGTGCCACCATTTTGGATGTGATGTCAGGAGCCACTGCAGATAGAGCTGTCACTCTACATTCCCTTTTGCTCTTAAAAATCATTAGTGGACACAGAAAGCAGTACAAGAAAGCATGTAAAATACTTGAATTTTGAGCTCTTACTTGCACTTTTTTAAGCTAGTGACAAGGTTTCTTTAATTTATCCTATTTTGCTGTGCCGTGATGTTACTGTTTGATGGCCAGATATGTCATAAAGTTACCTTTATTGGATTGTGTTTGGTTGTAAACTGTTCCTAAAGAACAATGCTGTGCAGTGGATGTTTCTTATCTAATCTTTCATTATAAATTCAAGTCTGTGCTCAGTGATCTGTCCATCTTTTTAATATTAATACATTGAAAAGATAAATTAGAAACAGATGCTTGCTAAGCTGTAGAAATTGAATTAAATCATGACGAAAAAAAAATAACTAAGGAATGATGTTATGTGTTTTTTGTATGGCTATGCCCACATTTGCCTGCTGATGTTTTTGTTATAGCAAACTATACAAAATCTCAGTACATTTTACATGTCAGGGTTAAAAAGGGTTAATGGGTATCTATGGTTGAAACATAAAATCAGATATTTATGTCCACTTTGTATTTCAATTATTTCTAACCTACTCCCATTGATCTTGAAGTTTTTAAATTTACTTTGTTTAGGATCCCACACATTTATGTCCTTGAATTCTGACATGTATTCACTATGCCCTGCGAGGTGCACTGCTGTGTTACACATTTCACAGTGCCTGCCTCTACAGAGGTGATGAGAGGAGGAGTTTCAGGAAGGCAGAGCCATTGCAGGAATCACTGCTTTCAAGCAGCAAGGTGCATGGGATATGTAGTCTTTAGAAATGGGAACAGCAGATGAGAAACTGCAAAGCATGCAGGGAATCCAGCAGACAGGCAGAACTCACAACATGAAAGGAGATTTTTCAAGTAGGATTATATTGTATTGTCAATTATAACTATTGTTTGTATTGTTATTACAAAGATGATGTTATCAAATGGAAATGTATGCTGTGACTATGTAACTGTTAAAGCAGCCATACATGACTCAACATTTGCCTAGTTTAACAGAGCACATGACAAACTTTGATACATGTATGGACAGGCTGGTTGTACACAAGCTGATCTATCGATTGGCTTGTGTGCAACCAGCCTGTCAGGTTTTTTCTTATCAATCAATGCTGCCTGAAGGCTCCCAGAGGCTGGCAGAATGCAAAGGCTCAGTAGGAAGGATTCCCCCATCTGCATTGAGTGTGCTGAGGGACTCGGCTTATTTTTTTAGTTCAACTAACGATAATGGATGGCCAGCCTTAAAGTGCTATTAAACCCAGGACCCTGCATTCACTATAGCTGATCTCCCACAGTGCACAGTACATGGAAATGTAATTATTTTAGTAAATATAAACTGCTCAATACCTTTTCTCATCAGCAGAATATAGTAGTCTTGTGACTTCTATCAGTGTCCAGCTCTGCACTGGTTAAAGCTTGTAGGAGGAGTTTTCATTCTGCTCTGACTTTTCTATGAGGCTGCATGACCCCTGACCCTCTGTCTGGACAGTGCTGGTTGGTCCTGTGCTGATCACATGCACCCTCCCAAAGAAAAAAAAAAAACCTCTCTAGCAATACACACCAAACTGAGCATGTGCAGAGTGACTCCTGGAGCTCTGTACTATCAGCTGATGGATTGGGGACAGTAGAAGAAGGGGAGAATCAGGGAAGACAAGATCAAACAGCTTTTTTTTACACAATGTGAATGATTAATCCCTTAGGTTCCACAGTGAGTATAACAAGCATGCTTTACTACTTATACAGACTGATTTTACTGTTGTGAGTTTAGTAACACTTTAACTCTGTTTCAGTGAAACCTTTAGACAAAACTTACTTTGTTTAAATCTTAGTAGAATTTAACTGCTATGTTAGCTAAATAAACCCCCCAAGACTGAAATAGCCTAAACAAATGCTCCAATAGCATTAAATAGGAAGAGGAAGATTGGGTGCAATATAGAGAATAATGGCTTTTGGACATGAATAACTGAGGACAGACTTGCTATGCTCTATACAAGATCTGGAAGGACTCTATTGGGATCATCTACAGAACCATGCAATATAACTTTCTACTTTAACCGCTTTCCCGCCGCTCTATAGCAGATATACTGCTACAGGGCGGCAGGGGTGCGTAAAATCACGAATATATACGTGATTTTGCTTTTCCATGTAGCGGGTGTGCACGAGCCGTGCGCGCTCCCTACCACCGCTGCTATTCACGGCCTCACCTGTCAGTCACTGGGTCCCAGCCAGTGATTACTCACCAGCACCTGGTGAACGCTGAGCATTACTGACTGAGGGAGAGAACTATATGTAAACAATACAGTTCTGTCCCCTGTCATCTCCTGCAAACTGCTTTGTATGGCTGTGCATAGCACAGCCATACAAAGCAGTGTGCTTACAGTTGAAAGCACTATCACAGCATGCAGTAAAACAGCACACAGTTAACCCTTTGATCGTTCTAGATGTTAACCCCTTCCCCTTCCTGCCCAGTGCCATTAGTATTGTGTCAGTGCTTTTTCTGAGCACTGATCACTGTATTGGTGTCACTGAGGATGTCAGGGACACCAAGTCAGTTCCCCCCAGTGTCAGAATGCCTGCCGTAGTCCCGCACTCCCGCACTCCCGCTTTAAGTCGCTGATCGCCGCCATTACTAGTAAAAAGAAATAAAATCCCAATATCAATACCGCCATTTGTAAACACTATGACTTTCACATAAACCAATTCATTTACACATACTGGGATTTTTTTTTTAGCAAAGACATGCAGAAGAATATATTTTGGCCTAAATTTAGAACAAAATTTTTTACATTTTCTTACTGGACATGTTTATTAGCAAAAAGTCAAAAATATTGTTTTTTTCTCAAAGTTGTTGGTCTTTTTTTTTATAGCACAAAAAAATAAAAAATGCACAGGTGATCAAATACCACTAAAAGAAAGCTCTATTCGTGGAAAAAAGGACATACATTTCATTTGGGTGCAGCATTGCATGACCGCACAATTATCAGTTAAAGTAACGCAGCACCGTAATGCAAAAATGGCCTGGTCAGGAAGGGGGGTAAATCCTCTGGAGGGCAAGTGAGTAAAAGCCCCAGATTGAGTGTAATTAGATGTAAACACTAATCAGATGATACGTAGTTTACATTGTGTATCATAAACAATTGCCATTTTTTTTTTGTTAACTACTTCACCTTTCACGCCTGTTAAATTGGACCAGAGCAATTTTTACAATTCTGCTATGGACCTGTTTATTCAGCAACAACTTTGCATTACTTAGGATAACAAGGTGATATATGTATTGTTTTTTAAAGGACAAACAAGGCACATTTTTCCTAATTATTGTCTTGCAACAATATTTTTTTCCCAATCCTTAGACAATTAAATGTAACAAAATTAAACAAAACACTTTTTCTTTTTTTTTGACCACTGTTAAGTTTAAAAATAGTGTTACTGCAGATAAAAAGTGCCCGTTTCTTCTGTAATGTGTCCTGTTTAAACTGACACTAAATTCTGGTACAAATACATTGCAAAGTTAATTACAAATGAAACAAAGTGGGGTTTTATTTCAGTTTTGTGCTTTTTAAATTGTGAAACATGTAACTATATGTTAAATGTGTAAAAATATTAATTAACAAAACAAGCAAAAAATTTTTATAATTAATGGTTAAGCAAATAGAAACGAACAAAAAGGTATTAGAGATGGCTAGAGTAAACTAAGGGCTCATAAGGGGTTAAACGGACACATTTTGTTAACCCCCCCCCCCCCCCCCCCGAAAGAAAAACACTTTTTTTTCACATGAAGTCCATCCCTTTGATCTGCAGATGAATGAATATAATGATACAAAAGTAACAATATGATACATACTGTATATAAATATATAGTACATTGTATCATTCTGTAGCATCTCAGCAAATGTTATTCTAACACTGTTAGACTGCTTTGTTTTACAGCTCTGAAGCTGCCTGCCTTTCGTACACAGCAATACATTTTTTTTATTTATAAAGTTTGCATCCAAAAATTACAGCAATGAGGTAGCAAACAAAAGAGTAGTACATACAGCATAACATTTGTATGATAAACCACTCATCAAAAGGTGCTTTCTGCAACGTTAGAGAATACAAAGGAAAAAGTGTGGTACAGCAACGAGAACTTGTCAGCGCTGAAACATGGGGTGTACATTAGTTTAGTGGCTCTGTGGCTTACATATGTATTTGCAAATGTGTGCTAACTAAACCCCTGTTTTTAACACATACTGTTAGACAGGTTAATTCGGTTGTTGGCAAGCTGGCTAGAAAGTTGACCAGGAACTTTCCTTTCTTTTTTTCTTTTGACATGCGTTGCCTGTTGATTTGTCCTTGCTACAAACGCCAGTTATAGACTGGGGCAGTGGCCATTTTTTGTATTGCTGAATTGTAGATAAGTGGGTGCACTAGGACACCCTGGCTGCCATTGTGCTACATGCTGGGGGTCCAGTGTGCTCCTGTGCCTTTAAGAGGGGTGGGCTCCCTCAGGTCCACCTGCCCATGATCTATCCATTAACCTCCCTGGCGGTATTCCCGAGTGTAGCTCGGGGTTAACTTTCAGTATCAGAAGCGGTAACCCCGAGCTACACTGGGATCCCTCGAGCACTTACCTTGTTCTGCGGTCCCACGATGTCCCCCATGCAGTATCCCAGGCCATGTCCCCCGATGCCGGCATCCATCTTCCGGGTTCCGTTCCCTGCAAGCATCGGGACGTACGGGGGACGGAACAGGCGGGAATTTCAGAAATGTAAAAATTTTACATTCACTCAATACACTAAAATCTGCTAGTATTTCATTAGTGTATCAAACCATTTCACATACATTTTGTCCTGAGTGCTTTGTCCTGTGCCCTGCCTACATTTTTACTGTTCTTTCTGCCTGGAAACTGAAAGACGTCCATGGCGTCCAAAAAGCATCCCTTTAGGTCAAAAGCGGTTTTAGACCAGCTAGAGAACAGCGATAGTAAATTAGAACCACTTGCAGAATTGAGTGATAATGATTCTTGGGGATATTAGTCAGACACTGAAAATGAGTTTGCGACTAAGCTCAGTGATTTGCGAACTTGGCGCTATATTTCACATTTCAGTGTTTTTGAAAGTATCGGTAAGCAGTATCGGTACTCGGAAAGTATCGGCAAGCAGTATCGGTACTCGGTGATTATTGAATTAAATTTATTATTATATTATTATTTTTTTATGATTATTTATTATATTATAATTTATGGTTTCGTGTTTCAAACTTTATCATACCCGGGATGTTTACTAGACTCTTGTTCGGACAGAATTCAGTGAGTTATTCCTAAAAATTACAGGCCTACAATAAAAAAACAACATATTTCCATTGAAAACAATGTACCGCTTTGAGCACAGAAATACTGACATAATCAGACCGCTAGGGAGGTTAAATACATGTGCCTCTACTATGGGGGCTCTCAAAATTTTAGAGTTAGGACCACAGAATACCAGGGTGCCATGATGTGACTCTGTGGCTTACGTATGTATTTGCTAATGTGTGCTGACTAAAACCCTGGTTTTTAATGCATACTGTATACGGTTGTTGGCAAGCTGTCTGGCAAGTTGACCAGGAACTTCCTTGTCTTTTTTTTCTTTTGATATACATTAGTTTAGTAGCTGCTATCCTTTGGCCATACTGTCAGAGCTGGAGCTTGCCAAAAGTTTGTAGATATTTTAACAATGCAGTTTTCATTCATCAGAGCCAAATTGCTGTTTACTGGGAGGGGGGAGCAGGGCAGAAAGAGTAGACATGTTACACACATCCTGTGTAGAATGATAACCTTTTTTAGAAATAGTTAAA
The DNA here is from genome assembly GCF_062004578.1 of Staurois parvus. Lineage (NCBI taxonomy): Eukaryota > Metazoa > Chordata > Amphibia > Anura > Ranidae > Staurois > Staurois parvus. The sequence goes on from NW_028318345.1 coordinate 1,476,279, forward strand.
TAAAATGTTATTTTCAGCTTTATCTGTTCTCCATCTCAGTTCTGCCAATCTCCTCCAGACTTTTTTTTGGCTACTTCCTGTCTATATACACTTAATTCAGTGTCAGCTGCATAGTGTTGAGCTGGACTTGATTCCTGATGGGCCATGCCTGCACAAAGTGTGATTGTATGACAGCTTACTTTGCACCAAGGGCTCATGTGAGAGGATGACAATGCAGAACAATTGGGAGACAGTTGTCAATGCATAACAAGAAGCGACTGAACACATGTCTTTATGGTGGGATCATCAGGGGCCATAGGTTCCATTATATGGTACTAATAAGTACATAATCTAGCTAAATGAAATGAGTGGCAGAACAGCAGTCAGAATCTACAAGCAACTATGGTGTCTTCCCTGAGTATGGATGAGTGGGTCTCTTTACTGGAACTTGCATTAGCACTAGACTGGGCAATCTGCCTTGGCAAACCAGATCATTTGCAAACTGGTAAAGGGGTCCTTTGGATCCTCTAGTCTGCAGTGAGCAGGGCCCAGTAAGGTTCTCACCATTATTAACGTACTACCCTATTAACAGATCACTGCATAAACAGCACATAAAACCAGAGATTGTTGATCAAAAGAATATCCAGTTGCCTTCAGGAGATCTGGAAGTAGTTTTTTATTAAGTGTTCTTGCATGGCAAGACCACTTACTGTTATCTCACATATATATTCTTATTATTATTGCCAAATTTACCACCCTAACTCCTCCCACAGTTTTTTTACAATACATAGACAGTAATATACCGAAACGTGCGGATTGTTCCCGATTGGTGTGCTGTTACTTTGTGGAACGTTTTGCCAAATGGTTCACGAAATATCGGCGTTTTTGTGGTAAACTTTTCCCATAGGAATGAATGGCGGAATGTTAAAAACTAGAGTGGGAGCTGACAAATCAGGACATGATTTCTAAACTGCCATCACTCCCTCATTTTCAAGCCCACCTACACAAATCTTATATCAAAACGTTCAGCTATCCCTGCTGCCACTAAAAATGTCCATGGCTAAGCCTGATAGTTTTCACAATATGACCATTTGTTTGCAACTCACGACGCCCATTGACATTCATTGAAACTCCACTTTAGCCACCTTAAATTTGAAGGGCAATTTCTAAACTGCGACTGTGCCTTCATTTTTAATATTTCAGAGACATACTATGCATCAAAATGTAGGTCCGGGTCTTGTGATTCTCACATTATAAAGCTCTTCAGTGTAGGATTTATTATTTTTAAACTACAACTGTTTGAAGATGGCAACCGCCAGTGAAGTGAGCAAGTTGGAGCAGTTTGTTTTTAACCACTCTTCTCTGCCCTTGCTGTAGAGTGAGTTGCCATAGGAACCCAGGTGTGTGAACAGGCAGCAGAGTGACAAGCCACTCCACCCAGTTACTCCGCCCACTCCAGCTGTAGACTACTGGTGGAGGCAAGAACACTTCACACAATTTCCCCAGAAATTGTAGATTTTCTAGTTTACTCTGCTGCAGCTAATTGGACCATGAGTTTAGCGGTCGGGAACAAGTGGTTACACCACAATCATGGCTATAATTACAGCCATGATCCTGGTGTCAAATTTTTCAACCGGCGATGGCCTTTTTGGTAAAAGTGATTCAAACTGCTCTATAGCCACCAGATAACCTTTACAGAGCTTTGAAGGTCCCCACCCCTTCTGCTGTCACCCACCGCCATTCCTGGGCACTCCTGTTTCAATGGGTAGTCTGAGTCCCCTACAAGCTGTTGGCCAGATGTCGACAGAGGAGAGGCAGGAACATCTGAAACACAGAGGAGAGGCAGGAACATTGGTTTGATTAGCTGCTTTGGAGGGCAAAGAAGGGATTAGGGGTCCTATAGACCCCTGATTTCTCTTTAAAGAGTACCTGTCACTGTCCAGGATATCTGCTGTTCATCCCTTGTGATAGCAATAAAATTGATTGAAATGAAAACTATTAAAAAGTTTAAAGAAATACATTTAAATAAAATAACAAAAAAAAAATAAAGCAACCCTGCCCCCCCCCCCCGCTGACGCTCAAATGAGAACACGCAAAAATGCAAGCATATGTAAATGATGATTGCACCACACATATGAGGTATCACCTAGAACAGGGGTCTCCAAACTTTGTAAACATAGGGCCAGTTGACTGTCCTTCAGACTTTAGGAGGGCTGGACTGTGGCCAGTGGGAGTAGAAAATGCCCCAGCATCAGTGGGAGTCCACAATGTCTCAGCGTTGATGGTCAGTGGGATTTAAAAAATTAGACAGCGCATGTGGTCAGTAAGAGTAGTAGTGCCCCATTGTTGGTGTCAGTGGAAGGAATAGTGCACTATCATTGGTGTCAGTGGGAGAAATGGTGCCCCATGATTGGTGTCAGTGGGAGGAATAGTGGCCCATCATTTGTGTCAGTGGGAAGGATGGTGCCCCATTGTTGGTGTAAGTGGGAGGAATAGTGCCCAAAAATGCAAGCATATGTAAATGATGATTGCACCACACATATGAGGTATCGCCTAGAACAGGGGTCTCCAAACTTCGTAAACATAGGGCCAGTTGACTGTCCTTCAGACTTTAGGAGGGCTGGACTGTGGCCAGTGGGAATAGAAAATGCCCCAGCATCAATGGGAGTTCACAATGTCTCAGAGTTGATGGTCAGTGGGATTTAAAAAAATAGACAGCGCATGTGGTCAGTAAGAGTAGTAGTGCCCCATTGTTGGTGTCAGTGGAAGGAATAGTGCATTATCACTGGTGTCAGTGGGAGAAATGATGCCCCATGATTGGTGTCAGTGGGAGGAATAGTGGCCCATCATTTGTGTCAGTGTGAAGGATGGTGCCCCATTGTTGGTGTAAGTGGGAGGAATAGTGCCCTATTATTGGTGTCAGTGGTGGAATAGTGCCTCAAGGGCAAGACAAGGACAAGCAAAAGGGCCACATCTGGGCCCCCCGGCCACAATTTGGAGATCACTGGCCTGGAACATCAGAGTAAAAACAATCATTCTAGCAACAAAACTTTTACCAGCAGAACAGATTTTAAACCATTGTTTGTTGCCACTTCGCTGGTGTGCAAAATTTTAAATTTTGATGTGTTTGGTATCTATTTACATGGTGCAGCATCATCTTTTATACTTTGCAAAACAATTTGGCTTTATACTGTGTTTTTGGGCACTAAAATGCATATAGGTGTATTTTCCCAGAAAATGTGCGCGTGTTAAACAGCTGAGCAAGTATCATGCGGCATAAAAAATTATTGGACAGCAAGTAGTTAAAGTACATGTTTACTTTAAAATAATTCCCTAGACCCCTACAGAGCTATCTCATCTATCAGATCCATACTTACCTTGCCCACTGGCTGCAGTTTCCTGCGCCGTCTACAACCCTTCCAGTACATATACATTAAACTAATGTACCATTAACCCCTTGGCACTGGCGCCACCCAGCCCTTTAACCCCTTGAGGACCAAGGGACGTATTTGTCCCATGTTTGTAATTGCGTGTATCATCTGATTAAGAACTTAAAACTCTTTTTTTTTTGGTTTGAGTCAAAATATTAGTTCTTATCAACAAACAAATAATGGATCTAGCTTTTTGCCAATTATTTCATGAAATGGCTTAGTTACAGCAACTGAAGTGTACGAACTTTAAAAACAAAAAAATTGATTCTTTTGATGTTCCAAAACCTTACGGTCCTCAAAGGGTTAAGGGGTTTGTAATGCCAGAGGGTTGGGCAGGGTTTATGATCATGTGACCGGCGTGATTGGCTGTCACAGCAGTCACTTGATCGGAAAGCTTCCGTTCACAAGTAGCGCCGGTAACTGTGCCGGGAGTGCGCAGGGCGCGTGATCTTGGTACATGTTTTTTTACATCTGGTACTGCCGGGAGGCTGCATATTTGCATACCGCCGGTGGCAAGAGATTAATATTTGAAGCACAGTGAGAATAATCATAAGAAATATTCCACCAGCAGTCAGTTAAACTTCAATTATATTCACATAACACTATTTTGGAACAGCAAATCAGGCTAAAATGAATAAAGCAATTTTGAATGTCGATTTAATCTTTTATTTATTTTGGTATATTAGTATTCCTAATTTTAAAAACATGAAACAAATGTAAAATCTACATGTTCTTTTAATGACAACTGTGTTAATACAAGCCTTACATTTCCTAAAAGAGTCACACAACAAAACAGAAAACATATGTCAATATATGGAAATCAGATGCAGCAGCCCATAATGCACGCTGTCAGCAATTTGAAGAAGCCTCAAATATGATGATTTAAGCCTAATCCAGTGATTCAAGCAGAACAGCTTGTTGAAACAAAGAAGATTACAACATCATGAGGAGATTCTGCTGCAGTTGCAATTCATGTTTATCTCCAAGGACTATACTAAAACAATATATAGTTCATGGTTTTACTTTTTTTTTTTAAACAATAAAAAGAAGTCAGAAGTTGTTGGTTGTATCTCAGTATTTCTGCTTATAAGCTTGGGGTTAGCTTTATGTTTTCTATTTTATGTATGCTATTTTAAGGTGTAACGTTTTTAGCCTCAGCTTTTATGGGTTGAGCATCCAAATCCTTGTTTACTTGTTTTGCTGTCTGGAGACGCAACTAGAAGTGATAAGAAATCTCTCCAAAGTTGTACCATTGGAAATTTTTTCTGCGGTTCCTTTTCTGGCGATAATGGATTACCCATCACTTTTTATCATGATGACACTGATCATCAGGACAAATAAGAGAGGATGGCAATAAAAATCTGACAGGGGATCTAACCCTTCCCAACTGCATCCAAAAGAAAAAACTGTTGGACTAGAGATACAATTAACTTAAGAAAACTAGTGTGAGAAGAAACCTGTATTTTGACATTATGGCTCTATTAACAAGTATTTACCTGTGAGCTGGTTAATTGATACATTTTAGCTCTGTACCATAAACACAAAACTTTTTGTGAAGGTCGAGATTTTAGCTATGTGCCCACTTTTGTTTCCACAATCTATCACAGAGCTGTCATAAATGTTTGAGAGATTTAATGGCCACAAAGCAAATACCTTTCCCATATGCTAAGTATACAGTAAGTAAAATTAAGTGGAAAAAAGGACAAAATTGTTAATTCCTAGGGCTGTGAAAAAAGCAGTGAGGATTATGACTTTAAATTCTTGCTTAACCACTTGCCTACCAGGCACTTATACCCCCTTATTTACCAGGCCAATTTTCAGCTTTCAGCGCTGCCGCACTTTGATTGACAATTGCGCGGTCATGCAACATTGTACCCATATGAATTTTTGATCATTTTTTTCTCACAAATAGAGCTTTCTTTTGGTGGTATTTAATCGCCACTGGACATTTTACTTTTTGCGCTATAAATAAAAAAAGTGCAAAAAATTTGAAAAAAAAAAAAAGTTTCTTTGTTTCTTTTATAAAATTTTTCAAACAGGTATTTTTTCTCCTTCACTGATGTGCGTTGATGAGGCAGCACTGATAGGCACTGATAGGCGGCACTGATGGGCACTGATAGGCAGCACTAAAGGGCACTGATAGGCAGTACTAATGAGGTGGCACGGATAGGCGGCACTGATAGACAGCACTAATGAGGTGTCACGGATAGGCGGCACTAATATGCAGCACTGATAGGCGGCACTGATAGGTGACACTGATTATGGGTACTGATAGACGGCACTGACTGGCATCACTGCTGGGCACTGACTGGCGGCACTGACTGGCACAACCCCTGGGCACTGACTGGTGGCACTGACTGGCAGCACTGCTGGGCTGCACTGGTGGGTGGCACTGGTGGGCAGCACTGGTGGGTGGGCACAGGTGGGTGGCACTGGTGGGCACAGGTGGGTGGCACTTCTGGGCACAGGTAGGTGGCACTGCAGAGTGGCACAGGTGGGTGCACTGCTGGGCACAGGTGGGTGCACTGCTGGGCACAGGTGGGTGATCTGCTGGGCACGGGTGGGCGGAGCTAGTGGGCGCACTGCTGGGCACAGGTGGGCGGAACTTGCGGGTGGCACTGCGGGGCACTGATCATCAGGGCACTGATCATCAGTGCCCTGATGATCGGTGCCGATCCCCGCTCTGTCAACTGCCGGTTCTCGGCAGTACTTTCCTCACGATCTGACAGCGTGAGGAAAGTGCAGCCGAGAACCGGCACTTGCATTTCCCTGTGATCAGCGTGTCATTGGACACCGCTGATCACGTGGTAAAAGGCCGCTGTGATTGGCCTTTTACCACATCACGTGATCAGCTGTGTCCGTAGGGCGCACAGGAGAGCGCGTTCTGGGAGGACGTCATATGACGTCCACTCAGAACTGGCCGGCCGCAGTACAGCCGTCATTCGGTTACCTGCGGTCGGCAGCTAGTTAATTGTCTTAACAAGTCCCTCTTGTTAAGATTGTTCTAAAGAAAAATGTGTAGATTTGTCCTTTGGGTGCATTTGGTCCCCAAAGGATCCTATAGATCTGGGGTCTCCAAACTTTCAAAACAAAGGGTCAGTTTACTGTCCTTCTGGGTTTAGCTGGGGCAGACTGTGGCCAGTGGGAGTTAGAAAATGCCCTAGTGTCAGCTGAAGTAAACAATGCCTCAGTAATAGTGGTCAATGGGGGAAAAAAATGATTGCTAGTACCCCATCATTGGTGTCAGTGGGTGGAACAGTGTTCCATTGTTTATATCAGTGGTCAGAAAGGTGAACCATGATTGAGTGTCAGTGGGAGAAATTATGCCTCACTGTTGGTGTCAGCTGAAGGAATGGTGCCTTATTGTTGTAGGATGAATAGTGCCTCATATCAAGCAAAGGGCTGCATCCAACTGCAGCTTATGCATGTATTTGCAAATGTTTGCGAATGAAACCCCTGTTTTTAACATGAACTGTTAGACAGAACAATTCATTTTATTTGTAGGCTGGTTGGTAAGTTGAACTGGGAATTTTTCTTTTCGTTTGACATGTATCTAGCCCATGGGCCGCAGTTTGGAGATCACTGCTATAGATCATATAGCCAACATTTCTCAAAAAAAAAATCTTTAACCCTAAGATTGCCAGTTCTCCCAAACAATATCTGATTCAGCTCTAGATGCACTCCTCGATAAGGCCTTATGAGGTTATAGTTTCTCTACCTGTTTTGTGGAAAGTGGTTGATTTCCTGGTTAATACTTCTATGTAATATAACAGAATAACATCCAAGGCATGAGCTCTTTCCAACTGAATGAGAAGGCCATTTGGCTCAAGTCTTCAACAGGGGGATTAGCTTTTAAGCCTAGTCTTTTGTGATATCTCCTTTCAGGGTGAATGTCTGTTGAAGCAAAGAGCTGGCTTGTCAAGCAGCTGATGACAAGATAGAATTTCCGGTTAACAAAAAAGCACTCCTCAAGGAAAAAACATTTTCTACAAAAGAAAACATTAGAAATGGCAGTAACAGGAAAAGAGAGTCTAGGCAAAGAGCATAAGGCAAACACCATCAACACTGACTCTGTATCTGAATTTGTGCAACACCAGGCTGCATATGTGGGGAATACTCTCACAGTGGCAAGAGACTGTTACTTATACGTAGTTTTGTAAGTCTTTAAAACTAGGTCACACGCTTGAAGTACATTTATTGCCAATGGCTTACAATTACAAGAACTCAGTCCAGATCACTTTGAGGGAGAAGTGCTTATGTTGGTCCATCTTTCGGTGCTTTAAATGGTCACAGAAGATGAAAAGGGATCCTGATTCTACTTGTCAGTAATCTCATCAAGAAACTGAACAACTCAAATGTAACAGTTATAACCCTCAAATTTTTCAACAAATACACAGCTTCTTGAAAATTGAATATGATGACTATTTTTGCTACAGTTCAACAAGACAAATATCTGAAGATGCTACATATAAGAGGTGCTTGTCTACATTTTCTCTTTCTGAAGAGTTATGAATGTTTCCTGAAAATTTCTGTTCTTTTAGGAGAATCCTGACATTTTTTCCAGTTCACTACAATACCTTTAGGCCTGAATTTGGCACCACATGTAATTACCAAGATAACGGTAGAGACAGCAGCACTTTACAGAATAAAGGTGAAAGTGTTCATTTTAATTTCAAATGACCTGCTTATAGTTGCAGAAGATCACCAGTCTCTCTTAAATCATTGAACCTTGGATTCCTCAAAATGATCAGATTTGGGCTGATTTATCAGAAAAATAACTGTATTTTTCATAACTTTAGTGCTGAATCTCGTATCTCGGCTTCTGAAATGGTCTGTTCAATTCATATTTGCTTCTTCAAACAAAGGAAGTTTGTCTCTCCTCATTTCATTGCAGCTGCTTATTTGGCACGATTTCATAAAGAAGATTGCAAAGCTTGACCTTAGGCTGCAGGATTAGGAACTGTTCTTTAGTAAGGAAGTTTAACACAAGAAGTGACATCTTCCCTCTAAGAGTGGCTATTGCTTAAAGATTTATGGAAAGCAATACTATAGTTTTATAGAAACAAATGCTTGGAAGGAACAATGCCCAGTACTGCTTACCTTAAAAAAATCAGAGAAATTCTGGAGCTCTGGAATACATTTTAGAGGGTGGAATCCTGCCTTACATATTCACATGGAAGATATTCACTTGAAAGGAGATAGTTATGTTAATGTTTACAGTTTTTCTGTAGCCTGAAAAATATTATGGAATTATTCAGCAATCAGACTCTTCTTTCATGAGAATGATCTAAATGATGGTATGTTCAGATTTACTGATAATGTTTTGTCACTAATTGCAAGTCTTTTTTTTTTGCGCTGAATCCCAGAGGCAAACTTTTGGTAGTGAATGACTTCAGGTAGATACAGTCTTTCAGCCTGTCTTATAATCATTTGATTTCACTTCTGAAGAAAATTCAAGAAGGAAAAGAAAGTAATTCAAACTTGGCCAAATTGTGCTTAAACAGATTTGCAGTTTTAACCAGCTTGGTTGTTGGTTTGTTTTAAGAATCAATTCAACGTATGATAGTTAACCATCTTCATCTAGCTGCCTGGACTCTGAAAGACTAAATTCTTAGGCTGTGTTGCATTTGATATAAATATGTCTATTTTATGATTTTTTCTCAGACTTACAGGAAAGGATCCATGTGTTTGTCTTATAAACATAATCAGGTTACTTTTGAATGTTTGATTTGACTTCTCAAACAAATGCCTTGGTAGCAATTACACAAACTGTCTACTACAACAATGAGAACTCAGATACCATTGTTGTATGCTGGACTCTTCTATTGTTCTACATTTAATTATGTAACTGAAATCAACAAATCAAGTTAATCAATGGTTAACAATAGCTTGACCTTCTGACATATATGACCTGTGGTAGGTATGATACAACAGTGCCATCTAGAGGTTAAATTGGAGAATATGTCTCCCATTCAAACACAGTATTGCAAAAGGATACACTCATGTGGGATTTGCTACTTTTAAAATAAAAAGTCAGCAGGTTAAGCTGACAGGAGGACTCTGTGATGACTTAACACCAAGGAAGAGCTCTGCCAGAACCTGAAGTTGCTTTTAGCCCAATCTCCTGCAACCGTTTTAGAGCAAGCCTGGGGTCCACATTGCCTATGGAGATTGTGAAGCCACTATAATCAGAGCTAAGTAACTTTTACTATTGTGTGCAGAACATAGGTTTGCTAGAAAGTAGGTAGCATTTTGCTTGTTATAGGTATATCTGTCAGTCTTGTATTGTATTCCTATAATTGTAACTGTATGTACAGAATTTTTGTTTAGTAAAAGCACATTAATATACCACAAAGGTCTAATCTTCCTTGCTTATAATGCAAAGTAACCTTATTAGACACCAAAACAAAACATAGACCAGGGGCGGACTGACAACTCATGGGGCCCCCGGGCAATAGGGGATCATGGGGCCCCTGTGTCCTTACCAACACTCAAAATAGCCTATGAAAAAGGTACCAGGGGCATCTCAAGGGGCCCCCTACTGACCCCGGGCCCTCAGGCAGTGCCCGAGTTTCCAAATAGTCCACCCCTGACATAGGCATAAGGGTATGTAATAAAAGCAATCTCCACAGTTATAAAAGTTCCTATACAATTTGCAAGTAGTGCTTACTTCCTCCTAGATTGTAAGCTGTAACGAGCAGGGCCCTCTGTTTCCTCTTGTACCAAATTGTATTGTAACTGTAATGTCTACCTTCATTTTGTAAAGCTCTGTGCAAACTGTTGGCGCTATATAAATTCTGTATAATAATAATAATACTGTGGTGAAAAGCCAAGGGATATAACCCAGATCACCCTTTACTTCCTGCTTTATTGGATTTTCACCTGATGGATCTGGATGGTTGGAGACCTAGCACCCCCCAAGGTACAGATGGTGGTCCTTTTACTTTATTTCATTGAGAAGCTGAAACTTTCTTCCTAGTTGTAAATATTTTTAAATATTGTATTTTAAATATTTGTAAACATTTTCAAAATTATAGAGAATTAAACTCCCCTTTTATCCATGTAATATGGACTGCTTCCTTAGAATTTTTAAATGAAGTACTACACATTAACCTCAAAACGGAACTAATAGTTTCCATGACTGATCAGGTCGATCAAAAAGTTTATCTAAGAAAGTTGCACTGTTCTTTAAAAGGCTCTCAGAGCTCAGCTTAAATGGGCAATCTCCTGTGCTGAGATATCATAGTATCTATTGGCCAGATTTTTAATCCATTCAGTTTATTGTTTCCAAGCAGTATCACTTTAATGTCCACTTTCACCAAGATGTGTCCTTCAACTAAGACGTCTTTCAAGCGATCACCCAACTGTGTTATGGTAATAAAGATGCAACAGTCACCTGGCAGATATTGTGAACATCTGTTAGATGTCTTGGTGGTTTGCTGCTATTCTTATTGTTCATTTCACAAGTGACTACATTTGTTAACAGATTTTGTGGATAAACTTATAGCGCATATTTCTGTCTTGAAACTATACACTATGTACAAACAATGGACAATTCAACATTTTCTTGATGGTGATGACCCATAAATGTTATTTATGCTCGAATGACACCCCAACGGTTGAATTTTCAGATATCAAACAATAAATGTTCAGGGTCTGTGGGTTTCTTACATGTCATTGATTTGCTTAGTTGTGACTTGTGACTGCAGTTGTGCTTACAATTTTATGGTGCAGCTGTCCAAAGTCAATAGGCTATATGATATCAAGTAAAATGTAGTATCTGCATACAGGCCCACCTTATGCACAGAATACACTTATATATATAGAATGTAATAATGTATAAAGATGCTGCTTTCCATTTGTGTTCACCCTTTTGTGATTTACTTAAAATAGCCCATAATATTAAAGTGGAATCATCTACATAGTTTTCTAAAATATTTAGATATAATTTGTCCCCTTTACTGTGACACCCCTAAATAGGTTCTAGCGCAGAAGTCACATGGTTAGTTGAGAGGAGTTCATGGTTACATGGTCTCAAAATAAATACATGTTTCTAGAAAGCCTAAGAATTTGTTAAAGCACATAGCTAATCAAACAGCATCATGAGGGGTGGAGTAATCAAAACAATTCAAAGATAATATTCTCAGGAAGCACAGTCAGGGTTTGGTCATAATAAAACTCCTAAAAATCCCTCACAGAACTCGTAAATCAATTATTAAAAAATTTAAATATAACACTTTTACAAATCTGTCTTAAGAAGGATGTCAAAGAACAACACCAGAGAAGGCTGGCAACAGGTAAGCACAGCATTAGAGAAGAAACCAATGCCAGTCTTTACTCAGAAGTAGCTGCAGAGATCAACAACCAAGACACTATTCATATGACAAATGTAATCCACTCCCCTTACAAAGCTAGGTTTAAAAGTTAGCATATTAAGAACAAAGCCATTGCTGAAAACATATCATATCAAACAAAACATCAAATCATCTTTAGATGTTCAAATGTAGGAGAACTGAGATACAAGAGGATTTTATAGGTGTCCAGAGATTAAAGATGAATATAGTTAAAAAGTAACAAAATGTATTCACCAAAAGACCAAAAGTAATTATAACTCTAATGTAATGATTTCTTCTCCAGTACAATGGATCCCCATTAACCAACAAATTATACCATCCTAAATTCAATAAGGCACAGAAAAAGCTTATTAAAAAATCATTCCTGGCAGTAGGTTGGTGGCAGGTAAAGGGACCCAGGATACCTCATTATGTTTCACAAAACAAACCCCTTCATCAGGGACATGGAAAAAATGGGAGATCAAGTATATTGTACCTAGATATATGTACAAACAAATAAGGTAACTGAACAAATAAAAAGGTACAAATTGTGTACAAGTTGGGAACTATTGGATACAAAACCTCACTAAAAACACAGCTGCAGGTGTCCAAAGGAGGAAGAGGGAGTCCACAGTATGGAAACTTTCTGGAGCGAATGCTGGAGCACAGGTTGTTGGGGGGAAGGGAAAAGAGGTAGCAAAAAAAAAAGGCTGGTCCCCCTGATCTCAGTTTCTTCAGTAGCAGCTGCCCTGCCTGCCCCTCCCCTCCTCCAGCCCAATCACAGAAGCCTTATTATGTGAACTAATTCACAAACTACAAAGGCTTCTGTGAATGTGCAGCAGAAGGGAGGGGTGGAAGAGCTGCTGTAGGGGACTCTCTTCTCTCAGAGCCCTGAGTGTCTCCTGCAGTAACACCATAAACATGTCAGATGTACAGTATGTAATAGAAATAAGTCCAGGAGTGGCATACACCTCATTGGACTTAACTAATAGCATGCCTGCACTTTTTACAAAGTGGCTGAATTTTTGAAATTCAGCTTTAAGTATGTACCTTTTGATTTGTTCACATACCTTATTTGTTTGTACGTTTTCTAGATACTTGATCTCCCCTTTCATCCATACTCTTGATGAAGCAGTTTGTTCTGCAAAACATTTGGAGGTATCCTGGATTCCCTTAACTGCCACCAACTTGCTACCAGGAACAACATTTAAATAGCCTTTTTGCCTTATTGAACTTCAGATGGTATTATTTCTTCAATAATGGGGATACATTGTACTTGAGGAGGAATCATTACTCTTTTAGAGAATTATAAATACTTTTACTGATGTTTTTTATCTATACGTCTTTTAATATCAATACGTTTTGTTACTTTTTAACTATATTTAATCTCTGGGTACCTGTAAAGCAGTGGTCTCCAAACTGCTGGATGTGGCTCTTTGCTTGCTTTCATCCGACCCTTGGGGCACTATTTCATCCACTAACACCAACGAAGGGATACAATTTCTACCAATGACACCCAATGATGGGGCACAGTTCATCTCAATGATACCAACAATGATGCCCAATGACACCAATGTTGGGGCACAATTCCTCCCAATAACACCATGGATGGGGCACAATTCCTTTTACTGACATCACCTGAGCCCCATCACAATCCAGAGATGTAAATGACAGCCTCGGCAGTCCCGGGTCTCTATCTCCTCATCAGCTAAGATAGCAATGGGGGATTTTTACTCCCACTGATGCCAGGCCATTTTCCACTCCCGATGGTCATGGTGTGGCCCCACTAAAGACTGAAGGACAGTAAACTGGCCCTTTGTTTATAAAGTTTGGAGACCCCTGCTATAAAGGCTCATTCTTTCTCAATTTTTCTACAAATGCATCTCTTGGATGTGATACCCCATTTGCTGTGTTTTTCACCGACAAAGATTTTTTTTTATTTAAGAATTCACCTTTAGACCCCCCCCCCAAAAAAAAATAACACAGGTGGAAAATATTGAATAAAACGAAAACTGACATTGTTCATGATACTTTTCATTGGTGGAGGAAACTGGTCAGGATTAAGGGTAATATAAACAAGCCAAATGCTGGGCAATTCTAGAGTAAACCTTGTTTCAGGCTAATATTTGAGACCTGAGACTGGGACAGAGGTTCCCCAGGGAGTAGGACAATGACCGTCAAAACTCATACTAAGCTACAATACAGAGGTAAAACAAAGAACATGAATGGCTTAGAATGGTACAGTCACAGCCCAGACCTGTAAAAAAAGTGGCACAAATTACAGTATCCGGTTGTAAAATGCTGGATAGAAGCGTATTTCAAAAGACTTGCAGCTGTAGTTGCAGCCCAGGTGGTCAACCAAGCATTGAAAGCAGGGATTATTATGCACACAAGTGTCTGCTTTTTAATATGTTCAGTAATGTTTTGTGTTACAATAAAACTTTAAGAGACATTCATCTCTTAGTGTTGATTGTACACATATTTGTGACAGTACAGTGGTGGGCTGTATTGCTGAACTGTCACATATACGTGTATAACCAGTGTCAATGTTCTGTGCTGGGAGCAGGCTCACCCAGCAGCCCCAGCAATGTGACCACACTGCAACCGACATCATATAGCATTGAAATGGGAATAAAGCATTCCTAAAGTAAAATGCAAGCCTTTAGTATGAACTTTGCCATTTCATTATGTTACATAAAAATGGGATATTCTTTTCAAGTGTTGTTTAGAAATGGCAGCTGTTAGAATGAGATTTTAAACCCACACCAGGCTGCTATAGAAGGCAAGATTGTGTTTAAATTTGCAGACAGACATTTTTACTGAGAGCCTGCAGGAGCCTGACATGGTACACATGATCTGCTGTGCAGTGCTCTGCAGGCTCCTAAGAAAAAAAATGTCTGCAAAAAATGTACAATTATTATTTTTTTTTTTACAGAAGTGAACCTTCTCTTTTATGTTTAGTGCATTTTTACTAAAAATATGTGTTACTATGTGTTAATATTGTGTGACATAAAAAAATTCAACTACCACCATTTTATTTTCATGGTCTCTACTTTGGGTGTTAACTACTTTTCCGGCTTAATATATGCTTTATAATGGGTGCTTTCCCCTCACCTCTTTTTTAGTGACAATTGTAAAATTTTGGGTTTCCCAATGACTTTCTGTGACAGAGTCATCAGGACCAATATAGAGGATAAATCTACTCAGTGGGGACAACCAAAAAAAAACCCGGCAAGGATTCTAATTCTTCCCCATCCCACCCCCAACTAAAAAAAAACCAAAAAAACATTTTGTTAACAAATGCACTTCCCGGTTGATTCTGTGGTACAAGTGTCCATGCAGCTGCATATCTAAAATGATTTAAACCCGTGAGAAGTGAGCAGTGAAAGCAATGCTGTCTACACATTATTGCCATAATAATTACATTTGAATTTTGCTTTGCACATATCCAGATGTTGCTTTTATTCCCTCTATGATTTTTCTTCTGCTTCCTAAATTTCACCCGAGTTCAGTTATTATTACATTTCCCTATAATTTATAGTTCTCTGCCTTCGTTTTTTTACAGTATTTAAAGCTGGTGCATGTAATTGCAGTGTTTGTTAGAATTATGATGCATTTTAATAATGTTCAACTGCAACTGTCCGAAACTCATCTACACCACTACAAAAATGACATTGTTCAGTCTATTGAGTGACCTTGGCCTGTTGGACTGTAGTGGAGTGTTGTACAGTGCTCACCATTAATTAAGGCAGAACATTTGGAATTACAGCAATAACCTTTATTGGTTATTTTAAGGTATTAAGAATTTAGGCTTTCTGATTCATTGATTCATTAGGTCTTTGACTATGATTTAGTTTTGGTCATGCTTCCTTTGTTTCCTGCTTGCCTTTCTGAGGGACTTTCCACTTCCAACAAGAAATGAGGACATCCCTTCACTGGTGAGTAATGAAGAGTGAGCCTGGGAAACGTTCTGAACTGGTGAGTTATGAATGAGTAAGTGAAACATCCCTTTATTGGTTATGGCACCACATAGACTTTCTTAAGAAGATTCCTCCCTGTGGTTATAGCTTGTATGAAAATCTTTAAAGATCAGTCTACTCTACTCCTCACCGATATTACTGACAGACAGGGATAAGCTTTGGGTTTGGGTCAAGCATGGGTTTTGCAGTGTACTCGACTTGTTCGAAGCCAGTGGACAGAGCAAACTAATCTTTCCATTTGTGCCATCATACTAACAATAATGCACTTGGCCTCAAACTTACTGCACTGCCCTTCTTTACCTGATTTCCTCTTATGCCCTGTTTGTATATAGTTTGTATGTATATTATTAATTAGATAGGTGGTTCATACTATGCATGTGTATTTACTGCTTTGTTTATGTTGTTTTTCACCTGTGTTGTGTGCTCAATAAATACAGTACTATTTTTTTTATCACTTAAGTGGAACTATACCACATCTGGGCACCACAAAGCAAAAATGCCATTTAATTCATTTTTAATATTCAAAGCAAAACCCCACAACCATCCATGGCTCCATGCTTTATTTTGCTTGGAAATTACTTTGAAAAGCAACCCCTAGCATTTCTGGCTGTGGCCATTTGAGTAAGGGCAGATGATTCATGTAGTATTGACTTCCTGGAATCTATCTGCTCTTAGTTCAGGCATACAAACAGGAGGGCATGCTTAACAGAGAAAACCTCTCTTCCCCATCAGAATACTCATGGGATATATGACATCTAGGCAAGAAACCAGGAAGTAACTAAAGAAACGTAAAAAAAAATTGTTTAAAACAAGTAAATATGATACAGATTCCTATCTATTTACTAATGCTAGCAGCATAAGGATTAAAAATAGTTAATGTTGACTGAGAGAGTGAAGTTCCACTTTAGTTTTAAGTATGGTCTCCTCAGGGCAGCTTCCCATATCTGACCACACCCGATTTGCAGGATACCAGTACATGGTATTTTAATAGCCTCACACAATAAACCACATAAACAGATAAAATATTTTTTTCTCTCTACACAACAAAAAAGTGATTTCGCCACAAGCACTGGCATATTTAAAGTGGAACTAAACTCTCTCAATCAACATTAACAATTTTTTATCCCTTTTCTGCTAGCATTAGCAAATAAACAGGAATG
The DNA here is from genome assembly GCF_062004578.1 of Staurois parvus. Classification (NCBI taxonomy): domain Eukaryota; kingdom Metazoa; phylum Chordata; class Amphibia; order Anura; family Ranidae; genus Staurois; species Staurois parvus. The sequence goes on from NW_028318345.1 coordinate 1,493,162, forward strand.
TATATTATATTTTCATGTTTAAACCACTAGACAACTGCTCTATAGCTCAATGACAGCTACGGTGCAGTTGTCCAGTTCTGGGAGGGTGTCATATGACGTTCTCCCAGAACGCGCCCTCCCGCGTGCCCCCAGCGAGGTGCACCTGGCAATCTCCGGGATTGCTGTGTCGTACGGACACAGCTGATCACATGATGTGGTAAAAGGCCAATCACAGCAGCCTTTTACCATGTCATTAGCTGTGTCCAATGACACAGCAGATCACTGGTTAAATACAGTTGCCGGTTATCGGCTGCACTTTCTTCACGCTGTCACAGCGTGAGGAAAGTACTACCAATAACCGGCAATTGTCAGATAACATATCGGCACTGATCATCAGTGGAATGAAGATCAGTACCCAGCAGTGCCATCCACCAGTGCCCAGCAATGCCTCTCACCAGTGCCCAGCAGTTCCCCCCATCAGTGCCACCCATTAGTGCTGCCCAGGAGTGCCGCCCATCAGTGCCACCAGTCAGTGCCACCCATCAGTACTCATCAGTGCTGCCCATCAGTGCTGCCTATCAGTGCCCATCAGTGCTGCATATCAGTGCAGCCTCATCAGTTCCAGCTTATCAGTGCAGTCTATCAGTGCCCATCTGTGCTGCCTATCCATGCCACCTCATCAGTGTCCATCAGTGCTGCCTATCAGTGTAGCCTCATCAATGCACATCACTGAAGGAGAATAATTACCTGTTTGCAAAATTGTATAATAGAGACAAAGACAAACTTTTTTTTTCCCCCAAATTTTTTGCTCTTTTTTTGTTTATAGTGCAAAAAAAAAACCACCCAGCGGCGATTAAATACCACCAAAAGAAAGCTCTATTTGTGAGAAAACAATTTATAAAACTTTCATATGGGTACAATGTTGCTTGACTGCACAATTGTCATTCAAAGTGCAACAGCCCTGAAAGCTGAAAATTGGCCTGGGCAGGAAGGGGGTAAAAGTGACCGGTAGGCAAGTGGTTAAACACTGTTTTAGAGTTTTTCTGATTTCTGGCCTAGGCCAAAATCATGTCATACATCCCAGGAGTCTTCATGGGTAGTTTTAACTTTTTCTGGAGAAAGGGAGGGGGGGCTTTTTTGGCTAATCACTCCCTCTTGCCTGCAAGCTTCAGCTAAGGGCAGATGGATTCCAGGTAGTAAATGCTACATTAATCATTTGTCCTTACTCAAGATGGCTAGGGGGTGTTTTTCAGTGATTTCTCAGCAAAATAAAGGATGGAGACATGAATGCATGGATGGGTGAATTTGCTTTGGATGTTAAAAATTAATTAAACTGCATTTTCAGTTTGTGGTGGTCAAATACAGTTTGGTTCCAGTTTAGAGTTGAAGTTTAGTAAAAAAAAATATTTTGGGTATTCAGCTTCAGTGAAATAATGAACCTCTGATTATGTGTACTCCATAATAATTTTCCTGTCAGTAATGCCAGAGATGCCCACAGTGGCAAACTCATGCAATGTGACCTGTGAATGGACAGGAACTCCCCTGCCCATTCAAAAAATGTGTTGCATTCTCTGAAAAGAATGCTAGGAATTTTGTGAATAGCTGAGGGGATAGGTAGGGGAGGGACTGTGGGGTGAGTCCTTCTAAGTTGTAGCCCCTGCAGCTCTGGAAGTTCACAGCTGTGGGAGTCTCCATCATCACTATAATTTGGATTAGTTCCATAATCAGAAGCTGAAAAAACTTAGGATACACATCTTTAGAGGCACATTACACTGGTGCTGTATACCCAAAAAAGATGTTTATTAAACTTCAGCTTTAAACAAAATCAGCTGGTACATTCCAATCAAAATTTTTATCTTTGTTAGGCAAGGGAGTAGTGTCATAGTTACATAGTCTGGTTGAAAAAATATACAAGTCCATCCAGTTCAACCCACAGAGAAAAATGTCTGAAAATATTCATGAGCTTTAATCTACCTGGTCTACATGTGATCACTACAACAAAGTAAGCTGAATGGATAGAAGACCTTTTGCTTTGACATCCATATCAATCTTCTCTAGATTTGGAGTTCCATTTGGTTGGATTGATATATCTTTGCTACTGATGCAGAGTCATAGCAAGATCATTCCATAGATATAATCATTTGAAGCAGGCCACATTGAATTTACATTTAGGCGATATGGTCACTCATAAGTGCTTTAACTACAGCATTATTGTTTCTGCTTGCCCAGTTTGCTTGACCAAGGCAGGGACAGTCTTAGAAGGTAACAAAAAATATCCAAAAAATGCTTTACTGTAAATGATGTGAAATAATGTAACAAAATGTATTAACATAAGGCCTCGTGCACACAGGGAGTTTGTGCAGCAACTTTTAGGGGCGTCAGGCGTTTTTTTTCACTGCTTCCAAATGGCCCTCCATTTTATTCTATGTGTCCATGCACACATAGGGGTTGATTTACTAAAGGCAAATAGGCTGTGGATTGCAAGTGCACTGAAAGGGCAGTTGCTCTAGATCTGAGGGGAACATGCAAGGAAAATAAAAAAACTGCATTTTTGCTTGCACATGATTGGATGAAAAAAATCGGCAGAGCTTCCCCTCATTTCAGAGCTTCCCCTCATTTCAGAGCTTCCCCTTGGATATAAAACAACTGCATTTGCAGTGCTCTGTATATTTACCTTTACTAAATCAACCCCATAGATGTGTAGAAGCTTTTAGTCGCAGTAGTATTTACCAGCAGGTAAAAACCCCCAGGGCCAGTGCATCCAGGATCAGCAGCGTTTTGGCAGAAAAAACACTTGATGCATGTGATTGTGGCTAAACATGCCTAAAGGTGTGTTACTGCTAGGCGAATTTAGCACTTGAGCGTTAATTCATTTCAGTAGCCAGCATAAATTATTATTCAGGCCAATGGAATGAATTAACGCCCAAGTGCTTAACACTTTTAAATGCACCTAACCACTTGTATAAGCGTTAGATACTTTGACAAGCACAAGGCCTTTTTTCGTCCATAACGCTGCTGCCAAGAGGAGGAGCATTTTTAAAATGTCCTGTGTGCATGAGGCCTAATAATTGTGGTGAGAAAGTGGTTGGACCAGTGTTTGTCTTCAGCACTATCAGAGGTCATGTTTCTACCTATTCTACTGTTAAAGACTGTTTAAAAGATGGTTGACCTTTCACTTCTTGATTAAAATGCCAGAATACTAAAATTGCCCCCCAAATTACCCCTTCTTGGAAAGTAGAACGTATGGTAGTTTTTTGAAGTTATAATTTTTTTGTCACAATTTTTGGAAAATGAAGAAATTAAATACTTTTTTTTTTGCATAATGTCACCAGCTCAGTACAGCATCATCATATGACTGCTGTGGTGGTGATCAGGGACACTGGTGACAAAATAAAAACAAACAAAATTTAAACAATGTTTTATTCAATTTTTTTCTTTTTTTTTTACTGTTTGACATTTTTTTAACTTTTTTTTTTCTTTTTTTTTTACATACTTTTATTGGAGTAGTTCAGTATCACCATAGTAACACTGTACCAATCTGGGGAAGAGGGGGTGATTAGGGATTTTTTTTTATACTTTGATTGCTGTTACAATGGTGATCATTGAAAAAAAGTAAACCCCAAAATAAGGTTCCTCAAAAAACTAACCTGTGAAAATATATACGCATATATAAATGCAGCTGCCCCTTTAAGTGACAAAAAAACAACTGTGCAAAAAGTGAAATAGAAAAAGGATTCAGCGCTTGTTAAATTTAAAACAAATATAGCTGTATATCCTGTAACCATGTGTCAAATATATAGACATATATATACTATAAATTAAATGCATATAACCAAATGCTGATAGTGAATAAGTCCAAAGTGATGTGATACCCAACATAAATTTTAATCAAATAGTCCTTTTAGAACTCTTCTCTGGAATGGTTCTATTTTCTCTTCACCACTTGTGTTCAAACAATAAAAGTGCACACTCACCAGAGGTATTTGATCCCTGTTACTTTTACAGGTAGGTCAATCAAAGCTTTGCTCTATAGGGTCTTATTCACCCATCATGTTTATACTATGACAGTGACAGAGACAGAAACTCATTTTAGGAATAGTTTTAAAGTGGTAAAAAACCTTTGCAATCAATTTTTATGGAAACGTGAGAGGAATCCAGCTGGTCTGTATTGTGCTAGTAATGATCATACTAAAAAATAAATACTATATTGCTGTATGGTTTATTCACATTCAGTAGGTATATCCCCATATAAGCGGCCAGCACAATATTGCAGGTTACAATACATAAAACATATATATACAAAAAGTACAGCACTAAATTTAAACTTAATTAAAAAAAACCCAAGGTGCCTCTAATTGGAAAAGAGGTAGGGGGACAGGAGGGGTGGTTTTTGAGGTAATTCGGGTTATAAAGGTAGGGGAGGTAGTCACCTTTTTAACCAGTTTACACCACTGCAGGAAAGAGTGAGGGATGGGATGAAGGAGTGGATATACAGTATATATAACTGAGCACCCCTATGGCCCGAGAAATGTGGGGCACAGTTCGGTGAACACTTCTCCAGTTACCCCGAGAAAATATAGAACTTGGCGGGAACATGATCATGAGGGCCATTTGAATGGTAATGGATCACACCGGAATTATTATGACCCATACCCAAATAGTGATGGGACATTGAAACTGAAGGGTACCAACAACAACAATTTTTTTCCAAAGGCCTAGTTTAGGCGCAAAAAGGATAATAGAACAAAAAGAGGCACCAGAGGGGGAGGAGGATCTTCTCAAAAAAGAAGGCAGGTATAAGTGTTATAGCTCTGTTTAACCTTAGCTCTTTCTCATTAACTGACAATGAGAAATATGTTTTGAATCATGGTTTAAAATATGCTCCTCCAAGGAAATTGAATACATTTGAGACCTTTATGGATGTTCATAAATTCACTAGAAAGATGAACATTAAAATATACCTAATCACCAATCTGACTAGAATTGGTGGTGAGGCTAATGGGGGAGAATCTAGGTTTAAAAATACCTCTTTGTCCAATGCATCCCTTTTAAACCCACCTGGGAATGTGGCTTCTTTGATATCTGTTTTTAAAGACCTTGTCCTCAAAGATTTGGAGGACCTTTCAGTCAAAAGGCAGAAAAGGGATGTCAAATTCCAGATGGGTCTAGAGACTCTCAGGAATCGAAATGATATTGTAGTACTCCCGGAGGACAAGGGGGGTGGTATTGTGGTTTTGGATAAAGATGCTTATCAACATGAAATGTACCATTTGTTATCAGATCGAGATACTTTTGTCCCTCTGAATTGTAACCTCACGACTAAATATAGGAAGGAAGTATGGTTGAAGAGGGCTATAAGGATAAGATCATTAATAAGAAGAGGGCCGTTTTAGTCCAAATAGCTCAGTGTGTACCAGTTATTTACTATTTAACAAAGGTACATAAGAATTCTATTCATCCCACTGGGAGATCCATTATTGGTGGGATCGATTCAGTCACCTCTAGGGTAGGTAAACACACCATAGATTGGAAACAATCATATATTTTAGCCACTGCTGATGTGGCCTCTCTTTACACCATCATCTCTCATTCCCATGGTAGGGAGGCAGTGGATCATTTCTTGAAAAGGGACGATTCACTGCCTGACCTCCAAAGGGAATTTATTTTATCCCTGTTGGATTTTCCCATGGGGCATAATTATTTTTTGTTTGATGGTGTATATTATTTGCAAATTAGAGGGGAGTCAAGTTTGCTCCCAGTATGGCTAACCTCTTTATCGCTAGGTAGGAGGAGGAAGTTATTTATGAGCAAGGTTGCCCACAAGCAATACTCTGGAAAAAATATATAGATGATGTTCTCTTTATTTGGGAAAGTGATGTTGATTCCTTGAATGAATTTGGCTTATCCTTGAATAATAATGATAGGGGGATTGTCCTTCAACATGCGTCAAGTAGAAGAGATCAATGTTTTAGATCTGAGGATTAAAATAGAAGGAGACAGGGTTGTTACCTCTACTTTTTTCAAAGAGACTGATAGGAATAGTTTCATAGCTGCCATCATTCTACCTGGCTTAGGTCTGTACCTAAAAGACAATTCCTTAGGCTTTAAAGGAATTGTACCAATTATAATGCCTTTATACAAGAAGTTAACCGGTTAAAACAGCAATTTGAAGAAAAAGGTTATGACTCTAATCTATTAGATAGAGCGTTTGAGGATGCTGTTAGGAGAGAGGCCGGATTTGTTACTCCCTAGGCCGAGACAGTAATCTAATGAATTATTTAAATATACTTTTGTTACATCTTATTCTACCCAGCATTATGATGTTAAAATAATTTTTCATAAGCATTGGAGGGTATTATGTAACAATAAATTTTGGGACCTCTGCTTGCAGAGCCCCCCCTGTCATTTTTAAAGGAGTACCTCCTTTAAGGCTATATGTTGCTCCTAATGTTATAGTTCCACCTAAGAAAGCCTCTTTTTTTCAGGGTCTCACAGGGTTTTTTCCATGTAGTAAATGCTTTGTGTGTGAATTTAATATATGTGAAAGTAGGAAAGTGGAGTATTTTCAATCTACGGTTAAACAGAAACGTTATAGGATTAAAAATATTATGACTTGTACCACTAAGAATGTGGTCTATCTGATCCTATGTCCATATGGGTTCCAATATGTTGAATGTACTGTAAGAATATTACAGATTAGGTATAAAGAGCATATTGCTAACATCAAGAAATGTTTTCCCAACCATAGTGTTTCCAAACCCTATACCTTACATCATGGTAGGAATCCTGAGGGAACCCTGTTTATAGCTATTGATACGTTTTCTAAGAATTGCAGAGGTAGTCACATTAAACGACAGATTTCGAAATCTTATACACTTTTAATTTTTCCAGCTTTGGTTGTACAATTAGTTTGGGACAGGCTGTATTGTCTTGTTCCTTATTTTCCAGTTCTGTTTTTTGATTATTAGTAGAGAGAGGAGGGGTTTCCTTCCCCTATAAATGGCACCAGCCACGCCCCTGACCATCATTGATGAGGAAATGGGTAGGGAAGAGCCAGAGCATGTGACGTCATCTCGCACCGACACGTGGCAGCCATCTTAATGGTTAGAAACAAATTTGAATTTGGATATGGTGACATGCTGTTTTAATTACTATATGATGATGTGTTTTACTGCATTTGAGGCATTAAAGATTTGAAAATTACTGCACTATGAGGATTCCTTTTTCCTTCTAAACTTGATTGTCCTCTACAAGAATAATACTTACTTAGGTCCATCCAAAAAAACTCTGCATAGAAGACCAGGATCCTTAAGGATTGTTTACAAGTCCATTATTCCTCGAAGCACACAGCACAAATTGACCTTTCCTTTTTTGGGGGTCAATATCATCTGGTAAGAGGCAGTGTGATTAGTGTTGGTGAAGGATTTTTCCTCTTGGTGATTTCTTGGGAATCTGTTGGATTTCTGTTGGGTCCTCAATTGATGAACTTTTTTCTACATACAAAAAGCTTTGGATTGGACTTTTTTTTAATAATGTTCTTGAAAGTTTAAATTTATCGCTGCACTTTCTGTATATATACTAGTAATGATCTTGTTTTGTGCAGTTTAAGGTGGTTTGATGGAATGAAAGAATGGTATCAAAATTAAACTAGATATACTGGCGAAAAGAGTCAGTCTGCCCTGTAGGTGAAGGTAGATGCTGCTGGGTTGAGTTAGTTTGTTAAATGTCTTGGATAGGCCAACACTGAGATCTCTATGCCATAGTTTCCAATTTTGTTTTTGTCTACGCAAGAATACTGCTGGAAGTAGAGTGATCTGATCGGAGACCAATAAGCCTTACTATAGAGCACACAGCTTCAGTGGAATTAACTTATCATAAATACCGGTGAAGTCAAAGCATTATTTGCACTAAATGCTATTACAAAATACCTAAAAGAAAACAGTATACAAAAATAATGCTGTTTATGTTGAATGGTCCTATAAAAAAGTCTTATCTTGCACTTATAAAATGAAGTGTTAGCATCTTCTCCATCTAAAAGGTCCACATTCCACTATGGCATTCTCCCACCAAAGATTTGCTGAGGATCCGGGAAAAGCTAACATGATTCAGACTCACAGAAGAGATGCTTACACAGAAAAGAACAATTTCTGTAATTCAGAAAAACACAACATGGATAGTATGCATTTCTATATTATTTTATTTTTGGTAAGAAATACAAAAACACTTGCATCTCCTAGATTGTAAGCTCGAAAGAGCAGGGCCCTCGATCCCCTCATGTTTTGCATTGTATTGTTGTTGTTCTGTCACATGTTCTGTCCCCCTTTGTAATGTACAGCGCTGAGCGAACTATTGGCGCTTTATAAATACTGTATAATAATAATAATAATATTAGCTTACGTGTTTACTTATTTGTTTTTAATGTGAGCTGCAGTAGCACCTTGTTGGCAGCCCTAATTCATCCCTAGTTCTCGCCAATCTGGCTGGGGGCACCTCCCATCTTCTTCCTGCTAGGGATGACATAGGGTATGCACATACCTGTAATAAGGAGAGATGCCACCATCTTATTTACCCACATTCTTCTGAACTGAAACCCACCTCCAGTAAGAAAGGAATGTCCACACGTGCTACCTTCTTGCGAGATTTTACTGTGCAGCATAATATGCCACCGCGGTATAATTGTATATTAAGACAGAATGTCCAGCCATCTCTTCTATACACCTCAACTCAGGTCCACAGAGGTGGGTTCTCCTCCTGAGTCTACTTGGGTCTACTCTCCAGGGTTCTTTTTCTCAGACTACAGACATGATGTATATCAGGGGTAGCCTGTCTCCATTACTCCTCTGCCCTAGACTCCTCCCACTCCAGAATAGGGATGCATAACTCGACTCACCAGCTCTACCAAAAGAAAGGACCTCACTAAAAGGGTACTAACCTCTGCTTACAACCTGGTCACTGAATTAGCTATGCTTTGCTGAAGAAACTGCTAATTTCTCATGAGAAAGTATAAAAAGTTAGACAGAATCCTATAAAACATTGAAATTGATTTACTAGAGGAACTGAGAACATTCATTCAATAAATTTAGTAGATATTCTCTTCATTTAATCATGCAAAAAGCAAGTTTCTGTTATCTTTCAAACCCCATTAATGTGCAGCTGAAATAAGTAAATAGGAATTTGCTTGATTGGATAATTGAAGGGAATATTCTTGTTGAGTGAATATTCTCAACTCATTTAGTAAATCAACAGTATTGTCTAAAACATACTTTAGTTCCTTTTACAGTTGCACAAGTATATGGAAAATATTTTTGGTGTTGTTTGACATGAATTTAATTTGAATCTACTGAGCCACAACTTTATAAACTGTATTTTTTCATCTAAAACAGTTTATCCCCAAACAAAAAGAAACCATGTGTAAATAGAGTTTTCATATGCATTATTGAATTTTGTGTTTTTCATGGAGTTCCTTTTAAGTAATTTCCATAAACAAGCCTAGATCTAGAAAAAACATTAAAATCATGCTTTGAATTAGAAAGCTTGACATCATTCACAGCCAAAGCTGCAGCGTTTTATGTATCTTAACTTTGTGACTCACACTCTTTGGTGTTATTTCAACAAACTGCTTTTAACTAATGTTTCTGTGAGTGTGAGGCAGATAGTTTCTATGCATATGAAAAAGGAATGTTAGCACTGATTTATAAAAAAAACAGATAAAAAGTGTTTATGCAAACTTGTGTAGATTTCAGATGTACTTTGTCTCTTCAAACTTTTTTTTAAAGTTTGACAGCACAAAATACAACAAAAAGACCCCATTAACACTTGAGACCGGGGCTGTTTGCAAAGTTGCTGTGGGATACCCAGCGGATCTCCGTGATGACTTGCCCTGGACACAGACAGTCAGGGGTTTATTTACTAAAGCTGGAGAGTCCAAAATCAGACTCCCTTCTGCATAGAAACCAATCAGCTTCCAGGTTTCATTGCCAAAGCTTCATTGAACAAGCTGAGGTTAGAAGCTGATTGGTTTCTATGCAGAAGGGAGTCTGATTTTGGACTCTCCAGCTTTAGTAAATAAACCCCTCAGTGTCCAAGGCTGATCAGTAGGAGGTATACTACATTGCCAAAAGTATTGGGACGCCCCTCCAAATCATTGGATTCCAATCACCTCCATGGCCACAGGTGTATAAAATCAAGCACCTAGGCATGCAGACTGCTTCTACAAACATTTGTGAAAGAATGGATTGCTCTCAGGAGCTCAGTGAATTCAAATGTGGTACCGTGGTAGATTGCCACCTGTGCAATAAGTCCATCCGTGACATTTCCTTGCCACTAAATATTCCACGGCTAACTGTTAGTGGTATTATAACAAAGTGGAAGCAACTGGGAACAACAGCAATTCAGCCACGAAGTGGTAGGCCATGTAAAATGACAAAGCAGGGCTAGCGCATGCTGAAGCGCACAGTGCGCAGACGTTGCCAACTGTCTGCAGAGTCAATAGCTAAAGACCTCCAAGCTTCATGTGGTCTTCAGATTAGCACAAAAACAATGTGTAGAGAACTTAATTTAATGGGTTTCCATGGCCGAGCAGCTGCATTCAAGCCTTACATCACCAAGTGCAATGCAAAGCTACGGATGCAGCGGGGTAAAGCATGCCACCACTGGACTCTAGGGCAGTGGAGATGTGTTCTCTGGAGTGACGAATCACACTTCTCTGCCTGATAATCTGATGGATGTGTCTGGGTTTGGTGTTTGCCAGGAGAATGGCACTATTTGCATTGTGCCAAATGTCAAGTTTGGTGGAGGGGGGATTATGGTGTGGGGTTGTTTTTCAGGTGATGGGCTTGGTGTCTTAGTTCCAGTGAAGGGAAATCTTAAGTCGTCAGCATACCAAGACATTTTTTACAATTTCATGCTCTCAACTTTGTGGGAACAGTTTGGGGATGGCACCTTCCTGTTCTAATATGACTGCTCACCAGTGCACAAAGCAAGGTCCATAAAGGGCGGTGTTTGGGTATGCTGATGCACCCCTACAAATTCTTCCAGCACCTCCATAAAGCAGAGTCAAAATCCATAATCGCTGACAAGTATCAGAATTTTACCTGTCTTCATATATTTTCAGTTGCCTGGATCCACACAGCCCTAATGACAAGGGGTTTGTTTCTAGAGGGATACAAGGGCTCTTGGCCGCTGTTTCCGATGCTTTGCCTGTAGTTCAAGTTAACGGTGCTCCCTCAGGGCTATTCATTTAGGTGGATTGCTCTAGAGGAGAGGAGCTGCAATTGTATTTGGGTAGGAATAGAAAGGGGAAGGAGCTGCAGTGCGAGTGAGTGAGGAAACAGGACAGAGGGAAAGGAGGGAAGCTAATGTATCTGCTGTATTAGCATTTTTACTTCTCATAGACTTCTCATAGATTAAGAACTTGTATCATTTGCTCTGAGGCTAGGTTTGCAGCTATGCAGATTGTGTGGTTTCACAGTGTGTTTTGAATTTTCAAACACACGTTTTTGATGCGTTTTGCGATTTTTGAGGTTTTTTGCCAATAGGAAAGTATTGACTTTGATGCGACTTTGGATGGGGCCAACTTGGATGTGAGTTTGATGCGACTTTCCACTCTCTGGCACACAAGTAACATGAAAGTAGCATCAAAGTCAATACTCTCCTTTATTAGCAAAACAAAATGCAAAACACAAAAAAAAATAAATTTTTTTGGTGCGGGCCCATTGAAGTCTATAACACACAAACGCAATCTGCTTGAAGAAAAAAAGTCCCTGACCCTTTCCAAAAAACGCATCGGCTCAAAGCGCACAGATGTGAACTAGATCCATAGGAAATCATGCTAATTGGAGTGTAGTGTGTTTCTGCAAACTGGAAAATGCACTGAAATCCCCAAGTGTGAACCTGGGTTCAACCAGGGCTGTACAAGTCTCAGAAGTCTGGTTTTACAGCTTGCACCTTCTGCAGTGTCATGTTCCTGAGATTCTGAAAATGTATTGCTGGCTCCTGGAATGGACACACTTGCTCATAAAATCTGTCCAACATGGATCTAATAATTCTTGCTTTTATGTACTATTTGCTTGCATTGTTCATGTCAAAATATGCAGAAAGCACAAGACAGTCTAGAAAATGTGGAAACACACTTTAAAAATGAAAAAAAGAAAAAAAAAACTAAACAAACAGCAAAAAACTAAATTATTTTTTAAAGGATAAGTTCACTTTTACAAAAAAAATAATAAATGTGGGAATTCCTGCTTGCCTATTATCTGTTGATGCTGAAAGGGTGTTTGGTAGAGTGGGGTGGTCATTTTTGGCTCAAATGCTTTCTCAAATAGGCCTGGGTCCTGGTTTCAAACAAAAGGTTCTTGCTCTTTATCGCTCTCCTTCTGCCAGAATTCATCTCAACGGTTCTTTGACAACACGCTTCCCTATCACTAATGGAACTCGGCAAGGTTGTCTCCTCTCTTATATGTTCTGGTCATGAAGCATTTGGCAATCGCACTTCGCAACAATCCCAACGTCGCGGGTGTATCTGTGGGTTCACAGGAGGTTAAACTGTTTCTTTTCACGGATGATCTCTTGCTTTATGTCTCTAATCCTCAAGTGTCTCGGCCTTCTATTTTGTTGGAATTCCAATGGTACAGTGAGTTTAGCAATTTCAAGGTCAACTTAACGAAGACGGAGATTCTTAATGTTTCTATGTCACCTCTCTGGTTCCGTGAGTCCAGGGATAACTTTCCTTTCAAGCTTTGCCCTGGATCCCTTAAATATCTGGGTATTAAAATTCCTACTAATTTCTCTCATATTTTCTCTGAGAATTATACTCCTCTACTTCAATGCACGTTCCAGGGTCTCCACAAGTATGACCGTTGCCCCCGGTCTTCTTTCTTTATCTGTTCCAGACTCTGCCTATTGCCATCCTCCAGCCCTTTTTCAGGCGCTTGCAAACCGCTTTTAAGAGGTTTATCTGGGGTCCTCGAAGGTCAAGACTACATAAAACGATTTTGACGCTTCCCAAGCAGCTGGGCGGTGCGGGGGCTCCCGATATGCGTCTTTATCATGCAGCGGCGGTTCTTACTCATTTGTTGAACTGGTTTCATCACTCCTCTATGAAGCAGTGGGTTTCTTTGGAACGGGTCATGGTACCGTGTGATCTGCTGTCTCTTCCCTGGATAGTAGCTACATCTCAGTGCCCATCTTCTTCCTTACCATTTCTGACTGTTCAACTCCTGCGTACATGGGGTAGTGTGGTACTGTGACTTGGGGTCTCTTCCCTGGTTGGTCCCATGACCCATCTGTTTGGAAATCCCCAGTTTCCTCCAGCTTAATCTCATGGGCATTTCTTTTGTTGGAGCAGGGGCACCCATAGATGTTTGGTGCAAATACTTAGTTGTGGGTGTCTTCCGTCCTTCCCACATTCTTGCTCCTTGGATTGGACCGCCTTTGCCTAGTGGATGGAGTATAGACAGCTTAGCTCTTTTCTGCGCACCTTTGCTGACCTTGATTTGTTAACCAGGGACCCCACACCACTCAAATCTTTGTTCCTTCAGGATCCCGACTCTTTTGGAGTGAGTTGAGGAGATGGATCACATTGGAGGTATGGAGGTGCTCTTGGCTCAGGAATTGGGCACTTCAGAACGCTGTCGTCAGACTTGGTTCTCCTGGCATATGTATAGGTTGTCCTCCTCACTCCGTGCTTTCATGGCTACTTGACCTTTTTCTCTCTTTCTTGTTCATGATGGTTTGTTTTCTTACTGGTTGCTTTTCCTCAGGCGGATCTAATTTTCTTTCTTTTCCTTTTCTTCCTTCTCTCTTCTTTCCCTTTCTTTTTCCGCTCTCCCCTTTTCTTATCTCCCCTCCCTCCCTCCCCTCCCTCCCCTCTCCCTCCTATTTTTGTTTTTCTGGGCGAATGCTTTCTGGAAGGGGAGGGGTGTGGACTGCTGTGGTGGGTTCCAATGCTCCTTTCCTTTTTTTTCTGGCTGATCTCAATTGTTCTGTATGATACATCATCCCTAATGCATGCCATAGACGGGTCGAAAACCAGACATTTAAAAAAAAAAAAAAACGAAAAAACAGTCGTTCAATAGGCCGATGTTACCACCAACAGTAAAAAAAAATCAGCTGATTTTCATTCCGTCTACGGCCGGCATTTAATTACTTCTGTCCCTTGCAGAGAGCTGCGCTATTATATTTGACATGAAAAAGTATTGTGGTTGCAACAATGTATCTATTTGTATCCATTTCGGATACAGATGGTTTTATTCGGATACAAATAGATACATTGTTGCAACCGCAATACTTTTTCATGTCAAATATAAGAGCGGACTGGAATTCTTTTTCTTTCTTTTCTTTTTCTTCTTCTTTTTCTCCTTCTGCTTCCTCTTCTTTTTCTTCTTCTTTTTCTTCTTCTTCCTCTTCGGCCAATTTGCCCATCATTGCCAGGAAAATCGGCCAATTTTTTTCCAACTTCACCGATTAAAAAAATGTGCCAAAATCTCGAAAAACGGCCGACCAATTAACCCACTATTGGTGCGAAAATCGGCCGATTTTCGACCCGTCTATGGCCTGCATTAGTGTTTGTGCTTTTTTTTTTTGTGGTTCTTTTAGTCTTTCTTATCTGTACCCTTCGGGGGCTTGATATTGTTTGTACAACAAGACTATTTGCACTTTACCCTTGGGTCTGCAGTTGGAGCTACGCACTGCCAGACTGTTATTGTTTATCATTGCCTCATGTTCTATTGCCTACCCTCCTTCTCTTCTCCTTCCCTCTCCCTCCCTTAGTCCCTTTTTGTTGTACTCCCTACCATTGTATTGTTTATGTGCCAGTTTGACATTTTTTTGTAGTTTCTGAAAAGCTTTAATAAACTGAGATTGATCACAAATAATCAATAAATGCACATTTTTGTTTTGCAGGTAAAAAAAAATCATTTTTAAATTTTTTTTGTTAGGAGCCTGTAAAGCATTGTACCCACGATCAGCAGATTGTGGGCGTAATGCCACAGTCCTGCAGACTGTCTGTGTGTCTTTCTGCCTGTACCTGCGATACATGCAGGCAGGCCATACACTATACAATCTTCTTGAGAATTGTGCTTTAGATTTACCAAAAACCATATAATATGAGGTCAAACCTAAACAACACTTTCAATTGTATCCAATTAGGCAAGCCCTTGCACTACATAGTTGAAGGTAAATCTAAAGGAAATTGGGCAGAAATTGGACAGAAAATTTTAAGAAAATTGTATAGTGTATGGCCAGCATTACACTCTGACAGGAAGCGCAATGAACTACCTAGAGTAATCAACAGTGCCCTGGCAGTTCATTGAGAACTGCAAGCTGACACAGCCTAATGCAGGCCATACATGGGTCGAATTCCAAACAAATTTTCTTTAGAAAATCGGAAATTTCGTGCATTTTGTAATCTGATGGTGCCACCATTGATTTCGAAATTCAACCAACCAAGCCTTCAATTTCAATTTTGTTGCTACAGAAAATAATTTTCTTTTCTTCCCAGGTCATAGCTCACGCTCATTTCCTTTTTTTTTTTAATTTCTCACACGATTCTCCCATCAGTGATTAGAAATTCGTTCATTTTTCAAAACATTTCCAACATGCCCAATCACTCCAATTTGATGTTGACACGAAAATTGGCCTTTTCTGTGACCCAATAATGGTGCAAAATTCGAACGAAAATTCTTAAAAAAGATTTTCGAAAGAAAATTCTTTCGGAATTTGACCCGTGTATGGCCGGCTTTAGAAAAAAAATAAGGTAGTTTTGAAATTGATGGCAGCAACATAAAAGTGGGGACAGGGTATAAAAAAGGTGGCAAAGTGAAGTGGTACTAACATTGAGAATCTTGGAGCACATTTTGCAACTAATTATGTTAATTGGCAACAAGTCAATAACATGATCAGTTATAAAACGAGCATCTTAGAGAGTCAGAGGGGGAGATTTACTAAAACTGAAAGCAGGTGCAGGTGGTGCAGGTGGTGCAGCTGTTCATTGTAACCAATCAGCTTCTAAATTCAGCTTGTTCAATGAAGCTTTGACAATAAGGCCCCTTTCACAAGGGCGTTCTGTTTTTTGTCATCAGTTCAATCACGTTTTTTCCAAGAAAAAACGGATCAGTTCACATCAGTTTTTCATCAGTTATATCAGTTTTTCATCAGTTTACATCCAATTTTCATCAGTTTACATCAGTTTTTCATCTGTTTTTCATCAGTTACATCTGTTTTTTAATCAGTTTACATATGTTTTTGTCCATTTACATCTGTTTTGCATTCATTTACATCTGTTTGCATCCATTTGCATTAATTTTAATTTGTTTACATCCATTTTTGTCAGTTTACATCCGTTTATATCCATTTTGTCTGTTTACATTCATTTTTCATCCATTCTGTTTTTTTAATGAAAGAAAAATAGGCATTCTCTTCCTCTTAAAAAAACAGATGCTAATGGCATGCGGACATTAACGAATGTAAACAGATGATCATCTGTTTACATCCTCTAGTCCATAGAAATATATGGGTGTCCATTTTTTATCTGTAAACGGACAGATGAAAAAAGGACATATGGAACACTCGTGAGAAAGGGGCCTAAGGCAGGCCATAAACAGGCCGTTTATCGGCTGATAAACGAAACATCGGTCGCCCCCGTTGCCGATGCTGCGACCAACGACGTTTTTCGTGGATTTTCCAGCATGACCGATAAAACTAAACGAGAAGATCCGCGAAAAATGGCCGATGGGCTGCCCCCACTAACGGCGTGAATAAACGACCCATCTATGGCCTGCATAACACCTAGTAGCTGATTGGTTTCTATGCACAGCTGTGCCAGATTCATTATGCTCCAGTTTCAGTAAATCTCTGCCAGTGTCAGAGAGTAAAGATGAGCAGAGGTTCACCAATCTGTGAAAAGCTGCGTCCAAAAATTGTTGAACAATTTCAGAATAATGTTCCTCAATGTAAGATTGAATTGACTTTAACCGCTTAGCTGCCGCTGTATAGCAGATATACTGCTACACGGTGGCACGGGTGTGCAAAATCACGTATTTCCCGCGATTTCTGGCAATATTACACTATGTAAGTTTTTCTCTTTGATGATACGGTGGAGCAAACTAGGGAGCCACGGTGAGGACCTGAAAGAGGATCTTATCTTGGAGAGGCTATCATTGAGCTGATGAAAAGAGGGTATAGGATTCCCCATAAAATCCTAAAGGCTTTTCATTCACCAAAATCTGGTGAGTGCATTTGATTTTGGTGTACAAGGGTGAAAGGTGGAAGGCTAGAAAAATTATTTGGAGTTCGTATTTCTCACCACAAGGGAGTTTTTATGGTGTCCTTTTCTTGAAAATTTTTTCTGATACAGATATGCACATATTGATATGGGACATTTATATTTTGTGATTTATTAATACTTGATTTTATGTCTATTTTGCGCTGTTTATTTATATATTTCATTGTTTGTGTATTCACATTTTTTGCACAGCAGCAATTTAGAAGGGTTTCACTTAATTTGTATTTGGCGCAGGAATATCTTTCTTTTAAATACCAACAAAAGAAAGCTCAATTCGTGTGAAAAAAAGGACGTAAATTTAATCTGGGTGCGACATTGCATGAGCACGCAATTGTCAGTTAAAGTAACGCAGCACCGTAACGCAAGAAATGGCCTGGTCAGGAAGGGGTGTAAATCCTCAGGAAGGCAAGTGGTTAAATATATCATCATCTATAATATCAAGGGACAAGACCACCAGATGTGGAGAAAGAAATCACATCCTCTTCTTAAAGTGGCGTTCCACTCAAAAGAAGAAACTCTGCTTATTTGCCTCCTCCCCCCCTCCACTTCCATATTTGGCACCTTTTGGGGGGGAGGGGGGAGTGAGTACCTGGTTTTGACAGGTACCCTCTCCAACTTCGACCCCCTTCTTGCTTTCGTAGTCTCCTGGGAACTTTCACAGGTTCCAGAAGACTGTCGGACCAATCAGGAAGTGCGGCGCGACTCACGCATGTGCAGTGGGCACCAGGCTGTGAAGCTGCAAGCTGTCACAGCCTGGTGCCCACAGTAGAGATGCCGGTGCCGTGTTGGACAGAAGAAGAGAAGGGACGGTGCGGGTGAGTACATCGCTGGACCCCGGGACAGGTAAGTCTGTGTTTATTAAACGTCAGCAACTACAGTTTTTGTAGCTGCTGACTTTTAATAAACTCAAAACGTCTTGAACTCTACTTTAAGCAATGGGGTTGATTTACTAAAGGCAAATAGGCTGTGCACTGCAAGTGCATTTGAAGTGCAGTTGCCCTAGATCTGAGGGGAACCTCTGCTGATTTCTATCATCCAGTCATGTGCAAACAAAAAATGTTTTTTTTATTCTCCTTGCATGTTCCCCTCAGATCTAGAGCAACTGCACTTGTAGTGCCCAGACTATTTGTCTGCAGTAAATCAACCCCAAAGAGGTATTGTATTGGCAAAATGCTTTATAAAATGCAAGGAGCTACTGTATTTTTTTCAGATATCATTTGCTGGCGTCATTATCTGGATTTAGAATATGTTGTATGCTGTCAGGATCAGAGTTTCCCAGAATCCTTTTGAATAGCACCTGCTTCACACTCCCACACTCCCCCACTCAGTCTCTGAAGGGCAAAATTCCAGCTGATAAGGACGAACATGGCATACAATTCTGGGCTCAATAACAATCTAGTTCTGATGAATTTACTAAAGAATAATGCCATCCATACTTATATTAAAAACTGATCATTTACAAAGGGCAGCAAAATGATTCATTTTGTAAACACCATTTGTTACCTATTGTATTCCTTTGTCTAGACCAGTGGTGGGCAACCTTTTTTTTCAACTGAGCCAAATCTCGCCAAAACCATGATTGAAAATTATTTTGAGAGCCACATTTTTAAAACTGAAAATACATAGGATGGTACACTGTTTTTAGTTTCAATAAGTTTTTATAGTAATTAATCCCCCATATAGTAATTCATCCCCCATAGTAATTCATCCCCCATATAGTAATTCATCCCCCATAGTAATTCATCCCTAATAGTAATTCATCCCCCATATAGTAATTCATCCCCCATAGTAATTCATCCCCCATATAGTAATTAATCCCCCATATAGTAATTCATCCCCCATATAGTAATTCATCCCCCATAGTAATTCATCCCCCATATAGTAATTCATCCCCCATAGCAATTCATCCCCCATATAGTAATTCATCCCCCATAGTAATTCATCCCCCATATAGTAATTCATCCCCCATAGTAATTCATCCCCCATATAGTAATTCATCCCCCATATAGTAATTCATCCCCCATAGTAATTCATCCCCCATATAGTAATTCATCCCCCATAGTAATTCATCCCCCCTATAGTAATTCATCCCCCCCTATAGTAATTCATCCCCCATAGTAATTCATCCCCCATATAGTAATTCATCCCCCCTATAGTAATTCATCCCCCATAGTAATTCATCCCCCCTATAGTAATTCATCCCCCATATAGTAATTCATCCCCCATAGTAATTCATCCCCCCTATAGTAATTCATCCCCCATAGTAATTCATCCCCCATATAGTAATTCATCCCCCATATTAATTCATCCCTCATATAGTAGTAGTAAGTAAGTAGCAAGTAGTAAGCCAAGTCCCCCCTGTGTCAATTCACTTACCTTTGCTCTGCGCGTTCCTCTCGCCGTGTTCCCGCGCCGTTCCGGTCTTCAGGGCAGACTGTGAGAGGAGCCTAGCTCCTCTCACGTTTGTCACGCTGCCCCGCCTACACACATCCTGACAGCCAATCACTGGCTATCAGGATGTGAGTGGCAGCGAGACTGGCCAATCATTGCATTTGAGCGCGCTGCCCTGGCTGTTTTTTTTTTGGATCACGCTGCAGAGTCCCTGCCACCCGAGAGGAGGGAGGGGAGCGGGCTCCTGGCACACAAGAGCCGCATTAAAGCGTGTAAAGAGCCACATGTGGCTCGCGAGCCACGGCTTGCCGACCACTGGTCTAGACAGTGTGTTGGGTTTCCAGTGTGCTGAATTTCAATTGTTCAAATGTAGTTTGGTGGCGTGGGAAAACTATAGAAACAATTTCATGTTATGCCAGTGTATTGTATCCTGTAAAAATGGAGCAAACAATTAGGTCATGAATATCGTTTCTTAACCTGTTGGCGCTGACAGTATACAAATATGCAGCTACTTGCGATCAGGACCTCTCCGATCATGTGAATGCTGTGACAGCCAATCACGGCAGTCATGTGACCCTAAACCCCTCCCCACCTCTCGGCATCACAAACCCCTTAAAGGGCTGGGAGGCACCGGAGCCAAGGGGTTACGTTTATTTCACTGTTCCGCTTAAATGCTTTCCCTGCCAAGGATGTGCACTACCAGGGGCGGACTGACAACTCAT
Organism: Staurois parvus; assembly: GCF_062004578.1. NCBI lineage: Eukaryota > Metazoa > Chordata > Amphibia > Anura > Ranidae > Staurois > Staurois parvus. The sequence goes on from NW_028318345.1 coordinate 1,513,535, forward strand.
GGGGCATCCGGGCAATAGGGGATCATGGGGCCCCTGTGTCCTTGCCCAAACTCAAAAAAGCCTATGAAAAAGGCATCTCATGGGCATCTCATGGGAAAAAGGCATCTCATGGGGCCCCCTACTGACCCCGGGCTCTCGGGCAGTGCCCGAGTTTCCAAATGGTCAGTCCGCCCCTGTGCACTACACATCATGGAAGTGAAAGGGTTTAAAACAAGCTCATAGGTTTTTTCTCCTTACCAGGTAATCAGGAAGACATCAAGGAACATCTGTCCCACAATGTCCTCTGAAATGAATGAACCAAGAAGTGCTCAGCTTTGAACATGACATGAGTTCAGAACTTTGAGAATCTGTCAGCTTTTGCAAGACAGAGGATTGAGCAGAGGGCAGGGGAGATATTTAAGGCTAACTCCACCTTTTGCAGCATGTTCCACCCATATCTAGGATATAACAGCTAGGTAATCCCTACAGTGACAGTGAGAAGATTTACAAAAACTGAAGCACTCTGGTGCAGCTGTTCATGGTAGCCAATCAGCTTCTAACTTCAGCTTGTTCAGTTACGCTTTGACAATAAAACCTGGAAGCTGATTGGTTTCTATACAGAGCTGCACCAGATTTAGTAGTCTCCAGTTTTAATAAATAACCCCTACTAAGTGGGAGTTTATCTACCCCACAGCTGCTGTCAATTTTGACATTGGCCACAGATGGGCTTGTACCTATAAATGGAATATAAGGTCTGTAATTACCACACTCATTAAAGGATAAGTTCACCTTTCATAACATGTTACATGGTACACCCATATTCAGGGTGTACCATGCAACATGTTATGAATGCACCGGCCCCCGCTCCCCCACTTTGACAGCTATCTTCTCTCCCCCCGCTGTCAAATAAAAAAAAAAACATGACCGCATGGGGCTCTGCCTGCCCAGCCGCATCACTCATTCACAGTTCTCTGTGGATAAAAAACTACAAGTCCTGATAGCCATAGCAGCTGTTGGCTTGTTGTTCTCAATGAACTACCATGGCGCTGTGGAGTGCTGTGGTAGTTCATTGATTCTTCCTGTCAGTATATCTTCTTGCTTGTACATCCCATACGGGCAAGCAGATATACTGACAGATCTACAGAAGACCTGCATGGCACCAGTGATCTGCTGATTGGTGGTGCAATGGTTTCCAGGCTCCTGCAACCAAAAAAAAATAAATGCACTTTTTTTTACCTGCAAAAAAATGTGCATTTATTATTTTTGGTAAAAAGGTGAACTTATCCTTTAACACTTCCTCCAGCTCTGTAACTGAAAGTCTGTACCACGGTATGAACATAGAACTGGAGGAAGGGTCTGCAGGAGCCTGACATTGCACCTGTGATCCACTAATCATTCCGTGAAGACTGAGAGTGAGCATTGCAGTCACTTATGCAGAAGTTATTTTCTTATTCCAGGTCACAATCCTGCACCATGTCCTTTTGTCTCTTTTGGTCATAAGCTTATGCTTATAGGACGACGTTTTCCCTAAAACTGTATATGCCGTCATAACCTTTGATACAGAGGTTACAGAGGCACCAGCTAAGCGGGCACCATCAATTTGCCCTCAATGAAGCTCAGTAAGCTCTGACATGATTCCATATTATTAACAGAGCACACACTGAATGATGAAGGTGAGGCTTCCCACCTATTAGCTAGGTGTCTCATCACACAGTGTAAACAAAAGAATGTTACATCACTTCCACTTTCAAGGCAAAACTTGTCATCACTTTCACACCTGCAAATCATGTAGTGTTTCCATTTTTTTCTCGAACCCCTGTATACCTTCTATGTGTTTCCCAGCAGCCTCCCAGGATATGTTTAGCAATCTTGGTGCTGGTTATGGAACAGAGCAATTTTTATATTTTTGCTATGGGCCTATTTCATTTATGATAACGTTTCTTATAGTCATTTCTTAAAATAACACAGTAATGCAGATTTTTTTTTACTTGTAAGGTGAATTTAACTGACATCAGGGGCGGACTGACCATTTGGAAACTCGGGCACTGCCGAGGGCCTGGGGTCAGTAGGGGGCCCCATGAGATGCCTCTGGTATCTTTTTCATAGGCTTTTTTGAGTTTGGCAAGGGCACAGGGGTCCCATGATCCCCTATTGCCCGGGGGCCCCATGAGTTGTCAGTCCGCCCCTGACTGACATCATATGCAGATCAAAGGGTAACCCTTTTTCACCTGCATATGAATGAGGGTAAATACAATTTAATATGAATGCTAATTCACCCCGCACTGCTATATGGTAAATGTCTGCAAGCAATATCCATCTGTACTATCACCCATGCCATGTATGGATGCTAATTCACCCTGCACTGCTATATGATATATCTATACTGCTTTTAAAATCCACCTCTAACTGAAGCTGATTCAGAACTATCAGTGTTCTTGGTCATTCTTACTGCTTCCAAAATCTCTAACTCTGTGCATATTACTGTGGTGTTTATTTTGCACTTATTGTCTAACCCAAATTTATGAGTTGATCCTAATCTTTACAACTGTGCTCTCTTGTTGTCTCTTGTAGTCCTCCTTTGGTTTGAGAAGTTTGACCTGCTGCCATGTGTCTCTGCTATGCATTCCTAATTGATTAATTGGCAATACCCCCACCCAACTCAGTATAAATTTAGGCCTTCCTTAGGGGAGGCACAGCCGGGGGCAGCACAGCCAGGGGTAGCATTGACAACTATCATCTTGGCTAAAGTAATGATCGTGGCTTAAGTGTTGAGCAGGGGCAGACTGACCATTTGGGAACTCAGGCACTGCCCGAGGTCCCGGGGTCAGTAGGGGGCCCCATGAGATGCCCCTGGTACCTTTCATAGGCTTTTTTGGGTGTGGTTTGAGTGTGGGCAAGGACACAGGGGCTCCATGATCCCCTATTGCCCGGGGGCCCCATGAGTTGCCAATCCACCCCTGGTGTTGAGCATTGCACTTCGGCTCTGCCCTCCTGCTCTTTTGTTCTCTCTTGTAGTCCCCCTTTGGTGTGAGACGTTTTCCCTGCTAGCCATGTGTCTCTGCTATGCATTCCTAATTGATTAATTAACAATACCCCCACCCAACTCAGTATAAATTTAGGCCTTCCTTAGGGGAGGCACAGCCAGGGGCAGCACAGCCAGGGGTAGCATTGGCAACTATCATCTTGGCTAAAGTATTGATCGTGGCTTATGTACTGAGCATTGCTCTTCGGTTCTGCCCTCCTGCTCTGTTGTTATCTCTTGTAGTCCTCCTATGGTGTGAGAAGTTTGCCAAGCTAGCTATATGTCTCTGCTATGCATTCCTAATTGATTAATTAGCAATACCCCCACCCAACTCGGTATAAATTTAATCCTTCCTTAGGGGAGGCACAGCCAGGGGCAGCGCAGCCAGAGGTAGCATTGGCAACTATCATCTTGGCTTAAGTATTGAGCATTGCACTGTAGCTTTGCACTTCAGCAAATGCACAAAGTGAGAAACCACAGCAGACAAGTTCAAATACTAAACATACTACAAGTGACCTGTTTCCTCATCCAGCTCTTTCAGATCTTACCAAGTCTATTTCTTCATCTCACCACTCTGTAACATGCACTCCCTACTCCTCCTTCTCACAGTTGTATCCTCTCTCTTTAAACTCTCTCTCCTTCACCCCTCTTCTCCACCCCACAGCTTTTATATATATATATATATATATATATATATATATATATATATATATATATATATCATCCTCACTCCTGTCTTCACCTTATTACTGTACTCATAAACTCCTGCTAACCCACATACTAATAAAACCTCCAGGACACTGGGAACTGTCCCTCCATATAAGTCATATTCCCATATTACCTCCCTCACCCTTCTGCTTCTCCTAACATTTCCCCAAATCCTGGACCACCATATTTTTCCTTTGACCAATTCACCTGGCAACCCCTATCCTCTAACAGCGGCCGCAATTCATACAATCTGGTTACCATTCCTCTTCTTCCTAGAACCAGCCTCTTCTTTTCCTGTGCCCTTTGGAATGACAACTCTGTCTGTAACAAACTCACCTTTGCCCATGACCTTTTTATCACAAACTCCTTTAACCTGCTTGCAATTACAGAAACTTGGCTTCATGAATCTGACTTTCCCTCTCCTGCTGCCCTCTCCCATGGTGGTCTCCTCTGGACTCACTCTCCCAGGCCTAGTGGATGGAAAGCAGGTGGAGTTGGAATCCTCCTATCCCCACAAAGCACTTTTCAGGTCCTTTATTCACCTCCATCTCTGTCCCTCTCCTCATTTGAAGTTCACTGTATTTGTCTGTTCTCTCCAGTTTCTTTGAGAATTGCTGTGATCTATCGGCCTCCTGGACCGGTATCAAGCTTCCTTCATGACTTCTCTGCCTGGCTCCAATACTTTCTCTTTTCTGAAATTCCCACAATCATTGTTGGTGACTTCAACATCCCTGTTAATCTTAACACTCCTGCTACTTCTAAACTCCTGAGCCTAACCACTTCTTTTGACCTAAAACAATGGACACGTGGTTCTACTCACTCCAATGGTAACTGCCTCGACCTTGAATTCTCCTACCTATGCACTCCTTGCAACAACACCAACTTTCATTTTCCTCTCTCTGATCACTCCCTTATTAGCTTCACTCTCTCCTTGGCTTCCTCCTCCTTGTCTTCCAACTACCAAACAGTTACCTGTAGAAACCTTCGCTATCTTAACCCCTCTTCTTTTTTCGGCAACAGATTGTCTCTATGACAAAATCTCAGCCCTGTCCTGCCCAGCCTGGCCACTTTTGTCTACAACAGTTTACTGTCATCCACCGTGGACACATTGGCCCCCCTCACTACACACAGAATTAGGTCCCGACCACTACAGCCCTGGCAAACAGACAATACCAGATGCCTCAAAAAACGTAGCTGTGCTCTGGAGCGTTTATGGCGTAAGACTAAGAGCAAGCAAGACTTCGATCAATATAAATCTGCCATTCAAAAATACAACTCCTGTCTCCACACTGCCAAACAGACCTATTTTATCACTCTCATTAAAACCCTCTCAGGCAATCCCCGTCAACTCTTTTCTACATTTAACTCTCTAATTCGTCCTTCTTTTCCTCTACCCACTAACTCACTCACTGCCCAGGAGATCAATAATCACTTCAAAAATAAGATTGATACAATTTGTGACCAGATCTCCACTGTACAGGTATCTCCCTCAACCTACACTCCTTGTCCACCTGCACAATATATGCTTCCCTTGTTTAACCCAGCTACTGGAAAGAGGAGCAGCATGTTTGTGGTATGCCCTGGGAATTTCATTAAATTTTATTAGGGAGTACCTCCTACACCCTGGGTTTCCAACTAGTGAAACATCAGCTTCTGACTGATTGTATTTTACTGCTTAACACAATCTTTAAAACTATAATGTAGATCAGTGGTGTCCAGCCAGCATCTTGGGCCATGTACAATTCTCAGTACCTTCTAGTGGCTCCCAGCAATTTCTTAGTACCTGTCTTTCTGTACAGCTGTATAACTGCATAACTGTGAGTTTGTGCAGATTTTGTTTATACTTTACGAGTAAATTATTTTCAAAGTTATATAACTGTAGAAAATTTTAGTGTCTTTTCTACTTGCTAGTTTTACCGTGGCCACTAAGTTTTTAGAGGTTGGGGACCTCTGCTATATGTGCCTATATATTCACATATTAATAAACAATGTACAGTTCATGGGTTACATGCAATCTTTCTGAACACTTGCTGCTTTAAAAACTACAAAACTAAAGAAGTAGAAAATGTTCACTTGGAAAAGTGAGCATAGTGAATCTGTGCTCACCTTTATTCATCGAGTCAGGCACAAGGTAAAAAATTTCTCTTGCACATAATTAGGTATTCAAAATGAACACAACTATATTTTTCTGAATGAACATTCTCTACTCCATTAGTAAATTAATCCTTTTAGGTCATTTATCATACAGAGCTAAATCATGACCCTTCAAGCTGCGATAATAGAACAATTGCCAGCCATTACATTCAGGTGTCTGTAGAGTTAACAGGAGTATACAAAACAATTTTTAAATAGTCTGCAGGATGCTCAAATTAAGCTATGTCAGCAGTCAAAGAAAAAAGCTCAGACCATCTCCAAAAATAATGCAAATATGGAACATAAGTTTGCATCTTGGACATCTTCCAGAACTTGCTGCTCGGTTTCTGGTCATGATTAAGTCATTATATTAATATGACTCATTTTTCATAGGTAAATCTACATGTGGAAAACATTAATATTCATATCCTTGGCTGCTCACTTTGTCATTTCTAATCAGGTTAATTAAAGGGTGTTAATACATTCAAACCACAAGGAAAAGCCATGGGAATTGTTAGAGAATAAGGCCTCATGCACACTGATAATTATTTTAACTCCCCTAGAAGCCAACAACGTTTTGGGCAAAAAAAGCTTGATGCTTGTAAAAGTGTGTAACACATTTACACGTGTTTATTCAAGTGTTTGGGCATTAATTAATTCGATTGGCCAGAATAAATAACTTATTCTGGCCATTTAAATAAATTAACACTCATGAGTTAAATGCGCCTAGCATTTAGGTGCATTGGGTACATTCACACACGTTTAAGCACGGCAAGCATTTTTTCAACCAAAACTCTGCTACTCCAGGATGTCCTGGCAGTGGGTTTTTTTCCTGCCACTAAACTCTCCTGCCACAAACCACTACTAAGATCCTATGTGTGCCTAAAAATCACACACATATACACACATTAAACTGGATGGACCTGTGCCTTTTTTCAACCTTATAAACTGTGGGGCTGATTTACAAAAACTGGAAAGTGCAAAATCTAGTGCAACTGTGCATAGTAGCCAATCAGCTTCTATTCTTGTGCAAATAAGCTTTGACAATAAAACCTGGAAGCTGATTGGTTTCCATGCAGAGCTGCACCAGATTTTGAACCATGCAGTTTTAGTAAATAACCCAGGGTAACTATCTTCTGGGTGAAAGTGGTAAATATAAAGTATACAGTTGCAAGAAAAAGTATGCGAACCCTTTGGGATTCCGTGGAGTTTTGCATGAATTTGGCATAAAATGTGCTCTGAACGTCATCTAAGTCACAACAATAGAAGAACACAGTCTGCTGAACATAACACTACACAAACATTAGATGTTGCCAGGGTTTAATTGCACATAACATGTAAACATTCGCAGTGCAGAGAGGAAAAAGTATGTGAACCTTTGGACTTAATAACTGGTTGACCCTCCTTTGGCAGCAATAACCTCAACCAAACGTTTCCTGTAGTTGCAGATCAGACCTGCACAACGATCTGGAGTAATTTTGGACCACTCCTCTTCACAAAACTGTTTCAGTGTAGCAATATTCTTGGGACGTCTGGTGTGAATCGCTCTCTTAAGGTCATGCCACAGCATTTCAATCGGGTTGAGGTCAGGACTCTGACTGGGCCACTCCAGAAGGCGTATTCTGTGCTGTTGCAGCCATTGTTTTGCTGAATTACTTGTATGCTTTGGGTCATTGTCCTGTTGCATCACCCATCCTCTGCGGAGCTTCAGTTGGCGGACAGATGGTCGTATGTTTTTCTGCAAAATGTCTTGATAAACTCAGGAATTCATTTTCCCATCAATGACAACAATCCGTCCAGGCCCTGAGGCAGCAAAGCAGCCCCAAACCATGATGCTCCCTCCGCCATGTTTTACAGTGGGGATGAGGTTTTGATGTTGGTGTGCTGTGCCTTTTTTTATCCACACATAGTGTTGTGTGTTCTTCCCAAACAACTCAATCTTGGTTTCATCTGTCCACAGTATATTTTGCCAGTAGTGCTGTGGAACATCCAGGTGCTCTTTTGCAAACTTCAAACGTGCTGCAATATTCTTTTTGGACAGCAATGGTTTCCTCCGTGGTGTCCTCCCATGTACTCCATTCTTGTTTAATGTTTTCCTTATTGTAGATGTGTCAACAAAAATGTTAGCATGTGATGTGCCAGAGATTTCTGTAGGTCTTTAGCTGACACTCTGGGATTCTTCTTTACCTCATGCAGCATTCTGCGCAGTGCTCTTGCAGTCATTTTTACAGGACGACCACGCCTAGGGAGAGTAGCAACAGTGCTAAACTTTCTCCAGTTGTAGACAGTCTGTCTTACCGTGGACACATGAACATCAGGGCATTTGGAGATACTTTTGTAACCCTTTCCAGCTTCATGCAAGTCAACAATTCTTGATCGTAGGTCTTCTGAGAGCTCTTTTCTGCGAGGCATGGTTCACATCAGACAGTGCTTCTTGAAACCAGTAAACCCAAAACAGGTGTGTGTTTTTTAAGGGCAGGACAGCTGTCAGCAACACATCCAATATCATCACACTGATTGGAGTCAAGGTTGGCTCACTCCTGGCTCCAATTAGCTCTGGGAGAAGTCATTAAGCTAGGGCCTCACATACTTTTTCCTCCCTGCACAGTGAATGTTTACATGTTATGTGCAATTAAACCATGGCAACATCTAATGTTTGTGTAGTATTATGTTCAGCAGACTGTGTTCTTCTATTGGTGTGACTTAGATGACGTTCAGAGCACATTTTATGCCCAATTCATGCAAAACTCCACGTAATCCGAAGGGGTTCACATACTTTTTCTTGCAACTGTATGTAGCACCCTCTAGTTTGCTACTAGGGTGAGTGTAGGTAAATTTATATTGTAAGACTCATGGTAACTGTACAAGTCTGTGATTAGGTTGGGTTACTGCAGGACAGACTGAGTGGCTTAACAGGTTGGTACTCTATCACCTCCACCTGGTTCTGGAGGATGATAGAAACTTCCAGAAGCCAGTGAGCAGAAGGGGTGGAGACCTAATCTGCATGTTTGTGGGAGTCTAACCAATCCCAGGTTTGGAGGCCCTGGTAGAGTGGTGAGGGCAACCCATAAATACAGGAGAGCCAGACTGGCAGGGGAGTTGGGTGGAAGATGAGTACTGAGGAGGTTGTCAGTAGCCTGGGAGGGGTCCCCTATGTCTAGGGGGGGGGGGCTGACCTCCAGGCTGGGCTCAGGCTGGTTCAGGTGGATCCATTCAGCATCACAGTATGAATAGGATCAAGGCCTGGGAGCAGTGGGATCAAGGAGGACAGCATGAGTAAATTAGCACACCCAGAGATTCACAAGGGGAAAGGCTGCCATGTGTAGCAAGCTTTCAAAGGACAACATTGTGCTTAACCCTTTATGCTTGTCCTGGGAGATCTTCAGAGCAGCCAGGAGGGCTGGTAGTGTCTCTGCAGGCTGAGGAGCTGGGAGCAGTTCTACAGGGAAGAGGATATATTTCTGCATGCAGTTAGCAACAAGCTAAGCTAACTTTCAGAGGGGCTGAGAGTCCCTGGCTCGTAAGGGGCAGTTGCTACTGATCCCTAATGACTGTTGGCTTTCAAGGAAAGAACAGTCCAGAATCTGTTTCTGTAAATAAGAAGCAAGTTGTCCATTTGCATTGATTCAGTCAAGTCAGGCATCTCATAATCCCTGTTACCCTGTCCAAGTTATATCCCATAAAAAAAATAACACAAACCAAGCTCATGGAATGTTCACTGGCTGTGGATGCAAGTGTGGAAGTTTGAACCTACTGAAAGTTTGACCGTGAGCTTCGAACAGGGACAATTTACTGAGCAGTATCTTACCGCAGCTGGGTATGTTGCAGCTACTAAAATACTGCATGAGTTATATTATTAAGTCATGCTGTATTTTAGTAGAGAAAACATTTTTTAATGTTTCAGCTGTCAGTGGGGCAGCTGAATGTCAAAAGAACTGTCGTCACTGCCCGAAAATTAAAATAAAAAAAAACAGTGTGGGGTCCCCCCTCCCATCCATATCAAGCTCTCCAGGTTCCCGCAGCCACAACCACCCGCAGCCGCGTGCTTCTCTTGCGAGATGCAAGGGGGGTACCATTCATTCTGAATGGCACCCCCACACATCTCATCCAGCAGGTCGATTGCAGTATAATTGGGGATGCAAAAAGATGTGGTTTTCACATGGATGCATTTCAGGAAAGGTGCATGCATCTTTTCTTTGAGTGCAACACAGCCTGCACTAGTGAACCGGTCCTTAATTTACATGACTTGTAACTGCATAACTTCTTAACCCCCCTGGTGGTATTCCCGAGTGTAGCTCGGGGTAAAGTTTCAGTACCACAAGAGGTAACCCCGAGCTACACTCGGAAATACCATGCTGCGCTGCTCCAGGATCCCTCGATCACTTACCTTGTCCCGCGCTCCTGCGATGTCCCTCCTGCAGTGTCCCCTGTAATGTCCTCCGGCGGATGCCGGCATCTGTCATCTGCGTTCCGTCCCCTGCGAGCGTCGGGACGTACGGGGGATGGAAGGGCGGGAAATTTGAAAATGAAAAAAAAAGTGACATTCACTAAATACACTATAATCGCATAGTAAAACATTACTGTATCAAACCATTTCACATACATTTTGTCCCGAGTGCTTTGTCCTGTGCCCTGCCTGCATTTTTACTGTTCTTTCTGCCTGGAAAATGAGAAACATCCATGGCGTCCAAAAAGCGTCCCTTTAGGTCAAAAGCGGTTTTAGACCAGCTAGAGAACAGCGATAGTAAATTAGAACTACTTGCAGAATTGAGTGATAATGATTTATGGGGAAATTTGTCATCGGACACTGAAAAGGATTTTGCGACTTTGCTCAGTGATGTGCGAACTTTGCGCTCAATTTCAAATTTCAGTGTTTTTGGTTTGATTATAGTATTGAATTAAATTTATTATTATATTATTTTTTTTATGAATATTTATTAAATTATAATTTATGATTTTGTGTCTCAAATTGTAACATACCCGGGATGTTTACTAGACTCTTGTTCGGACAGATTTCAGTGAGTTATTCCTAAAAATTACAGGCCTACAATAAAAAAAATACATATTTCCATGCAAAAAAATGTACCGCTTTGAGCACAGAAATATAGACATAATCAGACCGCTAGGGAGGTTAAGATCCCTACTCCTGCATTGACGCACAGGGCTTTTTAATAATTAGGAAGTGGAATTGGAAATAGACATCAAACTAGAAGAAAAATAGCTTTAACACTTTTTATTAATATATTTTTCTTTCACTTTTCTTCAGCACTTTCCCTACGATACAGTACCTTCTCTCCAGGACATTTCTTCATAGCAAAGGTGGTCACATTGGGGGTTATTTCCTAAAACTGGAGAGTTCAAATCTGGTGCAGCTCTGCATAGAAACCAATCAGCTTCCAGGTTTTATTTTCAAAGCTTAACTGAACAAGTTGTAGTTGGAAGCTGTTTGGAAGCTGATTGACTACCATGCACAACTGCACCAGATTCTGAGCACAACAGTTTTAGTAAATCTTCTCCACTGTCACTTGGGGGATTACTTAATTACATGTTACACCCTAGATATGGGTTTTGCATTTTGCAAAAGGTGTAGTTATTCCCCCATTATGTATAACTTTGTCCTATGATTGCTCTTGCTTCCTGCTTGCTATTGTCATGACGAGGGCTGGGTAGCCTGTCTATAATGACAATATCCTAATGCCCTGGGAGAGCAATCCCAGTTACCTTTCTGCCACCACCCAACAGGTTGGTAGAAGATGGCTTACAAGATAGATCCACCAGCCAGTAGCAAGCTACAGGACACCTTTAAAACTACTGTATCTGAATAAATATTCCTAACTACAGAACCTTCCACTGTAATACCTTGTTACCAGTATAATTTGCTATGTAAAATTCAAAAGGGTTATGTTTTTTCCTAGTATCTTCCTTCTCTTTCTTCGTTGATATGAGCTCATTTGGAAATATGTGTTTTAGGCAGTTTAACTGCCATGATCCTTTTGGCTGGCAGTCTGTGAGGCTAACTGCCACTTCTAAATTCATTGCAAAGGGAAAGTCCAGGCGTTAAGACAGCTGTGATACTTTTCTATTCTTGCCAAGTTGATGTTATGCCATTTAGTAAGAGTGGAAAATTAGGTTATGTTTTATTTAATTCAAAACATTTTTTGCAAGAAACCAAATAAAAAAGCTTACACAATTACAAAGCTTGGAGCAAACATGAACATACTAAACTGATATATTGCTACATACTGCATACTATATCTTAAAATCATGTATGCCAATATAGAAAACAGTTGAAGAAGTTCAGAGAGTAATCTAAGGCTTAGACAGAGACTGTAAAATTGTACAGAAGGTTATAGAGGATTTCTGGATAAATGAAAAAAGAACACTGTGACGAATGTGGATGTTAGACTCCTGCCCTTCTCACCAACTCATGATAAAGGACTGGCCAATCTCACACCATGTTGTCACTGTTAACAATGCCACTCTCAGCTGCACCCTACACAAAGATTTTCCAGCTCACAGTACCACAATCCAGGTGCCAGAAGCCTGAGAGTAATTGTCACTGGGTTAAGTTACCTAAGCAATTAACCCTGTAAACTCCAAGAACAATTATGAAAATAGACGTCTGTACACACAATGTCACTACAGACAGGCATATTCAAAGATTTATCATATACAGTAAGCACTCTTCAAGAGACAGATTCTTTTAGTTTACATAAGCACATTTAGAGACAATTCCAACACTTTCCAAAATAGGGTTTAATAACGGAAAGGTCAAAATGGTGTAAATAAAATATTTACAAAAGCAAAGATATTACAAAGTAACAAAAAGAGAACATCAACAGCAAGAGAAAAGGTGAAAAAAAGTAAATACTTGCAAAGTCCTTTGTTTTAGCAGAGTTCAGTCAAGGGTGAGGAAGGTGTTATCAGCTAAGATGTTCTTTGGTTGACAGTATACTAGAGCTGTTGAAAGGTCCTGACATTCCTTTTTTCTGTGGGATTAAAGAGGTGTTGACAGAGACCATCTGACCAATCATCTGATTGAAGCAGTGGGTCACCATGTCTATGATCAAGTCCGAAATTAATTTCTTATTTCATATTTATGAATCCCTACCATTTACAGTCTGCTACAATACAGATTATTTTCCAGCATGAAATTAGCTTCAAAATGAATATAGATGTGACAGGTCTTGGAGACCTATTTCTCATAGGAGGAGTATGGAGATCTACTCCACTTTGATACCTCCTAGCATAAGCGTGTTTGGGATCAAAATACCACCCACTAACTGATGAACCTGAATATGAATGGCTATACTGTCATAATTTCATAAGTTATGAAACATGCTGAAGTTTTAGAGTCTTGGTTGATATTCATTCGATCGGAAATGTGTATTACACAGACTTCCTTTAAGGTATTTTTGACCCAATGTCTGTTAGTTCTCCAGGTTTCTCAAGCTTGCGAGGGTGACAGTTTCATTTGGGTTCCCAGGCTGGAATGGTGTATTGAGCTAATAGGCATGAGAGGGCCTGTATCTGTCCTGGTCTGATAAGAAGGCTCTGGCATCAGTTAACAGTTGGGTGTATTGTACCAGAGGTTTCCTGATGGGATAAAGAAAAGGGAACCAGTTCTGCTATTCACCAACTTGTGTTACAAACGGTCATGGCTGAAATCTGAGCAACATGGCATCCTTGCCCTTTTACACAGCTTTGTGAGGGCTCAGTATTAGAGATGAGCGAATTATTCAAAAATTCGATTCGGCTGATTCGGCGAATTCGCGGAATAAATTCGATTCAAGTCGAATATATTCGCTGCGAATTTAACTTATAAAAAGGGTGTTCCTAGGCTTCAGAGAGCCTTTATATTAGTGCAGAACACTGTACCTTTAATTTAAATGCCCTTGGAGTCTGCTAGGGAAGAGAAATAATACTGTCAGTCAGTATGACATGCAGATGAGTGCCGTCGATCTTAGAATCACCGCACACTTCACTCATTTGGGCAGTCACGGGGCCAAAACCAGAGTGTGGAGCCACAGTGTGGCAGTGGAGGCAGCAGCAATGGGAGGCCATACAGCACCCTATGAAAAAATGGAACCCACCAGCAGTGTGAGGAGACCTGAAAGTGGCACATGGCAGAGTGTGGCGATGGAGACAGCAGCAATGGGAGGCCGTACAGGGACCCATGACACACTCTGGACCTGGCAGCAGCATGAGGAGGCGGTACAGGGGCCCATGACAGATTACGGGCCTGGCAGCAGCATGAGGAGTCGGTACGGGGCCCATGGCAGATTACGGGCCTGGCAGCAGCAATGGGAGGCCATACAGCACCCTATGACAAAATGGAACCCACCAGCAGTGTGAGGAGACCTGAAAGTGGCACATGGCAGAGTGTGGCGATGGAGACAGCAGCAATGGGAGGCCGTACAGGGACCCATGACACACTCTGGATCTGGCAGCAGCATGAGGAGGCGGTACAGGGGCCCATGACAGATTACGGGCCTGGCAGCAGCATGAGGAGTCGGTACGGGGGCCCATGGCAGATTACGGGCCTGGCAGCAGCAATGGGAGGCCGTACAGGGACCCATGACACACTCTGGACCTGGCAGCAGCATGAGGAGGTGGTACAGGGGCCCATGACAGATTACGGGCCTGGCAGCAGCATGAGGAGTCGGTACGGGGCCCATGGCAGATTACGGGCCTGGCAGCAGCAATGGGAGGCCCGTAATCTGCCAGCACCCTATGACAAAATGGAACCCACCAGCAGTGTGAGGAGACCTGAAAGTGGCACATGGCAGAGTGTGGCGATGGAGACAGCAGCAATGGGAGGCCGTACAGGGACCCATGACACACTCTGGACCTGGCAGCAGCATGAGGAGGCGGTACAGGGGCCCATGACAGATTACGGGCCTGGCAGCAGCATGAGGAGTCGGTACGGGGCCCATGGCAGATTACGGGCCTGGCAGCAGCAATGGGAGGCCGTACAGGGACCCATGACACACTCTGGACCTGGCAGCAGCATGAGGAGACGGTACAGGGGCCCATGACAGATTACGGGCCTGGCAGCAGCATGAGGAGTCGGTACGGGGGCCCATGGCAGATTACGGGCCTGGCAGCAGCAATGGGAGGCCCTTAATCTGCCAGCACCCTATGACAAAATGGAACCCACCAGCAGTGTGAGGAGACCTGAAAGTGGCACATGGCAGAGTGTGGCGATGGAGACAGCAGCAATGGGAGGCCGTACAGGGACCCATGACACACTCTGGACCTGGCAGCAGCATGAGGAGGCGGTACAGGGGCCCATGGCAGAGTGGCGAAGCGTAAGCAGCTTAAATTGAAGGCCATACAGAGGCCTATGTTAAAAATAATAACATGTTTGGGGCATGATTCATGGCGGATTTAGTCAGTTGTGTCAGGAACTGGTGGTTTGAAATCCAGACTAATCCACGCCTGATTCATTTTCACAAACGTGAGTCTCTCCACACTTTGGGTGGACAGTCGTGTCCTCCGCGGAGTTACAATACCTCCTGCCGCACTAAACACGCGCTCCGATGCCACGCTACTGGCCGGGCATGACAGCCTTTCAAGGGCAAATTCAGCTAGTTGGGGCCAAAGGTCAAGTTTCGTTGCCCAGTAGTCAAGGGGATTGTCTAACTCGGTTGGCAGGGTGCTATCCAAGTAGGCCCAAGCCTGTTGTTTGAGGTCCTGCTCCAGGTCCACCTGATGCTGCTGCTGCTGCGGCTGGTTAGTAGTTTCCTCACTGCGCTGGTGAAGAAAGCTACTCATCATCGACTGCAGACTGAGGCAGCCGCTGCTAGTGGAGCTGCCGCTGCTCCTACCACCCCACCCCTCCCCTGCTGCCATGGCAGCGGAACGCGAGTGCACAGGGCCCACAGTGTCTGAGGATGGACGTTGGCGCAGAAAGGCAGAGACCAACTGACTACATAGGTGGTTTTTATAGTACGTTATTTTGGCCTCCCTCTCAGCAGGTGTGAAAAAGGCCACCATTTTTGAACGGTAGCGAGGGTCCAACAAGGTGGACAGCCAAAAGTCATCCCTCTGTCTGATGGTTATTATTCGGCTGTCGCTACGCAAGCAACCGAGCATGCTATGGGCCATTTGTGCCAAGGAATGCGAGGGACTCCCTGCCTCCATCTCCACAGCATACTGCCACGGTGCGTCTGGGTCCTCTGTCTCCTCCTCCTCTGCCAGATGCTCCTGCTCCTCCACTCCTGTACGCTGAGTGGAAAAACCACCCATTTCACTCAATAATTCCTGAGCACCAATGTCCTCCTCTACCTCCTCCTCTTCTTCCTGTCCTGCCCCCACAGGGGTCATGTGGCGTTGAGATCTGTGCGCCACGTCTACCGCATCCTGACCAGCCATTGTTAACAGCATTTGTTCCAGGACGTGCAACAGAGGAATGACGTCGTTCATCCCATAGTCCTGCCGACTCACGAATAGCGTGGCCTCCTCAAAGGGCCTGAGCAAGCGGCAGGTGTCACGCATGAGCTGCCAATGGCTGACATCTAAGTTACACAGGGGAGTACCTTTATCCGCTTGTAACATCAGGAAATCGGTGATGGCTTTTCGCTGTTCGTAAAGGCGGTCTAACATATGTAGGGTTGAATTCCACCTTGTTGCAACGTCACAGCATGAGGAGTCGGTACGGGGGCCCATGGCAGATTACGGGCCTGGCAGCAGCAATGGGAGGCCCGTAATCTGCCAGCATCCTATGACAAAATGGAACCCACCAGCAGTGTGAGGAGACCTGAAAGTGGCACATGGCAGAGTGTGGCGATGGAGACAGCAGCAATGGGAGGCCGTACAGGGACCCATGACAGATTACGGGCCTGGCAGCAGCATGAGGAGGCGGTACAGGGGCCCATGACAGATTACGGGCCTGGCAGCAGCAATGGGAGGCCCGTAATCTGCCAGCACCCTATGACAAAATGGAACCCACCAGCAGTGTGAGGAGACCTGAAAGTGGCACATGGCAGAGTGTGGCGATGGAGACAGCAGCAATGGGAGGCCGTACAGGGACCCATGACAGATTACGGGCCTGGCAGCAGCATGAGGAGGCGGTACAGGGGCCCATGACAGATTACGGGCCTAGCAGCAGCAATGGGAGGCCCGTAATCTGCCAGCACCCTATGACAAAATGGAACCCACCAGCAGTGTGAGGAGACCTGAAAGTGGCACATGGCAGAGTGTGGCGATGGAGACAGCAGCAATGGGAGGCCGTACAGGGACCCATGACAGATTACGGGCCTGGCAGCAGCATGAGGAGGCGGTACAGGGGCCCATGACAGATTACGGGCCTGGCAGCAGCAATGGGAGGCCCGTAATCTGCCAGCACCCTATGACAAAATGGAACCCACCAGCAGTGTGAGGAGACCTGAAAGTGGCACATGGCAGAGTGTGGCGATGGAGACAGCAGCAATGGGAGGCCGTACAGGGACCCATGACAGATTACGGGCCTGGCAGCAGCATGAGGAGGCGGTACAGGGGCCCATGGCAGATTACGGGCCTGGCAGCAGCAATGGGAGGCCCGTAATCTGCCAGCACCCTATGACAAAATGGAACCCACCAGCAGTGTGAGGAGACCTGAAAGTGGCACATGGCAGAGTGTGGCGATGGAGACAGCAGCAATGGGAGGCCGTACAGGGACCCATGACACACTCTGGACCTGGCAGCAGCATGAGGAGGCGGTACAGGGGCCCATGGCAGATTACGGGCCTGGCAGCAGCAATGGGAGGCCCGTAATCTTCCAGCACCCTATGACAAAATGGAACCCACCAGCAGTGTGAGGAGACCTGAAAGTGGCACATGGCAGAGTGTGGCGATGGAGACAGCAGTAATGGGAGGCCGTACAGGGACCCATGACAGATTACGGGCCTGGCAGCAGCATGAGGAGGCGGTACAGGGGCCCATGACAGATTACGGGCCTGGCAGCAGCAATGGGAGGCCCGTAATCTGCCAGCACCCTATGACAAAATGGAACCCACCAGCAGTGTGAGGAGACCTGAAAGTGGCACATGGCAGAGTGTGGCGATGGAGACATGGGCCCCCTGGCCACGCTTGACTTTCTGGCCACATAGTCGACATACGGCTACATTTACTTCCTCGGGCGGCTTGACAAAAAATTGCCACACCGCCGAGTAGGAAACTTTGCCCCCGCTACTCCTCACTGGCTGACTGCTACTTCCTCCGTGCACACCGGCACCACTACTGACCGTGGTGGTAGGCTGCAGTGGAGCTGGTGCTCTACTCCATGGCTGTTTGCCTCCACTGACACTGCTGCGACCCTGCTGCCTCCTGGGCAACCCACCGACTGTTTTGCTCGCTGCCAAGCTGGCACCCTCTTCTCCTGATGATGTGGAAGCAATAGCCTGATGACGACGAGGCTGCCAAGTGCGATCAGCCTCATCATCATCAATTAGGGTCTCCGCCTCACTACTAGCCCCCTCGGCTGCGTGTGGGTCAGGAGACAGACCTGTCTCTAGACCGGCTACCGAGCCACTCTCCTCGCCAGTACTTCTTCGCCTGGCTGCTGAAGAGGCGGATGTCTCCCCCCGTTCCTGACCGCCCTCTGTTAGCTCTTCCTCACTGTACAGTGGGGCTGAGCCCACAGCATGCGATACTTCGCTTGGTGAGGGAACACCAAAGGACAGGGGCAGGTAGAGGACACGTGATTTCAGTGGGCTTGCTCCCGGGCCATGCCAACTAACGGTTGTGTCTGACGTACCCACCGACCGTTGGCTGTAGGTGTCAGAGGTGACCTGGGAAGAGGAAGACGACCGAGCCAACCAATCGATGACGGCAGGGTTGTCGGTGGAGACACGACCGCTGGATGACACCGGGAGCACTGGCCTCTGGCTGCAACTAGTGCTGCCTCGACCCCTTCCTCTGCTGCCACGTCTGCTCGCTCCTGAAACATTGCCTCCTCTGCCACTCCTCTGCGTGTTGTCTGACATACTCTTTATTTCAACGATTCTGTGTCCCTGAGTAACGATTCTGTGTCCCTGAGTAACAATTCTGTGTCTGTCCCTGAGTAACCATTCTGTGTCCCTCAGTAACAATTCTGTGTCCCTCAGTAACAATTCTGTGTCTGTCCCTGAGTAACAATTCTGTGTCCCTCAGTAACAATTCTGTGTCCCTCAGTAACAATTCTGTGTCCCTCAGTAACAATTCTGTGTCTGTCCCTGAGTAACAATTCTGTGTCCCTGAGTAACAGTTCTGTGTCCCTGAGTAACAGTTCTGTGTCCCTGAGTAACAATTCTGTGTCCCTGAGTAACAGTTCTGTGTCCCTGAGTAACAATTCTGTGTCCCTGAGTAACAATTCTGTGTCTCTGAGTAACAATTCTGTGTCCCTCAGTAACAATTCTGTGTCCCTGAGTAACAATTCTGTGTCCCTCAGTAACAATTCTGTGTCTGTCCCTGAGTAACAATTCTGTGTCCCTCAGTAACAATTCTGTGTCCCTCAGTAACAATTCTGTGTCTGTCCCTGAGTAACAATTCTGTGTCCCTGAGTAACAGTTCTGTGTCCCTGAGTAACAATTCTGTGTCTCTGAGTAACAGTTCTGTGTCCCTGAGTAACAATTCTGTGTCCCTGAGTAACAATTCTGTGTCCCTCAGTAACAATTCTGTGTCCCTCAGTAACAATTCTGTGTCTGTCCCTGAGTAACAATTCTGTGTCCCTCAGTAACAATTCTGTGTCTGTCCCTGAGTAACAATTCTGTGTCCCTGAGTAACAGTTCTGTGTCCCTGAGTAACAATTCTGTGTCCCTGAGTAACAATTCTGTGTCCCTCAGTAACAATTCTGTGTCTGTCCCTGAGTAACAATTTTGTGTCCCTCAGTAACAATTCTGTGTCCCTCAGTAACAATTCTGTGTCCCTCAGTAACAATTCTGTGTCTGTCCCTGAGTAACAATTCTGTGTCCCTCAGTAACAATTCTGTGTCCCTCAGTAACAATTCTGTGTCTGTCCCTGAGTAACAATTCTGTGTCCCTGAGTAACAGTTCTGTGTCCCTGAGTAACAATTCTGTGTCCCTGAGTAACAGTTCTGTGTCCCTGAGTAACAATTCTGTGTCCCTGAGTAACAATTCTGTGTCCCTCAGTAACAATTCTGTGTCCCTCAGTAACAATTCTGTGTCCCTCAGTAACAATTCTGTGTCTGTCCCTGAGTAACAATTCTGTGTCCCTCAGTAACAATTCTGTGTCCCTCAGTAACAATTCTGTGTCCCTCAGTAATAATTCTGTGTCTGTCCCTGAGTAACAATTCTGTGTCCCTGAGTAACAGTTCTGTGTCCCTGAGTAACAATTCTGTGTCCCTGAGTAACAGTTCTGTGTCCCTGAGTAACAATTCTGTGTCCCTGAGTAACAATTCTGTGTCCCTCAGTAACAATTCTGTGTCCCTCAGTAACAATTCTGTGTCTGTCCCTGAGTAACAATTCTGTGTCCCTCAGTAACAATTCTGTGTCCCTCAGTAACAATTCTGTGTCCCTCAGTAACAATTCTGTGTCTGTCCCTGAGTAACAATTCTGTGTCCCAGAGTAACAGTTCTGTGTCCCTGAGTAACAGTTCTGTGTCCCTGAGTAACAATTCTGTGTCCCTGAGTAACAATTCTGTGTCCCTCAGTAACAATTCTGTGTCTGTCCCTGAGTAACAATTCTGTGTCCCTGAGTAACAGTTCTGTGTCCCTGAGTAACAATTCTGTGTCCCTGAGTAACAGTTCTGTGTCCCTGAGTAACAATTCTGTGTCCCTGAGTAACAGTTCTGTGTTCCTGAGTAACAATTCTGTGTCCCTGAGTAACAGTTCTGTGTCCCTGAGTAACAATTCTGTGTCCCTGAGTAACAATTCTGTGTCCCTAAGTAACGATTCTGTGGCCCTAAAGTCTCTTTGGCCCTAACTCTGTCCCTAATACAGAGAGGTCTGTGTCTCTTGAATGACCGGAGGCTAATGGAGAATTCTAAGATGGCCGCAATTTATAGCTCGACCATTACACAGTGCTGGCTGGCTGCTGATTGGCTAATGCGATCACATGTCATGAATGAATGCATTATGGGTCAGCGCGCCTTGTCTGCGCGCCTTCCCAGAGATCCCCGCTCCGTCGCCACACATGTCGCCGCCATTTTTGGAAAATCAAATTTTTCCTAATCTTCGAAACGAATTCCACTTCGCCAAGTTCGATTCGCTCATCTCTACTTGCAATCATTTAATGTAAATG
This sequence comes from Staurois parvus, assembly GCF_062004578.1. Lineage (NCBI taxonomy): Eukaryota > Metazoa > Chordata > Amphibia > Anura > Ranidae > Staurois > Staurois parvus. The sequence continues at coordinate 1,534,598 of NW_028318345.1, forward strand.
AACAAATATTCTGACCCAGAAAAAACACAAATTTAGAGCTGAGGTTTCGGACCCTGTAGGAAAAAAATATTACAACTGTTTGTAATAGTAATAGTGAACACATTTGCATGTTTGTGCAAACTAGAAGTGTATAGATAGATGCAAGAATTTGGTGGGTTTTATTTAATCCACAAAAAGCTCTATTGAAATAAGCATTTTTCACAATGCAGTTTTAAATTTTCCAACTGCCAATGCTGTTTTAGCATAAATAATAACTTATTTTATTTCACTGTACCCCGCGTATTTATCCATCCATGTGCAAAATGCTGTGTATCATACTTGAGACAATATTTAGATTCTTAGTATGATATGTTTCTATAGCATTTGTGTAGTATCTAAGGAATGTAATTCATATGGGTGAAAACTGAGTGCTGAACATAAAATCATGCAATTACCCCATCTTCTATTGCTTTGTATTCCTTTCGTCAAAAGAAATACTTACATTTGGCATCATGATTGAAGCAGTATCGTATAATACTGCTGAAAGAGTCCTGGCTAGGGATACTATTTCTGCTTCAATAATTCATGATACCTTTAATTGTCCAAGGAAAGTAAGCTTCCAGCTTTTCCATCTAAAAGGCATACAAAGTATTTCTATTACAGCTGAGTTTCTGTATCATTGAAACACTAATTTATTGTTTTTCATCTGAATGTCCCTTTTTGTGCAAAGTTACGAAACCTTGTTTTAATTCATCACAGGTTACTCAGAATTTATTCTGCTAAATCTGTTTACAATAATTTTATTTTTATGTGTCACAAGGTATAATAGCACTTCTTGTATAAGCAAATTATACGTGGAAAAGAGTCACACAATACATTTCAATGAGTGTCCTAGTTTTTTCATAGTTTTACACTGTATTTAAAGAAACATGAAATACAATTTAATGATCCCTGATTGTAAAGGGATATTTTATAAGTGACAAAACAGTGTTGGCAGCTTCAGAATATGTGCAATTACATGTGTAATATATATTCAGCTCCATAAATACTTAGAAAGTTAAAGAATAACATTTGTGAGCAAAGACAAATACATTAGCACCCCAGCCCTCAATATATATTAAAAAAAATAGTTATTATTCAAGTTCATTCAGGTCCACAACCTCCTGCTCTCTAGCTCCCTTGTCTCCTCCTCCCATGCTCATCTCCAGGACATCTCCAGAGCCTCTCCCATCCTCTGGAACTCTCTACCCCAATCTATCAGACTATCGCCTACTCTGCCCACTTTTAGGCGATCTCTGGAAACCTATCTCTTCAGGGAAGCCTATCCTGCCTTCAGCTAATAATGGAATCTTCTACTCCTTCTACCAGTCCATCCCCCACAGTTATTACCTTTTGTACCACCAGCCCTTCCCTCTTAGATTGTAAGCTCCAAGGAACAGGGCCCTCCTACCCTCTTGTATTGAACTGTATTGTTGCTGTATTGTCTCCCTTTATATTGTAAAGTGCTGAGCAAACTGTTGGCACTATATAAATCCTGTATAATAATAATAATTTACACACACCTGTATTTTCACCTGAAAAAACCCATATACCTATTTTTTACTTTTGAATACTTAGTAACTTACTTTATTTTTCTTCCATTAATTGTCATATAAATAGAAAAGATTAATATAATTAATGTCAATATTTTCTTGGTGTTTACGTACAATTTTCTTAGCCTAAAAAAGAATTATTAGAAAAAAAAATACATAAAACATTAGTGAAACCATATGGTCTTGTAACCTTATCACTCATCAATACTTTCTATGTCTTCAAGAGTATGTAAACCTAACATTTCATATTCCTGATATGTGACTGCTGTACTGTGTGCTTGTATGAAAAAGTATCCTGTTCTCTTTGTATTGCTTCCTTTGTGTAAAATCCCTGGTGCTCCTGTCAGTCCTTCTGCTTTCCTATTAAAAACTGACCACACTACTATATGTAATATCAGGTCCATAAATAGTGGTTCTTCCCTTTTTCCTCCTATTACACTTCCTAATTTCCCCTCTCCCGGCTCCCTTCCCTGTCCCCTCCCTCATCCCTTCCCTCCCGCTGAACCAGTCTCCTGTATATGGCAGATATGGCTTGTGGACCATGGTCTAGAGGGTCCAATAGCTACTTTACAGAGTTCTTTATCTCCTGTTAATGTTTTGTGACCCGTAAACTTTGCAATTTGCGTTGTGTTACAATCTATAATTTTGACAGGACATTGTTTATTAATATTATCTGTTATTTGAAAAAATGTTCAATAAAAACTATTGGAATATAAAAACTGACCACACTAGGCATGAGAGCACAGTGTTGTCCGTTCTCTAGCTGTGCTGGAAACATAGCGTGGTCTCCTCCAATGATCAGATATCTGCTGACACGCCTCCTCTGTACATCCATTCATTGGAAGATCAGTGTGCTGCTGTTTCTCCTCCCCCAGCAGAGAACAGAGGGTATGTGATCACTTATGTAAAAGGGAAAAAAAGTGTTTATAATGTTTTTTTTTATATCTATACACAAATGTTTTGCCTTTAATTTTTATTTTAAAACAAAGCTGTTGTTTTACAAGGTGAGGGTTTACATATACTTTTCATACTTTATTGTCCTGTCCCTTGGTTTATTGTCCATGACACTGCTAAGTATATAGTATATGGGACAGTTGTTGTCACCTGCAGTAGAGTATTTCAGGGTAATTGTAGGAACAAATCAGCGCAATAAACAGATGAAACTTTTCACACGTAGATTTCTGTTTGCACTATTATTTGCACTTATAGGAATATCTGCTAAGCCAGGTTGTTATGAATTAGTGTGGACCCTCCATATCACTAGAATATAGCATTGACTCTCCCATAGTACAGAATACAAGGGTCAACCAGTCTTCATCAGAGTCCCCTGAAGGGAAGTATGAGTTTCACTCTATGGGGTTGATTTACTAAAGGCATATAGCCTTATAACTTCACTTTGCAAGGGAAGTTGCACAGCAAAAGAATTTGCAGACTTCCTCCATCCAATCATGAGCAAACAAAAATGCTTCCTTGCTTGTGATTAGGCATTCTTTACAAAGGGAAACTTCACCACATTCACTAAGCTGTGGGGCAAATTCCTTTGCAAAGGTCAACTTCCCTGCCAAGGAAACCACTGTGACTTGGGCTCCTGGAGGGGCCTCCTTCCCACCAATGATGGACACGGGACTAAGGAGACTCCCCTCTTGGGGTTACAAGGAACCTTTTCCCCAAGAGGGTTATATCACTTCCCTGGGTACCTGGCTGGCCGTGGATTATACCAGCTACCCTTTCCATGCAATTAGGGCTAGAGGGACTGTTTCTGGGGCCCATTGACATACTGTGCATAGTGAAACTATGTGCATGGAGTGAGTTCCAGCATATGTAGGGTTAGGAAACTTTATTTTCTGTTACAGGTTTCCTGGCATCAACTATTGTTTGCTGTAATTAGGTTTAGGTGATAAGCTTTCACTTTTCTTAATCACCTCCAGAGTCTAGACTGCTAGGTGTTGGGAAGGAATACATCATTATTCTGTGTTTGTTTATTTGTTTATGTAATGCAATTTTCTCCCAGGACATGTAACTTGGACCATACCTGACTAAGGGGAAGATTTTTGTGTATAAATGCTGTGCTGTTTCTTAATAAAGTCAGTCCTGTTTTACTCTCACATTGGTTCTGTCTGATGCGTGGGGTAAATTTGCTATCTACAGGTAGTAATCAGGGTGGTTTGAAATTGCTATATTCTGGTTCTTGAGTGGAGGAATCTGTAGTTTGGCTGAGATACCGATTCAGGGTTTCAGCCAGTCTATCACATTCCCTTTAAAGGAGAATAACCTATTTCCCTTTAGTAAATCAATCCCCATGACTTTTTCTGATAGCAGCCCTCAGGTTTGCCCCACTGGCAACAGATGAAATGCAGACATATGATCAAAGCAAGGCATTAAGTCAGTAGGCAAAGAGATCATCTTTAAACTTGCTGTGGTTAGTGCAAACAGAGTGCAGCAGTTAGAAAGGATTATAAGAAATTTGCAAGTCAGAGTAGGTAGCATTCAAACCAAAGTGCAACACGAGCAAATACTAAAGCAGGCAAAAGGCAGATTTTATTTATTTCAGGTACTTACATAGCGCTGTCAATGTTATGCAGCACTTTTACATATATATTGTACATTTACATCAGTCCCTAACCCTCAAGGGGTGTACAATCTAAGGTCCCTAACTTACATTCATACATACACATACTAGGGCCAATTTGACAGGAGTCAATTTGCCTACCAGTATGTCTTTTGGAGTGTTGGAGGAAACCCACACAGGCAAAGGGAGAACATGCAAACTCCAGGCAGGAGGTGCCATGGTTGGGATTTGAACCAACAACCCTAGTACTGCCAGGCGGAAGTACTAACCATTTAGCCACTGTCCTGCCCGTATATTTACATAGATTGAGAACAGAATTCAGAAAATAGGCCAGGGTTTTAACTAGTGTCCAAATACCAAAGCACCACAAAATAATATTAAGATTCTTTCTCAGCACATCAGGTAGATTTTATATGAGCCACTTTGTGTATCACCATAGGCATTATTTAAAGTTGTAAAATCAGTTTAGGATAGCTGATACTCTAAAACAGGGGTGCTCAACCTTTTGAAGAGCGAGGGCCACTTAAGTGATTTGAAAACCGGTCGTGGGCCACAATGAATTGAAATGGTTCAGAATTTCAAATTTTTTAGTTTGAATAGCATAATGAACATTTTCCTCCTGCAGCTGATGAATTTTGGCAGGAGGGAGAGGAGGAGAAGCCAGATTTCAGAAGTTGCAGGAGGAACATGGAGAGGAGTTCCTATGTATGCCACCCCTCCTATCCAAGTGTAAAACAGAATGTGATAGGGAGGCCACACGGGCCCCCTGGAGCATGTGATGGGGTCGCCATTGCAACCCCTGAGGCTACACCAGTGGCTGGGAAAGTGTGGTAAAAACACATTTCATCTATGGGGTTTTACCACCCCCCCAAACTGAAAATGTAAATGAACCCTGAATGTCCTGAGCCCCTAATAAGGCTGCTTTCACACTGATGCGCTGCTGTCTACCAGAACCACAGGTGCAGCGCATTTCATAGACTTCTGTTATATTTTACAGATGTGGATTTGTATTCAGGAGTTTTAGTGCACTTTCAGAAAGTGCAACAAATATAATAGAAGTGTGCTTCCCTCGATTGAGGTTGAGGGCCACATCAGAGGGCTCTGAGGGCCACATGTGGTCTGCAGGCCATAGGTTGAGCACCCATGCTCTAAAACATGAACACAGAGTGAGGCAGAAGACATTACCAGGGGAACAGGCAATTCCAGGGAAGTGGATTGCTGGCTTAGGTGTCCATTTATGACACAGAGAATAGCTGCGATTCAGAGGATTGCAGCTATTCTCTGGTCATTCACAGTTTATGACACTCAGGAGATCAGCGGAGAACATGTTCAGCCCTTCACTGGAGATGTGTGTTCTCCCTTCGATTGGAGAACTGATCTACACCGCTTCATAAAAGGCATTCACTGGAGATTTGTGTTCTCCCTCCAGATTCTCCAGTCCAGAGCTGGAGAATCGGAGGAACCGCAAACTAAGGTGTCCGTTTATGACACAGAGAATAGCTGCGATTCAACGGATCTCAGCTATTCTCTGGTCATTCACAGTTTATGACACTCAGGAGATCATGTCAGCCCTTCACTGGAGATCTGTGTTCTCCCTCCAGATTCTCCAGCCCAGAGCTGGAGAATCGGAGGGACCGCAAACTAAGCAGAGATAATTTACCTCTGTTTAGTAAACTGATCTTTTACTGTAATCTCACGAGATTATAGTAAAATCAGCCGTTTTCCAGCGTTTGGAGACCGTTCTCCCTTCGTTCGGAGAACTGCTTCATAAACTGCATTCACAGGAGAACTGTGTTCTCCGAGAATGCCGCAGAACTGAGCAGCGATCTATTACCGCTGGTTCATAAACGGACACCTAAGTAGCGATAATTTACCTCTGTTTAGTAAACTGATCTCTTACTGTAATCTCGCGAGATTATAGTAAAAGCAGCCATTTTCCAGCGTTTGTAGATCATTCTCCCTTCGTTCGGAGAACTGATCTACACCGCTTCATAAAAGGCATTCACAGGAGAACCGTGTTCTCCGAGAATTCCGGAGAACTGAGCAGCGATCATTTACCGCTGGTTCATAAACGGACACCTTAGTGCTGGAGGTAAGCACCAGAGAACAGTTCTTTGTATAGTCACTTCAAGAGACAGTGTTATAAAATAAAAACTTAGAATTACAACCGCTTTTAAAAATACATTTTGGTTCTTACCATTAAAGTCTCAATTACATGCAATCTTCACTCTTCTACATATTCCTTCTGCCCACTTTGGCTCACCCCACTCTTTTGTCCACTATGTTTATAGTGTTTCCATACAGCTCCAAAAAGGATACACTAGTGACCTAGCTGCCAGGATGGGGCCTCCAGTGCGCAGTGATGAGACTCTGGCATCAAACACACCCCAAACTCTGTGAGCAAGGATTACATTCTTTGGAGGGTACCAATAAAAGCAATAAAAATTTATTTTTTAAAGCTGTCAGTAATTAAAGTTTTTATTTTATGTCAGTGTCTATTTAATTGTGTCTATGCAATGAATTGCTGTCTGGTGCTTACCTCCAGCACTTAGCAAACAACCCACTCTCCTGGTAGCCCCTGTACTCACTGCCTATGATTTCTTTCTTTGGACAGGCGCACTCACTGTGCATGTTCAATGTATTTCCATTTAATATTTTTTTGTTGTGTCTCATTAAAGTTTTTTTTTTTTAATTTTAATTTTAATGGTTGTCGTTTTAATTCTTTTACAGCTAAAGATCGACAAATCTTTAAATAACTATTTTGGCAGTAGCTCAGCAGATTCACTTCAGCAAGCCTGATTGCATGGTTCAGATTTAAAAACCCTTTTTATTACTTTGCCTTTTTAATTATTTATATATTTTTTTATTTTTTCTACTGCAAATAGTATCAATACTATCTAGCAGAGTTTCAGAAATTCTAAATGTGAAATAAACACTTTGTTGTATCAATATAATCAATATTTAATCAAATTTGTCTATTTAATTTAGGTTGCAAAGGGCCAATGTCTAATTCTAATTTAATATGGAGTGTAGATAATTATACAGTTTTAATACTTAACTACATTAATTCTCAAAGCTATAGAAGTTATTTTAAATGTGTTATTTCATTTAATTACAATTGTCATACTAAAATGCTCAGTTTGTAAAAATAAATATTGCTTAGGTGTGAATCCATATTTTTGCACATTAAATTAGCATTTAAAGAGTGTACAACAAAAAAAAAATGAATATATTTCCCCTGACCAGTCTTAGAAACCATAGATGTGGATGCATTACATTTGATTTTTCATTTTCCCTTCATTATCACCTGGTAATCCTTTGAATAAAACACTTATTTTCCTAGGGTGGCTGTGCTCACCACTGCATTGCGTTTATGAAGAAGCCATGGTAGTCACCCAGGCTGGACTTCAAACATATCTTCCTCTCTTTATCTCTATTACATGGGGGGAAATGGGATTAGTAGTTTACATAAGGAAAATAACATTGTTTTGCTTTGTAGATCAACTCATAGGAGGTAACAAGGACACAACATCCCAAGCAAGATCGACAGGTATTTTCTGTACTTGCTGAAAATGTTCTTAGACAAAAATGAAAACTAAGGCAACCACCACATCTAAGGAGTGGTAAGTTGAAATATATTACTTTTTTGTTCTTGAGTTTAGTTATCCTTTAAAGAACGATCATTCATTTTTTTTGTTCTGGCCCCCCCCCCCCCCATGGGAGTAAGTACATGTAGTACTTTTTCATATGTTGCTAGGTACTTCCTAAACTTAGCTATGAGATTCAACTGGGCACCCCCCTGATACCCTGCGGTCATTCAATGATATAGCTAGGAAGGAGATGGCCACTTCAAAATGACCACTTTTCTTGGTTTTGAGCACTTTCCCGAGACAAATGGCAGCAAGAGGAATGCAGAGGAATGAAAGGTTGACATGACCCTCTCCCTTTGCATTCCTCTTGCCCCCACTTCTCTTGGGAAAAAGCCCAAAGCTGAGACAAGAAGCCATTATGAAGTGGCCATCTCCTTCGTAGCTATGTTGTTGGGTGGCCGTAAGGTAACAGGGTGAAGCCCAGTATTACCTCATAGCTAGGCTTCATAAATACCAAGCAACATGGGACGACTACTACATGTACTTTATCCTATGGAGGACAGAACAGTGAAAAGAATTGAATGACTGAAAATCTCTATTTCTCCTGACCCTCTATTTTGTTGTCATCAACTCAGATGTCTCTCTTCAATAGTCACCTCACTGAAACTCAAAATGATGGCCAAATAAAATGTGAGCAATATTTTAGAAACAAAAATTTGGGGAAAAATGAAATTTTCTAACTTTTACATATGTCTGTGAATTGGCCTGCTCTGCTTTTGCCCATCTCTCCCTACAGATTAGCCTTCTAGTGCCACTATAGCACTAAAAATAAATGTGAATCCTCAATAAACAAAAAAACAGATCTGCATTTACTGTGACTCCTGAGGTGTTTAACATGTTCTTATTGTTCTATATAAAAATATTTTTGGATTCAGGCGAAGTTTATGCGTTTTATCTGGGCCGATAAGCACCCCAGAGTATCCAGAAATACGCTCTTTGCTCATAGACTCCAGGGTGGTCTTGGGGTGCCTAATGTAACTAAGTATTATCAGGCAAGCCAGATTGCCCTGCTGTCTATGTTGCACGCCTCTTCTGACGTTCCCCTCTGGGTCCTGTTGGAACTACCTAATTGTGCCCCTATCGCATCGTCGACGCTTCTATGGCTTCCCCCTGCGCTGCGCCCTATGGCACTGAGTCCGATGTTGCTCCATGGCTTACAAGTCTGGGACTCGGTACGTTACTCCAGTGGCCTGATGTCACCTTTTCTGCCTTTGCTCCCAATTATTACCAACCCTCTTTTCCCACCGGGTTTAGATCACCCAATGGCGTTTTCTTGGTGGGTGACTAATGGTTTTTCGCAGGTGTGACACTTTTTGATTTTTCAGTCCTTCCCCACCTGGAATTCTTTTTGGGAATCCCGGGATGTCCCCCCGGCGGAATTCTTTCGATACCTTCAATTTCGGCACTGGCTGCTTTCGCTGCGGGGCACTTCTGCTTTCCCATACCAGAAATCTGCCTCTGAACAGCTTTGCCAGCAGCATCCCCGGGCTTTATATCCCTTCTTTATGCAGCTCTGAACAGACGCTCGTCGCATACTTCTCTTTCATATGTTGTTCAGTGGGAGCGCGACCTGGGAGTGGCTGTGGATCTGGAGGACTGGAATAAGGCCTAGTTGCTCATAGCTAAATGCTCATTTAATACGACCACGCTGGAGGCAGCCTATAAGGTATTGTTTCGTTGGTATTGGGTTCCGGCTTGGTTGGTCCAGGCTAACCCTGCCTGTAGTGATCAATGTTTTCGGGGTTGTGGCCATCGTGGAGATGTATTGCATATCTGGTGGTCATGCCCGAGACTGTTTCGTTTTTGGTCTCGTGTGTTTGGCCTCCTTTTCACCTTGTTCCATTTCTCCATATGCTGGGATGCTCGGTAAGCCTTGCTTCATTGCCCCATACCGGGCCTCTTGGCTCACCAGCAGAAGTTGGCTTCCTATTTGTTTTTATCGGCCACTAGAACAATTGCTCAGGCCTGGCAGAGTCCATTTGTCCCTCTTCAGTGGGTGCGGGATCGTATGACCACTATGATGCTCAACGAACAGATGTCGAGTATCTGCAATGACTCCCAACGTAAATTTTTGAAAATATGGGAGCTGTGGTTGCAATATGCCTTTCCCATGCTCCCCCCGGCTAGTCTGGGGATGTAATGGCGTTCGGTATTGGCACTCTTGGACCCCTGCTCTTTGTGTTTGGTTTTTTTCTTCCTTTCTCTCTTTCTCTGTTTGTTTTTGGTGTGACAGTGGACAGCTGCCTTTAGTTGTTATAGTCAGTTACATTAATGTTTTGTAACTTATGTGCCATTGATAGCCCCTGCGTGGGCGTACCTTTTGCTTTGTTGACGTTAGAGCACTGTTTTTGTTTTTTTTATTTTGCATTTTTTTTATCTGTGCAATTGATAGCCCCTGCGTGGGCATGTTTTGTTGCCTCTGTTTTATACTGTTTAAAAATTAATAAAAACCATTGAAATATAAAAATATTTTTGTACTGTAAGCTTGCTTATGAGATTTGGAAACTATTCAGAAAACCAAAAACAATTGCTTTGCTGACCTTATTTCATTTAATTATATTTGTTTAGCTTTTGCTAAGTGATATTTATTGATTTCGCATGACTATAACATTGGTATTCTGTGGTCTTGAAAATCTTCTAAGGCAGCAAACTTACGACTATTTACACAATCTGCTTTTAGAGCAGGCCGTTTTTCTTTGGCATTGCACATGTGTAAAATACTTGGAAGATTTATTTGTAAAACTGAAAATAGTTTGGCATCTGTGTGGTGACTTAACTGCACATCTATTCTGCTTCTAATAATAAACCTGCACATCACTTGGGAGAAGCTTTGCTTGGTGCACTGAACAATTGTAGACATATTTGTGATGAAGGCCAACTGTTCAGGAGGTAGCATTATTGCTAAAAATACCTAAACTCATTGTAGCCTTAACCCACGGTCAAGTGATCATCCAGTACCAGGTTGTTCTCCTCACTGTGGAGTTCCTGGAGGAGTCCTCCTTCTGGGTTTTCAACTTACTGCTTGATGTGGACAATTGCCGTTGGCTGACCAGTGGTCCATGCAACTGTGGATCATCTGGATTCTCTGGGATATGCTGCTTAAAACATGCTTCGTTCAGTGTGTCTTTTCCTTGTATTTTTTTAAGGCTGGTCAAAAGTATCCAATAAGGGGCAGTGTGTTTGGTGTTGGTGAAGGACCTTTTCTTTTCCCCTTGATGTTTCCTCAGGACACATATTGGACTTATGTTGTTGCTCCAACACTGGACACTGGAGTTTCTTGTAATATGTTATTTTAGACATACACTTAGCGCTGCATTTTTTCCATTTTTATAGTTTGTGTATTTTAACCTGCAATACTCTGCTAGCTGCTAGTGTGGATTCTAACTGTCGATTTACAATTGATCTCAAGCGCGATTTTATGTTTCTGTTTTAGAGCATTATTGTTAAGATGGTAATCAATCAAATAATGGGGTTGATTTACTAAAGGCAAATATACTGTGCACTGCAAGTGCAGTTGCTCCAGAGCTTAGTAAATGAGGTAACGCTTCACTTTGCAAAGAATACCCGATCACATGCAAGGAAATAAAAACAGCATTTTTGATAGCACATGATTGGATGATAATTAGCAGAGCTTCCCCTCAGATCTAGAGCAACCATACCTGTAGTGCACAGACTATTTGCCTTTAGTAAATCAACCCCATTATCTTTTATTAGCCTTACTACAATAAACAGAAACCTGATTGGTTGCTATATATAAATGTAATTTCAATTTCATTATCGTCCTTGTTGCCTCTTGCTGTCCTCCTCCAAGCAATACAGAAGTTGATGCAAGTGATACATGTCCTCTCCATTACCTACTTTCAGAAGAATATGTGGACCTATACTAAAGAAAGAAAATAGCCTACAGGATCATTGTCAGGGTTGGGCTCCCAGGCCAATGTCCACTGGCTGACAGCTCTCAAGGAGAGCATCAATCAAGTAGATTTGTTCTCCCAAAATAAGGGAGGGTGGCAGCATTTGCCTGTTTTCTACCTCTTTCTCCTCTGCAATGATATGATATAAGGTGATGTGGTGACATTCAAGGGCATCTACATGATTGACAAAGGAAACGGCTTCATGTAGCCACTCATTTCATGGGAAGGAAGCCTGTGGGAATGAGAAATTACTCCTTTTACTCTATGGGCAAAAGGGGCCCAAAATAACTATAATAAATGGCTGGTTGGAGTTTAACTTTAAATAATGCCTAATGCCTATACTCAGTTGACTAGTTTTCTTTGTATTTTTGCTTGTCTATTATTTTCTCTTGGGTCCATGCCTAACAACCTATTGCAAGAGTGCAGTTTGTACTACCTGGTTTGCATATTATTCTGTATAAGTTATTTCCTGTCTTGGTTGTATTTAGCTTTGTTATTCAGCATGTTCTGTTCAGTTGTTCTTCCATTTGTTTGCTGTGCCATGTTTGCCACATAATCTTTGTAGGGATTAGATCCTATTAAAGAAATTTGTGCATATTAACTTGCTAAGCCAGCATACTCACCTTTCGGAGTTGACTGACATACACAAGGGCCTGTCTTGGGGGCCTACACATCTGACAACCATCTTATGTCTATGAGCACCCTATCTCTCACATTTTTGTTTACCTTTTTTTGAAATAAAAAGAATTTGGTACCCCCCCCATGCCCATCACTCATCTAGGTGAATGGTGTACACTGTGCTCCCTGTGTCTCCTGGGATATGAGGGGGATGAGGGGGCATGCCTAGTGGCAACTCATCAGGAAGCCGAGAAGAGACGGCAGCCTCCCGATCACCAGAGGCATATTTACCACTAGGCAAACAAGGCATTTGCCTAGGGTGGCATTTTTCAGGGGAGCAACACCGCTCCCCAGAAAAAGGGACAGAAGAAGGGACACATGCAGCACGGGGATCAGGTGGGATCTGGGAGAGGCTGTGTATGCAGAGCCTGACTCTCGTTCCCAGGGATGTCCAGAGCTGTGAAGGTGAGTGTCTTTCTGTCTCTCACCTGGAAGGAGGGGGGGATGTGTGTTAATGGAAGGCTATCATAGGTGGGGCAGGGGTGTTGTTGGTCAATGTCAGGCTCTCTCCACGGGTGGGTGGGGGGGGAAGAGGGGTGGTGTTGGTCAGTGTCAAGCTCTCTCTGCAGGTGGGGGGTCCAATTTTTGTGTTACCTAGGGCAGCACAAAACCTAAATACACTACTGCCGATGATACCACAAAAAACATGGTGGCATGGGACATGAGCAGTGGCAGCAGAGAAGAGGATCTCAGAAGGACAACGATGGATTCACTTGGTGAGTGAGTATCTGAACTGTATGTTACGTTTAAGTTACTCTCATTCAACTATACTTTGGCTGAATAATTGTGTGTTGGTCTATTTATTCTTAATGGCACCCCATTGCACCTTGCCAGTGCACGTGCATTGTGGTGCAACCAAATGCATGTTAATGCGCTAATATGTATTTTGGTGCACTGCTTTACAAAAAATAGTGCATTTTGGTTCATTAGCCAGCCCATTCAGCTTCACGTGCTAATGCACCACAACAGTGTAAATCTAGTTAATATGCACAGGATGGAATTTATGCATTGTCATTTAGGCCATGGTCTATGGCAGCAGGGCAGCCACAGGTGGCATACTGCCATCCACACTTGTTGTTGTCTGTCAGTAACACTTTCATTTTGCTTCACTTAACATTTTTGTTGGTGCAATAATGTGCTCTGCTGCCACAGTTCACCCATTTTGGCTATGTATACTTAAAACTAAACTGCTAACAGAATAACATGACAGTTTGCTTACTTTACTAGCAGCTAAGGGATTGAGCATACATTTCCTTCAGCATCTTTACCTGCAATCTTAGAGTGCCATCTTTATTTGATCTTGCTAGTGTGATGCTAAAGTTAGCCAAGCACTAGTAGAATTTTGTTAAAAGATTTTCCTTTTAGGAACATTAGCTTGATTGTCCAGTCATTAGTGGGATCAGATCCATATTTGCTTTTGACCACAAAGAGAAAACTCGAGGGAGCAGGATGAAGAATTTTTCTCAAACAAACATATTTCTAACAGTGAATGTGGCTTTCTTTCTGGAAATTAAATTTGTTCCACAATCTAATGTTAAAAGCAAACTACATTTCTAGTAAGTAAGTATATATTGCAAAAACGTACAAACAGAGCTGCACTCTGTAAAATCACACTGTAATATTTATTGTAGGTTTCTGGTTTCCACAGACACAGTCCCTGCTTTAGGCCCTCTGATGCATTTTACCCCAATTGGGCTGAATTGTAGAGGTAGAAAGGAAGGTAGAGGAAAAACCCATCAGAGAGGCATGGCCTAAAGCCTGGACTGTGTCTATTGAAACCAACTATCTGAGATAAATACTACAATGTGATTTTACAGAGTGTGGCTCTGTTTCTACTTTTTTGCAATAAATGCTGTTCAGGAGGGAGCCAGCATCTGTTACATGATTACCTGATGAGTATTTGAACAGAGCTTTGAGCAGTGCAGTTTCTCTGAGGAATTTCTACATTTTCAAGTACTTTCAAATGACATTCATCAAGTCTATTAAAGCATTATTGAATAAAAGGACAAGATTTTTCATTAAAACATTCATATGAAAATCTATCAGTGTATGTCCAGCTCATCTTGCTAGTGTGATACTAAAGGCAAATCAGTTGAACACAGAAGTGGCACAAGACAGCCTAGTTGTCCAGTCCTTAAAGTGATGCTAAACACACACTGCTTCATTTACATAATCCCTACTCTTGTATCTATGTGGATGATGGCGCTGCATTTATTTAAAAAGAAAAAATCTCAGTACCTTTCTTTTCCCCTAATCAATATACAGATGTAAAGTGAAAGAAAAATGAGAAGCGCACCAACCTTGCGCATTACCTCAGTAACCAAAATTTATTGATAAAGGAATGGTACTCACAAACAGAGAATAAAATCAGGCATGTAAGTCCTCCAAAGGACTTCAGAGACAAGAAGCCAGTGCGAATCCTATCATGGGGGTAGACACTTCTTCATCAGACACTTCAGCCTTCACAGTCACCATGTCTCAATCCAATAGAGCACCTTTGAGATGTGGTGGAACGGGAGATTCGCATCATGAATGTGTAGCCCACAAATCTGCAGAAACTGTGTAATGCTATCATGTCAATATGGACCACATTCTCTGAGGAATGTTTCCAACACCTTGTTGAATCTATGCCATGTAAAACTAAGGCAGTTCTGAAGGCAAAAGGGGGGTCCAATTCGTTACTAGCAAGGTGTACCTAATAAAGTGGCTGGCGAGTGTATAATATACCATAAGTATATTGAGGCACACCAGTATGGAAATAATTCAAGCTTTAACCTCCCTGGCGGTATGATTATTTCAGATTTTTGGTTCTGAAAGCGGTACCATTATTTTGCATGGAAATATGTAGTTTTTTTATTGTAGGCCTGTCATTTTTAGGAATAACTCAATGAAATCTGTCCGAACAAGAGTCTAGTAAACATTATGGATATGATAAAACTCGAAACACGAAATCATAAATTATAATTTAATAAATAATCATAAAACATAATAATATAATAATAATAAATTTAATTCAATAATATAATCAAACCAAAAACACTGAAATTTGAAATATAGCGCCAAGTTCGCACATCGCCGAGCAAAGTCGCAGAATCGTTTTCAGTGTCTGATGATGAATTTCCCCACGAATCATTATCACTCAATTCTGCAAGTGGTTCTGATTTACGATCGCTGTTCTCTAGCTGGTCTAAAACCGATTTTGACCTAAAGGGACGCTTTTTGGACGCCATGGACTTTTCTCAGTTTCCAGGCAGAAAGAACAGTCAAAATGCAGGCAGGGCACAGGACAAAGCAGTAGGGACAAAATGTATGTGAAATGCTTTGAAACAGCAATGTTTTGCTATGTAATAATCGTTTTAAAAAAAATGACATTTTTTAAAACTTTCAAATTTGCCGCCGGTTCCGGAGCCCGTACGTCCCGACGTCACAGAGACTTGAACACGGAAGTCAGATGCCGGCATCGGCCGGAGGAGATGGCCAGGGACGCTGCAGGGGACACATCGCAGGAGCGAAGGACAAGGTAAGTGCTGCAGGGAATCCCTGAGCAACGCCGCATGGTAAGCTCAGGGTTACCGCTTGTGGTACTGAAAGTTTACCCCGAGCTACACTTGGGAATACCACCAGGGAGGTTAAATAAGAAAAGATTAATAATAGTACATGCATCCAATGTACAAACAGGTATTACCATGTACTATTAGCAAAGGGGCTGATAGTAGTCCTAGTAGGATTGTACAATACCTGGGTATACATATTTATTAATAGAGTTACCTCCAGATGAATGTTACAGCAAAGATCAGTTGCAGGGCCCCCTGAGGATGATCATGATGTGGCATCCGTTGTATCAGAGACCTGCAGACAAGATCAGAGGTGATCCTCCAACGTTTGTCCAACCAGCTTGGAACACGACTTCTCACATGAAGAAGCTGTGGTGTGGCACTGGAACCTAGTAGTTTCTAATCTGACATGCAACTGGACCTCTAATTACCAGAAGCGGCCATCAGATGCCTAACCTGGCACTAGCTCAGACTAGAATCCCAGATCAAAAGGGACAGGGTTAACTTAAATAAAAGAGCTGTATATTAACCCTATTACAATAAACAGGTTCACCTACTAATATACAGCAAGATGCCCACTACATGGATACAGTAGAACAGACATAGTTACCTGGCACTGTGCATGTGAAATAATATCAATAGGACAGAGATATTCTGTTCATCACAATTAGATATACATGTAGTAGCTGCAGTTACATAGTTACATAGTTAGTCTGGCTGAAAAAAGACAAAAGTCCATCCAGTTCAACCATTAAAAAAAAAAACCAAAAGTTATAATCCTACACCCACAGTTGATCCAGAGGAAGGCAAAAAAAAACCCAGCAAAGCATGATCCAATTCTCTCCTGCAGGGAAATAAAAATCCTTTCTGATCCCCGAGAGGCAATTGGATATTCCCTGGATCAACTTTACCTATAAATGTTAGTATCCAGTTATATTCTGTGTATTTAGGAAAAAATCCAGGCCTTTTTTAAAGCAATCCATGGAGCTGGCCAGAACCAACTCTTGAGGGAGTCTATTCCACATTTTCACAGCTCTTAATGTGAAGAAACTTTTCTGTGTTTGGAGATTAAATTTCTTTTCCTCCAGATGTAAAGAGTGCCCCCTTGTCCTCTGTGATGACCTCAGGGTGAATAGTTCTACACCGAGTTTACTATATGAACCACTGATGTATTTATACATGTTAATCATATCCCCCCTTAATCTCCTCTTCTCAAGAGAGAATAAATTCAGTTCCTCTAATCTTTCCTCATAGCTGATCTCCTCCATGTCTCTTATCAGTTTGGTTGCCCTTCTCTGCACTTTCTCCAGTTCCCCAATGTTCTTTTTGTGAATTGGTGCCCAAAACTGAACTGCATATTCCAGATGAGGTATTACTAATGATTTGTACAGGGTAATATGATATCTCTCTCTCTGGAGTTTATACCTCTTTTAATACAAGAGAGGATTTTGCTCACTTTAGAAACCGCAGCTTGACATTGCATGCCATTATTAAGCTTGTGATCTACCAGAACTCCCAGATCCTTCTCCACCATTGCTTCTCCCAGTTGTACCCCCCGTACCCCCCCCCCCCAGTATGTATGATGCATGCATATTCTTAGCCCCCAAGTGCATAACCTTACATTTATCAACATTAAACCTCATTTGCCACATAATTGCCAATTTACCAGTGCATTGAGGTCAGCTTGTAAGTTGAAGACATCCTGTAAGGATGCTATTCTACTGCACAGCTTGGTGTCATCTGCAAAGCCTGAAATGGTATTTTTATTCTCAGACCCTATATTGTATATAAATATATTAAAAAGTAAGGGTCCCAAAATTGAACCTTGGGGTACACCACTGATGGCCCCATACCATTCAGAGTATTAATCATTAACCACTACTCTTTGAATACGATCTTTGAGCCAGTTTTCTATCCATTTACATACTGATTTTTCCATGCCTGTAGACTTTACCTTACACATTAGCCGTGTGGAGAACTATGTCAAACGCTTTTGCAAAATCCACGTATACCACATCCACTGCCACCCGCCAGTTAAACTATTATAACTTAGGAATACTTGAATAATAGTCCCTTCTGGCTTGGGGTTTAGCAGCATGGACAGGACATATGGCCAAGACTTTCTCTATCAATCCACTTCTTCCTTCTGGAGTTTTAAAGCCAACAACCCAGGGACAGGAAGTGCATACATAATATATTTACAGGCATTTACAAATATAGACAGTGGATGGCAGCAGATCCCCACAGTCTTCTTTAGACTGTACACTGAGCTGCACAAGTGCAGTACAGGGCCCATGTGTCGGGATGACTGAACATTTGTGCTCATAACTCAAAGTACCTTCTATGATTCTCAGCCTCCTCCAATCTCCTTTTTGTTTTCTCATGTGAGGGTGGCTATATTCATTCTCCAGGGTCCCACTCTACATAAGAAAGTAGCCACTCTCCCCTGCTCACTCTTCGAGATGCACTCTGGATTATGAAATATGTAGACTCATCCACCTTACTAACCGTTCCATATCTGCCATCCCTCTCTGTCAATCCCTCCACTGGCTTCCCATTGACCAACATATAAAATTCAAAACATTAACAATAACATATAAAGCCACTTATAACTCTGCCCCAAATTACATCACCAATTTTGTCTCCAAATATCACCCAAACCGTACTCTCCGCTCCTCGCATGACCTCCTGCTCTCTAGCTCCCTTGTCTCCTCCTCCCATGCTCATCTCCAGGACTTCTCCAGAGCCTCCCCCATCCTCTGGAACTCTCTTCCCCAATTTATCAGACTATCACCTACTCTGCTCACTTTTAGGCGATCTCTGAAAACCTATCTCTTCAGGGAAGCCTATCCTGCCCTCAGCTAATAATGGAATCTTCTATTCCTCCTACCAGTACATTCCCCGCAGTTACTACCTTTTGTACCACTAACCCCTCCCTCCTAGATTGTAAATTCCAAGGAGCAAGGCCCTTCTAACCCTCTTGTATTGAACTGTATTGTTGCTGTATTGTCTCCCATTATAATGTAAAGCGCTGAGCAACTGTTGTATAAATCCTGTATAATAATAATAATATAGTACAAAATGACTGCAACAAAGGTGCACTGCTCGTTCTAATCAAATGAAAGTAAGGGAGAAAGTTTCATAGGTTCGTGAGGTCAAAGATTACTTTACAAACAGGGAAACACAGTGATAAACATTTTATGAAAAATAGATTACGAATTAAGTAGAGGTTGTGTATGGATTATTTTTGGAGAATAAGGATATTATTTAGTGTCACTTTAATATACAACAAAAACTGATCCTGGTCTAGAAACATTCCAGGACTAAATCCCTAAACTATAGTACCTGGAAGTAATGTTAGTTTTGCAGTGACATCTAACTGCAATAGCTGAGGTGTGTATTAAAGTGAGGCATTTTAAAACCTTAGAGCAGTTTTGGACTATTTTATTCAGAATTGCAACAGTGAGCAAAGGCTGCCAAACACTTAGTTTGCATCATGTGGCATGTATAGTAGATTGTGAGTCAAACTGTACAAGAAAACCAATTATATTTTACACAATGCACAATTATTTATTACTGGCCTTAAGCTAAAGCTGTTTTTAAAATTAATTTTCTAAATATACTCTTTAGAACAGTTGTTTTCAGGAAATCTGATTTATTTAAGCAGCCTGACATCTGCAGACATGCATAGAATGGCATAATTTAAATGTCATAAATGAAGGTAATATTTCATAACTTGCACCTACAGCAAATAAACTGTTGCATGATCTGGTAAGAAATGTCAGGGCATAGCCAAGCACTTGGTGATCATCATAAGCAGGGCTGGACATCTTTGTGAACATGGAATTTGGAGACCAGTTAAGGTCAGAATGACACCACTTTGTACATTGCTTTCAGTTCTTCACACAAATCAATGTGAATCAATGTGAATACATGAAAACACTTTTAAAGGCATGACATAAACATGGTAAAATCAAAGCAAGTGCTTATCATAAACCCATACATAAGTACACTAAACTTAAGGCTAGCAACTAGCTCTAACCTGTACAATCTCCTTTAGATCTACCAATGACTATCTAGTACAAGTATGCTAAAGTACATATCTCCTAAACAGTGCACGTTTCAGAGATATTTACTGTACCTGCAGGTAAGCCTTATTATAGACTTACCTGTAGGTAGAAGAGAAAGAAAGACTCTACTACCACTTTAAAGCCCCAGTAGTAAGCAAAACATGTCAGAGAAGAGAAAAAAGTGAAATGGCTTTCCAGATTGTTTAACTACGTTTTGTATTGGTCATTGGAAGTTATGGCAAGGCTGGTTGGCATCCTTGGTGGAAGTAATACTTGGGACTTTTGAGCTGTGACTTGGACCAGGGCTGTCTTAATGCAAGGGCCCCTCTGTGCACTGCCAAGGGTCCCCATGCATATGGGGGCCCCTTGACATAGGTGCCAACTGCCTTGTTTTCTAATCAGCTGTCTGACTGGAGCCCTGGGGACATCTGCAATACTGTATGGTGCCCAACACACAAAGTGGCAGTGGTGTGCCAGGTGCTGGAATTCTGTGATCCAGCACCTAGAACAGAAAGGAAGACTGCACTGTGGGTGGAGTTTTCTCTTCCCCAGTACAAGCAAAGTCCTGGCTAGGAGAGAGGGGTGTGGGAGCCTGTGATCATGTACTGTAAGTGATCACAATGGGAAAGGGGGTTGTGCTTGAGGAAATAGAATTCATTGCCATTCCTATTGATACAGGAATGGGGGATGGGGGTTAAATTTCACTACCATGACCACCAATACATGTGGGGGATAACTTTCAATGGCAATGACCTTCCCCCCCCCCCAATTGGTGGTCAGTATTGGTGATAGTTAACCTCCCACCTGCAATGGTTGTCATGGTAGTGACATTTTAACCCATCACCCCCCCTGCATTTGTGGTCACTGCATTTTACATGAACCTCCCTCACCCTGCCACACCAACTTTTTGCCATCTCCCTGGTAGTGGCCCCAGTGCATTACTTATCCCAGGGGCCCCTTTTACTATTAAGATGGCCCTGAGTTGGACTTAGGAGTAACTGACAGGTGCCCCTGTGGTTGTATACAATTTGAATGGCTTGTAGGTGAGTAACATGGCTTTGGAAAATCTAAAGGAGATTGTATATAGATTGCAAAATCATATTGCAATGTCTATGGCCAGCTTGTGTCAATGGGCTTGTGTTGATAGCATCAGTTTGACCTCAGGTTGAGAGGCTTCTGAGATCATTCAGGATTCATTGATGGGTGCATTGACCTGCTGCATGTCACTTGTTTAGTATTGAGGGGCACAAACGACTCTCAAGACAATCCTTTACAAAGATTCTTTTTCTTTCTTTCTTGCTCTTTCTTTCTCTCATTCTTTTGTTTCCAATACATTTTTTTGAAAGTTTCGAAAGATGTACAACACAACTCTGTGGGATACAGCACAGGAGACACAAAGCCATACACCCCCACATGCAAAAAGGCAACTTTTGCTCTTTTTGCTCTTCCTCTTTTTCTTTCATCCTTTCTTTCGCTCCTTCTTTTTATTTGTTCTTTCTTTCGCTCTTTTTTTCGCTCTTTTTTCCACTCTTTATTTCTTTCTTTCATTCTTTTTTCCTTTCCTTACTTCCTTCCATTTAAAACAGTACTCCAAAAAATGAAAGAAACCAGCTACTGAAAACTAGTTTTTACAGACATCGGCCAAGAGTTAAAATGAACTGCTTCTGCAGCTGCATCTGATATGTTAAATGATAACAAATGTGTATAAAGAAGAAAATGTACTACCATACGTTCTGTACCCTTTTTATTTAAAATGTTCAGTGCAAAAACTTTCCATCATATTTTTATATATGTTAGAATCATGTGCCAGACATGGTTTTGTCATCCCTGCAGGGTAGACTGTGGGTCTCATCTGCTTTATTTTTTACTTATGCTTTCACTGCATGCAAAGCTCCTGGTCTTGGATCTCATAATAGATATCTTTGCCATTCAGGAAGTGAGGCAGTGTCACAGGCAGCTGGGGACTGCTAGATGAATTTGGGTTTTTTTTCACTAGACTTTGATGACAAAAGTGGAAGATAAACAGGGACATAAGTAATAGGTCGATGAGTTAGGTCATGACTGGTGCAAACAGCTGCCCCATAAATTCAGACATCATGAAAGAGTATGGCAGATAGTGAGCTGCTTTTCAAATTGTCCAAAGTTTTCTGAAAGCGCTGTGAAGGAGTAAATAAGGCAGGGTCACTTACAGTATAGACCTATGATAGAATAGGTAAACCCATCAGTTTATCAAAGGAGGCAGTCAGAGCCAGTGCTAGACTGTTTTGCGCCCTAGGCAAGACCAGATACTTGCACCCCCCCACCCAAAAATTTTTTTTTAAAAAGACAGTAGAAAATATTAAATCAATAAAACATGAAACTGATACATTTCTTTTAATCTGCAAAAATAAGTGCCATAAGATTCCACCAGCACCAATATTAAACACAAAGTCACGGATGGACTGTATCTGTGGCTGGTAGTGGCAGGGTGATAGATGCAGTGAGTGGAGGATGACGGATTCACACTCTGACAGATCCCAGGCTGGAATTCCCCAGGCAATGGGTAGAGATAAAATGCTATGACAGCAGGCAGCCCAGCCCACACACATATACAAATCAGCAGGCACTAAAAGAGCAGGCTTTAGGATTGTGATGATGTTTTCACTCACTGACACATTGCACATGTGATGGATAGCTGGCTGGGTCACACACACACAGACACTAGACATCATAATCAGACAATACATTCCACTGCAGGCACAGCTTCGCTTCAGCTGATGAATGGGAAGAGAAGGGCTGGAACGTCACAGTGATCAACAGCCACCAGCTGGCTTGCAGTACGGGACAGAGTCTGAGAGAAACACTGGAAGGAGTTGCAGCTTAGCTGCTACACTGGCCCCAGAGACTCATCATCTTCCTCTGTCCTTTCTTCCTCTCCTCTGCTGCCCCTCCCTCAGCTGGAGGTTCATTCATGATGTTGCCGCAAACCACACAGAGGGAGTGCCTTTCTGTGCTGCACCAAGGCACCCCTAGGTGGCAGTGCACCCTAAACCGCCACCTAGTCTGCCTAGTGGAAGCACCGGCCCTGGAGACAGTGTATCCTTGACACATCCTGGTCAATATTGGTCTAAACCAAACAAATATTTATAAAGTATAAAAAGTCACTGCCTACCTACATTTTTTGTGTGCTTTTTCTATGTAACTCGCTTTGTCCACATTGATGTCCTTTGTGTAAAATATCTGCTTTATACCAGCTTAAAGTTGGCCATACACAGTTAGGCCTCATGCACATTGGGCTTAAAAAATTCCACATTTGATGTTTATTTTTTTAAATTTGTAAAAGCACCTTAACCCCTTCACGCCTAAGGGTAAAACAAATCTTAAAGCTTAAGTAAAATTTTACAACTTTCACATGTGTTAGTAAAACCGTACATATCATCACAACTACTTTGTTCGTCCAGGTGACTTATACCTTGTTTTTTTTTTTCAGGACAAATTGGGCTTTCATTTGGTGGTAAATGGTAGTGGATATCTCCTGATATTTTTTATTATCAAAGGAAAACTGGGCCAAAATAGTAAAAAAATTTTTTTTAAATTTAGCTATGTGTTTCTTGATACTACCATAACTTACCACCAAAGAACAACCCAAAATACTTTTTCAAGCTCTTGACGATCGCAACGATACCATATATGTGTATTTTATATTTTTTGTTGTTTGTACCTGTACTACAGCCCAGAAACAATAGTGCACATTTTGTTTTTTGTTTTTACCTAAAACACACTGACACTGACACTAACTGACAATGATATCAATAAAAAAAATCTGACATTTGACCCTGACCTTTGACCCTGACCTTGACCCAAACACTGATCCTGGCAATGAACTTAATCTAGGTATTTTTTCTTTTTTCTTTTCTTTTTTAATATTTATTTATCTTGGTTTTTTTTTACAGTTTTTTTCACCTCTCTGCAAGGAGAGAGAGAGATACAATGTATCTTTCTCCTCCATTCAGAGAGAAAAAAAAACAAGGGGGGTGGACTTCACAGTGACTTGTCACTGTGATAGCCAATCAGAGGTTATCACAGCAATCATGTGACCCCGATTAGGGAGTACCAGGTCCTGATCGTTAGAATGGGACCTGGGGTTCTCAGTGACACCCTGGTCAAAGTCGGCATCAAGGGGTTATTGTTAGCTGATGTGTCCATAGATACATAGGCCTTTACAGGAGTATTAATCTCGAAACACAGCTGGAAAAACTTTAAATTAAAAATCGAAAGACACAGGTAGAAAATTGTCAACCAAATCAATTGCCATCACTGTATGGGTATTTTGATAACCACATCAATGTGGACAAATCCAGCTATGCAGACATTTACAGGCATATTAGAAGAGGAGTGTTTGTGGACAGGAAAAAAAACACCAAAGGCACATTGAGGAGAGGAGCAGAAGAGCAGAAAAACACTAGACGCACCTAAACATGTTTAAAGACACCTAAATGCTAGATGCATCAATGCATTTCAATAGCCAAAATAAATTAAAGTGGTTGTAAAGGCGCAAGGTTTTTTACCTTCATGCATTCTATACATTCCCTAATACTCACCTAATGTCAGGAATGGACTGGCCAGCAATGGTGGGACTCACCTGCCTTTTGATCTGCAGTACCAGGGCTGGCCAGCGGATGCTCCCAGCAATCAGAGACTCAACTTTGCAGCCAGCTAACACCTGGAACTGATTATGCTGGGGTATTTAAGGGATGGCCAGACCCACAGACTCTGCCTTGGTGTTGTGTTTGTCCTGGGCCCTGTATCCTGTTTCTGTCCTGCATCCTGT
This sequence comes from Staurois parvus, assembly GCF_062004578.1. NCBI lineage: Eukaryota > Metazoa > Chordata > Amphibia > Anura > Ranidae > Staurois > Staurois parvus. The sequence continues at coordinate 1,559,414 of NW_028318345.1, forward strand.
TTCTGAACCGCTGCTGACTTCTCCTGCTCTGATCCCGGCTCGCTCCTGACCATCCCTCTGCCTGACCCTCTGTACCACGCTGCTTGCTACCTGTTCTGATCCCTGGCTTGTGACCCTGACCATCCCTCTGCCTGACCCTCTGTACTACGCTGCTTGCTACCTGCTGAACCTGGCCTGTGACCCCGACCAATCTCCGCTTGCTCCCCCTGTACCTACCTGTCCTATTGATATTGACCCGGCCTGCCTGACGACGCTTGCTTGTATGTACTGTTATCTGTGGGTGGTTGGTTTGGTTTGGTTGCACTGTATTATGTTTTAGTATTGCACTGTGTTTATGTTTGTATTGTTAGTGTTAATAAATTATATTGTTTATAACATATCTGAGGTCTGCGTTTCCCTGCGTCAGCCACACACCTCTGGTCACACCTGGGAGCCCTGACACCTAAGCCCCCTCTCGATTCAGAGATGTGCACTGGAGTCTCAGCTAGCCTGGGACTCCCTCTCCTCATTGGCTGAGACAGAAGTGGGAGCCATTTGCTCCCTATGGTGTCAATCACAGCCAGTGAGCCAATGAGAAGAGAGAGGGGGCAAGGCTGTGTGTGAATGGACATATGGAGGAATGGTTGCCCCCATACTGAGCTGCTTGCTGTGGGGACACTTGACAGGAGGGAGGGACCAGGAGGGGCCAAGAGGAGGATCTGCTCTGTGCAAAACCACTGCACACAGCAGGTAAGTATTGACATGTTTGTTATTTTTTCTAAAAAAAAAAATAAGCCTTTAAACTCTTTTTAATATTCTGGCCAATAGAAGGCATTAATGCTCAAGCACAAGACATGCCTAAATGCGTCTAATCACTCCTATAATACTCAACTTACTGGAGGGGCTAAATAGACATCTAATGTGCATAGGCCTTGGAATTTCAGATGATTTCTGTGAACTGACCGAAATTCTAATTGTGGGTGGCCCTGTCAACACCACCTGGCTCAAAAAATTTGAATAAAAAATCAAAAGTCCCAGGCGGAAAACTGTCAACCAAATCAGTTGCCATCACTGTTTGGCTACTCTCTCTTAAACTAAAAAAGATTTTAGTTGCAGATACACTTTAAAGACAAAATACAGTACCCTTTCAGTGGATTCTCCCAGAAATGCACTGGTCAAATACTCATTATGCTAAGGGTAAAGGAGTAAGCCATAATGCTTATCTTTTTCCTCCTCCACGCTGCACAATTGGTCCCCCAAAACATCTTCCATAAGGCATTCTGGCTGGTGGTCACATTCTGATGTCAACACACATACATTTCAGGACCAATAGTCCTGTACTGCATGCAAGGACAATGATAGTTCACCAACAACCTGACACGCTAGAGAGGAGAGAATATTTATCTTCAGCATAACCATGTGATTTAGAGGCTTTTTTGCACAACTTGTAGTAGGAGCAAAAAGTGGCCTCCTCAGCCACTTTTAAATATGAGCTCCTGAAAAACATGTGTCTCACCCTCCTAGGTAGCTAAGGGGAGCTAGAGTCTTATTGTTAGTTAGGAGGGCTTAGTAGCAGGCTGGATGTGATAGCCAGGTTGGTAAAATTTAGGTCAGAGCTGAAAGGCTCTGCTGACCAGCTCTTTGGGACTTCCCCCTGCTCTAGAAGCAGTGGGTGGAGGTGAGGAGTGGCTGGTCTGTACTCTTAGAGGATCCTGGTCAATCCCCAACAGAAGGCTTGGCAAGGGGCCAGGACAACCTTTAAGAGTAACTGAACCTGCTCAGCAGCAGGAGATTGTGGAGGAGAGTTTGGGTGGAAGATGGAGAAGTGAGGCTGAAGAGCAGGGGCCTGGGAGGGAGCCCTGGTGGAGAGGGGCTCACCTCCAGGCAGGGATGCTGGAAAATATGAAAATTCAGCACGTCATTGGCCCCCAGAAAGAGGACCACCTGTGCAGCAGGGAAAGAGCAGCCCAGCCAGAAGGCCTGATAGCAGCCACCAACCCATCCACTCACAGACGGAGGACTGAGTGAGTAAACCTGCACCCCCTGGGCCAGTAAGGGGAAGGAGCCCTTCAATGGGAAACTGATTTAGCTGCCTACCCAGGACTGTCCTATGTTTAAAGTGACAGGCACTGGATCCCCTGCCCAGGGATTCATCAGGAGATGCACACAGCCTGTGGCAGCACCTCGTGAAGCTTGTGCCCACCTTAGAGCCTACACTATCAATTCTCCTACTGAGGCAAGCTGCAGCTTGCTCTTCTGTCGGGTACTATCAAGGAATGCGGTTTGGGGGTAAAAGGAGAACTCTGTACTGGGGAAGGGGGTAATTCAGGAGGGAAAGGGGTGTCATTTTAGTTTAAAGTGGACTAGGGATTCATCAGGCGATGCACATGCAGGTGGCAGCACCTCGTGAAGCTTGTGCCCACCCTAGAGCCTACACTATCCATTCTCCTACCAAGGCAAACTGCAGCTTGCTCTTCTGTCAGGTTCTATCAAAGAATGCGGTTTGGGGGTAAAAGGAGAACTCTGTACTGGGGAGGGGGTAATTTGGGGGAGAAAGGTATGTCATTTTGGTTTAAAGTGGACCAGTCCTATGCAGCCCTGAACTCTGTACTCTATACGTAGTGCACTCCTGAACTCTGCACTTTGTATACAGCACACACCTGAACCCTGCACTCTGTATGTAGCACACTGCTGAGCTCTGCAATCCATACATAGCGCTCACTTGAACTCTGCACGCTACATAGCGCACACCTGAACTCTGCACACAGCGCACATCTGAACTCTGTACTCTGTACGTAGCACACTCCTGAACTCTGCACTTTGTATGTAGAACACTGCTGAACTATGCACTCTGTACATAGCACACTCCTGAACTCTGCACTCCATACATAGCGCACACCTGAATTCTGCACTTTGTACATAACGCATACCTGAACTCTGCATTCTGTACACAGTGCACACCTGAATTCTGTACTCTGTATGCAGCGCACACCTGAACTCTGCAATGTGTACATGAACTCTGCACTGTGTACATAGCACACACCTGAACTCTGCACGCTGTACACAGCACACACCTGAGCTCTATACACAGCACACACATGAACTTTGAACTCTGTACATAGCACACACCAGAACTCTGGACTTATATTAGTAGAGTACCACTGAACTCTATACTGTGTATGTAGAGCACTCCAGACCTCTGCACTCTGTACGTAGCTCACTCCTGAACTCTGCTCTCTGTACTCAGCACCCTCCTGGACTCTGTACTTTGTACGTAGCACACTCCTGAACTCTGCACTCTGTACGTAGCCACACTCCTGAACTCTGCACTCTGTATGTAGAGCACTCCTGAACTCTTAACTCTGTACAAAAGAGCAGCAGTTCTCTTGGCTCTCTCCCTCCTCATTGGGAGCCATTGCTGTCAATCACAGCCATTGAGGAGAGTGGGAGCAGGGTGGTGCCATGCTTTGTGTGTCAATAGACACACAGAGTCGGCCTGGGAGTGAACACACTCAAGTGCCCCATAGCAAGTGTGGACCCCAGAAGAGGGGGATCAGGGTTCCTCTGTGCGAAAACAATACACAGAGCAGGTAAGTATAACATGTTTGTCATATTCAAAAAATAAAAGTTTATCCTTTACATTTACTTTAAGTTCATGCAGATGCAATGCAGGTATTTTCACTGCAACATCTGACCTTTTTTACTGGCCTAGCCTTTAGATTGTCACAAATGAGTTTTATTCACTAAACCGGTGATCATAGATAATTTTAAAGGTATTAGTAAAATATTGATCAATTGTGAAAAAAAATGCTCCAGTTCATTTTTTTTTTCTGCTGGGTTGTTTGGGCCTAAGGCAAATCCTGATTTGTGTTAATAATTTTTTATTTAATGAATATATATATTTGCACACATGCAGTGTTTAAGCTTTGGGGTGTATACCCTAATTCAATGTCAAGAAGTTTTGTACTGGGGTGGCTTGAAAAGAATAAAAAATCTCCTGCACTCAAAGGACCGGATATGGCATCTGTGGAAGGATCTTAATAGACCTTCAAACCAATATGGCAGTACTGTGCAGCCCCCTAAGGGCTGGGGTTACCCAATATGGCACTAGAAAATAAGAAAAGATGCATGAGTCCCACATGTGAAAAGGACACTTTGAAATGGCTGACGCGTTTCGAGGAGTGATCTCTTCTTCATCAGAGCCTACACATTTGGACATTGTCGGTCATGATATGACTGTTTACATTTGTCGTTTGTGAGTATACATCTGCTATTTTTTAAGATTAAAGTTTTAATCGCGGTAATGCACAAGGCTTGTGCACTTCTTTTCTTTTCTTATTTTCTGGGGTGGGTTGAGCCTGATGGGGAACTAAGAGAGTAGAAACAGGCACGTGAATCTGTAGGAAGCTGTCACCGGGGTTGGATTGTCCACACCTGCAATAATACCCCCATAGCAAGCAGAGGAGTGGACAGCGCCAGGGAGGGACCCCAGAAGAGGAGGTTTGGGGTTGCTTTGTGCAAAACCATTGAACAGAGCAGGTAAGCATAACACATTTGTTATTTTCATGTAAACATTATAGCTTTACAGTCACTTTAGGCACTTGCTAATCGTGCTTTAGTCCAATGATGGCTACAGCGCAGTTGGCTGGTTCAGGGAGGGCATCTATTGACCAGAATCCCGCCACCCCGCATGCCCCCATGGTGCGCATTGGGTGCTCTCTGTGATCACTGTGTCCTTCAGACACAGCTGATCACATAGAGAGGTAAAGGGCCTAACACAGCGGCCCTCTACAACATGATCAGCTATGTCCAATCACAGTTCATCACAGTGTAAATAGATTTTTCTGGTTATTGGTAGTCTTCTCCTCTCGTGCTTTGACATTGTGAGGAGAAGAAAGCTGGTAACCAGCGATTAACATGAGAACATCTACATTGATAAGCAGCCCCATAAGTGACAATCAGTGATGCCTATAAGTGTCCATCAGTGTTGCCTATCAGTGCCCATCAGTGCCACCTATCACTGCCTCCTCATCAGTTCTACCTATCGGGGCCCAACAGTGCCACCTCTCAGTGCGACCTATTAGTGCCCATCAGTGCTGCCTATCAGTGCCCATCAGTGCCGCCTATCAGTGCCACATATCAGTGTCCATCAATGCCGCATATCAGTGCAGCCTCATTAGTGCCCATCTGTGCCACCTCATCAGTGCTGCCTCATCAGTGCCATCAGTGTAGCCTCATCAGCACACATTGGTGAAGAAGAAAAATTACTTATTTGCAAATTTTATAACAGAAACTAAGAAATATTTTTTTTTTAAAATGTACTGTCTTTTTTCATTTGTTTAGCAAAATAAAAAAACAAGTGGTGATCAAATACCACAAAAAAGCTCTATCTGTCTAAAAAAATGGTAAAAATATCATATAGCTACAGTGTTTTGCATGTTATAAAAAAAAGTATAGATGAACCAGACACCTTCCCCACCCCAGTTCTCTGCTATACTTACCTCCTGGGTGGCTGCACACTCGCAGCCAGTCCAGGGATATCTACCACTTTTCTGTGCAGAAGACCAGAGCGATTCGCTGTGATGGTGCTGAGGAATCAGAATCGATCTGGCCCAGTCCCATACTTGCTGCACAGAGAAGATGGAGAAGAGTAGGGGATTCAAATCCCTGGACCTCTGGACCGGCTGTGGGGGTGCTGACAGCTCAGCCATCCTGGAGGTAAGTATAGCAGAGACTGGGGAGGGTGGGAAGGCTTTACGGTGTTACTTTACCTATACATTTTGGTGAACTAACACTTTAAGAGCACTATTCATTACTGTGTATGTAGCTTTAGTGGATTAGAGGCACTCATGCAAGAAAATATCTCAGGTTAGCCTATCTGTTTTTTATCTACAGCAGGCATCACTAAATGGCGGACTGTTTCACCTGGACCCAGTCACACCATTTAGGAGCCGCTTCTTTCCCCCCATCCTCCACTTCTTTTATAACAGCAGAGCGGACAGCAGGAGACGGAACATTTATGGGGCAAGTGTGGATAAACAGCACAGTATTGAACAGAATGCTGGAGTGGGAGCTGTCATAACATTTCTGGATCGGATGCAGGAAGCACAGCACAGCTTTGAATAGAGAGTGGGAGCTGAAGAGCTTAACTTTTTAAGTTAGCCAGTGGCTGACTGGAAGCAGGGCGGTCCTAGCAGCCAATCACCTGCTGGTTAATACAAAAAGTTAACCCTGGCAGCTGCCGCGCTCTATTCAATGCTGTGCTGTACTTCCCGAATGCTACCCAGAAATGTTATGACAGCTCCCACTCCAGAGCTCTGTTCAATACTGTGTTGTTATTCCACACCTGCTCCAGAAATGTTATGTCTCCTGCTGTCCGCTCTGCTGATGGGGGGGGGGGGGCAAGGCTGTGGATGGGGAGATGTAAAAGGGGGCAGTGTTGTGGAGGGATGTGAAGTGGGGGGTGATGTTGATGTGAGGAGAGTAGAGTATCTTACTGGGGGGGGGGGAGGGTGAAGGGGGCAGTGCTGTGTGTGTGTGGGGGGGGGGGAGGGGGGTTTGATGTGAAAAGGCCAGAGAATGCTACTGTTGAGGGAGGGATTTGTGATGTGAGGGGGTGGATTAGGGCTGTTGGGAGAGTTATAGGGCGGGGGGACAATTCTGTGGGGAGGGATATGTAAAGGGGGGGCACAGTTGTGGACGGATGTGAGGGGGGGACAGTTTGGTTGAGGGTTATGTGAAGAAGAAGAGGACAGTACTGTGGGGGAGAGAAGTGAAGGAGGCAGAGGACAGTAGTGTGGGGGAGAGATGTGAAGGGGGCAGAGGACAGTAGTGTGGGGGAGAGAGGTGAAGAGGGCAGAGGACAGTAATGTGAGGGAGAGATGTGAAGGGGGCAGAGGACAGTAGTGTGGGGGAGTGATGTGAAGAGGGCAGAGGACAGTAGTGTGGGGGAGAGATGTGAAGAGGACAGAGGACAGTAGTGTGGGGAGAGATGTGAAGGGGGCAGAGGACAGTAGTGTGGAGGAGAGATGTGAAGGGGGCAGAGGACAGTAGTGTGGGGAGAGATGTGAAGGGGGCAGAGGACAGTAGTGTGGGGGAGAGATGTGAAGGGGGCAGAGGATAGTAGTGTGGGGGAGAGATGTGAAGGGGGCAGAGGACAGTAGTGTGGGGGAGTGATGTGAAGGGGGCAGACGACAGTAGTGTGGGGAAGAGATGTGAAGGGGGCAGAGGATAGTAGTGTTGGGGAGAGATGTGAAGGGGGCAGAGGGCAGTAGAGTGGAGGAGAGATGTGAAGGGGGCAGAGGACAGTACTGTGGGGGAGAGATGTGAAGAGGGCAGAGGACAGTAGTGTGGAGGAGAGATGTGAAGGGGGCAGAGGACAGTAGTGTGGGGGAGAGATGTGAAGGGGCAGAGGACAGTAGTGTGGGGGAGAGATGTGAAGGGGCAGAGGACAGTAGTGTGGGGGAGAGATGTGAAGGAGGCAGAGGACAGTAGTGTGGGGGAGAGATGTGAAGGGGGCAGAGGACAGTAGTATGGGGAAGAGATGTGAAGGGGAAGAGGACAGTAGTGTGGGGTGGGGGTGATGATCTGAAGGGGGGTTGAGGACTGCTGAAAATAATGGGAGTGTGTGATGTGAAGGAGGTTCAGTACACTACTGTAAAGGGATGATGTGCAAGGGGCCTGAGAAGGTGAAACTGATGTGAAGTGGGGGACTCTGATGTGTAGGGGGGTACTGAGGACACTGAAGTATAGGGATTGTGATATACAGTAGGAGAGGGCTGAAAAAATAAAGCGGTTCAGACCTTGGTTGGAAGAAAATATTACTGCTCAGACCTCCATGAGTTTTAATTCAGTACCCCTGATCTACAGTATTTCTGCTCACACTAGCTGAGTTCTGAAAGTGCCAGTGTCAGTGGAATTTTGAGGAGAAGATAAATCTTTGTTGGGTCAGAAATGACTACATGCAGACATTAGACACAACACCCCATTGAGGAAATGTACAGACTATAGACAACCCATGTATGCTCACAATATATGTGCAGTCAGCCTGGTGTAACAGATGAGGTTGGAATATGTGATATCACTGACAGGGATTGGAGCAGTTTATATGATAGGACTGCTCCCTGTATGTCTGGGAAGTGTCAGGAGGAGCAGAGTCAGGATTCCCCCCTCCCCTGAGTGATCTTTGTCTGTTTCTTCAGCCTTCTCCTCACTCCCCACCTTCCTTCCTCCACAAGGGGGGACAGCTGCACTTCATCCACAGCCTATCCACCAGCACAGCCAGCAGGCTCCCAGTGCAGTCCTGCTTGGAGGTGCCCTGACTGGTACCCAGCCATCTCTGCTGACAATGCAGCCTTTCTTCTCTGCTCTCCTGCTCTCTCTGGCAGGTAAGTACCACACTCTCTGGCTCTCAGTAGGCAGTGGAGGAAACTTTTTTTTTTTTGCTTCAGTGAAATGTTGAGTCAGGTGAAAGCAGCCGGTAGGACTGCATGTTGAGGATTTGCAGTGTTCCAGCACAGAGGGAATGCAATGAGTGCAGAAAGTGCTGTGATTTATGGATGGCAGCATTGCAGAGTGGGATAGGAGCTGAGTGTGTGTTGGAGGGGCACAGAGGAGGCTGCAGGCTGTTCCCCTTTCATTCTTCAATAGTCTGCTCAGCACCATGCACACTGTCCTGTAGATGATGCCATGTCTGCTGAATCAGCCTCTTTAAAGGACATGTTGATACTCTGCGGAACTTTTGCTCCACAGCTGAGGTTTTATTTTATAAACATTTTGAATGAAAGTTTTTTTTGTTCTGCTGATCATGTAGTATTGTACCAACAGTACCACTGAGGGTTATGTCTCTGTTTAGGCTGCTTTCACACTGATGCGCTATTGCCACACACCTTTCCAAAGAGACAAAAGTGCATCAAAACTATTCCCCTTTAAATCCTAAAAATCTCTTTATACCATCGCTCTTGCTGGTGCTGAGTTTTGAATAGTCCTGCATGCTACATCTTTGGTGCAGTTTTCAAAACCGCACCAAAATTGCAGCTATCGGAAAACATGACAAAAATTAGTTTGCATTTTTGGTGCCTTTTTAAAATCACATGTCCATTTTTCATAAGTTCAGGGAACCAGAAAATGCTCCAGAAACGCATAAAAAATTAATCAAAAAACGTTCTACCTCGTTTTTGCTACAAAGCAGTGTGAAAGCCGCCTTATACTTGTGTCAAGATTGCAGCAAACTGCGTTTGGATTGCTTTTTAGAGGAATTTGACAGGCGGTGAGGAAACAATATGTTGTCTTCTCACTATCTGTTTCAATCCTGTAAATGGCGCATCACACGCACATTGCACGCAGTTGCACAGTGACCCCATTTGCTCAAGCAGTCTCAGCGTGGCCCCATTTGCTCAAGCAGTTGCAGCGTGACCGATTTGCTCAAGCAGTTGCAGCGTGACCCCATTTGCTCAAGCAGTTGCAGCGTGACCCCATTTGCTCAAGCAGTTGCAAAGTGACCCCATTTGCTCAAGCAGTTGCAGCGTGGCCCCATTTGCTCAAGCAGTTGCAGCGTGGCCCCATTTGCTCAAGCAGTTGCAAAGTGACCCCATTTGCTCAAGCAGTTGCACAGTGACCCCATTTGCTCAAGCAGTTGCAGCGTGGCCCCATTTGCTCAAGCAGTTGCACAGTGACCCTATTTGCTCAAGCAGTTGCAGCGTGACCCCATTTCCTCAAGCAGTTGCAGCGTGACCCATTTGCTCAAGCAGTTACTGCGTGACTCATTTGCTCAAGCAGTTGCTGCGTGACCCTATTTGCTCAAGCAGTTGCAGCGTGGCCCCATTTGCTCAAGCAGTTGCAGTGTGGCCCCATTTGCTCAAGCAGTTGCAGCGTGACCCCATTTGCTCAAGCAGTTGCAGCGTGGCCCCATTTGCTCAAGCAGTTGCAGCGTGGCCCCATTTGCTCAAATGAGTCATGTTCAGTTGCAGTACTGCCTGCCAAACATGAAGGGGGGGTCCAGGGGCGGACTGACAACTCATGGGGCCCCCGGGCGATAGGGGATCATGGGGCCCCTGTGTCCTTGCCCAAACTCAAAAAAGCCTATGAAAAAGGTACCAGGGGCATCTCATGGGGCCCCCTACTGACCCCGGGCCCTCGGGCGGTGCCCGAGTTTCCAAATGGTCAGTCCGCCCCTGGGGGGGTCATTTTTGCCAGATTTTATCCCTTGTGCTGATTCCTGTTCTGTTAGTGAATATCTGCCTCCATTCTGCCCCCACTGCTGCCATCATGATCTTCCAGTGTGGCGGGGGTTAATACAAGAGAGACCGACTATGCCCACCCTTCATAGAAGCTGTACTAGAGCTTCTATGAATGGAACACAATCTATGAATAGAGGGGGTGGAGCTATGAATCATTGGCCTGCCCTCACTTTTCATTCATAGAAGCTGTGGGAATGGCTTCTATGAATGAAGCAGCTGGGCAGAAAGGAGAGGCATAGTCAGGCTGTCTTGATGAGAGCATGTGACATGCCCTTAGTTGTATTAACCCCAACTGCACTGGAGGTTTATGGTGGTGGGATGGGGGCAGGACAGAGGAGGATTTTTACTTCCAAAGGAGCGATCTGGCACAAGGGACATCGCCTGCTTACTGTAAGTTATGTCCTTTGTGCTTTTTCTGATTTTGTCAGTACTTAGGCTTTCAAACACGATTTTTATTTACATACAATAACTATAGTACAATTTTTGCGATATTGCATATAAATAAAAGTCTCGTTTTACCAACATAATTTTTTTTTGCTGATGGTGCGACAGTTTTAGGCCTCATTTAGATCTGTGGTTGGGGGCGAGAGCCATGTTTTTAGCCCTCCCCCGCCTCTACCCCCGCAAATTCCTGAGACACGTCACAGGTCCCAGGAAGCTGCTGCACCATTCAGAAAGTGCACATGCGTAATGCCACAGTCAGGATTGCCATGCCGGGGACCAGAACACCAATGACGACCCGGTCCATTTGAAATCAGCACGGGATCTCTGGGCTGGTAAGTGTCTTTTTATTAAAAGTCAGCAGCTACAGTATTTGTAATTTTTTAAACCTGACCAGAGCTCCTCTTTAAGCTATGGGGTGTTCACTTGCTGTGGTTTAAATGCTATGTGTCCACAGCAGAAATTTTCCCTCCTGTCGCATTCATCAGTGATACAAATGGGGACACAGCACAAATGTATGCAGTTGTGGAGTATTGGTGCAGCATTTACAGGGTTAAAACAAGCAGTGAGGAGGCATCATATTGCCTCCTCACACCCTATCAAACGCCTCTGAAAAGCGTTCTGAACACGGATCACTTTTCAGAGGCACATCAATTGACCCACGTGTCTAAACCTAGTCTTAAAGTGGTTGTAAAGGCTCAAGGTTTTTTATCATCATGCATTCTAGGTAAGAAACCTTCTGTGTGTTGCAGCCCCCAAGCGCTCCCCCCCCCAAAAAAACTTACATGAGTGCTATCGTGATCCAGCGATGTGCAGGAGAGCCTCGGCTCTATGGGGACTCTCCCTCTTCATTGGTTGAGAAAGAGGCAGAAGCCATTGGCTCCTGCTGTTGTCAATCACAGCCAGTGAGCCAATAAGGAGAGAGGTGGGAAGGGCAAAGCCACAACTCTGGATGTGAATGGACGCACAGAGCAGCGGCTCAGGAGCAAGCCTGCTTGGGTGCCCCCATAGCAAGCTGCTTACTCTGGAGGGAACTTGGCAGGAGGGAGGGGCCAGGAGTGGGGACCTGAGAAGAAGAGGATCGGGGCTGCTCTGTGCAAAATCACTGTACAGAGCAGGTAAGTATGACATGTTTATATATATATATATATATTTTAAATTGCCTTTAATATTACTATAAAGTCACAAATGGTGCAGTCTATCTAGTACTATTGGGATGTGGTGTTCAAATTAGAATAGATATAGGGACACTATCTTTTGAGCTTTGCTGATCATGGAGACAGAAGCAGTACAGTGATGCCTCCCGACAAAAGAATGAGGCTGAACTGCTTGATTGTACTGACTGTACTTGATTGTACTGCCAAAGGCTGTAATACAGGACTGCATTTATTTTTCAGTTTCTAGATCAAGGGTACACATGGCAAATTTTCTTTTCTCTCTTCCTGCTGTGTGAACACATGCAGACAAGGCTTTATTTATTTCATTTACCTATGGTCAAAATGTAAAATCATATATTCGTTTCCACATTGACATTTAATTATCTGTACTCTTATGAATAACCTTGAAGTTTGTAAACTTACTTTGTGAGGACTACCAGACATTTACTTCCTTGAGTTCTGTGACACATATTCACTATGCCCTGTGAGTAGGCACTGCTCTGTCACATATATCACAGAGCCTGCCTTCTGAACTACAGAGGTGATGAGTGGAGGAGTTTCAAGATGTGGAGTCCATACAGGAATCATAGCTTGCAGGAAGCAAGATACCATGGGACATGTAGTCCCGAGCAATTATTATTATTATACAGGATTTATATAGTGCCAGCAGTTTGCACTGTGCTTTGCAACATGAAGGCAAACAGTACAATTACAATTCAATACAAGAGGGATCAGGGGGCCCTGTACTTTAGAATTTACAATCTAAAAGGGGAGGGCCAAGTGGTATAAAAGGTAGTAACTCTGATGCTGATGGAGAAAATAAAGGTACAGTAGTTAGGTAAGAGAAAAGTTTTCAGGGATCGCCTAAAAATAGACAGACTAGTAGATAGTCAGACAGACTGGGGTAGGGAGTTCCAGAGGATGGGAGAGGCTTGGGGGAAGTTCCGGAGGCAACATGGGTGGAGGTGACAAGGGGACTAGAGAGCAGGAGGTCTTGGGAGGAATGAAGAGAACGATTTGGTTGGTATTTTGAGGCTAGGTTAGTGATGTAGCTGGGAGCCAAGTCTGGATGACTTTATAAGTTAGTATGTAAAGTAAACTGCAAAGGAGAAGCTACAAAGCAAGCAGGGAATCCAGGAAGACGTGGAAAAAGATGGCCAACAAGCAGGCAGAACTCACAACATGAATGGAGATTTTTAAAGTTACATTATATAGGATTGTCAAATAACACTTCCTCTATTAGAGTGTCTGCATTCTGGATGAAGAAGTAAAGCAGACACCTTTGGACAGCAGCATTGCAGGTCTGGGGGCAGGTTAGTGTTGGACTAGCAGATTTAGATGGACTTGACTAACAAATTGAAGCTGAACTCCTTTTGGGATAAAGGTTTTACATAAATGAATAACAATCTGTCAATTGTAAGCACAGCTGTCAGTGGTAAATGGTTTGTCTCGATCAGGGTCGTGGATAAGGGGGTAGCACCAGTCCTCATGTACAGGGTCCAGGCCAGCAGGGGAGCCCAGGCAGTTGAGTGAATTGGATGTGGACAGGGAGGGTGATCGGCATGGCAGGGGAGGGAATTACTGGAATCGATCCCTCTTATGGCTCTCTCTGCAGCAGCTGAAGACTGGCTTCTTCTCTCCCTCTGCTGGCTTTCAGCTGCTGCAGAGAGAGCCATACAGGGGATCGGTTCCAGTAACTGCCCCCTGCCACACCCATCACCCTCCCTGTACACCAATACATTTCCCCCTGCTGCCCAGGCCCCCCTATGTGCCCCCACCTCCACAGTGCTGCCAGCTTCCCTCCTCTCCTTCCCACCAGCAGCTGCAAGCACACAATAGGCTCCTTCAGGATGAAGAAAGGGTCCAGTAAAGATGTCACATATACCAGCCCCTTCCTTTCCTGAATTAACACAATGAGTGATCGGTACCCATCACTCACCATGTTCATTCATAACTGAAGCATAGTAAACTGTGGGTTTTTTTTTTGGGGGGGGGGGGGGGCTTGTCAGGTTGTCTGTATGGGCCTCACAGTTTCTAACAGCAGCCCTGGTCTCAACCCTCTGCTACTTTGTCTGGACTGCTTGTTCTGTTGAAGGAAATTGCAAAATAACAGACTTACTGGCCAGATCACCAGCTGAAAATAAAGGAAAGAAGGTCTAAAAAAATAAAAATGAACGCAGTCAACACATCTAAGAATTGGTGAGCTGCAATTTGGTTTTTGGGTTTATTATCATCGTCAATGATGTATGGCATACATTGGCAGCAGCTGGGGGTTTTACACACATTGGGGGGGATTTACTAAAACTGGTTCACTCAGAATCTGTGCATGGTAGCTTATCAGTTTGATTAATTACGCTTTGACAATAAAACCTGGAAGCTGACTGGTTTCCATGCAGAGCTGCACCAGATTTTGTACCATGCAGTATTAATAAATAAACCCCATTGAAGTAGCTGGGAATAGGTGTAAATATTACAGAACAAATGTTGCCTGTCATGTGGAAGTGATTGGGTGGCTGTACAGCTGCCTGATTGCTTCCATGCACCCCTGGTACACATAAACCCATCTGTTTTTACTGCCCCCTGACCACCTGTGTGAAAGAGACCTTAAGGACTGGTAAGCTGCAGAATATTACTTCTTTGATTTTAGATTAGAATATACATTCAGCCTGGATTCACATATGTGTGGTATATTGCATGTGATGCGCACAGGAACCACACCGCATTCCTGTGCAAATCACATGCGAATTGTGTGCGGCGTGATTGGAGCCATACATTTTGTATGGCTCTATTCGCACCGCACCTGCACCAAAAAGGTGCAGGACCCTTTTTTGGGTCCGCACTAGAATCAGATCGCATGGGTATTCACACCTATGCGATCCGATTCTGCACATCACACTGCATTTTGTGGAATGCTTTCAGGGTGTTGTTAACTTAACATACACATCCGCAGCGGTTCGCATGCACGGGGTGCGATTGTGATGCGGTGCAGAAATCGCACTGGAAACGCTGCAAATTCCACCCCACATCAGTGTGAACCAGGACTCAATATTTCTTGCTTGCCTCTGTGCAACATGATCACATTTTGACAAAGGTAAGCACCTGCAGAGTAATCCCAAGTTGAATTGTTAGGTATTGTATCTGGTCTCAGTCCCCTGCATTTCTTTTTACTATGACCATTGGCCACAATGCTAGCTATTCCCTGGCCACCAGTTGCCGACAACCCCCTCTGTAGTTCCTTGGGCATTGAGCAGCGACATGATTACAATTGTTCTGACCCGCCCACTTACTATGCATTGATTGACAAATTCACTCACAATTCAAGTCAAATTAACACTCATTTACAACTACAATTATCACCGCATGATGGAAAGGATAGTTTCTCATAGCAGTGCTGCACGGTGAGCAGATGTGACATATCCACTTCCGTAATACCTCCTCCAGTTACCCAGCTGTAGCTGCTTTTTCTGAATGGGAATAATGATGTCACACAGGTTTCCAAGCTATATATCTTCTAAACAGTGACGTTTTATTGTAATAAATGAACATATACATACCTAGTGCCACTTATGGGGGAAACATACTTGTATAATGGAGTTTAGATTTCATTTTGTGTAGCCCTTCTTATAATGTACACATTTTGTATAAATTTGTTTACTTTCTTGGCTAAGTGACTGAAGGTGATTATTGTCCAGTTAACAAGTTGGGTGGGGACTAGGGTTGGCACCATATCCATTTAAATCTGAACACATATTATTTATACAGGTTCTGAGGCTGATTTAATGCAGATAAGGCAATAAATGAGTTCAATTACCACCTTAATCCGCTACAGAACCTGCATAATTAATATGTGTTCGGGTTTAAAGGGATGAGGTTGTAAAGAGCGTTGTAAATTCCCAGATCTGCCATACAAATTGTTGGTAGGTAAAACAAGGTCTACTCTGTTTTTAGGCTGACTGTTTTGCTGTACAGAAGCACTCTTGCTGGGGTGGAGGGCCAGCACTGTCAACCAGTGAGCCTAGGTTCACGCCTTAGCTGTTTTGCGTGGGAACAGCAGCCCATTCATTTGAATGGTCTGCTGTGCATAATTTTTTAAACCGTGGCCGCTGGGAAATCACATGGTGTTTTTGCACCATGCGATTTCCCTGCAGTTCCTGCACCCGCAACCACACTGTGGTTTCAGATGCGTGTGGGTGCTATTAACCTCCCTGGCAGTCTGATTATGTCCATATTTCTGTGCTCAAAGTGGTACATTGTTTTCAATGGAAATATGTTGTTTTTTTATTGTAGGCCTGTAATTCTTAGGATAACTAACTGAAATCTGTTTGAACAAGAGTCTAGTAAACATCCCGGGTATGATAAATTTTGAAACACGAAATCATAATTATAATATAATAATCATAAAAAATAATAATATAATAACAATAAATTTTATTCAATAATATAATCAAACCAAAAACACTGAAATTTGAAATATAGCGCCAAGTTCGCACATCACTGAGCAAAGTCGCAGAATCGTTTTCAGTGTCTGATGACGAATTTCCCCACGAATCATTATCACTCAATTCTGCAAGTGGTTCTGATTTACTATCGCTGTTCTCTAGCTGGTCTAAAACCGCTTTTGACCTAAAGGGACGCTTTTTGGACGCCGTGGACGTTTCTCAGTTCCAGGCAGAAAGAACAGTAAAAATGCAGGCAGGGCACAGGACAAAGCAGTAGGGACAAAATGTATGTGAAATGCTTTGATACACTAATGTTATACTATCAGATTTTAGTGTATTTAGTGAATGTCAAATTTTTACATTTTTTAAATTCTCGCCGGTTCTGCCCCCTGTACGTACTGACGCTCACAGGGAACGGAACCCACAAGATGGATGCCGGCATCGGCTGGAGGACATGGCCAGGGTACCTGCAGGGGGGACATCGCGGGAGCGCAGGACAAGGTAAGTGCTTGATGGATCCCACAGCAATGCTGCAGGGTATTTCCGAGTGTAGCTCGGGGTTACAGCTTCTGGTACTGAAAGTTATCAACGAGCTACACTCGGGAATACCGCCAGGGGGGTTAAGAATGAATGGCAGCCCCACATGTTTTTAAACAGCAGTGCATTTTGACTGCAGGTGTGCTGTGATTCCCGCATCCGAAGCCACCTGCAATAGTGTGAACCAGGCCTAAGGACTCATTCATAAAGGTGATTTGGGGCTCATTACCACTATCAACAGTGACCTGCATTTTGTGCACTGGATAAACACATGCCACGTCTGGGGCACATAGAAAACAACTGTTTCCAAATAAAGTCGAAAAAAAAAAAAGCAAGGAAGCAGTGTGATGCACTGAAATGTACATCCAACTGCTCCCTGCAGGAGTCAACACACTCACTGGGCCACAGGGCAAAACGCTGCGTTTTACTGTGCAGATTATCATGAACCTAGCCTTTTGGTGTAACACTGGGCCAGACTGAGAACCAAGCAATCAAAGACTGCTAATTGCTTGGTTCTATGTCTTTAATGAGCCAGCTAAAGTTCTCACTGGAGCACTGTGCTAGGGATGGGGTAGGAGAAATTGTCACGGGCTCTCAGCAGTGCACTGAGAGGCTGAACCAGCTGCTGGTCAGGCATCTGGGCAGATCCTGACAGTATTGTCGAGATCCTTGCAGAGCATGAAGAACCAGCAAACACAAATGCTCCTGCGCTTGGGGATGGACTCGATGCAGGCTACAACCACATAAGGAATGTCCTGGAACATGCACACCTTGCTGCCCTCAAATGGACCGGGGAAATCCAAATATACTGAATGAGGAGAGAAAAAACAGAGGGCGCACAGGCCTAGTGCATTACCATAAAAAATGTTTAATAAAGTATGTGTTGTACTCACAAACAACAATATAGTCAAGGCACATCATAAAGAACAGCTGGGTCAACACCACGCTGAGTAACAGTCCGCAATAGGGAATATAGACATCCAAAAGGCTGACGCGTTTCGAGGACTTGCCTCTTCCTCAGAGCCACACAGAGCATGGACTGCCTCTATGAGGTTAGCTGACAGTGGACTTCAGCCCACTGTCTGCTGAATCTAAATCACTGGAGTGCAGAACTAAGTTCACTCATGTGACCTACAGGAGCAGTACCATAGCCAAAAGAGCTTTGGACCTACTTCTTTAACTGCAGCTAGTTCACTGACCATGCTATGCAGAACTACAGGGACATCTGGATTACAAGACTGTCTGAGAAGTACAAATCATATCTCTGGTAACACAGCCCCTATGTACAGTATGTAGTTCAGCTGTAAATGTATCTTTTTGTCTAGATTTCAGCTTCAACAAAATGTTATTTTTCACACGTACGCTTACTAGCATTTGTTACATTTGGATTTGGTTTGAGATGGTTACCTTGGCATGCTCCGCACTACAGTACTGTGCAAAAGTCTTCGGTCGCCAAACAAAATGATATTTGCTCAAACAACACTATTTACTATTCGATTACACTGTATACACATAACCAGTAATACCATGCACTTTTCAAACAGATGAGTATTTCAGATGTCTTTCCTTAAAAGACAAATCTTTTTTACTTTGATACAGTGCTGTACATTTTTTCCCAGCAGCCTTGTGGTAAATTCTTCCAGCCTTCTTGTAGAACTTGTCATAATTCTTTTGACTTTGGCTTCTTCTAGTTCCTTTCCTTGTACAATGATCCCACACAGCTTTGTTTACATCTGCAGACTTCTCCTCTGAGTATGTCTAGCTGTGTTTAAAGTGTGTTTGTGGTCGTTATCATAGAGAGAAAGAAGTTTCTGTTAGTCATTTTCTTAAAGTGTATGTCCAGCAAAAATGGGGGGATAGAGTGGGGAAGGTTAGAAGCCCTGGCAGGGGCTCAGTTCAAGGAGATCTATGGTCACAGTACATACACAGGGCCAGAATGACAACTCATGGGGCCCCCGGGCAATAGGAGATCATGGGGCCCCTGAGTCCTTGCCCACACCCAAAAAAGCCTATGAAAAAGCAAATGAAAGGTACCAGGGGCATCTCATGGGGCCCCCTACTGACCCCGGGCCATCGGGCAGTGCCCGAGTGTTCGAATGGTCAGTCCGCCCCTGTACATACACTTTCATTTTATAACATCAACACTGTAATAACAATGCAAACAATAGTAATATTCAACAATCCAATATAATCTTAGGGCTCATGTACACTGCAGCTGATAAACTGACGTTCAGGAGCTTTTCTGCGTTTTTTTTTCAGCAGCCCCTGAACTCTCCCTAATGTTTTCCTATGTGTCCATGTACACATCGTCGTTTACAGGCAGTTGAGTTTACAGTCTTTTCTTGAATGCACCAAACTTGCGTTCAGGAGTAGATTTTAGCGGCGTTTCAAACGCCAAATGCTTGTAGACACGTGTAAACGATGTTAACTGCATTTATAAGCGTTTGCGTTTAGCAGCGTTTTTTAACTGTTCCATGTCCAGATGCTGTCCAGAGCCTTTTTTCATCATCAGAAAGTCATGCAAAGTGTTTTCCATGTATTCAAATGGACCCAGTACACATAAGACACATACTGCTCTCTCTGCTTCTGCTCTCTATATTCCTCTCAGAATGTCTGAAATAGTTAATTCTTTACCATTTTTCAGTGCATTCTGGGCATTTGGAAAGGTCTGCTGAGGTTATCTTTTAAAAACGCTTTTAAACGCAAATGCTCATAAACACGCATAAACGCGGCTAAACTGGTGTTTTTTAACCTACGTTTTCCAGCAGTCAGTTTCCATCGTTCAGAAGAGTTTTCTAAACGCACCGTGTACATGAACCATTACTTAAAAAATCTCCTTTCATGTTGTGAGTTCTGCCTGCCTGTTTGATCTCTTTCCACAACTTCTGGATTCCCTGCATTCTTTGCAGCTTCTCCTCTGCTGTTTACTAATTTCTAAGGACTTTATATCCCATGGTACCTTGCT
This sequence comes from Staurois parvus, assembly GCF_062004578.1. NCBI lineage: Eukaryota > Metazoa > Chordata > Amphibia > Anura > Ranidae > Staurois > Staurois parvus. The sequence continues at coordinate 1,579,170 of NW_028318345.1, forward strand.
GTCTGTAAGCAGTGATTCCTGTACTGACGCCACAGCCTGATCCAGAAAACTCCTAGTACCTCTGTAGGTCAGAAGGCAGGCTCTGTGAAATGTGTGACACAGCAATACCTACTCACAGTAAATTTACAAACTTCAAGATTGTTCAGATTAATAGGAGTAGGCTAGAAATAACTGGAATAAAATGGAAATCGATATATGATTTTACATTTTGACCATATTTACACTTTAAAGAAAGTTCCCCACACTTCCTGTTTTGCTTAAAGTGTTACTAAACCCACAACAGTAAAATCAGTCTGTATATGCAGTAAAGCATGCTTGATATACTCACTGTGGAACCTAAGGGGTTAATCCTCTGCATTGTGTAAAAATTCTGTTTGATCCCAAGTTCTCTGATCCTCCCCTTTCTTCCAGTGTCTCCCTCTTATCTCTTGATAAGACATATCATATGGAGTCACTCTGCACATGCTCAGTTTGGTGTGTATTACCAGAGAGTTTTTTTTGTCTTGGGAGTGTGCATATGATCAGCACAGGGCCAAAGAGCACTGTCCAAACAGAGGTCAGGGGTTCTGTATCCTCCTAGAGCAGAAAGAAAACTCCTCCTCCAAGCTTTAACCAGTGCTCTGCTGGACATTGATAGAAGTCACAAGACAGCACTAACTGCTTATGAGAAAAGGTATTTAGCAGTTTATATTTACTAAAATAATTGCATTCCCATGTTGTGTGTACTGTGGGAGACCAGAATGCAGAGTCCTGGGTTTAGTAACACTTTCAATTCTACCAGACAGGAAGTAAGTGTAACTCTCCAAAAGCAACACAGATATAAATTAAAATGCTTTTCTTTAGTAGAGCACAGCTGCATCATTCATTCACAGAGATCTCTGAATGAGTGAACTACAAATCCCATCTTCTACAGTGGCAGACAGATTTGTAGTTGTCAATGGAATATAAGTGCAATAATCACTAAACTCGTAGTCCATTGTGTCATTGTGTCCCATTCATTTTGTATGGGCTCAAATCACACCATAAAGGTATCGGCGAGTGCTTAAGCACAAATATCGGTACTCACTGAAAAAAAATGGTACCGGTTCAAAATCTGGGGCAGCTCAGCATAGAAACCAATCAGATTCCAGGCTCTATTGCCATGCACAGCTGCACCAGATTTTGCACTCTCCAGTTTAGTAAATCAACCCAAATGAATCAGACTGTGATGGGTATCATTTACCCAGGTCATGGTACAGCTAGCACTGGACTTGCTTGGTAACAGTGAAGGCATTTTGCAGCTTGTCCAAGCCACTTCTTTCATTCAGATAGCTGGACAGATTGAAGTAGAGTGTTCCAGAGGATGGGAGGGGCTCTGGAGAAGTCCTGGAGGCAAGCATAGAGTATACTGTTGATAATAAGCAAGCAGACCAGAGAATGACCCTTAATCCATATACTTGCGAAGGTCCTGTCTAAGTCCTCATTCACACAGGAATGCGGTGCAGGGGAGCTGCGGTTTCCCGCATGGCATTCTGATCGCAATGCCCTTGAGATCTGCTGCAGGGGTCAGTTAAAGTTAACGTCGCCTTGAACACTTGTTAGATACATTTTGTTTGCTCGCACCAGCCCACACCAATCTGAGTGGTGTGGTTGCCATGCATTTAAATAAAGTAGTGCATGCACTACTTTTATAGTGGTGCAGTGCAATTTCATCCCTTTCAAATGAGAGGGCATGAAATCGCACCACAATGACCCGCATATGAATTCCACAGCGCATTCTTGTGCGATTCATATCAGGGCATAGTGTGAACCGGCTCTAAGAGCAATGCTAAGATAATAGCTAGGCAATCTTTGTCAAATGCTTTCCCTACTGGCCAGTATGTTGGGGCCCAAATCATTGTTGGAATGCTCAGATAAAGGTCCTCCAAACCTGGATATAGGCACCTGTACTGTTTCCCAAATGGACAATAGTGTTCCTCTTTAAAAGGGTGCTGTAGGGTTTGGCCAGTGGCCTCTCACCAATTCCTGGGGTGATGACTTGTCTTCCTCCTTTCTCAATTGGCAGGTCAGTGAAACAGTGCCAGTAGCATCCTCCCCGATGATCAGGGGTGACACCATCAGCAATAGTGGCATTCTCATGTACCAGGAGAGCTCCACTTCTCTGCCTCTCTGGGCAACACTGCGGACAGGACAGAGATGGGCCAAGGGCTACTCTAGTGACTACTCCCATTCTTTTAGAGCACAGCCCTTCATGGGCAAAGCACAGGTTTCCATACAGCAGAATAGAAGATAAATTATTATTATTATGGACCTTCCACTGTGTTTCACAGGTTGTGCACTTTAATAAATGGAATGGCTGTGGAGCCCTAGGATGAGGTTTGGGAATCAAAGCTGTGTTTTAGCCATCCAATCACATATCAGTACTTTTTATATGTTAAGTAGTGTTTTTTCTGAGCAAATGTATACACTTGCACAATACTGTATACTAATAAAACTGATCTAGTACATATCTGACCAAGTTTATTAGATTACAGAATGTGCTGGGCATGGTGAAACTCTGTTAGAGTGTACAGTTATAGTTAGACACTCTGCACTACTATAAGAACTTCTATACCAAGCAAGTGGAAGTACATAGTATGGTAGTACTAGGAAAAGTGTCTCTTTGACTAAATAACTATTTCTGTGACTCAGTTTGGTTATAAGAATAATTATGTAACCATACACACTTGCCAAACAAATTCAAAAATGGTTTCATGAACAGGATGAAGTCAAACACTTTCCATGGACTTTCCAATCTCTAATTATAAACAGTGAATTTTCATGGGACATTCTGGAACTCAGAGAAGATTTCCATATTCTTTCTCCCTCATGGGATTTGAAGATTTTCTTATTGAAGAACATTGCAAAATGTCACTACACACAGTTTTAGCTGTTCTGAAAGTAAAGGATGGCCTTATTACTTATCAGATCCTCAATAATCATACACGATGAGGACTTTTCATTATTTTGTCCACCTAGGTACATATATCTTACAAAAATTTCACACTTAGAAAACTTCACTCCGCAATAAAGTTCAGCCTCAAGCATGACTGATTGGTTGGGCTACAGAGGGTTGAATAAACGATGAACGTAAAGCCTATCTAAACCCAAAAATAAAAATGGATGGCATTGTGTTGTACCAGACCTGCTATGCAGGGCTGGTGCTACCACTAGGCGAACTAGGCAGCCACCTAGGGCGCACTGCTGCCTAGGGTGCAGCCATGGCAGATGATTCCCTTACTCTCTGCCATGGCTGGATATAGGGGGGTTACCCCCTAGGCCAGCCTTTCCATGGACGCTACATTCCCCCCATCTCTGAAATCACAGCTGGGACAAGAGGAGAGCAGCCTGGAGCAGTGAAGCCTTCAAAGGAGAAATGACAGGAGAGAGTCGGGAGGTGCAGACTGTGCTCTCTTCTCCTGTCAGTGGAGCAATCCTCCATGAAGCAGATAACACAGGATCGCTCTTACGTCGGCATGTTTGATTCCTTCCCTGGCACCCTGCTGTGAGAGATGGAGGAGATGGGGGTGGGGAAATCCAACTGTGTACAGCCCAATCCAAGAGCGATCTCCTGTCATCTACTGTACGAAGGATCGCACCACCGACAGGAGTGAGAACACCCGTACTTTTACCTGGTTTCCTGCCTGTAAGTTCCGGGAGGGGGGAGCTTACAGGCCGGAGGAAGTGTACACAATGAAAGGAGATGAGGACTAACAATCATTTGTGCTGAGATGAGAGGTTTGTGCAGGAGGGGGGATGGGGGCGATTTGTGCTGGGAAGGGTAATTGGGGTGGGGGGGAGAGTTTGTGCTAGGAGAAGGAATGGGGTGATATATGCTAGGAGTAGGAGGGAGGTTTGGGGGGAAGGGGGTGTTGTTGTGGATTTGTGCTAAAAGGGAGGGGGGATTTGGGTAACGGGGGAGGATTTTAAGCTGAGATGGGTAATATGGAGGGGTTTTAGATAGAGGAGGGATTTGGGGGAATTTGGGGAATTTGTACTAGGAGAGAGGAGTGGAGTAAAATGTGTGCTAGGAGAGGGGGATTGGGGGCGGATTTTTGTTAGGAGGGGGGATTGCAGGGGGGGGGGCGATGGGGGATTGTGCTAGGAGGGGAGATTGGGAAGGGTTGTGCTAGGAGAGGGAATTTGCATGGGAGAGAAGGATTTGTGCCGGGAAGGGTAATTTGGAGGTGGTTGTGCTAGGAGGAGGGATTCAGAGGGATTTGTGCTAGAAGGGGGGATTTGGAAGAGAGAATTTGTGCTAGAGTGGATAATTTGAGGAGAAAGAGTATGTGTGCTTGGAGGGGTGAAGTAAAACTATAGGCAAAGTTTTTTTTTTGTTTTTTTTTGCGGCGGATGAAAATAGTCTAGCACCGACCCTGCTTGGATGTGGTATATTAGCCCTTTCCGACCTCACCTCGGGGCCCTTTAAGAGCTTCTAAATGCCTGGAGGAGGAGGCAGGCATTTGGGTCACGTGACTGCTGTGATTTGCTGCCATAGCAGTCACATGATTGGAAAGGCCCTAATCGCGAGCATGCATCAGGAGCTTTCCGGTCCCTGCTGGCAACTGTGATGGGAGTGGGCAGGGCGTGCGCTCTCAACCCAGAAAAGTGTTTACATAGGTCTGCAAATATATGACCTCTTGGCATTAAAGCCCACCCTTCAAGAAGTTAATATTATTTTTCTAAGATTTTCTTCCTTTATTTTCACCTTATGATTCTGCCAATAACACATTCAGATAGTATTCACATTTGAGCATTTTGTGTCTTGAAGCTCGAAGCTTAAAGCTCCAAAAAAGAAGAAGACCTAAAAAATCAATTGTTCTCTATGGTGCCTGTTCACACCTAATCATGCGAACATGCACCATAGAGAACAAATGATTTTTTAAGTTTGCGCGTTTATGAAGCTTGGAGCTTCAAATGCAGCCTAAGAGATCACTCACACTGGCAGTTTTCAGCATGCCCAAGCACAGTTCATCCTCTTGATCCTGTGCATATGTGTAGTGTGAGTGCTCTGAACCATGCTAGGAATGTTTAAGTGTAAAGCACCTGGAAGCACTTGGAAGAGGTGGTCCTAGGCATGGTTCACTTGTGGTCTGGAATAGTTCACTACAGTGTGAGTACAAACCATGATTGAGCACATAACTCTTCATAGATCACTTAGCACAGAAGCTAAAAGATCACTGTGGTCCATATGACAGACGTGTGCCTAGAAACACATATTTAAACCACAGTGGGACTGCAGACTAGTGGGGAAGTGACAGTCGAAGGACAGTCAAATTCAGGCATAGTTTAGTTCAACCATGCCCAGTGTCAACTATAAAAAAAAAAACACAGTGCCTCTAAATGTAAACTGTGTGACAATATTTAATAAGAAGGTAAATATAGCAATCTTGGATAATAAAAACAGACTCATAGGGAGGTGATGTAAAACGTCTGTAGCCAGATGTCTGATCTGGAGAGGAGTGAACCTTGGTCCGCCAGCAGGAGGTGCTGCATCAGGTGAAGCATAGATGGTGAAGCCTGGCTGGGTCTCCAATATGTTCGGAGTTAGTCACGTTGGGCGTCTGACGTCATTGGGGTGCAACGCGTTTCTGAGCATGCGCAGGACCAGCATCGACCGGTGCGCTCTTTCATCAGGCAAGTGTCAACCATGCCCAGTATCTATTAAAGCTGGACTCCAGGAGTTCACATGGCACGTGCATGCATGACCACTTGTCGACTTATCTTTTTCGTTTACAAATAACAGTTTTAGTGAGCACCCTGACAGGAGAGACACTGCTTTCTCACATACAGCATCTCTGCCCAACCCTCCCATCTGCTGTTCATTCACAGAGTTCACATAATACACAGTGTTCTGTAATTGGGCAGAAAGATGGGAGTGTTGGTATCAAGACTTGGCTTGTCCCTTTAACACTCAACAAAACTCACCTGAGACAGCCTTTTCCTGAAAATAACAGTGACTGGCCAGCTCCTTGCTGCCTGTGTTTAAAGCCTTTGTTGTACACAACACCAGGGCTCATGATAGTGAATGCTACCTTGTGTGCTCTTGCTTGACCCAGCTTTGTATCTGCTCTGTTTATTACCGAGTATGGCCTGGCTTGCTCTAACCCTGATCTCTCTACTGTGACTGTGTACTGTTTGGCCGGCTCTGGTCTGCTTGTATGTGACCCGACTCTTCTAGACTTCCTGCTACTACTTCTTCTGCCGACCATCCTATGCAATCAGACTCTTTGTTACTAATTGGCCTGCTCTGACCTGCTCCTGCTACATACTACACTCAGTGCTGCTCTACCTGCACCACAAGCACCAGCCAGGTTGCTCTGAATACAGTTTTGCCCGTGGTATATTTTCTGTACTATCACACAATTAACACATTTGAACTATTTTCCCTGCTATCTAACTCCTGGTCTGAAAGGGAGGGGAAGAAGAGCAGCAGCATGCAACTCTGAAGCTGATGGATCTGAGACCAGAAGGGTCTCAGTACTCAGTACTCCCAGTACCACAAGGTGACATACACGGCATTGGATTTGCATAGTTCATAGTAACCCAGCACATTTTAGAAAGTGGCTAAATTCCTAAAGTTCAGCTTTAGGATACATCATTGTCACCCTATCCCACACCCCTGATTTGGAATAAATACCCCCCCCCCATTTTATTTCCATTGCATAGTAATTTTACTAAGCCTGATAAATCTTTGACCTGCCAATCTTACAGTGGCACTGTAATAAAGGTCTACATAGGTTTGCATGGTTGTTGGAAAGTTTAATCGTTTACTCCTTAAATCTCTCAAGGAATTCACTGGCAAGATATCCACAATGGAATTTTCATTCCAATCAGCTGCCATGACCACTACCCAGCAGAATAATGTTGTCATGCTACCTAACTTCCCTGTGTTTCCTTTTATATTTTGGGAAAAAAGATATTCTCCGTTGTTACCTTATTTAATGATATCTGTCAGAGCCATCTAAAATCCCACTGGACCATACCAAAAGTAGTACATGCCCTACTTTATAAAATATGCAAAGCAACTGGACTGCATGGTACAGCAGTGCAGAAAAATGCACTGCATTAACACTGATCACATGTGCAGTAGACATACACAGAACACGGGTTTCCAGTACCACATTCTAGTGTGAACTGATCCTCAATGCAGATGCCTGTGTAATATACAGCCTAATTATAGCAGCCATTCTCTGAGACCACAGAGTTACAGGATTTGGGGAGGAGGAAAACTGGCGGGGCACCTGAGGAGGGGGGGGGGGGAGCTGAGGGCCTGGGGGCAAAGCTGGGCTGAAACCAGAGGCGGACTGACCATTTGGAAACTAGGGCACTGCCCGAGGGCCCGGGATCAGTAGGGGGCCCCATGAGATGCCCCTGGTACCTTTTTTTTTTTTTTTATAGGGTTTTTTGAGTTTGGGCAAGGACACAGGGGCCCCATGATCCCCTATTACCCGGAGGCCCCATGAGTTGTCAGTCCGCCCCTGGCTGAAACACCAGAACATTGTAAACAGTGAGGCTCCTGAAACACTTACAGTATATTACATAAGACAATCTACAGCCTCTGGAGCTAGAAAGCATACTCTCAACTGACAACTCAATCACACATATTACACTGGGAGAGCACTCTATTGGTGTAGCCTACAGGGGTCTATTGTCAGAATTGACAGCTAGGTCCTCCTCAGGACATGGTTGCTGTATGTTCATTCATGTATATTCAGGTAGCGTTGCTGTATGTTCATTCATAAATACATGGAAACACATTGCTACAATGCATTTTGTTTTTTGTTTTTTTTTAAAAACTCTGCTTATAGAATGGAAAAATCGCCTTCTACAAAGAAGGCAGTTAATGCTCTCTTTTACCCCTGACTTGGCCATCAATTTTCACTTTATTGAGAACATACCAGTGCCTAAAAAATATTCAGAATCTGACCCTTCTGGAGGTGTCAAATACCTGTTCCCCTGTCTTCATCCTGTAGGGACTAATGCTAGCCATACAAACATGGAATTCGCTTGGGCTGAACAACAGAATTCTAACAGATTTGTTAGCATGGATAAAGGAGTCTTCCATGCTGGCTAGTGTATTCAGACAGTTGCTGCGTCTGAATACTTGAACCGTAACCGCTTTGACTGTTGCTATAACTGAGCAGTGTAGATTGTAGAGATGACTAAGTGAGATTTTATGAGCCATGAAAATGTGTGTAGCATCAACAAATGATAAGCTTTAATTAATTAATAATTAATGGCACCGGTATGCATTGGCAAATATGGAGTGCTTTCATGCAAGGAAAATCACATGGTGCTGCGGCACCATTCAACTCAGTGTAGCGCAATTAAACAAAAAAAAAGACTCAAAGAGTGAGGGACTTCTTTCCCTGCATAGCTGAGGGTAGGGCAGCCCAGTGAAATGAGCTGACTGCCTACATACAGAACACACGTTTGAACATAAACTAACATACAATGTACCACCCAAGCTGTAAGAGGTAAACCCTTTGCTAGTATAGGCAACAGGCACATCTAGTGTCCAAATGATAATGAAAATCTGCCAGCACAGTACAGATAAGGTTAATTATGGTTAACATACCTCCACAGCCTTCTCTTTAACATGCCATGGAAGGGAAAGCTTAGTAGAAAATTGAAGCAAGGTAAGCAGCAATTCTAAATATTATTTTAGAATGCCATGTGAATGGAAACCTGTAACAAATATAAAGTAGGCATTATCCCAATTTGGCTACAAAAGTGGAAATACACTTAAAATAAAGTAACAAAGAACAGACTGACAAGAAACAGTCCTAATCTAAATTTATGAGGTGTAGAAGATTACTAGATTAGTTAAAGCATGGCAAAGCCAGTAAGGTTCATGTAACATGATCATTTTACTGTACAGGTTTCAGATCTTGTTTTTATTTAACCAATTATTTTGTCTTGGTTTAAAGAGTTGGTAAGTATAATTAAAAAAGAAAAATTTTAAAAGCATGCAAATATGATTTCCATTGTGTAGGCTTATTAAGTAAACCATTCAATTCCACAGGAATGTGAAATAGTGGTACCCACAATCCTGTTTTATTAACCTTTTTTTTGCTTCAAGCGTTTTTGGACTATTTTCTTATAGGCTTTTCTATACACTTTTTTTGTTAAAGAAAAAAAAGTAATTATTTGCTTAAATTTTAAACTTAAAGTAGTTGTAAACCCTTACATATAGTCAGTGAAGTAACTGGGCTCAGGTAATACACAGAGATTAAACAAATCCTCCTGCATAAATTGTACCTGTTTATCTACTGCCATTTGTTCTGTACAGTCTTGTAAAACTCAGAGAGCTCTGAGAGCTGATTGGAGGAAAGGGACACACCCCTCAACACAGGAAGGATGCAGAGCTGAGGATATGAATCATAAGGTGTGTGCTGGAGCTTTCCTCCCAGTGCCAGGACAAGGCCATCTAGTGCCCAGGGTGAAGATGCCAAATGGCGCCCCCCCAAGATGTATGAACATGGTGTTAGCACAAATCCTCCCCTCCCCCCCAACAAAAATTGAGCACTACTCCTATATGCTTACTCCCTAAGCATAAACTCCCCTTTGAAATACAAAATTCTCCCTTGTCCCAGTACAAATCCCCTTCCCTCAATGCAATCTCTAACCAAGCATAAATCTAAAATAAATCCTTGACCTCTCAAATTGCCCCTCTGAACACAAATCCCCCCCGTCCCCCTCTTCCAGCACCACCCCCCCAAATTTCCCCTTCTAGCACAAATCCTTCTCAGTCATTCCTATTAGCATAAATCCCTCCCCTCAATTCCCCCTTTCTAACAAAAATCATCTTCCCCTATCCTCCCTCCCAGCACAAATCCCCCCCAAATCCCCAGCCTAGCACCTCCCCAAATCACCCACAGCACAAATCCTCTCCCCCCCCCAGCAATATTCCCTCCTAGAACAAATTTTACCTCTGTCACCCCCCATATTCCCCTCTTTCAGCACAAATTCCCCCCCTGGCTAGCTCAGCCAGTAAGTCAGTTGTTTTTGAACAGAACAAGCTCTCCTGCAAATGTGCCAGCTAATAGTGTTGATAGATAGATAGATAGATAGATAGATAGATAGATAGATAGATAGATAGATAGATAGATAGATAGATACTCAATTTTTCATAGCAATGCAAGCAATCAAATTAATTGGTCATAGTACATGGTCATAGTAAATGGTCCATGTGGAAGCTCTTTATTTACAGAAAGCTTTTCAAGCAAGCTGGAAATCTCTGTGACAGATTAAAGCCAGCCATACACGGGTCGAATTCCGAAAGAGAATTTTCTTTCGAAAATATTTTCTAAGAATTTTCTTTTGAATTTCGCACCATTAGTGGGTCCCAGCAATGGCCGATTTTCGAGCGACCATCGAACTTAAGTGATAAGTGCATAATTATACTAGATTTTCTGAATATACGAATCTGGATTTGGAACGCACCAATTGCTGCGGATGTCACCTGGTGTATCTCATGCCTTTTATATCTACTAGCATTGATTTATGAACTTATCACTATAGGTTCTGCTGTTCCTGACTATTTGAATATATGAGTCTCAATACAAGGACTGCTATATGTTGTTGCGATTAGGTTGATCTCTATATCTTTAAATCACAACATCATTCATCTTATAATTTTTTAGCGCTGCATACCCTTTACATATTAAGTGATCGAGCATGTTGGAAATTTTTTGAAAAACAAACGAATTTCTAATCAATGATGGGAGAATTGTGCAAGAAATGTAATCAAAAAAGAAATGAGCATGAGCTGTGATCTGGAAAGAAAAGAAAATTCTTGGCCATGAAAGTTCTTTTCTGTAGCAACACGAGGTGAAATTGAAGGCTTGGTTGGTAGAATTTCAAAATCAATAGTGGCACCATTACAAAATGCATGAAATGTCCGTTTTTCTAAAGAAAATTTGTTCGGAATTCGACCCATGTATGGCCTGCATAAGAATCAATTCCTCTTTTTCTGTTAAAAATGAAAAGAACCTTTTCATTGCAAAAGAATATTGCAAAGTTGCTCTGGGTGCAGATCCAAAGTGATCACAACAAATAAATTGATGGAAGACAGATTTCTCTTCTCTCTTCTTTTTTCTCTTCTCTTTTCTCTTCTCTTCTCTTCCTTTTGTATTACTCTTCTCTTCTTCTTCTCCCTCTCTTCTCTTCTTCTTCTCCCTCTCTTCTCTTCCTCGTCTCTCTCTCTTCTATTCCTCTTGTCTCTCTCTTCTCTCTCTCGCTTCTCTCTTCTCTCTCTGTTCTCTCTTCTCTTCTCTTCTCTATCTCTATCTCTTCTTTTCTCCCCCCTCTCTCTCCTCTCCCTCTCTCTCCTCTCCCTCCTCTCCCTCTCTCTCTCTTTCTGTGTTTCTGTTTGCTTTTTTACAATATAAGAAAATTGTATTTATCATAGGTATTATTCATTACAATTAATCAAAGGAAATAGGTTAGGTTTCTTATTTTTAGGGGACATAGACTGCAAAGTCCTATAAAACGTTTCCTGTGCTATTTCACAGGTCTGGAATTTATGGAAATGATGCATCAACCAACAGATGAATATAATTGTAGTTTTGAGATGCAGGGAGTACAGCACAGTCTAAGAACTTCACAGATTGTATTTTTATTTAAACTGTTTTGAACTGGATCCCTGGTTTGTCTCCATAGCTGCATATTTAGCAACAAGACCTTTTAGCCTCAGCCACTGCAGTTCCTTAATGAAATTTTAATTAATGTTCTTAGCAACAAAAGAAAGGAATCAATAGGGATTTGACATGTGATCTGCATTTTCTTCCATGATTTAACCTTTGAGTTTCAGATGGTCAGCTGTTGAGGGGAAAAAAGCTACTGTAGTCACTGTAATTGTATCTGTACTGTTTGTTATGTATTAATGAGATTATTTTCAGTGAGTGATTTTTAGAATGTCATATGACCGATATTGACTAATGATAGCAAAATTAAGAGATTTTATTTCCCCAAAACTACACTGAAATTTGTAGGTTTTTACAAATTTGTAATAGTACTGCTTGGACTTTGAAGAAGGGGACATACCCCGAAAGCTTGTCCTCAAAATTTTATGTAAGCGCAAATAAAAAAAGTATCACGTCAGTACTCAATAGGTTTTTACAGAAATTTGGCAAGTTTGGTGAAATGTAAGGAGTAATGTGCGAAGGTGAAATAAAGTTTTTTTTTTTTTTTTGCACAGAAAACAAAAACAAGCAGCCAGAAAAAAAAAAAAGCTATGGTACACAAATAATGATCAACTAATAAAAAGAAATGTAAATACAACACTCAATAAAATGTACTAGTAACCTAAATACAATTACCCCCCCCCCCAAAAAAAAGGCGCTCTAATGACGGGTGCTCAAACTTTTGAAGAGCCCAGGCCACTTATGTGATTTGGTATCCAGTTGCGGGCTACAAGAACATTAAATGGTTTCAAATTTTTTATTTTGAATTTTTTATTTTGAATAACATAATAAAGATTTTAAACAACAATCAGGTTCATCAGTTTGCATGGGACCAGTTTCCGTTGGATGTTTACCTACTGTTTAATCACAATAGAAAATTAAATTTTTTATTTACCAGATCACCATTAATTTTACTCTTGCTTCAAGTGTGACCAGCCAAAAAAGTTCCAAACCAGTGTTGCAGCCTTCACTATATCGGGGTCTTTGAAGCTGTTCCTTGAATTACCAAAACAAGGACTGTGGACAATCTAAACAAAAAAACAACAGACCAGGGAAACACATGCCCTAGTAGTGCAATAAATGTCTTTGTTAAGCAAAGATAAAGTGACATATAATGCACCCACATGCTCCCATAATGACACCAAGCTCCATCCAAAACCGAGCTCCTAATATTTCCTCCTCCATGTGCCCATCCCCCTGACTTCTCAGGATTAATGGCACAACCATCAACCTGTTCCCGCATGCCAGAGTACTAGGTGTAATCCTGGACATCTGTACTCTCCTTTCTGCCCCATGTCCAATCACTTTACAAAGCTTGCTGTCTCAACCTTTGCAACATTCTCTAAAATACGCCCCTTCCTAACCAGACACCACAAAGCTCCTAATTCACTCCCAGGTTATCTCTCACCTTGACTACTGCAACTCCCTCCTAATTCGATTACCTTTACATAGGCTACATAGGCTATCACCCCCTTCAGTCCATCATGAATGCTGCTGCCAGACTCATCCACCTTACCAAACATTCCATGTCTGCCACCACTTTCTGCCAATCCCTCCACTGGCTTCCACTCTCCCAATGAATTTAATTCAAAATACTAACAACTTGCAAAGCCATCCACCAATATCTACCAAACCGCACTCTTCATTCCTCCCAGGACCTCCTGCTCTCTAGTTCCCTTGTCACCTCCTCCTATGCCACAGTACATATCGCAGAAATTGCTTCACTTCATACAATTCACCCCTGATGATAACTATAAAGGGCATGCTGCATTACGAGGAGCTAAATAGATAGTAGCAAATACTTAGTTCAGTGTACATATGGCTCCATCTTTACAAACAGTATATAGTAGTGCTGCACTGCTAGTGTTCTGTGTTCAAGTAAATCAATAACCTGTGATATAAATTTATAGGAGTAAATCACTACCTAGTGATATAGATATTCATATGAAAATCATATTAACCACTTGACAACTGCCCCATAGCAGATATACTGCTACAGGGCAGCCACGCTGTGCAGATTCACGTATATAAATGTGATTCTGCTCTCCCTGGTTGCAGGTGTGCGTGCTCGCTGCTTCTGCTGTGATCAGTCACAGCAGAAGCCAATCGGTGGGTGCCGGTCAATGGATGAGCTCCGGCACCCACCGATCGTCTAGGAGACTGACAGAACAAAGCTCTGCCTATGTAAATAGGACAGAGCTGTGGTCTGTCAGTGGCAATGTGCTGGAATCTCTTTCCCTGCAAGAAGGGAATAGAATCCAGCACATTACCTAGTGAAAACAGCACACATAGTGAACATTACACATAGCTAAGCACACAGTAAACCCCTTGATTACCCTAGATGTTTAACCCCTTCCCAGCCAGTGCCAGTGCATTTTTTTTAGCATTGATCACTGTATTAGTGTCACTGGTTTCCACAAAGTGCCAGTTAATATCGGCGAGTGTCCAATTGTCCATGGCAATATCACAGTACCGCTATAAGTTACTGATCGCCGCCATTATTAGTTTAAAAAAATAAAAATTCTAGTATATATATATATATATATATATACACTGCCAATTGTAGACGCTATAACTTTTGCACAAACCAATCAATATATGGTTATTGGGATTTTTTTTACCAAAAATATGTAGCAGAATCAGGTGCGGACTGACCATTTGGAAACTCAGGCACTGCCTGAGGGCCCGGGGTCAGTAGGGGGCTCCATGAGATGCCCCTGGTACCTTTTTCATAGGCTTTTTTGAGTTTGGGCAAGGACACAGGAGCCCCATGATCCCCTATTGCCTGGGGGCTCCATGAGTTGTCAGTCTGCCCCTGAGCAGAATACATATTGGTCTAAATTTATGAAGCAATTTGTTTTTTTTTTTTCTGTTTTTTTATTGGATATGTTTTATACCAGAAAGTAAAAAAAGAGTTTGGTCTTTTTTTGTTTATAGCGCAAAAAATAAAAAAAACAGGTAGTGATTAACTACCACTAAAAGAAAGGTCTATATTTTGGGGGAAAATGGCATAGATTTAATTTATGTGCAGCGTTGCATGACCACACAATTGTCAGTTAAAATAACACAGTGCTGTATCGCAAAAAATGGCCTGGTCAGGAAGGGGGGTAAATCTTCCGGAGGTCAAATGGTTAAATAAAATAACACCTCTCCCCGATGAAAACAAAACAGATGGTACTCATCTGGCCTGGGACTCAGGGTAGCTAATACCTGAGAGAGCTACATGTGGAGATTGCTCTGTAAGAGAAAGTAAAAGGTTTGCATTTGTTTTTTTGTTGGTGACGGGGAGAAGCCCTTCACCTGTGAGAACCTTGGCATACTAGTAGGCCTTTAAGGAAACTTGACCCATCTAATGGTGGAGCGGAGGCGGTACAGGAGCAGGGGACATGGTGGGGAGTAGGTATTGGAGGTGTCTTCTGGATGAAGAAAATGATGATTTATCATCGACAAGTAGAGGTGTTGGAGTCGGCACTATTCTTAACACATTATGATTGATGTTGGAGCATCATCCTACTTGAAGCTGATGTTCACCATCTCTGTTGATCTTGTCAGAATAATTGACCAAATTGTTTTAAACAAAGACTGTATTAGGAATGTATGTTTTTTATTATTATGTCACTATTTACTTTGGGCAGCTTCTGTTTTTATAGGGGAGGTGTTATTTATTTTATTATGATTTCATATGAATATGTTGAGATCCCTTGTATATTTATATCACTAGGTAGTGATTTACTCCTATATATTTATATCATGGGTTATATATGCACTTGAACACAAATCACTAGCAGTGCAGTATTTTATCATATATTGGTCTTATGGTTGTGGGAACACAAACGCATGCGAGCAACAGCGCTATAATAAATCACCTTATAATAATTGGTACATATTGACAGCACAGGAGTCACACGTCATTCATTCACAGTATATAATAGTGCTCTGTATTCCACTGAACTTTAGTGTTGGCTTATTATAGTGAAAGCTTGGTACAGCAATGGTTTCCATATACCTTGAGAAAAAAGACAGCAGTGAAAATAAATATGCACTTTCAATTCAAGAATGTTTTTCTTGGTCTATGTCACACAACCTATATTGTAGCAGCAATTTGTAGCATTTACAGAACTGATTTTTCTAGCATGTTGTTCCTAGAAAAATAGAAATTGCAGTCAGGGAAATGTCTATGTTGTATGTAACTGTCACTTAGCTGTTACCTGCAGAATTACCAGTGTCAGTATCTATTCATGTTAACAAATATAGCTCATGATCATGGAATGATTTGTAGCTTCATAGAAAAGCACACAAGCTACAGCAGTCACTCTACAGCCCGCCACAAATTGCCAAAGAAAATAATCAGAGATTTATAACTGCTACTGATCTCTGCTACAAAGTTGCTAGTGTGTCATGGCTGTTAAAATGACTGCTAGTACTAAAGAAACAAAAATATCTGTGGAGATGGATTTTTTTACTCATTTGTAACTGTACAAAAAAACTCAAAATTTTTTATTTTTTTGTAACTCTAAACTCCAGTCAAATATATACATGATCAGCTGAATTTGTACATATAAAGTACATAGTGTAACTAGATTAGTCAAGTCAAACCGGAATTTTTTTATTTTACAGGTATAAAAAGGAATGCTAGCATGGTGATACTACATGCAGTAGTAAGTGGCAAGTGTGTCCTATTTCTGATAGGCAGCGCAGATGTTGCAGGCCAGTCCAGAGACTGTTAATCAAGATGGCAGACAATTACAACTACTACATTTATACACTTATCCCAGCATTTAACTAATGCCTGGAAAGCTTCAGCATAGAAAGACTTGTCAGTACGCATGAGCCATCCTAGGACAGCCTGCTTCATTTCATCATCATTGTGTTCACTGTTCCCACACACAGATTCGTCTCTTGTGCAATTTCACAACAGGTCACGCGTTCCATGCACTGAATGTTCACAGGAATGACTGCTGTGGGCTGGGAACCACCATGGCTGGGATTGTCACTGACGGATATATGGCCATCTTTGAAACATTTACACCATTCAAATGTCGTACTGCGGCTGATCGTCTCATCACCTCTTCGCTGTACTGTGCTTGAAGTCTTCTGTAGATATCCACAGGTTTAATGCCTTTGTTCACAAGAAACGTCATGTAGCACCTTCCCAGATAGCTAGGGGGAACTAGAGGTTAATTTTTAGATAGGGGCTAAGTAGCAGCCCAGGTGTAATTGTCAGAGGGGTCAAATTTAATTCAAGGCTGTGAGATTCTGCAGACCAGCTCTCTGAAACTTCCCCATGCTCTAGAATTTTGGAGAAGATTCTAGAAGCAGTGGGAGGGAGTGAGGCGTGGCTGGTGTGCACTCTCAGGGGATCCTGGCTACTACCCAACAAAAGGCTTGGCTTGGGGCCAGGACAGCCCATAAGAGTGAGAGAACCTGCTCAGTGGCAGGAGAGTTCGAGTGGAAGATGGAGAAGTAAGAGGCTGGAGAGCAGGACCTTGGCAGGGGGTCCAGATGGGAAGGGGCTTACCTACAGGCAGAGGAGCTGGAAAGTAGGAAAGCTCAGGACCTCATTGGCTGCCAGAGTGAGGACCACCTATGCAGCGGATGGCCTGAGAGCAGCCCCCAACCCATCAGCTCATAGGAGGAGGACTGAGTGAGTAAAACTGCACCCTCTGAGCCAGTATGGGGAAGGAGCACTCTGGTGGGAAACTGGATTAGCTGCTACCAGGGACTGTTTTACCCTTAAAGAGACAGGCACTAGATCCCCTGCCCAGGGATTTACCCATACCAGCTGGATTGGGGAGTATCTTTGATCTGGGGTGGTTAAACAGGAGATGCTGGCTAGTTCTCCAGAAGAGAATATTTGCTGTAAAGAGACTTGTATATAGTTCCAGGAAGTTTGCCCTCTGTTTCCATTCCATTGGGCATCCCATACACCCCTTACCCCATCCAAGTTATTCCCCTAATAAAATCCAAAAAAACAAGTTCAAGGACTGTTCACTGTCTCTGCAGTGCAAGTGTTGCCTGACTGTGCAGGACTATAGGGGGACCCAGATCTCTAGCGACTCCTAAGGGGGCACTGCTACATTCATCACCACATGCTGTTCCATGCACGCACTAACACTGTTCTCTGCCATCTTGATTAACGATCTCTGGACTGGACCGCGACATGTACACAGCCTTCTACTCTCCCAACCAGTCCATCTCCCACAGTTACTACCTTTTGTACCACTAGCCCCTCTCTCCTAGATTGTAAGCTCCAAGGAGCAGGGCCCTCCTTTCCCTCTTGTATTGAACTGTATTGTTGCTGTATTGTCTCCTGTTATATTGTAAAGCACTGAGCAAACTGTTGGCGCTATATAAATCCTGTATAATAATAATATCAGTAAAAGGACACATTTTCCACTTACTACTGCATGTAGTACCACCACGCTAGTATCCCTTTTTATACCTGTAAAATAAAAAGTCCCGGTTTGACTTGTATGCCCCTTGTACATAAATATGTCTTAAATATGTAGTTTGTAATCATCTGTTTACACCTGTCCATGCAGACAATAGGACAGGGAGGAACAGCATTTTTTTCTTTTTTTTTTGTTAGGTTATATATATTATTGAATAATATGTAATTTTCTAGCCAGCCAGCTGGATGAACTTTATACATATTTTCTTCTGTCTCTTAACAGACTCTTCTACAAAAAAGCTGTTAGTAACAGAACTCAGTAGCGCAAGATGAAATTTATAAACACAGGTTATTGAGTCAGAAAAGTACCCATCTGTGATTAGACAGCTTCAAAGAGTGATAGCATACCAGAATAGGAAGTACTTGGGCTGGGTTTACTCTTTATGACACTTATGGTGATCTTAGAATTCTTTGTCATGTTTAAAATGTTTTTTGTAGAACGAAGATGATATACAATAGAATCCCTTTTTTTGGTATCTGTGTCTCCTAGTGAGGATTATCATCAGGGTTGAGTGAGGGAAAATAAAAAATATGATTTGTCACTGAAACAGTAATAAAAGGAAAATCTTCCAACGGGGACACATGTTATGGTGACCATACACATTACAATCTGATTGTACAATCTGCTTTATATATGCTAACAAATAAGGAAGGGCCTGCCTGATTGGCTTCAAATTGATTGAATAATTTAGGCAGTTCCTCATATTGTATCATTTAGTAGATCTAAAGTTGCTAGTACAGAGATTGTAAGGTCAGATTGTAACAGGTATGGTCAACCTTATTTTATAGTTTTTTTACTTCCTGTTGTGTTTCAAGACAGGAAGTGAGAGAAAATTTTCCCAACAAAATGTTTTGGCTTTAGATATACCTTTTTAAGCAGATAATAATAATAGTATTCATAATCTTTATTTCATGTAGCGCCTTTAAAGGTAGATTCTTTAAGCTCTTTACAAAGACATGATAAATAAAAACACATGGAATACATAGGATGAAACCAAAAAAAAATAAGGGACAGATATGTGAAAGGAAATGCCATTTTTTAGAATGAACTGGGAGTATGATGTGACAAATACAGTTTATATCCACTTCACTTATGGATGTTATGTAAATACTGTTTTTTTTTTTGTCTTTTTTAAGTAAACTTTGAGAGCTGTGGTTACTGTTACCATTAGCATTAGTATGTTTTGTGTTACACTGCCTTCATAGTAAGTAAAAACTAATATCCAGTTTCCGTCTTCCTTAAGCCCCTTGCTTTGTTTGTTGTGCCTGAATCCTGAACTCAGTTGGTACAAATATGAATTGGACTCTGACTTGCCAGTGGCTGAGCCTTTGGCAATCCTCTCATACACTTCATCAAACTGTTCTCCTCTTTACAGTAATTTCCATTTTACTCAATGGCTGTGAAAAACTGAACTTTCTTTTTGTTGGCAGGTTTGCGGTTTGCTGCAGGAGCCACTGTCTCTGAAGGATCTTGTACCTTTGAAAACAACACATGTGCCTACAAATCTGCCTTTGCCTTTCTTCCATGGGTTGTAAATTTGGAAGGTACAGTCAATGTAATTTTGGTTTACTGTTGTTTTCTTTGGAAAAAGTGTCGTGAGTGCTGTTTGGAGATTTTTATAAACCCGGTCATAGGAAATGTATGAAGAGG
Organism: Staurois parvus; assembly: GCF_062004578.1. Classification (NCBI taxonomy): domain Eukaryota; kingdom Metazoa; phylum Chordata; class Amphibia; order Anura; family Ranidae; genus Staurois; species Staurois parvus. The sequence goes on from NW_028318345.1 coordinate 1,598,980, forward strand.
TTCATACTCAGAACATCAGAACAGCAGCAGTACTGTATACATATACTGTATACAGAACAGCAGCAGTACTGTATACATATACTGTATACAACTATTGGTGCCAAGTATTCTAGATTTGCAGGACTTGTCCCTGGTTTTAATTTTTTTGTTCCTAAAAATGTCAATGGTTTTCACAATTGATTAACTACATCCTACAATAATTTTTCCAAAATAAAGCTCAACAATAGGAAGGGTAAGAACCCTTGTCAAATTTTTATTGCTGACTTTGAACCTTGTTTAGGCTTTTCCTGTCCTGTAACCAAACAGCTCCTGACTCCATATGGAAGGAGTGTGCTCTATTTGGGATTAAATGCCTCAGTCCCTATCCTCCACTCATGTATCCATTGTTTTACTCCAGTGTATAGATTTATTAGATATACATTAGTCCTTTAGTAACACACTGGTGTTTATATGTGGACTTGCTTGTTGAGTTGTTCCCTCATCCTGGCAAGATTGATAGGATAGTCATTGCAGTCCACACTAGGATAACAGTGGCTCCTTACATTCATATCCATTGCGATTTTTCTCCATGTAAGCCTGGAAACTTTTGATGCTTTGCATGACACATTGGTCACCGCTGGTTTTTCACTGGATTTCATGAGTGCGCTGTAGGTTTTGTGTATTAATCCTTTAGTGTAGTACAATATTTTACTTCCAAAAATGTTGTGCCACACTAAGTTTATTATCCATCCTCTAAATTATACTTGCTTTAAAAAAAAAGAGCAAATGTAAATAATTATTACTTTTATTTTTTTGAAAAGTCAGTATAAAGTAAGGAGGGGTAATAATGCACTTATGGGTTAAATCCAATTTCTTTTGTGCATTAATTTATTGGGGATCATGTAACCAGGAGTGTATTCTTTAACTACATACAGCTCTCAGCATAAATGAGTAAACTCCAACAGATTTGTCAGAAAACTTTTACTTTCCTTTCAGAATCAACATTTTCTATGGGACACTATATTACAAAATACTCCCACAAATGCGGACCATCAATTGCAAACAATATTTGTTAATTTGCACACTCAAAGTATTTTTCCTAACAAATTTATTGAAGACCATGTTGCAAAAATGAATACACCCCAATGAAAGTCATAGGAGCAAAGCTAATTTTTAGACAACGATATCCTAATTAACAAGAATTCATCTACAGGTGAGTCTACTTATTCATTAAACAGGTGTCCAGCAGACAGCTGAAAGCAAAAGTGATACAAAAATGTAAAAAAGATGGAACTGCAACCATCTCACAGAGATATCCAGGCTGTTCATGGAAGTTAACACCTTGACAGCAGCGTCTTCTGATGAGAAGGGTTGAAGAACATCACCATGCAAATTCACCACAGTTAGCTAAAGATGTAGAAAGCCAAACTGGGGTGATTATTTCCTGTGACACAATATGGTGTACAATGCAGAGGAATGACATGCATGGGTGTTGTCCACGAAGGAAGCCTCTTCTGAAGCCCATGCACAAAGGATCCCACCTAGAATTTGCCAGGGCCCATGCTGAAAAAGAAGTGATGCTACGATCACTCCATGCCCTTGGTCGTTGTGCACTTTTTCAACATGACAATGATCCAAAAAACACATCTAAGGCCACTGTTGCATTTCTGAAGAAGAACAGGGTGAAAGTGATTCAGTGGATAACTGTGTGTGCTCTCCAGCGCTCCAGGAAATAAATTGCCAAAGGGAGAACAAGGGAACCAGGGCAGGAGTGGCCTAAAGATAATGCTTCAGGGATGCAGCCCTCCTCAGGCAGTTTGAAAGTGATTCAGTGGCCAAGTATGTCTCCTGATCTGAACCCAGTCGAACACCTATGGGGAATTCTGAAGAGAAAAGTTTAGCATCACTGTCCACCCAGCATCCAAGCTCTAATAGAGGTCGTTCTTGAAGAATGGAAAAAGATAGATGTTGTAATATGTCGCCAACTTGTTCATTCCATGCCTAGAAGACTTGGTGCTGTCCTTACAAATTATGGAGGTCATACAAAATACTAGATGTCATAGTTTTTGTTGTAGGGTGTATTCATTTTTGCATCAATTAATTTGAGTAAAACTGTTAAAAAAAAGTTATATTATTAACCTTACTTTCATGTAATGAGCTAAACATGTGTTCTATAAAACTCAGTTGTGTCAAAATTTTGCAGTGCTACGGAATTACTCTTGGCAAGCACTAAAATTTGGGAAAGTGAACAGAGTCAGAAGGACACATCATTGTAAAGAATTGTGAAAAGGGTGGAATAAATATTTAAATATGAATAAATACCTTAAGAAACAGGCCTTCTTCACATGAGCAATTGCATTCATGCACTGCATTCTTTTTTTTTAACAATAAAAAGCATTACAGTAGACAATAGTTTACATCCAGGAGTGTAAGAGTATCAAACAAAACATTGCACAGCACATGGTACTAAGAATGGTCAAGAGATGTACAATAGACCAGGAGGCAACATGGTGTATATCCAGGGTTATATTAACAATTTGGGTTTCCGTATACCATGACAGAGGATAGTAACTCTCAAATATTGAGGTATCAAGTTGGGAGCAATTTGACCCAAGTAAATTTTCAGGGGGTAATGGGGGAAGAAGGACAGGGTCTCAGAATAGGCAGAAGGTAACAATGAGGGGTCCAAAACAGGGAGGCAACACTAGGACCAAGAATTATTCTGCAATCTGGCCTCTTGGGTGTATGAAGAAAGGGCTCTCAATAAAGCACCTAGCACTCGTCCATACCACAGTGTGGTGGATATCACTCCAGCCAGAGTAAAGATGGATAGGCCCAAGGCCATGGATTCAAAGTGTCAGGGCCCTAGCCCTCACTCAGTCATCCCAAAGTGTCCCAAATTTTATAGGGCACTTACGGCCCCTATACGGGCTTGTACAGTGGTAAGACCAAGTCAATCAGAGATTTCTATTGGGAGATCATAGGAAGGTCAGGTTGCCTTCACCTAGCATAAAAACCAGCATAGAAGAGAAAATGTCCTTTGTGAGTACATTGAGCCACTGACTCACAGATCCCTAGCAATACGATCCTCAGATCCACTGCCACTGATAGATCTTCTATTGTGTTTATATCCATCACTACTGCCCGCCAGAAATTCTGAATAAGGGGACACTCCCTGACTACATGGAAAAACATACCCATGCATGCACTGGATTCTAGCAGCAACAATCAGGATTCTTGCAGCTGGGACAGTAGGCTGAGAGGAACCATCACTATTGGCATGTATTAATATTATTATACAGGACTTCTATAGCGCCGACAGTTTGCTCAGCGCTTTACATTATGGAGGGAGACAGTACAGTAACAATACAGTTCAATACAAGAGGGATTGGAGGGCCCTGCTCCTTGGAGCTTACAATCTAGGAGGGAGGGGATAGTGGTACAAGAGGAAATTAGCTGTGGGGGATGGAGTGGTAGGAAGAGTAGGGGATTCCAGTATTAGCTGGGGTCGGGGGAGACTTCCCTGAAGAGATGGGTTTTCAGAGTGCGCCTTAAAGAGAGCAGGGTAGGTGATAGCCTGATAGATTGGGGTAGGGAGTTCTAGAGGATGGGTGAAACCCTTGAGAAATCCTGGAGACGAGCATGGGAGGAGGAGACAAGGGAGCTAGAAAGTAGGAGGTCCTGCAAGGTGCGGAGAGTACGGTTTGGGTGGTATTTAGAGACAAGGTCAGTGATGTATTTAGGGGCAGTGTCATGAACGGCTTTATACGTCAGTGTTAGTGTTTTGAATTTTATCCGCTGGGCAATTGGAAGCCAGTGGAGGGATTGGCAGAGAGGGGTGGCAGATACAGAACGGTTAGTAAGGTGGATGAGTCTGGCAGCAGCATGATGGACTGGAGTGGGGAAAGCCTGCGATGAGGTAGGCCAGTGAGGAGGGAGTTATAGTAGTCAAGGCGTGATATAATAAGGGAGTGAATGAGTTGCTTAGTGGTTTCCGAGGTTAGGAACGGGCATATCTTGGAGATGTTGCGGAGGTGAAGTCTACATGAGTTTGTCAGTGATTGGACCTGGGGCTGAAAGGACAGATTGGAGTCTAGGATTACACCTAGTACCCTGTATGTATTAGTACCCTGGCATGTAGCTGCACACTTAGCAGTTATGGACAGATGAGGAACCCTGGATGCAAACAGATGCATCTAGGCTCTCACATTCATCCTAACCACATATATAACTGATGGTTGTGTGGACACGTGCAAACAGAGATTGGTTCCTCTCAGCCTGTCATTACTTTTGTTTTGGCGGTTTTCCTACCCACACTTATTTACTTGGTTCTATACAGATTATAAATGTAATAAGTGATTATAACCTTTTGTCTATACCTGAATTTAGCCAATAGTGTTAATATTAAAAGATAACCACTGTGCAAAAAATAAAGATCTAATTTATTTACACAGCAAGGAAGCTTTCTATTAATCAAATACAACAAAAATATAATACAGAATGTTACCAATACAAAGACTACAAGAAAGAGATAGTTACAAGAAAAAGACAGAGCAATGGTGATACATTACATCCATCCTGATGTTCTGAGGTCTGTGCTCTGGAAGGCACATGGCACAAAAGGGAGGGTTTCTCCTTTGTAAAAGCTGTTTTATGCACTTTCCAAAAGACCATCCCAAGAACCACCCACCCAAGTAAATCACACCTTTATCTTCCAATGGGTGGAGCTCCAGAGCAAGACATTAGTTTAGTCAAAGAAAAACAGGGAATTCCAGTTGCCTTCCCCCTCACCTCCATTGAGTCTTTTGTGTAATATCCCCCCCCCCCCACAGTCACAGTAACATACATGGAGGTGTGTTGAGGTGATACAACAGATGGTAAATATGTTGCATAAATTGAGACCCCGAACGGAAGTACATAATAATATTAAAATTATTATAGGCCCAAAATAGCCACCACACTTTGTACAGGCTAAGTAGCGACTGCTGTTTGCATACATCTGCCAACTGCAGGAATCCGCTCATTATTGCCACTGGAATTCATAAATAAAGATAGAAAAAATGCTATACATTTGAATTTTTGCTTTAAATGATTACTTATTATAAAATGTTTTGTGGATGTTTTTGAAAAAATTGTATTTAAATGGTAAAAATAGGTATAATAATTGGAAATTTATCAGACCATAAAATTATCAGCTTAGTTACACCTGGTCAGCACAAAAGTTTCCTGGAAATGATTTTATGAGGTTGGCTGTTCTGTTGCAGCAACTCAGTTTACATAAATAGTCAGATCAGGTACTTATGGGCTCAATTTAGTACAGAGCGTGAATATCTATACTATTTACTCTTAGGAACCTCTGTACTATGCACACCACAGCACATCTCATACATAAAAAGGGTGTGTAGCCTGTGAAGTCCTACAAAGTTCTTTATGTTTGCAATATTTTAGACTTACAGAAGAACCAAATGCCTGGCAAGTAACACCTGCCATTGTGGTGACATAGTCACCAACTGCTGATCAATGGGGGATTCCCACTACCGAATTAAATGAGCTATTTATATATTCGCACACATTCCCAAATGGAAAGTTGCCTTTGTCAGCTGTAACTGTATCGAAGTGGGGTTATTCTACTACATAACTGTATCATCGCCAGGAGGAATGAAGACCACAAGTAGCTGGATCAATTGTGTGCTATGAATGTTTTGCATTTATTCAAGATGACTTGGATTAGCATTGTAAAACCATGTTGTCATGGAATCTGTTCTTGGTAGGTCATACTTTGCTAGCAATGATTTGTATTCTGAGTTATGAAAATTTAATATAAATTTATTGGGCATGCCTGCTTAAAGTGACCTTTTTGCTAGTTTAAAATATTTTCACCAGCTGCTCCCTGTAGAAGAATAATTTGTGTACTGTACTTATGGCTGATTGGCAGCAAATCTGCACCTCAACACATACAATATAGGCATATCTTTGAATACCTCTCACATATCCACAAGTGGTGTCTTTGTTGAGGAAATGGGAAAAAGCCTCTGTCGGGTTTTTATTGCTGTCTGTACATTCATTGTAGGGACTTCACCATACTTGCTCTGTGGAAATGTCTGTTACTTAAAATGGAACTGAAGGCATTCAACAAAAGACTGCGGGCAGGCATGCTATTATCAGAGAGGAGACATGCAATGTCTCTTCTGCAAAAAAATACACCTACCTTTCTGCTCGCAGCCTTTCTATAAACTGAGCTGCGTATGCACCACTAAGCTTACATCGTTGGCATGGTCCCTGTGTGTCGGGAAGACTGATTTCTGCCCGCACTGGCCGGTGTAGATACCTAAAGACTGGAAGCTGGGGAGAAGATGCCAGAACTGGCAAGGGACCTGAACCATTAGAAAGGAGGTAAGTTTAATGTCTTTAATTCCGCTTTAATTAATTCAGTCATGTCAGATTCATGGAAGTTCACCAGAATTTACATACTGTATACTGTATTGATTTACATATGGATAGTTCTTACTGAAGTTGAGATAAAGTAAAAAAATATTTGCTAGAGATCCTTTTTGCATCTAAGCTCAAGTCTGTGTAATTCCTATTTTGATGTGTGGACATGGATTTAGTTAGGTGGGATGCTCCTAAGTACACTGTTGACATTCCTAAAATATTTATCACCATTAAATCAAATAATAATGGTATAACTACTCAATAGTAATAGTAATAATAATAATAATATTATTGAACAGTATCCCATTCATATGAAATGTGCACACTGCAACTGCTAGGGAATCTGGTCTGATTCCACTTGTTAAGCTACTCTAAACCCAAGAACAAAAATATATTATATTGCAAACCACTAGTTCGTAGATGTAGTGGTTGCATTATTTTTTTTTTTTTCAGGTAAAGATTTTCTGCATGTACAGAAAATACCTGTTGTACTTTCTATAAGTGCACTGTCCTTGCCACTTCCGGTTATCTGAAAAGAAAGCACCAACAGCTTTGTCTTTAATGTGTAAACTAGTGGTCCTATCAATCCATCATATAATAGGGATGAACAAAGACACATTCGAAATCCAATCAAGGAAAAGGAAGTTTATTTGCAAAATTTCTAGGTGAATACAAAAGGGAAAAAGTCTGAAAACAAAAACTATTGTTGCTACCACATCTAACAGGTAAGCAGCAATATGTTATATATAATTTTTTTAAAATTTAGGTTTGAGCTTTAAGGTTTTGTTTTGAGCTTTAAGGTGCAGCAGAATCCTAGCCTATTGACATATAATAAGAACAGAAAGGATTGGTCTACCAACTATGAGAAAAATTGAAGTGTTTATTATAAACAGGGGCGGACTGACCATTTGGAAACTCGGGCACTGCCCGAGGGCCCGGGGTCAGTAGGGGGCCTCATGAGATGCCCCTGGTACCTTTTTCATAGGCTTTTTTGAGTTTGGGCAAGGACACAAGGGGCCCCATGATCCCCTATTGCCCGGGGGCCCCATGAGTTGTCAGTCCATCCCTGATTATAAATCAAACATAAACTTCTGTGAGTATCAGATGATGCGTTTACAAAGCGGTAGTAAAGTCTGTTGTTTCTTTACTTGTACCTACAGGTAAGCCTATAATAAGGCTTACTTGTAGGTACTGTAAATATCTCCTAAACGGTGCACATTTAGGAGATATTTACCTGTGTAGCAGCACTGGAGCATGCGCTCTGAAGGAACTGCAAGCCCGTGCCATTCCTTCAGAGCTGTGTGCCGTAAAAAGTGACTCCTGCTCAGTAGTGATATCATTGCGGCTCAGCCATTCCAGCCACCGGAGCTTGCGAACCTGGAAGGACTGAGGAAAGATGAAAGCCCTGTAAGTGCGCTGCTGGAGGGCTTTGTTTTAAGGTAAGTTTCACATAATGTGCTAGTATGCATTGCGTACTAGCACATTATGACATTGCCTTGCAGGTAAAAAGTTTTTTTTTTTTTGGAATGGTCAGGTTTGCTATTGCTTTAATTACAAGGCCTTTTGATTAAGCGCTTTTAGTGTAAAATGCATGTAAGCAGGTTGCTTATGGTAGCATAGATAAGTGCTGCCCCAGTCAGGGTTAATGTTATTTCCCAGGTTTTTGCTGGTGGGCTTTCTTGGGTCCGACCCCCTGGTCCTGTGCCTATAAAGGGACAGTGGTCTGGAGCAGCAGTAACAGAGAGAGAAGAGTGGTAGCCATTGGGGTATCTGAGTCCTGCAATTCCGGAGTTCCCATCCTGTGAGCTGGATGTCACCTCCAATGCTGGAGTCCAATGTCATTTACAGTTAACGAAATACGTATTTGATCCTCTGCTGATTTTGAATGTTTGCCCACTCACAAAGAAATGATCAGTCTAAAAATCGAATGGTAGGTATATTGTAACTTTGAGAGACAGAATAGCAACAAAAATTTCAAAAGAAATGCATGTCTAACAAATTATGCACTGATTTGCATGTGCATGAGGGAAATAGAAATATCTACCGCACTCTTCGTTCTTCCCAGGACCTCCTGCTCTCTAGTTCCCTTGTTACCTCATATGCCACAGTACATGTCGCAGAAATTGCTTCACTTCATACAACTCACCCCTGATGATAAACTATAAAGGGCATGCTGCATTACCAGGAGCTAAATAGATAGTAACAAATACTTAGTTCAGTGTACGTATGGCTCCATCTTTACAAACAGTATATACAGTTGCAAGAAAAAGTATGTGAACCCCTTGGGATTACGTGGAGTTTTGCATGAATTGGGCATAAAATGTGCTCTGAACGTCATCTAAGTCACAACAATAGAAGAACACAGTCTACTGAACATAATACTACACAAACATTAGATGTTGCCATGGTTTAATTGCACATAACATGTAAACATTCACAGTGCAGGGAGGAAAAAGTATGTGAGGTCGTAGCTTAATGACTTCTCCCAGAGCTAATTGGAGCCAGGAGTGAGCCAACCTTGACTCCAATCAGTGTGATGATATTGGATGTGTTGCTGACAGCTGTCCTGCCCTTAAAAAAACACACACCTGTTTTGGGTTTACTGGTTTCAAGAAGCACTGTCTGATGTGAACCATGCCTCGCAGAAAAGAGCTCTCAGAAGACCTACGATCAAGAATTGTTGACTTGCATGAAGCTGGAAAGGGTTACAAAAGTATCTCCAAAAGCCTTGATGTTCATGTGTCCACGGTAAGACAGACTGTCTACAAATGGAGAAAGTTTAGCACTGTTGCTACTCTCCCTAGGCGTGGTCGTCCTGTAAAAATGACTGCAAGAGCACAGCGCAGAATGCTGCATGAGGTAAAGAAGAATCTCAGAGTATCAGCTAAAGACCTACAGAAATTTCTGGCACATGCTAAGCGATTTCACACCAGACATCCCAAGAATATTGCTACACTGAAACAGTTTTGTGAAGAGGAGTGGTCCAAAATTACTCCAGATCGTTGTGCAGGTCTGATCTGCAACTACAGGAAACATTTGGTTGAGGTTATTGCTGCCAAAGGAGGGTCAACCACTTATTAAGTCCAAAGGTTCACATACTTTTTCCTCCCTGAACTGTGAATGTTTACATGTTATGTGCAATTAAACCATGGCAACATCTAATGTTTGTGTAGTATTATGTTCAGCAGACTGTGTTCTTCTATTGTTGTGACTTAGATGACGTTCAGAGCACATTTTATGCCCAATTCATGCAAAACTCCACGTAATCCCAAGGGGTTCACATACTTTTTCTTGCAACTGTAGTAGTGCTGCGCTGATCTGTGTTCAAGTAAATCAATAACCTGTGATATAAATATATAGGAGTAAATCACTACCTAGTGATATAGATATTCATTTGAAAATCATATAAACCATTCGACAACCACCCCATAGCATATATACTGCTACAGAGCAGCCGTGCTGTGCACAATCACATATACTGTACCTTCTGCAACCTTCCACTATGTAGGAGGACTGCTAGTCCACCATGAAGATAGCAGCTACTGGATTCTGCCAGCCATGTACTGTGGCACGCCATGGCAGCACACAAGCCTGAGATAGGGATTAGGGATGTTGGGAAAAGACTGTTGCCTTTGTTTGACTGTCATGCCAATGTCATTAAGTAAAGCTCTATAAACATTGTCCTTGCCTGGTCTGAAATTACTAAATTAGTGTATGTAAGTAACCAGCACATACATGTAGTTTCCAGCCTGAGTCAAAAAGCACATTGGAGTATGAAGACAGCAAGTGATTACCAAGGGTAACAGAGGTCTAGCAAGCAGCCTTGGACAGGTGGGACATCCTCTTGAATGTTGTTGGCATATCTTCCCTGATGGTCTGTCTCCCATAGTAACAGGAGCAGATCAATGCTCAGAGCTTCCCAGCCTGTACACTGTGTACGGTAGAAGAAGAGTTAAGTGAGTGCATGCATGGGGCCCATGCTAAGTGCACGGTGTGGTTCCATTCCGCTACTGAGAGGGAGATTACGCTGGACAGGTGGAGGGAGCATAGGCTCAATGTGTCTCTCCAAAATGCCACAAGTTAAGGTGTATGGCTCAAAATAAAGGTACCCCATGTGTAAGGCAGTGATCCTGTTCAAGGTGCCCAGCATAGCCCAGAAGAACCGACCCCATGGTAGGCCTCCTATATGACCCATACTTGGCACCCAATGAGGAGGGCAACATGGAAGGAGTACCACCCAACTACTCACCAGGAGCTTACATGCATCAAGGCATCAATGGCTACCCATGTATGTTTTTGGCAAATTTATAATAAACCCAGCAATTTTTGCACATTGTTGTGCAGATCATTTATTCCTTTCTAAATAGGGAATAGATTCGGCTGAACCCAACCTGTCTGAGGTTCTGTGAATCACTGGGCAAATTGTCCCTAATTGGCCAGTCTATTCACCGGAAACAATGGCTACTGTAAATATTGTTATAATACAGGATTTATATAGTGCCAACAGTTACATATCAAGACAAGAAGGTTAGAAGGACCAGTCTCATCAGAGCTTGCAATGTATAAATGGAGGGGCAAGTGATACAGAAGGTAGTAACTGTGGGGGGATGAATTGATGGATGATTGAAAGTTCAGTTTTTAGGTGGAAGTGGGCTGGTGTCCCTGACAAGATTAGTTTTTTTGTGATCACTTAATGGTGGACAGAGCAGAAGATATTGAGTCAGAGAGATTGAGGTAGGGGGTTCCAGAAGATGGCAGAGACTCTGCAGAAGTACTGGAGGTGGGAATAGGAGGAGGTGGAAAAAAGAGCTAAATACTGAAAGCTATGTGACCTGATCTGGTACAGGAAGGGGGAGCGCCTCAGGTGTTTTGTTTTTGTACTGTCACTTTAAATAGCTTACATTGTACTGTTTGTAACATTACACACAGCTTTAAGCTATCCAGCAAGCATGTTATTTCAAGAATTAGTATATTATTAATGTCACCCTCTTAAGACATATGAAACATTTCTCTCTCTGATGACAGGTATTTAAAGTATATATAAACCCTCACCTTGTAAAACAACCCACTAAGTTTAAAATAGAAATGAAAGGCAAAACATTTGTTTATAGATATAAAAGAAGTTAAAAACACCTTTTTTTCCATTTTTTATAAGTGATCACATACCCTCTGTGCTCAGCTGCATAACGAGCTCAGGGAGGAGAAAGAGCAGCACACTGATTTTCCCAGTGAATGACTGTGCAGGGGAGGGGGGGCATGTAATTACAAGCCTGATCATTGTATTAGCTCCCAGCACCGCCATAAAACTGACCATGCTGTGCTATCTTACCTAGTGTGGTCAGTTTTTAATAGGAAAGCAGAAGGACTGGCAGGAACACCAGGGTTTTCACACAAAGGGAGCAATACAAAGAGAACAGGATACTTTTTCATGGTATAGCAGGCACATATCAGGAATATGAAATTCTGGGTTTACATATTCTTTAACGTTCTTTTTGCATTGGTACCTGTACCCCATGAGAGTGACTAGCTACCGTTGCCCATTTTTCAACAAAAGCTTTCTTATCTGCCTTTTTAAAGGCCAGAAAAAAATATACTTCAATAGGGTTTAGTGCTATGTTCGGGGTTCAAGGACTTCCTGCTGGGTTCACCGAACCTGCCTAGAACCAGACCTGGCCAAGCTTGCTTATCCCTATGTTAAATAACTAATATACCATCAATATAGTATCCTAAAGATGCATTTAATTTTTTCCATCAATTTTAAATTCCCTATCAAATTTGATAAGCTTCAAAGCACATAGCAGTGTCAGTGGAGAACATTGTGCAAAACACCTGATAAGACGGGGTGATCAAAGTGCAACAACATGAGGTCTGAGGATATTGATTTTGATAGCATAGCAAATTCAAAACAGAATGGAAAGTGTCCCACAGTTTGCTGATTTGCATCTGGATCAGGCAGAGGCAGCCAATAAGTTCCACAGAAAGAATCCAAATAGCGAATCACATGACAAGACAGACCCAAAGGATGACTACGACAGGTTGCAGGTCAGTATATGAGGTCTCTTATTAATTTTATCTGTTAATAAGCAACATGGTGGGGGGAAGGTGGGGGTTTGCATTTAAAGAACTATTTAAATCTGATGTTTAGTTCAGTCATCACACAGCACGATCATTAACATTCCCTACACTGCAGCCAATGAAGTGTGACAACATCCTAGTCATGTAAACACAGGCACTGGTATGCTTCATTGTGTATACAGTAAATCAATTCCAGTAACAGTATGTTTAAGTATTCTGCCTATATTTTTCTTTTCACTTATTTATGAATTAAGTGATAGACTCATGTATTATGTTACAAGAGTACACTATATGACACTAGTACAGGACATACAAAGTAAAGAAAAAAAATCAAAGGCACTATATATGTACATTGCATAAAAAAATGAATGCTGAAGTTTAGCTAAAAAAAATATTTTTTCCCTATAGCTTTAGCGATCTAACTTACCTATAATGAACTATGTCCTATGTCTGTCATGCAGCTGAATCCTGTGCAAATGAGCAGGGTGCCCGGTCCACTTCCTGGAGCTGAACTTCCAGCACAGCAGGGAATAATCGGTTTGGCTCTCTGGGTTGAACACAATAGAAGAAGCTCCTGACGGGGACCTGCCCTTTCTTCCCCCCTCATCCCATGCATTAAAAACTTCTATTAATTGTAACACGATCTGTGAGCTGGGGAGAGAATCTTGTCATTCATCAGACTCTCTGCCATGGTCACAGGTCAGGCTTGGAGACCAGAAGCTATTGCAACATAGAGGCTCCAACTGAACAGCAGGAAAACTACACAAGCAGGAAAATCTAGCCGATGGAACTGGCTCACTGGGGTGCGGGGTCTATGCACTAACAGGTATTCACCTGAGCTCCTGATGGTGGAGATGGGTTTTGCTGCGTGTTAGTACCAGGTCGTTGTCCTCAGGATTGCCCCACCAGGAGGTGAGCAAGCCAGGATCCAGTAGCAGATACAGCAGGTTGAGATCAAGTAGAACTGTAGCCAATAAACAAGCCAAAAGTCAGTAAAAAATAGTTTCAGGTTGGGATCAAGCAGAAGTGTAGTCGAGGAACAAGCCAAAGGTTGGTAACGAGTGCTAGCTAGATATGGATGGCAGCAGGGATGACAAGAGGGAGTTATTGGCTGGAGAGAGCACAATAATCTGGCAAAATGGGTAAACGATAATACTGCGAAATATTATATCTTCAATCTGGATATCGTTTACCCTTTGCTCCCAGAGCAAAACGCTGGTGCTGGTCTATAATCTGATCAGCATTTAGCTCTGATGAGTCCATCTAATTCATTTGGTGGTGGATCAATCACAGTGTTATGAATTCACAGATGAAATTTTTAGTTTTTATGGTGTTTGGACTTGCACAGATTTATTATGGGCACTTAATTATATAGTGACATTTTATTTAGCGCATTCCTTTGTATACATTTTTTCACTTTATGGCAAAATAATTTTTTTATTTTTTTGGGTTGGGAGTTGCTGCTATTTATATATATGTATTTTATTGATAGAAAGTGTGGCGCTTTTCCTATTTTATTTTATTTAGTACACTTAAGCTTCTCATTTGAGGCAATTAGTAAGAGCTGCCATGGATATTTTTGGATATATGGAGAAACGACAGGTAGATTTATTAGAGGTGTTTAACCCCACAGGTGGGAGAAATGGGATGAATTTGGAAGATAATTTTAAATGTTTGAAACACTTATTAGAGAAACAAATCAGGATTTGGTGGGATGTTAATACTTTGGAACTATATTTAAAAGATAAAATCACACCTATTAGGCTTAGGTGGGACATACCTGCCAATGATGGGTTAGATAAGGAGCTGATGGAGGAGTGGTTTGTATTTTTTAATCATTGTGAAAGTAAGTCGCTGGAATTAATTATAAAAAGGAGACAGGTGAAACTTAGAAAATTGGAATTAAAGATCAAAGAACTTAAGGATATTATGCTGCCGTTTGTTGATACTACTGCATATAAAGAAAGATCTAAAACGGTTCAAGAATATATTATGAGGGTTGATCAAGACACCAAAAATAAAAAAGTGAAGAAATATAATAGAGACACAGATGATTACAAAAATAACAAAGTTTACAAATGGCAGGATAATTTGACTAATGCAGATGTTGATTCCAGACAATCAACACCAGAAAAAACAACAGGCAATAATTTTACATCTCCAGCCAAGGTTAAGACACCCAATGCCCCCCAGGACAAACATAAGATACAATTTCAAGAGTATGGCAAAAAGCATATGAATACTCTTGAAAGGAACAATCCCACTCAGAGACCTTATTATGAAGGAAGAGGGAGGGTCTATAGAGGTACTTTCAACCATAGGAGGGCAGGTGGTTATAGAAGTAATTGGTCTAGAAGGGGAGGTTATCAAGGGAATTTCTCCACCAGGAGGGGTTTTCAAGACCCCAGCAGAGGATGGGATCCAGAGATGAGATATTACAATCCCAATTTTTATTTTTTTTATTTCAGGTACTTATAAAGCACCATCAATTTACACAGCACTTTACACATATATATATATTGAACATTCACATCAGTCCCTAACCCTCAAGGGGTGTATAATCTAAGGTCCCTAACTCACATTCATACATACACATACTAGGGCAAATTTAGACAGGAGCCAATAACCTAGCAGCATGTCTTTGGAGTGTGGGAGGAAACTGGAGTACCTGGAGAAAACCCACGCAAGCACAGGGAGAACATGCAAACTCCATGCAGGAGGTGCCATGGTCAGGAATTGAACCCATGACCTATCTACTGCAAGGCAGATGTGCTAACCACTAAGCCACTGTGCCACCCAATTTTTAGGGGATAGAAGGAACGAGATACATATGGGACAACAAGCAATGGAGAAGATATAGGGGCAAGAGAGGGGGCAAACGAAAAGAAAAGGAAAAGAGATCCATAGGCACTGGGATTTTTAATTTGAGTGATGTTTCTCTTACAGAGAGGGAATTAAAAGTATTAGATTTAGGCCTGAAATATATACCTAGGACGAACATGAATAAATTTTATGTTTTTATCGATATACAAAAATTTGTTAGAAAATTGAACATTAAACATTTTTTTGAAAGGAATAATGATAAGGAGAATGATGGGAATACCAAAGTACCGTTGAGTATTAATGAACACAGTAGTTTAAAGAATTCTTCTACATTCAATCCGAAAAATACAGGGAATGAATTTTTGGAAGTTTTTAAAAAGATGGTTGAGACTGATCATAAAAATATGGATTTAAAGAATACTGATTACACCCCAAAGGATATCAGACAAGGGATTAAAGAATTGGAAGAAAGAAAAGAGATTGTTATTAAAGGGTCTGACAAAGGAGGGAGTATTGTAATTTTGAATAAAAAGGCTTATGAATTAGAGATGAGCAGATTGCTCAATATTAAAGATACATATAATATTTTGATATCAAACCCAACTAAGAGATTGAAAAGTAAATTTAAATATTTGGTTAATAAAGGCAAAGATTCAGGAGTCCTAAATGAAAAGGAGGCAAGATATTTATATATAAAAAATCAGAAAATTCCGACTATATATTATTTACCAAAATTACATAAAGACAAAAAAAAACCCCTGGTAGACCCATTGTGAGTGGGATTAACTCCATTTTTGTCAAGGTCTTACCTTTTCCCAGAGATTGTGCGGCTTCATGTGCTGGCGTCCATCTTGGGTTTCTGCAGAGCATGGTGGGAGCCTTTTATGCCTTCAGGCCTCTGAGGTCCATCCCCCAGAGGGGTGTGGCTGATTACATATAAGCCTGTGATCCGCACATGCTCTTTGCACTTGTGTCTTTGTGTTGCTACAGCTCTGTTCATACTCTTAAGACTCTCCTGGAATCTGACTCAGGTTGTGACTAGACCCTTCTCTGTGTTTTCCTTTGATCTGACCTTCCGTTGCTGAACCCGTCCCGTGACCTGTGATTCTTGTCCACTGTTCTAAACCGTATTTGTCCCGTTGTTGTTGACCTGGCCTGCCTGACTACGCTATTGTCATTCCTACCAGCTACACGCCATTGGCGGTGGCCATTACCGCAGCTGGGGTGTCTCGGGGGCCGCGACCTGGTTCCTGGCTGCGTCAAGTCCATCCCCACCATCAGGGGCCCTGGTGAAGGGCAGCCTGGGACTTCGACTCCGCGCCCTGAGGGACTTTGGTCTGTGGGTGGTAATTGTCGTCAGTCAGTGCGTTACCCTGCCACTAGGCCTGCCTGTCCGTTCCACAGCCCCTGCCCTGACAATTTTTTCCTGTATTGGGGAATATATAGATTCGTTTTTACAGCCGATAGTGAGAAATAATCGTTCTTTCTTGAGAGATAGTGGGGAACTCATTCATATTCTTGGATCCATAGAGAATATTGATGATTGTTTTTTGGTCACTATGTTGAATCTCTATATACCAGTATTAACCAAGATGATGGGATTAGAGCAGTGAAATGGGCATTGAAACATAAATCAAAAATCAAAAGGACCCAAAGACGGTTTATCATTGAGTTGTTGGAGTTTGCTGTGTCGAACAACTTCTTCTGGTATAATAAAACCTTTTTTCAATAGTGTAGGGGTGTTGCAATGGGAGCTAAGTATGCTCCTAGTGTGGCCAATATTGTCATGGATAAATGGGAAGAAGAGTGTATCTTTAACAGATGGCCAGAGATGGTTTTATATAGGCGCTATATAGATCACATTATAGTGATTTGGAGGGGTTCTTTAGAAGATCTTGATGTATTTTCAAATAGTATCAATGAGAACCATTATGGTTTGAGGTTCATGGTCGTTAATGATTTTGAACGTGTGAATTTTTTGGATCTAACATTATATAAATATGAGGGGTGTATTTACACCGTCTTTTTTTAAGGACATCGATAAAAATAGTTAAATCCCAATTTCCAGTAGACATCATCCCAAATGGTTATATAACACTCCAAGAAGCCAGTTCACTAGGATTAGTAGAAATTGTAGTTTATGGAAGGATTTTGTTGATCAAACTGACTTACTGATAGATAGATTTATTGATAAAGGGTATAGGAAATCCTTTTTGACAGCTGAGAGAGAGGTTATTGATAAAAAGGATAGAAATACCCTTTTATCTAAAAGGAATATAAAAAATGAAAAAACTGATGTTGCCTTTATCACTCATTAGTATGCATCGCATACTAACACATTATGTGAAACTTCCCTTAAAACAAAGCCTTCCAGTGGCATGATATCACTGCTGACATGGCTTCTATCTTCGCTCAGTCCTTCTTCCGGTGGCTTGAATGGGCGAGCCGTGATGGCGTCATTCCCGTGCATGCGTGTGGGAGTCACTTTTTACAGTGCACATGTAGGAGATATTTACAGTACCTACAGGTAAGCCTTATTACAGGCTTACCTGTAGGTACAAGTTAAAAAATAAACTTTACTACCACTTTAAGTAGGAGTGGTTGGGGGGGTGTAAAAATGCAGCTCAGCAGTGGGTTTTTCTGCCCCCCTCCAACATCAAGTGTAAATAAGATCGTAGTGAACTGAATAAATCATTCTTAACTATAGAAGTTAGTGAAATATAAAAAGCTACTATTTCAGTCTGCTAAAAGATCCATTCGTACTAAATAGTGCAAACACAATGGGGTTTATTTACTAAAGCTGGAGAGTGCAAAATCTGGTGACCTTCTGCATAGAAACCAATCAGCTTCCAGGTTTTATTGCCAAAGCTTAATTGAATAAGCTGATGTTAGAAGCTGATTGGCTACCATGCACAAATGCACCAGATTCTGAATTAACTTTAGTAAATCTCCCCCAATTTATGCATTCTGTTTTAGGATTGTAATATTCAAAGAGGTCTAAAGGTGGCATGAAGAACAAAGGAAAATAAAAAGGAATAACTTGCAGAGCTGCCTACAGCAACCAAATATAACTTCCCTTTCATTGTTTCATTTTAGGCTACAGAATGAAAGGGAAAATCTTTTGGTCAGCATAGGCAACCCACAGTTCTTTCATACAGTCGCATAAATGAGGCTTTTCATGCAAATCTATGATATAATGCCATTGTGGAAGATTTCATATCTGACCGGAACTCATCAAAGGTGCAGAATGAAAATGTTTGAAGTGCAGCCATACTTTGTAAAAACCGTTTCATTCTGCGACATGAAGTGACTAGTCCTCTACCAGTTGGAAGTTTGTAAATGCCTTCTTGATAATGTAGTGCAGCATGGTATTTCATTTCATCTGCTTGGCTGATGTTGACAAGGCAGGCACTATCCTTCACCTATTTATGATAAAGTGTCTCATTTGGGAGAGCACTTTCAGTGCTTTTAACATAGAAGCACATACTGCATTATTGCATGGTAACAATACATCAAAATGTGTTAGAATATTTATTGGACTTTGCATTATCAGGACAAAAACTGGCATTTTACTTTACCTGTAGGGCCAGTTCACATTAGGAACTGCATGTGAATCACACTGCACCATACCAAAAGTAGTGCATGCACTCGTTTTGAAAACGCACTGCAACCAGTTCGCATGGTTCTTTTGTTTGGTGTGGGTAAATGCACTGTGTTTGCAGCCTGCATTTGGGGTGTCATTAAAGCGGAGTTCCAGTTGGTTTAAAAAAAAAAGTAAAAGTCATCAGGTACAAAAACTGTAGCTGCTGACTTTTAAAATACAGACACTGATCTGTCCCTCGTTCCAGCGGTGTCCTCAACACAGCTGGTTTCATCGGCTGTCTTCTCTCCCTGGCGCCGGCATCTTCAGTGTGGGCAGCCAGGTTTGACAGCTTGCAGCTTCACAGCCGGGTGCCCACTGCGCATGCACAAGTAATGCTGCACTTTGTGAATGGTCTCGTAGTCTTCTGGGACCTGTCATGTGCCCCAGAGGACTACGGGGAGGGAGGACAACTTCTGCTTCTGATCACCTTAGGCGATCGCAGCGCAAGTGGAAGCGGGTACCTGTCAAATTTGGGTACTTGCTCCCCAAAGGTGCCAATCCTTAATGGGGAGTGGGGGACAAAGGCTTAAAGCGGAACTTCCCCTTTTGGGTTGAACTCCGCTTTAACTCTACACTCGCACCTTCTGCAGATCACATGGGCAATGCGATTTGAATGTGGCGCCGGAAACTGGCACAGACCGTGGGTTTTCCCACACCACCTTCTAGTGTGAACGGGCCCCTAAAGTAATATTGAATCCAAAACAAAAATTTTATATATTTCAACTTATCAATCATTAGATGTTATGGCTGTATCAGTTTTATTTTTTAGGCTTTTTTCCCTTTGTTTTTACCTGGTGACCTGGCCACTAACACAACTCCTGTATTAGAGTGCCCCCACTGTGGATGAATGAGCACAGGGGCTCACTTGGACCTCTATATTGTCAGTCTGGGGGTAAGGGGTGCTAGATGTACTATCACAGTCTTGCTGAGCAGGCTTGGAGCCCAGGCCAGATCTGTCATTGGCACTGGGAGCCGTCAGACTGCTCAATAGCTGAGCGCAGTGAAAGAAAAGCAAGGAGTGAGTGCTCTGCTCTCTGCCTCCCCCTAGAGTGCAGTACCTGGCTCTGTGAGTAAACAACGAACTACTGCAACTTTTTATGGGGGAGGGGGTGTGTGTACATGTACATGTGTGTCTGTGTATGCATGTACAATTGTACAGTACATGTGTTTGTGTGTATGTACATGTGTGTATCTGTACATGTGTCTGCATGTATGTACATGTATGTGTGTGTGCATGTGTCTGTGTGTGTGTGTGTGCATGTATGTGTGTGTGTGTGTTTGTGTGTATGTACGTACATGTGTCTGTGTGTACATGTGTATGTGTATGTATGTACATGTGTCTGTATGTATGTACATGTGTCTGTACGTGTGTATTTCTGTGTATGTACATGTATCTGTGTGTATGCGTGTCTGTACGTGCCTGTGTGTGTATACATGTGTCTGTATGTGTGTGTGTGCATGTGTCTCTGTGCGTGTGTGTACATGTTTCTGTGTATGTACATGTCTGTGTGTGTGTACAGGTGTCTCTGTTTGTGTGTTTGTTGGTGGCGAGTAACTCTCAGGCCTGGCTAGTAGCTCAGGACTTGAAATTTTAAGCCCTGTCAGATTTAGACACACTAACAAACTGAAACCAAATTGCAGTTACAGCAAACAGTTTTTTTTTCTTTTTGGGATACAGATTTTATATAAATAAATAAAACTGATCATTGTAAGTACCCCTGTCAATGTTGAATAGGAGCTCTGTAACTGATACATCTGAATGAGAGCTTCTTCTTTTGAAAAACAACAGACTTACTGGTTAGATCACCATGTAAAAATAAAGGAAAGAAAGTCTAAATAAGAAACCGAATGCAGCCACCACATCTAAGAAATGGTAAGCTGCAATGTAATAAATGTTTTTCCTTTTGGGTTTAATATCACTTTAAGAAACATTATAGTCATACACAGGTAATCAAAAGCTGGGCTAAGATATACAGACTTTTCATCTTTTCCACTTTTTCTTCCAGGTTGTTTATTTCCTGGAAAGTGTAGTATTATGTGTGAAAACTTGAAAATTGATATTTTACGTGGAAATAGTGTTTGTCAGCCTCTCCATGACTCATGCAGCTGCACCTCCAAATGACTACTGGCTCTTCTACTAATAAAAAGGATTGAGAAGGATGCGTACTGTGTGTTTTACAAGTGTTTTTTTAGAACAGGGTATTATATGTTCAGACTGGCATATTGTGCAAATCAGCTACTTTTAACAATGAACTTGACTTAACTTGTCATTTAATATGCAGTTTTGTATTGTAATGTATATTAGGCTGTGACAGTAAGCCTTGTTCACACGGGCTTCAGCTTGTATAGGAGTAGTGCATACAGCAAGGTTTTAAAAGACAATTGCAAAGCTTTCACCAATCCTCAAGCAGCTTTAAAGCATAATTCAGCTCCAATATTAGGAGGTTAAACACAAATCTTAATGGGAGCACTTACTGTCAAGCTGCTTGTAGGATGGCTTAATCACCACTTGAAGCTTGTTTAAAACATATTACAAGCTGAATTAAAGTGATGGTAAGTACTCCCATTAAGATCTCTGTTTACCAACTCTGTTTACAACTCTTAATCCTTTCACTAATCTCCCAGTGCTCCTTTAAGTGGATTTTAATGCCAGAAGGCGGTGTGGTTTCTCTATTACATAACGGTTGTGAGAACCAATCATAGTGGTCACATGATCAAGAGCCTGTCCTTCTGGTTCCTGATCAAAAGCCTTGCCCAAGGAGCCATAAGGCCCCATTCATACTTTAGCGATTTGGAATTGTGGGTTGAATCTATGCAGCCTGTGTTTGGGTGCCATTTATTCTTAATAACTGTGCAACCTAATGCACACATGCATTAACACACCACAAAAATGTAAAGATGTCCTAAAGTTTATAGAGATCAGTGCTGCTTCTCCATTCACTTAGTTACAGGCTGGGGGGCAGGTTCAGGGAGACCTGGGCTCAGAGGAAGTGGGTTGAATGAGTCTGGCTATCAGACTGCAGGGGAAAATTATAAATCGAAGGCAAATATTGCAGCAACAGCTGTTTTTATTATGGGCAGTTAATTTTGTCTTGTTTTTTTTTTCTTCGCTGGGGTTCTGCTTTACTATTCGTCTACCAAGGTACTTTTATATATGTCATAGTAGACAAGTGCTTAAATCAATCTCACAGCTACTTGGTACCGGCCTTAAGAGCCAGCTAAGGGCTTTCCAAAAAAATCATCTTGTCGCTCAAGAGCCTTCTGATCACTTTTATGGGGCTATCAAAGTATAACCCTAGATGGCACCTGCAGTGGTTACCAGGCTCTCCTGTTCCTCTGGCGATCCTGAGACTATGGGAAACTGCTTCTCCAATGAAAGCAGGAGGAAGTTGGGGAACATCCATTCCCTGATCCCTACTGCAATTTATGACCTGAAAGCAAAATGTATTATGTAATTTCCAGGGTCAAACTGTAGCTGAGGATGCAGCTATTCAAACATGATCGCTCATTTCAAGTGAATGGGCTGCCCTATGCTGTTGCACAACAAATGTGCAAAAAAAGCAGGAAAAAAAGGTGACAAAATGTGATTAACCTCTTGGTGCTGGTCCTATGCATATATGCGGCTGCACATCAGGTGGGCCTTAACACTGAGCAGCCCTGCTAAAACAACTTACTATTTTGAGTTAGTGCTCCCAGCACGGTGGCTGGCGGGGATCGGTAAGCTCCTGATTGGTAAGCTTGCGATCAGGAGCTTTCCGATCATGTGTCAGCAGTCACGTGACCCGCTTGCCTGCCTCTACCTCCTGGCTTTTAGAATTCTTAAAGGGCCAGGAGGTGGTCGACGCAAAGGGGTTAACATTTCTTTTGGGAGTAATGTGCCTATGTGATATAAAAATAGATGTATGGTTGTTTTAAAAGGTACTGCACTATGTAAATGCAAATCACATATACACAGAACAAATGGTGTAGACAGAGTTCAAGCCTAAAGCTGTTTCTAGCTGTATGTAACATTTTCCCTTCATCCTAGGAGTAATCCTTACTAGGGCATGTTTTGTAGTATATCCTTCAGCTTAACTGGCTCTTATTCTTGTTGACAAAATATTTATGTTCAAAGTTTTCACTCACAACTTCTTAAATTCCATGTTGTTCCATTATGTGGAAATACTCTTGGCGACTCTATATTGGGGAGTTTATAAGATGAATTGTTTGAGACAGAATCTTCATAAATTAAAAAGATCGTGCTGAATATTTATAGGCTTTTGTCCACATTTCTAAGAAAATATACCTTTTTGAATAAATGGAAACAAAGAAAGAGAACAACTTTAGTGCGAGTCATTGCTCAACATTACTGTACATTTATGGCCTGAAGTGTGAGCACAAAAAACTATAATTATTTTTCCCAAGCTACCACTTCAATTTTCTAGCAATTGCAAATGCGTTTATTGCATGCTTGAGTTCACTTTTTTTTATTATTTTTTGCATGCAAAAGTATAAATTGTTCAACTAGCTTTGTAAGTAAGATGAAGCTGGGTTCACTTCAATCATGTCAAGGAAAAAATGTTGATTTTTTTCATTTCACTTGATTTTGATTGGACGTTCAAAGTAAAGGCTGCTTCCCTTTACTGTGCTCAGTTAAACATTTCCTTTGCTGGTTGAACAGCCTTTGATTATTTAATAAATGTTAGTAAATAAATGTCCTCAAAATTGTATGTTAGTGCAAATAAAAAAAGTATCACAGACAGTACTCAATTATTTAATAAACCAACTCTATGATGTGCAAAGTGACTCCAGGTCTTAAAGCAAGATTCTGCATTTTAAAATGCTGCTATTAGAACTGCCTGGAATGCCCTCCCACCCGATCATACCTATTTAAACTTTTTAAACTCTACCATCTGGAGCAGGGATATATTCACTTACAGTCTGTGTCCCAATCCGCCGCCATTTCCAGGTGTGGGGAGCTAGTAGTCCGGTACTGTACTGCCTAAACCAGCCAGTCTCTTTAGCTGATGTCATCCTCTTCTGGGAACAAGAGAACCCTGCAAAAAATAACAAAAATGGCCCAGGGGGCCCACTGGCAGTAGAGAATATGGTAAGGTGCCACCAGCAGTTTCTGGTGGGATGTTGCCTAAGGGCAATACATGAAAAAACAAGGAAAAAAGAAAATAGGCTACACACCCATAAGGCTATCCCTCAAACAAATTTATTAACAAATTCAATAAAAGAAAATAATGAGAAATACAATGTATCGCAGATATGAGTGCCAAAACCCTGCCACATGATCCCCCAGAGTTCCCCTAAACAAGGCACTCCCCAAGGATGATGAGGGAGATGACCAATCCCACCCCAGTCCGAGACTACACCACACACACCACCCCCCCTCCCTTATGAAACCCCCCGCAGCACAGAAATCCATCAAGGGTACCCTCACCCCCCCCAAAAAAAAAACACCCATCTAGCTACCCCCCCAGAGAGAGATGATATGAAACACTCACTCACAAATTCCTCCCCTCCCCCCAGAATGCCCTCGCCTTATCTAGTAGCCAACTCTGGAACACACCACACACCAGATAACATTGGAGCCAGTCCAAAAAGCCTTTCTGTATCAATAATGAACAGAAGGTGTCACTGGGTACAAGTGTCCAATGTGGGGGCCAACATAGACTACACCAAAAGGACTCTATAATGGACTGGACCCTGCTACCTTGGGACCTGGATGCCAAATAGCCTGTACAAATGGGCAAATTGCCTGAAAAATCCAAAATAGGTAGTCAGATTTGTAGGATAAATAGTGTGTACAAGAGTCTCTGTGCATAAATTGGCCCGACCAGTCCAAAATCCTATGCAGATATACTGTATATTCAGTGGCATGGATGAAAGAGTCTGAGTCCAGTGTAATCACATGTCTGTGAATATAGTGGCATGAATGGTGGACCACAGACAGCCTGCAGATAGTGAAAGTAGACTGCATTCCGTGCAATTGTGGAACATGAAAGTGACAGTCCTGAGTTACATGCTGGCTATAAATAGTCCATAAAGTGGATATATATCTGGGAGTGTCGACATGGATGTAGATTGTGCATATATGTTGCAGTCAGCGGGACTAAGCACAAACTCATAACCTGAGTAACCACCACAGAAACCTCAATGTGTGTCCAGTCCAGCCTGTGCTTGACCTGCACAGCTGATATGACCTAGGGATCAACACTGGGTCGCCAGCACTCACTGCATGTAATTGGACCTGCTAGGTTCCGAGAGTCGACCACAGCTTGTGATTCCAGTAGTGCGCACCATGTCAAATGAACACTCCACCAATCATTCAACTGCAGTTACTGCTTGCCGCTTCCCATTGTAGGGAGCACTAAGGCCGTTCATAGTTTGTAGGCTCCATTGCTGTGCTGGGTGGGTTCACAGAGGAGGGGGCAGGGGGGTGGTGCTTGTGGTCTGGTCTCGGACTGGGGTAGGATTGGTCATCTCCGTCATCATCCTTGGGGGGGTGCCTTTTTAGGGGGACTCTGGGGCCGGGTTTTGGCACTCACATCTGCGATGTATTGTATTTATCATTATTTTGAGTTTGTTAATAAATTTGTTTTAGGGATAGCCTTTTGGGTGTGTAGCCTATTTTATTTTTCTTGTTTCTTCATGCTAGAGGACCCTACCACAGGACAGCCAATAGAAGGTGTCGATGTCACGTAGTCAGTGGGTCTCAGACTAGGGAGGGAGAGGAAATCTAATACTGGAAACTAGCTGACAGAAAAAAAGAGCAATGAGCTTATCAGTATGATGATGACATCTGCCCCCCTTCTCACCATGCTGTCTACCAGGGGTTCACTGGATTGTAAGACCATCTTAACAGTATAGCAAATTTTTGGCAGGTAAAACAGACAGTTTGGTTATTTGGTTTTCAACTATACAGTATATTTAGCTTTAACATGGGCCTATATTTAAAACAAAAAAACAAAACTACTCTAATGGCCCTTTTTCTTTACACAAACAAAACTAAATACAGATGTGAAATATTTACTTATGGGATAGGCTAAAAATGTAACAAGTATATCATAATCATGAATCGGCTATTTCTTTCCTCAATCCTTTTGTTTTTCCAGCAGAGGCACTTCATCTATCATGCAGGTCCCAGTAACAGTCCATTTGCTGTTTGAAGTTTAGAGGGGGCAGTTACAACTTCAGCAATCCTCCCTCTCTTTCTGTCTCTCCTCCACTGGGAAATGTGGCCTCACATACTGAACAGGCACACATATGAACAGTAATCAAGTTCAGGTACTGTGCTATTCCTCTTTATAAAAGTTGAAATACATAAGTGGCATGGAAATGGCTGGATCTAGGGGGAAGTGTTGGGGAGAGCTGTGCCCCCTCCCCTAGATTTCAGTTGTGCCCTCCATCCATGGATGCTGTGCCCATTGACCTCCTTCTCACATCCCCACACTGCTCTTAATCTGGGCACAGGCAGCACAGCTCCTCATTTTACATGGCACACAGCTCAGATCTATTTTCTTACAAACAGCCTCTATCTGCACACTGTGTAGCTGCCTGCTATGCTGCAGTTCTGACCTGTGAAGTTCCCAGATAAGAATGGTTGTGCAGCATAGAATCCAGCTACACAGTGTGCAGGTAGAGGGTGTTTGTAAGTGAAACAATCTGAGCAGTTTGCTTTATCAGGAGGAGGGGGAGAGGAGCTGTGCTATGTTAAGTCATGTGTGAGCCAACATCAATCATTAGCTTCCAGAGAAGACCGTAGCCCCTCCCGCAGGTATTTACCTTGATTATAACAGAAAGGGTGCACTTCTCAGAGGGCTGGAAAGATTTTAATGGACTAGCAGCTCACAAGATACAGGATGAAGCTAAAAAAAAGTAAACCCGTACTTCTCCTTATAAAAAAAAGTGTCTGGGAACCATCAGGCTATCAGTAACTGTGATGTCTGTCAAAGGGGGCATTTTTTTCTTTGCATAGGTCCACTTTAACAAATGGAAAACATGCCAGATGAAACTGCATTTTCTTTTTTGACGATTAAAACAGAAATACTAATAGAAGTTAGAATATTTTCTCCATGGTATGTTAATATCCATAAAATACTAGAGACCTACAGATTTAAATCCCTGAATATTAGATTAGATCTGTATTAGATTTTCCTATTAGTCTCACATGTGTACACCAAATGTGGCTCAAATGTCTTGATATCTTTTTATAGGCATGGCATAATAGAGTTCATGAAGACACAGAGACAATATTCCCAGAAAGGTATGCAGCTTAGAATATATTAGTCATATGAAAGACCAGCTTCACTTATACCGATTAAAAATCCAGATTCTACTCCAGACTCAGTTCCGAAGTTTGAAGAGGCTGGCATTTAAATTGAATAGATCAAATTTTCAAGTTTTGTTATCAATGTTTTATTAAATAATTTCAGGAGATAAATTATCAGGGACCAGTATCAGTATTAGAATGTGTGTTAATATATATATATATATATATATATATATATACGCGCGCTCACACGCACACACACACTATATTGCCAAAAGTATTGGGATGCCTGCCTTTACACGCACATGAACTTTAATAGCATCCTAGTCTTAGTCCATAGGGTTCAATATTGAGTTGGCCCACCCTTTGCAGCTATAACCGCTTCAACTCTTCTGGGAAGGCTGTCCAGAAGATTTAGGAGTGTTTCTATGGCAGGGGTGGGCAACTGTGGCCCTCCAGCTGTTGTAGAACTACAAGTCCCATGAGGCATTGCAAAACTGACAGTTACATGCATGACTCCCAAAGGCAGAGGCATGATGGGACTTGTAGTTCACCAAAAGCTGGAGGCCCAGAGTTGCCCACCCCTGGCCTATGGGAATGTTTGACCATTGTTCCAGAAGCGCATTTGTGAGGTCAGGCACTGATGTCAGACGAGAAGGCTTGGCTCTCAGTCTCTGCTCTAATTCATCCCAAAGGTGTTCAATAAAGCATGATGTAGGCTCAATATAGTGAATAGCAAATGTTTCTACAATATCTACTTGGATGTTGCAAAGTTGTTGGGGAAACGCCCAGGTGGAAGCAAGGAAGACAATTCAGGTGACTGTACTGATATCAATTTAGGCTGCATGCACACAAGCGTTATTTTGAAGCTCCTAGAAGCTATTATAAGCATTTCTTTCTGCTCCTAGAAGCTAATAGTGTTATCCTATGTGTTCATGCACACTTTTTTAAGCTCCAGCGTTTAGGAGCAGAAGATAAATTGTTTTTGTAGAGTTTTTGGTAGTGTTTTCCTAGCAGAAAAAAAACATTGAACGCTCCTAACCGCTACTAAAAAGATACTACAAGCCAGCACAAAAACACTATTGGCATTTTTCATCCAGCATTGTTTCCTAGCCTTATTTGAGATTATAAAAAATGCTAGTGTGCATGGAGCCTCAGTTTGTATTACTTTTTGTGTTTATCATTTGGATTGTCTTCTAATAGTTATTAACAGAATTGCCAAACTAGGGCAGTCAAGTATTCTTAGGTTTTTTTCAAATGTTAGTCTGCATCATATTAAGCATTTATCTGAAAAGCATTATTTGGCCCCAAGCAGCTTTCAACTCATATGACCATCCATTCAGCTCCAGTATAAGAATGGTTAATACTAAGCTTATAGTTAAAATGCTTGAAACTAAATCATATATATATATAAAACACATTCCCAATCTGTTTTCACTATGTATCTCATGTAACAAATATGCAGAGCACCTTTTTTTTTCTTAGAGAGCCAAACTAGCCAAAAGGGCTCTAGGTTTGAAACTGCATAAATAAAAGCACACTTTTATACTGTAACTAACTGTGTTATTTAAATTGTTGAAACAATGATTGATAAACGTTAATTGACATAAAAGACTGCTGAAATGAAAGTAACATTTTCCTTGTAGGCCTCATGCACACATGGAGTCTGTTTAAGCCCCTCTGAACTCCACAACTTCTGGCAGGAAAAAGCTGCATGGAAAGCTGGAAGAAACTGAAGAAATCTAAAAATAAAGTTTAAATCTAAAAAATCAAAAAGTAAATATGCTATACTTTCCTATCTATTTAACCTCTTCACGCTGGCGCCTCCTGGCCCTTTAAGGGGTTTCAGAAGCCGGGAGGCGGGGTGGGGTTTTAGGGTCATGTGACTGCTGTGATTTGCTGTCACGGCGGTCACAGGAACTAAAAAGGTCCCAATCTCAAAGGGAGATAGGGACCTTTCCGTGAGACACCGACATATGTGCTGGGAGTGCGCAGGGTGCACGCTCTCAGCACATATTTGTTTTTAAATGGTACGCACATATGCAGTCGCTCGGCGTCCAGGCCCAGATGCCAAGAGGCCGCATATTTTCATACGATCGGCGTCAAAGGGTTTATATGATATACTTTTCTATCTATTTACTCAAGGCTTTTTTTCTTACAGAATAGGTGCAGGAACCCCCCCCCTTCTGAGTCCCCCTTGTCTCTGCCGCTGAGCACCATCTCTTGTTCCACCTCCTACCCACCTCCCAATACTGCCCACTTTAGAGAATACAGAACCAAATATCATATTGTTGTGCTAAGTAATTTGGAATTTGTTAATTGTAATAAGAATAGCAGTAAAATAGATCCCCATGCAGCCAGCAACAATAGACACTCCCCGGCAACAACAGATCGTCCCAGCAACAATAGATCTCCGGCAGCAACAACAGATCACTAAGCCCTCTAGCATCCGTAAATAATAGACCCTTCCCTCAATGATAGATCTCTCCCAGCAACAAATGACCCCCCAGAAACATTAGACCCCCCCCACTCAAAAAGAGACTTTCTCCAGCAACAATAGATCCCCAAGCAGCAAGCATCAATAGACCCTCCAGCCCAACCCAGCACCCCTTGCCATTACATATATCCAGTGCTGCAGGTGCCAAAACTGCATTTCCCAGCATTCTCACTGAAAAATAGTCCTGTATTTTCTAATGCTAGCAGCATAAGGAATAAAATTTGCTTGAGAGAATGAAGTCCCACTTGGGGATGGCCATGTTTTCTCTGGGTCACATGATTTGTTTCTTTTTTGGCTTTCTGCACATAGTAGTACTGAAACTTACTAAGACTATCTATGTAATGTGACCACTCCAAACCTTCTGCCAGCCATATTTGACATAGTAATGCTCTGAAGTGGTGAAATAGTTTGACTATACAAGCTTATGTTGGAACTGCACAGTCTCAGTTTGTCCAGAGTTTTCTCCTATCCTTAGGGCGGATAGGAAGTGTTTTTCTCAGCTGAGGGTCATTTTAGTATGTTTTATATCTTCAACAATATTCAGAAGGCAGATTTAAATATGATAATTGCTGTTTTTTTCTATTTTTTGGACAGGCTAATAAAATTGTACTTGTGGTGACAAGTAGGTTTGAACTCATAGTTCCTACACCAAAATGTACATCTTGCATTCACTCCTCAGCATTTTTACCTAGAAGTGGTTTTAAATAAAGAAATGTACATCCCATTGCCTTGTACCCTTAAGGGTCCTTTCACACCAGCCACTTTATAACACAATGGCCGATGTGCAGTGCAGTCTGGTGAGTATCACCGCTTTGTCCTTTTTTTGAAAAACAAACTTTATTGAAGATATTTTCAGATATTTCATTAAGTTCATTAAGTTCAATTGGCCGCCATGCAGTGCATGGCTGTGTTTAGTGCTGCGGTGTGCTGAAAAAAGTAGTGCATGCACTTCTCTTTTTCAGCGCACAGTGCACACACCCAGAGGTGTATTTACCACAAGGCAAACAAGGCATTTGCCTAGGGTGGCATTTTGTAGGGGGGGCAGCACTGCCCCTCGGAAGAAGGGACACAACCGGGATAGGGATCTGGTGGGTTCCGAAAGAGGCTGCGGATTTCATTACGGTGTATGCACAACCCGACTCTCGTTCCCGGGGATGTCTGGAGCTGTGAAGGTGAGTGTCTTTCTCGGGTGGGAGGCAGGGTGTTGTTGGTCAATGTCAGGCTCTTTCTGAGGGGGGGGGGGCAATTTTTATGTTGCCTAGGGCAGTACAAAACCTAAGTACACCTCTACACACACCCCACAACGCAGTGGTGTGAATCGGGCATACAGGAGACAAGGCTTTTTGCCTTGTCATGCTGTGGGACTGCACTGGAATAATCGCACAATGCAGTCCTACCGCATCTGTCTGTGAATGGACATGCAAACTGTGTGCATTTACTTCAAGATGTAAAAGAAAGGTGTATCTTTTTGGTGTGAGAGTTATGAGCTGCTGGTCTGTCAACTGCATGACTTCATACACTGTCTCACATCATTTGAATGTGAGTGCAAGTGGATGACAGCCAACAACTGTCAGGCTTTAGATAAGCTCTGACCCCTTGATAACGTATCAGGCTCAGATAATGTGTGTAAAATAAATAGGTGGTACATACAAATTGTTATTCAGGATGACTGCATTGAATAACATCAGAATATTCAGATTCCTAAATAATCCCACTTGTGGTTCTTTTTTAGAATATCAAATGACAAATACTTCTGACCTTCAAAAGTGTCGCCAATTGCCCTATGCAAATTAACAAATGTATAATTTCTAGGTTATGTCCTCTGGTATTTATACATTTTTATCCAATTAAAGAAAAAATGTATAAAAAAGTAATTTCTGCAGGATGGGGAGAAGGAAAAGATATTGAAGGAGGCTGAAGAAGAGAAGGCCATGCTGCTGGAACATAATACAAAAAAGGTTACAGCAGGTGGAATCAGGAAGGTTTGTCAAGTATGTGGCTCTGACCTCAGTCTTTCAAATTTAGGACCTTGCCAACTGGCCACATTAAACTTTCTAATACAAGGGGTAGGTTTCTTCACGCACTCCTGGTGTATGGCCATATTGTTCCTCCGCTTTCTCCTCCTGAATCATGTACCGTCAGAGATTTTAAAAACAAAGCATGGCCCAACACATTCAGTGGCTTTGAATGCTCAGCTGGTCAAGATGCTGCCACTGTAGTATGCTCATTACCTTGGTGGAAATTTGCCCCTTCCACAAGCTTATAAAGTTCACTGTGCCCAAATAGAAAATATTCAGCTACCACTGCTTCTCCAGCAAAGCTGCCTGTGTGTTGCAAAACCATGTTTGAAAGAAATAAAAACATCTCAGAATTTCTTGCTGCATGTCTTGGTTCATGTCACTGTCAAGACTTGCAGCAGCCAAATTGGAAGCAGTACACAGCATTGATGGCCCATTGAGACTATCAGCTACTAGTGAATATGTGCTAAGAGGCTGTGGACCTTGTAACACCTCAACTATTAGACTGAATTTAGAGGACAGATGAGTGTCCTTCTCCATTTTGTGGTCAGACTTCCTATCCTTGACATCAAAATCACCAAGCGCAGACTATCCCTCTACATACAGACCGTAAAAAATGAGATGTGCGTTACTTTGCATGATGATCGTTGGGGAAAAGGTTACACAGCTCTTAATGTGTCTTCTACAGTTAATTGCTTGCTGGTTTTCCATCTGATGTCTGCAAGTGGATTGGGACAACAGTACCAACATCTTGGTTGACACACATCTCATACAGTAGGAAGCACCATTGTTTTGGGCATATTTCCAAAAAGGGTATACAATGTTTCACAAAAGAAAAGCCCCTGATAACAGTACATACAAAGAAAAAACTTAAAGCGGTATTAAAACCAACAATTAAAAAATATAATATATTGCAGCTCGATCCTTAGGTGTGGTGATTGCATTAACTTTCTTTTTTGTTGACCTTTTTTCCCTTTGTCTCACCTGATGGACCAGCCATTAACACACCTCTGGTCTTAGGATGTCTGCATTTTGGTTGAAATAGTGAAGCAGACATATTTGGACAGCAGGATTGTCAGTCTGGGGGGAGGTTAATGTTAAACTAGCAGATTTAGATGGACGAGACTAAAAATTGAAGCTGAACTCTAGCTAACACTTTACATGGTTTTACATAAATGAATAAAACCATTGTAAGCTCCCCTGTTGGTGTTAAATGTTTTGTCCCAACCCTATAACTGCTACTTTGTCTGGTCAGCTTGGTCTGTTAAAAAAGAAGTTTGGGAATAAAAAAAAAAAACAAATAAATAATTATACTCACCTAGATGGATTCAGCATCGATCCATGCCGCATCTGTCCTCCGCCAGCTCTAAGCCCGAGAACTGAGTGATCAAGCACTGCTGATCGTTCAGCTCTCGGTCTTCAGTCTGCAGAGAGCTAGTGACTTGTCAGTCTCCGGCTCTTTGCTCTGCCCCTCCAGTACTCACTGGAGCGCTGGGCTTTGGAGGGGCTCAGTTTCTCTGGCTCTCTATGGGTGAGCCAGCTGCTGGTCCATTCAGGATCTTTCCTGAGCCTGGACTGGCTGAGTGATGTCAGCTGACAGCTAGCCTTAGCCTGCTGTCAGCTGAAAATGGGTCACAGGAGTGCAGAACGAAGTATACTCGTGACCCTTAGGAAAAGTATATCTGAAAGAGCTTTGGCCATACTTCTCCTTTTAAAGTAAGTTAAAAAAAAGCAGATTTACTGGCTGGATTGTCAGATGTAAATAAAGAAAAAAGCCTAAAAAGAAAACTAATGCAGCCACATCTAAGAATTGGTCAGCTGCAAAGTCATACATTTTTATTTTTGTCTTTAAAGTAGTATTAATGTGATACAAAAGGATTTTCATATCCTCCAAAAATCATCAATAAAAATCAAATACTTAACGGTCCTGTAATCCAATTTTCATGAAATATTTACTCTCTACTTGCATCGTCCCCCACTAGCTACTGAACCTCCCCTTTTCCCCTTCACTTCCATTTGTTTGGAACAAGCAGAGCTCAAATGCACTGGAACACATTAAAAACACATCCAAAATGCATGTAAACGCATATGTAAAAACGCATCTATAAAACAGAAATTGTGGTGTAACTAGAGCTTACACAAGTGAATAGCAGATTTCTGTGTACTTATTTCATTTGCACATGACTGGATAATTAAACTGAATATTCTCACAATTTATTTATTTAGTAAATAAGCCCAATAATCTTCAAAGTGTAATGCAGATTTGCTCAAATCAAACTTGAAAACCTGAAGATTTATAGTTTGACTCCTGATGGAAATTGCACTTCTTATTTTTACCAGATGGCAGAATAGCAGCTTTTCTGTCCCACATCCTTCCATAAAAAAAGAAGACAAAAACCCTATATTTCTTTTGATTTAACTATAATGTGCCCTGAACCTTAGCACAAAGTTTTATCTGCAAAACTGTTTTTTTTTTTTGGATTCATTCCCTGGGTCTTTTTTATGAAATATTTTCCTTTGTGTTTTTGAGTTCCCTTCTTTGTACTTGGCTGTCATGTCAGAATAAGCTCAGTCAACCTATTTGACCTTTCCATCAGGATACCTCTTTGAACTCCCCATAACCTCTTCCTTTTTAGCATGAGAGTAACTGAACAAGAGAACATTTGAGGAAAGCTTTGAGATTTTACCGTATGATGTCTAGCGAGGCATCCAGATGTATTTCAGTACTGTACATTCAGGCATGGTCATTTGACTAAGTGCTCTGCTGAAGAACAAAAGAATGCACACATGATTAAGGACCTATTCACAGTTTTATGTTTTTCTGGGGTTGCAATGTGTTTTATGTTAACTTTACATGTATTTAAAAAGTTCCTCCAAGATACACTTGCTGGTAACTGCACGTAAGTGTATATTCTTTGAGGGTTTTGTTAATGAGATAATACCTACTGTATTTGTATCAGATCATATTACTGTAAGGCTTCATTTAGATGTGTAGTGGAAGGTCAGTAAAAATGTGTGGTTGAGCTGCAGTTTTGCCACCCACCAACCATCCCCCCACCTTAAGCTGCTATAGGCACGCGGTTGCGGCAGTTTGTCGGCAAAATGTGAATAAAGTGGTTGTAAAGGCTGAAGGTTTATGAATGAAACAGGGTCCTTTGAGCCATTAATGCCCATGTGCATTATGCTCTCTTTCATCACTATGGAGAGATTGTACATCCACTTGCCGAATATTAACATTGCAGCTTGCAAGAGGTTTACTGAGGTTATGGCTAAAGCTAATCAGTCATAACCCCGGTATTTTTTTTTCAGCCTGTGATGGTCTTTCTCATGAAAGTAGTCCAAGTTTCAGAACCAGCCGGAAGGGTCGTCCCCCTCTCCGCCACTTGCCGGTGCTTCTCGAGCTTACTAGTTTTATCGGTGAGCCCGGTAAACCAGCCGATGGTTCACATGGCTGGCCATAGAAGTGAACAGAGACCAGATCATCTCTGATCACCTTTATGATCCTGGAGGACCAGAGCTACGACATGACATCACTTCCAGTCTAGGGCAAAAGTAAACAATTTTTTTTTTTGTTTAAGCAAAAGATTAAAACTTTTTTGATCTTTTGCTTTTAAAGGTAGAGGAGAAATTTGGAGTCCTATAGACCCCAGCTCTCTCAATAAAGAGAAGATGTCATCCCTTATTTCTATTACAAGGGATGTTTACATTCTTTGTAATAGGAATAAAAGTGTTTAAAAAATTAAAGGGACAGTGTAAAAAAAAAAAAAATAAGAAAAAAAAAATGAAAGCTCCCATCCTTCTGTGTTCATGTGCAGAAGCAAATGCATACTTAAGTCGCGCACGCATATGTAAACGGTTTTCTCACCACACATGTGAGGTATCGCCATGAACATTAGAGCGAGAATAATAATTCTAGGGCTAGACCTCCTCTGTAACCTAAACAGGTTACCTGTAAAAAATGTTTAAATGTCGCCTATGAACATTTTTAAGTATTGTAGTTTGTGCAGTTTTAAAGCATGACATGCTAGGTATCTATTTACTCACTGTAACATCATCTTTTATATTTTATCAAACAATTTTCCCCAAAAAATCGTGTTTGAAAAAGCACTGCTCAAATACTGCATAACATAAAACATGGCAATGATCACCATTTTAATCTCTAGGGTCTCTGCTAAATATATATATATACAGTCATGGCCGAAATTGTTGGCACCCTTGATATTTTTCCTGAAAATCAAGTATTTCACACAAAAAAGGTATTGCATTAACACATGTTTTGCTATACACATGTTTATTCCCTTTGTATGTATTGGAACAAATATAAAACAGAGGCAGAAAAGCAAATATGACATAATGTCACACAAAACCCCAAAAATGGGCTGGACAAAAGTATTGGCACCCTTAACTTAATATTTGGTTGCACACCCTTTGGAAAACATAACTGAAATCAGTCGCTTCCTATAACCATCAATAAGCTTCTGACACCTCTCACCCGGAATTTTGGACCACTCTTCCTTTGCAAACAGCTCCAGGTCTCTCTTATTGGAAGGACACCTTTTCCCAACAGCAATTTTAAGATCTCTCCACAGGTGTTCAATGGGATTTAGATCTGGGCTCATTGCTGGCCACTTCAGAACTCTCCAGCGCTTCTTTGCCATCCATTTCTGAGTGCTTTTTGACGTATGTTTGGGGTCATTGTCCTGCTGGAAGACCCAGGATCTTGGACGCAAACCCAGCTTTCTGACACTGGGCCCTACAGTGCGACCCAAAATCCTTTGGTAATCCTCAGATTTCATGATGCCTTGCACACAGTCAAGGCACCCAGTGCCAGAGGCAGCAAAACAACCCCAAAACATCATTGAACCTCCACCATATTTTACCGTAGGTACTGTGTTTTGTTCTTTGTAGGCCTCATTCCGTTTTCGGTAAACAGTAGAATGATGTGCTTTACCGAAAAGCTCTATCTTGGTCTCATCTGTCCACAAGACGTTTTCCCAGAAGGCTTTTGGCTTACTCAAGTACATTTTGGCAAACTGTAGTCTTGCTTTTTTATGTCTCTGTGTCAGCAGTGGGGTCCTCCTGGGTCTCCTGCCATAGCGTTTCATTTCATTTAAATGTCGACGGATAGTTCGCGCTGACACTGATGCTCCCTGAGCCTGCAGGACAGCTTGAATGTCTTTGGAACATGTTTGGGGCTGCTTATCCACCATCCGGACTATTCTGCGTTGCAATCTTTCATCAATTTTCCTCATCCGTCCACGACCAGGGAGATTAGCTACAGTGCCATGGGTTGCAAACTTCTTGATAATGTTGCGCACTGTGGACAAAGGCAAATCTAGTTCTCTGGAGATGGACTTGTAACCTTGAGATTGTTGATATTTTGCCACAATTTTGGTTCTCAGGTCCTCAGACAGTTCTCGTCTCCTCTTTCTGTTGTCCATGCTTAGTGTGGCACAGACAGACACACAATGCAAAGGTTAAGTGAACGTCTCTCCTTTTTATCTGCTTTCAGGTGTGATTTCTATATTGCCCACACCTGTTACTTGCCCCAGGTGAGTTTACAGGAGCATCACATGCTTGTAACATTCTTATTTATCCGCAGTTGTGAAAGGGTGCCAATACTTTTGTCCAGCCCATTTTTGGAGGTTTGTGTGACATTATGTCGAATTTGCTTTCTTTCCTCCCTTTTTTTGTTTTGTCCCAATACACACAAAGGGAATAAACATGTGTATAGCAAAACATGTGTTAATGCAATACGTTTCGTGAGAAATACATGATTTCCTGGAGAAATATCAAGGGTGCCAACAATTTCGGCCATGACTGTATATATATAGTTAGCAGAGACCCTAGAAATTTAAAATGTTTGGGGGTTCTCAGTAACCTAGTAAAAAAAATACTGTTTTTCACTTGTAAACAAAGAGTGCCAGAAAAGGCTTGGGCATTAAAGTAGATATAGAAATGAATGAAAGTGTACTGCACATGTGCAGGGCTGGAGCTAGCCATACAATAAGGAATGAAAACCTATGCAACCAATTTGGCAAATTTACTTTATCATACATGAACTGCAAATATGAATAATATAATAAAAAGGATAACAGATGCAGTAAATAAACTTGAGTCTCACAAAAAAACTTTTTTCAGATTGAAAATATACATTTTGTTTGAAAAAAAGAGGTGGTTTGTGGTGATTAAAAGTGAACCAGGGATATACCAAAACTGAAAATAGATACATAAAATAATAATTTTTTTTTATTAAATCATATATCTGAAACAGAATAGTTTTTATGTGTTGTAGGAATCCCTTAAAAGGCATATAACTCTGATTAATTGTCTGAACACTGTCATCTCTGTGGATGTGTGTACTAAAAATGGTGGTTTATAATTTTGTGCTGTTTTTGGATGTGGTTGCAAGGGAGGAATTGTGTTGGTGGGTGGCACTTCTTGCCACATCACCAGGTCCAGATTTCTGTGTTTTTCTACATTTTCTTTGTAATAATAAAACTACAGAAATAGAACTGTAACAGTCATATGCAATATACAAAAGCAAAAATAATGATATCTTATATTAATGATACATTCAAAATATGGTGACTGGGTGCTCTGGTCATATTAAGTATGGAATAATAAACTCTCAATACTTGACAGAGCATAATCTTAATCATATTTTTGACTATATGGTCATTGATTAAAGAAGATAAAATTAACCTCTGGCCTTCTAAACTGTAAAAAGCCACATATCAGATGTCTGTATGTTCTCTTCTTTTATTAATTTTGAGTCCTGGTACTCTGAAAATCACTGTGCTTGATTACAGGGAACAGATATCTCATTGGTATGCTGTGGTCCACAGCTTCCCACTCTTCCCAACTTTTTTGTCTGCAGATTGTGTAGAGAGTCTTTATGGGCCAATAGATTGTTGGTGAGTTCCAGGAGCATGCTATGACATGGCCATGAGAACTTTGGCCCCTGTTTCCTGTTTTAAAGCACTGTTAATCTCCAGAGTACAGGGGTACTATTTGAATAAAATAAGACTGCAAGTTTCAGGAGGAACCTGTATCAAA
Organism: Staurois parvus; assembly: GCF_062004578.1. Taxonomy (NCBI): domain Eukaryota; kingdom Metazoa; phylum Chordata; class Amphibia; order Anura; family Ranidae; genus Staurois; species Staurois parvus. The sequence continues at coordinate 1,637,766 of NW_028318345.1, forward strand.
ATAGCACTACTGAAATTTTATGGAGCAAAGGCCATAGGTTCACATTAGGGTAAGGGTTAGAATTACAGTGAGTAATAGGTTTTGTGAGTAATTTAACATAATAGGAAGAGCTGGTTGAAAATGGTTGAACTTGCCGTAGTGCTGATTTACACATGTGCGGTGCAGATGGAAGCTCAGGCTTCACAGCTAATTGATACGGTAGTTTTTCAGTGGTTCAGATCAGGTTTATATTAGGTTCAGGACAGGATCAGGTCAGGATTTTATCCTATTCACACGTGCGGTTTGGAAATGGTTCACATGGAAGTCAAATGCCTGTAATCCGCACCTGAACTAGACCACACTGCTCAGAAATCAGACATGACTCATTTCCTGCATTTTCTTCTGCATTCCCCATTCCCTGCTTGGAAAATAGTTAGATTCTGGAGTTTTGCTTTAAGTGTTAATCTGGCCATACTCATTGCAATTTTAAGTAAATTTTACCCACTTTCCATTCATTGGGAATCACACATTCAGTTGCCAGTAATTGTCAGAAACTATTTGAAACTGGACAGCAAATTGACAGCTTCACAAAAGTTTACTGAAAGATTGATTGCTATATGTATGGTCAGCTTTAGGTTATTTTAGGGTACAGACCAGTTTTAGGGTCAAGTTAGGTTTATATCAAAGAAATCTGAGGATCAGTTTTTGACCTTTCCAACAAGTCCCTGATCCGTGTACTACCAGTGAATATCAACATACCACATTAGTTATTGACATGTGAAGCTAAATAAGCAACACATTAAATAAGCAAAGTATCCCACAACACACTAAACAGCCTAAAAAAGTTTTTTATTTACTACCTTTTCCGCTGCTTTTATGTATATTTTAAATCAGATGTGCACGTTTGCGTAAAAGTTCTAGTATAATGCTGATAAACACATTGATAAACTGAGCTCCTCAGAAAAAAAAAATCATCCTGGCTCATTCATTTTTTAAGTTTCTGAAAACATCTGTGGGTATTTGTGGACTGAATCTACAAGCATATCCTTTTCTGGAGTTGATTGCTGCCATTGGCTGCAGATGGTGAACGTTGTCATATGCAAACAATGGCAACATTTGTATTTGCAGGGTAGAAGATGTGTTTGAGGGCAAGTAAGTTTGGGATTGGAGTCGGTGAAAGTAAAGCTGGCCATGAGCAAGAGAAATTGATCAAGTCCCCCATCCACACTAAACAGCGTGTATGGAACAATCTCTCTTGTCGGCAATTGTATTCTGACAGCTGCCACTTGCAGCTGTCAGAAAACCTGAACACTAGGTGAATCTGATTGGAAGCAGCCATCATGTAGCCAGAGAAACAAGTCCACACCACTCAACTGTGAGCTGTGAAGGAGCTGGAATAACAGGTGTCCAGGCTTCAGTGTCTCCGCACTTGTACAACTGCAACATTCATAATAGAATGGCAGGCATCTCTTTATCATCCAATATATGGTCACTTTTATTGGCTACATCGTAAAATAGGCTAAGGCGTTTCGGCCATGGACCTTAATCATATGGCCCTACGGCCAAAAAGCGTTAGCGTAGTTTACACTGTACTGTTAATGTAGCCAATAAAAGTTACCCTATTTTGGATGATACAGAGTTACTGGCTATCCTATTATGTATACTGTGTAGCCAGAACTAGTCCCTCCATGTATGGCCAGCTTAACTTTGTCCTTATGATAATCTACAACAAATGCTACAGAGGCTTAGAATTTCTAATAAATTAGATTTTTGCAGGGATTGGTAGTATACAGATCAGAGTTTTTGGTTTTGGAAAAAAAATTTAAAAAAAACACAACCCTCTGAGCCTTTATGCCTGATCTCAAACTAACCCTAGGTTGCCCCTTACATATAACTTGCTGTCACCCAGAAACCTAACCCCTAAACAAACCCATAACACTTAAAGCTGAAATCTAGCCCCACCTGAAATTGTTTTCCTGTAATTTCCAACCAAAACCCAGAAGTATAATAAGGACCTGCAGGAGATTATGACCAAGGTGATTAGTAGGGCATGTAAGACATTGGGTGCCAGTTTCACAATTAACTGTATTTATTTGGCAGAATTGTTCAAAAAGGAGAGAGTATGAGGAATCAGCACATATCTGCACAGAACTTGGTTTCCACTCTCAGCTTTACAGAATAACTGCCTTTAGGCTGAGACCGGCATTTCTGCGACCTAGCAGTACCTTGGATGGTGAGTAGAAGGTTCCATCTATTCTTCAAGCAAGTTACCAGTTCTCTGGGATGCTCCAGCTGTTCACATCTGTCCAGGACACCTCCTCCAGTAAAAATTCTTCCCCAGCTTGAGTATAGCTCTCTCCATTCCAGGTCGAACATCTGCAGACCTTGACCCAGGCCTGACCTTTTAACATGTGTAGCCCACACTAGACAGCAGGCCTGGGAAGTTAACAGCACCAACAGCCTGGGGGAAAATGATCCTCTGCAAATATTCACCCAGATCTTCACCCTTCCCCTCCCTCATTTTTTTTAAATTCCTGCTTACCAATACATGTCTTCTGTACAATTCAGACACTTACCCAACCAGCGGATCCAGCATTGTCCTGCTCAGATCCTCTTCTGCCACCCCTCTCTCCAGCATCTCCATGTTTTTGTTGAAGTCATCAGGAGGCTGGCAGCTCTTCTGGGTTCAGCTGGTGTTCCTCCCAATGGTTGGACCTGCTCCCTCCTCCCTTACTGAATTAAAGACTATGCCTATGTGATGTGCATATGCAAGGAGGCAAAGGGAGCATAGTGCACATCATTCGCCTAAGTAAGACGTTAAAAATAAAAGTTAATTAATGGAACAAAAACAGCACTATTTGTGTAGAAGAGGTGGATAAGAGGGATGATTGCTGAAGGCTGAAGATCCGCTTTCAGGTTAACTCAAATGTTTATATCCTTCCCCTGTTGTACCATGGGTAACAGAACTCCTTATTGTTGGCCAGAGAGGGACACAAATATTCATACTCCAACCCTATTGCTTCTTCCTTCCTGATTGCATGGAAAAAGCAATCAAGCTGAAATTAGGGAATCCAAAGGAAAGCAACACTATCAATTAAGTGCTAGCTGGATACAGCCAGGCCATACTAAATGTAATAGGCACTCCTGGTTAGAGCAGGGTGGCTACAATAAATTCTAGAACTTTGTCTCCTTTGTCACAGTGTGCAATAGATGCTGCATAATCCTCAACTGCGTCTGTCACTGTATTGGGTGGATGACATCGCTGTCATCCAGCCCAATCCTCTTTAGCGAGGCTGTAAGAGACCCACTCTCTGTAGTTCATTGCAGTACAGTTTTGTCAGCCACAACTGCTCTATATCAAATATGGCCATTACTCTTCCCTCGTCTGTCATTGCTTATGCAGCTACCCACCAGTGCACCCATCAGCACATTCAAATTTACAAAACTCCTACCAAGAGACACCCACTGCCTGTATCAGGGCTGAGAGCTCTTGAGAGGTATATTCAGGTAGGATGACGTGACAGGCAGACACATACATCACACTACTGACCTTTCCCAATTGCAGTTGTTTCTGAAGGAATTGAAGAGTCGTGACTGTGACGATCGTGGCGTCAGACCCCAGCCCTTCTCCCCATATTCGTGACCGAAGGACTAGCCAATCTAAAACCGCACTGTCACGTGCGTAACAATGCCATGCTCAGCTGCACTCTGCACAAAGATTTTCCAGCTAATGGACCACAATCTGTCTATTTGCAGCCTGGGAGCGATTGTTACTGGGTCAGGTTAATTACGCAATTAACCCTTCACACTGCCACCACCTCCTTTTTGTACAGAGAAAGAGGAAACTCGGCAATATCAGCAATAACACTATGATGTTTGCATAAGCGTCGGTATAGCACTGTCACCGCAGGCAGAGATATACCAAAGTTTAAAACACACACACACAGTAGCACTCTTCAGAGGCAGGGGTTCTTAGTTTGCATTAAAGAGCTTTAGAAACAGTTCAACACTTTCAGAAAGTAAGATTTATTACTAAAAGGTCAAAAGGGTGCAATAAAAATATTTACAGAAAAAGATGTAGCCAATATACAGTGGGGATCGAAAGTTTGGGCACCCCAGCTAAAAATTTGTATTAATGTGCATAAAGAAGCCAAGGAAAGATGGAAAAATCTCCAAAAGGCATCAAATTACAGATTAGACATTCTTATAATATGTCAACAAAAGTTAGATTTTATTTCCATCATTTACACTTTCAAAATAACAGAAAACAAAAAAAGGGCATCTGCAAAAGTTTAGGCACCCTGCAGAGTTAATATCTTGTACTGCCCCCTTTGGCAAGTATCACAGCTTGTAAACGCTTTTTGTAGCCAGCCAAGAGTCATTCAATTCTTGTTTGAGGTATCTTTGCCCATTCTTCTTTACAAAAGTCTTCCAGTTCTTTGAGATTTCTGGGCTGTCTGTCACTCACTGCTCTTTTAAGGTCTATCCATAGATTTTCAATTATGTTGAGGCCAGGAGATTGTGAAGGCCATGGCAAAACCTTCAGTTTACGCCTCTTGATGTAATCCCCCGTGAATTTCGAGGTGTGTTTAGTATCATTATCCATTTGTAGAAGCCATCCTCTCTTTAACTTCAGCTTTTTCACAGATGGCATCAAGTTACCATCCAAAATTTGCTGAAATTTTATTGAATCCATTTTTTCTTCTGCTCGTGAGATGTTCCCTGTGCCACTGGCTGCAACACAACACCAAGGCATGATTGATCCAACCCCATGCTTAACAGTTGGACAGAGGTTCTTTTCATTAAATTCTGTGCCCCTTCTTCTCCAAACATACCTTTGCTCATTCCGGCCAAAAAGTTCAATTTTAACCTCATCGGTCCACAGAACTTGTTTCCAAAATGTATCAGGCTTGTCTATATGTTCATTTGCAAAGTTCAAACGATGATTTTTGTGGTGAGGACGTAGAAGAGGTTTTCTTCTGACGACTCTTCCATGAAGACCATATTTGTACAAGTATCTCTTTATAGTGGAATAATGTACCACAACTCCAGTGTCTGCCAGATCTTTCTGGAGGGATCGTGCAGTCAAACGTGGGTTTTGAATTGTTTTTCTCACAATCCTGCGAGCTGTTCTGTCTGATATTTTTCTTGGTCTTCCAGATCTTGCTTTAACTTCCACTGTTCCTGATGACTACCATTTCTTAATTACATTCCAAACAGAGGATATTGACATCTGAAAACGCTTTGCTATCTTCTTAAAGCCTTCTCCAGCTTTGTGAGCGTCAACTATTTTCAGTTTCAGTTTTCTAGACAACTGCTTAGAAGAACCCATGGTGCTGATTGTTGGGGCAAGGTCAGATGAATCTGGGCATTTAAAACCTTTGAGATTGACATAACCTGGTCTTCCCAGACGATGATTGAGAACAATCCATGACACTGGCAGGTCTCAGCTTTGCAAAGGGGGCAGTGCATGCTATAAATTCTGCAGGGTGCCCAAACTTTTGCAGACGCCATTTTTTTGTTTTCTGTTATTTTGAAAGTGTAAATGATGGAAATAAAATCTAACTTTTGTTGACATATTATAAGAATGTCTAATCTGTAATTTGATGCCTTTTTGAGATTTTTCCATCTTTCCTTGGCTTCTTTATGCACATTAATACAAATTTTTAGCTGGGGTGCCCAAACTTTCGATCCCCACTGTATATATATAAATATACAGAAAACAATAGCACAACAAAGAGATAACAGAAAGAAGTTTAGAGGGATAAAGTACTTGCCGTCATCCTTGGTTTAAGCAGATCAGGTTTCAGAGCCAAAAGGATGCCTTATCTCCCAAAGTTAGTTCTGATGTTATAAGGGAGAATCTTCAACTCTGCTCAACTCAGCTTAGTTTAGCTTTTTTTAGGAACTCAGCAGGGTGTCTCCTTAAAGCAGAGAACCAATCGCCTCATTTGGGCAGGTGTTGCAGGCGGAGACCCAAGCTATGACCAAAAACCCTCACAGTTGATGTCATGGTTCATAACGTATTCTGGATACATATAACTTTCTATCCACGAGTAGATTAATACGCAGAATTTTCTGCTGAACGTCTACATATAAAATATGACATACCTGTTGTGACGGTTAAGGAGATATCATTTTCTGCTTTCCTGTATATGTCAGATAGGGGGTGTAATATATCAGACGACTTGTATTAAAGTGACCAGTTTGAATATCTATCTGTTTTTTATGTAGTCTCTCATATTCCAAGATATGTAATGATAGGGGAAAGTGGGTCTTGAATGTGATGTCTGCTTTATTGCTTATCTGGAATGTCTTTGAACTCAGTGAAGGACTTGGTTTATGGCTTTACAATCCCTTTCCAAGCAAGAGTCTTGCAGACATATGGGCACCAGCTAATTGGGGTTTATAGCCATGAAGCCCTCCCAATGAGTTTGCTGCCTGTGATCTCTGCATCAAACTGACCACATGTTACTCAACAGAGAGGGAGGGGGGATGAGGGAAGCTGATTTGGGAGTAGAAAATGATAGAATATGGAGGCCTTTTTTGCAAAATGGAGGTTCGCATCCATCTCTGTGTGCGCGTTTGCTACACCTCCCCCCTCAGGTGGTTGCATGGGAGGGAACTGCAATTTCCCTCCTGACGCAACCGACTTCTGTCGCTGGTTTGCCTGACCAGGGCACAGACCCATTCTGCCAAGAGGTTCACCTTGGGGTGATCTGGTACCACTGCACTGCGGGAGAACCAGGTTCCTTATGAGAAGGGGGCTGCTTTCCCCAGCAACACTGTTGTGCCAACCAAGTGAGTTGTCAGGGTTGAGCACCAGTCGGCGTGACTACCCGGACATCGTGGCAACTGCCGTGGTGCCCACCTGTTCACAAAACACTTCTGTTCACTTCTGTTCAGGGGTGTCATATGCTAACATATTGAGATGTAGCTTCTTGTCGAGGTAGAGAATGAGATTTCCCTCTCCAACCTCCTTCCTCAGGCCTAGGACTACATCTGGCCCGAAGGTAGTGGCGCCTGTGTGCACCGGTACCGGACAGGTGAATTCTGGAACTCGCCTTCCAGAGGTGTCTACAGGTACCTTCGTCCAAGATGAACAGTTACTTGCTAGCATCCAGGACACCATTTCCATCAGTTTCCTGTCTGCTAGATCAGTCACAGGTTCAGCGGAGCCATGATAGTTGCACCCAGGCATCTTACCGTAGCCAGCTGTACCCAAGACTGACGTAACCTGCTTTTCGGCCTGGGGATTAGGCCAGGCCGTAACTGCCTCAGTCTCCCCATTCCCAGACCTCTGGGGGTCTCTTCCTACCAGTGGTTCCCAAGGCTGAACCACTGACATGCCCCTCTGACAGTTACCATTCTCGACTGTCAGACTAGGTACGGGCAGTTTGTTCCTGACTAGTGACAGGGGCCCAAGTTGCTCTTCCCAGACCGGGCCGAACACTGCAAGGCCCCTAAAGTGGGCAACTGAACACAGTTCCACTCCACATTGTAGGTCATTCCTGACCCCTGGGGAGGTGGTTGGTACGTTCTCAACCCCAACTAGCTTTCCCGTGAATTCAGGCAAGCCACATGGGGTAGTGAAGGCTGACTCGTCCTAAGTCTCATGGGTTAGAGATGGTGGCCCATACCCTCTGCTTAGGTCCATGATGGTTAGACAGCAGGCGCCTGCCGGATGCTTCATTCCCTTATGGCTCCTGGGTATGGGGTAGGGCACGATTACAGGGCTGGCGCTCAGTTTTCCAAGGTTCTCACAAAGCCTGGTCATCGGATCCTGTTTGGGGACCGAGACTACCGGTGATGCCCAGACCCTGCGGGACCGCTGGATTCATGACTGTGATATTCCCTCTGTCTCTTCGGCCCATTCAGTCTGCACCTCCTGTGAGGTGAGGTGGGCCGAAGGCATGAGGGAAGGATACACCCTGCCATCCAACTTATGAACAGCACGGTGAGCTCTCCCCGAGTTTTCTTGAACCCAGACATCTATCACAGGCCTTGCCAGCAGCTTCTGTACCTGAATGGAAAGGAGAGGTGATTGGAGCTGAAGGCCGAAGCCCCCTCTCTGAGCGCTGGCTATCAACTCCAATGAGGCCCCTCGCACTTCCAATCCAGGTGTGCTGTCACTGCCCATGACATATATCTGTCGGCCTCCAACTATTTCCAAGCCAGAAATAGTTGGAGGATGTTTCCTCCCTAGCTTCAGATTTTCCCCACACACTTTTACAGGCCAGATCAGGTGACACTCTTTCAGTCCCCAAGCTCCCTGCTGGTAGACTATTCATGTCACTATCCCCCTCAAGCCATTGTTTATCTTTCTCAGCAGGGACGCTCACAGCTAGCCTACTGAAGTCCACAGTTTGATCACTCCTCAGCGCTGCCTTGGTCATGGGACTACAAGTACCAGCCGGCTGTCCAGTACCATACAGGGACAACGGCATCAAGGTAGAATCCTTTGAGCCAGAGCAAGAAAGAGGCCTATCCGGACCATCCCTTTGCTCAGCACCCAGAGATTGTACCTCTGCCCACTTCACAGCACTGTAGTTGACCCCCAACAATGAAAATGCATCATTATTATCATCATGACCATCATCATCATTATCCATATCATTATCATCATCATCATTGACAGTATCAACATTATCATCAACATTATCATCAACATTATCAATATCAGCATCATCGTCATCATTATCAACAGTTACGTTTATAATATCAGTGACACATGAGTTCATTACCTCCCCATGCAAGGGGATTTCCTCTCCTTCCCCAGGCAATGGAGAATCTTGCAACCGCACGCCATTCCCAGCCCCCTCCCTCTGTCCATCCACAGGTTGCCCAGACATTACCCCAACATCTGCACACAGTACCTTGGCATGTCCAGAGAGTTCCAGGGGGGCATCCGGGGTGCTCTTAGCAGGGGCATAATAGGACACAAGAGTACCCAAATCAGCACCCAACAAAACAGGTGTGGGAATTTTATCTGAGACCCCCACCTCCCTCATCCCCCTTCCCGCACCCCAATCTATGAATACCTTTGCACAGGGTATGCGTGAACAGGTCCCCCCAACTCCTGTGAGGGTAAGAAACTTTCCTGGGATGAGGTTCCTTTGCTCAATCACCTCTGGTCGGATCAAGGTGACTTCTGCCCGATGTCACGGAAACCAGTTACAGACTGGTTGCCAACAGTGACTGGCTGCAAGTTGGTGGGGGTTACCCGCATCTTCCTGCGGACAAACAGCACGGAAGAAGAGTTGCTGGCTAGCTGGCCAGGTGATGACATCTGCTTCTGCTCAGGATACTGCGTCCTGAGATGTCCGGATTTCCCACAGGTGTAACATCTGTGCTTGTCAGGCAGGGATGGCTTGGCTCCAAGTACTGCAGGTGTTGGGTGAGTGGGAGCTTGACTCACCGGCATAGGAGGGGTTGCTATAGGTGATTTCCCTCCTTTCCAGCCATTCGGAGGAGCCTTGCGTTGGTCAGATACCCACGTGTGGACATAGGTATCTGCCAGATCGGCTGCCGCTTTAACAGATGTTCTCTTTCTAAGACAAACTGTCTGACGTCTGCCTGGCAGATATGCAAGAGTTGATCTCGTATCATGAGATCCTCCAAAGACTCGTAGGAGTCATCTTTCAGTCCTTTAGTCCACTGCCGGAATGTGGTGCATAAGCGACTGGCCACATCCGTGTAAGAGTCCCCAGGTCCCTCTTGCAAGGACCTAAACCGCTTGCGGTACACTTCTAGGGTCATCTGGTACTTCCGAACGATGCCATCTTTTAGAGCTTTGTAATCGTCATCCTGCCCCTCTGGCAATTTGACAAACACATCCAGGGCCTTGCCTCGTAGCCCTGGTGTCAGGTACCGAGCCCATTGTGCTTGGGGCAGATGGTACTGACGGCACGTTTTTTCAAATGAAAGTAAATACATGTCAGTGTCACTATCTTTTTCCATCACTGGAAATTTGGCTGCTGTGCCCACAGCCAGAGAGGCGTCCCTGTGCTCTAAGGACCCGAGGTTCTGAACCTGTTGCTGTGGCTGGAGCCTCGCCATCTCCAGCTCGTGCAGACGATCAGCTTCCCTCTGCACCGCCTCTCTCTCAGCCGCTCTTTCCGCCTGGCGTTCCACAGCTTCCCTCTGCACATCCTCTCTTTCAGCCGCTGCCTGGCGTTCCGCAGCCTCTCTGTCAGCCTGGTATTCAAGGAACTGCAGGTATGCCCCAGGATCTGTCTCCATGATGTGTTTCAGGGCTTCCTGCATCTGAGGAGAGTCTTTGCTGGTTACAGGCATTCCGGTGCTGGCCTGCTCAGGCTGTGGTGTGACGATGACATTTTATGATAATGTGAATATTGGCACAATGTGATTATCTGTTACACTTATGCAGTACAAAATATAAAGCAGAGCAATGGCTAAATGGTTAGCACTTCCGCCTGGCAGTACTAGGGTCATTGGTTCAAATCCCAGCCACAGCACCACCTGCCTGGAGTTTGCATGTTCTCCCTGTATGTGTAAATTAATTGGTTTACATGAAAGTTGTAGCGTTTACAAATGGCGGTATAGATACTGGAATTTTTTTTATTTTAATACTAGTAATGGCGGCGATCAGGGACTTATAGCGGGATTGCGGTGGGCATTCTGACACTGGGGTGAACTGACTAACTGTCACTGACATCCCCAGTGACACCAATACAGTGATCAGTGCTAATAAAAAGCACTAACACAGTACTAATGACACTGGGCAGGAAGAGGATAACATCTGGGGCAACCAAAGGGTTCACTGTGTGCTGTTTGTGCTTTACTGTGTCAGCACATTGCTTTGTACGGCTCTGCTATGCAGAGCCGTACAAAGCAGTGTGCCGGAGCTGACAGGGGAGAGATCTGTATTGTTTACATACAGGTCTCTCTCACGTCAGTGATACACGGTGATCACCAAGTGAGGCCGCCAATGGTGGCGCAGATAGGCATGCACGCCCTCTACCTGGAAATACAAAATCACGTATATATATGGGATTTTGCGCACCCCTGCCGCCCTGTAGCAGTATTTATACTATAGGGTGGTGGTAAACGGTTAACTTGCATTGTCTACCCATCTATAAGGGTTGATTTACTGAAGGCACATACTGTTCTCTTTACAAGTGCAGTTGCACTATGTAAGGGAATTTTCCCTAGTGAATGAGGTGACACTTTGCTGACTTCCATCATCCAATCACATGCATGAAAAAATGCTGTTTTTAAAATCTTCTTTGCATGTAAATGGGTATTTTTGGTAGGCAATGTGAATAGTTTATTTGCCTTTAGTAAATCAACCCCATAAAATCAAAACTAGTGCTTTGATGGCTATAGCCAGTTATTACTACTGTATATTAGTTATTAATATAAGAGACTATGGCACCTTAGATACTCAAACACGTTCAACATCTTCAATTGTCATTGTTTCGTATATGCTCTGTTCTATTCATAGTTTTCTGATTTTTAATATTAGATCAATTTACTGCCTCTCAGATAACCCCCTGCTCAGTAAACAGAGATGATTTTGGTTCACTGTGCAACAATCAAGCCGAAGGAAGAATGTATTTAATTGCGTGGAGTTTGAATCATATGCAAGATGCTATAGCACATCACGAAAATTGGGTCTCGTGAATTTTCAGTTGTTAGTTAATTTTATTTATTATGTAATGTATTGAGTAGTTTCTTATATTCATATATAAATTATACTGATTTCAGTCAATAATTATTGATTTGAGTCAAATTTGTACAACCGTTTACATATGCATTCTTGCTTGATTTAGAAGTCAATTGACCCAATCTAACATTATTTAATATTTATAAATAGTTTTTAATTTAGAGAAACAGTGTTTAATATGGTTATATATTTCAATACACTGTAGTCTTGCCCCATTGAGCAAAATAGCTGATATCGTCTCCCCATTGTGCTCATATTACTTGTCAGCTGCCACACAAGCAGGTTCTAGGTTATTTTCTTTGTCCATTCTTTACTTGCACATACTTGGCCTTGTTAAATGCCCTAGGGATCCCACATTTTGTGTTAGGCTACAGTAAACATGTCGAATATGCATTTTGGACATCATCAAATATGCATTTTTGGTCCACTTACTATTTTTCTGAAGTTCTCAACCAGTTTAAAATTCAAATTAAATGTGACCTCAGTCTTTAACCAATTACAGTCCTTTTATCATTTTACAGTTTGGTGATTATAATCAGGGTTACTTTTTTAAAAAGTTCCAATATTACAGTTGCAAAACATTTAAAATACTTAGCATGACAAACATGCTGAACCCTAAATGGAATGTTATAACAATGACCCTTGGTAAACTAATGTGGACCCGTCTTGGGTCATGTTACCCGTCTTGTTTGAATTTGACATCCCTATGTCACAATTTAGATAATTGCTGTTACTTGTAACATTTTGCATTTGTGGTTTACAGCTGAACTCCAGGTAGATATAAAAGAAACCCATAAATGCAGCTCTGCAATTATAAATACATCATTAAATGTACTTTCCTCACATGCAAGCAGTGTAATTACTTGAATTTAACATGGTATCGGAATCATTTCATACTGCTGCACTGCGGATTGGCCACACTTTTTGTGCAGTTAACCCAAGGTTACCCATAGACTTACTATTAGATTGCATGTTTTTGATGCTTTTTCTGAAACGCATGCTGTATTTTTAGTGTACTGTCAGAAAAAAACCCAGCATCTAATAGAAAGTCTGTGGGAAACTAATGCTAACTGCACAAAAATCTGAGTTTTAGCCACAATGCAGCAATTTGAAAGAGCCTTCAATCTTTGGGTGTCTACTACACATTCAGCAGAGCTATGAGAGAGGGAGAAGCAGCAACAGTTCAACAAACAACTGTGCTGCATAATGATAGGAGGAGAAAGCAGAATGACTGTTCATTCAGAGGGTGAAGGTGAGGAGGGAATGTGAAAGTGAAAGCTTAGTTCTCCTTCCCTGCAAGTCAGGACTAGGCTTTTTGGCAGGGCAGTGTAAATCTCAGGAGTGGATGGACATAAATACAAATCAGTTTTCAGTTAAAACAGTTCCTATATACAGTATGTACTTCATCTGTGTGCTCAGCTGTTTGCATTGAGTTCAGCTTTACTTGTACATAAAATGTAAAATGTTGCACAGATGTACTGTCTCCATTAATAATGTGGATTCCAAAAAGCATTCATTACTTTCAATACAGTTTGTACTCCTATAACTGTTATTTTGGTTATTTGTGTCCGTAAAAATGTGTTATTATCTTGCTAAGCAAAGCAATGTTCTCTACAGGTGGGTATTGGTAAATGGTCAGAATTTTATTCTGAGACTTTGAAGAGCTGTTGTTTGAAATGTTTTTATTGGAAATGAGTTAGAACATTTCAGCTAAGTGTTTTTTTATTTCCTAGAAAAGTAGAATACGTATTTGTCCATGTTTTAGAGCTCACCCAGGTCTACTTCCTAATGTGTTCCTTTGTGTACCAGTGATTAGGGTGCCGATGACCAGCACTGCACACAGGAAAGTGAACTGGAAACAGTTAGTGTAACGTTTGGTGCTGTGGAGACACCCCCTAGCATTTCTGGCCATGCCCATCTTAGGTAATAGTAGATTATTCATGTGGCATTTACTTCCTGGAATCCATCTACCCTTAGATCAGGTATGAAGGCAGGAGGGCATGCTTAGCTGAGAAAACCCCTCCTCTTCTCCTAAAAATTCCTGGTATGTATGACATAATTTGCCTAGAACAAAGGAAACCAACGCTCAAATCTTCATGCAGACTAAACGGTATTCTGAATGCCAAATGGTGAGGTGCAGCCCTTCTAAGATCGGGAAATCTGGGTACTGGTGAACAAAAGCAGACAAGGGCGCACTCTCATCGTGCATTACCGTGATACATAACGTGTTTATTAAGAAAACAAATAGATATATACTCACAAACCCAAAAGAGAATAAAAACAGAACAAGTGGTCCCCGATAACAGACCAATACAATACTGCACCCTGCATAGGGATAAGCTGACACGTTTCGGGAGACGAACCCCCTTCTTCAGAGCTAAAGTGTATACCTGCTGATCCAACATGCAGTATATATACCAAAATGTGGTAGAGAGGTCAGAAAGAACCCCCCCCCCCCCCCCCCCGGCACACAGGAAGGCCCAATCACAAAAGGGCCAATCAGATCCACCTCCAGCAAAAAAAAAAAGGAAAGTGACCAGATATGGTCACGTCCACAATAAACCAGCGTGTCGAGCAGCACAGAAGCCGTGCTGGTTGCTACATTCATGGGGCACTTAATTTAATTTTATTTTATTAATTTTATATTTATATCCATAATTCATCTATATACAAACACTTTTTTGGTCTATCAACATATATCATCTTGTGCAGTTGATTGTCATTTGTGGAAATGTGCCCCATATTAAGAGTGATGCATACATGTCCTGGTGCTATAAGTGAGTATTCTTCATCCATTTATTTATTGATGTGTTTTTCCTTTTTTTTTTTTTTTTTTACTGGAGGTGGATCTCATTGGCCCTTTTGTGATTGGGCCTCCCTGTGTGCGGGGGGGGTTCTTTCTGACCTCTCTAGCACATTTTGGTATATAGATGTCGGATCAGCAGGTATACACTTTAGCTCTGAAGAAGGGGGTTTGTCTCCCAAAACGCGTCAGTTTATCCCTGTGCAGGGTGCAGTATTGTATTGGTCTGTTATCGTGGACCACCTGTTCTGTTTTTATTCTCTTTTGGGTTTGTGAGTATATATCTATTTGTTTTCTTAATAAACACGTGGTGTATCACGGTAATGCACGATGAGAGTGCGCCCTTGTATAACTTGCCTAGGCCTGGAAACCAGGAAGTTACTGAAATGTAAAAAAGAGTTTAAAACAAGTTAATATAATATACTTTCCTATCTATTTACCAATGTTACTATAAGGATAATAAATAGCCAATGTTGACTGAACATAGTGATGTTCCACTTTAAGGATCATTGTGAGCATTGTTACACTAGGACAGGAAGTGTGTTTCTGGCAGGATCAAGAGGTGAACATTTAGAAGAAATGTAAAATAAAAATTTAAACGTAAACATGATATACAGTGCATCCAGTAAGTATTCACAGCGCTTAACTTTTGCCACATTTTGTGATGTTACGGCCCTTTTCCAAAATGGATTAAATCCATTTTTTTCTTCAACATTCTACAAACAATACCCCATAATGACAATGTGAAAGAAGGTCATTTTGAAATTTTTGCAATTTATGAAAAATAAAAAACAATTAAAAAACCACATGCATAAGTATTCACAGCCTTTGCCATGACACTCAAAAATTGAGCTCAGGTGCATCATGTTCCCACTGATCATCCTTGAGATGTTTCCACACCTTGATTGGAGTCCACCTGTGGGAAATTCAGTTGATTGGACATGATTAGGAAAGGCATAAACCTGTCTATATAATGTCCCACAGTTAACAGTGCATGTCAGAGCACAAACCAAGCCATGAATTCCAAGGAATTGTCCGTAGACCTCCGACATAGGATAGTATCAAGGCACAGATCTGGGGAGTGGTACAGAAAAATTTCTGCAGCATTGAAGGTCCCAATGAGCATAGTGGCCTCCAGCATCCGTAAATGGAAGACGTTTGGAACCAACAGTAATCTTCCTAGAGTGGGCCGCCCGGCCAAAATGAGCAATCGAGGGAAAAGGGCCTTAGCCAGGGAGGTAAACAAGCAACCGATGGTCACTCTGAAAAAGCTTCAGCATTTCTCTGTGGAGAGAGGAGAACCTTCCAGAAGAACAACCATCTTTGCAGCACTCCACCAATCAGGCCTGTATGGTAGAGTGGCCAGACGGAAGCCACTCCTCAGTAAAAGGCAAATGGCAGCCCACCTGGAGTTTGCCAAAAGACACCTAAGGGACTCTCAGACCATGAGAAACAAAACTCTCTGGTCTGATGAAACAAAGATTTAACTCTTTGGACTAAATTCCAAGCATCATGTCTGGAGGAAACCAGGCACTGCTCACCACCTGGCTAATACCATCCCTACAGTGAAGCATGGTGGTGGCAGCATCATGCTGTGAGGATGTTTTTCAGCAGCAGGAACTGGGAGAGTGGTCAGGATCGAAGGAAAGATGAATGCAGCAATGTACAGAGACATCCTTGATGAAAACCTGTTCCAGAGCGCTCTGGACCTTAAACTGGGGCGATGGTTCATCTTTCAACAGGACAACGACCCTAAGCACACAGCCCACATAACAAAGGAGTGGCTACGGGCCAAATCTGTTAATGTCTTGGATTGGTCCAGCCAGAACCCAGACTTGAACCTGATTGAACATGGCTGTGCACCAATTCTCCCCATCCAAACTGATGGAGCTTGAGGTACTGCAAAGAAGAATGGAAGAAATTGCCTAAAAATAGGTGTGCCAAGCTTGTAGCATCATACTCAAAACAACTTGAGGTTGTAATTGGTGCTAAAGGTGCTTTAACAAATTATTGAGCAAAGGCTGTGAATACTTATGTACGTGTTTTTTTTTTTTCATTTTTTATTTTTAATAAATTGCAAAGATTTCAAAACAAACTTCTTTCATGTTGTCATTATGGGGTATTGTTTGTAGAATGTTGAGGGGAAAAAATGAATTTAATCCATTTTGGAATAAGGCTGTAATATAACAAAATGTGGCAAAAGTTAAGCGCTGTGAATACTTTCTGGATGCACTATACTTTCCTATCTATTTACTAATGCGAGCAGCATGAAGATCAAACATAGTAAATGTTGATTAAGAGAGTAAAGTTCTTCTTTAAGGAGCCCTCAGAAACAGGCTTAGCTATTGCAAGTATGTATGAGTATGTATTTAAAGCTAACACAGAACTTAACACTAAAGGTTTAATGCCCATTTGATCCTTAAAGTCTGTGTAAACCTTTAAATTAGTTGACCTAAGTTTGCAAAATTACATAATGACAATAGTTTGCAAATGCCATGTGTACAATAAATAGCTGCATTTTTAAAACAATATTGTAAAGATTTCACATTTTTTTCATTCTTTGCAGCCACCTTTGGCCTACATGCATGTACCTGTGTGATAACTGCACATAATTCTTTAGGGCAGGTTTCTTGATGGTGATAATGGTTGACCATGCCTGTGCAAAGGGCTTTGGCACAACCACTTATGATCCCCATTGGGAAAGTGTATGCAAGGATGGCCATGCAGAAGAACAGTTGGGAAACAGGACAGAACATTGTCACCCTATAACAGGAAGTGCCTGAACAAAGACATTTGTGGCATATTTACCAGTCATTATATTAATGAAAGGTGCAGATTTCAAAATATTGAAAATTACTTTTGAAATTATCATATCGTCTTAAAGCTTACATAAAATTTTCATGATCACTTTAAAGCATAACATCTCATTCAGCCAAGTGTCCTTTATCATTTCCCCCCGCCCTCTGGGTGCATCCCACCTAAGATAATACTTTCCTCCCCAATACAGCAATCTTTCTTCCAATAGGGTCCTAGCAGGCAGCTCTTCATACTGCACATGCGTGCCATGGCCTCCTTAATTTTTATAGGTACACTGTTCTCAAAGGGCCACCATGAGTATGGATACCCAGAGGAGCCTGCCATTTGTTGGAGGAAACATCACTAATCCAGAAGGAAAGTAATTATTATACCAGGTGGGCTGCATTCAGGGAGGTGGGGAATTTATTAAAAACAACTTAAAGTGTTACTAAACCCACATTAGTAAAATCAGTCTGTATATGCAGTAAAGTATGCTTGTCATACTCACTGTGGAACCTAAGGGGTTAATCCTCTGCGTTGTGTAAAAAGGCCATTTGATCCTCTTCTCTGCCCCTCTTCTTGTTTAAATGTCCATGTCTTGTCTCCTGATAAGACAGACTGAACCCGTAGCCACATGCACATGCTCAGTTTGGTGTGTTTTGCTAGAGACTTTTTTTTTTCTTTGGAGAGTGCATGTGATCAGCACAGGGCCAATCAGCACTGTCCAGACAGAGGTCAGGGGCTTTGCATCCTCCAAGAGCAGAAGAAAACTCCTCCTACAAGCTTTAGCTAGTGCTCTGCTAGACATTGAAAGAAGTCACAAGACTGCTCTAACTTGTGATGAGAAAAGGTATTTAGCAGTTTATGTTTACTGAAATAATTACACTTCCATATTGTTTGTACTGTAGGAGACCAGATATAGTGAATGTAGGGTCCTGGGTTTAGTAACACTTTAATTATTGCTATTGTGTTCATTGCATTTATTGTCTGAATCTTCTAAATTTCAATATCTGGCTTGCAACAATCCCCCATGATTCAAGGTAGTTAAAATTACTCGCGTTTTGTTGTTTTAAAACTAACCCTTATGTTACCTTAAATGGACGCTTCTTGAAATCTGGTCAGTAAATTATATTAATGGTTTAATGCTTGTTTAGTCTACGGGGTATAATGCAAATGAATACTTACCTTATTCCTTGTTCCATGGCAGTCCGTGCTTTTCTTTGCTCATTCTTGGGAGTGTGGGTAGGCCCTCAACATGCTCATGATCATAAACAATGCAGGACCAGCAGTGGACGTTGGCCTTGCATTGTATGTGATGACATTGACAAGTGGATTGGCTACATAACCAGAAAATAGGATTGGCTTTGTTGGACTGGAACCAGCAGAGAGATAGCCTTTTGGATTGAGGAATAAGGTAACTACTTCTCCCTAACACATGAACCTTGGACTTTAACCCCCCGGGTTCACATATATGCAGGCCGCGTTTTGCACATTCATTTGAATAGATTCCGTGCCCGTGACACGCAGGGAATAAGTCCCTGCACTTCTTTGGAAAACGCAGCTCATAGGGGAACCTCGGTTCTCAGTATGGTTGCGTTTTCCAGTGCGGGTGGCGTGCCAGTAGAAATAATGGCACCCGCCCGCGGGTCCGCATTTCTCTGTGTGGGTGGTGCGGCTGCACGTATTTTCACGCGGATCCACAGCGGCACCACCCGCACAGATGTGAACCTAGGGTTAGAAGCACAAACATGAAACATTTTTATAGGTGATCAGATATCCGCTTTAAATAATGCTCAGGCTTGGTAACAGATACTACAAGGTCTCTCTTTTTTCCTTTTCTCACTTGATCTGCTGCCAGACACCCCAGAAACTGTGTATTTTCTCACTTTCTGAGAGTGAATAGCTGCTCTACAACTGCCACATGACCCAAGGCAAGTGATTGTTTGCTCAGGCACCATGCACAAAATTCTTGGATTCGGGAAAAGTTTTAGATATCATTCATATGGATAAAAATAACTGTCCATGCTCATCAGGCTAAACCAACTATGGGGAAGAAAATAGAAATAAACAATAACTGCACAGACAACAAAAACCATGGCGAGATGACAAAGACAGTGCTGTCATTTGAAGAAATACCCATTCAAGGAAGATAATAATAAGGTATTTACAGTATACATTTTGATACGAAAACGTTAGCTACCTCTAATTCAGGGAGGCACAACATGCAAAGTATTCTGATGTTTTATTGTTGAGGGGTTTCCAGCTGTTCTAAGTGAAACATGCTTAAAAGTATTTGTGTTATAGAGTACTTCCCTATGATTTTCAATGTGTTTGAAGAACTGGTCATTACTGTTAGTGGTCTTGTGTCTTCACCACTTGCTAGGAGGCTATGCATTTTGGAAAGATAAATTGCTAGGAGTATTTTGGGCACAGACTTTCTTGCACGTTATATAATTTGAAGTTAGGAATGTTGACAGATGTCTTCTGTACTTGTAGCTGCATAGCTTTATCCTAGTAACTGTGAACCAGCAACTCCCTGTCTTGTGCTGTATTATATTACATTAGATGACATGGAAAATTTCCATGTCACGTAACACCACACAGAAGTATAGCCTCATATTGTGTAGTAGGTGGCAGATTATTTAATACAATTTGGCTGTGATTCCATAGGAAATATAATGCTTCAAAGGAGGTTGTTAGGAGATACCAGGAGTGCTGTTTTAGTGTATTTTGGAAATCTGAGGTTATTTCTTGTTTGCTGTGACATCAATCTCCTTTGAATATATGCTGTATAGAATACTGTAATACTTGATAAAGCTGAACACAAGTTCCAGTGCCATTTACTGATAACTGATAACTACTGCAATTGGGAGCACTGATTGGGAGTACATCGTACAGTTTTCCTCAAAAGTTGTCATATCCTTAGAGAACTGATACAGTATGTACCATTTTTAACCACGTGCCCTCCAGACGATTTACCCCCCTTCCTGGCCAGGCCTATTTTTGCATTGCAGCACTGCGTTATTTTAACTGAGAATTGCGTGGTCATTCAACACTACACCAAAAGGAAATTTACGTCCTGTTTTTTCTCACTAATAGAGCTTTCTTTCAGTGGTATTTAATCACTTGTGCGTTTCTTATTTTTTGCGCTATTAAAAAAAAAGACCGACAATTTTGAGAAAAAAAAAACAATATTTTTGACTTTTTGCTATTAAACATGTCCAGTGAAAAAATAAAAAACAAAACTAATTTCATCATAAATTTAGGCCAAAATGTATTCTGCTACATGTATTTGCTTAAAAAAAATCCCAATACGTGTAAATTAATTGCTTTACATGAAAGTTATAGCGTATATATACTTGGATTTTAATTTTTTTATTTTTACTAGTAATAGCTGCGATCAGCGACTTATAGTGGGACTGCGGTGGGCATTCTGACACTGGGGGGAACCGACTTGGTGTCAATAACATCCCCAGTGACACCAATACAGTGATCAGTGCTAATAAAAAGCACTGACACTGTACTAATGGCACTGGGCAGGAAGGGGTTAACATGTGGGGCGATCAAAAGGTTAACTGTGTGCTGTGTGCCATTTTACATTGTGTCCTGTGTTAGTGCTTCATTGTAAGCACACTGCTTTGCATGACTGTGCTATGCACAGCCATGCAAGGCAGTGTGCAGAAGCTGACAGGGGACAGAACTGTAATGTTTACCGAAAACAAGCCTCGCTCTCGCTATGGCCGGATGTGATGTCACCAGAATCCAGAAGTGACAGAATCAAGCTTTGATGTACGTTTTGCCTGGCGGCATCTTCAGGAAGTCTTGGAATGCACATCAGTCATTTTTTGACTACACAGGCTGTACATACTGGTGAAGGTTTTCTAGGCACCTTTACATGTGAGTGTATAGCAATCTATTTACCTGTGCTTTCATACAATAAATACTGCACTAAGAATGCCATCATTTTTTGGGGGTTTCTTTGAGTGGCATGACAAAACTAATTAACTGCTGTAACCTCCCCTCTCATCTCTGGGGAACATATTGGTAATCTTTCATCATTATTCTTGGTCCTTGATCTTTGAAGTGTTGGTGACTGAGACCATCCTAGGATAAGCTGAAAGTGGATGTTCTGGCTTATATTACCAAAATGCGTTATTTGACCACTTAAATGGGGTTATCTAGGTCCAGTGAGTGAGCCATTCACTTATTTTTCACTGAGGTGTGGATATATGGACTTTTGTCACCAGCATAGTGTCCTAAAAGGACTGTCATAACTCATGTCTCATATCACCATTTACTTATGGTTGGCACGTAGTGAAAGCACATGGACTCATATGATGTTTATGATTTTTTGAAGATTTTTCATTGGTCACTGTTGTATATATACAAGAACCTTATTGGGTAATATTGATAAGAAGATATCATTACACTGCACATAGTGTTACGGTGGGACTGTCTGTCCCCTTTTCATAATTTCTTTGAATTGTTTTAATTTATTGCACAGTGCCTACCTATTCAATATTAGTTTAATGAAAGGATAACTACCAAGGGAGCGGGATTACCCTCATAGACAGTCGTAATTGGACAGGTGTGTTCTGACTGGAAGATTTCCCATCACCTACTATTCTGGCGTAAAACAAAGTACAACTTTGTATTTGCTATCTCTTCCTGTTTTGGAGAAAATGATCATCAGGACCCAGCAGGGAAACAGCCAGCAATAAAAACTTGGCAGGGTTTCTAAATAGATGTGATGAAATCAGTTGTGATGAAACAAGTCAGGGCATGGTTACGTAGCAACTAGATGTGACACTAGGACAGGAAGCGAAAGTGATGTAATGGCCATCCCGAGGGGGAGAGATACTGTTATAGCCTGTGCCTGACACCATTTTTATGTGATAAGCGATTATTATAAATGTTAAATGTGAGTGGCTTTCCTTTAGTAAAGGGATGTAATTTGAGATACTACACCGTTGGAGGTGTTTCTCTTTTTCCCTACATTTTTTAATAGTTTGTGAACTGGAGGAAAGAGTTGGAGGCTGGAAGTAATTTGCTGAGGTGGAATTTAATCACCATTCCTTTTCACCATTGCCAGTAAGGAGAGTGAATGTAAATTATGTCTGGTGAGTGATACTCTAAAGGGAGAGGGATGTGCACATTCTCTTTGGTGGATTCACAGATATTATCTTCCTTGGAATGAGTTTAAGCACTTTTCAGGCACTTTATGGACATTGTTTAGTGGCTTATTTAGTTTTTTCTTTTTAACTTGAATATTTTTTTATTTTTACATTTGTGCTACTGTGGAATGTTATTGGATGTTTTACACTGATGATTTTTCACCTGTTTATAAATGTTTATTAAGTATCAGCAGTGGGTAATTGATTCTATATTGGATATAACAATACTTTTTTTGGGGCCCAGTGAATTTGATTGATTTACAGTTAGAAAGTAGCAGTTGTGTAATGAATCATATCTTTGCCAATCTGCCTCTTTTTACTTTCATTTAAACTGTTGCAACTAAATTATCACCCCATTGGTAACTTGTTCTTGTTTTCTTAGGTCATTATATTTCACTGGATACAACTCATGGGACTCAAGGTCAGAGAGCTGTCCTCGTCAGTCCTGACCTGCAGCCTGATGAATGGAGCTGCCTGAGACTGGTTTACCAGATAACTGGTATGGAATTCTCTCCCAGCCCAACTATGCTGAATGTTTTTTTTCAGCCTGAAGGAGAGAGCTTTGATTATCTGCTGTGGTCTACCCAAGAACAGTCTGATGGCTGGCTAATAGCAAGTGTTGATTTGAGAACTACATCAAAAAGGTACAAGGTAAATGAACAATATTAATAACTGGTTAAACAGTTTGGTAGGCATGTTTAAATTACAAGAATAGCTAATAAGAGTTACCAATATCTTTTCAACTAAAACAGCGCACATCTATGTATTTTGTATTTTATATGAGTTATGCTTTAGCTGCAAAGCCTATTTACATGACAGGCATAACTTTGAAATAAACTTGAATTTTAAATTACAGTAAGCAAATTGAGTTCAGAAAAAAAAATTATCTAGCCGTTCCTGCATTTAGCTTTAAATGGCATCCAGAGTCCCATGGGAGCCCAAATTTTAAGGCAAAGTTATGAAAACATTGAACTCCGCTCTTAAAATTGAGAATGGGCCCATCCTATTCTTGCCTCCAGCATCTCATTGGTCTATAACTATGTTGAACAGCCTCACTGACCAACAGTAATGTATGGAAGATACCAAGGGTGAGCTCTATAGTAAAGAAGTCAACTTTCAGGGCTCCAGGTGATTCCATTCTTGGGGGAAGAGCAGAAAGGGAAATAAGAGTTTTTTAACTGAGGGTGTACAATGTAATTTGTTCAAGAAGCCTCCTGCTCTTCTCTTTTTATACAATGTGAGTAGGGGAGCTCTGTGTATTGGAGAGGCCATCCAGTGTTGACATGGATATGACATAGATATGGGGGCAGGATATAGTGGATTAATATACAGTATGTGCTGGGGGTAGGATCCCACTTAACCTAAGGCAGAAACCCCCATGTGAAAGTGACACTTAGCTTTATTACTAGACAGGAAGTGCATAGGATTAGAAGGATTTGCACGAACCAACATGGGGCATCCATTTGATGTCAGTTTTTTGTTGTAGTTTGAGTAAAATGATACATTATGGCAGTTTACCAGACATAGTCTGAAAACTGAGCAAAAACATTATGAAGACTATTGCTGGTATTACTTAATTTAGAGTACCTCATTTCAATTTGTGCTTTTATTTATGTTTTGTAGTTATTTATTTAATAAGACAAATAGAAATATCCAAAGTAAAGCAACCTATAGTGATAGATCAGTAATCAATTTTACCCTTCTATGTGCTCTGATTAAAAAGTGGCATTTGCTTGGTTACTGTGAGTATCACCATTGCTTGAAGTATAACTAAAGGCAAACCTTTCAGTTTTTTTTTACATCTCCCGTTGGGGAGATTTTTTTTCACTTCCTGTCCCATAGCCAAAACAGGAAGTGAGAGGATATCCCTACAACATGAGGGAATCCCTATTTGTCACTAGGGTTACCAGATGTTGTGTCCTGATTGGAAGATTTCCCCTCTATTAGTGTTCTCTATTAGGCTCCATGCACGCTAGCATTTTTTTTTATGCTCCTACAAGCTAAATAATGTTATCATTTGTGTCCATGCACACTTTAGGATAGTAGCATTTTTCAAGCTTCAGCATTTAGGAGTAGAAAAAAAATAGTTTTTGTAGAGTTTTTGGGAGCATTTCTCCAGCAGAAGAAAAGCTAAACACTCCTGACAGCATTTTTCTTATATTTTTTCCATATGTACTGTATAAATGCTAATACAGCGCTTACACTCCTTAACGTTTCTAAATCACTACTGTAAACCGCTATTACCAGCGGTTTTTATGCAGCCTTTTCTGAGCTAGTGTGCATGGAGCCTTAGTGTTCTGATGTCAATCTAAAATATGGGATTTTCTTTTACTTTAATTTTTAATAATAACAGTATACAGGACAAGTAGAGCGATTGAATCGCCCTAAAGGGGGCACAGATAGCAGTGAAAACTGAAAGTGTTCTAATCCCTCTGCACTCTATCCAAAACTGAAAAAAAAGGGTTTTGCCTTTAGTTACACTTTAAGTAATCCTGCAAGTGTATTATGATGAATACTATTATGGAGTCAGGTAAGGAACACATAAAATGTTTGACCATTTTATCCTATTATGCTTTGTTCTTGCTTTTTATCTCCATTCTAGATAATACTAGAAGGAATACTCGGAGCAGATGATAATAGCAGTATTGCAATTTATGAATTAAAAATGACTACTGGATATTGCATTGGTATGTATAATATTTGTATATTAGACTAAATAAAAAAGTTTTTTTTACATTTGAAATATTTGTATCACAGCAACTAAAACAGGATATCAAATATGATGAAATCATATCCTTAAAGCTATCTGTAATCATAGGACACCAAAAACAATTAGATTTACCCCTTCAAGTTGGGAGTTAAATTATACCTTTGTGACAAGGACACATTTCACAGAGCCTTCTTTTGATTAAATAGAATGTAAAAATCTTTCTATATTAAATGTAAAATACTTGTGAAATCTAGCACAGAAAATTATAAATTAGGCTTTTCCCACAATCTCCCCTGTAGTTATTCGGAACTAATGAGCACAGCCTGAGGAAATTACTCCAAACAATATTTGTTGAGTTCTCTTGAGTACAATCACACCAGATATGTGTACTTTATGTAGATTAGGGTGCATTTATTATGCCTGAAAAAACTATTTCCTTGTGTTTTCCTTTGCATTTTTAAACCACCTTTACATCTATAATTCAAATGTTACTTTCTTCTTTGAAAAAGATATGAAAATGTGTGTACAGCCAAAACGTTTTGTTTTGCTTTCAATTCCTGATCATAAAACAGGAAGAAAGGAAATCTTTATAACATGAGAAGAATTCCTCTCTTAGACAATAGTCACCATAGCAGGTGTCAGAAAAAAATTACTTTCATCTCTTGTTCTTGTGACAACTGTAAAATTTAGAATTATCCACAGCTTTTTGTTTCAGTGGCAGTGATCACCAAGACAGATTGGGGGACACAGAGCAATACCAAGTTACGAGCAGAATAAATTCAAAAAGGGTTACATAGTCCACCACAATTAATGATTTTAAGATAACATGAAATACATACAGGCAGTTGTTTCCTGAGTCAAAATGGCAGAGTTTCAGTATTGCCTACAAAATCAAAGACCGGGAACCACAAAAGAGGGCCTTTGCTTAAGTCTCCTGAGTTGTCATTTGTAGACTCCTGAGTTACCAGTGGTGGACTCCTGAGTTGCCAGTGGTAAACTCCTGGGTTTCCAGTGGTGGACTCCTGGGTTGCCAGTGGTGGACTCCTGGGTTGCCAGTGGTGGACTTCTGGGTTGCCAGTGGTAGACTCCTGGGTTGCCAGTGGTAGACTCCTGAGTTGCCAGTGGTAGACACCTAGGTTGCCACTGTATCCAACTTTCATGTCTGGATTTGTACACTGCTATACAGAGCAGAATCAAAGTGAACCTGTGTTTTTCCACCTTCCCAAGCTAAGCATACTTTACTTTCCATTTGCTTCCCTTCCGTTCATCTGCCAGGAGCTGAGTGAAGTACCTAGTACTGCCCAGAATAATGTGAGTCCCTTTCTCCAACTGTTGATTGGTGTTGGTCACTCAGGCATTCAGTTGACTGAACCTGTTGCTTTGCTCTGCAGAGATAAAATGCTAGCACAATGTAGACACATCTGCAGAAATAAATCCCAGTCAACTTGGATGTAAATCTTCAGATTGTTGTTGTAAAAGGGTTACAAATCTTTTTGTTTTGTCACAAATTAAGTCATAGATGTACACAATATTGTTAGGCGTGCTTATTTATTGACCCTTGTCTCATTGTAGAGTGTGACTTTGAAGAAAACCATCTTTGTGGTTACATGAACAACTGGAACCCAAATGTAAATTGGTTTGTTGGAGGAGGCAACATCAGAAATGCACAGGCTATCATGCCTAAAGACCACACACTTAACAGTGAACTAGGTAAGTTGGAAATGGAAAAAAAAACAGTGAGTGGTTGACATAGGGCAACTGGAATAAAGTATATGTAAAAATACATTATAGCGTATTTCAGTAACACATTTATTGGAAATCCTTGAAAATAATTTCTAAAGTGGCATTTTCATTATTGAATTTTATGTCTTGATTTGTAGATTCTCCCTCCAATAGCGATCAAGTGAGCAGGCAGTGTATTTTGTAATTCTGCAAAGCAATATTTAAGATTACATGATAAACCTCACATGGACTGTTATTTCCAATAACAAACTGATAGAGTGACATTAAAACAGGTAAAATCAAAAAATAATCAACACATAAAATGACTAAAAAAAAGAACAAAAATATTTTCCAAACATTAATACACATGTAATAGTATTATAGGATCAATGCATAAAGGTAACACTGCAACTTGATGGAATGCATCATAAAGTGCATGCTCTTAGTTTGTCTGTATTTTAACACTCCCCTGATCCATTGGTTCATCTCCCGATGTGGAAAATCTGTATTGGGATATGATTAGTAACAATCTAAATGAGATGGTAGGTGATGGTTAACCTTCCACTGGGAACATTTGCTCTGGGGACATTTGGTCTGGTGACACCTTGCTTCAAGAGATTTACTGTTATTTTTTCTTCTTTCTATGGGACAGAAAGTTTTTTCTTCTGTCTGTGGGATAGGACATGAAAGTACACCTCCCTGAAAGAACAAAAAAAAAAGCAAAAATGCCTGACAAGGTTCTTAAGCATTCTCTACTGTATCCAAAAATGTTGGATTTCCATACAGTTTAAATTAACAGCAATAAATTTAATCTATAATTAGCTCAGCAGCTACAGGGAGGTGTTTTGTCCCAGGCGTATCTAACTATGTCATGTGAGAAAAAAAAACTGCAAGCTAAGTCTGGAACCAAAGACTTCCCTGTAACTGCATGGAGCTGGAGCCAAGAATGGTAAGTCTGTCTATTAAGCATGACTCGGCCATCGAAACACACCCGTACCCATTCGTACTGCATCCCTCCCAGCCACCTCACCCCCCATTCACCTCAAATACTTAACAGTCCCTTCTCCCTCTCCCCACTTACACTGCATTCCTCCTTGGCCATCTCATGCCCACTACCTACATTGAATCCTTCACAACCACCTCACCACCCTTTCACAGCGCATTTCTCCAGACACTCTGGGGTTGATTTACTAAAACTGGAGAGTGCAAAATCTGGTTCAGCTCTGCATAGAAGCCAATCAGTTTCCAGGTTTTTTTATGTCAAAGCTTAATTGAACAAGCTGAAGTTAGAAGCTGATTGGCTACCATGCACAGCTGCACCAGATATTTCACTCTCTAGTTTTAGTAAATCAACCCTTCTGCATCACTCCCAGCCACTTCATCCAACGCGGATTCACCATGAATCCCTCCCGGCCACCTAACCTTGATCCCAGGCAGCATACTTCCCTGCTACGTGTGATGTCCTATACAGACTGCCTGCCTACTATGCATCCAGCACCCCAACTTTGTGTGGAGGGGCGTGAATAGAGGTTGTGTGATCACATAATCACAGAATAAAACATCTGAAAAAGGAACACAATTTTTTTTTTTAAGGAAATGTGAAAATCATTAGAGAATACACTGCTCAAAAAGGAACACTTTGAAAACATCAGATCTCAATGGGGAAAAATATCATGCTGGATATCTATACTGATATGGACTGGATAATGTGTTAGGAACGTAAGGATGCCCCATCGTTTGATGGAAATGAAAATTATCAACCTACAGAGGACTGAATTCAGACACTACAAAAACAGAAGTGAAAAAATGATGCAGCAGGCTAGTCCATTTTGCTGAAATTGAATTGCAGCAACTCAAACTGCTACTCAGTAGTTTGTATGGCCCCCACATGCTTGTATGGATGCCTGACAACGTTGGGGCATGCTCCTAATGAGATGACGTATGGTGTCCTGGGGTATTTCCTCCCATATCTGGATCAGGGCATTACTGAGCTGCTTGACAGTCTGAAATGCAACCTGGCAGCATCAGATGGACCGAAACATGATATCCCAAAGGTGTTCTATTGGATTTAGGTCAGGCGAGCACGGGGGCCATTCAATTGTATCAATTCCTTCATGCTCCAGGAACTGCCTGCATACTCTTGTCACATGAGGCTGGGTATTGTCAGGCACCAGGAGGAACTCAGGACCTACTACACCAGCGTAGGGTCTGACAATGGGTCCAAGGATTTAATCCCAAAACCTAATGGCAGTCAGGGTGCCATTGTCTAGCCTGTAGAGGTCTGTGTGTCTCTCCATGGATATGCCTCCCCAGACCATTACTGACCCACCACCAAAACGGTCACACTGAACGATGTTACAGGCAGTATAGCATTCTCCATGGCTTCTCCAGACCCTTTCACGTCTGTCACATGTGCTCAGGGTGAACCTGCTCTCATCTGTGAAAAGCACATGGCACCAGTGGCGGACCTGCCATTTCTGGTGTTCAATATTAAATGCCAATCAAGCTCTATGGTGCCGGGCAGTGAGCACAGGGCCCACTAGAGGACGTTGGGCCCTCAAGCCACCCTCATGAAGTCTGTTTCTGATTGTTTGGTCAGAGACATTCACACCAGTGGTCTGTTGGAGGTCATTTTGTAGGGCTCTAACAGTGTTCATCCTGTTCCTTCTTGCACAAAGGAGCAGATACCAGTCCTGCTGATGGGTTAAGGACCTTCTACGACCCTGTCCAGTTCTCCTAGAATAACTGCCTGTCTCCTGAAATCTCCTCCATACTCTTGAGACTGTGCTGGGAGACACAGCCAACCTTCTGGCAATGGCACGTATTGATGTGCCATCCTGGAGGAGTTGGACTGCCTGTGCAACCTCTGTAGAGTCCAGATATCGCCTCATGCTACCAGTAGTGACACTGACCCTAACCAAATGAAAAACTAGTGAAACACAGTCAGAAAAGATGAGTAGGGAAAAACAAATCAGTGGCCTCCACCTGTAAAACCATTCCTGTTTTGGGGATCATCTCAGTGTTGCCCATCTAGTGCATCTGTTGTTAATTTCATTAACAGCAAAGCAGCTGAAACATTACTTTTTGTCCCTTATGTTGCATCTGTCCCCCACCACTCTACTACCTGTGCACTACACTCTGCTCTGACAATCATCAGCTCCATTCCTCTACAAGTGCCCTCTGCTGCCTCTGTCCACCACCACCTGCACACTACACTCTTCTCTGACAATCTGATCCATTCTACAAATGTACCAGCTCAGGAATGGGTACACGTTTGCTAGTATACTATTGATTTAACAATTTTCTGTTTGGTAAATGTATACTTGACCTGATGTTTTTTTTAAAATAAACTTTCAACATAAGACTGAACCTGCTAGCTAGACAGCTTGCATTCACTGATGGGATGGACTGCACATGTCTTGGCTCACCAATATAAGTAAAATCAGTTACATCTGTATTTTAGAACTTAGTCATTTTCATGTTACTAGTGTCTCCATGCAGGAAATAGATATGCAGCTGTTCTTTCTCTTGAATATAACTATTTTTCCATCAGTTTAACAAATATGGTACATTTCTATAACGTGCTATGTAATTACAGTTGTAAGCTTGGCCAAGTCCGAACCTCAGTCTTGCAATGCTGTTTGAACAAGACATCCATAAATATACAAAACCAAAACAGTTCGGCACACAGGAATGGTCCTAGATAAAGTGTAACCACTGCCAAAATCTGAACAACAGCTAAAAAGAAATGAATAAGTGGGTTTATGTGTTCTTTTCAATTGCCTTGATAGTTTAACTCCTTCCTTCCTGCAGTCTGTAGATTTACATTCCTTAACCACTTGCCTACTGGGCACTTTTACCCCCTTCGTGCCCAGGCCAATTTTCAGCTTTCAGCGCTGTTGCAGTTTGAATGACAATTGCGCGGTCATGCAACATTGTACCCATATGAAATGTTTATACTTTTTTTCACCCAAATAGAGCTTTTTTGGTGGTATTTAATCACCACTGGGGTTTTTATTTTTTGCACTATAAACAAAAAAAAAGAGCAAACAAATTAAAAAAAAAGTTTTTCTTTTGTTTCTATTATAAAATTTAGCAAATAGATAATTTTTCTCC
Source organism: Staurois parvus (assembly GCF_062004578.1). Classification (NCBI taxonomy): domain Eukaryota; kingdom Metazoa; phylum Chordata; class Amphibia; order Anura; family Ranidae; genus Staurois; species Staurois parvus. Next base: position 1,668,755 of record NW_028318345.1, read on the forward strand.
TTCACTGATGTGCGTTGATGAGGCTGCACTGATAGCAGCACTGATGGGCACTGCTAGGCAGCACTGATAGGCTGCGTTGATGATGTGGCACTGATCACTGGTGGGCATTGATGAGGAGGCACTGATGATGGTGCACTGATATGCAGCAATGATGGGCACTGAAAGGCGCCACTGATGGGCACTAATAGGCGGCACTTATGGGCACTGACTGGTGGCACTGACTGGTGGCACTGATGGCCACTGATGGGCAAAACCGCTGGGCTACACTAATGGGCAGCACTGATGGGTGGCACTGATGGGTGGCACTGTGGGGCACTGGTGGGTGGCACTGATGGGCATTGATAGGTGGCACTGATGATCACGGCACTGATCATCAGTGCCCTGATTATCAGTGCAAATCTGCTGTATCATTTGCCAGTTATCGGCAACTGTATTTACTTTGTGATCTGCTGTGTCATTGGACACAGCTGATCATGTGGTAAAAGGCCTTTTACCTTGTCATGTGATCAGCTGTGTCCATAGGACACAGCAATCACTGCCAGTGCCGGGTGCATGCTGCTGGGAGCGTGTTCTGGGAGGACATCATATGACGCTCTCCCAGAACTGAACAATCACGTTGTAGCCTTCATTCGGCTATAGCGCGTTTGTAAAGTGATTAACATGATGCCTTGTGCCAAGTGCTTGTAAACCCTTACATATACCCAGTGAAATGACTGGCCTCAGGTAATACAAAGAGTGAGACAAATCTTCCTAGATGAGTTGTACCAGTTTATCTACAGCCTTTCTTCACTACAGTCTTTCAAAGCGTAGAATTTTTACATCTTGTCTAAACTTTCAAAAAGCAGGGGGCCGGGGGCTGAAGTTATACTCTGCAGAGCTCAGTGGGAGCTGATTGGAGGAAAGGGACACACACCCCTTCACACAGCACACAGGAACATAATTGAGGGTGTCAATCACAGGCTGTGTGCTGAAGCTCTCTCCCCATCACCTTTTTATCTCTCAGGAAAACATGTCAGAAGTGACTCATACAGATAGCAGAGGAATGAGGCAGCAAACAGAAATGACACTTAGTATCCTGGATTGAGACAAATACACACTATAAAGGGATATGATTTGTTCATATTTTTTGGCAGAAGTTTACAACCACTTTAATCTACCTTCTGCCTTGCAGCTAGGAGCATGTAATGCTGTGTGCTTCTAGCTGTGACACCTGATAAATCCAGATCTCCACTCATCAAGAACCAAAAAGTGTGGTTTATGAAACTGTTTTCACTGCGTCAGCTGTGTTTGTTAGCAGCTGTCAATAACAGTGACAACAGCTAGTGTATTGCTTTCTTTGTGCATTTGGTGTACCCAGAGAAATACATTTTTCAATGGACAATACAGTATTTAAAATATAATACTTTTTAATATAATACCTTATTAATTATTTTGTTTTCACTTTTTGTGATCCATTTGTCAGACTATAATAAGAATACTTCAGAGAAGGGCAATTGTTAAAGTGATACTAAGCACAAACTGTTTAATTTACACTATCCCTTATCTTTCTGTATGAGGATAGATTTCCTAATCGATATACAGCTGTCACATGACCCAGCTCGTTCCCAGCCTGTCTGCAGGGAAACAGTGGTAGGAGGAGCTTCTAGTCCTCTGCTGCTGGTCACATGTTCAAAATAAAAAAACAGCCTTTGGGATACAGAGTAAAAAATAAACAATTAATATCAATAAAGTGTTTTAAATTGTCTAACAAATATATATATCGTATATGTGAAATTAAATATTTATTATTTTTTGACAATAACACGGTGTGGATGGATTTCTGTCAGTCACAGGCTGTGTCATACCCCTGCAGCCTGTGTCTTAGAATAACAGGGAGGTGAAACCTCAATCAATCAACATGTAATATCCCACTCCCATTTTGTTTAGCTGGTTGGTGAGCATGGAGGAGGACGGAGGGAGTGGGCTGTCATTTACCACTGTGTATATGCCCACCTGTGTGACTCAATAGTCACATGGGCTGCTCAGATATAATAGGGAGAAAATACTCTACGCCAACACTGCTCTACAAAATCCAACAACTGCAGTGGGAACATGGACAGGTGGGGGGGATCTAGAGCAGCAGGATCAACCAGCTTATACTTGTAGTGTTGCTCTAAGCAAAAAGGGAAGATGTTTATTGTCCCATTGGCACTCAGAAATAGGATGCCAGCATGAACTATCACCATCCAGTACTGTGTAGTACACTATATGTAGAAAAATAGCTGTTCTCCCAGTCTAGTCCGTATTGTTAATATGTGTGAGATAGCCTCAGTCTTACCCCACTCCACAAGCCACACCCTTTGACATGTTTCGCCCCGCAAATCAGGGCTTAGTCAAAGACATAGTAACAACACAGACTGGACTGGGAGAGCGGTGATTTTTTAATTAGGATCAACCAGGTTTTTTGCAGAAAACAAATTCCATAGTGACTGAGTGAGTATAAACAGCATGTAATACAGTGTAACACCATCCAGGTTACCTAGATATGTTTTGTTGTTTTCTTTTTTAGGTAGAAGCTGAGTAGCAGCCTGGGATGACTAAGCCTGGGAGTGAAGCAGGAGTTCATCTCAGTACAGGCTGGGAGGTTCTACAGGTCAGGGTTTCTGGAGCCCTCCCACCTTTCCAGAAACTAGAGAACTTTCTGGAACAGGGGAGTGGGAGGAAAGGAGGCCCAGATCTGCATGTTTGATGGATCTTGGCAAATCCCCTGGCAGGAGGCTGGGCATGGTGACCAGGGCAACTCTCAAATATGACAGAGCCTAGGGAGAGAGGGGAGTTTGGGACGATGGATTGAGAGAAGGCTAGAATGTGGAGCCTGGGAGGGGCCCCCAGGGATAGGAGCCTATCTACAGGCTGTATGGGAGGATCTCTACTGCCTCAGGGTCTCCTAGGGAAGACAACCTGTTAGCAGGGAAGCAGCCAGCCCAGCATAAGGCCTGAAGGTAGCTATCAACCCACCACGCTAGCAGGCAAGGACAGTGTGAGTACTCCTACACCCAATAGGCCGGATAAGGGCAGAGGGCGGTCAAGTGCAATACCCAACTAGTCTTCACCTGGGACTGCTTAACTGCAAGCTCTTGACACCTCCTTGCTCAGGGATCCTCAGCAAAGCTGGGTGAAGAGGAAGATTCATCCAGGGGTCTGAGGAGGTACACCAAAAAGGGACAGTGCTTTATTTTTGCCAGTCCACTTTTTTTGTACATAATTGCTAAGATGTTCATCCTCAAGTTCGACAGTTCCTTGGGAATCCCATATACCCCATCCAAGCTGTTAACCCCTTAATAAAAACAACAAAAAAAAACAGTTCAAGAACTGTTTTACTGACTATGAAAATACAAGTGTGGAAGAATGCGTGTTGCCTGGCCGTGCAAAGTTTAGGGGGACCCAATCAAACGCAGTGGCCATTACGAGGGTAGTGCTACAACAGCATACACTGTTAGCTTTTATTGATGTGGTTTTAATGACACTTTAACAGATTGTAATAAATAAAAGCCTTTTTTTAAGTAAGTTATTGGCAACCAAAGCTTACTGATGGCTAAATTTGATCTGGGCATCTAGGTATTGATGACCTCTGGTCATGAGATGGTTAATCCATTTGTTCAGTAGAAGAAAGGCAAAGTGAAATGTGTGTTTTCTGATAAATAAGTCCATCTTTGCTATTATGACCTAGATGCATATCAAAACAAATTTTAAGAGGAATTCATGCAGAAATCCAGATAATTCCTAAGGGCTCACAAGCGTTCCTTCACAACTGCATGTTGGCAGACATCTGACAGCAAATAGCATTTATGCCAATGACCCAAAATATTGCTTTGGATAATGAGCCCTCTAGTGTAATATGCCATCCATCAGAATAGCAGATAGCCTGTTGTTTGAGGGAGCTTACACTTGAGATTTGTACCACCTTTATCAAACGTTGCTATGTTATTAACATATTGTAAATGTTTTAGAGTCCTGTATTTAACTATGTCTTCTTTTTAATCATAGGTCACTATATGTATGTTGACTCCGTTTATGCCAAGCAGTTCCAAGAAGTAGCCCAGTTGGTCTCCCCTTTAATTGTAACTTCTATATCTGGCTGTCTTTCTTTTTATTATCGAATTCAGCGTGCAAGCAGCAATGTTTTTATGGTCTACACTAGAGACTTGCATGGCAGCTATGAGGAAATCTGGAAAATGAATGATGTACGGCAAGGGGAATGGAACCTGGCAGAGGTTAACCTAAATGCATTATTCCCAGTAGAGGTAAGGCTGGTGTTATGCATCGATATTATTTAAATCGTTTTGCTTCAGCAGTTTAATGTAGGAAAGGTGAAATTAATGTTTTCAGAAAAATACTATGCAGATATGATATGCTGGTTAATAGATATTGTACACTGTTTTACCAGTACTGCTTCTTCATTTCTATCATGGCAATTTCTGCCCCACAATTGGTAGATTACCAATCAAGCAAATGAGAACTTTCTACTAGACAAAAGAAAATAGAAACCTAGAAAAGTGACAGCAGAAAAAGACTGAGTGGTCCATCGAGTCTGCCTGCTTTTTTTTTTATTTCTGTTAACTTTCTTGTTTGAGTATAGGTCTATGCTTGTCCCAAGCATGTTTGAAGCTATTTACTGTTGACTGGCTCGCTACCTCTGCTGGAAGTTTATTCCAAGCATCAACTACTCTTTCAGTAAAATAGTACTGAAAGAGATTAGTTTTGAATTCTCCTCCAGTTAGTTTAAGGTCATGTCCCCGTGTTCATGATTTTGGTTTCGGGTTGAAAATACTGCCCTCCTGAACCTTATTCACCCCCTTGATGTATTTAAAAGTTTCAGTCATGTCTCCCCTTTCCCTTCTTTCCTCCAGACAGTACATGTTAAGTTCTTGAAGTCTTGCAACTGGTGTTGTATACTGTAGTTGATTTCCATGGACGTGCTTCCTTCTTCTAATTTGTATGCATGAGCCTCTTTGATTTTAAAGGATAACTTCACTTTAAGTTCTGTCACTGAAGTTGATATTGACATTGCAGTCTGAACAAAAAATTGGGACTTTGCACCTGAATGAAGAGATCATCGAGCTCTTGGCAGACAGGAGGTGGGCTGTGCATTCAACCTACTGCAGAGCCTATATGCCAAAAGCTTCCTCCAGCAATTGCTTCATCATCACAGTACATTATGAGCAGATGTCCAGTGAGTACAAGCCAGAGAAGATGGTACAAAGGCACATCTTCTAATAAGGTACACAGTCCCATTTAGTCCTAGAAGGATAACAAAAGCCAAATTATTGCCAACGAAAGTGAAGGCATCTGTACACCCTCACCTTGTAAAACAACCCATTCAGTTTAAATTAGAAATGAAAGGAAAAGCATTTGTGTAAAGATATAAAAAACAATATAAATACCTTTCCCTCTTTTTTTTATTGCCTCTGTTCTCAGCTGCATAAAAGCTGTGGGGGGGGGGGGGGGGGAGAAACGGGAGTGTGTGTGTGTGTGTGTGGGGGGGGGGGGGTCAGGACAAAGCTGATCATTGGAGGAGAGCACACTGAGATACCAACATAGATAGAGAACTAGCCATGCTGTGCTCTCCTGCCTAGTGTGGTCAGTTTTTAATACGAAAGTAGAGGGACTAGCAGGCACCCCAGGGATTTCAGACAAAGGAAGCAATACAAAAAGAACAAGATACTTTTTCATACAAGTATGTGGTACAGCAGGTACATACATACACTCACCAGCCTCTTTATTAGGTACACCTGTTCAATTACTTAGAAATTGCTAATCAGCCAATCATATGGCATAAACTCAATGCATTTAGGTATCTAGACATGGTGAAGATGACTTGCTGAAATTCAAACCGAGCATCAGAATGGGGAAGAAAGGGGATTTAAGTGACTTTGAACGTGACATGATTGTTGGTGCCAGACGGGCTGGTCTGAGTATTTAAAAAATTGCTGATCTACTGGGATTTTCATGTACAACCATCTCTAGGGTTTACAGAGATTGGTCCAAACAAGAGAAAATATCCAATGAGTGGCAGTAGTGTGGACGAAAATGCCTTGATGATGTCAGAGGTCAGAGGAAAATGGGCAGACTAGTTTGAGATGATAGACAGGCAAGAGTAACTCAAATAACCGCTTGTTACAACCAAGGTTTAAAGAACACCATCTATGAACGCACAACATGTCGAACCTTGAAGCAGATGTGCTACAACAGCAGAAAACCACACCGGGTGCCACTCCTGTCAGCTAAGGACAGGAGACGGAGGCTACAATTCACACAGGATCGCTAAAACTGGATAACAGAAGATTCGAAAAAATGTTATCTGGCCTGATAAGTCTGGATTTCAGCTACTACATTCAGATGGTAGGGCCAGAATTTGGCATAAACAACATGAAAGCATGGATCCATCCTGCCTTGTAAGATGGTTCAGGTCTCAACTGTTCAGGCTGGTGGTGGTGGTGTAATGGTGTGGGGGATATTTTCTTGGCGCACTTTGGGCCCTTTAATACCAGTTGAGCATCGTTTCAACTCCACAGCCTACGTGAGTATTGTTGCTGACCATGTCCATCCCTTTATAACAACAGTGTACCCATCTTCTGATGGCTACTTCCAGCAGGATAATGCACAATGTAACAAAGCTCAAATAATCTCAAACTGGTTTCTTGAACATGACAATGAGTTCACTGTACTCCAATGGCCTCCGCAGTCACCAAATCTCAATTCAATAGAGCACCTTTGGGAAGTGGTGGAACGAGAGATTTGTATCACAGATGTGAAGCCGACAAATCTTCAGCTATCATGCCAATATGGACCAAAATCTCTGAGGAATGTTTCCAACACCTTGTTGAATCTATGCCATGAAGAATTAAGGCAGTTCTGACGGCAAAAAAGGGTCCAACCTGGACGAGGTGTACCTATAAAAGTGGCTGGTGAGTGTATATCAGGAATATGAAATATTGGGTTTACATATTCTTTAATTCATTCAGTCTGTCAGAGGTTCTGCTTCATTCTTTTGAATGCAGAACAACTTATAATAAAGATGGGTAAAAATAATAATTATGTTTTTATATTAAATGCTTCCCTACCTGTGTAATATTAGTTTTTTTTGTTCCCCACAATGATTAATTTGTAATTTATATTTGCATTCAGATTAAACAAAAATGATTTACTGACAGCGTTTAAAAATATTATCTTTTTTTTATCTCGTTCCTTTCACTTCAGGTTGTATTTGAAGTTGCATTTAATGGCATCCAAGCAGGCTATGTTGCTGTAGATGATATTTCATTTTCCTCAGAATTCTGTAATGGTGAACAAGGTATAAATATTTTCATTATGCTTATTTTTTTACATAAATTGTTAAACTCCCTTTTCAAACCTATTTTAAAATATCTGCTAATGCAGCCAGTCACATGACTGTGAGCCATTGCATCAGGACTCTGATGGGCCCTTTCACACTTCTGGGCCATGCAGTAACAGGCTTTTATGATGCATGTTATTAAATATGTTTCCCATGAGCTTATGTGGTCTTTTGAATAGTGTTTATTGACAGATCCAAAAGTTTTAAATACCTGTTAGCTCACCCCATTTGCTCATGCATTGCACAATGTGGTGGCAGTACATTCCCAAAAAGAGATTTCGGGATCATGGTTCTCTGCATACACACAAAAATAAAGTATATACACATTCTTGTGCTTTAGCCATTCATTCCAAAAGACATAAAGCTGAAATAGTGAAGATTTTGAAAAAAAAAAATCATGTTTTGCTTTGTTTTTGTTATAAAACTTTGCAAATAAATAATATTTAATTAATAAATTTAGGCTAAATTGTATTCTGCTACATTTGTGGAGTAAAAATAACCCAAAATCGTGTATATTATTTAGTCTGTGTGAAAGCTATAGAGTCTACAAACTATGGGATATATATTTGAAAATTGATCATTTGAGACCCTAAAATGCTGGATGCTAGTATGGTGTATGGCAGTGATCAGGAAGCTGGTATGGGTTATGGCGGTGATCAGGATGTTAGCATGAGGTATGGCGGTAATTGGGATGCTGGTATGGCAGTGATCAGGACACTGGTAAGGGGTATGGGGTGATCAGGAAGCTGGTACGGGGTATGATGGTGATCAGAAGGCTGGTATGGGGTATGATGGTGATTAGGATGCTAGTATGAAGTATGGCGGTGATTCAAAAACTGATATGGAGTATGATGATGAACAGGACACTGATATGGGGTATGGTGGTGATCAGGATGCTGGTTTGGGGTATGGCAGTGATCAGGGTGCTGGTATGGCATATGGTGGTGATTAGGGCATTGGAATGGGGTATGGTGGTAATCAGGATGCTGTTATGGCGGTGATTAGGACATTGGTATGGTGTATGGAAATTAGATTGTGTGCACTTGGGACAGGTTATAGGGCTGGCTGTTTTGTTTATTATTGAATTCTATGGGCAGTAATCAGGGACACAAGGGCACTAAACTGGGACACCAGTGAGGCTTGCATGAGAGTACTAGGCAAAGAGCACAGCAGGGTTGATTTACCAAAACTGGCGAGCGCAGCTGTTCATGGTATCCAATCAGCTTCTAACTTCAGCTTGTTGAATTAGGCTTGGACAAAAAAACTGGAAGCTGATTGGTTTCTATTCAGAGCTACATCAGATTTTGCACTCTCCAGTTTTAGCAAATCAATTCCAGTGAGACCACAGAGTGGTCAGTTCCCTAGCTGTGCTGGGAACTCGTCCAAACATCAGACTTGTCCTGACACTCCCCCATTCACAGTCATTCACTGGGAAGACTAGTGTCCTGCTGTTTCTCCTTCCCCAGCTCTCTATGCAGCTGAGAACAGAGGGCATGTGAATACTAAGACTCAAGCAGGAAAAAAAGCTACTGTCTAAATTGTTTTGATTGAGGGGGTTGATGAGGACAAAAATTAGTACAATGGTGACTTTTTTTTATAGGTTTGTGATTACTAAAAATATCAATGACATTGGGGTTTATTTACTAAAGTTGGATAGTGCAAACTCAGGCTCACTTCTGCATAGAAATCAATCAGCTTCCAGGTTTTATTGCCAAAGCTTAAGTGAACAAAGCTGAGGTTAGAAGCTAATTGGTTGCTATGTAGACGTAAGCCTGATTTTACATTCTCCAGATTCAATAAATAAAACCCATTGTGTTCACTTTGTGAGCTTTTGATGCTTGCGTAGTAAATGTTAATGTCAACCAGATCATTGGGCATCATTGTTGTGACCTCAAGACTGAATATATATATATATATATATATATATATATATATATATATACACACACACACGTACACACTGTATGTGTTTGTGTATGTATATATAAATATATATAAATATATATATATATATATATATATATATATATACACACAGGTGAAACTAAAAAAATTAGAATATCGTGCAAAAGTTCATTTATTTCAGTAATGCAACTTAAAAGGTGAAACTTATATATGAGATAGACTCATTACATGCAAAGCAAGATAGTTCAAACCGTGATTTGTCATAATTGTGATGATTATGGCTTACAGCTCATGAAAACCCCAAATCCACAATCTCAGAAAATTAGAATATTGTGAAAAGGTGCAATATTCTAGGCTCAAAGTGTCCCACTCTAATCAGTTAATTAAGCCATAACACCTGCAAAGGGTTCCTGAGCCTTTAAATGGTCTCTCAGTCTGGTTCAGTAGGAATCACAATCATGGGAAAGACTGCTGAGAAGTTGGATGTTCCCAAAGTGCTGTATCAAAGCACATTAATAGAAAGTTATGTGGAAGGGAAAAGTGTGGAAGAAAAAGGTGCACAAGCAGCACGGATGACCGCAGCCTGGAGAAGATTGTCAGGAAAAGGCCATTCAAAAGTGTTGGGGACTTTCACAAGGAGTGGACTGAGGCTGGAGTCAGTGCATCAAGAGCCACCACACACAGACGGATCCTAGACATGGGCTTCAAATGCCGTATTCCTCTTGTCAAGCCGCTCCTGAACAACAAACAACGTCAGTAGCATCTTAGCTGGGCTAAAGAAAAACAGACCTGGTCTGTTGCTCAGTGGTCCAAAGTCCTCTTTTCTGATTAGAGCAACTTTTGCATCTCATTTGGAAACCAAGGACCCAGAGTATTGAGGAAGAATGGAGAGGCACACCCTGCAAGATGCTTGAAGTCCAGTGTGAAGTTTCCACAGTCTGTGTTGATTTCGGGGGCCATGTCATCTGCTGGTGTTGGTCCACTGTGCTTCATTAAGTCCAGGGTCAACACAGCAGTCTACCAGGAGATTTTGAAGTACTTCCTGTTTCCTTCCGCCGACAAGCTTTATGGGGATGCTGTCTTTATTTTCCAGCAGGACTTGGCACCTGTCCACACTGCCAAAAGCACCAAAACCTGATTCAATGACCGTAGGATTACTGTGCTTGATTGGCCAGCAAACTCGCCTGACCTGAACCCCATAGAGAATCTATGGGGCATTGCCAAGAGAAAGATGAGAGACATGAGACCGAACAATGCAGAAGAGCTGAAGGCCGCTATTGAAGCATCCTGGTCTTCCATAACACCTCAGCAGTGCCACAGGCTGATAGCTTCCATGCCACGCCACATTGAGGCGGTAATTGCTGCAAAAGGGGCCCAAACCAAGTACTGAGTACATATGCATGCTTATACTTTTCATAGGTCTGATACTGTTCTATGTACAATCCTTGTTTTATTGATTGCATGTAATATTCTAATTTTCTGAGATTGTGGATTTGGGGTTTTCATGAGCTGTAAGCCATAATCATCACAATTATGACAAATCATGGCTTGAACTATCTTGCTTTGCATGTAATGAATCTATCTCATATATTAGTTTCACCTTTTAAGTTGCATTACTGAAATAAATTAACTTTTGCACGATATTCTAATTTTTGAGTTTCACCTGTGTATATATATATCTTTTTAAGCCTGCTCTGGTCCAGTCACATGTTCTGCAGCTCTGGCTCCCCTGTGTCAGTCAGTGGCTGCTGCTGCAGATGAGAGGAGGGCGAGTCGACAACTAAGACATGGGATCCTATGGGTGATGTCACCACTCCCTGGAATTCTCCACATTGCTCAAGCACCCTCTCCCCTGCAGCTGTCATTCACTGATACAGGGGATCACTTGGCTGGACCAGAGAAGGCTGAAAATAGGTAAGTGAACACATCTTTCTTACACAGCTTAGGCAGCATAGGTTTTAGGAAGGGAAAGGGGGGACATAACATTAGACAGGAATTCCATGTTAATGAGGGTTCTGGATCTGGTCAGAGGTGACCATATCCAGACCCTCCATGCAGCTGTGCAGCAACAGACCACTTTTATTAGTGATCTATTGCTGGCTGCAATAAGCCTGCAGGGAAATACTGATGAAAACTGCAACAGTTCTGCTTGAGGCTTTTCACTGTCAGGAAGGTACCATGATGTCACTAAACTCCTGATATAAACACATTGCGGAGGCGATGTGCCTACATTCCCTTCTACAGCTTACTCCTACCGAGTGAACCGTAAAAGGATCGGAAGCCTGGGAGCTTTCTGTTTCAGCTGTTGTGCTTAGTGCTAGACTCAGTCTGTCACTGGCATACAGAGGATCCATCACTAGAAACCATCAGAACTTGAGAACTGTTGACTCAATGTGCCAATTTAAAATGGCGCTAGGCCAAACAGCCACTGACCCTGTGCCATTTTAAAACAGCACCTGGAACTCAAATGGTTAAAAAAAACTCTGCAGTACCATCATATTTACTGTATTGTTAATCAGATAGCACTTTTTTTATTTTTCTTTTGGAAAGGATAGGGAAGGATTTGAACCTTTTTTGATTTTTACGCAACCCATGCGTAAATTTGGCCTCACTTTCTATTTGATTATTGAATCAGGAAATTAGCAAAATCTCTTGAAATAGAGAACAGATAAAATAAAGCAGCTTTTAAAGTAAATTTGGGAATGGTGAAATCTATCAGGCTTTTTTTGCTCTCTATATCTCCATTGGGAAACCCTCCTCAATTCCTGAGTGGTCACCAGGACAGGAAGTAAAGTGAAATCTCACCAAAAGGAATGGATGGAGGATTAGATTGGATTCCCATCCCTACTCAAACCAAAACAAAAAAATGTTGGCAGCGGGGCTGTAAGTTTAGTAAGTGTTGGACAAATGTTATCCAGATTCAGAAATAGAAAGTATATTTCCCATTGTTACCAGTTATAACTGGGCATTTAGCTGTTTGTTATTACTATATATAGAATTATTTGAGAGGCTCTCTTACTGCATCTATAAAGCTATTTCGCATTTGTGTCTATTAGATTTTGGCAAGTACTTGTACATTTGGCTTGTAAAGCAGCTGATCTCATTGTTTGGTAATGGTGACAGCCGGATCCATTAATGTTTCTTTTTTCCATAACAGCTTGGTACGGCTGAGAACATATCCTATTTGCTTTATTGGAGTTTTATTAACTATCATCCTTTATCTGCTAAGAGACCATGTAAATTAACAGAGCACTGTTGAATTTGTCATTGATTCTCTACTAAGCTTTGTGTAAATAAAATGTTATAAAAGCAGATTCTGGATGAGGTATGCCTATGGTTGTGTAGTTAAACAGCATATCTCCATAGATATTGTACTCCTGTATGCCACAATGTCACTGAAAAAGTACCCTGTGCTTTGTGATTGACATCAGAGATGACAAGCTGAAAGGTCTTCTGACTATAATTATGGCTCAACATTACATACTTATTAGCATCCAATTAATTAAAAATGTCTGAGCCATGGTTCACACTGATGTAATTTGAACGTTCACATTGCATGACAAATCGCAGCCAATGATCGGCAATGGAATCTTTCTAATCAGTGCAACTCAAACTTCATCGCACCGCTTGGAAAAATAGTTCCTGCACTACTTTTGCTGATTTGGGGTGAGACTTGCATAGACATCTGTGCATGAAGTTGTACAGATATCTGTTTATTTATTTCAGGTACTTATATAGTGCCATCAATTTTATGCAGTGCTTTACACACATATATATATATATATATATATATATATATATATATATATAGTACATTCATATCAGTCCCTAACCCTCAAGGGGTGTACAATTTAAGGTCCCTCACTACCACTCATACATACACGTACACGGGCCAATTTAGACAGGAACCAATTAACCTACCAGCATGTCTTTGGAGTGTGGGAGGGAACTGGAGTACTTGGAGGAAACCCATGCAGGCACAGGGAGAACATGCAAACTCCAGGCAGGTGGTGCTAACAACCCTAGTACTGCCAGGCAGAAGTGCTAACCATTTAGCCACTCTGCTGCCGCATGTCTATGAATTTGCACCGAAGTTGCACTACCATCTGACTTTGAAATCGTGCACCTTGAAGTGAAGTCACACGATTTCAGAGTTGGATCCAGTGTGAACCAGGCCAATGGAAAAAGGACAGGAGATGCACTTTATTACTGAGCATACTGCATCCAAGTTAACAGTTCAGTCTTGACAACAATTGCAGTCTTTTTACTATATAAGATTTGCATGTACAGTAAATGTGAACAGCATAATATAAATAAGCTTACCAGGGTGTGTTAATACTAAAGCAGGGTATATCTACATTGGTTTTTTTTATGTTCAACAAGTGGGTTAAAAAAAAAAAAAAAAGCTCATAGATCCCTGCATCAACACAAATGATGTGGATGCAATGATCTCTCCGACTGCACTGTTTGTATTCTGGCAGTGGGGGCTCCTCCCCCTTTCCCATCAGAATACACAGATCAGAGCTTCGGTCATTGGCTGAAAACTATGATCAAATGCTGGTTATCCGAAAGCTGGATGTTAGAATCTGCTGATCCATCCAAATTTACTGAGCTTTAAAAAACCTGTGTTTGTGTATAGTATGTAATTATATATTTACATAGGTGAAGAAATATTTCTCATTATATATGGAGGCTACATCCTGTGAAATAATGAGGCATAATGAGTGTGCCTTACTGAACCTAAATTTATCTGCAAACAAGTTCTGCTGGGCAATAAACTACCTGCAGACTCTGATGATGCAAAATGCCCATAGTGTCCATGTGTAGCCTGAAAGCATGGCTTAGGTGAAATAACAGAGCTGGGGATCAGCATCCTAAAATGTATGTAAATTCTATCAAATAACTTATTTTATTTGCTCCCTTTGATCTCATAAATATACAATTGAAAGTGTTTTGTTATATTGTTTGATAATTGCAAAAAAATCTGTTGATTCTGTCAGAAATCCTGTGCTCCCTGTCTCTGCTGACTGTTATCACTTCATTGTTCCTAGGGTTCTTGGTGAACCACAGAACATATCCTTGAACACATTTGTTTCATTTTAGTTTCATTCATTAAGTAAATAATTTTGCTCTGTCATAATCATTGTTAGAATGATTTATTTTCAGAACAATTCATCATTGCAGGGGAGTATATATGCATTGATCCAAATCGATTTGAATTTTTGGAAGTTCTATTATTCTTTTGTTATTTTGGAAGATTGGCTATATTCGTTTTAACATAATGAATGAATACATATTCATTCATTATTGTTATTAAGTTGAATTTGTTTTCCCATTCCCAAAGGACTGTTTCTTGGGCCAGGCACACAAATTAAATGAATGGTCTCTCAAGTTCAAACCTAATACAAAAAGAATCTTATTGGAATATTCACGCTACGCTTACTAAAAATAAAAAATGAATCAATCAATTTGGATCATTCATTATGTCAATATTTCGGATGCTTCAAACGTTAATAAAAGGCCTTAACTATCGCATCATGTTATCCGAATGAAACAAATTATTAAAAATGAATTTGTTGTTTTGTTATAGTTTATTTTGGATTAGATAAAATTCATTACTATTGTGATCATGCAAATTTGTCCCAATTTTGATATGTATTGAAACAAATCACACATGTCTAGAGAATAAAAGGAGGAGGTTTTTTGTTGTCAAAAGACACTTCTTGTCCTAGGGCAACAATGCTGCACTTCCATAAGTACATTCAAGTGGAACTACACTGCATCTGAGCACCACAAATTCAAAACCTATGTAATTCATTTTTAATATTCAAAGCATACTCACCCATCCATCCATGTCACCATGCTTTATTGTGCTGAGAAATCACTTTAAAAACACCTCACTAGCATTTCTGGCCGCAGCCATCTGAAGTAAGGGCAGATGATTCATGTAGCATTTACTTCCTGGAATCCATCTTCCCTTTGCTCAGGCAGGAGGGTGTGCTTAGCTGAGAAAACCCCTACTCCCCTCCCGAAGAATCCTGGGATGTATGACATCATTTGCCTAGGCCTTGAAACCAGGAAGTAACTGAAGAAATGTAAAAAAAGTTAAACAAGTAAATATAATATACTTTTCTATTTACTAATGGTAATATAAGGATTATAAATAGTCAATGTGGATTGAGAGAGTGAAGTCCCACTTTAAAGATCATTGTGGGCACTGTTACACCAGAACAGGAAGAGTATTTCTGGCAGGATCAAGAGATGAACATTTAGGAAGAAAGCCTGGAAAAAAATGAATTTGGCCATCACATTTAACCACTTCAATACCGGGCACTATTACCCCATTCCTGCCCAGGCCAATTTTCAGGTTTCAGCGCTCTCACACTTTGAATGACAATTGCACGGTCATGCAACACTGTACCCAAAATACATTTTTATAATTTTCTTCACACAACTAGAGCTTTCTTTTGGTGGTATTTAATCACTACTGGGGTTTTTATTTTTTGCTAAATTAACAATAAATTTTGAAAAAAAAAAACATGTTTCTTTTTTTCTGTTATAAAAGTTTGCAAATAAATAATTGTTCTTCATAAATTTAGGCCAAGATGTATTCTGCTGCATGTCTTTGGTGAAAATAACCCAAATCAGTATTTATTATTTAGTTTGTAGGAAAGTTAGAGTTCGCAAACTATGGTATATATCTGGAAATTAATCAATCCTGAAGTACTGACAGCCAATCTAATTTCTTGAGGCCTAAAAATGTCAGAACAATACAGATATCTCCCAAATGACCCCTTTTTGCAAAGTAGACAGTCCAACGTATTTCATAAGAGGCATGGCGAGTTTTTTTGAAGTTGTAATTTTTTTGTCATAATGTTTTAAAAATTAACACAATTTCATAATTTTATTTTTTACATACATACCTGTGCTATACAGCATCATCATATAACTGGTGTGGTGGAGATCAGGGACATTGACTGGTGATAGTATGCAAAAAAATAAATTGATCATTTTTTTTATTTTTTTTAATTTGTTTATTGTTTATAAAAAATTTTTCTCTTTTTTTAAGATTTTTATTTTCACATTACACTATGACCAAAGTAGTATAATGTTACCATAGTAACATTGTACTACTTTGGGGAAGTGATCAGTATTTTATTCTTACACAATTTGATTGCGGATAGCAAAGAATTTCTTTGCTATAAACAAGCATTTAACTGAATGAAATCGATTCATTCGGGTTTTTTTGTTGCGATTAGCTGTGATTGGCCACAGCTAATCACATGACACAGATGGGCTGTGATTGGCCCAGCCTGTGCATGTGATCACTGTGACCATTCACAGCTAGACACACTTGTATACAATGGATGGCATGAAAGGAAGCCATCCATTGTATATAACTGTCATGTGACCTGCTGTGATTGGTCATAGCAGGTCACATGATACCAGGGGAGGACTGACCATTTGGAAACTAGGGCACTGCCCGAGGGCCCGGGATCAGTAGGGGGCCCCATGAGATGCCCCTGGTACATTTTTCATAGGCTTTTTTGAGTTTGGGCAAGGACACAGGGGCCCCATGATCCCCTATTGTCCAGGGGCCCCATGACTTGTCAGTCCGCCCCTGCATGGTACTGGCAATGAGGTCGGTACACAGATCTGTCATCGGCCGTGTCTGAGGTACACAGCCCGTGACAGATTTTGAAACAGCGCGGCCCTGCCAGAGCACGCATGGCGCAATCTGGGAAGGACGTCATATGACGCCCTCCTGGAGAAACGAGAGGTTCGCTCGGCCATCATATTACTATAGGCCGGGCGGGAAGTAGTTAAGGATAGGTAACCTGCAAGATATTACATTTTTTACATTGGATTTAGATACACTTTAATATTCATACCAAGGAAAATATGATTTGGTAATGGTGATGTTTGATGTTCAGTGCTCATCCTGTGTTCTCACAAGCATGGCCAATATATGGCTAATTTAAACTTTTTTATCTATTTTTTTCAGTTACATAAAACTATCCTTCATCATTATTGACACATATAAACATACAAGATGGTTATTACCTCTTCTTTACAATTTGCAGGGTTAATAGGCCAGGGCAAAGCTGGGATAAGCTGACTGCAGTCACCTACTGTATCTACATTTAAATTTATTGTAGTCAGTTCTGCTACAAATACAATTCAAATTAGTTGCTTTGGGCTTAACCACTCAGCATACTGCTTTATCTTCTTACCTAAACCTGTTTGTATGAGGCATGCTATGGTTAAAACCTATGTGGCAATAATATCAGGGAGAAGGAATATTGCTGAGCTGGAAACTACAATGATGTCATTTTAGAAATAAATGCATAATCTCTTAGGTATTCTTTTTTCTTACTCATGCTGGGTAAAGATTTATTAAATGATTCCCGGATACATATTGCACTCAGCTCTCCTTTGATGTTATGCTTTTTTGTTTTACAGCATGAAGAACAATGTGCTCTCCATTGTATGAACATTACATATCAGAAACACGTGCAATGCCAAAATAAGTGCTGACCTCAACCATTTTCTCTCCTGTCTTATTCTGTTAACATAGATGGTGACCACCTGTTCCAGATCTATAATTCTTTCCTTCATACCATGTCTAAGGTGTTTTTTTTGTTTTTTTTTCAGACACTGTATTCAATGCACATGAAGCTGGATGTGATTTTGAGAATGATCTTTGCACGTTCCACCTAGATAATAAAGATGGATGGAGTAGAGTGAAAGTGAAGCCCAATATCTACAGAATGGGAGACCATACAACCGGCCTGGGTACATTATGAAAAGCACGTTCAGCGAGTAAAGTGATCCATTCATTGGGCTTTATTGTGATGACCGTCTTTTCATTCCTATTTGTTTGTGACATTGTTTCCACTTCTGCACAACTACAAGGGCCAGTGTTAATGGGCTTTAATGGGTAAATGCAGTTTGATTTTGATGTTGGTTTGAGATGCTTCTCAGACCATTCAGAATTCATTGCAGGTGCAATTGACTTGCTATATGCTTTCCTTCCTATAGGCTTGACTGGGGAGGAAAGCAGTTGTGAGGTGAACAGAAGCCAATGAACGCTGTTCCTAAATGCTTTATATGGATACAAAATTGAAAATACTATAATAATATGTCAAGAGGCATAAATTATTGGGTCCCATGGCAAAATTATGGGAAGGCAACTACACTACAGAAACCTGTGATATGTTTGGGTATTAGAACAAAATCCATTGTATGTAATACTTAATAATAAGTCTCCCAACATTTAGTACAGGTTTACCTAAAATTAAGCTCCAGGATGGCTTGCTCAGCACTACATAGCAACTCTTTAAAAAGTTCTCATTCCTGAAATTGGCCCCTGACACAAGTGTGGCCTAAATGCCATTCACCTAAATGGGAAACGCCTTTAAACAGCTTTGTAAGCTGTATATAGGCTTTCCATTTACATGAATAGAGTTTGAGCTGTGCCTAAACCAGAGGTGGGTGCTATGCACTTAAACTGCACTTGTCTGTTAAAGGATTACTCAACTCTGAGGTGAATTTTGCCAAGTGACCACCACTTTATGTGCCAGAAATATAGATCCAGACAAAATAAATGTTAGCTGTTTCATTATGTTTTGATCCTAAAGATTTCCCATTTGCTTGTACTAGCATGCAGTCAGGCAGAACTTGAAACTAAGACAATTATTTCTCCTTTTTGCCTTTTGTATTGTGCTGTGTTATTTGTATGCATAACCTCTCAATAACTTTATGAGAGCTTTGCAAGTAATGCTGGAACTGCTCTGTGTTTGCATGCATCTTTGCTTTGATGGCCACCACTAGAAGGTACTTTTTGGAGACAAGTGCATTGAGCTCAAGCAGCACCCAATACACAAAATTATTTCAGTAGCGGTAACCAACTGTATTGGATTTTTTTCTAGCGTCTATTATGAAAAGTAAAAATATAAACTTTTTAGTGAAAGTACAGTTTTTTATTTTTATTTTTTTTATTAATGGTTTTTTTTACATGTTTCCTAATAAAGCCACATTCCATACAAACATTTAAAAAGCTGCCCCTGGCACATTTTCAAGCTAGCCAGCAAAAAAACACCCCAAAAACAAACACCTTTAAGTAATTTGTTTCAGCAACTGTTACCATAGTTAGGGACCACATTTATCAGAGGTGCTAGATAACCCCATTTGTATGTCCTGAGAAAAAGGACACAACTATAGTGGAAAGAAACTTGATTGAAGTCTACAAGGAAAAATACTGTGCAGTTAGAAGGCTAAAGAATTGGAATTTTTTCTTTATTCTGAAAAAAAAGCCTCCAACACCCTTGGACACTTCTGATTTTCAGTGTCCCTCAGTGATGATGAAGAAACATGTATTTAGGTGTGTGTTTGGTGTTCCATATTAAAACAAATTACCAATGATTCTGAATGACCAGTCATTGCTGGATCAGCAGATAGGTCAACTAAAACCATAATTCAATTCAATGACAGTAACACATTTACAAACCATTTAGATTATCAGTAGCCAATTTACTTTTTTTAAATAATAAACAGCTTAGCTTCTTGGGTCCTAAAGAGACAGACCACAACTAACATTTAAGTAACTGGCAAAAACAGTCTACTGCAGGGGCGGACTGACCATTTGGAAACTTGGGCACTGCCCAAGGGCCCGGGGTCAGTAGGAGGCACCATGAGATGCCCCTGGTACCTTTTCTTCATAGGATTTTTTGAGTTTGGGCAAGGACACCAGGGCCCCATGATCTCCTATTGCCCGGGGGCCCCATGACTTGTCAGTCCACCCCTGGTCTACTGTAAATCTACTTGCAACCTCTATCTGTTGGGGACTTTGCTCATGCTTCCTGTTCTCCAATTGGAAGAGTCTGTTTTTACAAAATTTTCCATAATGTATAGTAAATGGAAATTTTCAACAGGCATCTTGCATTATATATATGATACGCAGTATAATTAAGAACCCAGGCAGAGATTTTAACATCTTCTCTATGAGATACAGGTGGCAATTCTACCAAATACAATCTTAGTTTTTAGTAAAATGGGGTCAATTCATTAAGAGATGAATACTGCATGAATTTTTAAACTTAAAATAACTCATGCGTTATTTATCTCAAAAGCAGTCAATCCACTAAAAAACTTATTTTTTACAGAATGTGTTAAATATTTATGTTTTGCAATATTTATCACTTAAATTTAGCGTTATTGTTAGCGTTGTTTTTTCATAAATTTTTTTTACATGCTCACACTACATCAGAAGAGCACCAGAGAAGATAGTTCTGTAAATAAATGCACAAAGACATACTGTATTGTATTGTAAACCGTGAAAACATTTTAGTGTGCTCTCAATCATAGAACGATCTCCCTCTGGTGAAATGTTACAATTTATTTTCCTTCATAAACTCAGGACAGAACATTTCCACACTGATACATTGTTTACTTTTAATTTACTGGCCAATGCAGCGTTCCCCTCATTGTTATTTTGTACATTACTAAAACCTGCTTACTGGCAGGTGACACATAACAAATGTGTGTGTTCTTTAGTGAATTTAGCTTTTACGATTTATCTTTTTTTTTTCTGTGGTATTTACCTCACATTCGATGTTGTACTTTGATGAATTGACACTTTTATTATCTCATACGATATTTATGAAAAATGGGTGACGTGACTATCAAATCGCATGCAGAATCCTTTGGTGAATTCACCCCAATGACCCTGTTAATCCAATTGTAAAATGCTTGTGATACTGTTTTGAACTGCAATCAGTTATTTTGAGATTCTGTCAAAATATCATTGTACACTGTGTTCAGTGCATTATATCTATTATTTATTGAATTAATCATTATTAGATGTGTTTACTGAGTGTGCATTTTACAGGTTATTTCGTGCTGGCTAATACAAGATTTACTTCTCAGTCTGGTTATTTGGGACGTCTTTATGGCCCTTCTTTGCCAGGAAACATGCAGTATTGTCTAAGATTTTTCTACACACTCTATGGATTTTCTAAGATGAGTGACTCCTTGGCTGTGTACATCTTTGAAGAAAACCATGTGGTTCAAGAAAAAATTTGGTCTGTTCAGGAGTCACCTAAAGGAGTTTGGCAACAAGCTGAAATTAGCATAAATAAGCCCATGACTTGCCAGGTACAGAATGTGTACATAGTGGTTAAATGAGCATTTTCTCATATATTGCACTAGCTGTTTCCTAAATATCACTAGCACTAGGTATTTTCTAAAAATACCAGAAACATTACCTGGTTAAAGCCATTCTTGCCTAAAGTTTGCAAAGAAACAATGATCCGCGCTTTAATGTATGGCTTTGCCTTAATGCCAAAGGGCACAGTGACAGCTGGGTCTGACAGGAAGCAGCTGACACTTTTCAAGACTGCTTGGTGACAGACACAGTTGTCACTGACAGCTCTAGTCCCATTAATGATTGAGAACCAATCAGAGTGTCAGCTATGACATAGTGATTAAATGCAGGCAGAATTCTCTATTCACAAAATAAACCTTTCGCATGCAAATGGCACTGTAGATGCCACGTAGCAAAACATTATTTTGGGTAAATATTTTTAATTTATGCATCCAGTAGGTGGAACTCTAGGTTCTGATAATGATTTAACCTTAACGTGGCTGCTGAAAAATGTATTTTGTTTACAGAGCTCAATAGCAAAAGCTGAAATTTACATGTATATGTGAATGAGCCAGAGCAGTGATCTGTCCCCCTTCTTTCACCCTTTTTCAGATGACTCTGTGTGAAGCAACTTCTGTTGTACTCACTCTTTAGAAAACCAATGATGCTGTGTAATGAGTGCACCCTGCATTAAATGTTTGTAAAATAAAAATTGTATAAAACCAGTAAAACTAATATATAAAACATCACCTTAATACAGTATAAACCTAAACAAAACTACCCCAAACTATCAAATTATGCTTTTAAGAACTGAAATAGTTGGCTCTTTTGGAAAGCAGTAGTAGTCTCTTTACTGTTGCAGCTTTTCCCCAGGACTTTATGTTCTAACAGCAGCACCCTGTCAGTACCTGAACTGTCAGAATACACTGATCAGTGGCTGCAACCTCTAATTGCTAAACCTTATTCAGCCAACCACTACTGAACCAGTCAAATTTTGACTGGTTTATGGCTAACTTTAGGGAGGAAAGATTGGCTGCAATTGATTTTGTTTCAAATATGTGAACAGGTTGCCAGTGTTTTAAAGTGTAATTCCACTTTTGTTGAGAAAAATAAAAAATGTATCAAGTATCCATCCCTTAAGGTGTAGTTAGCCCTCAGGGAGTATATTTCCAAAAAAAATTTTGTTTTGCAGATGATGCTTTAAATGTTACTTGTATCTTAGTGCAGACATCTGAGAAAATCAGCGAGCCAATTACAGAGCAGAAACTACATTTCTGGCGTACATAACCCATCCAGGTTTTGGCGCTGTAAAGAAATCATCCTGTTTGCCATATTACATTGAATATCCTAAACAGAAAATGGCAGCAACTTCAGATTGAAATGGAATGGGGATTTGTAGCAATATTAAATTACAAGTTGGCTTGTGTAGCAATTTTATATGCTATATTATTCTATTTTACAAAAGAGTTCTCCTTTAACTGCCTCCCGCGCGATATAAGGAAATGACGGGCACAAGGTGGTTGTCTCGTTCTGGGAAGACGTCATATGATGTCCTCCCACTCTAACTGCATGTGCGCGGCTCCAGGAGCGCACAGCGGGGCGATCGGTGGTGTGCTGTGTCCCTCGGACATAGCGGATCACTGATCAACGGAAAGAGCCGAAGATGTTGGCTCAGTCATGTGACCAGCTGTGTCCAATCACAGCTGATCGTATGTAAATAGGGAAATGCCGATAACCTCACAGCTCGTGAGGAGAGGAGAGCCGGTAATCGGCATTCCTCAGAGGGGACATCTACTCTGATCATCAGGGCACTGATGATCAGTGTAGCCCCAGCAGTGCCACCTGTCAGTGCCCATCAATGCCAGCTGTCAGTGCTCATCAATGCCACCTGCCAGTGCCCATCAGTGCCTCATCAATGCCACATATCAGTGCCTACCAGTGCACATCAATGCCACATATGAGTGCCCATCTGAGCTGCCTTTCAGTGTCACCTGTCAGTGCTAGTCAGTGCCACCTATCAATGCCAGTCAGTGCCACCTATCAGTGCTTTCAATCAGTGCCACCTATCAGTGCCAGTCAGTGCTGCCTATCATTGCCCGTCAGTGCCACCTATCAGTGCCACCTATCAGTGCCATGTATGAGTGCTACCCTTTCAGTGCCCATCAGTGATTCCTGTCAATGCCCATCAGTGCCACCTACCAGTGCCTCCTCATCAGTGCCCATCAGTGCTGCCTATCAGTACCCATCACTGCAGCCTCATTAGCGCACATCAGTGAAGGAGAAAAATCACTTATTTACAAAATTTTATAACAAAAACTAAGAAAAAAACATTATTGTTTTCAAAATTTTCAGTTGTTTTGGTTTGTTTAGCAAAGAATAAAAAACCCAGAGGTGATTAAATACAACCAAAAGAATGCTTTATCTGTCTCAAAAAAAGTATATTTATATATTATATTGTCATTCAAAGTGCGACAGCGCTGAAAGCTGAAAATTGGCCTGGGCAGGAAGGGGGTATAAGTGCCCTGTAGGCAAGTGGTTAAACTTGAGAATATTTTGATAAAGCTGTTTTAATTTTAGGAGTGGTTAATATAAACAGAGTTTAACTTTGAAATTAACTTTGAAATGTATTCATTTTTACATTAGCACATATTTTAATCTACTTAAAACAAAAATGATCAAGAAATAAAATCAAAACCAAAATCTCACATGCACAGTTATGTCATAGTAATCACAGTTATGTGCACTGTTTTTTTTGTTTTTTTTTTAGGTAGTGTTTGTAAGTTGGTGTAAAAGTTTTTGGGATTGTGGTCTTGCAGCACTTGATGACGTAACAGTGAGCATTGGAAACTGCCAAGTAGCAGGTAAAAAAACAACTGTACTGTAATATTAATACACAGAGTAACGATATTTGTAGCAGGTTGAAAACAAATGGACATTTTTACTCTTGTACTTCCTGATAAGTTTAGAAAAGAAGATAACAAAAATAAAATTAGCCACATATTAATGTATGCAGTTATTTATTGCTGATCTTGTGATTGATCTAATCATTTACTTATTTATGTGCATACTGCTATTTACTACAACCTGTGACATTATATTGGATCAATTTACCACTAACCAGTCTGATGTTTTCTTTTTGATACTGAACCTTAGTTGTGTGCAGGTTATCTATATTGTTACTCTCAATAGCAGTGCAGTATCCATTTGTTTAATCTAATGTGTTAGTGTTTGAGGTTGTTCTCAGATTTGAGGCAGAAGAACACAGAAGCGGCTACTGCGGGGCTAGTTCTACATAAGGGTTTATTACCACTTTAATATTGTGTAGCACTACCTCCACAGGAGCCATTAGTAGATTTGTCATTAGGAGTGGAGCTGGAGACCACCAGAATACCTTGACCAAGGAAGCTCCTGGTAGTATCTCAAAAAAGATACACACCGATTATGGTAGAACAAATGACCAGGCTGTATTAATGGCAACAATTCTAGGATTGAGCAGTAAATAAAGTGTATTGACACAGTGTCGATACAATGCTGAAAGGTACCCTTTACAGCATGGCCACCTATGTTCATCAGGACCAAGAGCATAAAGAATAGCCTTCAGACTGGGAGATTTCTCCCTAAGTGAGAAATGTAGGGATGAACAAGGAATCAATTGGCTAGCTCACTTTTTGGGCTCTCAGTTAGAAGAGTCTTAAGTTTAAGCATGAAAATCTGGTAGATTTCCTACTAACCAGTATTTCTAATAGGATAACTCTGGATATGACACTGTCTGAGAAATGGGTTCTTCTGCTGGCTTAGCTGGGGCCCTTTCCATTGGCGTGCAATGCAGGGTGCTGTAACTTGAGGAGGTACAGTGAGTAGGGTAGTTCTCTTTCTCAAGTCAGGACTGTAGGTGCAGTTCATTTTAAGCAATGAAGTTGTGAGCAAAGTTTACTTTAAAAGATGAGAGGTTGCAGACTGAGGTCACTTTAAGACACAAAGTTGTAGACTAAAGTCACTTTAGGATGCTAAGCTGTAGGCCTAAGTGCTTTGAGGTACAAAGCTGTGGGCAAAGTCACTTTAAAAGGGTGGATCCGGGAGTTTGATATACTTTACAGACTGTATCAATAAAGGCCACTGGTGTATTGATCACACAATAAAGGCTTATACAGAAGAATGTCTCCAAGAACCTGAGGATCTTGAATGAACACAGTCTGAAATGTAACTGACTCTGATGATGTGTGGGTCAGCTACCCTCTCACCCAATTCTAGGCAGCACCTAGCGAAAGATTATTATTTCTGTTATTTCTAAGCTATAGGATATTTTGTATTGCCTTTTTGATTATATATTAGTCATTGATTCAAGAATGTTTGTTTTATTTGTTAACATGGTAAGGGGCTCTCTTTATTCTTGACTATGTTTGCATTGACATATTGCAGATAAGATGCCTCCACTGCCTGGAAGATGTAACTTTGAAAGAGATGATTGTGGATTTCAACAGGAATGGCAAAGAAGGGGTATTTGGCACAGAAAACGAGGAGAAACACCAACATCTTACACTGGACCAAAGGGAGACCACACTTCTGGGGTAGGTGAGTTCTGCAGTTCTTATATAAAACAATTTACATGACAACTGTATTTTTTTGCAAAATTTACTTAGGTGATTAAATTGGAACTTTACCCATAACAACTTGATACAAAATAATGTTCTTCAGCAAGGAACATGCATTCCACATTAATAATTTTGCTACCACAATTAGTGTGCTCTGTAAATTGCCTCCAGCATTGTTTCTGTTTCTTCTCGCTGGAGGCTGCAATGTTGTTGAATATCAGAGCCCCTGTGTAGCAGTAAGTCTTTAGGCTGTCGGAATCAGCCTCCACAAATTCAGCACAGTGCCAAAAAATAGAGAGCAACTGAGCATGTACAGAGCAGGGTGAGACAGTGGATTTTAACCAGTATAGGCACTTATTTTTAATGTTTTACATATCTATACATACAAAAGGGGCCAGCCTGAAATGATCCACCAGGACTTAATTTTTGACTAAAGTTCCACTTTAAGGTCATATGCACATTGGGTTGGTTTTGCTGTTGTTTGAGAGGTCTTTATAGTGCATGTCAAAAAGACTAGTGCTGAGATAAGGTGGAGCATTACTAATGTCTATTGTGACTACATTTAGCAGTACACGCTGACCTTATCTTTTCTGAGTGCAAGTGACTTTCTTTGTGTACAGAAATGGAGGTATTCAGAAGTAAAACATTACAATTTTTGGCTATTGAAAGTTTGCAAATTATGTGATGATATTGTAGTGTTTGTGGTAACTAGGACCTTATATTTTCACTTTAAATACACACTAGACTGCAGTGCATAGATGTTACCCAGCTACACAGGCTTTGAAATCCATGTTCATGCAATGAAATTCATGTGTTTTACTTCAGGAAAAGTGTGAATAGGTCCTAAATGTCCACAAGTTCTCAGTATGTTAATATTTAGTGAACACATACAGTATATTGAGAAATGAAAGGAAAACGTTCAGATTGTTAGAAGATAAGTTCACCTTTACATATGTTTCACAAAAAGGTTCTCATGCACCACAGTGTACCCATGCACCCCATTCACAACAATATATTAAAATGCTGGGTTCCATTGCCCAATCAAATTTTTTACTGATTGATTTGTCATATTAAACTATGCTTCCTCAATCCCTGGTAAATAGCTAAACTGTAGATTTTAACTATAGGTTCACTTTTGCATGAGAAAGTGATACAATAAACTTAGAGTGAATAAAAAAAAGTGAAGCGCTCAAATCAATACCACTCTCCCTTTATCAAAATTCTATGTAAATCCTAGTGTCAATTAGGGACAGATCTGTGCGAAACAATTAATATGCAAAAATATATAGGTGCCACATATATATGATATACTTCACATACATAGAAATTCATCAACCCAAAAAATGTAAATAGACAATATGTGCAATTATCCAAACACAATAATATGCCATCCAATCTTCATGTGATAAACAACATCCAATTTCTTCTGTGTGTCACTGGAGAATCACACTTTTCACCACTTAGAAAAACATCATTGTTACCAACACACCCCCTTTGGGTATCTAATAATTAGACCCTGCAAGCAAATGGAGTATACAAATAAATGTTACAGATGTATCAGAGCTTGCATCCAAAGGACTCTCTTAGTGGTCACCAATATCCCCAGTATAGGTATCATGTAAGTCATAAAGTGAAGACTGCAAGCAACTCATTTTATTCAAAATATCCACATATACATTCACATGGTAAAGTCATCAAAAGCTCTTGCAAAAACACACAATGAACTGCAAACTCTATTTTTCTAATAAACTTAAAGCGATTCTAAAGGCTAATTTTTTTATTTCAAATAATAAAGTTGTTATACTTAGCTGCACTGTACAAAGATATTGCACAGAGCAGTCCCTTATCTCTTCTTTGGTGGTCCCCTTCCAGCACTATATGGTCTTCCTCTCTTCTGAGTGCTCCCAGAGAAAGCTGCATGCTATGGGGGCACCCATGTGTGCATGCTCCCGAGCCAGGCTATAGACACACACAGTGTGGCTTGGCCACACCCATTCTCCCATCCCCCCTCCAGCGTAGCCTGTGAGAGCAGGCAGAGGGAGAGAAGAGCTGAAGCCGGCCACAGCTCTGGATTGATAGTGGACTCAGGTAAGTGTTTAGGGGTAGGGGGCTGAGACTGCTAGGGGGCATTTTTTACCTTTAATGCAGGGAATTCATTAGGGTAAAAAATGGTTTAGATTTAGAACCACTTTAAAATGCCGCACATTACCACAACTCACAACAGATCTCATTTATGTTTAAGCACAGTATAACTGTATGTATGCACATCTATTGTAACATGACAGTAAATGTACAGTCTCAAATCTTATATTCTCATTTCTGAAAAACATTTTTTAGTAATTTTTTGTTTCTAAATTATATCTATAAAATGATGAAATATAGCTTTTTTAAAATTGAATAACACTTTGGAATAATTACTGAATTTAATGATTAAAATGTTTTTGTAATTTTGTTCATCTAAGGATATTACATGTACATTGAAGCCACCAACATGGTTTATGGACAGAAAGCAAGACTTATCTCTAGGCCACTTCGAGCCATCCATGGAAAACAGTGCTTAACTTTCTTTTACCATATGTACGGTGCTGGCACTGGACTTCTTAATGTATACGTGAGAGAAGAATTTGGCAGATATAAAGATACTCTTCTGTGGACCAGGAGAGGTGAACAAAGTATTAGTTGGTTGAGAGCACAGATAGAATATGAAAGCAACAGGCAACACAGGGTAAGTTTAAAACAATTGCATAACACATTACAACACAACAGTTGCATAAAAGTTGAACAGTAAAAAAGAATTTAATTTTAGAGAGACACAATGGATGAGATTTTCAAAAACTTGAGCGCACAGAATCTGGTGCAACTGCGCATGGTAGCCAATCAACTTCTAGCTTCAGCTTATTAAATTTAGTTTTGACAATAAAACATAGGTTGAGCTGATTGGTTTTCATGAAGAGCTGCACCAGATTCTGCACAATGCAATTTTAGCAAATCCCCCCCAGTATGCACATAATAGGAATGTATCAGTGTACTGTAATTTAACTAATAAAAGACAATGACTGATATCATCTGTGTGAATTCTGCTTTCTCAGATTATATTTATAAGAACAGAAGATAGAATGGAAGAACATTTTCTGCCTTGATGTTTCTTTAGACGAACTAGGTTCAGATAGCATGTTCCCCTCCTTTTTAAAAAGGACATCTGTACTTTTAAACTTTACTGCTCTAATCCAAACGCTACTGAGATTCCAACTTTCGCCAGCCTATTTTAATGAAGTCCAGACAGATAGAATAGAAGATACATTTTTTCATCATTGCAAACTGTTACCTAACTGCTGCAGAGGAAATCAGGTCTCTTACCCCTAACAGAAAGGCCTGTGTTATGTTCCAGAGCTGTGTAACTGTCAGGACTAGATAGGCAGAAATGAAAATCCTTTGGCAGGTAAAACAGCTCCCAGATTTGTATTTTATCTGTGTATTTAGCTATTTGCCTGGAGTTCAAGATTTATATGACGTGTTTAAGCATTTTGAACAAGTGTTCTATATAACAGTGATTTAATACAATACATGACCTGGCACCCCACATTACATTTCTGTAGTCTCATCATGTCAACAACCAGGAAGCAAGTGTACTAAGCCTAAAGCATCCCTGTTTTGAAGCTAAACATGACCATTGATTCTGCAGCTGTATGGTCTGAGAGGTCAATGGAAAGTGCCACTTGATATTATGGAAGACCAAAGGCTGCTTCACACTGCTCCAGTGAGGTCCTGATACGCTTTGGGTAAAGCACAGCTAACCGGCAGGTTTTGTGCAGGTTAGCTGCACTTTCCCATAGACTTCTGTGATGTCCCACAGTTTCAGAAAGTGCAACAAAGATGTAGAATGCAGGAGTTTTGGTGTGCTTTCTGACACCGCAGGATCTCTTAGAAGTCTGTCGGAAAGCATGAAAAATGCAGATTAGCTGCACTTTACAAAAGCTCAGTGGGCAGTATGAATCGCCCCAAGAGTTTGAAACTCCTAGAAGTGTGTGTTCTCCAGGGGCGGACTGACCATTGGGCCCAGGGTCAGTAGGGGGCCCCATGAGATGCCCCTGATACCTTTTTCATAGGATTTTTTGAGTTTGGGCCAGAACACAGGGGACCCATGATCCCCTATTGCCCGGGGGCCCCATGAGTTGTCAGTCTGCCCCTGGTGTTCTCCCACCAACTCCTACATCACTATAGGCCCCAA
Organism: Staurois parvus; assembly: GCF_062004578.1. Taxonomy (NCBI): domain Eukaryota; kingdom Metazoa; phylum Chordata; class Amphibia; order Anura; family Ranidae; genus Staurois; species Staurois parvus. The sequence continues at coordinate 1,699,000 of NW_028318345.1, forward strand.
AAGTTTCATAGGGTCAGCAAGAGGAACAACAGTGGTTAGGTGGGACATTGCTACTCGAAACACTCAGCAGTGTTAGCAGCAGCAGGGTAGTTTAAGTGCATGTATTTTATTCAACTACTTCAGTAAACACAAATGTTACAGTTATTTTAATTTGCAGCAATCACATGTGGGTGATCTGCCCTGGATGCAGACTGGCTGCGTAAAGGGCAGATCACATGTATGTGATTGCTGCTTGAGAGATTACATGTGAGTGGGTATGATTAACTGTGAGAGTCGGCAGCCTCCCATTGCTTTTAATTGGGCTGCCTACTCTGAGCTAATCTTGGGGACCCCCCCTCAGCACCAGCAGGGTGCATTCACAGGTGTAAATGCACCCAATAGTAATGATCATTGCACTAAAATGTTTTTATGACACTTGATTAGGATCCTATGTAATATACCTGTAATATTAAACTCTGTTGGTATAGGCAATCAGTTGTATTTAAAAATTAGAAATATCCATTGGAAACAGCCAAATCTTTATTACACGCTTCGTTCTTGGAGAATAGATGATAAATACCCATTGAATGAATGTTCTACTTTTTATTTTGAACAGATAGTATTTGAAGCCATACGTGGTATTTCTATAAGAAGTGATATTGCAGTTGACGATATCATGTTTCAGAATGGATCTTGCAAAGGTAACCCATGGTGTATACATACAGTATATCTATTATGGAGTACAGTATATCTATTTCTATTGTGTTGTATTAATGCCTTTCTTTTGTTAGTGTAGCTTATAAAGTATAATCTGTAACCTTCTACTGAATTACAGTAAAATAAAATGTCCAGACATATAAAGGGATTCAGTTTCACAAAAGGACATGTTCACAATACAGGTAATAAAAGGTAATGTTTAGCTGTAAAGGTATAACAAACTAAACATAGAGAAATACCCTCAATAACATGATTTTCTGAAAAGAAAAATAGACATTGTTTGAGGTATATGGCTATGTTTGTTATATTGAAATATTCTTGTCACTTGTGTAGTATTTTTCCATTGATTGTATTTAATATATTTATTTATTTATTGCAGTTTAACAAATTTTATCATTAGGGACAGCTGTAACTCTTCCATACCATCAGAAATATCAACTTTATGCCAAATTCTACATCAAACTGGACACATCGTTTATTGTGAATATAATGGCTAAGGCATCGTACATTTTCAAATGTTTTTTTTAACTTGTGGTGATGGGCTCACATGTTGCAGCTGCAGTAGTGTCATGGCTAATTGATTCCCCTATATCCATGTATTCATTCACCTAGCCTGTCCCTATTTGCTAAAGGGCCTGGACAACTTCCTGTTCCCAATCATCCAGTCAGTGCTTTGTAATTTTTTTCCATGCTGCATCACAAAGCATTAAGGTGATGAAAACACAATTCGTCCAGAACATTGATCTCTCTGTGAATGCTCTGCCTGTTTGTGGCTGTGTCAGATCTAATGTACTTCACCTGCACCAGTCCCAGACTGAGAGAACCAGGGATTGTGAGATATATAATTTTGTCACAGGAAGTGGCAGTTCTTAAGCTGGGTATACATATATAGTTCTTTTTTCCTTCAACCAGCGGGTTGAATGAAACAAATTGACAGATCCCCGCATCAACACACGCAATGTGGATACAGGGATCTCTCCCTCTGTTCTATTGTATTCTAAAAGCAGGAAATCACGGGTCCCCCCCCCCCCCCCCGTCGGAATACACAGCCATTGGCTGCATGCCCTGATCGAGTGCTGGTTTTGACAGTATGACTGCTTGATAAAAGTCGATCATTAGACTGACAGAGAGCGGTACACACGTACCATAATTTTCCCGGTTCCTACTGAACCGGCCGAGTTTCGGTATGTGTGCGCTAGGTTGTAGAGTACAGACAGAGGTCATGTATTAACTTCTGGATTGCAATTTGTCATTCCTCATGACTGAACACAAACAAACTTCTGGGATTGGAATGTAAAGATTTACTTCACTATAGGCTGTGTGTACAGGCTAACAAATTACACTATGGCACTACATGATCAATGCACATCTTATGCAGATGTAGCACTACCCCCTTTGAAGTTTGGATCCTCCTGTAGTCCTGCACAGCCAGGCAACACGCATTTCCTTCACTCAGACTTGCATCAGGAGACAGTAACCACTCCTTGAGCTTTGTTTTTAAGATTTTTTAGGGGATTATTGAACTTGGATTGGTAACGGAGAACAAACTCCTTAGAAACTATGTACAAGTCTTTACAGCAAAAGTCCCTTCTAGAGAGCTAGCCAGCATCTCCTGTAGTACCACCACAAACCCTAGATGAATTCTTTCCTTATCCAGCTGTACTTGGTTAATCCCTGGGTAGGGGATCCAGTGCCTGCCACTGCAGTGTGAACAGTCCTGTGTAAAAAGGTAATCCAGTTTTCCACCAGAGTGCCTCTTTCCCCTTATTGGCCCAGGGGGTGCAGGTTTACTCACTCAGTCCTTCTCCTGTACTGCTGGTGGGCCGGTGGCTGCTACCAGGCCTTCTAGCTGGGCCGCTCCTTCCCTGCTGCACAGGTGGTCCTTGCTGTGGGGGCCAGTGAGGTCCTGACCTTTCCTCCCTCCAGGATCCTCTACCTGTGGGTGAGCCCCTCTCTATCTGGGCCCCCACACAGTCTCCTGCTCTCCAGCCTCACTTCCTCATCTTCCACCCGAACTCTCCTGCCACTGAGCAGGCTCTCACTTTTAAGGTCTGTCCTGGCCCCATGCCAAGCCTCCTGTTAAGAATTGGCCAGGATGCCTCAAAAGTACAGATCAGCCATTCCTTACTTCCACCCACTGCTTCTAGATCTTTCTCCAAAGTTCCAAAGCAGGGGGAGGTTTCAGAGAGCTGGTCTGCAGAGCCTCTCAACCCCTGACCACAATTTGACCCCTCTGACTATTACACCAGCCTACTGCTCAGCCTCTAACTAACAATTAGGACTAGAGCTCCCCCTAGCTAAGTAAGAGGGTGCTACACAGATGAAAAATACAAGGTACAGGTAGGAAGGTTTATAATGTGTTTAACACTCTCACTGGGATGTAAATACAAAGAGTGCTGGAACAAATCATATATTGACCTTTTCTTGAAAAATGTTTCTGCAAGCTTCTCCCTGTGTGGTTATCATAACCAGAAGTCTAGGCATATGCTTGCAAGGTGTCAAAAAGAAAGCGTTAATCATTCTGATCATTACCTTTAGCAGAGATTACAATAAAGAAAAGAGTTACGGCCCTTCTATTACTGTGTGCTGATTCACCAAAGCAAAATTGTTAACATAAGTTTATGGTAACGTTTCAGCATGGGTCTCCACTTTAATTAATATTAAACGACATGGGGTTGATTTACTAAAGGCAAATGAACTGTGCACATTACAAGTGCAATTGCTCTAGAACTTCGTAAACAAGATTAAGCTTCACTTTGCAAAGAATACCCAATCACATGCAAGGAAAATGGAAAGAAACAGCAATTTTGCTTGCACGTGAATGGATGATAGAAGTAAGCAGAGCTTCCCCTCATTTAGGAAGCACTAGAGAATATGCCCTTGCAGACTGCAACTGCACTTGCAAAGTGTACAGTCTATTTTTCTTAAGTAAATTCACCCAACAGGTTCTTACCTTATTTGCATTAGTGTTTCTTTAATTTTGTACAGTGGAATAAAACTAAAATGTAATCCTGTAAGAAAAAAAAAATACTGTATGTGAAAATAAATCTAATATCAAACACCAGCATAATATGATGTTACAAACAGAAGAACAGCAAAAGATAAAACTAAATGTGGAGGATATAAAAAAAAAGTAAATATTAGGAGTAGAAGAAGGAAGGGAGAGGTGGTATAAGAAAATGTCACCTTTTTTCTATAAACATTTTAGATATACTGTTTAATTGATACATTATGCATCTTGTTAGTTAATGCTATTGAAAAAAAAACACCTTTCCATTTCAATTTTCAGTTGGTAGAATTTTCTAAAACTGCAAAAAAAAAAGCCAAATGTCACATTTTTGATATATGGCAAACTGGACATATTCTTAACATTTCAGGCTCATGCAATTGGTTTTACTGTCTTCTCTAAGCCCTGGTTCACATATAGGCGGCCGTGCGGTCCGCGTTTGCGCAGACACAAGAGCCCATTCGATTGAATGGACTCCCGTGCCCCGTGCAATGCAGAGAAGTCCCTGCACTTCTTCTGAAAACGCAGCCCGCTCGTGAACATTGGTTCCCAGTACAGTTGCGTTTTCCAGTGCGGGCGGCATGCCATTAGAACTAATGGCACCCGCCTGCGGGTTCGCATTTCTCTGTGTGGGTGGTGCGGCTGCACGGATGTTCATGTGGATCCGCAGCGGCACCACCCGCACAGATGTGAACCTAGCCTAAACGTTAGCATAGAGCTAGAAGTCAAATGAGAGGTATGTGCTGCAGGAGTAGTTCTATTTTTATAAGATGCTTTCTAAGTTTTTTGGGGGTTTATTTACTAAAGCTGGAGAGTGCAAAATCAGGCTCTCTTTTGCACAAAAACCAATGAGCTTCTAACCTCAGTTTGTTCAATTAAGCTTTGGGAATAAAACCTGAAAGCTGATAGGTATCTATGCAGAAGAGAATATGATCCTCAGGGGCGGACTGACAACTCATGGGGCCCCTGGGCAATAGGGGATAGTGGGGCCCCTGTGTCCATGCCCACACTCAAACCACACCCAAAAAAACCTATGAAAGGTACCAGGGGCATCTCATGGGGCCCCCTACTGACCCCGGGCCCTCAGGCAGTGCCCGAGTTCCCGAATGGTCAGTCCACCCCTGATGATCCTATACTCTCCAGCTTTAGTAAATAAACCCCTTTAGGACTAAAGGGATAAAGATAAAGGGGGGAATTCAATAAAGCTGCTGTGACACTTTTCTGGCGTTAATTCCTCGTTATCATATTGCACCAAATTCATGCAGCAATTGCGACACTTTTGGTTCTGAAAGCGACTTATGCATGAAATTCAAGTAGTTCCAAAATGTGGTACTTTTACATTGTGTCCCATTCAATGTGCCAAATGTAAAAGTTGAGCTAATTAAGACCAACTCTCTTTTAGCAAAGAGAAAAACTGCCTCAGACCGATTTTGCAAAAGTGTCTTGAGTGTATTCTAAAAATAACGTAGGATAAGCCAAATTCAAGTACAAATTCAGACAAGTACATGAATTTGGCACATTTTCACCACTTTTAGAATGCACGAGAGACACTTTTGCAAAACCTGTCTGGCAGTGTTTATGAATTCCAGGGAATGTTTCCTCTTTTAACCACTTGCCCTCCACCCTATAGCAGAAGTACTGCAACAGGACGGCATGGCTGCGCAAAATCTTGTATATGTTATTTGCATTTCTGTGTAGGGGACACGTGTGCCACCCTACCTGTGCCGCTAGTGGCTGTTGGGGACGTCAACACAGCACACATAGTAAAACACACACAGCACACAGTTAACCCTTTGATCACCCCAGATGTTAACCCCTTCCTGCCCAGTGCCATTAGTACAGTGTCAATGCTTTTTATTAGCACTGATCACTGTATTAGTGTCACTGGAGATTTCAGTAGCAGTTAATCAGTTCCTTCCCAGTGTCAAAATGCCCATCGCAGTCCATTTATAAGTCGCTGATTGCCGCCATTACTAGTAAAAATAAAAAACAAAATTCCAGTATATATACCAGCATTTGTAGATGCTATATCTTTCATGTAAACCAATTAATATACACTTATTTGGATTTTTTTTTTAGCAAAGATATGTAGAAGAATATATTTTGGTCTAAATTTATGAAGAAATTAGATTTTTAAAAAAGTTTTATTGGATATGTTTTATAGCAAAAAGTCAAACATGTTGTTTTTTTTTTCCAAAATTGGACTTTCAAAAAGGTCTTTTTTTTGTTTATAGCTAAAAAAAACCAACAAAATGCAGAGGTGATCAAATACCACCAAAAGAAAGCTCTATCTGTGGGAACAAAATTACATTAATTTCATTTATGTACAGCGCTGCATGACCGTGCAATTGTCAGTTAAAATAATGCAGCGCTGTCTGACAAAAAATGGCCTGGTTAGGAAAGGGGGTAAATCTTCTGGAGGGCAAGTGGTTAATTTGACTTAAGATTGCTCAGGTGGTGGTAATGAATGCAGGGTCTGCAGAGCTTGAAGTCAAACTAGAGGCATCCCCTGCAATAGGAGTTCCTATGTTTCCCACGTATATTTTAGATTCTTAATGAGTAAAGGGTTGCAGACAAAAATTATTTTCTTATTACTGCCTTTGGTTGACCGCATAATTGTGATGTAATTAATGCAGATTGGTTCACTGTTTTTCCTTATGTGAGGACAGAGCCCTAAAGCTGGCCATAGATGGTTCGAACCCCTGCTGAACCATCCAAGATTCGAACCGTCACTGTACAAGTTGATTGTTCCCAAGTCAACCCATCTACTGAAGAAGTAGTTTTAAATGCAAACATAGTTTTGGACCAGCTAAATTTAGGGTTTTTAGTATCCAGAAGCAAGTGCAAATGTGATAATTATTAACTTTTATTATTACAGATTCAGAAGATTCTGGGACGCTACAATCATCTGGATATTCAGATGACTTCAATGAAATTGATTTTTAAGCCATGACTTTTTTAGAAAAGAAAAAGAATAAAATAGACATTGTCACTCCAGAAACTGCACAGAAATTCTTTGATAGAGCAATCTGAAGAATGTTTATAAAATATTAACAGATACATAGCACAACTCAGAGCACTTGTGTTCGCAGACAAGAAAATCTACTCAGGGCTAGAAATATGTTACAAATGCATGTATTGTCAATAACTGTGTGTGTACAGCTTTGCTGTTTGCCACGGTTTTCACTGTATTGATTTTGTGTGTATTTTTCAGTGTGTGTGTTTCTTTTCTTAACACAGGTGGGAACCAGTAAAAGTTATTCACAATAAAATATTTTATTTGTGATAATTTGTTTTGCAGGTTGTTTCTTTACCAATGTAACTGTTCTTTTGCAAAATGGAAAGCTTGTCTTTAAACTGCACCTGTGCCCAGACTATAAACTTTAATGTATTTACACATTCTTAACATGCAGTAAAAAACGATTTAACTTGGAGACTGCAGCTTGGTAAATCCACCTACCCTTTCCATTCTCTTGTTTCCAAGCTTTCCCATTCCTTCAGGTAGCCAGGAACCATCATAAACTCTGTCAGGATACAAAGCAGGAGGAACTTGCAGAACATATGTTTCCTGAATTTTTCTGTGATAAAATAACCCAGGAGAGCATTTTGTCACCGCAGGGTTCAGAGCTGTCATTCCCTGGCTGTTGTGGCTGATTAGCTGCAGTAGAGGACTGGGGAGAAATTAGGGGTCTAATAGACCCCTGATCCTTCCATAAGGAGGACATGTCACTTGCTCATACTACACCCACTGGGGTAGATTTACTAAAATAATAAATATACTATATATATATATATTTATTGTGAGGGACTAACCAAGTAGCAGGTTTTGCTTGACCCCCTGGAGAATCAGAGCACAGTAAAAGAGGCTCAGCACAACAGCAGGATCTTGGTGAAGAAAGTTGTGCTTTATTTACAAGACTGGTGAACACAAGGTGCATATATCCAAAACAGCAAAAAAAAAAAATACAAGCAGAAAATAAAGCCTTGTTGCACTGGGCATCTAACTGCAAACACAGGTCCCTATCTACCTGTCTTGATACAGCCTACTGCTGCTCAGACACACACAGCGTCTCCAAGTCCAAAATCACACAGATTTACTCTCACCGCAGTATTGTTTGGTTGCTCCCCAGTCTGTCCTGCATAGCAAACTGGTTTCAGGTTGGAGCATCTTTCCTAAGCAGCCTGGGAGTTTTATAGAACTCAGAGCCCTTAACCTGCTACAGCTGAGCTCATTAGATCATCAGTGAGCCAGACAGCTTCACTACACAGCACCAAAGGAGAAACAGTCAGTGTAAAGCATGAACCTGGGACAAATATACCTCCCATCCTGGACACATCCCTCAGGCTACGTTCACACTAGCCTTGTTAGCAAGCGGCAGACAGGCGTTTGGGAAGCGTTTTTACCGTTTCCCAACCGCCTGGGAAAATTCTGCACATTGCAGCACATGGTGCTGTTCAAACGTGAGCATTAGCATCGCGTTGTGGCAAAACAGACGCCTCTGGTCGAGTCAGGTGTTGAAGCCTCCTATTCAAGTCTATGGTGCCGCTCCGCAAATGCCCGGCCAGCGTTTGTTGTGGGGCATTTGCGGAGCATTAACACCATTCAAACGTCATTATAGGTGTTTGTGGGGCATTTTTAACGCTTGGCAAACGCCTGGCAACTGCCGCTACACCGTGCATGCGGCGTTTACGGAGGGTTAAAAATGCTCCGCAAACTCCGGACCAGCGCTTGTCAAACACTATAGGGGCTACACAGGCTGGTCAGGACATCACACAACCAGCATGGAGATCACCCAAACTCCAATATATAGAATTATTTTAAAAAGTCCAATCTGCAGCACCTTATTTATTTAAGAGAGTTAAATACTCATCAAAATAACGTTTCGGATTTGTTTTGATACTTCACCAGGTATGACAAACACAGCCAGCATGAAATCGAATTCGCTTTCATGTTTGTCATACCTGATGGGTCCTAACATATCCAAAACGTTATTTTGATGAGTTATAAATATACAAGGTGCTGTAGATTTGACTTTTTTTCATATATATTTAAAAAGATACATGATGAGAATAAAGAAAAATTTAAAAGCAACCCTGTCGACCCAAGCACACTCGCGAATGCAAAGGCTTGCATAGGGTAAACACAAGTATGTATGTAACAGTGATTGAGCCACACATTATGTTCACAAACATTGAAGTGGTAGGAATTATGTTGGGGAATCATTCACATTATAACCTGCAAAGGCTTTAAAAGTTTCACCTATGGACAATTTTAGGTACCATAGTTTTTTTTTTGCCACTTTACGGGTTCATTCACTTTTAAGGCTTGACATGTTTGTATCTACTTATTTGACACAACTCCATCTTTTATATTTTATTAAGGAATTGAGTATTATATTGTGTTTGTGTGCACTAAAATTTATTTTAGTATATTTTTCCTGAAAATGTATAGATTTGGTGTACATTTGTTCAAAGATCGTGCGACACAGACAATTTCAACTGCCAACATTTTATGCTACAGGCCCTTTGCTTTCACAAAATGTATACTTGTTTTGGGGTTTTAAGTAATTTTATAGACAAAAATGCAGATTTTAATAAATGAAATTTAAATAAAATTGCTCTGGATGCAAAGTGGTTAAAATATATACAACCATAATTCCAAAAAAGTTGGGATGTTGTGTAAAAGCTACATGAAACCAGAATGCAATGATTTGAACAGAAAACTCTGTGTACTGTGCCAGCTCTCCTGCGGTCCACCTGAGGTCACTTCTGATGCACGGGTCCCATCTACATGGCGGTGCGATCCCCGGTCTGTTGTGGTCACTTTCCATCTCTAATCCACCATTCACATCTACCATCAAGACTGCAGGTTCTTGAAGGCGACCTTTACATCTCCAGGCAACTGTCTTGCTTCTCTTAGTGACCAGTACCAGTGTAATTTCAAGTAGGCCAGCAGTTTATCTATTTATGCCAACAGCATAGTTCACAATCTACAATGATCTATTTATTACACCAGTCTGCTTTTAATATATAGCACTGCCCCATAGGGATTGCTGATGAATTGGGTCCCCTTATAGTCCCGCACAGCCAGGCATTCAGCATTGTCCACACAAGCTTGCTTCAGAGTCAGAAACCAGTCCTTGAGCTTTTGTTTTGTATTTTATTGAGGGGGTTTAACTGGGATAGGGTAAAGGGGGTATAGGGTGCCCAAGGGAACCGGTGACTGAGGACAACTTCTTGAACTATTCACAAGCTTCTCCTTCTGCAACACAGTCTCTGTTGGAGTGCTAGCCAGCATCTCCTAGTTGTACCACCCCTTACCCTAGATGAACTCCTCTTCACCCAATAATCTGGAAACTTTTCCTGAGCAGGGGATCTGGCTCCTGTCCCTTTAATTGAGGTGAACAGTCACTGGTAGGGCACTAATCTGGTTTCAAACCAGAGTGCTCCTTCCCCTATCCACCCAGGGGGTGCAGGTGTGCTCACTCAGATCCTCTCCTGTACCACTTGCGGGTTGGCTGCTGCTACCAGGCATACCAGCTGCGCTGCTCCTTCCCTGCCATACAGGTGGTCCTCGCTCAGGGGATCAGTGAGCTCTAAGTTTTTCACCTCTCCTTCTCCAAGCTCACAGGCAGGCCCCATCTCAAAATGCCTCCTGGCAGCCTTCCTCCTCCAGCCTCACATCTTCCTATTACTTCTTCCATGTGACTCCTCACACTCCTGCCACTGAGCAGGCTCCTACACTTTTAAGGGAATCCCAGCCTATTGCCAAGCCTTCTGTTTGGGATTGGCTGAGGTCCCTCAAGAGAACAGCCAGTCACTCCTCAGATCCACCCACTGTCTTCAAGGCCCCCCTCCGAAAGCCTCAGAGCAGGGAGAAATTCCAGAGGGTCTGACCTGCAGAGTATCTCAGCAATTTTACCCCACTGGCCATTACATTTGAGCTGCTAACCAGCTCCTGTCTAACCATTAGGATCTAGCTCCCCCTAGCTAAACTAGGAGGGTGCTACAAATATTTGGCTTAATAAACATATTCCTTATATGGACTATTAGCTTGTTCTGATAAGAGTTGAACAATTCACTATTTCATGTTTGGTTCAGCACCATCTTGTGGCCTTATCACTGACACTCTGTTTTACTTTTATTCTCCAGTGTCTGCAGGTACAGATGTCAGTAAGAACTTTTTTTAAAGTTCTTTTTACCATATGCTTTTATGGTACAGTGTTTGCAGAGCCAGCTGGGATTTGTGATAGGAAGCATCAGCAGTAGCACTGCACTTCCAGACCTACCTGAATACAAAAAAAGAAATGAGTGTTTAAGAGAGAGAGTGTTTCTCTTCATGATTCATCAAGCTGTGCAATCTGACATCCCGCTATCTACATTGGTACAAGGAAGCTGCATTACATTAAAGTAGAAATCCTGGATTACCAAGCTAGCACTTTCCACCTCTAGGCTGCAAGGAATACACTTATAATATTTACATGAAAATGCAAGAACCACATTTTCAAAAATTGTATTTTTTTAAATTTTGAAAAGGACACATTCCTTTTAATGTAACAAATTAACATGGGTACAATGCAGCAGGCTGTTTTTCTCCATCCCTTTAAATGGGATGTATGGTGTTCTTCCTGTACTCCCTTTTGGAAGTACAAGTAAAAAAATGTTTTAATCTATTAAATATATTTGATTGTTCATTAATTGCAAACACTTTATTTTTTCTGTCCCCTTTAAATTGGATGTATAGTGTTTTCAATATAGTCTCTTTATGAAATATGTTCTCTAGAAAAAAAAAACTTTATCTTGTAAATACAAAATAAGTTTTAGTATTTTTCAACTGGAAATTGTAGTTTCTGAACTTCAGATAAGAGTACCAGCACTCCAGTTCTCAAAAAAGAACAAAGTCTGTTTACGAATCCTGGTCCACGTCCAGTCTATAATGCTTTGCTAAGTATTAAAGCACTAGATATGACCTAGTGATCACATGCGGGCTGGAGGCTTCATTAACAAAATACGCTTTCAACCTGCAGTTGAACTCTGACACCTTGAGGCTGCAATAGAATCTGCACTGCCATGTATACAATACTGGACTTGTCTAGTATTTAAAAAATAAAATAAAATACATTATTTAAAAAAATAGAACAAAAATGCATTCTATGCCCCTACAAAATAGTTAACAGATATTTAGGTATGCAAATTAATCTAAGGGATATTGTCAATTTAGCTGATGAATGCTGACACGAATTTGGCCTGGATATCTAGGAATCAATGACCTCCAGTCATAAAGTGTTAATAAAGATGTTCTTATTGTGTCATTGTGTAATTTTTTTTTTATTATTGTAAATTTTTATTAAGAGCCAAAGCCCATTTTTCCAAGACAAAGTTACAACAACACTTTAGGTGTAAACGTTGCATTAAAAGAAAATCACAATAACAAAATGACATACACCTGCACATTGTTGGGTTACATAATTTGTTAGAGGCTAGCAAGTAGAAAGGTGTCTGAGTTATATAAGGTGGGGGGGATGAAGGAAGTCTACTAAAGGGAGAATGGTCCCATGGTTCCCAAATAGATTGAAAATGACCTGAGTAATCACCCACTAGAGCTGTAAGGTATTCCATTTCTCTGATTTTAGAGATCCCTCTTAAGAGATGATATAGTGTAGGGATATTGCCTGATTTCCCGTGTCATGGTATCACCCATCTAGCAGCCATCAGAATATGTATTCCCAACCTCTTAGACCGTTTAGAAATACCCCGAAAGGGATTGTGTCAGTTTTATAATGACATGGAATTACAATTCTTCTTACATATAGACTGCAAAGATCATATTCTTTCTTACTAGTTGGTCTTGTGACCAATGGAATTCCACAAAACCTTCCAGGACATAAAATTGACCCAAACAGAGTACTACTGTAATCTTTAAAACATTAAACAAATTGAAGTAGGATTTGAAAAAGCTTGAATGTCCCCTAGTTTCTAGTTGTAGTATTGACTGTTTTTATGGTTAGGAACTTCTTAGCAATATCTTATGTTGGTTCAAAGGCTCCGTACACAGCTCTGAAAGTAAGTACCTACTTAAAGATCCAATAGGCAACTTAGGGCAGTGATTGATGGAAAAGGGAAGGGTGCATTAGCAAAATGTTTCATTTGTGCTCCATCAGCCTAAAAAAGGAACTAGTAGTAGATACATTTTTAGTTTAATGTGAAATATTCTATTTGATATTTTGCTTTCCCAGATCCAGCCAACATAAGGAGCTTTAGGCTCCTTTGCATGTGTACAGTATATCCTTACCTCCTGTTATAAAAACGTTTTTGGTTATATTGCTCAATAGCTCATGCTACTGAAAACACATTCAAGTGCATAAGTCAGAGAATTGTCTCATTCTCTCTACTCTATTTAGTTTGTTCTATACACATTTTTAATATGAGACAGTGTTTATTAAAAGAAATCCTGTATCGGGGAGAAACCCATATTAAAGTACTTACTTAAAGTGGTTCTAAAGGCAAAAATGTTTTTTTACCTGAATGCATTATCTATATTAAGGTAAAAACCTTCATGTGTCTATGCCTACCCCCAACACTTAAATATTTACCTGAACCTGATCTCCTGTCAATGCTATTTCTGTCCTCAGCAGATCTTTTCCCCTCTCTCTTCTCACAGGAGACTTGGCAGCAGTGGAAGCCATTGGCTCCTGCCAGTCAAATCCAGTGAGGAGGGATGAGGAAGGGGGGCAAGCTGCACTGTGTGTGTCTATAGACCAGGATCGAGCTCGCACACCTGCCCAATAGCAAGCAGCTTATCAAGGGGGCAGACACAGAACACGAGGAGCCAAGATCGCTGGTTTGGGACCACAGAAGAGGAGGTTCAGGACCACTCTGTGCAATGGTATTGAGCATAAGCAGTAACTGTAACATGTTTGTCATGGTCCCTCCATGTACCATGAAGTATAAATATTCCAGATTTCCAGCTGAAATGGCAACATTTCTACCTTGTGGACTATATGCAATATTTGGAACGTAGTTTGTGAGGGGAGTTTAACTTTTAAAGGCTACAAAAAGGAGTGTCCTGTGGTCCAAGGGGTGTAACTCAACCATTTTGTGCTGACATGGTGAGATTTCCAGAAAGGGAAAGTATTCAAAACAACTTCTTGTTAACTTTTTAAACTTTGCTACTATTCAATACAATAACTAGAAGAGGAGACAAAAGTAAAAAGGTTTAAGGAACAAATGATAGATTGTTCCAGAGACCTGAGAATGGTATTATTTAGATTTTTTTTATGTATAGTACATACCAGAGGCATAAAATTGTCACCCCAGCCCCCCTCCACATTTTTCTATTACATTGGATAAGGAAAAACAATTAAAATTTTAATGAAACATTGTATTTAAAGAAGCAAATTTATGACTCACTCAGTCACTGTCGTAGACTGGTTTACATAGTCTACAAAAGATTTATTTTTCTTGATTTCACTGTCTAAAACTGGTCAATCACGTAAACAAAATCTGTTTTTTCCAATGTTTCTCTTTCAACGCCAAGAAGAGCAAGATCACTGAGACGATCCTGTCTCATTGAAGACGTGCAGACGGAACCGGCTGTATGCAGAATCCGTATCTCCGCTGGCTGCAGTGGCTGGCAGGCAGCATCATCACTGCAGATGGCAGACGTATCAGATGACACATCTGCTGCAGCCGCTGTAGTGATCTTGTGACCGATTTATTACCCTTGTTCATTTATTATAATGTAACGTTGTAAGCCTCATTGTGGCTCCCCTGTACCTTGGCGCCCGGGTACATATGTACCCCCCCAGCTACACCTCTGGTACATACAAGAGGAACAGTATATGTCTGCACCCTCTACTGATAGCCATACATATTTATTACGTTTTACTTGCCCCACCCCAGCATAAATTGTTAAAGCATTTCTAGAGTTTATTAATCCTTAAATGTAGTAGCAGTATTCTTTTTTTTTTCATTTTTTACATCCAGCACAAGTTCCTGAGCTTCTACTCTACCGCTGAATCAAGTCAAATCTAATCATCAGTATCACCTAAAATTTCCCATTAGTTCCGCTTCATCAGTGCTGCCTCATCAGTGCAGATGATCAGTGCAGCCTCATCAGAGCACATCAGTGAAGAAGAAAAAATACTTATTTGCAAAATTTTATAATATAAACTTAAAAAACATTTTTAAAAATAAATAAATAAAAAAAAGAGTGATGATTAAATACCACCAAACGAAATCTCTATCTGTCTAAAAAAAAATTATAAACATTTCATATGGGTACAGCGTTCCATGACCACACAATTGTCATTTAAAATGCGACAGCACTGAAAGCTTAAAACTGTCCTGGGCCGGAAAGGGGTGAAAGTGCCCAATATTGAAGTGATTAAAGGTTGCTTTTGCTTTACCAGTTGCATCTACTGTACACCCAGGGGCGGACTGACCATTTGGAAACTTGGGCACTGCCCGAGGTCAGTAGGGGGCCCCATGAGATGCCCCTGGTACCTTTTTCATAGGTTTTTTTGAGTTTGGGAAAGGACACAGGGGCCCCATGATCCCCTATTGCCCGGGGGCCCATAAGTTGTCAGTCCGCCCGTGTACACCCCACCTGCCACATAGAATGTGCTGTGTTAATGACTCCTTAGCACAGAGCCTAAACAGTACACTACAGCAACACACCAAGAAAGATTACACTTCCTTTCTTGACCACATCCAAGCACCATTTGAGGTTTAATTGAAATGTAGTGCTTGTCCTGAAAGGATAAGTTTACCTTTTAGACAAAAATAAGAAATGCATATTTTTTTGCAGGTAAATTCCACTGGGTGTTTTATTTTTTGCACTGTAAACAAAAAAGAGCAAAAAAAAAAAAAAAAAAAAAGTTTTTCTTTGTTTCTATTACAAAATTTTGCAAACAGGTAATTTTTCTCCTTCACTGATGTCCGTTGATGAGGCTGCACTGATAGGCAGCACCGAGAGGTGGCACTGATAGGCAACATTGATGCTGCTGCACTGATATGCAACTATGATGGGCACTGATAGGAGGCACTGATGGGCACTGATGGGTAGCACTGACAGGCGGCACTGACTGATGGCACTGACTTGTGGTACTGATGGGTGGCACTGATGAGCAGCACTGATGGGGCCACTGCTGGGCACTGGTGGGTGGCACTGCTGGGCACAGGTGTGTGGCACTGCTGGGTACTGATGGGCAGAGGTGGGTGGAACTGCTGGGCACTTGTGGGTGGCACTGCTGGGACCAGGTGGGCGGCACTGGTGAGTGGCACTGCTGGGCACTGATCATCAGTGCCCTGATGATCGGTGCCGATCTGTCCTCTGACAATTGCCGCTTATCGGCAGTACTTTATTCATGCTGTGACAGCGTGAGGAAAGTGCAGCCGATAGAAGGCAACTGCATTTACCGGTGATTTGCTGTGTCATTGGACACAGCTGATCACGTGGCAAAAGACCGCTATGATTGGCCTTTTACCACATCACATGATCAGCTGTGTCTGTAGGATCACGGAGCTTGCCAGATGCTTGCCCCCAGGGGCACACGGGAGGGCGCGTTCTGGAAGGATGTCAAATGACGCCCTCCCAGGACTGGACAACCGCGCTGTAGCCATCATTCGGCTATAGCGTGGTTGCCAATTGGTTAATCATGACATTGCACTTCCTTTTTGTCAGATTATTGTGCTCTCTCCAGCCAAAATCTTGCCCTTGTCACTCCTGTGCCATCTGTATCTTTGCTAGCACTTGTTACTGATCTTTGGCTTGTTTCTTGACTACACTTCTGCTTGGTCACAACCTGCAACCCCCTTGTTAGTGACCTGCAACCACATAATAACACGCAGAAAAACCCATCTCCACCTTCAGGAGCTCTGGTGAATACCGGTTAGTCTGTAGACCCCACACTTCGGGTTAGCCAGCATCATCTGCCAGGGTGACGTGCTTGTATACTTGTCCTGCTGGTTGGTGGAAGCCTCTCTACTGCTGTGGAGGGTGGATAGAATATAACCATCTGTTTTATTCTAAAATGTTTATGTCAGTATCTCCTGGCTCTTCAGGCCTCCTGACCATACTTGTCAAGTAGACACATGTGGTTCATTTAGTTCCTAATCGAACTTCGGATGAATTTTCCGTTATTCAGAGATTTGGATGTATCCGAATTCCGATAGTAACGAATTTAAACAAATCCAAAATAACAAAACAAAATTCGGCCGAAATTCGAAACGATTCAAAAACAAATTTGAATTCGAAAACAAGAATAGAATAAAATAGAATATAAAATAAAGGAATAGGAAAGAATAAAATAGAAAAGTATAGAGGAAAAAATAACAGAATAGAAAATAAAAGCATAGAACAGAATACAAAAGAAAAGAATAGAGTAAAAAAGAAGAAAATAGGAAATAAAGGAATAGAAAATCAAAGAATATAAAAGATTAGAATAGAATAGAAAATCAAAGAATAGAATAGAAAAAACAGAATAGAAAATCAAACAATAGAATCAATTAGAATAGACTAGAAAAGATGCGAATACTATAGAAAATCAAAGAGCAGAATATAAAAGATTAGAACAGAATTAAAAATCAAAGACTAGAATAGAAAAGATTAGTAAAGAAACGCAAATAGAATAGAATAGAAATACAATAGAAGAGAATAGAATGAAATAGAATATAGTTGTCTTCTGACATTCGAATTTAGAATAGAATGAAGTCAAATTTGAATAGAATACATTGGAATAGAATAGAAAAGAATAGAATAGAAAAGAGGAGAAAAGAACAGAATACAAAAGAAAAGAATTAAGTAAAACAGAAAAAATAAAATAGAAAATACAGGAATAGAATCAATTAGAATAAAATAGAAAAGATTAGAATAGAATAGAAAGAAATTGTCTTACAAAATTCGATTAGAATGAATTTGAATAGAATATAAAATAATAGAAAAGAAAAGAAAAAAATACTTAGAATACATTACAAAACAATAAAAATTGTGAGCTGCACTATGGTGACGCAAGTAGTGATCTACAAAGGCACTGTAAAACTTTTTGCTGAAATGGATATGGATTGTGGATTATACCATTAGAATTCGTATCAAATCTGTTAGAATTATTGTAAAATCCATCAGAACTTTTTTCAAATCTGTTAGAATTATTGTTGATGCCGTCGAATTTGAATAAACAAAACAAATTCTGAAAACGAATTAAACAAAACAAAAGTAGTCAAATAACGAATCAAAACAAATTTTTTCATTTTGCACGTCTATTTAGAAGGGCCTTGGTGTACAGCACCTGCCTGGAGTTTGCATGTTCTCCCTGTGCCTGTGTGGGTTTCCTCTAGGTACTCCGGTTTCCTCCCACTCTCCAAAGACATGCCAGTAGGTTCATTGGCTCCTGTCTAAATTGTCCCTAGTATGTGTATGTATGAATGTGAGTTAGGGACCTTAGATTGTACACCCCTTGAAGGTTAGGGACTGATGTGAATGTACAATATATATGTAAAGCGCTGCGTAAATTGATGGTGCTATATAAGTACCTTAAATATTAATAATAATGGGGCCCTAAATTTAAAATCTTGCCACTGAAAACTAGATTTAAAAAAAAAAAGTATGTCAGTCACATTTTCAGTGTCTACATTTACGCCAGGTTGGGCTGTAAACTGACGGGATGAGTGGTGCTTCAAACTTGAAAGTATCCACAAAGAATTTTCACAGTATTAGGAACACTAACATGGGCTCTGTGGGACAGTGTTGGACAATGTGACTGGTATTAGAACATTGGTGCTTTCATCCAAACTATCTGAAAAAAAGTGTGTTAACCACTTGCCCTCCAGAGGATTTACTCCCCTTCCTGACCAGGACATTTTTTGCGCTATAAAAAAAAAAGACCGACAATTTTTTTTACTTTTTGCTATTAAACATTTCCAGTAAATACATTGAAAAAATCCAATGTCATCATAAATTTAGGCCAAAATGTATTCTGCGACATGTCTTTGCTAAAAAAAATCCCAATACGTGTAAATTAATTGGTTTACTTGAAAGTTATAGCGTCTACAATTGGCAGTACAGCTACTGGGATCATTTATTTAATTGTTTTTACTAGTAATGGCAGCGATCAGTGACTTATATCGGGACTGTGGGGGGCGTTCTGACACTGGGGGGAACTGATTTGGTGTCACTGACATCCCCAGTGACACCAATACAGTGATCAGTGCTAGAAAAAAAAAAAAAAGCACTGACACTGAACCATAACAGGCCACATGCCCTCAACATGAGAGGGGCCTTTGGGGCAGGGGGGGCTCCCCGCCCAAAGAACATTGTCTCCAAGGGCCTCTTCCCCACAACCCAGGCCGGGGGTTGTGGGGGTCTGCGGACAGGGAGCTTATCAGAATCTGAAAGCCCCCTTTAACAAGGGGGCCCCCAGATCCCAGCCCCCCCCATGTGAATGAGTATGGGGTACATGGTCCCGCTACTCATTCACAAAAAAACAAAAAGTGTAATGAGAAAAAAGAGAGGACACGGTATTTGACAAGTCCTTTGATTAAAAGAATAAAAGAAAGTCCGCCGCAGTAGATCCAACATCAATCATGATGTCCACCAACGACCCAAACTGTCCGGTGGTTTGACAGCTCTTAAATATGTAAGGGGCGGGGCCACCCAGGGATATCATCATTGATGTCACATGGGGTGGGGTCACCATGCTTGATGTCCCTGGGTGGCCCCACCCCTTACATATTTAAGAACTGTCAAATCATTGGAGCAGGCAGACGGCCAGGAGCCATTGTCGAAAGCGGAGCCTTTTTTTTTTTATTATTTTTTCGGGTCGGCGGACATCATGATTGACGTTGGATCTACTGCGGGGAACTTTCTTTTATTTTTTTCTTTTAATAAAAGACTTGTACTGTCTTTTTTCACACTACACTTTTTGTTTTTTTGTGAATGAGTAGCAGGACCATGTACCCCATACTCATTCACATAGAGGGGGAGAGGCAGGATCTGGGTGCCCCCTTGTTAAAGGGGGCTTCCAGATTCCTATAAGCCCCCTGCCCGCAGACCCCAACAACCACCGGCCAGGGTTGTGGGGAAGAGGTCCTTGTCCCCATCAACATGTGGACAAGGTGCTTTGGGGGGGGAGCCCCCTGCCCCAAAGCACCCACTCATGTTGAGGGCATGTGGCCTGGTATGGTTCAGGAGGGGACGCTTGCTCACCCCCCCCTTCCTGACCTGCCGGGCTGCATGCTCGGATAAGGGTTTGGTATGGATTTTGGGGGGGACCCCCACGCCATTTTTTTTTAATTTTGGCGTGGGAGTTCCCCTTAAAATCCATACCAGACCTGAAGGGTTTGGTATGGATGGGAGGAGGGACCCTACGCCGTTTTTTTTATTATGGTGCCGGTTTTTAAATGTAATTACCGCTCTTTTTTTTTTCTTCACTATAGCTCACAGAATCAGCTGTCACTTTCCCCCGACTAAAAGAGAAAGTTTCCTTTTAGTTTATTTCCCCAAGTTAAAAGAAACAATGTTTCATTTTAGTTTATTTCCCCAAGTTAAAAGAAACATTTCCTTTTAGATTATTTCCCCAAGTTAAAAGAAACAATGTTTCCTTTTAGTTTATTTCCCCAAGTTAAAAGAAACAATATTTCCTTTTAGTTTCTTAAAAGAAACAAAGCTTCCTTTAACTCCAGGGAAAGCAACAGCTAATTCTGCGAGCTATAGTGAAGAAAAAAAAAAGCCAGCAATCGCATCTAAAAATCAGCACCGACATACACTTCGTATTGCAAAAAAAATTTGTAAACCGAGGCATTATTTTCAATGGGTTTTCATTCATAAACTGAAAATGACGTTAACCGAGGCGTTTGTAAACCGAGGTACGCCTGTAATGGAAATCGCACTGCAAATTGCAAAAAATCATTGAAAATCTTCACAAGTAGCAATAAAGTCTTCTGAAGAATCGTGCTGAAATTGCACACAAATCGCAGAGGTTTGACCGATGGCTTACTGTTGTTATTGTCCATGTAATTTGAAAGGGTAAAAAAAAATATTTTTTTTTCTTTCAATAATCCACCCCAGTTTATGTAACTACTCTCCTTCATTCAGGACTGCAGTCCACTCCCAGAAGAATGTGAGGCAGTTGAGTCAGACACCAGCAAACACTGGGGGGGATTTACTAAAGCTAGTTCACTCAGAATCTTGTGCACCTGCATGGTAGCCAATCAGCTTCTAACCTCAGCTTGTTCAATCAAGTTTTAGCAATAAAACCTGGAAGCTGATTGGTTTCTATGCAGAAGTGCAGATTAGTAAATGAACCCCACTGTACACTTGTGGCCCCCTGTATAGGATCTCTCCTCTCAGTCTAATCTCCCGCCTCAGTCTATTCCTCGCTCTCACAGTACCCAATCCCAAAGCAGAGTTTTTAATCTCGCGAGAACACTCATTTTCCCGGCTTCCTCTCAGCTCTTCTTTAGAAATATCCAATGTGCGGTGTTGTTCTATACTTCCACCGCCAAATGACTCCTTAGTCTACACGACTATCTGGAAATTGCAGGCGGGCGGAAACTTTTGTTCTCATCTTTTACCGAAGGATTTAGGTGCCCTCATTAAAAATGGTCGCTCCTGTAGAATGACTATGAGTGACGTAGCAGGAAGCTGTGGGTAGTGAAAACATTGGGTAGTGAATGCTGGCTGGAGGTAGAGGGTTCTGATGGCGACCCAGCTGGGCAAAAGGAAATCGGACGGCACGAGACCAGGGCGGCATGACGAGAACAAGCATCATGTGGAGGGAGCCATCGTCAGGATCAAGATGGAGAACTTTCTGTATGTGTCCGGGTATTGTGCAGTGAGAGGTTCCATCAATGACACAGCTCTACATGGACTACTCTGTCCGCTCCGCATTCAAATGACGGCATGGCTGATTAAAGGGGAGCTCTAGGCAGCACATTCTTCTTCAGCCTGACCATACACTATACAATCTCATCTATGTAGTGTAAAGTCTGCCCAATCTGATCCTAATAGAATGGTTGGCTTTGTCGTCACATTGTAAAGTTTCACCATACACGGTCCAATCAACTTTAGAGTTACCAAAACTCTGTCATACGAGGACCCATCTAATCTATCCGATCACCCTGTATTCATTCAGACAGGCCCTTGTACTCTATAGTTTTTGGTAGATCTAAAGGAGATTGTACAATCAGATTGTAATGCATGGTGAGCTTTAACTCATTCCTGCCTGTGTAACACATATGTCTGGCAGCAAAAGGGTGGACTATAACGCCCACCCTCCAGACATATGAGTCACCGGGTGGCCGATCTGTCTATGTTGAGAGCACATTCACTGCTGTCAGTTATCTCAGTTGTCACTAACAATCAGTAGTTGGCAGGACTGGCTCCCAGTCATGTGACCATTGTGACAGCCAATTGTATTGGTCACATGATTGCTGATCCTCCGTGCCCCCCACCCCAGGCATTCAAAATCTTTTAAGCCAGTTGCACACGGATGTAATAATTTACTGTTGTTTATTTTTTTATTTATTTCAGGTACTTATATAGCGCCATCAATTTATGCAGCACTTTACACATATATATTGTACATTCACATCAGTCCCTAACCCTCAAGGGGTGTACAATCTAAGGTCCCCAAGTCACATTCATACATACACGTACTAGGGCCAATTTAGACAATTCACCTGCCAGCATGTCTTTGGAGTGTGGGAGGAAACCGGAGTACCCAGAGGAAACTCATGCAGGCACAGGGAGAACATGCAAACCCCAGGCAGGTGGTGCCGTGGTTGGGATTCAAGCTGATGACCCTAGTACTGCCAGGCGGAAGTGCTAACCACCTAGCCACTGTGCTGCCACTGTTGTTTAGGCATTATGCACACTGATCACAGCTGTATAAAGTTGCATTAAAAACATGAGAGTTTTCGCATCTTTTTTTAGCATTTTTGAATTAGTGTTTAGCTGTGTTTTTTCGTGTTGGTATTTGTTTTTTTAAAAAAAAATGGCTCAAAAATGCTGGTTTGCCACATTTTATAGCGTTTATCAGCAGAGCATTTTTACAGCTAAAAAACTCTAGAAGTCCTCATGCACACTGGACATTTTGCTGTTTTTGGCTTCTGACATTTTTTTTCTACAGCTAGTAAACCCCCCAGCATGTTATCCTATGTGTCCATACACGCATAGACTGTAATCAACGTTTTTTTTGCTGAAAAAAAAAAAACAGGACTAGTGAGTTTCTAGAGAAGTTTTTTAGCTGTAAAAATGCTCTAATGCTGAAAAATGTGGTAAAACGCCGCAAACTGTCGTTTTCGGATTTTTTTTTTTACAACAAAACGCAAACACAGGAAAACGCAGCTAAATGCTAATGCAAAAAACGCTTAAAAAAAGCTGAAACGCTCAATTTTTTAACGTGACTTCACACAGCAAACGTTACCAGCGTTATCAAAACGTCCAGTGTGCATGAAGGCAAAACCCACTAGTTATGGGATTTTTTTCTGCCAAAAAACGCTGATTAAAGCCTATGTGTGCATGGACACAGAACAATATGCTGGGAGTTTACTGGCTGTAGAAAAAAGCACCAAAAGCCAAAAAACAGCAGCTGTAAAAACATCCAGTGTGCATGAGGACTTGTACTCAGGATCTTGTTGATAGAAAGATCCTGGGCAAAATGTTCTGTAAAGACCTTGCATAAACGCCTAGAGGCGCTGGCACCATTGCCAGTATACATGCATATGCATATGTTTATGTATGTTTACAGTATGTATGCAGAAACATAAGCAAATGTGTTAACCTGCATATGCACATAAATGACTGCACTCAAACATAACATTTTCTAGTTTTCTTCTACAGCTCTGTACTTATTACTGTATCACTGATCTTTATACAGGTGTGTGCATTGTTCCATAGACAGCAATGCACCTGTGTCCAGATCAGTGAGACTACATTCACACCAGCAACATAGGCCAGTGTGAATTGTAGCAGCAGGAGTCTCCTGATTCCTGCTGTGGCTAGGTGTGGCTGCAGGCCCCATTCACTATAATGACAGGTCACTGGTGGCCACAGCTATTTGCAGCTCTCTACATAGCCAGCGATTACTTGATTGTACACAAAATGCATCCAGCAGCGATTTATCACAGGTAATCGCTGGCTGTGTGGACGGTCATGAATAGCTGCAGTTGCCAGTGGCCATCCATTATAGTGAAAAGGGCCAACAGCCACGTTGAGCCGCTCACAGCCGTAGCAGGAATCTGAAGATTCTTGCTGCTGAAATTCACACTGTCCTAAGTCGACGGTGTGAGTTTAGCCTTTTTTTTTTTTTTTTACTCCCATGTGCAAGAGACCTTAACTTTTTGGCACTGACAGTACACTCATATTTGGCCTTTCAGCGGGTGGGCCCTAACACTGAAAGGCTGCATATATGCTTATCAGAAAGTAAACACAGCTGTGCCGATAGCGCACTTCGGATTGCTACTTGCGATCAGGAGCTTTCTGGTCATGTGACCACCAATAAGGCAGTCACATTTATTTATTTTATTTCAGGTACATCTATTTTAAATTTAGGGCCCCATTATTATTATTATTTCAGGTACTTGTATAGCGCCATCAATTTATGCAGTGCTTTACATATACATTGTGCATTCACATCAGTCCCTAACCCTCAAGGAGCGTACAATCTAAGGTCCCTAACTCATATTCATACATACACATACTAGGGCCAATTTAGACAGGGTACAATTTACCAACCAGCATGTCTTTGGAGTGTGGGAGGAA
Organism: Staurois parvus; assembly: GCF_062004578.1. NCBI lineage: Eukaryota > Metazoa > Chordata > Amphibia > Anura > Ranidae > Staurois > Staurois parvus. The sequence goes on from NW_028318345.1 coordinate 1,723,464, forward strand.
ACCAGAGTACCCGGAGGAAACCCACGCAGGCACAGGGAGAACATGCAAACTCCAGGCAGGTGGTGCCATGGTTGGGATAGAAACCAGCAACCCTAATACTGCCAGGCGGAAGTGCTAACCATTTAGCCACTGTGCTGCCCACATGATCATAAATCTCGACCAGCCCCTAAAGGGCCTGGTGGTGCTGGCACCAAGGGGTTAAGGAACACTCAGGTGGGTGGGAGGAGCTCCACCCAGAAGGGGAAGTTCAACTTTAAGGCCTCATCTGCGCTCCCTGTTAAGGATTTGCACCTTTGGAAAGTGGGTACCCTCCGTCCCCATAGTCTTCTGGGACACATGACAGGTCCCAGAAGACTATGGGAGCATTTATAAGGCACAGCACTGCTTACACATGTGTAGTGGACACCCATCTGTGAAGCCACAAGCTGTCATAGCCCACATATAAGTTGCTATCGCCAGGAAGAGAGGAAGGCTGGTGAAACCGGATGTGATGTGTACACAGCTGGATCGTGGGACAGGTGAGTGACTTTTTTTTAAAAGTCAGCAGCTACAGTTTTTTTTGCTGCTGACTTATTTTTTTACATTTTGACTGGAACTCTGCTTTACTGAAAATTGTAACGTGTCGTGACCTTTAAGGTGGTTATAATGGCCTGAGGGTTTTTTACCTTCATGCATTCTATGCGTGAAGGTAAAAAAACCTTCTGTGTGCAGCAGTCCCCCCAGATCCCCTAATGCTTACCTGAGCTCAATTGCAATCCAGTGATATGCACAAGAGCCGTGACTCTCCCTCCTCAATGGCTGAGACTGTCCCAGCCATTGAGCCAATGAGGAGAGAGGGGGTGGAGCCTAGTCGTGGCTGTGTGTGTGTGTGAATGGACACGCAGAGCATTGGCTCGGGAGCAAGCCTGCTTAGGTGCCCCCATAGCAAGCTGCTTTCTCTAGTGGCAATCGGCAGTTGGGAGGGGCCAGGGGACCCGAGACGAGGTGGATTAGCGCTGCTCTGGGTAAAACCACTGCACAGAGCAGGTAAGTATGACCTTTTTTTATTTTATTTTAAAGCCTTCCTTTAATATCACTTTAAGATAATCTGAGATTGCACAATAAGATTGTATAGTATATGGCCAACTTAAGCTGTTCGTAGGTAGAGTTAAAATATCTATTAGGTCTATATTGCTGTGTTCTCCTTGTTTACTTCTTTCCTGCACCAGAATCAGAGTTTATCTCCCCAAAATGATGGCCAGTCTCACTTTTGTCAGTTGTCACTGAGAGCCTCCACAGAAATGTCCCATGTGCTTGTGTTCTGTAGACATCTGTAAAATGCTAGATTTCCATTGAATTCTGTCATTTGGCAATAGTCATCAAGACAAAATGTAATCTCCCCAATGGGGTCACAGACTGCAAATAGATAACTGGCAATATTCTAATCCATGCCCACTCTAAAACTAGGGAGAAACTGTTGGCTGAAGCTCTGTCATGAGAGAATAACGGGGGCTGCCATTCTAGACCTTCTTTGAAAAATGCTATATGCCTGGCTGTTTCTGATTTCAGTATGTTTCAGTCACAGTCAAACATACAGTAAATAAGCATCAGACCTTTTCTCTATACACATTCCAGATCACCGACAGCTTTGGTGTCGGAGCATCAAAATAACAACCAAGGAACTAGTTTTCTCAAAGCAGAGTTTAGTAATGGCATCCTCCATTAACCTCCCATGACAGTGTCTTTTTAGTGACCAGTAGTGCTGACCATATATATTTTTTGTTTTTTTTCTTCATTGACCCACTAGGCTGAACAAAAAACACTAAGCAGATTCCTGCATCCATATGATTGAGGTTGATAAAGGAATGCTTGTTTGAGAGTATTCTGATAGCGGGGACTCTTCCAGTGTCAGAATACACTAATTGGATATGGCAAATGATGGTTGGTAAATTAAGCGTTGTATGTAGGGTTAGTCTGCTGACAGAGTAGCAACTCTAAGGTCCCATGCACACTGGGCATCAAAAACGCTGCTTTGAAGGATCGATTTGATTTTTTTTTGGCTTCTAAATGCCCTTCCATGTTAGCCTATGTGTCACTGCACATTTAGGTGTTTAGAGGCAGAAAAAAAAAATATCCCCTGTATGTTCAGGCAGAAAAAAACCCTGACGTGCATAAACTCTGTCGTATTTAGTGCTTGTGCATTCAGTCATTTCAGTGGCCAGAATAAATTCTTTTTTTGACCAATGGAGTGAATGAGCACTCAAACGCTTGACCGGCCTAAATGCATTTGCAAAATTCTGCTTTGGACGTGTTTTACGATGCTTTTCTCCTGCCAGGAGAGAAGGCATTCTGAAGAGCTGGGCAAACGCCCAATGTGCATGAGGCCTAGGGGTTCATCTACATAGGGTTTATGCAGGCATTTTAGATACCTGGTATGATTTCCTGGCGTTTTACTGAGCCTGGTGAGCTGCACATGCATAGAAGTTATTGGCTATATGCAGCTGTGTCTTGGAAGCGCCGATGCATAGCCAATATATTTTACAAAGCAAAACTTTCGTGGTTACATAGTTAGTCTGGCTGAAAAAAGACAAAAATCCATCCAGTTCAACCATTAAAAAAAAAAAAAAAAAAAAGTTGTAATCCTATACCCACAGTTGATCCAGAGGAAGGCAAAAAAAACCCCAGCAAAGCAGGATTCAATTTGCTCCTGCAGGGGAAAAAAATCCTTCCTTATCCTCCGAGAGGCAGTTGAATATTTCCTGGATCAACTTTACCTATAAATGTTAGTATCCAGTTATATTCTGTGTATCTAGGAAAGAATCCAGGCCTTTTATAAAGCAATCCACTGAGCTGGCCAGAACCAACTCTTGAGGGAGTCTATTCTACATTTTCAGTGGTTGCCTCATTGGCTAGTAAGGACCCTCTCACTGTACTGCTAAGTTTTGACCAAGATTGTACCGTTCATGCTGACTCAACATCTGAGCAAGATTAACTGCTTTTTGAAGAAATCCTAACTGCTTGGAATCAATTTGAGGGAGACGAAGAAAAATGAGCACGCCTGTAGATCTGGAAAATCTTAATTCTTATCTGTAGTATTTAGATACATTTGCTTTAACATAGTAATTTACATGTATTTATAAATATTGTTCTAGATGGTGTAATCTTTATTTGTTTTATCTTTTATGCAGTACATATGACTTGTGTGAGGTGTTTCCTGGTCCTCACTTAAACATGATTGTTGGTGCAAATGGAACAGGAAAGTCTAGCATCGTTTGTGCTATTTGTCTGGGATTGGCTGGAAAGACCTCCTTTATTGGCCGAGCCGATAAGGTAACATTAATTTGATTTACCATGTAGATTTTATACACATATATTGTATTAAGACCTTTCCACTCTGGTGTAGACTGCTATCATGAAAATATTCTATAGTGTTGTGCAAGAGGCTCGTCCAATCTGGCAAAAGTTGGATTAGTTCTGGAAGATAGGGGGTAGATCTATTAAACTAACTGCTTACAATTTGCTTCCATCTCAGATATGCCCTATCCCCTAGTGCAGTGGTCGGCAAGCCGCGGCTCTTTACACGCTTTAATGCGGCTCTTGTGTGCCGGGCGCCCGCTCCCCTCCCTCCTCTCGGGCGGCAGGGACTCTGCAGCGTGATCCAAAAAAAAAACAGCCAGGGCAGCGCGCTCAAATGCAATGATTGGCCAGTCTCGCTGCCACTCACATCCTGATAGCCAGCGATTGGCTGTCAGGATGTGTGTAGGCGGGGCAGCGTGACGAACGTGAGAGGAGCTAGGCTCCTCTCACAGTTCGCCCTGAAGACCGGAACGGCGTGGGAACACGGCGAGAGGAACGCGCGGAGCAAAGGTAAGTGAATTGACACAGGGGGGACTTGGCTTACTACTTGCTACTTACTTACTACTACTATATGAGGGATGAATTACTATGGGGGATGAATTACTATATGGGGGATGAATTACTATATGGGGGATGAATTACTATGGGGGATGAATTACTATATGGGGGATGAATTACTATATGGGGGATGAATTACTATATGGGGGATGAATTACTATATGGGGGATGAATTACTATAAGGGGGATGAATTACTATGGGGGATGAATTACTATGGGGGATGAATTACTATGGGGGATGAATTACTATATGGGGGATGAATTACTATATGGGGGATGAATTACTATGGGGGATGAATTACTATATGGGGGATGAATTACTATAGGGGGGATGAATTACTATAGGGGGGATGAATTACAATATGGGGGATGAATTACAATATGGGGGATGAATTACTATAGGGGGGATTAATTACTATAGGGGGGGTGAATTACTATGGGGGATTAATTACTATATGGGGGATGAATTACTATATGGGGGATGAATTACTATATGGGGGATGAATTACTATGGGGGATGAATTACTATATGGGGGATGAATTACTATGGGGGATGAATTACTATGGGGGATGAATTACTATATGGGGGATGAATTACTATGGGGGATGAATTACTATATGGGGGATGAATTACTATAAAAACTTATTGAAACTAAAAACAGTGTACCATGTATTTTCAGTTTTAAAAATGTGGCTCTCAAAATAAATTTCAATCGTGGTTTTGGCGAGATTTGGCTCAGTTGAAAAAAAAGGTTGCCCACCACTGCCCTAGTGAATCTCATTCTTACAATATGTGTATCTATTCAATGGGTTGTTGCATTGCACTAGAAAACTTCCACTGTACCCATCTCCCTGGTTAACTTGAAAATGGAATCCATTATGCTAATGACAAGATCTTTCATACATTAAATAACTCAATGACATTCTTTGACAACAAATGTGATTCTTGGTTTAAATATGACTACATCTTCCAAAGATTAGTTCTTCTCCTTCCCTCAGCTCCTCCTAATGTATATTTTTCTTTGCACCTATTGATGACTTATGATATTTTAGCTCATTACTTTGATTTTGTCATGCTCCATATTGGCATATTTGTTGTACCATTAAATGTTTTCAATATTGCTTACTGGATGTTACATATCATCTTTTCTAGGCTCTAGAATAAATAGCTTCATCGTTTTTGTTTTGTACTTTTGTGCTATTTTGAATTCTGACTTGTATCTATGCTGGTACTTCTGTACAGTTGTATTTTATTTTTATGCAAATCAATAACAAGTTTGTAAGCAAAAAAAAAAGAAAAACTCTATAGTGTTAATGTACTTGCCTTCCCTGCATTCAAACCCAACACCATACAGCCTGGAATTCCTCTGTTTCCACTTGAAGAGCAAGAACAAACGTACATGGAGTAATGCCCCCCCCCCCCCCCCACTCACTCGAATCATTCAGTTGGGTGTAATACGTTCCTCTACACCTGGAAGAAAGTTATTTGTTTGGTTGTCTGGCAGCGAGGGATAGCAGGGAAGATATATACTGAAATGCACATTGGGCGTTTTTAACGCTGCTGTTAGGGGCCTCTGTCTGTTGGGTTTTTTTTTTGCCTTTAAATAACCCTGCATGTTAGCCTATATGTGCATGCACACATAGGTATTTAGGCCCCATTCACATCTGAGTGCAGCATTTTTGTTCTTTTTTTTGCATGTTTGCAAATGTTTATGCGTGATTGGTTCAGGCGTTTTTGGGCTTTTGAGTTCTGGCGTTTTTGTATTAGCTAATAGAAAAAAGTTATCTGTGACATCAGTTGTTGCCATGCCAGAAATATGCTCTTGGTCGCGTGACAGCGCATGAAAATGCATGATTTGCGTGTTTCCATGTATGAAAACGTGCCAAAATTGCATCAATCTGCCCGAATGGAGCAACAAATATAGCTCCAAAACTTTTTTAAGCTTTAGGCTACTTGGAGTGGAGATGTGAACCATCTCCTTAGATCCTTAGAGCAATATTGATTTTTTTTTCCTCCCTGAGCGTAATAGAGCTTCACACTACAAAGTGCTGAGGTGTGAATGGGACCTTAGAGGCAGAAGAAAAAAATCCACTGCTAATGCGTCCAGGAGCAGCAGTGTTTTGGCAAAATAAACGTGTTAACATAAGGCATGTTTAGCACTTGAGTGTTAATTTCCATAGTCAGAATAAATGATTATGAAAATGAATTAATGCTAAGAGCTCGACATGCCTAAGCACGTTTGCAAGCATCTTTTCTGCCAAAATCCTGCTGCCAGGAGGAAAAGGAGACGGCCAAATGTCCGGTGTGCATGACGCCTAACATTTTTCTGAGAGGAAATGACATTGATGAATTACGTCAATGTGGATCTGTTTAAATAGAGAGATGAACTCATGCATGTTCAGATCCTGATTCGATCCCACCTGAGCTATCCTACAAGAAAGCTACAAACCACCAATCGTAAGCGGCCGAGGCATTCCCCACCCCACAGACGTATGTATACACTCCTTGTTTATGTGTTACTGCGGGTTGGGAAAAGCCTTGGCCACTTATGAGCCTTGGCCTGAGATTATCTCTACCAGTGATCGAGTATCTTCAGTGCTAATTGCAGTCTGGTTTTGAGTTGCAGATATTGAATGCCAGTTACCTATGGTTTTGTAGTTCTGAAGCAGATCACTCAGTGTGATCAATGTACAAGCTACCACAAGAGACTGTGATCTTCATGACGTGCTGGGACTAATACAGTTGCAAGAAAAAGTATGTGAACCCCTTGGGATTACGTGGAGTTTTGCATGAATTGGGCATAAAATGTGCTCTGAACGTCATCTAAGTCACAACAATAGAAGAACACAGTCTGCTGAACATAATACTACACAAACATTAGATGTTGCCATGGTTTAATTGCACATAACATGTAAACATTCACAGTGCAGGGAGGAAAAAATATGTGAACCTTTGGACTTAATAACTGGTTGACCCACCTTTGGCAGCAATAACCTCAACCAAATGGTTCCTGTAGTTGCAGATCAGACCTGCACAACTATCTGGAGTAATTTTGGACCACTCCTCTTCACAAAACTGTTTCAGTGTAGCAATATTCTTGGGATGTCTGGTGTGAATCGCTCTCTTAAGGTCATGCCACAGCATTTCAATGGGGTTGAGGTCAGGACTCTGACTGGGCCACTCCAGAAGGCGTATTCTGTGCTGTTGCAGCCATTGTTTTGTTTAATTACTTGTATGCTTTGGGTCATTGTCCTGTTGCATCACCCATCCTCTGCGGAGCTTCAGTTGGCGGACAGATGGTCGTACGTTTTCCTGCAAAATGTCTTGATAAACTTTGGAATTCATTTTCCCATCAATGACAACAATCCGTCCAGGCCCTGAGGCAGCAAAGCAGCCCCAAACCATGATGCTCCCTCCGCCATGTTTTACAGTGGGGATGAGGTTTTGATGTTGGTGTGCTGTGCCTTTTTTTCTCCACACATAGTGTTATGTGTTCTTCCCAAACAACTCAATCTTGGTTTCATCTGTCCTCAGTATATTTTGCCAGTAGTGCTGTGGAACATCCAGGTGCTCTTTTGCAAACTTCAAACGTGCTGCAATATTCTTTTTGGACAGCAATGGCTTCCTCCGTGGTGTCCTCCCATGTACTCCATTCTTGTTTAATGTTTTCCTTATTGTAGATGTGTCAACAAAAATGTTAGCATGTGCCAGAGATTTCTGTAGGTCTTTAGCTGACACTCTGGGATTCTTCTTTACCTCATTCAGCATTCTGCGTTGTGCACTTGCAGTCATTTTTACAGGACGACCACGCCTAGGGAGAGTAGCAACAGTGCTAATCTTTCTCCATTTGTAGACAGTCTGTCTTACCATGGACACATGAACATCAAGGCTTTTGGAGATGCTTTTGTAACCCTTTCCAGCTTCATGCAAGTCAACAATTCTTGATCGTAGGTCATCTGAGAGCCCTTTTCTGCGAGGCATGGTTCACATCAGACAGTGCTTCTTGAAACCAGTAAACCCAAAACAGGGGTGTGTTTTTTAAGGGCAGGACAGCTGTCAGCAACACATCCAATATCATCACACTGATTGGAGTCAAGGTTGGCTCACTCCTGGCTCCAATTAGCTCTGGGAGAAGTCATTAAGCTAGGGCCTCACAAACTTTTTCCTCCCTGCACTGTGAATGTTTACATGTTATGTGCAATTAAACCATGGCAACATCTAATGTTTGTGTAGTATTATGTTCAGCAGACTGTGTTCTTCTATTGTTGTGACTTAGATGACATTCAGAGCACATTTTATGCCCAATTCATGCAAAACTCCACGTAATCCCAAGGGGTTCACATACTTTTTCTTGCAACTGTATGTGCAATAGCTGTTGCAAGAAGCTGCTATTCAAATAACATACATAACACTAATGCAATATAGTAGCCAACAATTTATGTACCTGTCTTTTTTTTTTTTTCTCTGGATTTCTAAAGGATTGCTACATTTGTACAAATGGCTACATGCTGTAAGGACACAGTGCTACAGCAGTTTTCTATTGTGGTTCAGATTAAAGTCAAACAGTAGCTGATACTTAGTATCCGTTGTTCCTTGTTGAACAGAGCCCTGTGTGGCTGTTTCCCTTTGCATTAACTGGCTACAATACATGCTGCAAGCACACAGAGCTCTATGGCAGTTGTTCTTGGTGGAGGGAATTGAATTAAAGCATTGTAACATTTATTTTTTAAATACAAATATTTTATATTTGCTTTCTATGTGCAATGGTATTACAGACAGTGGCCCTGATTCTCCTCTTCTGTGATCCCTTGCTGGAGCTTTCAGCTCCTCCTCTTCTTTTGGGGCATGTCCTAGAGATTAATTTATTACCTAAATCATATCTAGCCCCAAGAAACATAATTTTAAAGCTGAATTCCAGGTATTCAGTCACTTTGTAAACTGTGAAGGCACCTTATGAGTTAAGTCCAAGGAGGTGCATGACAGGTTGCATCTGACAGGTTTATTGCTGTGCTGGAAAGACACTCCTGGGATCTGAGAGGAGATAAACACACAAAGCAGCTATACCCACCCCTCCCATCTGCTGTCTATTCACAGAAGTCTTTGTGTTTTGTGAATTAGTTCAATATAATACAAAGGCTTTTGTGATTGTGCAGTCATTGCAGCTACAGTATCTCTACTGTTGAAGATGCTCAGATCAGAAAGATCAGCATTGGGCTTTCAGAAATACAGTGATAGCTGTCTTCCAGGAGTACCATAGACCCGTGAGATATAAATAATAGAGATAAGGCCAGGAGATGTCATGCATCTTGTTGGACTTGACAAATAATGTGCCTTCACTTTTTACAAAGGAGCAAAATTTCTCTTTCAGCTTTCATGTATTGCAGCTTACCAATCGTAATATGTGGTGGCTGCATTAGTTGTTTTTATTTAGGCCTTTTCATTTATTTTCACCTAGTAATTCTGCCAATAACATTCTATGTTCTCGGATGAAAACACTTACTGATTGCACTGTATCTATGGAGGAGCAGTGTTATCATCCCAGAAGTTCACAAGATTGCAGCTTGCCGTCCTTCCCTTTTTTTTTTTTTTTTCTTCACTGCAATGCATTGCACTGCTTTGTATTAGTGTAAACTATGCCCTGGATAACCCGGATTTTGGGCTATCTAGAAGGAATCCATTCAAAAACACATCCCACTGCACTTGGTGTGAATGGGCCCTTACATAGAGTGGAGGTGTTTTTCAGTCAACAAAAGATGGCTGAGAAAACCGATGACATTCTTTTTAGTCCACAGGAAGTTGAAATGGCACATATTTTCTGACGGGATTGACAGGTATTTTTTTTTTTGTGCTTGTAGTCTGGGAGCTGACATTTACTTATGAGCATGTGACACTCAAATGTACACAACAAATAGGTCAAGGCCAAATAATATGGTACAGGTATTGGCTGATTTCCAGCTTCTGTAAAGGGTTTTTCTGATGTCTATTATTGATAAAGTTTGTAAGCGTAAAGGGGAACTAGAGTTCACTCTACTTGCCTCCCCTCCCGTGATACCTGCTAGCGATTTTTTTTTATTTTTTTTTATGAGGTTCTGCTTAAAGAATATGTTACTCCAACACTTCATATTCCTGATATGTGTCTGTTGTACCATGTTCTTTTATGGAAAAGTATCCTGTTCTCTCATGCAGGCAAAACATGGGCCTCATACAGGTGTACGCTTAGGTATGCCCGTGTGAAGAAGGCTTCAGAGAAGTTGAGCTCCTTCTGCACTGTTTTTATCTGATGTACCATTTAGGCAAGCTGAAGATCAGGCGGTGTGGGAGCCTGCTGCTAAACCCCACACCACACATTCCTATTTTCCATGACTATGATGGGCAACCTCGCTGGCAAATATGAACGTGCAGAGGTCAGGAATGTGGTGGGCCATGGGGCAGGTATGCGCAGGCACCTCTAGACACATGCTGCATTCTCCACCCTGTAACTCCCTCTAAATGGAGCCTTTGGTTGCCTGCTGCTATTCCTTGCTTCATCTTCTGAAAATGCTAGTTGTCTGGCTATCATGCGGATCCAGTGTCTAATACTTTCTTAGGCACTGATCTTGACCAATTATGCAGAGCAATTGGTTGTACTTGCTGATCTGGGAAAAGCATGCCGATTTAAAAAGCTAGCAATTTTAAAAGACTGTCAACAAAGACAGGCCCAAGACTTCTTTCATTACAGTTTTTCTTTCAAGTTTGAGCCTGATTGGTAGTTGTGGGAAAATAAATTAGTGTGATACAGATATGATGGTAATCACATTTTATTTTGGGAAAGAAAACTCCCTAAGCTCTTTTTTTATTTTGCAGGTTGGCTTTTATGTGAAGCGTGGATGTCAGAAAGGCATGGTGGAGCTCGAATTGTAAGATTTGTTTTTTTATAGATACATTTGGATGTGTGTTAATGCAGGGAACTCATATAGTCCAACATTACTTGGGTTTGAAGTGAACCTGTGAATAAATCATAAGTAATAAACCAACAGCAGCAGTTTAGATGTTTTAAACTGTCAGCAAATACTTGTTGATGCCAATAGATGCAGTCCAGTGTCACTGGAAAACTGGCATAAGGAAAAATAAAAGTACCTTTCTTACTTTAATACATAAGAATAGGCACCCCCACAGAACACAACAGTACAAATACCCCCAAAATAAAGAAGACAGTTCAAGGTAATAGGCATGGCAAGTTTTTTTGAAGTAGTAATTCTTTGTTACAAAATTTTGGAAAATGAAGTTAAAAAATAGTTTTAGTCACATTTTCATCAATAATTTTTTTTATTAAATTTATTCAAATTGTTTTCTTTTTTATTACAATTTTGTTTGCTTTTTCTCTCTCTCTCTCTCTCTCTCTCTCTCCCATAACAAAGCCTATTGGCTTTGCTGATCACTGCTCTAAGTGAATCTATTCTGACCAAAAAGTACATTGGGTTAGGTTACATCTTGGAGTGCCTGCTAATACTGCTTTAGTATTCAAATTGATCTAGATATCCCTTTGGAGACCATTGGATCCTATGCCTAGGGCTTTTTAACTGCCAATGTCAGAGCCTCTGTTGACCACTGATGGTTTAACACTTCATAGCGGAGTTATAGTGGCTGGGTAATAGCATCAGGAGGTGATAGGGCTTAATATTGACTTGAAAAGAAGATGAGATCCTGAGTATTACCTTGGCCTATGGTCCATTGAGTTCCACAAATGCATAGGGTTTGATCTGAAGATGAACATATGTAGCACCTTGGTAATGTTGCTGCCTTAGCCACTTTTTGTTGCAGTTCAGGCTTCTCTTAATGCCTAAAGCTGGGCATACACTACTGAAATTGTCGGCACCTCCCAGCTCGAAAAAAAAGTTGATTTTTAAATCAACTTTTGTTGGAGTCTGTCTGAAAATTTTTTGCCGAACAGCACTGCTCAGGTATTCAGCAACCTATAGAGCAGTGACTGCTGAATATATTAGCCTGGCAGGTGCTGTTTCTTTATACACAGTACTTGGTATGCATTGATTTCACTCATTAAGCCCCATGGCTGTGTGGTCAGCTTAACTTGCCTACAACAGTGGTTGTTATGATTCACATTTTTTCTGTTTATGTGAATCTTTTTTGACTGTTTCCTTCATGTACAAAGAAAAACATCACATCTGTGAGTTGCAGCCTTTCAAACTTGCTGTGGTAGAGGTGCAGTATTTGTGGGCTATTAAAATAAAACTTTTTTTTTTTTTTTCTTTGTTCATTTTTGATAGAGCAAGGGAGGGTTATAACTCCTGTCAGTTTTTTTTTTTTCACCATCTGTGTCCACAGCAGAGATTTCCATTCATGTCCTGTCCCATAGCCACACAGGAAGCGAGAGGAAATTCCTGCAAATTAAGGGAATTTCTTGGGGATCCCCAGGTCACTAAAACTAGTGTCCCTATTTGACATATTCCCTCTACTTTTCTGGGGACAACCCAAAATATGTGATTTTCTTTTAACTTCTTTTTGCTTTTAACCACTTGCTAACCGTGCTATAGCCGGTTGTCCAGTTCCGGGAGGGCATCAGATGACGTCCTCCCAGAATGCGCCCTCCCGTGCGACCCCATGGGCGCGCTCCTGGCGATCTCCATGATTGCTGTGTCCTAAGGACACAGCTGATCATGTGATGTGGTAAAAGGCCAATCACAGTGGGATCAGCTGTGTCCACTGACACAGCAGATCAGCAGTAAATGCCGTTGCCGGTTAACGGCTGCACTTTCCTCACACTGTCACAGCATGAGTAAAGTACTGCCAATAACCGGCAATTGTCAGAGGATGGATCGGCACCTGATGATCAGTGCCCACCAGTGCAGCCCACCTGTGCCCAGCACTGCCACCCACCCACCAGTGCTCAGCAGTGCCCTTAATCAGTGCTGCCCTTCAGTGCCGTCTATCAGTGCCCATCGTTGCATATCAGTGCCAGCTCATTAGTGCCACCTATCAGTGCAGCCTCATCAACGCACATCCGTGAAGGGGAAAAATTACCTGTTTGCAAAATTTTGTAATAGAAACAAAGAAAAACTTTTTTTTTTTAAATAATTTTTTGCTCCTTTTTTGTTTATAACGCAAAAAATAAAACACCCAGTGGGATTAAATACCACCAAAAGAAAGCTCTATTTGTGTGAAGAAAATGATAAAAATTTCATATGGGTACAGTGTTGCATGACCACGTAATTGTCATTCAAATTGCGACAGCGCTGAAAATTTGGCCTGGGCAGAAACGGGGTAGGCAAGTGGTTAATGATCATGGTAAACAGAACAAATAAGAGAAGGTGAATATCTGTAATGGGGACTCGAACAGCAATACAAACTGACAGGTGTTCTAATCCATCTCCAATCTATCCAAAACTAAAAAAAAGTTTTGCCTTTTTAAGACTGTTCGCTCACAGCTAGTTCAGAGCTTGGCAGTAACAACACTGGTTTCTATATAGTAATCATTGAAGTCCCTAAAGCAGGTGGGCATCTTAGTTCCACTGTTACTGTGGCATACTTTTTCTTGATTTGATGGCTATGCTGCGTTGATTACCAACCATCTATCTGGAGAGACTACCTTTTACTAACCACTGAGGCAGTCTCCTTTAACTCAGGAACACTGGCAAGGCTCAACAGTAACAGCAGGCATCTTGGAGTGTGGATTTTTACTTAAATTTCACTTTACGTTGAAATAGTATATTGTTTACAGATAAAACTCAATTCACTAAGCTGTAATTATTATTATTATACAGGATTTATATAGCGCTAACAGTTTGCTCAACGCTTTACAATAGAACGGGAGACAATACAGCAACAATACAGTTCAATACAAGAGGGAAAGGAGGACCCTGCTCCTTGGAGCTTACAATCTAGGAGTAATAGTAATTTTGCATAGAGACTGTTGTTTTCAACAAAGGAAATGGAAAAAAAAATATCTCATGGCTAGAAATAATCATTGTTATAGCAGACAACCTAGTTACAGTCAGAGTAATTGGAGAGGCATGTAGGTGTTGTATGATAAAATGGTGGTTACTGGAGAAGTGCATGAGTCCAGTGGAGGTCAATAGAAAGGTGTGTGGTCAAAGGGGCTGCTACTGGAAAGAAAAATATAGGTCTGGGGTGGCATGGGCTTTGAAGTTAGGGCCATCAGAATAGACACCTGCCTAGAAGAGAAAACTTCCTCTTCTCCCCATCTCTTTGTCATGTGTTATGGCAGGGGAGTCCTCATTTGGCACTCGAAGTACACCGTAGATCACTTGTTATGCCATTACCAAGGACAAAAGTCAGCAGTACATGTTTGCAACTCTCAGGTGCTAAGGGTCACAAGACCTGCTGCCACTCTGATAGGCCAGGAGGGGAGAGGGAGCTCAAAGCTAGATCTCCATCTCATTTCCTAGCTTTGTCATGTAGCGCTTACCCCGAAAGTAGCCACTGTGAATATGCCCAGGTCTCCCTTGCTAGTACAGAAGCTGCCGGCCACAAACACAGTTCCATGCACACCAATATTACTGGCTTAAGTTGCCAATACTTTATACAATTTCCCTGAAATGTAACTTTAACTCTGTAGTGCAAGGGTCTGCCTGATTGCTTACAAATTGAAAGTGTTTAGGTTTGACCTCATATTAAATGATTTTGTAAAAAACTATAAGAAAATTGTACAAGAAAATTGTATAATGTATGGCCAACCTTTAGCGTAGGATATAAACAATAATTATCTACCTGCACTTGTGCAATTTATTACCCCCTAGCTATCAAACACCCTCTAGTATCAATAACTTATAAATATTTTTGTATACTGCACTAATAAAAACTATTACCTTAATACATTATATGCAAATATAATCATCTTAGTGTCATAGTTAATCAATATACTCATACTCCACGTACCACAAATATCATGTGCTGCTTCCTTAAGCTGGCCATGGATGGATCGAATCTTGGCTGGTTTAGCAGGCTGATTGTACTGAAGTCAATTCATTAATCAACTATGGTAAAACTAGCCTGTTGGATTTTTGTTTTAATGCATTTACTGCCAGCAGCTGAAGCCACCAGCAGTTATCATTGTGTTTTGCTGGCAAGGAAGGCCCGCCGCTGGCAGAACACAAACACGCAATCAGTGTTGATGGGGGAATCAAGCAATTTTCTCCACGAGTGGAAGGGGAAAAAAAATTGCATAATCTTTGGGCTACTTTAAACTGCCATCCAGCTTCCGCACTTTTCAGTGAGGGAGACAAAAAAGATTGTCTAGACCAGAACTCCAGGGGAGTGCCCTCAAGCAATCTTTTTCTCCAGGACCTCAGTCCAGCACCAGCTGAGGCCCAAACTGAGGCTCTGGTCCCACACTAGCTGCCTCCCAGGGGCCACAGCCCCAGGAAAACTGGAACCCTCCTAGCAGAGGAAGAACTCTCTGCTGTGGCCTCCCAATGATTTTATCATTTCTCCAAACACCTTTTAGATGCTCCCTTCAAGGGTTTGGCTGAGGCATGATAAATGTTCATGACTTTGACTCTTACAAAACAAACATAAAAAGAACCAAGGTGCTCAACCACTGTGGACAATTAAAACAAATAAGTCCCTAGTTGAGATCCTACTTGGGAATAGGAGAAAAAAAGAAAATAGCACACAATATTTCAGTTCAAAGACTCGAAGAATTCCGGTGGTTTATGGAGCTGTGAGATTGCTGTTGTAACATGTAATGTTCATACTTGTGGACACATACCAAAGGGTTAAAATCAATCCAGAGCATAAGTTCAGAACAATCTCCACACTGTGCAGTTAGGATTGTAGAACACTTTCTCTAGCATCCGTGGTGTGCAGTATACACTGTGCATAAATTCAGAACACGGTGGGGATATATAGCAGAGGAGCACTGGTCCCGAACACTCAAACCTGCAGGTGCATGGTAATCTGCAATCCAAATTGAAGATGAAAGTAGCAGGGAATCCGGCTGGCTGAGACACCAGAACTGCCACGCTGGAGCAAGCAGATCAAAATTGCAGCACTGTGAAACCGTAAGTCTAGCAGACATTAATCCGGAGTCCCCAGCAGCCAAAAGCGTCTCTAGTCTCCAAATGACATAGACTGTGTCTCGAAACATGTAATCTTGAAGACCAGAGAAGATTGATGTCTGCTTGGAGACCTCCGGTTTCACAGTGCAGCAGTTCTGGTTCGCTCGCTTTGGCATGACAGTTCTGGTGTCTCATCTGACCGGAATTCCTTGGTGCTTCCGCATTCTCTTCGGATTGTAGATTAACATACGCTTGGGTCAGGTGTTCAGGACCAGTGCCCCTCTGCTATGTATCCCCACCGTGTTCTGAATTTACGCACAGTGTATACTGCATACAGCTGCTGCCACAGTAAGCGCTCTACAATCCTAACTGCACAGTGTGGAGTTTGTTCCTAACTTGTGCTGTGGATTTATTTTAACACTTTATTGACTCCTGAAAAACAATTCCTTTAACCACCGCCCGCCATATAGTAATATGATGGACGCAAGGTGGTTCTCTCGTTCTGGGAGGACGTCATATGATGTCCTCCCATTCTCACCGCGCATGTGCGGCTCCCAGAGCGCACAGCGATCGGTGGTGCGCTGTGTCCCTAGGACACAGCGGATCACCGATCCACGGAAAGAGCCGAAGATGTCAGCTCAGTCATGTGATCAGCTGTGTCCAATCACAGCTGATCACATGTAAACGGGGAAATGCCGTTTATCGGCATTTCTCTCTTCTCGAGCTGTCACGCTGAGGTGCTGAGGAGAGACGCTAATCGGCATTCCGCGGAGGGGACATCTACACTGATCATCAGAGCACTGATGATCAGTGTGCCTTGATGATCAGTGTAGCCCCATCAGTGCCAGCTGTCAGTGCTCATCAGTGCCAGTGCCTACCAGTGCACATCAATGCCACATATCAGTGCCCATCTGAGCTGCCTTTCAGTGTCACCCATCAGTGCCAGTCAGTGCCACCTAACACTGCCAGTCAGTGCCGCCTATCAGTGCTGTCTTTCAGTGCCCATCAGTGATGCCTGTCAATGCCCATCAGTGCCACCTACCAGTGCCTCCTCATCAGTGCCACCTATCAGTGCCCATCACTGCAGCCTCATTAGCGCACATCAGTGAAGGAGAAAAGTCATTTATTTACAAAAACTAAGAAAAAACTTTTTTTTTTCAAAATTTTCAGTGGTTTTTGGTTTAAGAAAAAATAAAAAACCCAGAGTTGATTAAATAGCAACAAAATAAAGCTCTATCTGTCACAAAAAATGATACAAATTTCATATGGGTACAGTGTTGCATGACCGCGCAATTATCATTCAAAGTGCAACAGCGCTGGAAATTGGCCTGGGCAGGAAGGGGGTATAAGTGCCCTGTAGGCTTGAGGTTAATATGTCAATGATATTTGGACAATTTGTTCCCAAGTTAGAACATTACATGTTAGAACAGAAAACGCATAACTTCATAAACCATGGGCAGCCTTTGAGTCTCTTTGTGCTGAGATATTGTATATAACTTTGACTCTTCCTGCCCTATATTTTGGATGCTTCTCTAAGAAGCACATAGGTGAAATCAAACACCCAGTTTAGAAAGCTCTGACCAGACAAAAATAATGGATCACTACTCCACTGGCTACAGTGAAGTCAACAACTAAATTTAGCCTAACTAAAGGAGGGCACTACCTCATTAACAGTAACTATAGGATAAGGCTTTCAACAGTTAAAGCTGAACTCCAAGGAAAATAAAAACCCTTGCAGTTGAGATCCCTCTGCACAGCAAGGGTTAAATACTAATTTTTGCCTTGGGTACCAGGACAAAGGACATTTTATATTGTTGGTGAATTGAGCATACAGTGTTATAAGTGCGTGTACTTTAAGGTACCCTTTAAATGTCATGTGCTTGTAAATGCATTTTTATTTATAAGGTCTATTCATAAAGCTAAGTTTTCGCTGTTCAATGAGTATTACTTGTTACACTAGGTACAAATCATCTGGGAATCTGATCCTAATGCGTGAAATTCAAGTATCAAATAACCAGTCAACATGGTACATCAATGGAAGGAGTGCCTCCTTAAAGTTGGTTGAAGAGCAGGTAGCTGCATTGAATATTCAAGTTGGAAATCTTTGTCAGTTTCTGCCACAGGTATGTAAATGATAACGAGGTGCCCTTGTGCAAAAAAAAAAATAAATCTTCAACTATGTCTATTCTAGGATGGTATATGCCTTGCATGATATTTTAGCAAAAGTGTTAACATTGATAATGCTTTGTGGATCTTGATAGGTCATTGAGAAAAAAGGTGGTAAATGGCAATTATATATGCATATGTTGATTTAAAAAAAAATTAATAAAGCAGAACCAAACCCAACGATTTATCTGTTTCCCAAAACCGGTAAATTGCAGACATGCAATGAATGATAACTGTCACAGCTGCTTTTATTATTTATTCAACCAAACTGTCAAGCCCTCAAATGGTTGGTGTCATAAGTGGTCACCTTAGTGCAGCATCATGATAACTGAAATAGAAGCTAAGATGGCAGTGCCCTTGGCTGTAAAGGAGAGGAGGGTTTTATTCTGCTTTAAGTTTATAATGACATTTTACCAGATATGTCTTTAATAAATAAATGGCTGTGGTCTGTGATTTCTTAATTGTGATTTTTATCAATGTTCATTTTTATTTTAGGATAAAGTTGGAGAATTTGCCAAGCTATCTAAAACTGAGCTCTTGGAAGCAACAGAGAAGTCTGTTGGACCTCCAGAAATGCACCGATTTCACTGTGAACTAAAAAACTGCAGAGAAAAGGAAAAAGAACTTGAGGTACTTTTTGAGCATGAGATATTTTATGTGGATACAAATGATACATACTAAATTTGCAGGCTTAGCTTGTTAGGCTTCAATTAAAGCGCAAGAAAAGAAAAAAGGAAGCCCCTTACACAACGGTAATTAACATCTCTTCCCACCCGACCAATTGTAATATGATGGCCAGACAGGAGGTCCCTCATTCTGGGTAGATGTCATATGACATACTCCCAATAATGTGCCTTGCATCGTGCTGTGGCTTGGTCTGTCACTGCGGTGTCTGGTGGATGACAGATCAGTGTACCTGACCACTGCTGGTACCATGTGATTGCTGGGACCAATCACAGCCGGTCATATGTCAATTGTACACAATGGATGGCTTCCATTCATAGCCATTCATTGTGTACTATTATGTTGCTTGCTGTAATTGGTCACAGTGATAACTTGCTACAGCCTGGGTCAATCACAGCCCATCTGTACCGTGTGATTAGCTGTGGCCAATCACTGCTAATCACAACAATGCACAATTTATGGATTCATGCACAACAAATGGTTGCCTGTAACAGTGATTATCACTGTTATAAGCGATCATGGTGTGTGTCTGTGCATGTGTAAAACAAAAAAAGAAAGGTAAACAAAATGTAATAAAAAAAGAACAATTGTAAAAAAATAAAAAAAAAATTGTAACAAAAAATTACTACTTCAAAAAACTTGCCATGCTTGCATTCAATGTAGAACCAACAGCATTGTAGATCAGCTGACAGGATCCACAGGTAATAAAACTATATTACAGGAGGGAATTTGTTACGTTAATGCTAGTGACAGACTGCATCATACAGTATGTCGTTTGTATATGTCCCAATAGTTCCAGTTTAAACTCCTAGTGAAAGCAGGATTAAAGTGTAAAGCTTAGATCCAGCTCTGCAGTCAGTCATGCTGAAATGGACTGTTTCTTAGTGGAGGAACTGTAGATGCACCTTTTAAAATGAGTGTCTATAGAAGGACTTACTGTAACAACAATTCCAATTCAGAGCAGCTCAGTAGAGACCTGAACAGGTTTTATTTAAATACCCAAAGCTTACTGAGGGTTTATATATACTTGTATGAGTTTTTGTTTTGTCCTTTCGTCTTCTTTCTGCAAATTCCCAGCAAAATGCCTGAAAATCCATGTAGTGTGAATGAGTCCAAGTCTTGTATCCTTGCAAAGCTTTTTTTAGATAGGGAAAACAATGTCTAAAATAGTGGCAATTTCAATAGCTCCCAATGACTTATGCAAATGTTTGAATTCTACAGAATAAATGTAAAGGCCATGAAGAGGTTTTGGAAAAATTGAAGCAAGGGAATGAACGTTATAAGCAGGATGTTGAGCGATATTATGAAAGGAAGCGTCACCTTGACAAAATCAAGATGCTGGAGAGGAAACGGCCTTGGGTGGTAAGATTCCCATTTGATTTAAATTTGTTGTTGACTGTGCTTTTCATACATGATTAAGAATATAAATGCATGAAATTGATTGTAGTCTTTTTGTCCTGTTGTACTGTGCTCAAAACTATACTTTGCCTTTATATTTTTAATTGGGGAACCTTATATTTAAGTGGGGAAACCTGTACTGGTGGCAACTATGTAAGATGGGTCTTCCCTCTTTTTAGAGAGGTTTTCTTATTAAAGTGGTTATAAAGCCTAAACAATTTTTACCTTAATGCATTCCTTGCATTAAGGTAAAAAATGTTTAGGCATCAAAATTCAGTATCCCCCCCCCCCCCCCTCCTCTACTCACCTGAGCCTGCATTCGATCCATCACTGTGCATGCCTGCAGCTCTTCTCTCCCCTTACTTATTGGTCTCACTGTTTTGCTGAGGCAGTGGGATCTGTCAATCAAAGCTAGTGCAAGGGAGTGGGTGGTGGGTTCGAGTCCTGCTGTCTGCGACAAGAGATGCAGACAGTGAGGCTCAGGAGTGAGCTTGCACCTAGTGTCCCCATAGAAAGTGGCTCTCTATGGGTGCTCTCAGAGGAGGGGAGGAGCCAGGTGCGCTGGCAGGGTACCCGAGAAGAGTAGGTTCGGGGCTCTCTGTGCAATTCCATTGCACAGAGCAGGTAAGTATAAACCTGTGTTTTTCTGTAAACAAAGCATTTACAATCCCTTTAAATCCTGCTGTGTTTCTGGGACAGGAAGTAAAAATAAACCGGACACAATAAAATAGAACTATAGGCAAAGCTTTTTTTTTCATTTGGAATAGAGCAAGGGAGGGTTATAACACTTGTCAGATTTTTTTTTTTTTTTTTTGCCATCGATGTCCCTTTGTGGAGATTTCCCTTTATTTCCTGTCCCATAACCAAATAGGAAGTGAGAGAAAATTCCTGCAAATTAAGGAAATTCCTTGAGGACCCCCAGGTCACCAGAACTAGTGTCCCCATTGGAAGATTTCCTCTCCTATTATTTTTCAGGGACAACACAAAATTTGGAATTTTCTTTTACTTTCAGTGATAATGGTAAACAGGACAAAGAAACAGGGTGAATCTCCCTAATGGGATGCAGACCGCAATAAAAACTGACAGGTGTTCTAATCCCTCTCCGCTCTGTCCAAAACTAAAAAAAAAAAAAAGTTTTGCCTTTAGTTATAGTTTAAAGTGTAATGCCACTAAAAAATGAAAATTTGACCATGATTGCTAGGTCACATAACATGAAATTTGATATTATCCATTTTGTGGATTGCTGATTGTCTAGATTAGAAACCGTAGTCTAAGCTAGACAATCAGCAGTCTCTTGTACTGTAAGCATTCCAGCAGAGCTCCAAGTAGCCCTGCCCTCATCCCTCCTGGTCATCCGCACCATGTTCTGCAACTAATGAGTCCCAGTAATGATGATCCTAAGGTGACAGGAGACATGCCTAGCAGCTACTATGGTAAACTAAACCCCGAAGGTTAAAGGTCACGTGACAGGCAGACTTTAAAAAAAAAATAAAAATATTAAGTGTATTCCAAAAATTTTAAAAAAATGTTGATTTTATACCATTGTGGGTGATAATTGTCTAGCGATGAATCAACTTTCCTTCCACTTTAACCTTGTTCTGTTTAAACAAACTATTTGACTTTAAAATTCACTAAATTTTTTTCTAAAATTCAAAATGTAAAATATATTGTGGTATATTTTAGGAATTAATGTCATACTTTCCCTCATAAGGAATATGAAGATTGCCGTCAACAATATGAAGAAGTGAAGCAAAAACGTGATAAGTTAAAAGAAGAGCTTAAGAGAAAACAAGAATCTCAAGCACCTCTTACGCAAAAAATCCAGCAGTATGATAAGCAGCACAAGCAAATTGATGGACGAATTAAAGAAAAAGTAAGTTCCAGTAGATGAGGAAGCTTACAAAAGTGGTAGCTTACAGAGTGCCCAAAGTCTTGGGATGGATGGGGGCATGGTGGTCTCCGTAGAGTTTCAGGGGCAGTAGGTGGGCACCTGGAGGTGCTTGTTATTTTTAACAACTGCCACTTCAGAGATGTTTCTCCCTCTGTTGATTTCCTTTGCAGTTAAGCTGTATTAAGTTTTTAGAAACATAAGCAAAATGTTTGCCTAGGAGCTGATACAACAATACACTGTTGTTATCTATATTCACCAGGAAAACATCTGTACAGCTTCCTGATGTAGTTTCGCTTATACAACTGCCTTACTTTCACTGGAAGGAATTTCAGTCCCTTGTTTAATGAGTGAGTTAATGGACCCTGAGGCATTCTCATTGGACAGTGGAATATTCCTGACAGGGCTTAGCCATTAAGGTAGCGCAAGTCTCAGTAGTGAAGTAAAATTAAATCAAAGAAGGGCACAGGAAGTAGCTTTTCTGGCTAATGAATGTGATAACAGACATCTTGTGAATTCTACTCTTAGGTAGGACTTTACCTTTTTTATAGCTTTAAAACAGAGCATTCAGGCCCCATTCATGTGTGGGTCATGTGAATGCTTGTTTTTCCATGCTTTTGTTGCGTGTTTTTACTTGAATGGACTGCCATGCATGTGACCAACATGCCAAAAGAAGCTCCTGCACCTTTTTGGGCGTTGAGCTTTGCATGTTTTTTTACCATGTTGTGGACTGTGTTTGAGGTGCCATTAACAATCAACAGCACCGCAAGCACGATGCAAACTTTTTGCATGTTCCAGGAATGTGCAGATGTGAGTACAGCCTTAAAGTATAGCTAAAGGAAAAACTTTTTTTGTTTTGGATAGATTGCCAGAGGGATTATAAACTAGTGATGCACCAATTAATGGGCTGAAAATAGGGTTATCAGCTTTTTGAACTTCAGTTCAAAAGCGCGTCCCATTGATTTCAGTGCAAAAATGCGTCCCATTGACTTGACTTCAATGCATACTCGCATCCCATTGACTTGACCTCAATGAATAATCTCATTCCATTGACTTCAATGCATAATCGCGTTCCATTGACTTCAATGCATAATCACGTCCCATCGACTTCAATGCATAATCACGTCCCATCGGCTTCAATGCATAATCACGTCCCATCGACTTCAATGCATAATTACGTCCCATCGACTTCAATGCATAATTACGTCCCATTGACTTCAATGCATAATCATGTCCCGTTGACTTCAATGCATAATCACGTCCCATCAACTTCAATGCATAATCACGTCCCATCGACTTCAATGCATAATCACGTCTCATCGACTTCAATGCATAATCACATCCCATCGACTTCAATGCATAATCACGTCCCATCGACTTCAATGCATAATCACGTCCCATCGACTTCAATGCATAATCACGTCCCATCGACTTCAATGCATAATCACGTCCCATTGACTTCAATGCATAATCACGTCCCATTGACTTCAATGCATAATCACGTCCCATTGACTTCAATGCATAATCACGTCCCATTGACTTCAATGCATAATCACGTCCCATTGACTTAAGTTCTAAAAAGCCACCCATTGACCTTCAATGTAAAAACGCAGCCCATTGACTTCAGTGACGTTAAATCCACCTTTTGAGTTTTTTGACTGCGCAGGATGGAAAATGTTTCTTCAACAAATTATGCTATAACTTTGAATGTGTTTTTTGTTCACGAAAAATTGCATATATTGTAATGAAACCTGTTTAAATACATCTGCTATTCCATTCAGACAACAGGTTTGGACAAAATTTTAAGGGTTTTTGAATGCGATTAGTTAAACTGGAACTTCAATCAATATTGACTATTTTTTAGGGGTGCACCGAAATTTTGGAGGCCGAAAACACTCCTATTGGCCATTGGCCAATATGAAAATAAGCCCCGATACAGGTGCCGAAAATAATCCTGCCCCCTCGGCGCCGCTGCCGCCACCCTCCGCCGCCACTCTCCGCCGCTCGGTGGTTCTCAGCCTTAATTGAGAAACCACCGAACGATCCTGGCACTGGAGATAGAGACAAGTGACGGAAAGATGACCTCCACTGATCTCTATGCCCTTGGAGGACTGGAGCGATGTCCGTTATGGCTCCTGCTCCTTGTTAACAAGGTTATTTTTTTATAAAGCACTAGATCAATGCTTTTTTTTTTTTTTTTATATAATGCTTTACATTGTGGAGGAGAGATGTGGGGTCTTATTGACCCCATATCTCTCCATAAAGACCTGTCACTATTTCTATGACAGGGGATGCATGCATTCCTTGTGATAGGAATAAAACTGATTAAATTTTTTTTTTTAAAGGGACAGTGTAAAAAAAAAAAAAAAAAAAAAAGGGAGTATTTGACACACAAGTTTTTTTGCCTGAATGCATAGAATGCATTCAAGTAAAAAAAATCTTGAAGCTTTAGATCTACTTTAACTCAATGATGGCCATAAAGAATGTTCTGACAAATGATTTTTTAGGAACATTTGAATGAAAATCTTACCTTGTGTGGCCACTTTTAAACTAAAAAAATAACTAAGTTGATTTAGGACAGCCTTTCTACACCTTCCCAACACAGTGGAACCCTTGAAATAACCTTTCGGTCTCGGGAACAACCGATGATACATTAGTGAGATGGTCAGTGGGAAGAATGCTCCTTACACTTGTGGTCACTAGAAAGATGTAACCCCTTGTAGATGGATAAAAAGATCATTGTCAGTGTCAGTGGGAACTTATCTGAGAGGTAAAAATTGCTCAAGGAACACCTAGCAACCTCTGGAGGTTGAGAAACCCTGATTGAAGACCTATACAGTTTGAAGATAGTTGAATGTGTTGTAATGGCTCATATCAAGATGACCAATTGCTAGTAGTAATTAAAGTTTATTATAACATTTTACAGAATGTTTTATTGTTTTAACAGGTGAGTGAAATTCGTGAAACTTCACAGAAGTGCAAACAGACACAAGAATTTTTGGAAAAGAAAGAAAAGCAGGTTTGTATTTTAATGCAGGTCTCTACGTATCACAAATGATGGGTGGGGCTCCCATGTCCTTGTTGCTATCCTGCTTCTAAAATTGTCGCGATACTTCTGTCCAGTTTAGGTTTTTATATACTATCTTGTTAATACTACCTCTTTGCTGTGTGTACAAAAAGTGTTGTGTACAAGTTGCCTATTTTCCAGATATTTGACCAACACAACTTTTTGCCTTTCTTGTTTAATGGAAAGTTTCATTTCACAGCTTTTTGTTTTATTACATAATTAAAGTGGCTTATCGTTTACATGAGTATTTCCTTTACTTGCTATTAGCTCATGTGGTTTGTTGTCTTTAATATTATGGAACAGATAGAAGATGTTCAACAAAAGCTGAGAATGAAGAGAGATGAAGAACAGGACCGACAGAAAAAGATTGTTAACATTCGTAAGATGATTGAAGATTGGCAAAATGAGTTGAGCTCAATGGGGAATCTAGAGGCATTTCAGCAGGAGATGGATGTGATTGGTCGTGAACTGACTCAAATTCAGGAAGAAAAAGCAAACACAGAAAATGAAATGAGTGACTTGCGTATGGAGAGGCAAAACATGGAGAGAGAAAAGAGAGGTGACCTTGGATTAGTTATTTCCATTTTTATGTGCTAAACATGAATATAATTTTTTTTTTCGCTTTCTTATTTCTACGTTAAGTGCATAACAGCAGTTTTACATGTTGGGTACCCATTTGCTTCCAATATCTCAAATGCTCATAGCTAAGACCAGCTATTTCAGAAAGCTTTGTCGTAAATACGTTGAGTATTTATCTTTGCTGAAATCATGTCAGTTAGGGCTCTTTCACACTGGCGGCAAGGGTCCAGTAAAAACAAGTGGCTGAGCTATGGTTTTACTGCCCCCAGCCACCCACTGGAATTCTAATATTACAGTTTGACAAAGCTTATACACATGCTGTGGCAATCTTAACTTGGACTGCAGAATTTGACAGACTGTCACCTGTCAGACTCGGCCATTGAGTTCAATGGGGCCACACCACAACTTCAAGCCAAATACTTTGCTTGCAGTTGCGTTGTGATCCTACATTGTAAAAAAATAAATAAATAAAAAAGGTAAAAACATTAAAAATGGATGAAGCCAGCAAATTAAACATAATCCATCATTCTGCTAAAACAGGGCACATACTGTGATTAATCTGTGATGCATTTAACCCCAAGCAGCACTTATTCATAGAGTAATGTTTTGTTTTTCTGTAGTTCTTTAAAATATATATATTTTTTCTTTTTTTTACATTAATACGCATTTTTACTTTTCACAGACAAAGGTAATCTTCTTAAGCAGCATGATAATTTACTGAATCTAAAAGAACAAAACCTGCAAAAGAAATTTTCAGACACTTACAATGCAGTTGTTTGGCTTAAAGAGAATAAAGATCGGTTCAAGAAACGTGTCTGTTTTCCCATTATGTTAGAGGTCAGTCCATTTCAGAAAATGTTTGCAATATACTTTCTCATGCTAAGCATCTCTGAGTAAAATCTACCAAGCTTTGTTCAGACAAGGGATTCAAGAAAAACCTTTTAACATCATAGTTCAGCCAAATGTGCAAGCAGTTCTGGAATTTTACCCTTAGAAGCATGATCACAACTTTTTAAAGTACTACTAAAAGCTCCTATGAAGTACCAGATCTGCTTTCTATGTCGCACACAAGCCTCGTAAATCAAAATCATCCTTTATCGTCTATCTCCTCTGACTTGATCAAATCCTCCTTATTGTGTCTCACATAGCCCCCTGCATGTCTTGGCTTATCAGAAAATGATAGGCACTGCTAGGTGTGACCAGCTGGATTGGCAAAATAAAGGCTTTTCAATGAGTAGTGATACCCCCCCCCCCCCCCCAAAAAATAACCCCTTTTTGGAAAGTAGACACTTCAAGGTATTTAGTAGGAGGCATGGTGAATTTTTAAAAGCCTACCCCCCCACCATTTATTTATTTATTTTTACATACTGTCACCAGTGCAGTGCCATGTCATCATGTGACTGGTGTTGCAGTGTTTTTTTTTACATACTATGACCTGAGCACTACAGTGTTACCATAGTGCCATAGTGCCAATGTAATGCTTTGAGGAGGTGATCAAGATTTTTTTTTTTCTTTTTTTCTTTTTTTCTTTTTTTTTTATAGTATGATTGCTTATTACAGTGATTATCACGGTAATAAGAAATAATTTTTAAGGATGGCATCCATTCATGTACTATTGTGTTAGCTGCGATTGGCCACAGCTATCACATGGTACAGGTCCGCTGTGATTGTCCCTGTCTGTACCATGTGATCACTGTGACCAATCACAGAGATAACAATGATCACAATTGTACACAATGAATGGCTATGAATGAAAGTTATTGTGTACATTTGATATGTGATCGCTGTGATTGGTCACAGCGATCACATGGTACCAGAGCTGGCCTGGTACAATTATCTGTCTTCCTCTGTGTCCTGTGGACAGATGCGGTGGCAGATCGCGGTTCTGCATGGCCTCTAGGATGTGCACAAAGTGCTCGCTCGACTGGGAGGACATCTACCTAGAAAAAGGAAGCTCCTGCCTGGCCTGCGATAGGCTGGGCAGGAGGTGGTTAAGTGCTGCAGTGCTTTTAAGTGCTTTTTTATTTAATAAGAGGCCATAGTTCTCTATGAAGAAAATCTTCACTACACACTTTATGTACAGGCACTGATGCTGTACTCAGGACAAACACAGAAAGCAATCGTTGGAGCATGATGCATATCTGCCCTTTCAAGCACCACTGAATGGTGGCTACATGTGGCTACAGGACTTTGCTATACTGTTTAATATTATCTAATTTAGGGGGACAAAACCCTTAGTTTTGTGCTTCCAAATTAAGAGAAGAAACAGAATTCATGTCTTGTGGAAAACATTGAAGGGGGAGAGCTTCTTGATAGTTGGGAGGGAGGGCTTCTTGATAGTTGAAGTAGCTTTTTTGGCTATACTTCTGTAGGTCATAGAAGTACAGTTTATTCTGCATTTCTGTGACCCATTTTCAGCTGACAGCTGAAACAACGGTGTTTGATCATTCAGTTCTCACTGCAATGTCGGTGGGGGACAGATGCAGCTTTGGATCGATGCTGCATTCGCCTAGGTGAGTATAAATGTGGGGGGTTTTTTTGTTGTTTTTTTTTTTTTGGAAACACTCAAGTGAATATACATTTTTCTTTTTAAATGAGCACTAGAGCATATGTGTTTGCAGTTGATAATTCACGACTATTTATTTATTTTTTCTCACTACAGATTAATGTGAAAAATAATAGGTATGCAAAATATGTGGAAAATCACATTTCAGTAAATGACATGAAAGCCTTTGTGTTTGAAAGCCAAGAGGATATGGAGGCTTTTTTGAAAGAGGTAAGTGTTTTTTTTTATGTTCGTCGTTGCTCTTGTACGTGATCATATGCTGCCCAAATAAATCCACAGTATTTGACTTATTAGTGACAGTTTTTTTTTTTAATTGTCTTGGAAAGGTTGACACCTCTGTCTGGTTTTATGTCCCATAAGTGAATCCTTTCCTTCACTTTTAGGCTTGGTGGCAATCATTGCATTGCTTTCAGTAGAGCATCTTTTACCCCCATCTTAAAGTGGCATTAAACCCAAAAGCAAACATTTATTATTTTGCACATTACCATTTCTTAGATGTGATGGCTGCATTATTTTTCTTTTTCTAGGATCTTTTTCTTCTATTTTCAGCTGGTGATCCCATTCACACCCCCCCCCATTACCCTTCCCTTCCCAGCACAAACGCCCCACCCATTCCTTCACAAGCCCCTCCACCCCCCTTTCAATCTTACAGGCTGAAACTACAGGAGTAGTGAGCAGGCTCTGGAGAAAAGGTGCAGAAGAAAAACATGCGGTCCAATAGAACCCAAACGCGTGACTTAAACCTGTCCCTCACTAAAATCATCAATCATAAATCAAGTGTGAAACATAAATGTCCATATAGTACCATCATACATGCTAATGGAAAGAGTAACACAATAATTTTCTCCTTATACGGGTGCTCCAGTGTTAGTGCAAGTGGTGAGTGTAAATCCTAAACAGCCAGCATGCCCGTTACACACTTGTTTTTTTTTACCTTCCTGCATTCTATGCAGTAAAGTAAAAAACCTGCATGCAGATTTCCCTGCAGCCCCCCTAAATACCTACCTGAACCTGATCTTGATCCAGCGATGTGCATGAGAGCTGAGGCTTTCTTGGCTCTTTCACTCATTGGCTCAGATACAACAGCAGGAGCCATTGGCTCCTGCTGCTTTCAATCAAAACTAGTGAAAAGAGAGCAGGGAGCGGAGCGGAGCCGAGCCCCACTCTGTATGTGTCTTATGGACATGGGAGCAAGCATGCAAGTGGCTTGCTATGGGGGCAATCTAAGGAGTTTGGGGGGAGCAAGGAGCTCTGGGGTGGGACCCAAGAAGAAGATGATTGGGGTTGCTTTGTGCAAAGCGAAAAACAATCCTTTAATATTACTTTAACCACTTGCCTACTGGGCACTTATACTCCCTTCCTGCCCAGGCCAATTTTCAGCGCTGTCGCACTTTGAATGACAATTGCGCAGTCATGCAACACTGTACCCATATGAAATTTGTATCATTTTTTTCATAAAAATAGCTTTCTTTTGGTGGTATTTATTCACCGCTGAGTGTTTTTTATTTTTTGTGCTATAAACAAAAAAATTTGAAAAAAAAAGTTTTTCTTTGTTTCTATTATAAAATTTTGCAAACAGGTAATTTTTCTCCTTCACTGATGTGCGTTGATGAGGCTGCACTGATAGGAAGCACTGATGAGGTGGCATGGATAGGCAGCACTGATGGGCACTGATAGGCAGCAATGATTGGTGACACTGGTAAGCTGGCACTGATGAGGCGGCAGTGATACTGCTGCACTGATATGCAACAATGATGGGTGGCACTGACTGGCTGCACTGATGGGTGGCACTGGTGGGTGGCACTGGTGGGCACAGGTGGGTACCGATCATCAGGGCCCTGATGATCGGTGCCAGTCCCTGCTTTGACAGTTGCCAGTTATCGGCAGTACTACAGCGTGAGGAAAGTGCAGCCGATAACCGGCAACTGCATTTACCGTTGATCTGCTTTGTCATTGGACACAGCTGATCACGTAGTAAAAGGACGCTGTGATTGGCCTTTTACCACATCACGTGATCAGCTGTGTCTACAGGACATGGTGATCATGGAGATTGCTGGCTGCACACCCCCAGGGGGACAACCATGCTGTAGCTGTCATTTGGCTATAGCGCAGTTGCCAAGTGGTTAAGATCTAGAAATACTATTTGGTGTGCATATTCATGTGGGAACATGTCTTTATTGCCTATTACTATTGACATTTTTATTTTTTTTTAGGTCCGTGACAATAAGAGATTAAGGGTAAATGCCGTATGTTCACCTTCAGAACACTTTGCAGACCGACTGCCAATGAAGCCAATCACAGAGTTACAGTGAGCTGCCATCTTTCTTTCCCTTTTAAAAAGCATCAAATGTGCTATATCTGTTATAACAAAGGCGCTTAAACCTTTTTCTTTAACATTAACCCACTCTGGGTGTTCTCTTTATTGGAAACCTGTTCTTGTAAGTGAAGGAATGATGTTCACCCAGTCCTAGTTTTTGTTTTTTTTTGTTTTTTTTTCCTTCTTCATTAATATTTTTCAAGAAAAATACATGCACAATAGGTTACAGTGGTTCTCAGTACATAGTTACAAAAAACGAGAAAAGTCTCCCAGCAATAAAGAAAAAACATTACAAACATACCATCAATAGGCATCGTGTAGTAGAAATCCAGAAATCGTCATATTAACACTGGTGTAACCCTGTTTAACAGACTGAATAGTACATAGTCCATAAATCTCACATCAGTAACAATATTATCACGTTAACCACTTCAATACTGGGCACTTTCACCCCCTTCCTGTTTGGGCCAATTTTCAGCCTTCAGTGCTGTCAAACTTGTCATGCAACACTGTACCCATATGACATTTTTATCTCTGTTTTGAGAAAGATAGAGCTTTCTTTTGGAGGTATTTAATCAGCGCTGGGGTTTTTTATTTTTTGCTAAACGAACAAAGTCTGAACTGATGAGGCTGCACTTATGGGTACTGATAAGGCTTCACTGATGGACACTGCTGGGGCTGCACTTATAATCGGCACTGATGATCAGTGACCTGATTACCAGTGTAAACAAATCACTGTCAGGATTGCCAGTTGTCAGTGATCCTTTCCTCACACAGTGAAAATGCTGAAGAAAGGAAAAGCCAATAACCAGCAATCTATTTACATTTGGTCCACTGCGATTGGACACAGCTGGTCACATGGTGAAGGGCCCTTTTATGCGATGCGCGTTCTGGAAGGACATCTATAGAAGCCCTCCCAGAACAAGAGATCACCCTGTAGTCGTCTTTCGGCTATAGCGCAGTAATGTGGACTTTAAAGCTGTGTAGATAAGAATATCAAAACATGACTTCGATTGTTAGAGTGTATATGGAATCAGAAAGAGATGTCCGCTGAAAACTGTGAAACCAGGTTGTAAATAAGGAATATAACAGAAGAAAGAGGGACAAAATAAGAAGAGAGAGAGTGAAGCCTGGTACACACGGGCCCAATATCAGCCGGTTCAACTTTTGTAGAACGGGCATGCCGGAAAAAAAAAAAATCTGATCGACATTTGGTCAGTGCTCACAGCCAATGCAAGCCCTGACTGGGGTGATCTGGGTAGTCTCCCTGTTACAACACAATAATTCAGCGGAGAGATCGCTGTACTAACATTGCATAGTTAGTATAGAGACCTCCTTGTGAACTCGTTTTTTTTTTTTTTTTTTTTTTTATTTTGTTCAGCCCGCTGAGCTGAGTGAAATCAAGCTCATAGTGTGTTCCAGGCTTAAAAGGGGAGAGAGTGTGGGGGGAGGGGTATGATCTTCCCTGCCAGACAATCCCAAACATCCCCAGGTGGTTTAATAGAGTATGAGGGAGGTATCTCTAACTAAATTCTTGATGCTATGTAATTTAACATGTGTTTTTTCTTTTCTGCTCTGACTCTTCCTACAGACAATATGGCTTTTTCTCTTACTTGAGAGAGCTGTTTGATGCTCCCCAGCCAGTGATGAATTACTTAGTCTCCCAGTATCAGGTGCATGAGGTTCCTGTGGGAACAGAAAAGACTCGACATTTGATAGAAAGAGTAAGTGGTGAGAAATTAATTTAAAGGTGCTTGCAATTTAGAGTGCATATAAAATACATTATATGACTTTGAATTCTGTCAAATTCTTTAACACTATACCTATATTCACCCTTTACTCAAATGTCACCTGTACCCTGTTCTGTTTTCTCAAGCAATACTTTTTTGAAATATACAAGCGTTAACAACTATTTACAAGCACATATATCTTTTACTGATACCTAATTATGGCTTCAGCTCAAAGAATTTATAGTAAACTGAAACTGATTTTGCCTTATTTCCTACATTTTATAATGTCAAAACAACCTAATTTAGTGACAAAATGCAGATCTTATTTTATTATCAGTAACCGATCTGTCTGTCTATGGCTAGTTATTGACTACTGTTACACTTACTGCTGAAAGGGATGTTTAGTAAGAAGCAGGGGAGGGAGGTGAGGAGAGGTGCAATAGCTACTTTAAGATATGTATACTTTTAAACAGATTTGGGTATGTTGCTCTGTTGCAATCAGTTCCTAACGCTCTAGTAAACCCAAAACCAAAAATGTATTTAGTTGCAGCTTATTACTTCTTACATGTGGTGGCTGCATTTATATACATATATTTTTTTTTTTATATAGACTGTTTCCTTTTATTCCAGTAAGTCTGTTATTTTTGAACTTTCTTTAACCACTTTACAACCGCTCTATAGCTGAATGACGGCTACAGCTCAGTTGTCCAGTTATGGGAGGGTGTCATATGACTTGCTCTCAGAAATCACCCCCTGCAGTGCTCACCCGACACTGTCAGTGATCACTGTGTCCTATGGACACAGCTGATCACATGACTAGGTAAAAGTCCAATCACAGCGGCCTTTTACCACGTGATCAGTTGTGTCCAATAACGCAGCAGATCACCGAGTAAATACAGTTGCTTGTTATCAGCTGCACTTTCACCACGCTGTCGCAGCGTGAGGAAATTACTGCCAATAACCGGCAGCTGTCACAGAGCAAAACAGCACTGATCATCAGGGCACTGATGATCAGTGCCCAGCAGTGCTGTCAGTGCCACCGATCAGTGTTGCCTATCAGTGCAGCCTCATCAACGCACATCAGTGAGGGAAAAAAATGACCTGTTTGCAAAATTGTGGTATCATATGGCTCCCTCTCAGAATGCGCCCCCCCCCCCCCGCAGAACGCACCTGGCGCTATCACAGCAGCCATTTACCACGTGATCAGCTGTGTCCAATGACACAGCAGATCACAAAGTAAATACAGTTGCCGGTTATCGGCAGCACTTTCCTCACGCTGTCACAGAATGAGGAAAGTACTGATGATAACCGGAAAATGTCACAGAGCAGATCTGCACTGATAATCAGTGCCCAGCTGGGCCCAGCAGTTGTGCCTAGCAGTGCTGCCAGTCAGTGCCGCCTATCAGTGCAGCATTATCAGTGCCCACCAGTGCCGCCTTATCGGTGCAGCCTATCAGTGCCCAACAGTGCTGCCTATCCATGCCACCTCATCAGTGCCCATCAGTGCTACCTATAAGTGCAGCCTCATCAACGCACATCAGTGAAGGAGAAAAATTACCTTTTTGCAAAATTTTATAATAGAAACAAAGAAAAACATTTTTTTTCCCAAATTTTTTGCTCTTTTTTTGTTTATAGTGCAAAAAAAATAAAACACCCAGTGGGGATTAAATACCACAAGCAGCTCTATTTTTGTGAAGAAAATGAAAAAAATTTCATATGGGTACAGTGTTGCATGACCGTGCAATTGTCATTCAAAGTGAAAGCTGTAAATTGGCGTGGGCACGAAGGGGGTAAAAGTGCCCAATAGGCAAGTGGTTAACAGCAGAGCAAGTTGTCCAGCAAAAGTGGCAGTTAGAGGCTGAGACAAACCAGTCAAGTGGAACTAAAACCGAACTTGTAAAAAGCTGTGAGTAAGCAGCTCTTTATTGCTGAAGAAACCTACTGTGTCTCTTTTGCAATACTGCCTATTTACCTACCTGTTTGCAGTCTTCCTTTGAATGTACACTGAGTTGCGCTGTAACGACTGACCCCCGTGCTCTCCCACCGGCTAATTAAGAGGCCAAAAACTCAGCACCTGGAAGTAGCCAGGGGGGTGATGACAGTGACTGACAAGGGATGCAGTCACATTGCTGCAGAGGTGAGTAGTGTGGGAGTTTAGTTACACTTTATCACTAACAGGAGTGTCTACTATGCTTGTCATTTATTCATTTATGTATCCCAAAAGGAAAAACTTACTGTTGCTGTATATGCTTAAAAAGTGTTAACTGGAGATCAGCTTTCATTTATTAGTTAAGATTGTCTAAATCTATTGTATCTGACAATACCCTCTCCCCAGACTGACAATGCAGCTGTCCAAGGGGGCTCTTTTGCTCCTCCATCTAAAATGGAGACACATGAAGAAAGAAGTGTATTACGGTGATAAACATTGCATTGATAAGCGGTTAAAAGTCCTTTCTTAAACTCTGTTCTTTCTATCCTGCCTTCATCTTCATTGTCATGGCTGTCTCTATACTTTATCAAACCATGGCTAGTTAAAGTCTCTAAATGAGATTTCACCAGTGGTGCAGCTGATTCTTAAATGTGTGTAGCAAACAGATGTGGCTTGAAATTTCAAATTGTAACAGTCTGCTTAAAACACCTGATCTCATGTTAGTACGCATGCGTAGGGCAGGAATTTGCTTCAGGTTTTGGACTGTGGAGCTTATGCGTATGAAAAATTTGAGCCACATGCTACTGGTGGTAGGACACCCATCTTCTGCAGAGGAGGAAACCTAGGGAATATACCGGGATGTCTCCCCCTGACAGTTAAGTATTGTTCTTTTTGTTTCCTCATACACTCAAATTCCTCATTGAGACCTTCCATGCTTGGTCCCCATCCTCTCGAAAGATCTGGCATTCAAGTCT
This sequence comes from Staurois parvus, assembly GCF_062004578.1. Classification (NCBI taxonomy): domain Eukaryota; kingdom Metazoa; phylum Chordata; class Amphibia; order Anura; family Ranidae; genus Staurois; species Staurois parvus. Next base: position 1,758,672 of record NW_028318345.1, read on the forward strand.
TCCACATTCCCAGATAAGGCTTCTTTTGCATGAAGGTGTGTCCCTACTTTCCAGAGCAGAAGGATGTTTCTGAACTTTTGTGGATGCTTGGCCAACTTGCATCTCCAATGCATGGTGCAGAAGGTGGTATTCCAGGGCTCAAAACCGCAGTTTCACTCCCATTCCCCCCCAGTTTCTCAACCCCGACCTCCCTTTGTCACTACACAGCTTAGGGGACCTCCAGTGAGCACTTTTGGACCAGGATGTCATTGCCCCAGTTCCTGTGGCAGAACAGTTTCAATGATTTTACTCCAGCCTGTTCTCTGTTTCCAAGCCCGGAAGGAGAACTTACCTTACTTTGATCTCAAAACTCTAAATGTCTTTTTTTTTTTTTTTAAGCTCAGAAATTCTGCATGCCACCAAATTTGTCACTGACTCCCTTTACCAGGAAGAATTTCTAGCTACTATGGACATCAAGGACACAGGCCTGCATGTCCCCATCTTGTCAATGCCCCAAGGTACAGGTCCCAGTATTAGCCCTGGTGCTTTCTCGTAGTACCTCCATTGTAGAAAACTTAAGACAACCTTCTTTTGATGGGACAGTTGGCACAGGCTCTGTTTGGGTGATTCGAACAAATGACCCTAGTCCTGCCAGGCATAAATGCTAATCACTAGGTAGCTGAGTTATGTTTTTATGAGAGGAGAGGGGCTAGGGGGCTGCATTGCACGTGAGGACTGGGGCTCTGTGCTCTGTATAGGGTTAGGGAGCAGGGGGTTATACTGTGAATGTGAAGAGAAGGTAGGGGGCCTGTACTGTGTGAGAGAAGGGTTGCTATGGGGCTGTGCAGTGTCTGAGAAGAGGGGGCCAGGGGGCTATGTTTTATGTGAGGAGAGAGGGCATAGGAGCTGTACTGTGTCTGAGAAGAGAGGGCTGTATTGGGTGTGAGGAAAGGTCCAGGGGGCTTAGCCATATCTGAGGAGAGAGGACAGGGGAGCCGTATTGTGTGTAAGGAGAGTGGGCAGAGGGGATGTGTTGTGTGTAAAGAAAGGGACGGGGGGGCTTTTTGTATGAAGAAAGGCAGCAGACTAAATACACTCACCTGCCCCATCTTCTCACACACCATACAGTCCCCCTGCACCCCTCCACACATATAACACAGCCTCCTAGACCTCTCTCCTCAAACAGTACAGCCCCCCTGACTCCCTCTCTTCATACACTGTACAGCCCCTGGCTCTTTTGTTTGTGAGGGGATTGGGCATAATATCTTCTCATCACATAACAGCCCCCTGGTTTCCTCTCATTAGTCAATGCTTTAACCCCCCCTTCCCCAAACCACACACACACCTCACATGCAGTACAGCCCCCGGCCCTCTCTTTCTCACATACAGAACTGCCCTCCAACCCCTCTCCTCACACATGATAGAGCCCCTTGCCCCCTCTCCTCATACACTGCCTTAAAGTATTCATACCCCTTGAAATTTTCCACATTTTGTCATGTTACAACCAAAAACGTAAATGTATTTTATTGGGATTTTATGTGATAGACCAACACAAAGTGGCACATAATTGTGAAGTGAAAGGAAAATGATAAATGGTTTTCAAAATATTTTACAAATAAATATCTGAAAAATGTGACGTGCATTTGTATTCAGCCCCCCTAAGTCAATACTTTGAAGAATCACCTTTCTCTGCGATTACAGATGCAAGTCTTTTTGGGGATGTCTCTACCAGCTTTGCACATCTAGAGAGTAAAATTTTTGCCCATTCTTCTTTGCAAAATAGCTCAAGCTCTGTCAGAGTGGATGGAGAGTGTCTGAACAGCAATTTTCAAGTCTTGCCACCGATTCTCAATTGGATTCAGGTCTAGACTTTGACTGGGCCATTCTAACACATGAATATGCTTTGATCTAAACCATTCCATTGTAGCTCTGGCTGGATGTTTAGGGTCGTTGTCCTGCTGGAAGGTGAACCTCTGCTCCGTCTCAAGTCTTTTGCAGACTCTAACAGGTTTTCTTCTAAGATTGCCCTGTATTTGGCTCCATCCATATACCCATCAAGGATAAGTTCAGCTTTAGTAACATGTTACATGTTAGATCCATACTTTGGGTGTAACATGTTACAATGTAGCACCCCTGTTACCCCACCCCCAATGAACGTAAGCAAGGGTCTTCTCCCTGCCCTTGCTGTCACATTTTAAAAAAACTTTCTCCCCCAAAGAGCTGTCATTCATTCACAGATATCTGTGAATGATTGGACTACGAGTCCCATCTGGCACTGCTGAAGACATGTAGTTGACAATTTAATTTATTTCTCAATGCACTCACAATCCACTGAGTGTGCAGTTCTTTGCAGACTCTAATTTAAAAAAAAAATTAAAAAGAAAATTTTTTCTGTACCTGCAAAATCATGTGAATTTTATAATTTATTTATTTTACTAAAGGTTTACTTAGCCTTTAAAGCTGTTCACCCTTTTTCTGATCAGCTGTAGTGTACACATGCTGATTTTTTTTTTTTTTTTTTTTCGCTCAACCCAGAATGGCAATAAATGCCTAAAGTGGTAGTTTAACTCTGTACATGAACTCGTTCACTGTCTAGGAGATATTCACATTGGCAATAGCCGATGACCTCGTAGGACGGGAGTGATGTCATTGCGGTTTGGCCATTAAAACAGCCAGTGCCCACAAACCCGGAAGAAGACCAGGTGAAAATGGAAGCCCTGTCAGCAGTGATAGTGCACCGCTTCAAGGCTTTGAAAGGTAGGTTTGTCATGATGTGCTAGTATGTGGTGCATATGAGTACATTATGGCATAAACCTGCATGGGGACCAGTTTTTTTTTTTTTCACTACCGCTTTAAAGGAAATCATTCCTGAAAACAACATAGAGGTGGCCATTGCCAACATCTTTCTGCAAATTCTAGTTGGTGCTTTTTGCCTGATACAGTTTCCATTTAAATGAATATGTCATCAACATCCATGCTCAGCACTGCACAGTACAAGTCACAACCAGCTGACATGTTGGGTTTTGGCATATTTCTCTTGATTTCAATGGACTGTGCACCAGGGACACATGCAGGCAGAGGTGTGGATCCAGTTGAAAGTCATGTTGACAGTTGGGAGGAGGTTTGACAGGGAATGCTGGTGAGTCTTGACTCTGTTGATAAGGTTGTACCCCCTTATTCACAAATTGTCCTGCTTAACCCCCCTGGCGGTATTCCCGAGTGTAGCTCGGGGTAAAGTTTCAGTACCAAAAGCGGTAACCCCGAGCTACACTCGGGCTTACCAAGTGGCGCTGCTTTGGGATCTGTTCTTCACTTATGTTGTCCTGCGCTCCCGCGATGTCCCTCCTGCAGTGTCCCCGGCAATGTCCTCCAGGGGATGATGGCATCTGTCATCCGGGTTCCGTCCCCTGCGAGCGGCGGGACGTACGGGGGACGGAACGGCGGGAAAATTGAAAATGACAAAAAGTGACATTCACTAAATTCACTAAAATCACATAGTAAAACATTACTGTATAAAACCATTTCACATACATTTTGTCCTGAGTCCTTTGTCCTGTGCCCTGCCTGCATTTTTAAGGTTCTTTCTGCCTGGAAACTGAGAAATGTCCATGGTGTCCAAAAAACGTCCCTTTAGGTCAAAAGCGGTTTTAGACCAGCTAGAGAACAGCGATAGTAAATCAGAACCACTTGCAGAATTGAATGACAATGATTCATGGGGAAATTCGTCATCAGACACTGAAAAGGATTTTGCGAATTTGCTCAGTGATGTGCGAACTTGGCGCTATTTTTCAAATTTCAGTGTTTTTGGTTTGATTATATTATTGAATTAAATTTATTGAATTAAATTTATTATTATATTATTATTTTTTATGATTATTTATTAAATTATAATTTATGATTTCGTGTTTCAAATTGTAACATACCCGGGATGTTTACTAGACTCTTGTTTGGACAGATTTCAGTGAGTTATTCCTAAAAATTACAGGCCTACAATAAAAAAAATGCATATTTCCATGCAAAAAAATGTACCGCTTTGAGCACAGAAATATGGACATAATCAGACCGCTAGGGAGGTTAAAGTAGAATTCCGGGTAAACCTAACTAATCTAAAAACTGTCCCCTCCCTCCTCCTAACACCTATGCTGACTAACCTAAGAAAGAAAGAAAGAAAGAAAGAAAGAAAGAAAGAAAGAGATCTATCTATCTAGTTTCAGCTTGCTCATATCCAATCATCTGATCCTGTTGTCCTTTTTCAGTCAGTGAGGACTGTAGGTAGAGGAGGGAGCGCCGACTGTAGATGGGACATGGGAACCTACCAGAATTTCCAGCCATCATCAAGCGCTCTCTTCTTTGGCTGACACAGTGGAGCCATATCATGTGACCAGACCCAAGCACACCGAAGATAGGTAAGTATATACAACATATGTGCAGGAAACTAGCTGAGTCATCTACCTTTTATTCTACTTTCATTTTATTGCCTTATGTTTTGGTAATCAAACTTTCATAACTATATCATGGTCCATAAACGTTCCTAAAACCTCTTTCACATAAACCAATTTTTTTTAGATTAGATCATGTACAGTATATGTTAGTGGTTTTTGTAATACTTCTTTGTCAGTGATTACATTTATCCTTCTCAATTTTTAGGTAATAAGAGAGACTAAACTCCGCCAGTTGTACACAGCAGAAGAAAAGTACTCCACAAAGGTATCTGCGTATAGCAACAGTGTGATCTCAAGTAACAATCCTTTGAAGGAAGCCAGATTTCTCACAGTCACGGTGGATCCGGAGGAGAGGAGACAGGTTCTTGAACAATACAAGGTAAGAAACAGAGATTGTGTAGTGTAAAGTGGCAGTCTCTCCAAAAGTATGCTGTTTTGCAAATAAATGGTTATACCTTCAAATAACAGCATTTAAGAGTAACTCCACCTTTCTTGGGAAAAAAACAATCCCCTCTGGGTAATCAATGTACGTTTGAAAAGCTTTTCAACAAATTTTGTTGCAGATTCCTACCTTTTTTTTGCTCTGAAGGTATAGCTCATGTCTTGTGCAGGACTGATTCTAAATGTGACTAATTCATTAAAAGCTGCTAATGCACTTCCAGGGTTCTGATGCGAAAATTTGCAGTGTCTGCATCCCTTTAGAAGTATTTAACACTTAGAGAGTATCTCACCGAAAATGACATTTTTGTTGCAGGAGATGCCTAAAACTTGACTTGTATCTTTGTGCAAACTTTCTCAGTCAAACAGGAAATGACATTTCTGGGGGCGTTGTGTACACCAGCTGTTTACAGAAGGCCTCCAGGTTGCCATATTGCATTCAGTATATAGAAAATTACTGCAGATGCAGATTTGAAAAGGACAGGTAATTTTTTTAATAACAATAAATTACAACATGTCTTGTTTATCAATGATATATGCTATATTATATTTTTATTTGCTGTTTTTTTTCTACAAAAGTGGAGTTACCCTTTTGATAGTGATTATCCAAATGAATTGCCATATTTTGATTTGTTGACACTAGGCAGAAGCATTGAACCAGTAATCTTTGGCTGGGGATATTTCTAATAATTTATCCAGAGCAACCAGCATAGCACTGCGCTCACAACAGTCCTGTACAAACAATACTAACAAGCCATGTAACTACCTTTTATAAGGCCTCATGCACAATGGAGGTTTTGCTATCTCTCCTAGATGCCTTTCCTCTTGGCAGCAGAGTTTTGGCAGAAAAAATGCCATAATAATAATTTATTCTGGCCTTTTGAAATTAACGCCCAAGCGCTAAATGTACCTAGCCTTAGAGCACATTTAGACGCATTTACAGGTGTCAAGTGTTTTTTTTTCTGGCAAAATGCCGCTGCTCCTGGACACACTGAAAGTGTTTTGTTTTTTCCCCATGCCTATAAACTCCTCTAAACACCTATGTGAGCATGGACACATAGGCTAACATGCAGGGGCGTTTAGAGACAAAAAAAAAATGCCAGACGTCCCTGTTAAAAACATCTAGTGTGCATGAGCACTCAGGGGTAAGAGGTAAGGAAACTGCTAAAGTGTAGACACCTTGTTTTGTGTGCATGTATCTGTGTTTAGTCTTTATATGAATCCCTTGGGGCCTAGGCTGAGTATAGGCCCCAAGGGATGCCACTACATGCTACTGAGGTCCTGGCATTCAATTGCTGAATTGCAAAGCATGAAGTTTAATATCAGGAGAAATGGGGCTAAGTGCTAAAGGAATGTTTGTTCTTTTACATAGCCAGGCATGAAGCTGTGCTACAGTGAAATAGAAATTGACTTAATTACTGAGTTATCTGTATGGAACACAAGGTGATGAGGAGAGGGATAGGAGACTAGATTTTAGAGTGGGGTTTCACCATCATTGGGGAGAGTCTTACAATATATGTGGAAAGTGACAGCTATGACTGGCAAGACGAATGAAGCATGGAGGATGAAATAGTAGAACAAAAGTTAGAGAGACAAACATGGACTATATACGATAAAACATCAAGTCATTCTCAGTGGACCGATGTACCTGGATGTGTATTCATGTATTACCTGCAGGTGTCACTGTTGCTCTGATCGCTGCATGTGTATGTAAGCTGTTTGAAAAAGGATACACTTATTTATAGATGAAAGACTATTTGCTGCTTTATGAATAAACATAATAAAATCCTACTTTACTACTTAAGCACATGTTTGTTTATATGGTTTGTATGAAACCGCTATTACTTCACTATTTATTTATTTGCAACTTGTGATGGTAATTTTAGGAGATCGAGGAAAGGTGCTCAGTGTTAGACAACCAGATGCGTGAGCTAACTAATAGTCAGAAGTTGCTGGACAAAAGAGATAATGAACTGAGGTCACGGAAAAAAGAAATACTGGATATGAAAACCAAAAAGCGACAGCTAGAACAGAGAATTAGTACCAAATTTGATAGGTAAGTTAAGAAACTTTCATTTGTAGTGAAATGTCTATGTACACTGTGGTTTTTGAACTTACTATATGTTAACTAAATTTGAGCTCCCTGCAGAGCTATATTGTTTTTCCATAAGTCAAATGTGCTGCTTTGTTAGAGTGAATGTGGGAAATCAATTGACTAATCAGTACATTGTTGTCACAAATATATTGCCTACACAATGAATAAACGACTGAAGTAGTTTATTCATTGTCATAATAAAAATAAATGCTACATCTTTTTTTTTTCTCAGAAAAAAGGTGCAGAAACTCGCCCCCCTCCCCTAGGCCACGCTTGTCTCTGCCTCTAGAACCGCTCCCTTTAGAGAAAAGAGAACCAAGTATAATTTGGGGAGGCTAGCCCTTAGAGTTTTTGCAGTAAAAACAATAATAGACACACTACAGCAAGAATAGATTCCTCCAGCAACAACAGACAGTCTCCCCATATATCCAGCAAAGAGACATCCCCTTATATTTAACAAAGAGATGGCCTAATCCAGCAAGAAGACATCCCCATATATTCAGCAAAGAGATGGCCCAATACAGCAAGGAGACATCCCCATATATTCAGCAAAGAGATGGCCCAAAACAGCAAGGAGACATCCCCATATATTAAGTGTAGAGATTGCCCAATCCAGCAAAGGGACGGCCCCAGGCAGCACAGACCCACATCCAAGCAGCATTAACAGACCATGTTACTGCTTGGAGGATATTTCTCTCTTGCTGTGCCTTTTTGTTGCCCTGTGGGCTGTGTCTCCTTTGCTGTGCCATATTACCTCCCTGAGCAACATTCTCCCATGCCATACCATAAATAAAAAAAAAAAAATATTGTGGTGCCTGTTAAAAACCCTGTATTGGTGACCGTGCTGTAATCAACCTGAAGAATCTTCCAAAGGCAGTAGTAGCAGCGCTGTTATTAGTGCTGTGATACATTGTTATTATGTAGACTATTTCTCTGTACTATGTCCTATCATTGCCCCTTCTGTGCACTCAAGTTCTGCAATAAATGCATGCACATCGGGTTCCCTGTGATTAACCTGTGGGTGCTCTCTCTGCGCTCCTAGTCTGTCACACTGATTACTGCAATGATTAAAGCTAGGAAGTCTACTTCTTGCAAGATCTTCACACGTGAAAGGCATACTTGTCCTGGTATGAAAAAAAGATGTGTTGCATTACCCCTTTAAAAGTGACTAATATAATAGTGAAAGTCAAACCAAAAAGTGTGTTTTTGTGAAAATCAACAGAATAAAACCTTTACCATCTTGAAAAATAAGGGTACATTTACTTATTTTTCAAGATGATATTTGGTTTAGATTGTGGACGATTACAAAAACACTTCTTGATCAGTTTATGGCCTCTACTAAAATCATTTTTAAAGGGGGTAACAAAATATTTTTTTTTTTTTTTTTTTTTGATTATGGTGTATTCAGGTAATTGAAGTGTGATTTCCCAAGTGGTGCACATTTAATATATTGTTTTTGACTAGTGCAGACTTTCATTTGTGAAATACTTCTCCTAGTGCAAGTCTCAGGGCTTCCACCCTAGGAGATTTTCCATGGGATAAATTCTCTTTTACGCTGCTAGAACAGTGTTTGGCTCTTAGAAAGATCAAATGTTAGGTCTCTGCTGGTGCTTTCCCATTTTAAAGACCAGTGTTGTCTCAGTATTTAATAACTTGTTCTTGGAGTCCCCCATGTAGCTCCCCCTGTTTGCTCCCATCTGATCTAAATCTGGTACTCTCTGCAGTTCAAAAACCACCAATTGAACCTTTTAGAAACATCACCCTCTCTACACTTACCCACAAGGTGTTGTTTTATGTAGCCATTACCTCTGCAAGGAAAGTGTCTGAACTCGTGATCTTATCCTGCAAATACGTTTTTTTTCCCCTGGTTTTGTACAAGTACAAGGGGGTATTGAGATACAAGAAAGCCAGAAAATCATTCATCTCCATGTTTGGCCCCATGTTCATCAAAAAGAGATTACCCTCTATTGTTTGTAAATCGTTCAGGCTACAAGAGTCTGTTTCTCAGCTACTTCTGATCACAGATCCCCTGCTTGCCGTCCTGGATGGTCCCCACAAGGGAACACAAGCTTCTTGCTTGCTTGAGGTGGCTCAAACAGACCATTATTCAAGATTATGGTCTCAAGGATTGAGTTCCTTTAAGATAAACAAAGAAAAAACATTTTGTACTTGCCTTAACATCTTTTCCTTAGAGTTCATAGATGGACACAGGTCCTACCCCACTGTGTTAATGATCATACTCTCAATACTGCTTGCTACGAAACTGAGGCTTGCTGGTAGTATGGGCTATACACTCTTCCAGCTGATGCTCTCATATAATATATATTATGAAAAATAAAAAGGTGGGACCATAGTGCTTTCTATTTGTAAAACAATTTATTAGCGCCCAGATAAAAACACTTACAAGATGTAAGATACAAGCCAGCATAAAAAAGTATATCTCATTACATGGCTCACCACCCCACTCTCCCGGATGGTCATTAGATAAAATGTCTAGGACTCGGCTCCATCCACCCATATACGTTATGCCCCAGATTCAGGCTTCCTCAGTAGATAGGGGAGCCTGCCAATGTGGCGCCCTTAACCCCTTGAAAACGCGCTAAAGCCTAATGCCGGCTACAGTGCGGTTGTCCAGTTCTGGGAGGGTGTCAAATAATGTCCTCCCAGAATGCACCCTCCCGTAAAAGGCCAATCACAGCAGCCTTTTACCACGTGATCAGTTGTGTCCAATGACGCAGCAGATCACCGAGTAAATACAGTTTCCGGTTATCAGCTGCACTTTCCTCATGCTGTCACAGCGTGAGGAAAGTACTGCCGATATCCAGCTGCTTTCCAAGAGCAGAACGGCACTGATCATCAGGACACTGATGAGCAGTGCCACCCATCAGTGCTGCCTATCAGTGCTGCGTACCAGTGCAGCCTCATCAACGCACATCAGTGAGGCAAAAAAATTACCTGTTTGCAAAATTTTATAATAGAAAAAAAGAAAAACGTTTTTTCCAATTTTGCTACTTTTTTTGTTTTGTTTATAGTGCAAAAAATAAAACACCCAGTGGCGATTAAATACCACCAAAAGAAAGCTTTATTTGTGTGAATAAAATTTTAAAAATGTCATATGGGTACAATGTTGCATGACCGCACAATTGTCATTCAAAGTGTCAAAGCACTGAAAGCTGAAAATTGGCCTGGACAGGAAGGGGTAAAAGTGCCCAATAGGCAAGTGGTTAAATAACCCATGTATTTCTTTAGTGCTACCCCTGGAAATGACATAACACGGGGTGAGGGGGGTGCTGGAACATATTTACATTTTACAACTTAAAAATGTGTGCAACATGTAACATGATCCAAAGCTGAACTTTAACTTCAGCAGAGTTTTGTACTGTTTTCTCCAGAAAGCCTACATCTTAAATTAGTCAATAAAGGGTATTTCTGCTTTAAATATTAGCTTGAAACAGTTGGAGCAAGAAAATAATAATTTGGAAGAAGCTGAAGAACAAGCAAATGCCAAAATAAGAGAAGTTAACCTCCAGAAGGCAAAACTTGTTACAGAACTCACCAGATTAATTATGGTAAGCTTTTACTAGTTTTCAGTGATTGAGTTTACATATACTTTAATGTCAGTAGTCAGTTTTTATGTATGGGAGAAAAACTAAATTAGATTTTGTGGGAAAAAATTGAGAAATAATTTACAATATATGAAATATATACAACATATTTACCTGGTGGGGGGTTACCATATTTGTTTTTTCTGTTGCTTTGGATATATACAGTATTTAAAAAATAACTCTACTTTTGTTGAAAAAAACATTCCCCCTTGGTGTTTTATGTACAGTGGGTATAAAAAAGAATCGGCCCTCTTTAAAATGAATCACATTTTGTTGCTTTGCAGCCTGAAATGAAGACAGACAGTTTTTGTGTCTGTCTTCATTTCAGGTTGAAAAGCAATAAATGTGATTATTTTAAAGGGTGTTGATTCTTTTCTATACCCACTGTACATTGCAAGGATTTTAACAAACTTGGTTGCAGATTCCTCCATTTTGTTATTCTGAAGGAAGAGCTGTTTGTTTGTCTGTGTGTCCAGGTGCAGCGTGAATCTGTATGGGAGTGATTTTATAATTATCAATCAGCTGCTGCACAGGCAGGGCTCCAATGAGGAAATTTGCAGGGTCTGCATCCCTTTTGACGTGATTTCCATTTGGGATTATCTCACAAAAAAATTAATTTTTTTTGTTGCAGGGAATGCCAAAAGTACAAATTGTATCTAAAGCTGGCCAAACATTATACAATTTTCTTCTACAATTTCCTTTAGATTTACCTTCAACTGTATAGTGCAAGGGCCTGGCTGATTGAATACAAACTGAAAGTGTTTAGGTGTGACATCATAATATATGGTTTTGGTAAACCTAAAAGAAAATTGTACAAGAGGCATTCAAGTCAAACCAGGACTTTTAATTTTACAGGTATAAAAAGGGATGTTAGTGTGGCGGTACTACACACAGTAAATGGCAAGTGCTTCCTTTTACTGTTAGGTGGTGCACATGTCGCTAGCCAGTCCAGAGACCGTTATTCAAGATGGCAGATGGTGTTAGTGCATGCGGTGATGATGTTTATTATCAAAGGTGTAAAACCCGCAGATATCTACAAAAATTTTCAAGCACAGTGTGGTGATGAGACGCTCAGCCGCAGTAAGACATTTGAATGGTGTCAATTTTTCAAAGATGGCTGTACATCCATCAGTGAACCATGGTGGTTCCCAACATTCTCTACTCCGTGGTGCCTCTATCAATAGTGAATATTACTGTCATGTTCTGAGTGTTGTGCATACTCGTCTGTGGAAAAAATGGCCTGGTTTGATCACTAAGGGTGTCCTGTTTCTCCAGGACAATGTACGAGCTCATACTGCTCACTGCATTACTTGCACATTACAGCAACTTGGCTGGGAGGTATTGTCACATCTCCTTTACAGCCCAGACCTCGTCCCAAGTGATTTCCACCTGTTTAGACCCCTAAAAAGAGGTCAGCATTTCAGCGCTGATGACGAAGTGAAGCAGGGGAGTTATTATAAAAACTCAAAAGTCCCGATTTGACTTGAACGTCCCTCGTATAATGTATGGCCAGCCTTAGTGAGGGTTCTGAGAAAATCAGTAAGCCAATTACTAAAGCAGGAAATTACATTTTCGGGGATGTTCTGTTCACCATCTGTGTACAGAACGCCTCCATGTAGCCATATCGCATTGCATGTTACAGAAAATTACAGCGTTGCACATTGAAAAGCAAAGATAATTTTTATTAACATTCAATTACAATATTAATTGAGTTGCAGTTGTAAATGTGTGTGTATCTATATGTGTGTGTATATATATATATATATATATATATATAGTGAGGGATTAGCCCAGTAGCGGGTTGTGCTTGACCCCCTGAATGGGTCAGAACACCGTGAAAGAGGCTCAGCACGACAGCAGGATCTTGGTGAAAAGCTGTGCTTTATTTACAAGTCTGGTGAACACACGGTGCATATAGTCAAAACAGCAAAAAAAATACAAAGAGAAAATAGAACCTTGCCACACTGGGCGTCTCACTCCAAACACAGGTTTCCTATCTAGCTGTCTGAATACAGCCTACTGCTGCTCAGACACAGGGGGGTTTATTTACTAAAGCTGGAGAGTCCAAAATCAGACTCCCTTCTGCATAGAAACCAATCAGCTTCCAGGTTTCATTGCCAAAGCTTCATTGAACAAGCTGAGGTTAGAAGCTGATTGGTTTCTATGCAGAAGGGAGTCTGATTTTGGACTCTCCAGCTTTAGTAAATAAACCCCAGGGTGTTCACACAGTCTAAGATCACACAGATTATCTCTCACCACAGGATGGTTTTGGTTGCTTCCCAGTCTGTCCTGCACAGCAAACTGGTTCCAGGTTGGAGCATCTTTCCTAAGTAGCCTGGGAGTTTTATAGAACCCAGAGCCCTTAACTCGCTACACCTTAGCTCATTAGATCATCAGTGAGCCAGACAGGCTCACTACACAGCACCAAAGGAGAAACAGTCAGTGTAAAGCATGAACCTGGGACAAACATACCTCCCATCCTGGATACATCCCTTAGTTCTTCCTGACCTCCTGTCACAATAAATTATATATATATATATATACACACACACACAGTATATACACAGTTAGGTCCACATATATTTGGACAGAGGCACAATTTTATTTATTTTTTTTTCTTTCAGGTATTTACCAAAACATATTCAAGCTATAGTTATATAATGGATATGGGCTTAAAGTGCACACTCTCAGGTTCAATTTGAAGGTATGTACATGCAAATTGGAAGAAGGGTTTATGAATTACAGCTCTTAAGAGCAGACATCCCCCTTTTTCAAGGGACCAAAAGTAATTGGACAATTGAATCAAAAGCTGTTTCATGGTCATGTGTGGGCTACTGCTTTGTTATTTCTTCATCAATTAAGCAGGTAAAAGGTCTGGAGTTGATTCTAAGTGTGGTATTTGCATTTGGAATCTATTGCTGTGAACCTACATCATGCGTTCAAAGGAGCTGTCCATGCAAGTGAAACCGGCCATTGTAAGGCTTCATAAATGAAACAAATCCATCAGAGAGATAGCAGCAACATTAGAAGTGGCCACATCAGCAGTTTAGTACATTCTGAGGAAAGAAAAAGGCACTGGTAAGATCAGCAACATAAAAAGGCATGGACATCCACGGAAGACAACAGTGGTGGATGATCGCAGGATCCCCTCTATGGTAAAGAAAAACCCATTCACAACATCCAGACCAGTGAAGGACACTCTCCAGGAGGTGGGCATATCATTGTCAAAGTCTACAATCAAGAGAAGACTTCACAAGAGCAAATACAGAGGGTTCACCACAAGGTGCAAACCATTCATAAGCCTGAAGAATAGAAAAGCCAGATTAGACTTTGCCAAAAAACATCTAAAAGAGCCAGACCAGTTCTGGAAAAGCATTCTTTGGATGGATGAAACTAAGATTAATCTGCACCAGAATGATGGGAAGAAGTGTATAGAAGGCTTGGAACAGCTCATCCAAAGAGCACAACGTCATATGTAAAACATGGTAGAGGCAGTATGATGGCATGGGCATGCATAGCTTCCAGTGGCACTGGGTCATTGGTGTTTATTGATGATGTGACAGAAGACAGAAGCAGCCGGATGAATTCTGCAATGTTTTTAGAGATATACTGTCAGCCCAGATTCAGCCAAATGCAGCAAAGTTGATTGGACGGTTCTTCACAGTACAGATGGACAATGATCCAAAACACACTGCAAAAGCAACCCAAGAGCTTTTAAAGGAAAAGAAGTGGAATATTCTGCAATGGCCGAGTCAATCACCTGATCTCAACCTAATTGAGAATGCATTTCACTTGCTGAAGGCAAAACTAAAGGCAGAAAGACCCACAAACAAAGAACAACTGAAGACAGCTGCAGTTAGAGCCTGGAAAAGCATCAGAAAGCAGGAAACAGTCTTTGGTAATGTCCATGGGTTCCAAATGTTAGGCAGTCAATGCCAGTAAAGGATTCTCAACAAAATATCATAAATAATCATTTTATTTATGATTATATTCATTTGTCCAATTACTTTTGGTCCCTTGAAAAAAAAGGGGATAGCTACTCTCAAGAGCTGTAATTCCTAAACCCTTCCTCCAATTTGAATTTACATACCCTCAAATGAAACCTGAGAGTGTGCACTTTCAGCCCATATCCATCATATAACTGTTTTGGTAAATACCTGAAAAAAAACAAAATTGTGCCTGTGTCTAAATATATATGGACCTAACTGTATGTGTATGTATATATGTGTGTGTGTGTGTGTATTTATTATTTGCTAATTTTTTTTCTCATGAAAGTGGAGTTACCCTTTAAAAGTCTCCAGGGACTCATATGTTATATGTTCCATCATCCTTTCCCTGAATTTTACACAACATATTCTTATCTTAACCACTTGCCTACCGGGCACTTTCACCCCCTTCCTCCCAGGCCAATTTTCACCTTTCAGAGCTGTTGCATTTTAAATGACAATTGCACGGTCATGCAACACTGTACCCATATGAAATATTTTAAAACATTTTTTCACACAAATAGAGATTTATTTTAGTGGTATTTAATCACCACTGGGTTTTTTTACTTTTTGCACTGTAAACAAAAAAAAAAAGAACATTTTGAAAAAAATGCGTTTTTCTTTGTTTCTGTTATAACATTTTGCAAATAAATAATTTTTGGACACAAATTTAGGCCAAAATGTATGCTGCTACATCTCTTCGGTGAAAAGAACCCAAATCCGTGTTTTTTATTTAGTTGGTAGAAAAGTTATACAGTCCGCAAACTATGGTATATATCTAAAAATTGATAAATGCTAATATACTGCTGGCTGATTTAATTTCTTGAGGCCCAAAAATGCCAGGACAGTACAAACACCCCCAAAATGACCACTTTTGGTCATTCGTAAGAGGCATGGTGAGTTTTTTTGAAGTTGTAATTTTTTTATCATATTTTGAGGAAAGTGAAGAAATGAAAAAAAAAAGTTTTACAATTTTTTTTTTTAACATACTGTCGCCAATGCAGTACAGCGTCTTCATATAACTGGCGCGGCGGTGCTCAGTGACAGTGACTGACAACAGTAGAAAAAAAAAATTACAAATAATTTTTTTTTTATTACATTTTTTCAATTATTTTTTTCCTACTTCTATGACCAGAGCAATACAATGTTGCCATTGTAACATTGTACAACACTGGGCAAGTGATCAGAATTTTTTTTTTTATACACATTCTGATTGCTTATACCAACAAATTACATTGGTATAAGCAAGCATTTTTACTGAATGAAACTGATTAATTCAGTAGTTTTTGTTGTGATTGGCCATAGCTGATCACATGCTACAGATGGGCTGTGATTTTCCCACTCTGTACATGTGATCACTGTGACTAATCACATCTCGCAGATACATTTGTAAGCAGTGAATGGCATGAAAGGAAGCCAACTTTCGTGATCTGCTGTAATTGGTCACACACAGCAATAACATGATACTGGCAGTGGGCCATTGTAGTGATCTTTCATCGGCCGTGTCCCATAGACACAGCCGGTGACAGATTGTGCCGGAGTGTGGCCCGATCCTGGGAGGACATCATATGATGTCCTCCCAGGATAATAGGGTTCCTGCTCAGCCGTCATCGTACAATAGGCAGGGCGTCAAGGAGTTAATCATACAGTACAGGACTGGTAATTTGAGACCATGGGTTATAAGATGTTATCCTCAGCTGATTGGACTCCGGCAGCAACTTTTGCTGAGGCTGTTCCTAGAGCATATCCACATAATTCCTAGATTGTGAGCTCGAAGGAGCAGGGCCCTCCTTTCCCTCTTGTATTGAACTGTATTGTTACTGTATTGTCTCCTGTTATATTGTAAAGCGCTGAGCAAACTATCGGCGCTATATAAATCCTGTATAATAATAACTCCACCCACTCCATAATGCTTCTGTATGTTACTAGTTTTCTTAGGTAATGGACGTGTTCTCCTCCCAGAGAAGTATTTTTTTTTTTTGTTTTAAGCCATTGAAGTTTTTTCATCAAAATAGTCTACCTACTAGTCTAGACTGCTTTTTTTTGCCTTGCACTGCTAACAGTTTCACGATTGATTACACTGGGTGTGCACCTTGTAGGCACTACCCAGACCCCAGTTCATTTATAGAGGGCAGAGGTACACAACTCAAAGCTATGCAAAATAATAAAAATGAAGGTGTCCGAATTGAGCCTTTTTGACACGTAGGCAGCACCTCTGCCCAGATTAGTAGTGTCAGCTGCAGATGTAAGCAGATAGGTGTTTTTACTGCAGTACTACTTGGGACATGAATTGCTGACAGCAGCCACTGTTTTTATAGAAAAATATCCATACAATGTATACTCTGCTACAGGCCAAGGGATAAGAGGAGTGCCAAAGCTAACTCTCCCGCTCAACTCTTGGGTGTGCATGACCACTTTTGGCACCAGTGCTTGCTACTGCTACCCTCCTACTGCATGGATGCAAACCCTTGCACTGAATGCCAGTGCACAGACATGGTCTCTTGCATCTTTATTATTCAAATATGTGTTATCTGAGCCATGGAAGTTTGCAGCTCCATGCTAATTCATTTTATAGGGAATAGGATGGGTGGGAGACCAATGAGATTTGTTTTGTGTGCTTTGTTTGTAACAAGTAAACAACTTAATAAACACTATTTGATTAACTAAAAAAAAGGTTTTCTTAATGTATTCACTAAACCTAGCAAGGATTCTAAATTCTGATTAGGAAATGATGACCCAGAGGTTTAAAATGATCTTTTGGCCAAGCTCTAGACATTCGAATATTTACATATATTTAAGAACCAAAAAACAAGCCTGTAGCTGAAGGCACTATGGAAAATTCTTCTTCAAAGTTTACAACAGCACCAAGGTCTTCAGACTCAGTCAGTATCCTGCTATCCCCTCTCCAAGAACACCTACTTTGTGTTGACGTTAGAAGTTAGATGGATAAATGAATGAAAGAACAATTCTGCATCATCTATAGAGGTCAGCGATAGTGTCTTGCTTTATTTACATATAGATTCACATTTAGTTCCGTATGACCAAATATTTTACTTTTTTGTTTTCCCCCTAGAAATGTGTATTGCTAAGTAAAGAAAAAGTTGACCTATCTCTGCAAAGCATGACCATCTTGTGGGAAAAACAAAGGCTTGAAACTGTATGCAAAGAGGCCATATCCAGAATGAAGGAGCTGGAGGTAAATGTTTAAGGCAACATATGTTTTCAGAATTTCATACCAAAACTGTGTTTAATTCTAGCCTTGAGAAGTCACAACTATAGGTGCCTATGATCTCACATATATTCAACAGAACAGCTTAAATTGGGTTGGTTGAGGCTTATAGGCTATTGGAAGAGTCATAGCTCTCCAGAATAATGAATGTGTTAACCTAGGAATTATCCGTATGTTCTTACAAGTTGAAGACGAGAGATTTTACTTAAAACTCTTTTTTGTAGAATTTCTTTCTTTGATGCAGGAATGTGGGACAAACTAAGTGGAATTAATCTTGAAGCAGTTTCCTTATGTTTGCTATTGGGCACATCTACCTAGTACTTACCATTTTCTTAACAAGTGCCAGGTAAAGAAGAACTATACGCAAAACTTTTTCTTTCCATTTTGGATAGAGTAAGGGAGGGTTATAACCCCTGTTGTGTTTTTTGTTTTATTTGTTTTTTTGTTTTCTTTAAGCTATCTGTGTCCCATTTGGGAGATTTCCCTTCACTTCCTGTCTCCTAGCCAAAACAGAAAATGTGAGGAAATCCCTGCAAATTAAGGGAATCTCTTGGGGGCTCCCGGGTCACCAGAACTAATGTCCTTTATAGGAAGATTTCCCCTCCTATTACTGTTCTGAGGACAACCCAAAATTTGGAATTTTCTTTCACTTTAAATGGTAATTATAAATAGGACAAATAGAGAGGGTGATTCTCCCTAACAGGGGCAGAGGTAGCAATAAAAATCTGACAGGTGTTCTAATCCATCTCAACTCATTCCTGGAGAAAGTGACCTTTAAACATGTTCCGAAGTGCTGAGCTGGAAAATTATGTAAGGGAATATAGCTTCTGTAAACAGAATAGCTGGGGAATCATTTGATTTAAATTCTTAAACAAGCTGAGGGTCAAAGAAATGAAAGGGGCTCATGTGGCCCAAAGATCACCAGTTTGACATGCCTGCTGTAAATAAACAAAAAAGCATCTGCAGAGATCTTGGGATGCTTTGGTACAGCACCTCTGTTGAAAAAAAAAAAAAGGAATTACCTCTTTCAAACTACTTTGGTTTTAGAAGGCGACTTCAACCATTCTTCTTACCTTTTGTTGGACTATGATATGGGATTCTTACTTAGTCTCTTCCTGATGTCATCAACGCTGTATGCTTCCCATTCTGGGGGTTGAGTACTGTATACGATATTGTTACCTTATATTGTTTTTCTTATTTGAAATGAACTTGACTTCAGGTGGAAATTACTTACTGAAAAACAGAACAAACTTATTTTCAGGAACTGCTTTCAGGTAGCTTGCATATGGGTTTAGATTAAAAGAATACAAAGAATAGTTTGCTTGGCTTGGTAATCCATGCATCTTAACTGTACAGGACACAGGACTGTAGTCATAGATCATGGGTTAAATGAATGTTACCTTCAGGTGATTGGACACTGACAATAACCTGCTTGGGCAGTCTTTAGTGCATGCTCATGTAATCCCATGAATCTCATTTTTGCTAGTGTCATAAGGTGATGGATCTTTTCTTCTTTTTGGTGTGTTTTTTTTTTTTATCCATTCCTTTTGTTCTTCAGACACTATTATCATGGTTTGACTGCTTATCTAGAATTTCTGAGTTGGTGACCAATGTTGGTCTACCTTGTGGACCATAATGGTACCACCCTGTTGTAGGCACTGGATCCTACATTAAGTGATCACCTTGTTGCAATAAGTTTAGTTTGCTGCACGGTGATATACAGGTCCGTGGTCCAGGGCTATGGTTCCCAGACCCTGAAGACCCTTTTCGGATGGGCCACGTCTGGACCCCAACCTGGCCCAGTGACATGGGCAAGATAAGACAGGGTTTTCCTGTAATTTGGATTTCTGGCTATACACAATCTGTAGTGCTTAGTACACAAGCAGCTGCATGGGTGCAGTTATTGTGCCAATCTCTTCAGACGCCTGTGGTGTTATGGGTATATTTACATTTCATTTAAAATTTTGGTAGTATTTTTCCATCTGTACTTTGTCTCAGGTTGTCACGTATGCACCATTTACCTAAAACCCCTATATTGGCTGAAAATGTGCACACCATGTTTGCTGCACTTCCTCCCACCTTCTGCTTCAGAGACTGCCTAGGAACACGGTCAACTTCTGGGCTATAGCAGTTACAGCAGTCATCTGCACGTTTCTTACACCTCTCTACTGGAATTTTGGACTACTCTTTTTTTCACCAACTGCTCCAGGTCTCTCAGATTGGAAGCTTTCCTTTTCCCAGCTGCTGTTTTGAGTTCTATCTACAGGTGCTGTATGGGATTGAGATCTGGACTCATTGCTGGCCAGTTCAGTACTCTCCAGTGCTTTGTCGTAAACCATTTCTGGGTGCTTTTTGGTCGTTGTCCTGCTGTAAGACCCATGACCTCTGACAGAGACTCAACTTTCTGACACTTGGCCCTACTTTGCACCCCACAATTTTTTAGTAGTCTTCAGATTTCATAATGCCACGCACACGGTCAAGACATCCAGTGCCTGAAACAGCAAAGCAACCGCAAAACATCAGTAAATCTCCAACATGTTTGACTGTAGGGACTGTATTTTTTTCTTTAAAGGTCTCATTGCTTTCTATGAAAACAGTAGAATGATGGACTTTACCAAAAAATCTGTGAATTTGTTTTATCTGTCCACAGCACATTTTCCCAAAAGGATTTTAGCTTCCTCAGGTAAGTTTGGCAAACTCCAATCTGGCTTTTTTATGTTTCTTTGATCAATTTTTCTCTTTCGGCCACTTGGAGATTAGCTACAGTGCCATGGGCTGCAAATTTTTGACAGTGTTGTTCACAGTGGACAGAGGAACATTAAGATCTCTGGAGATGGACTTGTAACCTTGAGATTGTCCATGCTTTTCCACAATTTTTGTTCTCAAATCCTCCGACAATTCTTTGCTGCTTTTTCTCTTCTCCATGCTCCATATGGGGCACAGAGACACACAACAGAAGGTTGAGTCAATTTTTCACCATTTTACTTGGTTGTCAGTGTGATTTCTATATTGTCAGCACCTGCTAATTGATACAGGTGAGTTTAATTACAAATCACAGGAGCATCCTAAACTTGGAATGCAATTATTTCTTACAATTTTGAGAAGGTGCCAGTAATTTTGTTCAGTCCATTTTTGGAATTTTGGGTGGAATGTGTCAGATTTGGCTTTTTGTTTCTCCACTTTTTTTTGTGTCATACCAATACAAACAAAAGAAATAAACATGCAAATGCCAAAACCATGTGCAATTGCAATTTTTTGTGTGAAGTGGTGTATTATTTGACAGAAATGCAGTGGTGCCAATATTTTTGGCCATGACTGTGTATTTCAGACATGTAAAACCTCTTTTCTATGAATCAAGTCTGCAAGTATACCACCAGAGATCCCCCTCGCATAGCAATGGTGAATCATATGCACAAAGTTGTTGAGACAAAAGTTCAGAATAACACACACTCTTCTGACAAGAAATGCAACCCAATGCTCAGAGTGATAGCTGTTCTGTCGTCCAAGAGCAGGTTCCCATTATATCTGAAATAGGAAGCGTTCTGCACTTTTTTGATTTCAAGAGGCCAAAAATGCTACACTGCCTCTGTTCTCCCCAAATCTGTTCATGAATCAGAGATGGATCCTCATAACCTGTTTTGAGGATGAAATGGAGGAAAGCAAAGGGTGGTGCAGATATTGTAGCAAAAGCATACAATTTGTAACCCCTGCATTTTATAGGGTACATGCTATGACTTCATGCCAACTACTCTCCACCATCAACTCACTGATTGATGCAGCGCGAAATAGTCTTTGCCTAGAAGCACCTGTGTCTTTATAGCCCAAACTAGCTCCTATGGGCGCTAAGCAAATGGCAAAATCAAAGACTTTTTATGCCCGTGCTAATATAATGGAATGTGCATTATGAGGATGAGCCTATTCCTGAAAGGACACACAATTCTCAAGCTTTTTTTGCAAAGATTTATCCTATGGAAAAGGAATTTAAAGTGGATGTTAAGTCAAAATCCTACCTAAGGCTAAACCTACTCCCACCTCAATTCGGTATTTGTTTACACATTATCAGAATATTGGGACTTTTCTCCACGGTTTTTTTTGTGGACTTGATTTGGGACTATATGTTGATGTTTTTTACACTTTCTTTTCCTTTACTTATGTACATATTTGTAATCAATGCTGGTTTAACGGGGTAACTTATTTATGGTTATCTATACACAATTTATCTGATTGCTTTGCCAGCGGCATATTTTTCATTTTTTACTTTTTGCGCTGCTTTCTTGCCATTTTTTTAGACATATTGGCTGCCTTACAAAAACTTCAGTCCCAAGGGGTGGTTGTAGTAATTTAAGGTGGTTTTTATTCAAACATCCATTCCCAAGGCCAGCACTACTATTCAGACTTCCTGTGCACCTTGAATGTTTAAAAAAATTGCCAGCTCTGCTTCTTGCTGTTCTGGGGACCCAGGGCATCCATGTCACTGTATATCCATGGATGACTCCTCCGTAACAATGTTGTCCGTCAACATCCAAAGGACTATTCAGGTCCTTCAAATTTTTGGTTGGTTAATCTTAACCTAGGGAACTTATGAACAGAGGACTAGGTCTTGCAAATCTGAGATACAGATGCTTGGTGCTAGAAACTCAGACACCAATCGATTTAGAGGAATGAGAACTAATGGGGATAGGAGGAACTCTGTCCTAAAAGGTTTAAGCCCTGATAAGTTGTCTGATCCACCTGGCAATGGTGGAGCAGGAGGCAGGATGTCCTCTACAAGATGGAGGATTACAAAATGGAACTCAGTCTCCTGAATAGAAGCCATAGCTACTAGGTAGACCGCTCTGAAAAGAGAGGGGTGACTGTCAGTCACCGCTGTCTGCTTTGCTCCAGGCTCTGGAGTTTATCCCGACTTTAAAGTGACGTCAGCCAACAGCAGGCTTCAGACCACTGTCAGGTGAAAATGGGACCCAGGAGTATGGAACAAACTGCACTCCTGTGATTCACAGAAAGAGCTTTGGCTGTACTTATCCTTTTAACTTAGACATTTTAGTTGAGTAAATAGATCATATTCTATCTAGTTTACTATATCATGAGCAAAATGGTCGACATGTGGATAGTTTCAGATTGGATTCTTTTCTAAGTTGCATGGCACATAAAGAATTCAGTACCATACAGTTTGTTTTAATTCATTATAATTAAAAATCAGGTTGTGTAAAATGTTGGTTCAGATTAGGTTGCACACTGCTGCTTTTCTTATTAAAATATAGAATCATTAATGAACTTTAAGGATGTGGCGATCATAAAATAGCAGCAATACCTTGTATTATGCATTTTGCTAACCATTGAGAGTTTTATGTGTTTACATTTGAGGCGCATTAAATTGTTGATGCAAAGAGATTATAATTTCTAAACCAGTAGCCCAGGTATAGATTTCTGTTTTCATATTTAGCACATGGCACACTTGCATAGAGCAGTGTATTTTTCTATGCAAGCATTCAAAGCAGTCACACATTGATAAGCAAACCCACTTATATTTATGGCATTCAGTTTATACAGTTACTATAAACAACTGCAGATACACTTTTGGCCTTTCATTGAAGATGTTTCCTCTAGTGATAAATATTTATATATTAAATAAAATAATTAAAATGGGATTTGGTGACCATATAACTGTACATGGCTGCAAATTGCATTTAAAGGTCACAGAACTCTGACCATATACTAGTAGGTTTACAAACAAACATTCATATGAATATTCATACAAAATTTGTATTGGACTTGATGAATGTAGTTTGATAGCACTTCAATTTTATTAATAATAAAAGTAAGTTGTTGAACAGAAACCACATTCACTGTTAGAAACTTGTTTGCTTGAGAAAATGTTTCCATCCCGCTTCTTCGAATTTCCTCATCATTGTGCTTGAAACTGTCATCAATTTGACCCCACTAAAAAAATTTTAAATTGGAAGAAAGTTCCTGAAACACAAGTTTTCAAGTAAAATTCTTCTAGTCTAGTGTATGGCCTGCTTAAAGTGGTTCAAACATGAAAAGTGAAACATCCCCATAGTGTGCACTAGCCTGAATCCAAAGAACCTAATCTGGCCCCTGAAGAGACTTTTAGCGAACACCTCAGCCTCCCAGGAGATGGCCCTCTGGCCCCAGCACACATCGGGTGACTCAGGCTCAGCTTTTTGTTTTTCTCTATGAGCCTGTTAGAAGAGAGTGTATCCCCTTCCCTCCAATCATTAATCAGATTTCAGAGTGTTGTGTTCTAGCTCTGCAGTGTGTTAGGTCAGATCCTCCACCCCTGCTTTCTGCTGCTGAGAGAAGTATGTAAGACTGTAGACAATAGAGTGTTTGCAGATAAACAGGTACAACTTATGTAGGTGGATTTGTTTCATCTGTGTCTCACATGAAGCTAGTCTCTTCAGTAGCTAAAGATAAGGGTTTACAACCACTTTATCTACCTTTCGTCAAAATTACGTGAAGTCTGTTCAGTTAATTTTAGGCACTTTTTACACAAGCAAGCCAGGGACAGTAAGTAAAAACCACAACAATAAAGCAAAAGCAGGCCACCAAAGATGACACGAATTACTAATGTCATTAGCATATCTCCGACTCACTTGTATAAGTGTGGATACATAAACCCAAAGAACAACATACTAAGCAATATGATAGTGTGACAAGGACACCCCTATCTGAAAAAGAAGGTTTCTAGATGATCCACGCGGAGTAATATGAATTCAAAAAGAATTTTAACAATACTTTATTTGATCACATAGATCATAGGGAGGTTAAACATGAGCACGGTGTACAAATGAAAAAAATAAAATCATGTTAAAAAACACTTAGCGTCTTCAATTTAGGGTCATCTTAGCCACCAGAGCACCATATAAGGCAGAGTTGTATAATGATGAAATAGTTATCCTGGGTTTCCGTAGGTTTCCCGCTTTATATTTGAGTGAACCATGTATTCAGTGGGTGTGTTCCCAATATATGTCAGGGACCTCCTGGAATGTAAAAGCTGGAACACAAAAATACATAGTATATGTATAAAAATATGGAAACCAAATCACATCCAAAATTCACCAGGCCTCCCTCCACAATAGTCAATGGATACTGCTGTTACCTTCTCAATAGTGAGACTATCATACCCGCTTCTCAAGTGTAGGGACTTCCTGGATAGCCACCCCAAATGAAACAAGGTCCACAGTACCAAATGATTCTGAGGATGTATATAGAAAAGGATAATAAATGTATAGATCATGGGCATCAGGTGACCCCGAAAACAAAACACACACAAAATGTGGATATATTACCATCAATAAGGATCAAGAAGACTCCTGTCGACTTGAAATAAGATCAGGTCCTTGATGCTTCTTCAAAGATGCATATGGGGGTGAGGAACCAGGTATACACGATGCGTGGATTTCAAACACATATAATGTGTATGTAGCATATAGCAGGCCGTAGATACCTGAGTTTAATATACCCAATAAAGGGTTTCCAAAAATTGCTCAATTAGAGAAGGTTATTTGCGGTTTTATAAGGATGTGGCTATGTCACAGCAAAAAATACCTGAGTAGGATAGCGTATATATATATATATATATATGTAGATTCTCCTCCAAAGAGGATTTCCAAAAAATTCCCCGAGTATACAGGGTAAATTAGTCCCATGAAACATGCCCTATTAACACCATGTAGGCTCTGTAAATCTCAACAGCCGTAAGCTTTAAATAACTTGCCACCGGTGGAAGGTATGTTTCCCTGAGGGATTGCCGTTTGCGAACCGCTGTGATAGTAGCCCACTGGTAGTTCTCAGAGGGTCTAGGGCCTACCTAACAGGGAGCTGTGACACCGCCGTTCCTTCCCGCCTCGTGGGCACTGCACCCAGTGAAGACGCCGAGCGTAGTGACGTCAATACGTTGACGCGTTTCGTCCGCCAATCACCGCAGACTTCGTCAGAACGTTCTGACGAAGTCTGCGGTGATTGGCGGACGAAACGCGTCAACGTATTGACGTCACTACGCTCGGCGTCTTCACTGGGTGCGGTGCCCACGAGGCGGGAAGGAACGGCGGTGTCACAGCTCCCTGTTAGGTAGGCCCTAGACCCTCTGAGAACTACCAGTGGGCTACTATCACAGCGGTTCGCAAACGGCAATCCCTCAGGGAAACATACCTTCCATCGGTGGCAAGTTATTTAAAGCTTACGGCTGTTGAGATTTACAGAGCCTACATGGTGTTAATAGGGCATGTTTCATGGGCCTAATTTACCCTGTATACTCGGGGAATTTTTTGGAAATCCTCTTTGGAGGAGAATCTACATATATATATATATATATATATATATATACGCTATCCTACTCAGGTATTTTTTGCTGTGACATAGCCACATCCTTATAAAACCGCAAATAAACTTCTCTAATTGAGCAATTTTTGGAAACCCTTTATTGGGTATATTAAACTCAGGTATCTACGGCCTGCTATATGCTACATACACATTATATGTGTTTGAAATCCACGCATCGTGTATACCTGGTTCCTCACCCCCATATGCATCTTTGAAGAAGCATCAAGGACCTGATCTTATTTCAAGTCGACAGGAGTCTTCTTGATCCTTATTGATGGTAATATATCCACATTTTGTGTGTGTTTTGTTTTCGGGGTCACCTGATGCCCATGATCTATACATTTATTTTCTATATACATCCTCAGAATCATTTGGTACTGTGGACCTTGTTTCATTTGGGGTGGCTATCCAGGAAGTCCCTACACTTGAGAAGCGGGTATGATAGTCTCACTATTGAGAAGGTAACAGCAGTATCCATTGACTATTGTGGAGGGAGGTCTGGTGAATTTTGGATGTGATTTGGTTTCCATATTTTTATACATATACTATGTATTTTTGTGTTCCAGCTTTTACATTCCAGGAGGTCCCTGACATATATTGGGAACACACCCACTGAATACATGGTTCACTCAAATATAAAGCGGGAAACCTACGGAAACCCAGGATAACTATTTCATCATTATACAACTCTGCCTTATATGGTGCTCTGGTGGCTAAGATGACCCTAAATTGAAGACGCTAAGTGTTTTTTAACCTGATTTTATTTTTTTCATTTGTACACCGTGCTCATGTTTAACCTCCCTATGATCTATGTGATCAAATAAAGTATTGTTAAAATTCTTTTTGAATTCATATTACTCCGCGTGGATCATCTAGAAACCTTCTTTTTCAGATAGGGGTGTCCTTGTCACACTATCATATTGCTTAGACAGTAAGTAAAAAGCCTTTTGATCCATGTGTTTTACTGCCCATCCAAAAGCGAACACCTTGCCACTTGGAGCCTTGTATCGTGGTGTGTCAATTTTAACACCACGCACAGAGTTTGACAGGTGGCACTGCCTGTTAGACTTGTGGGTACAGTGTGGCCCCATTCACTGGCAGTCGCTGCACAGTCCAGTATATAAAATTGCACAGTCCATGAAAATTTGCTTTTTGGCAATTAAAAAAAAAAGGAAAAAAAAAAAAGGTATCAGGAGGTATCCCCTGCTAACATCCTTTTACCACCCACCACAGAACACTTTTCTGGAGGGCTATAAATGATAACACTAGTGTGAAAGGAGCGTTAGTGTTACGTATAAAGAGACCAGCTTGGTGTAAACAATGATGATGTCTGAGTGAATTCTTAAAAGAATAAGACTAGGGACACAAGTGTTTTTTATTAGCCCTTCTACTAAATTGCCAGCAGTAGTAATCACTACACATAGGAAACTCATGACTCCCTGTGGAATGTGGTTCACAAACAGAATGTTTTGCGATTAAAGCTGATCTTCAGGTTTCAGTTAACAAACTGGTCCAAGCAAACTGTTTCCTTTACTAACCATCGCAGCGACTGTGAGTCTCCGCTACATACTGTATACAGCACTGTGTTCTGGCAGTGGGCAGAGACCTTACCATCCTGCTCCCACAACAAAATTGAGTTGGGCTGAGCGCTGCTTAGCCATCCCCAGAACTCATATTTTATGAATGAATACAAAGATTCTTCTGGTTGGCTGAGGTGGAGTTTGTGATGTCATCAGACCATCCCTCCATTCATTCACAGAACATGGTACATGCTGCTTTTCACATTATCCAAGTAGTCTCCATTATAATTTGGTTTTTGTTAGCCCCTTAATTTTTTAGCTTGTAAAATTTTATCATCAGAAATGAAGATCCTGACTGTACCAAATTACAATGCCTTTTATATTCTGTGTATTGCTTTGACCCTCAGAAAAAATTTAAATAAACCCAGTATGACAAGTGTAACTCCCTCCAAAAAAATATTTTTTTTTACATGATAATTACAAATTTTAATATTTCTTGTCACCCTTACAAGAGTCAGTTTGTTACTGTGGATGGATGCAAGACCTCTCTTTTGGAAAATTGCAAAGACCTCTTGAGGAAGGCAAGACAAGCGTGTCAGCTTGGACCCAAAGATGAAGTTCCACAAGAATTTCAAACTGTGAGTACTGCTTTATTAAATATTTAGAGCTTATTATAAACTATGGCAAATAAATGAAGCTCAGACATAGAAGCATTACCTCAGTGCGATACAAGTATACAAACGCACAGGAACAACTCAAAATGGATTTATAAGACACCACATAGTTGTCTTAGGTAAAAGAAATCCTATGCCTTTTATTTATGTTTACACACTTACATGCAAGCAATTGACCTCATTTGTCAATGTCTGAAGCAAGAGCTATCTGATTGACAGCAATTGTTCATTTTCAGAACTTCTTTGGAAAAAGCCATTTGAAAGATTAAATCTGCTTGGGGTGTGACAATAAACACAGCTTGTATTTCAGACACTTTTATAAATGAGACCATGGGTAATTTATGGCAACTAACGTAATGGAAAAATATATATTTTAAATATATATATATTTTTTTGCCTTCTGCAAACAGTAGTTTACCTTAATTTATCAATCATACTGGGAAAAAATGACATCTATGATTTCCTTAACTGTGTGTGAGTGTATTGCCTTGGTTTCTGTGTTCCTGCATTTACACTCTTCCTTAGCAGTCATCATCTGTGAAAATATCAATGCTGCTATTTAGATACAGTAGAAGACAAATGTTTTATATGGTAGAAACATAAAGGCTGACATTGCTGACTTCCTTCTAAAAATGTTAGCTGCCTAGATGTCATTCTGACCTTGTAGTTTCCATGCCTTCTGTCAACTAGAACAAGCATACAAACAAGGGGTTCTGACCTTCATGATCATCTTACTTGTTCCTAGTCACTAATTCTAAGTAAAGCCAATGGATCAATACAGCAGCTAGATAAAAAAAACATTTTCAGAGTGACGTCAGCTCTGGTAGCTCCAACTTTACTTTTGAGATATTTCTTCAAACCATAAATTCTATTCTATTCTTAATGGGATTCAGATTTTACAGTGACTGCATTTTGATGTGTTTGTAATCATTTTTGAGGAAGATTTGCTCAATTATTTTCAAGCTTTATTTTATTTCTTTTGGGTTTTTTTTCAAAATGAAACATTTGCATCCTAAAGGTATAGTTATCTGCAAATCTCAAAAATGTTTCTGTAAAAGTCAAGCATGGCCTCTACCTTCTACATCCACCAAGCCTCCTCATTGTTATTGCCCAATAAAGTTATTTGGAGTAGGCCAAAATTAACTCTCATGGTAAAAGTTAATATTTGCTAATGCCTTGAATTACTATATATCAAGGTTTTCCATTTTGCCATGTGATTTTTCATAGAAACCAACTTCTGTCTATGTATGTTCTTCTCAGATGCTCAGTCCAAATTGCATAGGTTTAAGATAGATTTAGTCTAGATCTGTCTGGACAGAAACTTTAAAAACATTTAGATTTTATAGTGGCTTGCTGTCCCATTTTAGCTAAACAGAGATCTTCTATTCTACCAATACAAATGTTAAAAACTTTAAGACTGTGTAACAGACCACATCCTTGTTTCTTCAAGGATGTTCAGAACCGCTACAGTAATTTCCTTTGTTACCATTGAGCCAAGTTTCCAATCAACATTCGTAGGCACCTTTTTTCCTGGTGGTACAGACCCTTAAAACGTGGATCTTAAAAGCTGCAAAATATTTGCTATTGTTTAAGTTCTTATGTTTCATGGCTGCATTATTTTCCTTTTTTCTAACAAATTTCCTGTCCTAGGATGGAAATGCCTGGACACTGTACTATATCTTAGCTTTGTTGTTCTATTTTAGTTTTTTTGTCCTTCTCTGGACTCTTTCCTGTTCAAGGTCATCCTTCCTGAAGGTCGTTGACCAAAACTAGACCACATACTCAAGTTGTGGCCAAACTAAAGTTCTGTAAAGTGATAGAACTATAGTTTTATTTCTTGAGTAAATGCCCTTATTAATGCATGCTAATAATCTCCTAGCTAGAACTCCCAGATCCTTTTCCATCCTCGATTTCCCCTTATCCTCGATAGCTTGCATGCATATTTCTAACTCCCAATTGCATTACTTTATATTTTTGTAATGTTAAACCTCATCTGCCCTATAGCTGCCCACCCCTCTATTTTAACTAGGTCTTCTAAAGTTGCTATATCCTTTTGTGAAGTTATTGCCTTGCTTAGCTTTGTGCTGTTAGCAAACCCTGAAGTTAAACCATTTTTAATCAACCTCTATATCATTTATGAACAAGTTAAATAGTATTGGTCTCAGAGCAGAGCCCTGGGGTACCCTGCTCACAACTCTAGAACATTCAGAAAATATGCCTGTAATCACCACCCTCTTGTCACGCTCCTTTTAACCACATTTCTATCCAGGTATATACTGTACAGTATCATCAATACCAAAAGTCCTCAGTTTGTAAATTAAGCATTTCTGGGCTACTGTTTCAAATGCCTTTGTGAAATTTAGATACACTATGTCCAGCGCCTTCCTCTATCCAAATTACAGCTCATCTCCTCATAGAATGCTAATAGATTTGTCTGGAAAGAACAGTCTTTCATAAATCCATGTTTACTGCTAATGATACTGTTTTCATCAGCAAATTCTTGGATATGGTCCCTTATCACTTCTTCAAATAGCTTACACATTATTGATGTTAGGCTGATTAGTCTGTAGTTCCCAGGCATATGTGTATATTGGCTCTTTTTTGAATATTGATGCCACTTATGGTTTTCTCCAATATGCTGGTACCATTTCAATCAAGAAGTCACCATTTCCTGATTTGGACTAAAAGCACTTCTTCTCTCCTCAAGTACATAACATAAGGCAAACTGTTTTTAAGTTCACAGGAGGACACTGCTTTTATGGCAAGACCTCCAGGCATTTTTCCATACTTGCAGAATTGTACCTAGCCTCAGAAAAAAAAAAGTTGCAATATATTACCTTTTTGTTCTTGAGTTTAGATATACTTTTGATCAGGGGTAGGCAAGCTTAAAGAGGTGGAGATCTACCTGAACATCATGGGAGAAGTCATAGATCACCAGGCACAGTCAGGGCCAATCAAGACCAGCTACTTGCACCCCCCCAAACAAAAAAAAAAAAACTCCACTTGTAGTTCTACTTTTATACTTCACCGCTCCTAGCACAAATCCCCCTAAATCCCTCCTAGCAAAGCCCACTCCAGAGACCGCTTGTGCCGCCATAGAGAGGGACGGCTTGTGCCGCCATAGAGAGGGACGGCTTGTGCCGCCATAGAGAGGGACGGCTTGTGCCGCCATAGAGAGGGACGGCTTGTGCCGCCATAGAGAGGGACGGCTTGTGCCCCCATAGAGAGGGACGGCTTGTGCCGCCATAGAGAGGGACGGCTTGTGCCGCCATAGAGAGGGACGGCTTGTGCCCCCATAGAGAGGGACGGCTTGTGCCCCCATAGAGAGGGACGGCTTGTGCCCCCATAGAGAGGGACGGCTTGTGCCCCCATAGAGAGGGACGGCTTGTGCCCCCATAGAGAGGGACGGCTTGTGCCCCCACAGAGAGGGACGGCTTGTGCCCCCACAGAGAGGGAGAGAGAGAGACCGCTTTTCCCCCACAGAGAGAGACTGCTTGTGGCCCCCCAGAGAGAGAGAGAGAGATTGCTTAAAAATTAAAAGTTCTCCCTTGCATTGGGGCTGCAGAAGAGCCTGCAAGAGTGGAGGATCAGGCAATTATTAGTGCTCTCTCCTGGTTCTCCTCCTACCTATCCCAACGCTCCTTCAGCGTCACCTATAACACTACCACCTCCCCCTCCCTGTTAGAGTCCCCCAAGGCTCTGTCCTCGGACCCCTACTCTTCTTCATCTACACCTCCTCCCTTGGCAAACGAATCCACTCCCACGGCTTCAATTATCACCTCTATGCCGACGACACACACATTTACCTCTCCACCCCCCACCTCACCCCCTCACTCTCCGCCCGCATCGCCCACCTCGCCCACCTCCTGAACGACATATCAGACTGGATGTCACTCTATTTCCTCAAGTTAAACCTGTCCAAAACCAAGCTCCTGGTTTTCCCCCCAGCCCGCGCCCCCCCCATCCTCTCCATCACTACTAGCAACGCCACCATCATTCCCACCCCACACGCCAAAGTCCTGGGTGTCACCATGGACTCAAACCTTTCCTTCCAACCTCATTTCCAATCACTATCAAAGTCATGCAGGCTCCACCTCCGCAACATCTCCAAGATACGTACATTCCTCACCCCAGACACTACTAAACAACTCGTACACTCCATCATCTCACGCCTGGACTACTGCAACTCCCTTCTCACTGGCCTACCCAAACAAACGCTATCCCCACTCCAGTCTATCCTGAATTCAGCGGCGAGACTTATCCACCTCATCAACCGCTCCACATCTGCCTCCCCCCTCTGCCAATCCCTTCATTGGCTCCTGATTGCCCAACGCATTAAATTCAAATTACTAACTCTGACCTACAAAGCCATTCACAAATCCGCCCCAAACTACCTAACTGACCTGATACCCAAATACCACCCTACCCGCGCCCTTCGCTCCTCACAGGACCTCCTACTCTCTACCTCCCTGGTCTCCTGCAGTCGGGTGTGGGAGGAGGACTTCTCCAGGACTTCCCCCATCCTCTGGAACCCCCTACCCCAATCCATCAGACTGTCACCTACCCTCCTCACCTTCAGGCGCACCCTGAAAACCCATCTCTTCAGGGAAACCTACCCCACCCTCACCTAACAACTGACCTCCTCCACTTCTCCCACCACTCCATCCCCCACAGCCACTTCCTCCTGTACCACTTCCCCTCCCTCCTAGATTGTAAGCTCGAAAGAGCAGGGCCCTCGAACCCCTCGTGTATTGTATTGTTACCGTTTTGTCTCATGTTCTGTCCCCCTTGCTATTGTACAGCACTGAGCAAACCCTTTGGCGCTGTATAAATACTGTATAATAATAATAAAAAGTAAAACTGCTTTACCCAGTCCCTTAAACATAAAGGAGCAGTTGAACCATGCAGTGTGGACCTTTATTTTTCCTGGAGTTCAGCTCTAATATCCCTAAATCATAAAGGAATAACTTACATGGCTTTAAGCACTATCTTGAATGCGGAATAAGTGCTCTATCATATTTTTGGGGATTTGTGATGACGTGAATACCTTCTGTTTAAGGATAATTTACTCTGTTTTGCAGCAGTTAGGCGGAAGAATTCCTTAAAGCATATCTGTCAGACACATATGAGAAATATTGGAGCGGCCATTGCTGACTTTTGAAAGCACTTGTTCCCTGGCTGACTCATTTGCTTCCTCATTTTCTGTTGCTGATCCATAAGAAAGTATGCATATTAGGACTTCTGACTTCACTTGCTACATGCTTCTTGTGCTCTAACTCATCTCAGTTCTTTTTTTCCTTTCTCCTTCAGGAATTCAGAACAGGAAATTCTTTTTTGGCTAATTCATTACGTGACCTTTCAAATTCTGGTGTCTTTAAGGTATTTAGGGAAGCCACATACATCCTATTTCAATACATTACAGTATTTACTAAAACTGCCTTTTCTTTGATGTCCTCCTTTTACCATTCTTACCAAAACGCGGTGCTGAAAACCCGCAATCGCATGCCATGTTTAATATGCACTGCCCTTGCGAACTGCAGCAGATGTCAATGCAATGCGCATGTCATCCTAAACGCAAGTTGCAAACTCAGTGAAGTTGCCTGCAGTGCGTTTTTTAAAATACTGTATGCACTACTTTTGGTGTAATGCGGTGCGATTTCAGCCCATTCATAAGAATGGCTTTAAAATGCACTGCTCTCAAATCACACAGGAACGCGAGTGCATTCCTGTGCGTTTCCTGATGTGAACCAGTCTTTGTTTCTTGTGTTTGTAGAACACAATTTTTATACAGACACCACTGATGTGATTGAACATAAAACATAACATGAAAAAGGGGTTAAAGTAAGTGGCCATAGATGAAAACAATGTATAGGTAGATATCTGCTCAACCTGGATACAGTTTTGAAGCTCTGGAATCCACAATGATCCTTTTCCCCATGATGAAAACAGAATAAACGTGGTTATCTCCCGTTACATAAGGAGTACCTCCAAGGAGATCACAAAACATTTTTAATCGTACATCACAGGACACCGGATCAAGGACTAAAGCTGGCTATACACTGATCAAAATTTAGCTGGTTCAGCTCCACAGAAATCGATTGTTTGACCAACATTTGTTGTCAAAATGTGTCCTGGCAGGGGAATTTCCTCCATCTACCTCATTTTTGTAGATTGAACCCGCTGGCTGAATGAAGTAAAAATAAAAAAAGCTAACGGGACAGCATTAGTCCATGCCTATGCAGCTGCCTTCAGGTGTTTAGACAATGACAAACAAAGCTGTAAGGGCAGCCCGAATATAACTACTCTTACTCCCTACAAGCCACAGCTTTTTCAAGTGTCTTTTGTTGATCCATGTAGATGATTCTTTCTCTGCTCTGAGCGAAGAAACACATTTCGAGCTGTTATTTTTTCATCAAAACTCTTGCAGCAAGATTCCTAGCTAACTCTGCTTTCCCTTAGCAAATTTCTGTATTGGTTGACTCTTTAGCTGAGACTTGGGGGCTCATTCCCTGTCAGCAAGAAGATATGGGGCTGGCCTGTAAGGTTGCTTCAAGCACTGGATTCTGCATTAGGTGATCAGCTAGGCACGTAGTGGAACACGTTGAGTTAGGCACAGGGAGCTATAAAGAGCTATAAAGGCTCTGATCCATCCACAGGTGGAAGCCTGTCCCTGAAGACCCTTTAGGGGGTATGCCCACTAAAAAAGCAAAGATTTGGATGGGACTTGGTCTGTAACATCCACCCTTGGCTGCTGGGAAGATTTCAAGACTGGTGCAGTAAGCCAGGGCTACAGAGAGCTGTTGCTTCAGTCCCTAAGGGGTTACATGTGGATTTCTGGATGCAACTCTTACAGTCACAGCTAGATGCAGAAGTGGTTTGTGTGCTTTGAAACATTTTAATTTGGTGATGTTTTGTTTGCTATGGTCTTTATGCTGGGGTCGAATTATGTCTGAGTATCCACTTTTTTTTTCTATGTCACTAAACATGAGCGCAGTTGGTTTCTCCTCTGCTCCCTGCCTCACTACTGCCATCCTCTGCCATACAGCAATCCTCTTTCTTTCTGTCTCCAGTGAATGTTCACAGAAGGCTTAACCCTCTCTCCCCACAGTGTTGGCTGTGGGCTACCCTTTGTGGGATATCCCTTACTACACATGATTGTGGACACAAGAGAACTAGGTCAGCAGGGCTTGCCATCTCACACTTTGCTAATGGCTCCAGGGGGGTTGTGTCATCTCCCCAAAAGGCCCTGATTCTGTTATTCCTAACCTTTATCCCCAGTTTGAGTGCTCTTGTTTATCCAGAGAGGTGTCCTCAGATACTGTGTGTGAATTTATGGGTAGGCTTTCAGTTCTTTTATAAGCCCCAGATCGTATAAGTCACAAATGGGTCCCCCCACCATTTCCTCCTGAGACCATGTCTGCTTTTCAACTTACTGCTTGTTTCCTGACTAGGGGGAATGGTACCTTATCTGTTTCTGGATTCAGCACAGGAGGAGACCCAGTATGCTGATATTCTTCCCAAGCTAAAAGGCGAAGTTTACTTATGGTACAAAAAAAATTGTAAATGCACATGATTTGCAGTTAAAAAATGTGCGTTTTTTTCTACACAGAAGCCTGCAAAGCATTGTACTCATGATCAGTTGATCGCGGGTCCAATGTAGGACTCCTGCAGTCACTGCCTACAGCTTTCTGCCTGTACATCTGTATGGGTAGATAGTTACTGAGCTGCATAATGGACTAGAGGTCGCTGATCAGTGCACACGTAGTTCATTGAGAACTACAAGTCTATCTGCCTTTGTGGCAAACAAGACTAAGAGTTCATTCATTTACATATTGAACCTTAATGGTCCCAATTGAGCATATCCCTGCTTACAAGGACTCTGTAGATAAAAAGTTAGAAGTCCTCTTTTAGGCCTTCTTCTCCTTAGCTGGTCCAGCTATGCAACCTGCCAGTGCGACCATATTAGTCTGCCAGACTTTATCTGTCTAGGCCAAAAACATTAATTCTGATGGATCAATCTAGCCTCCATCACCTGGAACTCCTTCCATGGCCTTCCACTACTGTGTTGATGGATTAGCAGATATATATCCGCTCTTCCCCATCTAAAGCTCCTTTCTTGTCTGCTACGCAGGGTCAAGATGGAGGGCAATTCAGTGGTCCCCATTGCACTGAACTGACCCAAGGGTACATAGTACTCGGACACATGGTGGACTCCTTTTGGGGTTCTTTTGGGTCACACAGATCTTTTGTCCCAGGGGACGCTCCTCCAGTCTGTTTTTTGGCTGTTGATTTCATTGGCTTAGCAGTTGAGGCCCAGGTCCAGAGGGTTAGGGACCTGTTGGATTTAGTTATGATTATCAAAAATATATATCCCAGCGCCAAAAAGAAAATACTAAGTGAATATGCAGCTGTGCAACAGTGAAAAACACCAATAATAAACAACAAAACAGCGCAAAATCCAAAAACAAAAATTACATAAGTGAACAAAAACAAAATTAATAATAAGTGTCCATATAAAAATAAGTCCTTATTCCCATCAGAACCAGTAATAAATATTCAAAATGAGTAATAAATATTCAAAATGTGATAGGTGGAAGCACATTTTGAATATTTATTACTGGTTCTGATGGGAATAAGGACTTATTTTTATATGGACACTTATTATTAATTTTGTTTTTGTTCACTTATGTAATTTTTGTTTTTGGATTTTGCGCTGATTTGTTGTTGTTAGTTATGATTATGCTCTAATAGGCCAGGAAGTTGACTTTTCGCAAAGTTTACTAACTAACCTAGAAGCTTTTTTGTGTGATGTGAGGCTAGGTAGTTCCATCCCAGGAAGTACGTAATGATTTTCCTGTCTTTTCTTCAATGCAGCCTGGATCAGCATTTGGCCTTGTGTACCCTCAAGAGTCATATCCCGTCCCTACTCATTCTTTTCCAAATTCTTTTTTCATTAGTGAAAGCTTTTGTGCAGAGAGTTGCACGCATTTATCTCCCTGGACATTCTTCAGTGGCACTGTGGGATCTTTAGAAACTGTCCTCCAAGCTTTTAGGAATATTCCTTTGTCTACCCTTAATAATAAGGTTGCCTTCCACATTGTTATCACCTCTGCGAAGTGAGTCTGAGTTACTGGCTTTATTCTGTAAAGAGTTCTTCTTAGTGCCACACAGGGATAAAGTTTTCTTGCAGCCTACGGCCTTATTTTTTCCCAAGGTGGTTTCATCCTTTACCAGGACATTGTTCTTCCCTCCCTTTTTCCTGCTTCAACACATTCCATCTAGAATGGTACGTGCTGTGCAAGTCTTCCTCTCAACAACAGCTTCTTTTAGACAACTCATTTCTGAGGGTCTCTGTAGGGGTCATTCTGCTCTTAGTTTCACTATTGCAAGCTGGATTAGACAAGTCAGAATCAGAGTTTATAGTCTAAAAGGATAGGTTTTCACCCTTCCCTGTTAAAGCAGAACTTCACACAAAGGGGGAGTTCCGCTTTTCTGTCTCCTTTCCACTCCTCCTCTAACACCTTTGGACACAATTTTTATTTCTGCAGGGAATGGGTACCTAGTTTTGACAGGTATCCGTTCCCACTTCTGCTTGGATTGTCTAGGTCCAACATTTCCAAGCAGAAGTTTGGCCCTCCCCTCTCTTTCCCCTCAGCTTTATGGGACACATCACAGGTTCCAGAAAGCTGCTGGGCTATTCCCAAAGAGCAGCGTGGCTGGCATAGTAGAAAACTGGTTTTGAAGCTGCTAGGACTCGCCCACTTCCCATAGTAAAGATACTGGTGTCACGGACCCGGAGAACTATGAAGAAGTGGTTTGGGTGAGGAACGCCACTGGATTCCTGGACAGGTAAGTGTTTTTTTATGGGGGGCTGCTGAACATGCTCTTTAAATTCTTCCTGCCTGGCCATTTGCATTTCTGCGGCATTTCGGCGTGTGGGCTTTAACAGCGAGAGGCTGCATATATGTGTCCCAAACATAAACAATGCTGTGCTGACAGCGTGGTCCCGGCACAGATACCGGCGGGTAACGGAAAGCTCTCAGTACTACTACTTGCCATCGGGAGCTTGTTGAACATGTGTTCTCTGTGACAGCCAATGACGGCTGACATGATCAGAAACTTGGCGGGAAGGGGTTAGGGCAAAATCAACACAATCTGTTAGTGCTCCATGGGTTTTCAGCATCAGACATCTGTTTCCCTGATTTTCAAGGCTACTATCTGGTCTTTGTTCACACGTTTAGGTTTTACCAGCCAGATGTTCAGGCCACTTTTAATGTCCTTTCAGATGTAAGGTGCTTCAGGCTGCTATTTTTTTGACCTGTTATGTAGGCCTGTTTTTTGTTTTTTTTGCTGTGTTTTCAACCTCTTGATTGAACTATTTTTGTTTGTCCCATGGTCTAAGACTCTATTCCTGTGCCCTGTAATGTCTGATAAATTAAATTTCTTTAATGCAAGCACTTTTGTAATTTGGACCATCCGCTGTTGCCAACAAGCCATTTATGGCTATCCTACATAATCTGCTACAATATTCTGTGTCCTTTCAATGAATCTTCCATCAAAATGTAACTTTTAGAGTGGTAAGATAATTGTAGTACATTTGAGGTCAGGCACCTTAAAGGCATCATCTGTTATTAAAGGCTAAGTTCACCTTTTTGGACTAAATTTCACTTTTCATATTAAATAGAAGCCTTATCTAATGTCTTTTCTGTCCAAGCTATCCCAATGTGCTTATCTTTCACTTATCTTGTACATGATAGCTTTGAATTTTTCCATTTCTGTTTAAAATGTAAAATTTTGCCTTTTACTTTCATCACTTCCTGTAGATCATGTGACATTTCAGGAAGCATCATCTCCCATCATGATTTGCCTTAGCGCATCACAGAATAGGGTGTGTTTTCCACTCTACACCACCCCCCTCATTACTATACCACCTCTTGTTTTATTACCACCCACTTTACTACTTCTTCCCTTAAGGTGGTCATAAACTATAAAATCTGATTATACAATCTCCGTTAAACCTTCCATCAGCTATGGAGTGCAAGGGCCTGTCTGATTTAATACAAATTAAATATATTGTTCAGGTGGGTCCTTCTATTTCATAGAGATTGTGCAATCAGATTGCATAGTGTTTGGCCATCTTTATATAAGTACATAGGAGGAAGTGAACAGAGGTGTCAGGCCCTATTCACATGACAAATGTCCCACAGAAGCTCCAGTAGTGGAAGCGCACGGTTTTTGACCCATTTTCCCTACAACATGCATAGGGCAGCCCATTGATTGCAATGGGCTGCCCAACACATAGCAAAGTATCCCATGGGACATTTGGGCTTGTTGCAGTTTGCACGGTTGTTATTGTGTGTTTTGCTGCGTTTGTCGCTTGTTTGTTCTTGCAGTGTTTGCCTCTGTGTTTGGGATGCCATTAACAATTAATGGCACCAAAAAAGCAACTAGTTCATTTTAGGTGTATAAATGTGACCATACACTATACAATCTGATTGTACAATCTGCTTTAGATTTACCAAAACTATATAAAAAGGAAAGGCACACCTATCTGTCCAATCACTCTGTATCCAATCAGGCAGGCCCATGCACTACATAGCTGATGGTAGATTTAAAAGAGATTGTACAATCAGATTGTATGGTGAGTTTTACAGACTTCCAGGACACATTTCTGTTCTCAATACTGCAGCTCTGCTCCACAAAGGCTGTTCTCTGTTTGTTCAGCTCCTGTACACTCTGCCAAATGAACAATCTATGCAAGATGAAGGTACAAAATAATCACACTGGCTGTGTCTTCAGGGAAAACAGTGCTCAGTGAGTGCATTGGAGAGGTATAAAATTGCAGAGGTGGGCCGGAACAAGCTCTTGGAGGGGAGGGAAAGTGCAGGTTGTGTTCATGAGGTAAACTGCTGAACTCCTTCCTGAGTCTCTAAGGACTTTCCCAACCTAAGGGATGGGTAGCAGGAACTAATGAAGGAATTTTCTATTGAACAAACTGGAGGGTGGTGTAGGGCCTGTCCTAGGACATAGAGAAAGATTTTTCCTTTCTGCAGCAGAGGTACATTAATGGTAAATTGGTACATAGGGAAGCTGGAACTTGGGAAAAGAAAGGTGAACTTAGCCTTTAAATCTTCAGCTAAAGTGTCAGGCTCAAATATAGTAGTAGTACGTAAGGAGGAAATTACATTTTTCAAGTAAGCCTACACAGTTAATATAATAAATTACTAAATATTCAGATTCCATCATAAGTCCAGTCGTGATGGGTTCTCTTTAAATTAAAAGTAAACTACCATCCAGTCACACCAAGAAATTGGTACACAAAGCTATATTGGATTTTTCAGCAACGTTACCATCTTTTAGGTAAAGTTAGTCTTGGTAGTATGCACATCCCACATTTGGCTAAAAAAAAATACTCTGCTTTATTCTGCTTTTTTACTAGAGCAGACATTTCATTTTCATTGTCCTTTTTAAATAATTCATAAATATTTTATTATTTTAAATATTCATGTAAAGCATTCTCTCTTCTTGTTTTCCTGAAGCCCACCATTGGGAGTTTCAAAAATAGTTGCATTCGGTCCCTACACAAATGTATGTAACTGTGGTAAAGTGACATCAAGCTGTAAACCCAAGAAAAGGAGAGCACATTTTCTAAACAGAAATTGTATTTTTAAACAGCAAGCAGCAATATAGGCTTGGTATATGAAAATAGTCTTGTTTTGTGTGGTCTCTTGACAAAAGATTCAAATATAACCATAACATAAGTTTTAGCTTAGGGGGAAGCTACACCGTGTAAACAAGCATGTGGATATGATAGCTTGTGATAATATACATTCCAGTTAGATAAATGTGATAATTCATACTCATGATAGAAACAGTACTGCATCATTTTTTTTATCCACATGAATCTGTAATGTCATCTTCAATTTAGTTTTATGCTGATTATTATATTAAGCCCATAAACATTTTTTTCACGTAGGAAGCTCTGATGCCAATCATTAGTTCAGAATGAGTTTTGTGTAAACATCTATGGTCATATCTCCCTGGTTTTCACCTTAGGGCCCATTTACACAATTTGCATTGGCGTTGATTGCTCAATGCATGGTCAGTGCAATATCAATCTGAAATCGATTGTTTCCAATAGGCTTAGTTCACACTAATTCCTTGAAATATTATCTAGCACAGCACTGTTGGCTGTTAGTGTTATGATAGGAATGTGATTTGAGGAAGGGAGACCAGTTTTAAAATCTCATGTGCTTTTAGGCCCCATTCACACTGACTGTCCAATCAGACCATCCATAGTTCTTTATGGAGTGACGAGTGGCAGCAGATATGTGTCCGCTGACACCCGCAGGCATCTGATCCGATCTTGTACGCTAAAAACAGGCGGGTGGGGATCTTTTCCCCATCCGTCCGGCAGATTGGATGACAGTTGGATGGAAACAGACAGCTTGTCCATTTCCATCTGACCACCCCATAGAGAACCGCAGGCTGTGTCTGCTTTGCTTAGCGGAGCAGACAGACACTTGTCATCCGCCTGCTTAGCATTTCCATCCGACCACCCCATAGAGAACAGCAGGCTGTGCCTGTGTCCACTCTGCATAGCAGCGCAGACACAGAGCTGTAATCCGCCTGCTCTGCGGGGTTCAGCGGAGAGATCCTCTACTGAGCAGGTAGATCTTTTTGACAGAGTCTGCCCCGTCTGACAGGGGCCTTTATTGTCAAATCAGTTGGTTGGGAGTGGGCCTGTGACTACTCTGTTTTACTTAACTGCATTGGAGGAAAGTGAGATCACATGCCAAGCTAAGGCCTGTTTCACATGGGCTTCAGCTTGTATAAGAGCAGTGTCAACAGCAAGCTTTGACAGAGCATTTGCAGAGCTTTCAGGAAATTTTGTTGAAGCTTTTTAAAGCACCATTCAGCTCCATTTTGAAACTGTTACACACAAATCCTAACTGGAGTGTTTTTTGCCATTTTGAGAAAGCTGCTAGGCGACTTCAGCAGGCTTTCAACAAGCTTCTAGAAATGCAGGCGCATGCTAGCAGGTTATTTAAACTGGCGATTGGCACTTCCATTAGGTTCTATGTTCAGCATTTACAAACTGGAGCTGTATAATGCTTTAAAAGCTTCAATAGGCTTGAGTGGCCAGGGTTACCTGATTACGAAAGTGGTTGTACAGAATTACACATCTTTTTGGAATTTAGACATAAAATATATGTAAAACTAGGTATCTAGATTTTCTGTTGTTCTGCCTGAAGTGACTTCTTTGAAAGTCATTAAATACTTTTTGTACAAGCAGATAGATAAATCAGCTTTTGTAATCCACACACTAGGTAATACCACGTTAACTGATAAAAATTAAGAAAAAACAATTTTGTACATGGATGGTCAGTTACATGGATGCAAATTTTCTTGTAGGAGGGCTCCATTTTGTTTCCCACCTACACGAAAGTGAAAAAGTATTTGCCCTTCCTGAATTTTTATTTTTTTGCTTATTTGTCACACCTAAATGATTCAGATCAAACAATTTTTTTATTACACAAAGATAACTTGAATAAATAAAAAAATGCAGTTTTTAAATGCTGATTTAATTTATTAAGAGAAAATGCTGCCTGGCCCTATGTGAAAAAATAGTTCCCCCCCCCCCCTTTTGCTAAGCCACTAATGAACTGAGATTACCCAGGTATTTTTTGGAAAGTGGAGTTAAATTTCACTTGCCACGCCCAGACCTGATTCATGTCAGACCTATTGAATCAAGGAATTACTTAGTGTTACTAAACCCAGGACCCTGCATTCACTATATCTGGTCTCCCACAGTACAAACAACATGGAAATGCAATTATTTTAGCAAATATAAACTGCTAAATACCTTTTCTCATCAGCAGTTAGAGCAGTCTTGTGACTTCAGCAGAGCACTGGTTAAAGTTTGTAGGAGGAGTTTTCTTTCTGCTCTAGGAGGATGTGAAACCTCTGATCCTCTGTTTGGACAGTGCTGATTGGTCCTGTGCTGATCACATGCACCCTCCCAAGAAAAAAAAAAACCTCTAGCAATATACACCAAACTGAGCATATGTGCATGTGACAAAGGGCTCAGTCTGTATCAGGTGGTCATTTCAACAAGAGGAGGGGCAGAGAAGAAAGGATCAAACAGCCTTTTAACACAATGCAGGAGATTAACCCCTTAGGTTCCACAGTGAGTCTAACAAGCATGCTTCACTGCATATACAGACTGATTTTACTGTTGTGGGTTTAGTAACACTTTGAATAGAAAGTCTGACAAACTGAAGCATGCTAAAATATCTCAAAAAGCAACACATCATGTCGTGATCTAAAGGGATTCAAGAGCAGATGAGAAACAAAGTAATTGACTTGTATGAGCCTGGAAATGG
Organism: Staurois parvus; assembly: GCF_062004578.1. Taxonomy (NCBI): domain Eukaryota; kingdom Metazoa; phylum Chordata; class Amphibia; order Anura; family Ranidae; genus Staurois; species Staurois parvus. Next base: position 1,802,372 of record NW_028318345.1, read on the forward strand.
TTATAAAGCCATTTCCAAGGCTTTGGGACTCCAGCGAACTGTGGTGAGAACCATTATCCACAAATGGAGAAAACTTGGAACAGTGGTGAGCCTTCCCAGGAGTGGCTGACCTACCAAAATTACTCTTTAGAGCACGATGACGGCTCATCCAGAAGGTCATAAACTAACCCAGAACAACATCTAAAGAACTGCAGGCCTCACTTGCCTCAGTTAAGGTTCGTGTTCATGATTCAACAATGGCCATGGGAGAGTTTCAAGGTGACAGCCACTGCTGACCAAAAAGAACACAAGGCTTGTATCGCGTTTGCCAAAAAACATCTTGATTATCCCCAAGACTTTTGGGAAAATATTCTGTGGACTGATAAGACAAAAGTTTAACTTTTTGGAAGGTGTGCATTCCATTACATCTGGAGTAAAACTAACACAGCATTTCATAAAAAGAACATCATACCAACAGTCAAACATGGTGGTGGTAGTGTGATGGCTCTGGGGCTGCTTTGCAGCTCAGGACCTGGATGACTTGCCATAATTGATGGAACCATGAATTCTGCACTCTACCAGAAAATCCTGAAGGAGAATGTCTGGCCATCAGTTTGTGACCTCAAGTACGCTTGGGTTATGCAGCAGAAGAATAATATGAAACGCACCAGAAAGTCCACCTCTGTATGGCTAAAAAGAAAAACAAAATTAAGGTTTTGGAGTGGCCTAATCAAAGTCCACACTTAAATCTGATTGAGATGCTGTGGCATGACCTATAACAGGTCATTCATGCTGGAAAACTCTCCAATGTGGCCAGATTAAAACAATTCTGCAGGAGTGGGCTAAAATTCCTCCTCAGCGATGTGAAAAAATCATTGCAATGCTTGATTGCAATTATTGTCACCAAGGGTGACACAGCCAGTTATTAGATTCAGTAGTTTCGTGGGAACCTTTTCCAATATGACTAAATACTTAATTTATGTCATCTTATGTGTAAAAAGCAGCCTACAATAGGTTGAATGTACAACTCGTCTGCTTAGAATGAGAATTGGTGAACACTATTATGGGAAATTTAGCCCCTCTGTCTCTCATCCTTCAAATGTGTCCAAACATTTTTTTAAATGAACATGATGGTGACATGTCCTCCTCGCTTTCCAGGGCATTGAAAGGCTTTTTCCATCCAAAAGTGGAGGCAGGTTACACAGGAGACTTCTGGAATGGGAGGCACTGTGGATTTTGCTGCTCCAGAATATTTCTTGTGGTGAATAACAAGTAGAGCATTAAAGTAGAACTAAAGGCAACACATTTTTCTTTTATGTTTTTTGCCCTCTGTATCCTTTGGGGAGATTTTACCTTCACTTCCTGGTCCATAGTAAAAAAACAAAGTGAGAGAAAATCCCACTAAAGTGAGAGTGGGCTGCATGATTGCACAATGAATGAAACCATCATCTGCAAAGCCTGGCAAAATAGACATTTCTCTTATAAAGGATCTGTCCTCTGTCATCCAACAGATGGTACAGGTTCTGCAGAGCTTCAGTTAGTTCCTGAACCTCAAGAAGTCACTGCTGGACCCATCTCATAGATTGGAGTACCTTCTTTCTAATGCAAGATCCCAGAGAAAGCCTTGATTTGTGGGTGCAGAGAGTCTTGGGTCTCATGGCGGTCACCTTCCAGGCTGTGCTATATGCTTAGTTTCACTCCAGACCGTTGCAGTTCAACATTCTGACCGCATGGGAAAAACAGACTTCTTGGACTGTACAATGCTTCTGAACCCCAAGGCCAGACTTCCTGATGTGGTGGATTTTCAATCTGGCGCTGTACTTCAGAAAACCTCTTCCTCCACATGTTCTGGATAGTTCTGCTGATGAAAGCTAGCCTGTTGGGCTTGGGAGCAATCCTGAACACCTTCTCTGTACAGGGAACTTGGCCATCGGAGGAGGCTTGTCTTCCAATCAACATTCTGGAGCTATTTGGTTGTCCCGAAAATGCTGGGCTCCTCTATGGCAAGGGTGGGCACCTGACCAAGACTACAGTCAAATCATGTCATAGCCATGGCATACTTCAATAATCAAGGAGACAACAAAAGCCATATCTGTCTTGGGAAAGCACACTTAATGCTTCATGCTTCTGGAACAGAAATGCAGCAACTGATAAGCACAGCTAAAGTCTTCCCCATGCAGTGGCCAGCAGGGAGGAATATGCTTGTCTAAAGGGATGTCAGGCATGTATTTTTTTTTTTTTAACTCAGGCTCATTACTTGTCATCACACTCTCTGCTATCATTGCTTGTAAATGGGAGGCTACAATGGGGAATGTTGATTTGTGCCTGTGTCTAAAATTTCATTCTGCTCTAAGGAATAGAATACAGATGGGGGTCTCTGGAACCATTCTAAGGTGTCTGTGGGTACTAAATATATATACTGTACAGCATTTTAAAGATACAGAATTAACCAATTGAGAAATGAAACTTACAACATATATGTAATTTTTTTTTTTTTTTTTTTGTTACTTATGCTTTAGGAATTGATGCTATTTTGCAGTCCCATAAACATTTTTGGGGCAGCATTTGAGGCCCTGTATATTTACCAACTTCACCGCCGCTGATTGTAGGATGAACAGCTTATCCTCCTAAAATTGAGAATTGAACACTATTGCTTTTTATTACTCAAATGCTTTCAAACTTTCAAATATGGTAACATATTTGTTTCATTTTTCATAAAATTAAGGTCTTTCCACCCAAGGGGGAGGGAAAGGTGGGTGTTTACATTGGAGGCTTCTGGAAAGGGAGGCACTGTGGATTTTTAAACTACTCCAGAATGCCTCTTTGGGTTAAATTATAGCTGGGACATTAAATCACATATATAGGAAGTGTAATTCATTTGAATGGGCTGCTGAACCCATGTTTCATGCAAAAAAAGGCGCATGCACCTTTTCCAAAACTCATCTGTAGGGAAACGGCATGGACCTTTTGACCATGCAGTTCCCGCACCCTCAATCACGCTGTAGGCTGAGATGCGTGGGGGAGCCATTCAGACTGAATGGCGGCTCCGCACATCTCACAAGAGCAGTGTGATTCAGCTGCGGGTGATTGTGGGTACGGGAACAGGTGTGATTCCTGAACCTGCCACTAGCCCGTAGCCTGCGGCTAGTGTGAACCAGGGCTCAGATGATCTCACGCTACAGACATACAGCTACAGACAAGAAGGGCCCTAGGCACAGTGGCATGTCAGGATCATTTTTTAGGAGAAAATTAAGGCAACAGGGTACTGCTTTGTCAAAATAACTCTTTCTTTATACTCCATGTTAAATAACAAATCTTCACGGTGTGTGTGTGTGTGTGTGTGTGTGTGTGTGTGTGTGTGTGTGTGTGTATAGGTCCAGTTAAATTTATGTGCATATATTTAGCTTCTTTACTGCTGTTAATGATGGCGTTGTACACATGATGGCAAACCATGATATTATATTTATTATTTGCATTTATTATTAAGACTACATTCTTTTTCTAACAAGCCTCTGTTGAGGCAAAGAAACAATAAATGGCATCAGCTGCCAGCATGTTTTTGCCCTTAACGAGTTCGGTCTTTCTACAACAAGATGGGAAATGTAAATTCTTACCTGTTTGCATGTATAATGAACATATGTTAAAATATATCTTCTTAGTTCATTGCTATTACTATAATGACATTGAGATAGTTCAGGTTAGAGATTGATTTTGCAGACACCTGATTTGTTCCACTTCTGTGATTTCAAATGTCGACTACAGTAAAAGCCATTTTTTGTTTCTTTTTAAAGAACTTTTTTTCCTTCTCTATGTTAAAACTGGCAGTATTCTTTCTTCAGTTTGTGTGGAACATTGTTCTGTTTGCACATGATATTATTACTCCACAACCAGCAAGTGTCATGATTATTTTATATTAAATAAGAGTTCTTTTCTTCTTTTGCAGGCCTTCCAGTCTCTTCCAAATACCCTGGATGAAATAGATGCTGCATTAAATGAAGAACGGTCCAGAGCCTCTTGCTTCATGGGCTTAAATGCTTCTGTATGTTGTCTAGTTTTTCTGATAGTACTTAACCCTCCCACGCTGTATTAAAGCTCAGTAATAATAAGCTAGGCAGCAGGAACAATATGTTTGAAATGCCAGAATTTGAATCTATTAGAATTTTAAGTAGAGTCTTTAAGAAAGAACAGAACATAATGTTCCCTTGCACCAAAAAATACTGTGCCTAACCTGGCAACTGTTGTTTACGTTGCCATGTGTCATTTCATCTTGCATCCAGTTCTAAAACACAGACCATAAAGCACTGTAAGCAATGTGTTGTGAAAAGTATCTTAATGTTTCCCTCTGTTTAGTAGTCCTTGACTGAATTATTTTTCATTCTTTATTTCAAAAGGTTGTGGAAGACTACACAAAACGAACTCAAGAAATAAAAGTCAAGACTGATGAGCTTAGCCAAAAGAAAAAAGAACTGGAAGACTACAAGCAAAAAATTTCAAAGGTAGAATCCTACAATTTTTACACTGCAATTGTTAAGAGTAATGCTGCTATTGCTTGGCGGCTTAAGCAAAGATTGACAATATTCTAAAGCAGATGTTTGTAAGTTTAAACATCCATAATCAGTCTCTTTAGATGGAAGTTTTAGACTATGTGCTCCTTGAAAATCTTTACCAATGAACAGTCTGACCTAATTTTTTTTTGCAATCCTTTTTCTACCTCTAAAGCAAAAAAAAAAAAAAAAAAAAGGGAAGTCAAGCAATGTGTAACTTAGTTAAACTATTTCCAGCATTTAGATAAAAAGAAAAGGTTTTAGTTGCATACACTTGTAAATATACTTCAAGCCACAGTACCATGGCATATCTGCAATTTTTAGTTTCTAACTCTAAATATATGAGCTCCTAACATGGGATATACAGTACGTATATAATGACATAGCATTGAGCAAGCTGAGGGCAGGCTTATCTTGGAAGTAGCCCCATTATTCTGAAAGGTAAGATCACATACTAGAAGCCCAGACGTGATCAAGGCAGTTAACGACTACCGGTGTGTGTCTGCCCCCTGTGTGTGGGTGGCTCACAGATAATGATGATGCAATTCACTAATTATAAAAAATAAGGGTTAATTACAGATAAGCTCAAAATCTGTTTGGAAAATTACTCTGAAAGAGTAAGGATTACTTCTACATGCTTAGACTTGGAGTTGTATTTGTAGGTTTAGATTTATTTTATATTTGTTTTGTATATTATATTCATATGGTCTAAAAATGATGTACACGAGCATGAATGACTTGTAGGTCTAATTGTAGAAGATTAGGCTACATTATTAAAACCAAGGAAACACTTTTTTTTCCTCCTCTTTATGTTTAATGGCACAGTGTATTTTGATTATTTTGTTTTTGCATTATTCTGTAGTCCTCGGGACCTAAATATCCATACTGTGCCAGTCTTAAAGGATAATTTCACCTTTGAGAACTTGTTACCTGTTCCACTTGTTTTTAGGGTGGAACATGTAACATGTTCCCACTCCCGGAGCCATTGCCTGCTCCGCTGTAATTTGTGACAGCTAGTGGGGGGGCCTGGCCACATCATTTATTCACAGAATTCTGTGAACGGGAAAACTACAAGTACTGACAGCCTTTGCAGCTGTCATCTGCTTGTTCTCAATTAACTACAGTGGCACTGTTGAGCACTGTGGAAGTTAATTCTCTCTTCCTGTCAGCATGTATCTGCCTGCCCGTATGAGGTACAATGACAAGTCTGCAGATGTTCTGCATGGCACCTGCGATCCGCTAATCATGGATGCAATGCTTTCTAGGCTGCAAATATTAAACAAAAAAAAATAAAAAAGATGATAATAAATGTACAAAAGATGTGCATTTATTATTATTTTATTTTTTTAAAGGTGAACTTCTCTTTTAAATGGTGCTTAAATGTATCTAAACCCCAAAATTTAATTTAATTTAGCGAGTACAGAAACTTTTTTCTTGCCAGAATTGAAGCAGCCTTGTCACACCATGTTAGCTAAAAATTAAAAGCAAAAATCTTATCTTTCCGGTGTAAACTGATAGTCTCATCATCTTCTATGTAATGGAGGTGAACAAAGACAGACATATTTGAATTCTATCCTGTGTGTCCACTATGGCTGCCTCCAAAAATACAGTGGGTAAATAACTTTAGACATGAAGGGACAGGAAGTATGCAATTCACAAGAATACATGGTATAAATAAATGGGAAAAGTTAAAAAGTGAAAACCATTGTGGCCAACTTATCTAGGAATTGGTAAGCTGCCATGTATAGCATTTGTGTTTGTGTTTCCACATCCACTAACAGTGAAAAGTAAAGGGGCTTAGTAATGTCACTATATTACGCTAATGAAAGCGGAATTCTAATTGATCACCATAGGTTATTGCATTCTCTTGTGAATTCTACTAGTCCTCAAGTATGTGGGCCCTTGCATATGGGAAGTAAGGTTTATCCATCACATCTTAACAGCTTGGATACATCTAACCACTTCAAAACCAGGCCAATTCTCACATACATGTAAAAATCTGCAAGAAAATTATTTGGAACCCCCAACAATATATATTTTCTGAAATCAAAGTCCATGGAGAATAAAATGGTGGATGTTAATTTTTTTTTTTAAGCCACACAAAATTTCCATAGCAGTTTATCAAAGGCAAAGTTTCAGCAAAAAATACATGGATACAGTGGACACAAACACAATAGAATACCCAATTTGTTTGTAAAATATAAGAGAAATTGGCTTGGTCAGATACGTTACAAACTGGTAACAGCTTGTAAACAAACAAATCAAAACTGGAATTGACAAATTCCTCATTGCGGATTTTGATGTCACAGAAGGGGAAGAAACAGTGGAAGTCGCTGCCTAAAAAGAATGCAACCACAATCCAGATATCACCACCACTTCCCAAGGGTGTATGTATACATATGTCGATCAGGAAGGCATTACAATGTATTTCCACTTCTGCAGTCAAATTGGGATTATGTCTTCTTTATATTAGTTTCTGTTCGCATACCATAACATGGAAAAATGTCTGCATAACTTTTTTGCTTGCTTAAAGAGCCTACTTATCTTTTCTTCAGTGCAATGTTAAGGAGGGGCTGTGGAGTTATGTTGACCATATTTAACCATATCTTCACTGTGCTGGCATATCTCATTATCAGTTTTAGTATGGATGAGCACACTGTCCTAACAAAGGGTTAAAGATCTTAAAGTGATTCTAAAGGTAAACTTGGGAAAAAAAACCGCAACATGCTATACTTACCTGCTTTGTGCAATGGTTTTGCATAGTGCAGCCCCGATCCTCTTCTTCTTGAGTCCCCCGCCTTCTTCTTGAGTCCCCCCTGCCAAATGCCTTCATAGCAAGCCACTTGCTCTGGGGGCACTTGTGTGTCTTGTTCCCGAGATGTCTCTAGGTGTCCATTGACACACAGAGTTGGCTCGGTACCACCCCCCCTTGCTCTCTCCTCACTGGTTGTGGTTGACAGCAGCAGGCGCCAATGACTTCTGCTGCTGCCTCTCTGTCCAATGAGGAGAGGGAGAGCCACTGCTTTTGTACACATTGCTGAATTGAGATCAGGCTCCGGTAAATATAAAGGGGGCTTCTCGTTGAAGGTTTTTTACCTTCATGCACAGCATGCATGAAGGTAAAAAAAACCCCAAAAACCTTGGACCTATAAATCCACTTTTAACGCTTAGCCTATAGAGTCCTATGTATAAACCTACTCAAAACAAACTAGAAAGGTAAGACATATTTTTTAATCATCTTTGGGTATACTGTGTGAATGGGAACACCTAATAAACTTTTATAGTAAGGGTTTCTCAGATTTGGCTGCAAAAGTAGAAAAAAACACTTTTTAAGTGCATGCATATAGCCCTAGTTTATCTTAAGAATGTGGCTGAATATGTCTACATGTACAGGAACAAAGAGGTAAATTCAGGGTTTATATGCATGCTGATGTGTGGACTGTGTTGGATGCAACAAATGTGAAAATCTTTGCAAGGTATGTACTTTCTACTTTATCTCCCTTTTGTCTACACAACATGGTTATCATAATCTGTTAGGTCACTCATATTCTCCGTTTTACTATATTTTCCACTGGTAATCTTCCATTAAGTATGCAGTCACACCTCTACAGGTCTGAATTTTTACTGGATCAATCCACCTTTGGGCCAATGCAGGCACAAATATGCATTAAACATTTGGGAGTTTCAGAAATCTCTTTTAGAACACTATTTTAGTTTATAGTTGTGTGACAAACGGACTTTTTTTTTAAGGTGAAACAAGACTGGCTCACACCTTTAAAGCAGTTGGTGGAGAAAATCAATGAACAGTTCAGCAGCTTCTTCAGTTCTATGCAGTGTGTAGGTGAAGTTGATCTTCATACTGAAAATGAGGTAAAGCTTTTGGCTTAGTTAAATAAATTACTAAGTATTGTCTTAATGATTAGGCTGTAATCATATTATTGGAATATGATATTTTAATGCTGGCGTTTATAGCACATTTGGATATACAGACCTATAGTTTATTGTTATGATTTCACTAGAGAGAAATTCATTGTCCTGCCCTTAGTAGATAAATTAGGTCCCTTTATTGTCTCTTTATTCCAAAAGTACATCAAAGTTTGTAAGCTGTTATATATGTATGGAAAAATGCATTAATCTAATTTTACCTGCTGATTGCAGAACTGTGATGTTTATGCTTTCATTAGGAAGATCCATGCACTTTGGGGTGAATTATATATGGATATCATCCAGTAGGGTTGAGTCCCCTTGTGAAAGTTAGGATCTGCCTTCATTATTACCTCTGACCTTGTTGATACAGTGAAAGTTTAATTACTTCTTCTCCTTGAGGGCCATTATATTGCTATTTCTATCCCACTGGAGCAAGCTAAGTTTAGGATGTTCATCTGTTATTTTGTTCTTATGAACATGATATGCTATTTATTTGACCAGGGGCCATTTTACTGTATCAGTTACTAAAAGATGTGTGAAATACTATTTTACATCAACATTGCTATAAAGTTATTATCTGTTTTTTAAATGTGGGTTCACAATAGGAGGACTATGATAAGTATGGCATAAGAATCCGCGTAAAGTTTAGAAGCAGCACACAACTTCATGAGTTGAACCCCCATCACCAGAGTGGAGGAGAGAGGAGTGTGTCCACAATGCTTTACCTTATGGCTCTTCAGGAACTCAACAGGTGCCCCTTCCGAGTGGTGGATGAAATAAACCAGGTAATGCACTAGTCACATTTTGAATGTCTTCGTACTGAAGTGGTGTTTTACTAACAAGATCAATCTTTATATTTTTCAAGGGCATGGATCCAGTGAATGAAAGAAGAGTGTTTGAAATGGTGGTGAGGACAGCCTGCAATAACAGTACTTCTCAATATTTCTTTATCACACCAAAGGTAATCATGATATACATGTGCACAATAGCAATGGACTTTGGATGCCCAACATCCATAATGAGAGCTTTTGATAAATATTTGTAGTCTACTAGTGATTGGTTGCAACCAGTTACATCGCTTCAAATCAAACAAAGTTTGTCTTGGTATGGTTTAAAAATGGTTTTTCTCTGCTGTCGGAACAGAATAGAAGTCTGATGGCATGTTTAACCACTTGAGCGCCGCAAGGTTTTACTTCCCTTCATGGCCAGGGAATTTCTTGCTATTCAGCACTGTGCTACTTTAACTGACAATTGCATGGTCATCAACACTGTACCCAAATTAAATTTATATTACTTTTTCTCTTACGTTCATTGACGGACACAGCCTCTCTTCATTTTTCATGACCAAATAGGGTTTTATAGCCTCACCTACAAGAGTAGGACACTAGGCAGAAAATAAAAAAGACTCGGCACCTCCTATGGGCAGTCCCATTTTGGCATAAAACCCCCTCTTTGCTATAGGCTCAAGTCAGTCACAAGCAGTGTCAACAGAGAAAACAACAATAGAGGGGTGGGTACTGTGTCCGTCAGTGAACTGCCTAGTGTCTTCAAGAGAATGAACATACTTTTTTATGCAGGGACTACTTGTCGCATAGCTTTCTCTTTATACTTTTTTTTTTTCTGTTTCTGTGGAGATCTTCCATCAAGAGTCGGGCTGGGCGATGGGTTGGATACTCTAGATCCAGTGGCCTCCCCAGTCTGACCAGCGTGCACAGACTGCTATCTCTGTGCTCAGTCGGCCGCAACAATGCCCCATCCTGGACCGGGGGCGGCTAGCGAGTTAAACATCTCATATGACCAGCCGCCTATAGTCTGTGTCACAGTGTTACCCTGGCCGATTGACCCCACTTTGGAGGAGGATCTGTCATGGGAGTCTTACCTGCACGCTCCAAAGGATTGATAAGTAGTTGCCCCCCTCTTCCTTCCCTGGAAGCTGTGTGGGGTGCTCCGGGTACTCCCTGGGGTGGTCGGTCCCCTCCTCCCATACAGGGCTGGGCTCCTGGACTACCCCCCTTCCCTGCTGTGATGGTTGGGTGTACTATGGTGGGGTGTTTCTCTGAGGCTACAGTGTTGCCTTAGATTGGGTTGCCCCCCTTCCCTTTCCTACCTAGGTTGCGGTACATCTCCTGTAAGTCTCTGCACCATACGGTCTGGCCTTCCCCAAAATCTAGCCCGGAGCTTTGCGGCCTATATGATTGGGTAGCGGCACCCTACCATTTTGCCTGTGCCCATGCTCTGTCCAGAGGCGGAGGTGCATGGGGCTGGCGCCATGGGCTGAGGGGTGGGACTCAGTGGGCACTATTCTGGTGAACGATCACGCCCCCATCTTTATTGTGGGCACTTTCCCTTCTCCACCTCCCAACCACGGCGAGTCCTGCTGTGTTGGCGCAGGTGGGGATTATGCTGCTGCATGATGTTATGCTTGTGTGCTGAATGTGCTGCATATGGTTGGTTGCTGAGGGTCTTCTGCAAGCCCTTGACCTTCTGAGCCAGCTGAAGGCATGGGGTGACCTGCAGGTTGCAGATTCCCAATCCCAGCTAGCAATCCTTTAGGCATACAAAAAAAATTAAAAATTACAGTAATGAAATCCGTTTTCGGCCAGTTACCCTAGCAAGTGAGTGTGGACAGTACAGTGGCTGGATGCTTTGTCCTTCTCGCTGGGATTACGCAGACGCTGGTGCCATGTACATTCTCATGGACCTAGTGTGTTTTCTGGGCTCCCCTTTCAGGTTATGTGTTTGAATCTCGCATATGACCTGCGTTTTTGTATTTCGCATATGACCTGCGGTTGGTTCTCTGCTGGCACTGCTTGGGGGGCTCAGGCTAGTTGGATAACTACTCTGTGATGTTGCCTATGTAGCAGCTTGGGATGGCGGATGCATTGCATCCAATTATGGCAATTGGTGGTGGGTCTTTGCCTGGTAGGGGTCATCTGGGCTTCCGTGGTGGTGGCGGTAAACCACACCAGGTTTGCTCTTGCCTGCTCGGCCCTGCAGCCAGTGTTGGCCTAAGCCCTAGTGCCACAGGCACTCACTGGGGGGACCTGGCTGTTGCCTCACGTCTACTGCAGAGTGGTATCCTCAGCCATTAAAGATTTCCCCTCCTTTAGGGTCCCTGTAGGTGCAGTGCGGGGTGGTAGCCTGTTTTTATCTTCTCTGTGGCTCTTCAGCAAGTGTGGCCACAACCCTGGTGTTCCAGACACTGCCCTCCTGGACTTTGGCCTGCGCTAAGCCTTGCCTAGTCGGTTCCCCAAGCGTATAGCGCACTATTGGACTATATGGTCCAGGGATTGATGCACGCCTGTGACGTGTCCCTCATGCAGTTCTTCACCTTTCCAGACTTGCCATTGCAGCTGCGGTGCTTTGGTGGGGTCCCTTGGCTAAGGGCTCCAAACCCTTACAACCGATTGGTGCCACGTGTTCCTGGCCCAGGAAGCCCTCCAAGTCACTGGCTGTGTCCTCATGGGCATGTAGGTTTGCCTCCTCCCATTTCTGTGGTAAGGGGTCCCTTTCGCTGGTTTCAGGTCCATGGACCATCCTCTTTCCTGTCAAGTGGGTCCACGGAGTTGTTCCCTTTGACTGTGAACTAGTATTCCTCTCGTTCCTGCCAGACAGAATTTGTTTCCAGGCTGTTAAGTTCCCAGGAAGGACAGGATTTGCTGTTCCAGGTTCTCAAGGATTTCCATGCCTGCATGCGGGTTTCAGAGTTCCATGTGGCCTCCGTTTGCTTAGGTTTGGCCTCTCTCCACTGGGAGATTGTCTGGCTGCCATAGATTTCTAGTGCACTTCCCTGCACATTCCTATCTGTTAGGGACAGCAGTGTTTCGTACATTTTACTTGGGGATGTGCGTTCTTACCTGGTGGCGCTTTTTTTTTTTGCCTGGTCATCCTCAGGTGCTTACCAAGGTCTTGGTCCCAATCCTTTTCTTGCTGGGACAACGAGGGATTGCAATGATCAATTACCTGGATAACCTGCCTCTACGTGTGAAAACTCGTTCGTCTCTGATGAACAGTGTGAAGATCTCCAAGCATTTCCTACAGGACTTTACTGGTATCCTGAACCTCAGGAGGTCTGTGTTGACCCCATCCAAGCGCTGGGAGTATCTGGGGCTGATGCTCGATTTAGAGCAGGCCGAGGTGTTCCTCTCATCAGACATAATCCAAAAGATCTGGTTGGCGATCTGGCGGCTCTTATCTGACAAGTGGCCCTCCCTACCTTGTTACATGCAGGCTTTAGATCTGATACTGGCTATGTTCAAGCAGTTCCGTATGCCCAGTTCCATACGGGAGTTACAGAAGGAACTCCTATCCACATGAAACAGGTCTGCCGCTTCTTCGGATAATTGGATTCCTCTGGAGCAGTTGACAAAGGCCTCTTTACACTGGTTGCGGTCTCCATCTCTACAGGCCGGGAAGTCCTTTGTTCCTATGCTGGACAGTAATCGAGACGGACACCAACCAATTAGGTTTGGAGGGTAGTATTTGCACTCGAGGTTGGCCCAAGACCTCTGGACACTGGAGGAAGCTTGACTACCGTTTGATGTCCTGGGGCTTTGAGTGATCGGGTTGGCCCTGGCTCACTGGACCAGCAGTGCTGGAGGCATCTCTCATCCTTATAGGTTCGGAACGATGTGTTCCGACTCTGTCCACTGTACACATTCTTGGTGTAGAATACTATCAGGCTGATTATCTCCGCTGTCTACGCTGGTTCAGAGGGAGTGGTCCCTGCACCCGGAGGTGTTCCATCAGCTCTGTCTTCGCTGGGGGGGTGCTGGATCTGGATCTTCTGGCATACTGCCTCAACCGGAAAGTTACGAATTCTGTGGCGAGAACGTTGGATCTTTTAATGGACGTGATGGATGCGCTGGTAGCACCGTGGGAGCAGTTCCGTCTTATCTACCCTTTTCTGCCTCTGAGGCTGATTCCTCATCAGCGGCACAGGAATGAAACCAAAGGAATCCTTGTCATTCTGATGTCCGTAGACTAGTTTTTGTCACGCGTGGTACACTAACGTGGTGCAGTTGGTGGCAGATGCTCCCTGGCAACTGTCCTAGAGACCGGTCTTACAGCCTGCATTACTGTTGCCGGCTTTTATAGCTTTTGCCTATTGAGAGCAAGGTTCTAAAGGACAGGGGGTTGTCTTGTGCGGTAGGGCGTGGCGTAACGCGTAGATGTGCTGTAGTGTCGTGGTGACGCACTTCTGATCCAGCGTCATCTTGCTACACCAGAGTGCCTCAGTACACCCATGTGAGGTGTTACAGGCTTTATCTGTCTGTGCTCAAAACGTGAGTTGTTACTTGGCGTTTTAATTTATAATAAATGAAGTATACAGTTTGCACTATGGAGGATCTCTGTGCTCTTATTTTATGGCCATCACTACCCCATGAGTATTAAAACCTAATAACAGTGGTACCTGTCCATGGAGGAGTAGTATATGGTGGAGGAGAGAGTACTGAAGAGTGTGGAGGAACCTTTCACTCGGAGAGAGCGTGCAGGGTCCAGGGGTGACCTGTAAGGCATTTTGGCCCCTGTGGGTCGCAGGGGGAAGGTGAGCGGGCATGCTAGCCACATAAGGATTATCACCTACCACCTGCACTGGCACAGAAGCATGTGTTCTCATTGTTCCTAGTGTGTTCAACAAAGTATAATTCACACTGAATATTGTGGACATTTTATTATCACTGCTACTATAACCACTGATAAGAGGAGACCTATACTCCATAGAGTGAATCACTGTGTCACGATATAGTTGAGTTGCAGATATTTAAGCTCAACACATAGTGCACCGCTCACGGTTAAAAGCCACCGTACCTGTTTTGGATGTATATTTGATATTTACTGAGCATTTTTGTTTGGGATTGACTTTTGAGAATATTTTAGCGCTACATCAATATTTAATCAATTGCATGTATAAATCCATCTGAAGGTGAGGATTGGATGTTAGCAGCTGTGTGTACTATTCACAATAGATCTAGCAGCGCAGGTGGATATATTATTTATTTAACCACTTCCTGTCCGGACACTTTTACCCCTTCCTGTCCAGGGCAATTTTTAGCTTTCAGCGCTATCACACTTTGAATGATAATTGCGCGGTCATGCAATACTGTACCCATATGAATTTTTTACCATTTTTTTGAGACAGATAAAGCTTTATTTTGGTGGTATTTATTCAACGCTGGGATTTTTATTTTTTTTTACTATGTAAATGAAAAAGTTCAAAAATTTTGAAAAAAAAGTGTTTTTTTAAATAAAATTTTGCAAATAAATAACATTTCATCATAAATCTTAGCCAAAATTTATTCCGTTATTTTTTTAGTAAAAAAAAAAAATCCAAATTAGTTTATAACCAAAAATTATAATTTTTAAACTTTTTTTTTACATTTTATTTTATTTTTTTTATATTATTTATTTTTTTTTTTTTTACATACTGTCACCGTAGCAGTACACTGTCATATGAATTTTTTACCATTTTTTTGAGACACATAAAGCTTTATTTTGGTGGTATTTATTCACCGCTGGGATTTTTATTTTTTTTGCTATGTAAATGAAAAAGTTCAAAAAGTTTAAAAAAAAGTGTTTTTTTTAATAAAATTTTGCAAATAAATAATATTTCATCATAAATCTTAGCCAAAATTTATTATTTTTTTAGTAAAAAATCCAAATTAGTTTATAACCAAAAATTATAATTTTTAAACATTTTTTTTTACATTTTATTTTATTTTTTTTATATTATTATTTTTTATTTTTATTTTTTTTTTTACATACTGTCACCCTAGCAGTACACTGTCACCATGGTGACACTGTACTACTTGTGGAGGGTGATGAAGATTTTTTTTTTACACTGATTTCTTTTACACCCATATAGGATGTAAAAGCAATCATTTCTCTTTCTCTCTGTCTGCATTCTTGCAGTCATTGAGAATTACTGAGTGAGCTGTGAGTGGTCACAGCTTGTCACATGGTACAAGGCTGTTGTGAATAGCCTTGTACCATGTGACCTCTGTGATCATTCACAGATTTCACACATAGTAAGCAATGATGTCACAAGTGACATCTTGCTTACTACTTTGCATGTGATCACTGATTCGCCAATCAGTGATCACATGATCGGGACCTCGTACAGAGGTCCCGTCCGATGATCGGTGTTTCACTGTGTCCGGAGGACACAGCGGGCACCGGATCGCGTTGGTGCGCGCTCCCAGTGAGCGCGCACAGCTAGAAAAGGCGGGTGCCGTTTATGAACGGCAACCCGACCCTGGACTGCCACCGCCCTGCCGTTTATAAACAGCAGGCGGACGGCAGGAGGTTAATAAGTGTATATTAATTGGTTTATGCGAAGGTTATAGCATCTACAAATGATGGTGTATATATACTAGAATTTACGCAGCTATAGACGCTATATTGTAATGTTGATGATCAGCGACTTATAATGAGACTGTGATAACATGACTGGCAATCTGGTGCTAACAGACACTAGCTGGGAGTGTCATTAACTGACACTGATGTTGTTTGTGACATTAATACAGTGATTAGTGATAATACTGTACACTGACACTGTACTAATCACACTGGCTGGGAAAGGGTTAGCATCTAGGGGCAATCAAGTGGTTACCTGTGTGCCTAACAAGTGTAATGTGTCTAATGTGTGCTGCTTTTACTTACTAATCTGGCTGTTTTTTCTCCCTGCTTTTCAGAGAGAAGAAACAGCCAGATCGCTGTTCCTATGTACACAGAGTTCTGTGTGTGTGTGTGTGTGTGTGTGTGTGTGTTTTTTTTTTTAAACAGAGAACTCTGTGTGATTGGACACAGCCAATCAGCAATGTTCAGCTGAAATCTGCTGCTAAACCCATGCTGTCCAATCACAGCATGGGTTGGAAGGGGGTGGCCACATTCACACACCAAACCCAGTGGAAGGGTGATCACGTACATGTACGTGACTCTGCCTGTACCCGCAACCCGACCGCCAGCCTGCTTGCAGTATATTTTCTGTGAGCTGTCGCCAGCTGGTTAAGTGAAGAATGTCAGGAAAAGGCAGGGTCACTGCCAATGCTGACTTGTTAAAGATGCATGCTCTGGGATTATCACCTTCCATATTATATCTTTACTTTGTTACTTAGTAGGTCACTGAGTATAATGCAGCATGAAAAGTGCCAGGACACCTGACATCAGCACTTGTGTTTCAGGGCAGTGACTCACTGAAAAGCTGGTGAAATGAGGCTTTTTGTGTCTGTTAATAACTCTTAATTTGTTTACGCTGAAATTAATTATTAATAGATTCATGTTTTAACCCATTTATGCTGGCCTCACATGTATATATGGGTTGTCACTGAGGAGACGGGAGGGGTTCTGAGGTGCCTCATGTGCAATGGCGTTTATGTTAGAGGTTTGCTTCAGCACAAAGACTGAGCTGTCACAAAACAGCTCCTTCTCTTGTATGTACGATAGGAAGATGGCAAACTCACCTCCCATACATGATTGGCTAGCACAGTGATCACTCAGGAAAACCCACTCTAAACTTTTCTTCACCTTCTGAATTGAGAAAATAAACACTGAATCTTTTTCTCCTAGTCAGAGGAAAAAAGTGATTATAATAATGTTACAAAAGCATGACTGGGGTTAGTATATTTTTTAGGTATGATAATAAAAGTGCATTATTGTTTCTAAGCCTTTCTAGAAACAATAGCAAAGATATAGTCCTGGAAGCTACAGGCCAGTCAGTCTAACATCAATAGTATGTAAACTGTTGGAGGGGATGATAAGAGATTATAACTAAGAGTTTGCACATGATATTAGTAGCATTAGTAATAATCAGCATGGATTTATGAAGGACCGTTCTTGCCAGACCAATCTGCTAACATTTTATGAGGAAGTGAGGTGTAATCTTGACAATGGAAGGCCTTTGGATGTGGTGTAAATTGATTTTTCAAAAGCATTTGATACAGTTCCACATAAATGCTTAATTTACAAATTGAGGTCTGTTGGCTTAGACCAGGGGTCTCCAGACTGCGGCCAGATGTGGCCCTTTGCTTGCTTTTATCTGACCCTTGGGGCATTTTTCCTTCCACTGATATGAAGCATCATTCCTCCCACTGACACCAACGATGGGGCGCTATTCCTCCCACTCACACCAACGATGGGGCGCTATTCCTCCCACTGACACCAACGATGGGGCGCTATTCCTCCCACTGACACCAACGATGGGGCGCTGTTCCTCCCACTGACACCAACGATGGGGCGCTGTTCCTCCCACTGACACCAGCGACTGGGCGCTGTTCCTCCCACTGACACCAGCGACTGGGCGCTGTTCCTCCCACTGACACCAGCGACTGGGCGCTGTTCCTCCCACTGACACCAGCGACTGGGCGCTGTTCCTCCCACTGACACCAGCGACTGGGCGCTGTTCCTCCCACTGACACCAGCGACTGGGCGCTGTTCCTCCCACTGACACCAGCGACTGGGCGCTGTTCCTCCCACTGACACCAGCGACTGGGCGCTGTTCCTCCCACTGACACCAGCGACTGGGCGCTGTTCCTCCCACTGACACCAGCGACTGGGCGCTGTTCCTCCCACTGACACCAGCGACTGGGCGCTGTTCCTCACACTGATACCAGCGACTGGGCGCTGTTCCTCACACTGACACCAGCAATGGGGCAGTATTCCTTCCACTGATACCAGAAATGGGGAACTAATTACCCCACTGACACGAACGATGGGGCACTGTTCTTCCCACTGACCACCAAACCTAGGGTATTGTTTACTCCCACTGATGCCAATGGGACTCCCACTGGCCACAATCTTGCCCTCCTAAAGTTTGAAGGGCAGTAAACTGGCACTTTGTTTCAAAAGTTTGGAGATCCCTAGCTTAGACCATAGTATATGCACCTGGATAAAAAAATGGTTACAGGGGTGAACACAAAGGGTAGTTATAAATAGCAAGTACTCAGAGTGGTCTGGAGTGGTAAGTGGGGTACCCCAGGGCTCTGTCCTGTTAAGTTATGCATAAATGATTAAACAAAAATGTGATGCGCTAACTCCTCAAATTGTGAAAACATAAACTCTAAAAGAAACATGCAGTGTCAGTCCAAAAAAAAGATTGCAAACATGAAATAGTATCAGTCCAATCCAACATATGTTGTGCTATCATCTAGCAATATTCAACGCCATGCTTGAATTGTGGCCCCACTCCCTGCTCACCTTGATGTTTGACATATAAATTATAATAGGCCAAACGCGCTTTTAGAAGGGCTATGTAGCCTCCAAATTTCTGATCCATATAGTGTTCCTTCTGTGTGCTATATCTTCATAGGACCTTTGGCTCCAAAACAGAAAATATACCATAGTGCAACACCATTTTTATAGAATTGCTAATTATACGCACTGAGATATGCTATCATATTAATGGAAAAAATGTGCTCCAAAGTGTAATAATCAAATGGTGGCATTTCTCCACCATGCCGACTAAACCATAGTGTTTCCCATCACCGAATTAGGTGCACCATACACTCACCTTCTTCCTTGACCTATCAAATAGGTCACAGACACTTAGGGATACTGAATGACTTCTGCTGATCCACTGCTGGCCTTTAGTGGCTATTTCCTTGACTCTGGCCCTTTAAGGGAACGAGCTCCAGGATATCCAATAGGATTATGTGGTATATGATCAGGGAGGAAATGAACAGATCATAGTGCAACCCCAAAAATCATACACTGCTTTATTTAATTAGAAATAAACTCACAAGGATATTAAAACTAGCATGACCATAGCTATCAATCAAAATGGTTCCTCACATCGCTCGGGCCGGAAGTGATGGCACCAGGCTCCGCCTGACGCGTTGAAACACTGATCATGTGACTTCTATTATTCATAAATGATATAGAGGTCGGCATCCAGAAAGTATTCACAGCACTTAACTTTTGCCACATTGTGTTATGTTACAGCCTTATTCCACAATGGATTAAATTCATTTTTTTCCTCAACATTCTACAAACAATACCCCATAATGACAACGTGAAAGAGGTTAGTTTTGAACTTTTATTAAAAATAAAAAAAAACGGGAAAAAAACACATGTACAGAAGTATTCACAGCCTTTGCTCAATACTTTGTTGAAGCACCTTTAGCACCATTATCAGCCTCAAGTCATTTTGTTCCTGCCACTGAAAAACATCCCCACAGCATGATGCTGCCACCACTGTGCTTCACTGTAGGGATGGTATTGGCCAGGTGGTGAGCAGTGCCTGGTTTCCTCCAGACATGACGCTTGGCATTCAGGCCAAAGAGTTCAATCTTTGTTTCATCAGACCAGAGAGTTTTGTTTCTCATGGTCTGAGAGTCCCTCATGTGCCTTTTGGCAAACTCCAAGAGGACTGGCATTGCCTTTTACTGAGGAGTGGCTTCCATCTGGCCTCTCTACCATACAGGCCTGATTGGTGGAGTGCTGCAGAGATGGTTGTTCTTCTGAAAGGTTCTCCTCTCTCCATTGAGAAACACTGGAGCTCTTTCAGAGTAACCATCGGGTGCTTGGTTACCTCCCTGGCTAAGGCCCTTCTCCCTCGATCGCTCATTTTGGCTAAGTGGCCCACTCTATGAAGATTCTTGGTGGTTCCAAACTTCTTCCATTTAAGAATGGTGGAGGCCACTGTGCTCATTGGGACCTTCAGTGCTGTAGAAATTTTTCTGTACCCTTCCCTAGATCTGTGGCTTGATACAATCTTGTCTTGGAGGTCTACGGACAATTCCTTGGACTTCATGGCCTGGTTTGTGCTCTGACATGCACTGTTAACTGTGGGACCTTATATAGACAGGTTTATGCCTTTCCTAATCATGTTCAATCAACTGAATTTCCCACAGGTGGACTCCGATCAAGTTGTGGAAACAGCTCAATTTTGAGTGTCATGGCAAAGGCTTTGAATACTTATGTACATGTGTTTTTTTTTAGTATTTTATTTTTAATGAATTGCAAAGATTTCAAACAAACCTCTTTCACGTTGTCATTATGGGGTATTGTTTGTAGAATGTTGAGGAAATAAATTAACTGAATCCATTTTGGAATTAGGCTGTAACATAAAATGTGGCAAAAGTTAAGCACTGTGAATACTTTCTGGATGCAATGTAGCTCAATTTCAGTAGTGTTTGCTGACGATACAAAGCTAAGCAGGGCAATAACTTCACAGCAGGATATAGAAGACTTACAAGCAGACCTCAATAAAATCATGGTGTGTGCAACTACATGGCAAATGAGGTTTAATGATGAAAAATGTAAAGTAATGCAATGGGGGGGGGGGGGCAAAAAATATGAAGGCAATTTACTCGCTAAGAGGAGAGCCATTGGGGGATTCAAGGATCGAAAAGAATCTGGGGGTCATAGTAGATCACAGGCTCAGCAATGGCATGCATAAAAAAGGTGATTTGCTCAAGAGATAAAACTATAATTCTACCACTTTACAAAACTCTGGTTTGCCAACATCTGGAGTATGTGTCCAGTTCTGGTCACCTATCCTTTGGAAGGATGTGCTGGAGCTGAAGAGTGTCCAGAGAAGGGCAACAAAGCTAATGAGGGGGCTGGAGGACCTCAGTTATGAGGAACGACTACAGATATTAAACTTGATCTCCCTGGAGAAGAGACACTAGAGAGGAGATATGCCTCAATGGTGATCTCAACATGGTGAGAAGCTTCAGGGAGGTTAAGAAAACACATGGTCACTCCATAATATTGGAGGAGAAGCGGTTTTACCCTGTCCCAAGAACAGAAAAACCTCTCTAGCAATACACACCAAACTGAGCATGTGCAGAGTGTCTCCACACCATATGTCTTATCAGAAGATAAGAGGGGGACACTGGAAGAAGGGGAGGATCAGAAAAGTCAGGCTCAAACAGCGTTTTTACACAATGCAGAGGATTAACCCCTTAGGTTCCACAGTGAGTATAACAAGCATGCTTTACTGCATATACAGACTGATTTCACTGTTGTGGGTTTAGTAACACTTTAACTTTGCTTATTGGATATGACACAGCACACGTCAGCATTACCAAAATCACATTTTATTTCAGTAAAAAAATAAAATAAAATAGTGTCCCTTTTTTGCTATGAATAAAACAAATTCTGGTTCTTCTTTCTACAACCTAAGCAGCCTAGATCACATGGTCAATGACAACCAAAAACATTAAAAAGATAGTAGTTCCTCTATGCTATTATGCTGCAAGCAAACATCTGAATGCACAGATAATATATATTAGGAAGAACATTCTCTTTCTATCCTTCTGGTCCTGAGACTTTTTCAGCAAGACAGATCACTATTACAATTAAGGAATGCATTGCTAACACAACCCTGCATTAGCCTGTTAATTGGACAATGAAGGAGCAGCAGGAGAATTATGAAATGTTTCATCTGCTTGACTGGCTATCCCCTTCTGCCAGCATTTTCCTCATAATTTTTTTTCACCTCACCTAATGGACTCCAAGTGCTGCTTCTCTCTCTCTCCCAGGATAAGTGCTTCTGTATAAGGGATTGTAAGAGGCAAATATCAAGTCAATGTAAGTACTTACAATGGCTGCATTTAAGCAGTACAGTTACCAGCTTATTAATGAATACAGAGCTCCTTTAAATTTGTGTATTTATATCTGCTGGAGTTCAGCCTTAATGTTAGAGAAGAAAATGCAGAATTGGGTGATCAACGCTACTACCTCTTTTAGTGGTAGTGGGACAATGTATTGTAAAATCTTGGATGAGAACCTTCTTCCCTCAGCCAGAAGACTGAAGTTGGGTTGTGGACTGTTCTTCCAGCATGACAATGACCCAAAACATACCACCAAGGCAACAAAGGAGTGGCTCAAGAAGGACATTAAGTTCATGGAGTGGCCTAGCCAGTCTCCAGACCTTAATCCTATAGAAAATGTATGCAGGGAGCTGAAGCTTCATGTTGCCAAGCGACAGCCAAGAAAAAGATTTAGAGAAGATCTGTAAAGAAGAGTGGACCAAAATCCCTCCTGAGATGTGTGCAAACCTGGAGACCAACTACAAGAAACGTCTTACCTCTGTGCTTGCCAACATGGGATTTGCCACCAAGTACTAAGTCATGTTTTGCTTTGGGATCAAATACTTATTTTACTCACTGAACTGCAACTCAATTTATAACATTTGTATTGTGGTTTTTCTGGATTTTTGGTTAATATTCTGTATCTATCATTTAAAATTCATCTATGATAAAAATTATTGACCCTTCATTACTTTGTAAGTGGGTAAACTTACAAAATCTGCAGGGGATCAAATAATAATTTTCCACACTGTATATGCACATTGCACTTTTAGATATTGTTCACACTATAGATTTTGTAGGGATTAAGAGGTAGTCGATCTGTTCACTTAATTCTGCATAATTTTGGTGGTATACATCAAACAGGATAGCAGCCACACTATATTTTTTTAACCCATTAGTGAGACTATGGCACAGTTCTGATTACTTTTCTTGCATTAGAGAAGTAATTATCTGCCTGATGTTCTGTTTAGTGTTTCTACAGAAGCCTTCAGGTGATCTGGAGAATATGTTAACCCGCCTTGAAATCTTGATGATACACCACCTCTTGTCCTATTAGAGTAGTCTAGTGTGAATAGTTCTCAGCAATCTTCTTTTTGAAGGGGAACAGCATATATATTTTTCTTCTTTTTTCTTGGAGAACAGATTGACAAATATTAACACCAGTACTTTCAGGAAACTAGTGGCTTAAAGGATACTGCCCGAGTTGTCAGAGCAAAATACACCTTATGGCACAGCTGGGTATGCTGTCCTTCCTGAGAGTTGTTTGTGGCAGAGCTTTCTTTAAAAGAGAAGTATGGTCTTGTACAAACAAACATTTATACTTGCCTAGGTGGATGCAGCATCTATCTGTTGCTACATTTGTTCTCTGCCGGCTCTACAGTGAGAACTGAGAAATCAAACACCGTTGATCGCTCAGTTCTTCTCTTTCTGCTCTGAGCAGAGAGCCATGACTGTCAATCTCTGTCGCCGATTCAGGATACTAGGTGGATCCTGACCATTTGCTTAGGATCTTTTCAGAAATGGCTTTGGCTATACTTCTCCTTTTTAACCACTTTACCACCACATCAATTCTGACACTTATCACATATACAGTGGGGAAAATAATTATTTGATCCACTGCAGATTTTGTAAGTTTGCCCACTTACAAAGAAATTAAGGGTTTATAATTTTTATCAAAGGTGAATATTAAATGATATAGACGGAATATCAACCAAAAAACACAATACAAATAAATTAAGTTGCCGTTTAGTGAGTAAAATAAGTATTTGATCCCCTACCAACCAACAATAATTCTGACTCCCACAGACAGGCTATGTGCTCCTGTGGTACACAGTCCTGTCAATTTACGAAGGTGCTCCTAACGACAACTCGTTATGTGTATAAAAGACACCTGTCCACAGAATCTCTTTCTTCCATTCAAACCTCACCACCATGGGCAAGACCAAAGAGCTGTCAAAGGACATCAGGGACAAGACTGTAGAACTGCACAAGGCTGGAATGGGCTACAAGACCATCAGCAAGAAGCTTCATGCGAAGGAGACAACTGTTGGAGTGATTATTCACAAGTGAAAGAAATACAAAATAAGCATCAATCACCCTCAGTCTGGAGCAAGATTTCGCTTAATGTGGTAAGGATTATCATGAGAAAATTGAGGGATCAGCCCAGAACTACAAGGGAGGAGCTTGTGAATGATTTCAAGGCAGTTGGGACCACAGTCACCAAACAAACCATAGATAACATAATACGCCATCATGGACTGAAATCTTGCAGTGTCCGCAATGTCCCCCTCCTCAAGAAAGCACATGTACTGGCCCACCTGAAGTTTGCTATTGAACATCTACATGATTCAGAGAAGGATTGGGAGAAAGTGCTGTGATCAGATGACACCAAAATTGAGCTCTTTGGCGTTAACCGACTCACCGTGTTTGGAGGAAACAAATCTAAGAATACCATCCCTGCAGTCAAGCACGGAGGTGGAAACCTTATGGTTTGGGGCTTTTTCTCTGCTAAAGGTGTAAGTGCTTCTGTGTAAAGGTTTGTAAGAGGCAAATATCAAGTCAATTTAAGTGCTTACAATTGCTGCATTTAAGCAGTACATTTATCAATCTATAAATGAATACATTTAAATGCTGCTTTAAATTTGTTTATTTTATATCTGCCTGGAGTTCAGCATTAAGGTCAGAGAGGAAAATGCAGAATTAAGTTATCAGTGCTACTACCTCTTTTAGCGGTAGTAGGCCAATGGACGGGGCCATGTATTGTAAAATCTTGGATGAGAACCTTCTTCCCTCAGCCAGAACACTGAAGATGGGTCATGGATGAGTCTTTCAGCAGACGTTGACCTAAAAAATACTGCCAAGGCAACAAAGGAGTGGCTCAAGATGAAGTACATTAAGGTCCTGGAGTGGCCTAGCCACCACTCCAGACCTTAATCCTATAGAAAATTTATGGAGGGAGCTGAAACTTTGAGTTGCCAAGCGACAACCAAGAAACAACAGATAAGTTCATCTTTGGAACATGTTACCCCATAGCCGCAGCCGCCCTTCCTCCCTCTGATAGTACGGGGAGAAGATTCCCCATACCATCTGTCAGATTTGAAAAACAGTGCGACTGTGCGGAGCTCCGCCCACATGACCACTTCACTCATTTACAGTGTTCTGTGAATGCGTGCCTACAAGTCCTGACAGCCTTAGCGCCTGTGGGCTTGTAGTTTTCAGTGAACTACCACAGTGTTGTGGAGTGCTGTGGTAATTCATTGAAGCTTCCTTGGCAGTATATCAGCTTGCTCGTACATCCCGTACAGCAAGCAGATATTCTGACAGGTCTGCAGGAGACCTGCATGGCATCAGTGATATACTGATCGCTGGTGCAATGCTTTACAGGCTCCTTTGGCCAAAAATAATAAATGCTTTTTTTGCAGGTAAAAATGTGCATTTATTATTTTTGTTCAAAAGGTGAACATATCCTTTAAGGATTTAATGAAGTTCTGTAAGGAAGAGTGGACCAAAAGCCCTCCTGAGATACAGTACATGAAAACATAGTAGCCAACTACAAGAAACGTCTTACCTCTGTACTTGCCAGCAAGGGTTTCTCCGCTAAGTACTAAGTCATGTTTTTCTTGGGGATCAAATACTTTTTACTCAATGAACTGTAACTCAATTTATAACATTTGTATTGTGTTTTTCCTCTGGATTTTTGATTGATATTGTGTCTCTATCATTTAAAATACACCTATGATAAACATTATAGACCCCTAATTTCTTTGCAAGTGGGCAAACTTACAAAATCTGCAGAGGATCAAATAATAATTTTCCCCACTGTACACTATATTGCCAAATGTATTGGGACACCCCTCCAAATCATTGGATTCAGGTTTCTGACTGCACACACGTGCACAAAGCAAGATCCATACACTTGGATGAGCGAGTTTGGGGTGGAAGAACTTGACTGACCTGCACAGAGTCCTAATCTCAACCTGACAGAACACCTTTGAGATGAATTGGAGTGGAAACTGCGAGCCAGGCCTTCTCGTCCGACATCAGTGCCTGACCTCACAAATGCACTTCTGGAAGAATGGTCAAACATTCCCATAGACACACTCCTAAATCTTGTGGACAGCCTTCCCAGAAGAGTTGAAGCTGTTATAGCTGCAAAGGATGGGCCAACTCAATATTAAACCTTACGGACTAAGACTGTAAAGCGCTGCACAAAGTGTTGGCACTATATAAATCCTGTATAATAATAACAGTAAGACTGGGATGCCTTTAAAGTTCATGTGCGTGTAAAGATTTTTACATACACTATATTGCTAAAAGTATCAGGATGCCTGCCTTTACTCGCACATGTGTAAAATTTTTCTTAAAGCTATTTTTTTCATTTTTCTTCAGTCAAGACTTCTCTACAAAGCTGCTAGAGCTAGATTCTGTAGTTCTAGTTATCTGGACATTGCCTCAGTGCTTCTCCTGTCTCTGACAAATCACTGTGTGAGTGGGAGAAATCAGGCTGAACATCTGGAGCTACCTCATCTGTTTGGTGCACCGGGCGCCATTAAAATACCAGCTTTCAACTGTAAAAGATTAAACCTGAGGGACTGAGCACTGATATGCTCCACTAGATGGAGTGTGTCACGTAAGTGATCTGTGCTCTTTCACACCGTTCGCCACCAAGGAAGCATCTCCCCACTGCTGCTCCTGCTTTGCAAAGATGTAGATCTTTGATTTTCAGTCCATTCCTGCTGCCTGACAGCTAAAACCTTTGGCTATCGGACCCTCCCCTGCTAGCAACAGTTGGGTTATCTGAGTTCCTGAGGCCTTGCTTTATACACTGAGCTTTACATTGCTTCACTGCCACTCGGATGCAACATGTCTCATTTTATAAACGGGGCAGTCTCACTGTTGTAGGTGCCCCCAGCTAACTTTCTACTAATGGCTCTATTGCTACTTACAGCCTGCCTACTGATTCGGCCAATGTCTGCAGCCTGGAACAGTGTTGTTCCTAGAGTCTCTCTGAAATTAAAGAATTAGCCTGTTGCTTCCACCAGTGCTTTAGGGCCCCTAACACCATCAAAACCTTCCCACTGATCCAAGCCTTCCTCTCTGGAGTTTGGAAACAGTCCAACAAGATGTTTGCTTCCCCAAATGCTCATTTGTTTTGTACCCGTTTAAGAGGACTTTGTTAAAATGTGGTCTGCCCTCACTATGGATCCGGCAGTATCCTGTCTTAACTACTGTTCTGGTAGAAGATACACCTGTCTTTTAGGACTACAATTATAAGTGGTTAAAAGCCCTCTCTATAGCTATGTTCTTGCTGGCAGGTCCTGCTCTTCATACTCTCTTAGCTGTGACTTTTGACTGTGCCAAACTCTGGCTGACTGGTCAAAGTCTATTAAAAGAGATCTAGTCACTGCTGTGGTTGATCCTTTGGTCATAGAATGTTTGTTGCAAATGGTTGTCCTGTTGCCCATCTCTCCTGCATTGGTTTTGTGTCAGCACACAGTCAGAGATCACTGTGGTTTAGGTGTTATACTGCATAACATACACCTCAACTGCATGCTCTGCATTGCCATCGAAGGACAGCATCTCTTCGGTACTACTCTGGGTGCCATTGATGGCAACAGCACCTGTCTTCCCTGGACAGAGTAGTCCTGCAGGGGCTTAAATATCAGAGAAGTCTTGTCTTCTAATCAACATCTTGAAGCTTTAGGAAGTTGGCAATTAGACTATCTGGAGGGTCATCAGATCGAGGTTAAGTGAGACAGTGGCATAAAAATAACCATCAGGGATGAACCAGAAGTTTTTGGTGTTTTTTACTGCATGTTTTGCTATTGACATATTGGTAATTATTTGAGAGTCTCATTTTTGTGTGCTGGCTCCTTTTTGTGGGTTTGGGCGATGTCGCTGTTCATGGTTTATATGGATCAGACGAGAAAGGTGAAGATGTGGGATGGATAATTTGACATACTGTATGCAGTAAAACTCCAGACAGACTGTCCATGGGCTCTTCCAGATCACCTGGATCTTCTGTCTCAATCACTGATTCACCATCCTGATTTACAATCTCTGGCTTTACCAGCATGGCCATGGAAACCCAGTTTATGAGAGGGGGTATCTCTGAATCGGTGATTCTTTACGATTTTAAAAGCTAGGATTACTGCTTTTTTTAAGGTCTATCATTGCACATGGAAGGCATACTTCACCACCAGTGAGTATTGTGGCTTCCACCCTAGTAGGTCCTCCATAGGATGAAACCTCTACTTCCTAATACTGGGTCTGGACCAGCATTTGGCTTTCAGCCTAATTAAGGGTCAAGTCTCTTTATCTTGCTGTGACAGTGGCAATCTCAGCCTCACACTGCACAGAAATGTTCCAGCTCAAGGGACAACAGTCTTAAGTGCCAGCAGATTGACAGTGATCATCACTGGGTTTAGTTAACTCTGCAGTTGACTCTTCACACACAGACAGTAACTGCTACCACGCTTTACACACAAACAGTAGTGACCACTACAAGTTTTAATGTACCTTTCGCAGTATTTGGCATAGCAGGTCTGACCTTTAAAGGATAAGTTCACCTTTTATAACATGCTACCTGTTACACCCATATTCAAGGATGTAACATGTTACAAATGGACCAATGGTTTACATCTTGTGGTGAACCTTCTGTATTCACTCTGATGAAGTCTTCTCTTGATTGTTGACTTTGACACACATACACCTACCTCCTGGAGAGTGTTCTTGATCTGGCCAACTGTTGTGAAGGGTGTTTTCTTCACCAGGGAAAGAATTCTTCGGTCATCCACCACAGTTGTTTTCCGTGGTCTTCCGGGTCTTTTGGTGTTGCTGAGCTCACCGGTGCCTTCCTTCTTTTTAAGAATGTTCCAAACAGTTGTTTTTTCAGCCTAATGAAGGCTTGCTTCACTGATAGTGACAGCTCTTTGGATCTCATCTTGAGAGATGACAGCAACAGATTCCAAATGCAAATAGCACACTTAACTCTGGACCTTTTATCTGCTCATTGTAATTGGGATAATGAGGGAATAACACACACCTGGCCATGGAACAACTGAGAAGCCAATTGTCCCATTACTTTTGGTCCCTTAACAAGTGGGAGGCACATATGCAAACTGTTGTAATTCCTACACCATTCACCTGATTTGGATGTAAATAACCTCAAATTAAAGCTGACAGTCTGCAGTTAAAGCAAATCTTGTTCGTTTCATTTCAAATCCATTGTGGTGGTGTATAGAGCCAAAAATGTTAGAATTGTGTCGATGTCCCAATATTTATGGACCTGACTGTAGCTGCAGACTTGGTTAGGTGGTTATGATACTCTGTTCTGATCAGACTTTCAGCAGATGCTCCATGGGCTTTTCTGGATCGTCCTGATCTTCTGTCTCAAGGACCAATTTGCCATCCTGATTCAGGTTTGCTGGCTTTAACGGCATGTCTGTTGAAGCCCTGGTCTTGGGCAACTCTGATTCAGTGATTCCCACAATACAAAAAAAAAAAAAAAAGGAAGTGTACTTCCCATAAGGTCTGTCATTGCACTTAGAAGGCATACTTTGCTTGGTGTAAGGATAGAAACTTTCACCCCTAAAAATTTAGTGAGCAAGATGTTATGCTTGGATCAGCATCAAGGAAGATCCTCGTGTAAGTGCTTGTGATCCTTTTCCCAGGGTGTCTCTCATGTGGTTCCCCCTGTGGTTTGTGTGATCTGAATGTAGTTCTCTTAGTGCTTCAGAAACTGCCTTTTGAGCCTATCGGGCATATTCCCCTTTGCACTGTAACTCACAAGGCTGTATTTCTTGTCATCATTACCTTTGCGAGGTGTGTCTGAGCTGTTGGCTTTGTCCTGGAAAGAATCCTTTTACAGAGAGAAAAGTGGTGTTAAAACTGAACTCCAAGAATTATGGTTTGCCTATTTATGTTGGCCAGGTGGACTTAATATAAGTATGCATATTTAATATCCTAAGGGCCTCTGGGGATGCCGTAAATCACTGTAGTAGTCTCACAGTATATATAGTGAGAGCCATGATCATCTGGGTTTTATGTGAGCAGCTTCCCTATTGCACATTGACCACTTGGGGCCACTGGCTTGGAACCCTGCGCATCCATGAAACATCTTGTATTTTTTTCTATTATTGAGCATAGCAGAGATTGTGATACCATCACTCCTTCTGTCTCCTCCTTGTCCAATCAGAGAATGTTTTGTATAGAGGGGAAAAATACATTCTATAAATAGTTGCGCGACCCCTGGTAGTCATAGTGTAGAGGGAAAGCTGCTCTCAGCTTTCACTGTATGTAGCACAGACTACTACAGTGATTTACAGCATCCCCAATGACCCTTTGGGTATCAGATATGCAGACTTTCATCAAGGCAAGCTGACCTCGTGTTAAGTATGCAAAAAATGTTAATTCTTGGAGTTAACGCCCAGAACCTTCTTTCTTCTTCAGGTAATTTTGGCCTTTCTCCTCAACCAGAACATTGTTTTTTCATCTCGGAGAGGTCCCCTTGATTGCCTGTCTCTTTGTTTTACCTGATGGTCCCTGTAAATTGGAGCTTGCTTCCTGTTCGTCCATTTCTCAGCAGCTGACAGATCATCATTCAGGCCTATGGTCATATAGGATCTTTTTCTACCCTTACTTGTCAAGATGTATTCTACTAGATCTGTGCTGCTTCTTGGGGTTTTTTTTGGCATCAGGCTATTTCCCAAAACTGAAAGTCTGTCACCTGGGCTCCTGTTTATAAGTTCTCATGTTTTACTAGGTGGTTGCTCAGGGCTTTTCCGGTGCCAGGTCTGGACGTAATGTCCTGCAGATGGCTCTTTAAATTGCAGGCAGTAACCAGTTCGGTTGGGTTTTTTTGTGGGCCTGTTAATTTTTTGCTGTTGTTTCCCACCTCTCAATTGGACTGCGTTTTGGACTTTACAACAGTCTCTAAATGCCTATGTCCCTCAATGAGAAAGATAAAGAATTTTTGTACTAATAATAAAAAAAGATTGCAACAGATAATAGACATATAGTACTTGCAGAGGAAAGAATACCACTTAATATAGACGGTGAAACGATTATGTGGCCCACCTCTCAAAAACAAATTTAGTTGTTGAAAGTATAAAATGGTCATATATCTGGGTGAAGATTTAACATTCCATGTGGCATCAGTGTAAACTACCAGCCAACGTTTATCAGAGAAAAAGCAATCGGTTACAAATTTGGGGCTGCTCTGTGCAAAACCTCCCAACAGAGCAGGTAAGTATGACACGTTTGTTATCTTAAAAAAAAAAAAAAAAGTTTACAATAACTTTAATAAGTCAGAGCCATTGTTACTTTTAGTGAAGCAAATGATATTACAAGAACCCAGTAACTGCTGAGGCACAATTAAAAATCAAAAATGGAACCACAGAAGGTGCATACAAGATATCACACGTGGCAAAATTGTGCTAAAAAAGGTCAGATGTATCCCAAAGGCAAAAAGAGCAATTGCCATGCTAAATTGTGTTGCTTCAAAGGTTTTCAGTATATTGATGCAGAATCTGATGTTGATTCAGGTCACTTGTTTGTTGAAATTGTAACCACTGCAATCTTCCTTTGTAAATGCACTCAAAAAGGATCTCCCTGATCATTTTTTCACAGAAAAATTAAGCAAATTAAGTTCAAACTGAACACAGGTACACAATGGAATTTAATACGTTTTGAATGTATTACAATAGATTCACATGCACGTTCGCAAAAACGGGGAAAAAAATGTACGTTGTGCTTTCTAGTGTAAACCGGGGCTAAGGCTGCTTTCACAATGATCCATTTTCTTCCGCTTTTTTTTTTTTTTTTTACGCAAAAACAGAAGGAAAATGCATGCATAAATGCTATGGAACTCCTCGCACTGTTAAGTTGCAGGTCTGTTCCATTTTTCAAAGGCCTGCTTGCTGCATTTTTGGTGCATGTTTGGTGTGTTAATAAAATTAAATGGATTCATGTGTTTTTGCAAATGAGCAGTGTGAAAGTATCCTAACCCCTGGTTCACACCTGTGTGGGTTTTGCTTTAACTTAGGAGCACTAGCAGTAGACTGTGACTCCTCAGGGGTAAGCTCATCAGTAAAGGATTTGAGCAGCTCAGCAGCAGACAATGGGGTTGATTTACTAAAACCAGAGAGTGCAAAATCTGTCCCTGCTGTGCATGGTAGCCAACCAGCTTATAACATCAGCTTGTTCAATTAAGCTTTGACAAAAAAAATGGAAGCTGATTGATTTCTATTCTGAGCTGCACCAGATTTTGCTCTCTCCAGTTTTGGTAAATCAGCCCCAGTTTCTGAGTTTCTGCTGCTGATGGCTCAGAAGGAACGGATTGAAAATCAAAGTTCCAGGTTGCTCTTTGCCAATAAGAGCAGCAAAGAGATGTTTCATTGATGCTGTATTGAGGGAAAGAGAGGAGCGAATGTGTGGCATTCTTTCCAGCAGAGCCATAGCAAAGCCACTGAGAAATGGAGAATAAATGCATGCAGCGACCATTAAAAAAAGGAGAGAGCCCCTGGTGCTTGGCCCGACAGGCCTACTAAGTGTGTCTTCAAAGAATACTGCTGGTATATAGTTAAGCGTAAACTTTTCTAGATTTCAGTGGCTCCAAGTTCTATTGCTCAAACCTGGTCAGGATTATCCACTCCATGTGTAGAAGATGACACACTGGGAAAGCGGTACATTGTAATACCTGTAGTTCTGTGAATTACCATAAGGAACATGGGAAGAAGGAAAATTTCTATTTGCAGTTTCTGTTTGTGTGTACCATATTGGTGGGACCAAATTACATGTTGCACCCTAA
Source organism: Staurois parvus (assembly GCF_062004578.1). NCBI lineage: Eukaryota > Metazoa > Chordata > Amphibia > Anura > Ranidae > Staurois > Staurois parvus. Next base: position 1,835,167 of record NW_028318345.1, read on the forward strand.
ATAAGGGTGTAACATGCTCTAATGAGAATCGGGGCTAGGGACAAAATCACATTTATCTTCTGTGGTAGGAAGTGAGAAGATCCAAGACTGTGACAAACATTTTCTGTGATCTACATTATTGGCTAGTATTGATAATCAAAATAATCAGAACCATTCAGATCCAGGATTATGGGATTCTACAGCCTGGCTCCAGAGCACACAGTGTGATTTAAAAGTGGCTCATTTCACTACAGCAACAAATTGTTTTCTGCATCAAAGTTATCTACATAATTGGCTAATCACGATGATTATGTGATCAAGAACCACAAAGGACAGTTCCTATTCTTTTTTTTAGCCGAAGGCTGATAGTAGCAGCATGGTTCTACAGATGGGGGCTGGGGCGTGGCATTCTTCTCCTCAATACCATGTTGTAGGATTTTGATAAAACTTGCAGTACAGTGGCACTGTACTATCCCCTGGCAGATGCATGGTGGACCCACAGACTCTCCCAGATGCTCACTTTTAAACTGCTAACAAAAGAAGGAGGGGAGAAAAAAAGTCTTAAAACCCGAAATGAAGAGGAATGCGTGGAGATCAAAAGACAGGAAGTAGCTGTGATCAGTGGGAGTGGAGGCACAGAGTGTGAGCTGGGGCAGGGGGAACATCACCAAGCAGCATTGTACTCTTCTCCTGTTGTGTGCCATGGGTCAGAGACTTCCTGCCAAACAAACAGGGTGAAATGAAGAAAACATTGAGCTGGAAAAGTAGCATTGGTTGGCACAGTGCTACCAGTATGGGATGGGAGGAGCGCTGCCCAGTCCCGAGACTGGGGTTCATCAATCTCTGCTCTTCTGATTATAGCAAGATAGTGATCATACTGGACTGTGGCCAGTCTGGGTGCCGATCCCCATGTCTCTTGGCTTCACCAGTAAGAACTTGAGACCTCCAGCTGACCAATCTCAGCGGAGAAAACAACAACAATGTGTTTTGTATATTCACTGTTTTCCCACTAGATTAACTGGAGTCTCCTTACTGCTCATCCTGTACATGTTTCATAGGCAAAGTGAAAGTCAGAGGAAAAATATTTTGAGGGTCAGATCATGCCTGCTTGCCATACCATCCTCTGCTGGTTGTGTTTAGGTGCTGCAAGCATTCAGTGTAAGGTTCTCTGTGCAGAAGAGAATTTTATCTCTAAGGTCTTTCTCACCCTAACATCAATTAACCCTCACTCACCCTCCCTTCCCCAAGTCTGCACCTAAGCAGGAAAAATCTAGTAGCCTGTATGGAGCCCTGTGATTTCCTAAACAGGTCACCAACAATTTTAAATTCCTCTCATATTCCTCTCCAGTGTTTACACCTATCTGTAAAGAGAAGTCTTGCATCTAATAATTAGGAAGATCTTCTATTCAGTAAATTGATAGAGCTGAGCTTCTTTGAAAAATAAAACTGGGGAGAAGGGGCAGTTTGGCATCTCCGCCCTGGGCACTGGATAGCCTTATCTCCGCTCTGCTATTGATGAGCATTCTTACTGTAGTAGCTGCAATTTCAGAGGCATAAACTCTCTCCTGGCACCAACAATCCATTGGGAGGATATTCTTTTACAATTGCACGATCAGGAAGGCATGAGGGAGAAAGGTCCTTGTTCCTTTGCGCTATCTGTAGAGTAGGGAAATGGCCCTCATACATTTCCCCACACAGTAGAAATATTAGACTGAACATTGAAAATATACAGTAATAATTAGAATATTTAACACAAATGTCTCTATGAATGTTCACAATATTTTTTTTTCACACAGCTTCTTCAGAATCTTACTTATGCTGACAAGATGACTGTATTATTTGTCTACAATGGACCGTGCATGCTTGAACCCACAAAATGGAACTTAAAAGCTTTCCATCGAAGACGCCGAAGAGTAGCTATAGCGGCTGAGTGACCTTGGATTACCATCTTTATAGTAGATGTCGTCAGATAGCAAAAATGTCAAGTTTTTTTATACTTCAGGGCAGCACAGTATATTTGATATATGCTATGCATTTTTTTAAGGTTTAAAAAAGCACACCCTCTAAACTTGATGATTAGGTTTTAGGTAGAAGGTCACCTAAATGACAAATTTATACTTGCATCTTAGATTTCCTGACTCTCCAGCCTAAAAAGTCTAGTTATACAGCCAATATTTTTGATGCGTGGTTATATTCAATGGCCTAAATGTCTTGCAACACATGGGCAGAGGAAATTACAAGGGGAACAAGACTTTTGTAGCTTAGCATATCAGAACTCCAGCCCATACTTTTTTTTTTCTTTTAATTTCATTTGGAAAAGATTGAGTGTGTATCTTTGTCCTCATCTGGCTGTTTTGCTTGCACTTCTTTCCCTGTGAGATGGCAGGAAACATGTAGAAATCTCAAAGTAAGAGAAAAGCCAATCTCTTGATGAAAGTCGCTGGAATAGCTGTCTACCTTTGAAGAATATCCCTTCTATTTATCTACTATTAAAAATTAATACATTTTAGGTTTCCTATTACATTGGTCTTTGTGACATTTGTCCCCATGATTATTAGTGAGGATTGATCTCCCCAACACAATGTCAAAAATAAATAGTTAAAACATGTAAAACCCTTTCTCACTGCAACTAAAAATACATTTTTGTCTGGTGCTCTGCTTTATCTTATCCAGATTCATTATCAATGACCTAATTAGTTATTAGTTGAATGGCTACTTTAATAGTTTTAAGAAAAATGTACATTTATTTTTCAAATGTCTGTTGATGACTTCAAGAAAAATGCACTTCAGTACACAGACTTAAATAAATGCAAATATCACTTTATTGCCAATATTATTGCACTTGTTTCTTGTTTTACATATCTCTTCATTCTAAAAAAAGGAATTCTAAATGTTCTTTAACATACCGGTACCTTTATGAATAAAATAAATGTATTGTTACATATTATTTAATACATTTTTGATGACCATAATTACTTGACTAGAAATAAAAAGGTCACAGCATACACATGTAATTAAAAGCTGGTCTTGTGGCAAAATAAGAAGTTTGGACTATGCACTTTACTAAGATTTATGGTGAGTAGTATTCTTTTACTTCGAAATATGACAAAGACTCAGATATATTCATTGAACTAGAGTAAGTATATTATTTAGAGTTGAATAGTAGGGCCCTCTGTTCTCTTTGTAATGGAACAAACATGGTTTAGCTAGGATTGCTTATTAAGTTAAAGTGGTAGTAAACACTGCTTGGACTCTTGTACCCAGAGGTCAGATTATAATAAAGCTGACCTTGTAGGTACAAGGAATCTGTGCACCGTTTAGGAGATATTCACTGTCTCTACAGCTGGTGCACTTTGAAGGGACGGCATATTTATGCTGTCCCTTCACAGCTCTGTGCGCTTGTATGGGAGTGACGTCATTGTGGCTTGACCATTCAAACAGCCGGGTCCCGCAAACCCGGAGGGAAGACTGGGTGAAGCTGGAAGTCCTGTTAGCGGTGACAGTCCGCTGCTGGAAGGATTAGTTTTTAGGCAAGTCTTTCATAATGTGCTTGTATGTGATGCATACTGACACATGACATTGTCAGGCAGGGAAAAGCGTTTTTGTTTCGTCAGCCTTTACTACTGCTTAAAGTTTTGTAATTAAGAGGGCTATGCTTATGTTACTTCTGTACAGTGTTTTGAAGCAAGTGTCTGTTTTATGAGAATATGGTAGATTTGGAAAAGTCAACAGTATAGTTGACATTTTAGGACATTTGGACATATCTGTATGCCTTGTCTTGTTTGACTTGGTTTAGAGAGCACACCCACGATTTTAGGTCTGGGCTACTTTTACAGCTTAAATCTGGTGAGTGTATTGATGATTGGCACAATCTAACTTTGTCAGGCAAGATGAAAGTGGTATTGTGCCTAGACTCATTATAAAACCCTACTGCAACTAAAGAAAAATAATCCTTTTTTCTCTGCTCCATTTTAAAAACCGTCTTGGCACTTTTAGTTCTTTTTAAAGATTTGGTTGCAAAGTTTCAGGTTGCATTAGGTGATATTTTCAAGCAAGCAGCAAGACAGCATTACAGAGATTTCAACAATACCTGAACGTAATAAACCAAATATACTTCAGCACAATTATCACCTGTTGTTATACTCTCCTTATTCGACTGCCACTGGTACAATATACTATAATCTTCTCCACAACTTTATCCTTGACCTGTCTGGTCAATTATGTGCCACTTTGTGTTGGTCTGTCACATAAATTCCCAATAAAATACAGTTACGTTTTTGGTTGTAACATGACAAAATGTGGAAAATTTCAAAGGGTTTGAATACTTTGTCAGGGCACTGTATATCACAATCTAATAGTATCACAGTGCAGAGCAGTCATTGACCATCTTCAAAAGATGTCACATGCATTCTTTTGCTCTTACTCTTGGGGCTAAGGCTCTCCTTGAAGGCAAAACAGAAAAGTTATTTTTGTGCAGTACAAGCAGAAAACAGCTTTATTTGTGATAGAAGTACTACTCACAAGTGTACAGTCCATCCATGCATTCAGAAGGGGGCCAACTCCCCAGTGGTTCCCACCTTAACCCAATGCATTTCGAAGGCCCAGACACCATCAAGGTGTCTGGGATTTCGAAATGCGTTGGATTATGGTGGGAGCCAAGTTTCTGTGGAAGAAGGGGACCTTAACCTGTTGAATTCCATTTTGGATTGCCTGCCCCAACCAGGTGTTACCAGTGGGGAGTTGGCCCTGTTCTGAATGCATGGATAGACTGTACACTTGTGATTAGTACTTTTATCACGAGTAAAGCTCTTTTATGTTTGTACTGCACAAGGAGAATTTTCCTTTCTGTTTTGCCTTCAAGGAGAGCCTTAGCTCTCAGAGTAAGAGCAAAAGAACGGATGTGACAGTGCATCTTTTGGAGAGGCAGGTCAGTGCAACATCAAAGGAAGTAACACTGGTGAAAGCCTGAGGCTTGGTCAGTTAAATGCCTGTGATGTAGAGTGATCCAGAGAGAGGCTTGGAACTCAGGAAGCTGGGACAGTGTCATCCACCAATTGTTGAGGCTTGGAGCACACTAAGCTGGGGCTGCACTAATCCAAACAAGCTCAGTGTGGTCAGACGTTTGACATTTTTACTGTGGAACTGGTGTGCTATTTGACATAATGTTTTACAGGAAGTGTGTTTAACAGAGAAATCTAGGAAGAGCAGAACGAAGTTAAGACTGCTTCCAGATAGTAAACATTGTACTTGAGATATTTTTTTACATACAAGATTAGGTGGGCGAGACCTATTTGCTCCAGGTGGGAGAAAAGAGGATTAAGGAGCGCTGTCATTTTTCTGTCTATTATTGTCAATTTTGCCCAGAAACTGATAGGAGTTGGTCAGCAGCTCCAACTAGCATTTAGTGCGATTTACATTGTATACTATTGGACCCTTTACACTTATGCTTGTTGACACATTTGTGTGCGTTCAAGCAGCCCATTTATTTTGATATGAATGTAGACGCACCTTATCTCAGGAAAAGACAGTCGCAGCATTTTTAGCATTAAAGCTCATGTACGTTAAGAAGTTCAGTGCATCCAGAAAATATTCACAGCGCTTAACTTTTGCCACATTTTGTTATGTTACAGCCTTATTCCAAAATAGATTAAATTCGTTTTTTTCCTCAACACTCTACCTACAATACCTCATAATGACAATGTAAATGAATTTTGTTTTGAAATCTTTGCAATTTATTAAAAAGAAAAAATGAAAAAAAAAACATGTCCATAAGTATTCACAGCCTTTGCCATGACACTCAAAATTGAGCTCTGGTGAATCCTGTTCCCACTGATCATCCTGGAGCTGTTTCCACAACTTGATTGGAGTCCACCTGTGGAGAAATTCGGTGATTGGATATGATTAGGAAAGGTATAAACCTGTCTATATAAGGTCCCACAGTTAACAGTGCATGTCAGAGCACAAACCAAGCCATGAAGTCCAAGGAATTGTCCATAGGCCTCCAAGACATGATTGTATCAAGGCACAGATCTGGGGAAGGGTAGAGACAGAAATATTTCTGCAGCATTGAAGGTCCTAATGAACACAGTGGCCTCCATCATCCGTAAATGGAAGAAGTTTGGAACCACCAGGAATCTTCCTAGGGCGGGCCGCCTGGCCAAAATGAGTGATTGAGGGAAAAGAGCCTTATGCCGGCCATAGACGGTTTGAAAATCGGCCAATTTTCTCACTGTTAGTGGGTTAATTGGTCGGCCGGTTTTCGGGTTTTTTGCACATTTTTTTTTTCGGTCATGTTGGAAAATTTGCGGCCGATTTTGACGATCGGCCGATTTTCCCGGCAATGATGGGCAAATCAGCTGTTCTTTTTACCGATATAAAATCCGTGCATGAGCCGTGACCTGCAAGGGACAGAAGTTATGGGGTGAACTTTATGATTTTGTCAGCCGAATTTTTTTTTTTTTTTTTTTTTACCGATGGTAACGTCGGCCGAACGAACGATCAATTTTTCGTTTTTTTTTTTTCGAAAAATTGGCAGATGTTCGACCCGTCTATGGCCTGCATTAGCCAGGGAGGTAACCAAGCACCCAATGGTCACTCTGAAAGAGCTCCAGCATTTCTCTCTGGAGAGAGGAGAACCTTCCAGAAGAACAACCATCTCTGCAGCACTCCACCACTCAGGCCTATATGGTAGAGTGGCCAGACAGAAGCCACTCCTCAGTAAATGGCAAATGGCAGCCCACCTGGAGTTTCCAAAAAAGCACCTGAGGGAGTCTCAGACCATGAGAAACAAAACTCTGGTCTGGTGAAACAAAGATTGAACTCTTTGGCCTGAATGCCAAGCGTCATGTCTGGAGGAAACCAGGCACCGCTCACCACCTGGCCAATACCATCCTTACAGTGAAGCATGGTGGTGGCAGCGTCATGCTGTGGGGATGTTCTTCAGTGGCAGGAACTGGGAGACTAGTCAAGATCGAAGGAAAGATGAATGCAGCAATGTACAGAGACATCCTTGATGAAAACCTGTTTCAGGGCTCTCCGGACCTTAGATTAGGGCAATGGTTCATTTTTCAACAGGACAACGACCCTAAGCACACAGCCCACATAAGAAAGGAGTGGCTACAGGCCAACTATGTGAATGTCTTGGAGTGGCCCAGACGTCAACCCAATTGAACATCTCTGGAAAGATCTGAAAATGGCTTTGCACCAATGCTCCCCATCCAACCTGATGGAGCTTGAGAGGTACTGCAAAGAAGAACGGGTGAAATTCCCCAAAAATAGGTGTGCCAAGCTTGTAGCATCATACTCAAAATGACTTGAGGCTGTGATTGGTACTAAAGGTGCTTCAACAAAGTATTGAGCAAAGGTTGTGAAAACTTATGTACATATTTTTTTCATCATTTATTTTTAATAAATTGCAAAGATTTCAAAACTAACTTCTTTCGTGTTGTCATTATGGGGTATTGTTTGTAGAATGTTGAGGAAAAAAATGAATTGAATCCATTTTGGAATAAGGCTGTAACATTATTATTATTATACTGCAGTATTTATAAAGCGCCAATAGTTCGCCCAGCGCTGTACACTACAAAGGGTGACAGAACATGTGACAGAACAATACCAATACAATGCAAAACATGAGGGGATCGAGGGCCCTGCTCTTTCGAGCTTACAATCTAGGAGGGAGGGGATGGTGGCACAGGAGGAGATAGCTGTGGGGGATGGAGTGGTAGGAAGAGTGGAGGAGGTCGACAAGTTAGCAGGGGGTGGGGTAGGCTTCCCTGAAGAGATGGGTTTCCAGGGTGCGCCTAAAGGAGAGGAGAGAAGGTGATAATCTGATGGGTTGGGGCAGGGAGTTCCAGAGGATGGGTGACGGAGAAGTCCTGGAGGTGGGCATGGGAGGAGGAGACCAGGGAACTAGAGAGAAGGAGGTCTTGTGAGGAGCGGAGTGTGCGTGCTGGGCGGTACTTGGATATTAGGTCAGTGATGTAGTTCGGGGCAGTATGGTGGACAGCTTTGTACGTCAGTGTTAGGATTTTAAATTTGACATAACATAACAAAATGTGTCAAAAAGTTAAGCGCTGTGAATACTTTCTGGATGCACTGTACATGTGTGCTGGGATGCCATACTAAATAATGGTGCTATAATATTTTACCATCTGTAAAAGCTTAATAATAAGTTGCCCATTACAACTACATTTTTTATATCTCATTAGGACATAAAAACCTTATTGGTTCCGATTTTCCACCAGTTTTTTTGAAAATGAGTCAGTGTATGCAGCCTGTAGAAAATCTTTACTAGCAAAGCACACTATGTAGTGGTTGTTTTATTCAATTTTCATGAGGTCCTGAAGCGTCTTTTTGCTATTTTTTTTTTCTCTTTCCCATCAATTTCATGCACTAGTTACCACAATGTATGGTAACACACATTATCATGATGCAGTGCCATTTATCCTGATTGGCAGCCAACACACCTTCCTGGCAGATGTTTGTTGCATAGCACTGCAAAAATGCTACATGCACCTTATTTAATGCATTAAGCAGCTTGTTCAAATGAATAGGCTGCTTTAATGCAATGCAGCACAATGGTGTGAATGGGCCCTCAATAAAACACTTATATTAAAATATGTTGGTGAAGATTTTGATACATCTGAACATTTAGAGGATGCGATCTTCAGTGCACCCTGAAGACATACACTGCTCAAAAAAATTAAAGGAACACTTTGAAAACATATATTTCAATTAGGAAAAATACTATACTATATACTAATATGTACTGGGTGATAGGAACTTAAGGATGCCCCATCGTTTGATGGAAACTTAAATTATCAACCTACAGAGGACTGACTTCAAAGACACCCCCAAAATCAAAGTGAAAAAATGATGCAGCAGGCTAGTTCATTTTGCTGAAATCTCATTGTAGCAACTCAAAATGGCAGTCAGGGTTATTATCTAGCCTGTAGAGGTCTGTGCATCCCTCCGTGGATATGCCTCACCAGCCCATCACTGACCTACCACCAAAACGATGCTGAACAATATTACAAGCAGCGTAACATTCTCCACGGCTTCTCCAGACCCTTTCACGTCTGTCATGTGCTCAGGGTGAACCTGCTCTCATCTCTGAAAAGCACAGGGCACCAGTGGTGGAGGTCATTTTGTAGGGCTCAGGCAGTGCTCATCCTGTTCCTTCTTGCACAAAGAAGCAGATACCTGTCCTTCTGATGGGTTAAGGACCTTTTACGGCCCTGTCCAGCTCTCCTAGAGTAACTGTCTCCTGGAATCTCCTCCATTCTCTTGAGACTGTGCTGGGAGACCCAGCAAACTTTCTGGCAATGGCATGTATTGATGTGCCATCCTGGAGGAGTTGGACTGCCTGTGCAACCTCTGTAGGGTAAAGGGATCGCATCATGCTACCAGTAATGACATTGACCCTAGCCAAATGCAAAATGGTCAGAATAGATGAGTAGGGATAAAATTGTCAGTGGCCTCCACCTGTAAAACCATTCCTGTTTTGGGGGTTGTCTCAATGTTGCCCACCTAGTGCACCTGTTGTTAATTAACACCAAAGCAGCTGAAACTGATTAGCAACCCCCTCTGCTACTTAACTGGTCAGATCAATATCCCAGGAGTTTAATTGACTTGATGCTGTACTCTGATCAAAAAAGCGTTCCTTTAATTTTTTGTGCAGTGTACAAAACATATTTTATACTGTGTTTTGAGCAACCAATGTTCTGCCTTCGCAGTATATGGAAACTGCAGTTGCAGTTACATGTATAGCCTAGGTCAGGGGTATCCAACCTGTGACCCACGGGCTGCATGTGGCTGAAGATGACTATGAATGTGGCCCAACACAAAATTGTGAACTTGCTTAACCACCTCCCGCTCGCCATATAGTCTAATGACGGGCGCAAGGTGGTTCTCTCATTCTGAGAGGACGTCATATGACATCCTCCCATTCTCACTGCGCATGTGCGGCTCGGCACAGCAGATCGCCGATCATGGAAAGAGCCGAAGATGTCGGCTAGGTCATGTGATCAGCTGTGTCCAATCACAGCTGATCACATGTAAACACGGAAATGCCGGTTATCGGAATTTCTCTCCTCTCGAGCTCTCACGCTGACAGCTTGAGAGGAGAGGAGAGCCGGTAATCGGCTTTCTGCAGAGGGGACATGTACTGTACACTGATCATCAGGGCACTGATGATCAGTGTAGCCACAGCAGTGCCACCTGTCAAAGTCCATCAGTGCTAGCTGTCAGTGTCGATCAGTGCCATGTGCCAGTGCCACATCAATGCCACATATCAGTGCATACCAGTGCACATCAATGCCACATATCAGTGCCCATCTGAGCTGCCTTTCAGTTGCATTCGTCAGTGCCACCTATCAATGCCAATCAGTGCAACCTATCAGTGCCAGTCAGTGCTGCCTATCAGTGTGCATCAGTGCCAGTCAGTGCCACCTAACAGTGTCAGTCAGTGCTGCCTAACAGTGCCATATATCAGTGCCATGTATCAGTGCTGCCTTTCAGTGCCCATCAGTGATGCCTGTCAATGCCCATCAGTGCCACCTACCAGTGCCTCCTCATCAGTGCCACCTATCAGTATCCATCAGTGCAGCCTATCAGTGCCCATCACTGCAGCCTCATTAGCGCACATCAGTGAAGGAGAAAAATCACTTATTTACAAAATTTTATAACAAACACTAAGAAAAAACTTTTTTGTTTTCAAAATTTTCAGTGGTTTTTGGTTTGTTTAAGAAAAAATAAAAAACCCTGAGGTGATTAAATACCACCAAAAGACAGCTCTATCTGTCACAAAAAAAATGATAAAAAGTTCATATGGGTACAGTGTTGCATGATCGCGCAATTGTCATTCAAAGTGCAACAGCACTGAAAGCTGGAAATTGGCCTGGGCAGGAAGGGGGTATAAGTGCCCTGTAGGCTAGTAGTTAAAAAAAAATTTTTTTTTTTGGGGGGGGGGGATTTTTTGTTAAAATGCATTTAAACTTAGTCTAGAAACAAAGTCAAATTTTTCTTTGGCTGCACGTATTCACTAAGTTTTATCTTCCCATAGAAAATTATCCCACTCTTCACAATCACACCTTGTTAATGTCATTAGTTTTCGGAATCTTTGTGAGCAACCATTTTCAAGGATGAAGTAAATGAAGAGCAAAATTCGTACAAAAATATCTTGAGATTTCAAATCAGCTACAGTGATACCTCGGATCACGAACGCTTCTGTTCACGAACAACTCGGTTCGTGAACAGAAGAGTTTGCAAAAATTTGCTTTGGTTCGCGATCTCCACTTCGGTTGACGAACATGAGCTGCGGCCATCTTCCCTGCTCTGATATATGGCCCTGACTTCCTGTAGGCGAGATCGTGGTCACAGACAGACACTGAAAGTATACTGTGAAGATACAGTACTAAGAAGCTTTTTGGTGTGCTTTTTAGCACATACTGTACAGTACTGTACTGTACATCTCTGTGCATGCGTGCTGTAAAGCTTTTTTGTGTGCTTTTTTAGCACATACTGTACCGGACATCCAGTATAGCTCCAAAGAAAATTCAGAGCAAGCATGGTGGTAAGAAGAAAGTGCGGAGCGGTAATGAAGGTGAGAAGAATGTGCAGAGCAAGCATGTTGTTGTAAAGAAAGTGCAGAGCGGTAATGAAGGTGACAAGAATGTGCAGAGCAAGCATGTTGTTAAAAAGACAGTGCAGAGTGGTAGTGAAGGTAACCAGAAGCACCACCCCAACATAACTATAACGAACAAAGTGTTTAATCTGATGAACTATAACGTGGTCTCTCATTTCCGGAGGGTTATGCAGTGTAGGAAAAGACAATTGAGATTGGACGGATTTTTCACCAAAACTGAGCCTGCAGCTAAGAGACAAATAAGAAAGCGGAAACCCCTGAAGGAAATCTCCCCAATGTCCTTATGGAGGGGGACTCTCCCTCCAAATAATAAAAGCCTCCCCCCTGCCTTCCTGTTCTCCATGCCAGAAGATGTCTCAAGCAAGGTTAGTGTTCTCTCTCTTCATACCGTACTGTACTGTACTTTGTTTTATATTTTTGTGGTTCAAAAACAAAAAAGTTCACGGATTGACCTTATGGGAAAATTTCATTCGGTTGGCGACCAAATTAGGTTTGTGACCTCGTTGGTAGGGATCAGAATGGATTAACCTGATTTACAATGATCCCTATGGGAAAATTTGCCTTGGTTCACGACCAATTTGGTTTGCGACCAGAGTCGTGGAACGAATTAAGTTCATGAACCGAAGTATTACTGTATTGATTAGTTTAGTTTGATTGATTTGATTAGTTTATCAAAAACAGTGTCAAGTATCACACTCGTTTTATGTTGCCCGCTATTACTTTTATAATAAAAAGTATTACAAAAAAATTAAGTTTTATTACTAGATAGGTACATTATGTATATCAGTGATCATTAACTTGTGATCTGCCCGACTTTCTGCTCATCGGCTATTCTTAATGTTACAATTCTTTCATTGTGGCTCTGGAAAGTCAAAAGGTTTGAAACCCCTGGCCTATGTTGTCCTCTGGTTAATCGTTCATTATGCTTTTACCTTGATATTTATCTGTATTGCATGATACTTTCTCTATGGACTTTTGTAATACTTCCTACTTTACAGGACACACATTGGGGCTAGGAAAGCCAATACTCCTTTCTGACTGCCTAAAACACTTCTATGTCAGGCCTTCCGCAACTTATTGTATTGCCACTAAATAAAGACATTCGTGGATTTCAAGTGTTTGGTGAGTTCACCTATCTGCCGAAAGTTGTTTGCGGTGGGTGTCTGTGCTATTTTCAGAACAGGCATAGAGGTGTCAGGAAGTTTTAGTCACTACCTTCAACCTTGGTTTCATCAGACCAGAACACATTTTCCCACATGCATTTGGAAGACTTCAGATGTGTTTTTGCAAAATTTAACTGGGCTTGGATGCTTTTCTTCATCAGAAAAGGCTTTCATCTTGCCACTCTACCCCATAGCCCAGACATATGAAGAATACAGGAGATTGTTGTCACATTTACCACACAGCCAGTACTTGCCAGATATTCCTGCAGCTCCTTTAATGTTGCTGTAGACCTCTTGGTAGCCTCCCAGACCAGTTTTCTTCTTGTCTTTTCATCAATTTTGGAGGGACGTCCTCACTGTGTTCCATGGTATATCTAATTCCTTGGAAATTCTTTTGTACCCTTCTCCTGACTGATGCCTTTTAACAATGAGATCCCTCTGATGCTTTGGAAGCTCTCTGCGGACCATGGCTTTTGCTGTAGGATGAGACTAAGAAAATGTCAGGAAAGACCTACTAGAACAGCTGAACTTTATTTGGGGTTAATCAGAGGCACTTTAAATGATGGCAGGTATGTACTGACTCCTATTTAACATGATTTTGAATGTGGTTGCTTAATTCTGTACATAGCTACATCTCCAGTTATAAGAGGGTGTGCATATTTATGCAACCACATTATTTTAGTTTTTTATGTTTACTTCCCCCCCTAAAAGATTTCAGTTTGTTTTTCAATTGAGTTGTACAATTTAGGTCACATTAAATGTGGAAAAAGTTCTGACATTATTTGTCTTTGTCTCATTTTTTTTACATCACAGAAAACTGACATTTTTATATCCACTGTACCTTTGTATGAAGCCACTGACAATTATTCTCAACCCTAAACTTCTCTTTCTTATTTGGGACCCATTCACACTTGATGCAGTCGGAAGTCCAAACTGCAGGTTATCCTATGGGCATAGTTCACACCATTACAGTGCAGTGAAAAAGTACAGCAGACCATTTTTCTGCACTGCAAACGCAAATAATGCACCACAATGCATTGCAGTACACATAAAAGGCCAAAGAAAGAGGGGACCTCAGAGGACAAATGCAGATGAGAAAATGCTCATCAATTGCATGCAGACATGCATATATTCATGCAAATGTGCATGAAAAAACACGCAGTAGGTGTGAATGAACCCTTATTGCTAGGCTAGTCTATCAAAACATGTTATCCATTAGTTGCCTAGTACATTCCTAACATACATTTCAAAGTTGCCACTTTCTTATTTTCTTTTCAAGCGTCTAATGAAATGGCTTATGCAATACACACTCCAGTGTATTATTCAAATCTTTTTGTCTTCTTTAACCAAGAAAATTATCGGGACCCCATTATATGCCAGTTCTGTCTGTAGATTTATATTGCTTGTGAAATGTACTGTATAGCCAGTGTGAAGTGAAAGCAACTAGGAATGGATACATTTGAAATAATAAATAGTATATAGCTGTGGCATCTGCAAATTTAGGTGTCTGAACCAACGGTAAATGACCACTGCTCAGTTCTCCGGAATTCTCGGAGAACACAGTTCTCCTGTGAATGCTGTTTATGAAGCGGTGTAGATCAGTTTTCCGAACGAAGGGAGAACGGTCTACAAACGCTGGAAAACGGCTGCTTTTACTATAATCTCGCGAGATTACAGTAAAATCAGTTTACTAAACAGAGGTAAATTATCACTGCTTAGTTTGTGGTTCCTCCGATGCTCCAGCTCTGGGCTGGAGAATCTGGAGGGAGAACACAGATCTCCAGTGAAGGGCTGAACATGTTCTCTGCTGATCTCCTGAGTGTCATAAACTGTGAATGACCAGAGAATAGCTGCGATCCTCTGAATCTCAGCTATTCTCTGTGTCATAAACGGACACCTTAACCTCTTGCTGCTTAGAAGGCCCAGCTGTTCAAATTAATTCTGGGAATTACTATTGCCCACAGCTTCCTAATTTCTTTATTTACCAGGGAATCACGGTTTGTAAAAGTACTGTATATGTAAACCCAATTATTCACATCTCATTTATGCTTCAACATGTTAATGTCATTTTGAACATCGTCTTCAATATTATTAAATCTTTAGCTTTCATTAAAAGAATACCTAGTGAATCTGCCATGGAGGTCTTTCTTCAGGCACTTCCTCATACAGAGTGACAACTCTCTTTGCTGTCTCCTAATTGTTCTCCTGTATTGTCAATCTGAGAAATGCCATGCAGCTGTTGCTGTGTACATGCACATAAACAGGAAATTACTGCAAAGAGGTTGCAGGAGACCAGTAGCGCTAAGAATGCCATAAATGATTGGAAACATTTTTCAACTATGTTTTATTAAAGTCATATCAAATGCAGTTTTTTTTATAAATAACAAGCATGTTATACTTACCTGCTCTGTGCAGTGGTTTTGCACAGAGCAGCCCTGATCCTCCTCTTCTCAGGTCCTCCGCTGATGCTCTAGGATCCTCACTCCTGCCAGGTGCCCACAGAGCAAGTAGCTCTTCCTCCTCATTGGCTCACTGGCTGTGATTGACAGTAGTGGGAGCCAATGGTTCCAGCTGCGGTTTCAGCCAATGAAGAAAGAGAGTCCTCGCAGAGCCGAGACTCTTCTCAGGTCCTCTGCTGTTGCTGTAGGATCCTTGCTCCTGCCAGGTGCCCCCAGAGCAAGCAGTTTGCTATCACACACACAGAGCCATGGCATGGCCCTGCCCCCTCTTCCTCCTCATTGGCTCACTTGCTGTGATTGACAGTAGTGGAAGCCAATGGTTCCAGCTGCAGTTTCAGCCAATGAAGAGGGAGAGTCCCCACAGAGCTGAGACTCTTATGCACATCGCTAGATTGCAATGGCGTTCAGGTAAGTATTAGGGGAGGGGGCTAATGCACACAAGGTTTTTACATTCATGCATAGAATGCTTGGCGGTAAAAAACCTTGAGCCTTTATAACCACTTTAAAAGAAAAAACTGCAATTTTTATGATACTTTACCAAGTTTATGTAAGTAAACTTGCCTTCCTCAAAATATGTTGAAATTTTAACATTTGACAGGCCTGCTTTAGATCAGTGCTACTCAACCCCAGGCTGATATTTTGTTGTACACCAGTTCACCGTCGTTCATCCGCTCTCCTCCATTTACAGAGTGCTTTGCTTTTCGTTAAAGAATACTAAAGGTTCTGTGGGCAGCACAGTGGCTAAGTGGTTAGTACTTCCACCTACTAGCACTAGGGTAAATGGTTCAAATCTCAACTATGGCACTACCTGACAGGAGTTTGCATGTTCTCCCTGTACCTGCGTGGGTTTCCTCCGGGTACTCCAGTTTCCTCGCACACTCCGAAGAAATGCTGGTAGGTTAATTGGATCCTGTCTAAATTGGCCCTAGTATGTGTATGTATGAATGTGAGTTAGGGACCTTAGATTGTACACCCCTTGAGGGTTAGGGGCTGATGTGAATGTGAAATATATAGGTAAAGTGCAGCGTAAATTGACGGTGCTGTGTAAGTACCTGAAATAAATAATAGAAGACGGGGGGGGGGGGGCTTTACAGCCGCAGTTGCTGATCTTAAATCCCCCCCATAAGCTCTGGAAGATCACTGCTGTGGAAAATGTCCAACATCAGTGGAGGGAATATTTTTTCAGAACAGTGGTGTCAAACCAGCGGCCCTCCAGCTGTTCCCAAACTACAGGTCCCATGAGACATTGCAAGGATGACAGTTAAAAGCATGAATCCTAAGTTATGTACAATTGGTGGCAGCAACCTAATTCTGAGCACCTGGAAATCAATGTGCTTTTAAACACTTGCCCTCCAGAGGATTTACCCCCCTTCCTGACCAGACCGTTTTTTGTGATACGGTGCTGCATTACTTTAACTGACAATTGTGTGGTCATGTAATGCTGTACATAATTATATTTATGTCCTTTTTTCCCACTACTAGAGCTTTCTTTCGGTGGTATTTGATCACCTGTGCGTTTTTTTATTTTTTGTGCTATAAACAAAAAAAAAAACTATTCTGGAAAAAATATATTTTTTACTTTTTGCTATAAAACATATCCAGTAAAAAAAAATTAAAAATCAAATTTCTTCATAAATTTAGGCTAAAATGTATTCTGCTACATGTCTTTGCTAAAAAAAAATCCCAACATGTGTAAATTAATTGGTTGATGTGAAAGTTATAGAGTTTACAAATGGCGGTGTATATATATTTATACTGGAATTGTGTTTTTTTTTTTTTTTAATATACTAATAATGGTGGCGATCAGCGACTTATAGCAGGACTGCGGCGGGCATTCTGACACTGGGTGGGAACTGAGTAACTGCCACTAACATCCCATTGACACTAATACAGTGATCAGTGCTAATAAAAAGCACTGACACTGTACTAATGACACTGGGCAGGAAGGGGTTAGCATCTGGGGCGATCAAAGGGTTAACTGTGTGCTGTTTTATATCATGTGCTGTGAGTGTTTTACTAAGGGAACATGCTACTGTGTATTTCTCTGCACAGCAGAGAAATACACAGCAGCATGTCCTTGCTGGCAGGAGAGATCTGTGTGAGAGAGACCTGTGTTGTTTACACACAGTTCTCTCCCCTGTCAGTTTTACTCGGCGAGCGCCAGGTGCCGGCAGGGAATCTCCGTCCGGGACCCGGTGATTGACATCCCTAACCACCAATGGCGACATGGGCAGGATTGTGCGTGTGCGAGCCCCCTACTCATTAATACAAATCATGTTTATACGTGACTTTGCACAGCCCTGCCACCCTGTATCAGTAGTTCTACTATAGGGCAGCGGGAAAGCGGTTAATGAAGTTGTCAAGTAATAAAATCTCTTAGTAGCAAGGGAACCTAATTGTCTATGTAGCCCTACTAAAAAAATATTGGAAGCATTGACCCTGATTTACTATAGAAAGAGCAAGCTATTTTGTAAAAAATATCCAATCATGTGCAAGGAACATTAAAGACAAAAACGGTCTTTGCTTGAACATGGTTGGGTCATTGAAGTCAGCATGTTTACCACATTCCTTAATCTAAGTGAAAACTCACTTTGCAAAGAAAAAATGCACTTAGCTCAAGGAATGAGAAGAGAAAAATGTGTACAGCTGAGACGGCAGCAGTTAACTGAATCTTTTCTTTATAGAATAGCGGAGATGCTTACATTTTCTAGAAAAAATGATGCTTCAAATGCCCTCCAATGCTGCTCACATAACAAAAGGTGACCTCAGCTTGTCAAAAATGTGATCGTCCCCTTTAGCAGAGATCATGAAATAAAATGCTTTGCCTTTCTCTACCTGAGCAGCACTGGAGGAAGCATGGAACAGTTTTTTCTCCATTTATGGGAAGCATTTTAGCTTTGATGACTTCCTACCCACTTATGTAAGGCTGTTCACATGCATTTATGTTATTATTTCAGCATTAGCCTGCTTTAACCAAGCTGCTAGTGGTCATTGGGGTGGCCAGCATCAAGTCTTTTTAGTTTGGGAATACTAGCAACAGTAATTTATCACACCTTTAGTACTTTAACCGTTTACTTTTACATGAACTCATTGCTTTTTAGTACTTTAAGAAGCTCATCACTGTTAGAAGAGCCTTTTTCTACCTTTTTCCACTGGGGACTGCTTGAAATAATTTTCAGGTCTCAGGGAATCCCTGCTAAAAAAAAAAATCATATACTGTAACTATAGCACATCGAACATTAGCATATTCAGCAAGTTATAGATATAATAGAATGACGATTATGGCTTACCTAGTATATGTAACATCTTCCTGCACTAGACGAGCTTATTCTCTATAATGAACAATTGCCAGAAAGGGAACGCAGACTGTAAAAAAAAAGTGTAGAGTCCCTTTACATTGGTGGATGGTAGAAAAGTGCTAGCTTACATTGGAGGTGAATAGAAAATTGTTCCCTTATATTGGAGGACCACGAGAGAAGAAAAACCTTACACTGATGCTTCTTGGGAATATTGTCCTGTTACATTTGGGAAAAAGGAAAACATGTTTGTTACATTGGTGGTCAGTAAAAAAGGACCCTCTTATATTGATGGTCAGAAGGAAGACTGTCCCGTTGCATAAGGGGTCAAGGGAAAGAATGACCCATGCATTGGCAGTCAGTGAGAAAAGATCTTTACATTAATGGTCACTGGGAAGAATGGCATATTACACTGGGTGTCAGAGGAAAGAATATCTCCTTACATCGGTAGTCAGTAAAAGAAGGTCCTGTTTACAGACAGCTGAAAAAAAGTCAAAGGTTACTTGCCTGGATGAAGAGAGGCTCTACTGGTCTTGAGCCACGGTCTCTGCCAAGCCACGTCTGTGACAAAGCTATCCAGGCACTGTCAGATGGAAAATTAAATTGCCATTGCTCTGTCCTGATGACATGCATTTATAGTGCCTTGAAAAAGTATTCATGCCCCTTGAAATCTTCCACATTTTGTCATGTTACAACCAAAAACGTAAATGTATTTTTTGGGGATTATATGTGACAGATCGACACAAATTGACACATAATTGTGAAGTGGAAGGAAAATTAAAAATGATTTTAAAATTGTTTACAAATAAATATCTAAAACTTGTGGTGTGCATTTGTATTCAGCCCCCCCTCCCCGAGTCAATACTTTGTAGATACAGTTTTTGTAGCTGATGACTTTTAACGAACACAAAAACGGTTGGAACTCCACTTTAGGTCACCTAGATCTGAATGGGTGCCATTGAAAACAATGGTCTGCAACTTGTCATGCGGCTCTATGTGCCCAAAGTCGCATGACAAGGCGTGCAAGTGTGAATGGAGCCAGACAGGAAGTGTGTTACTGACCAGACCACCTGGGGAAAATATAAAAAAACAGACTAAAAACAGAAAACTAAGGCATCTACAATATATAAGAATTGATAGGTTACAATATGTTATTTTTTTGTTTTTGGGTTTAGATAAGACCAACTACATTTCACTGTAACACACCAAACAATGTTTTCCTTCCTCTTTTCTGATAGTTCCGCTTCTCTTTATTTTTTCTTTTATATTCCTGTTCCTAGGCAATTAGGATAATTATGTACTGAGCCTCCAGTCCACTTTGAAACTGTATTTATTTTATCTACACCTGAAAGATCATACAACAGTTTTTGATACACTTATCTTATGTTTTTTTCACAGTTTAATGAATTTTGAAAAACAGATTAAAGAAAATCTATGGTCACAACATACACTGTAATTTTATAACATCAGCACTGTAATAACAATACAAACAATAGTTATATTTGACAATCCAATATAATGTTACTTGAAAAATCTCCTTTCATGCTGTGAGTTCTGCCTGCCTGCTGGGCATCTCTTTCCACAACTTCCTGGATTCCCTGCATGCTTTGTAGCTTCTCCTCTGCTGTTTACTTTTAATTTCTAAGGACTACATGTCCCATGTTTCCTTGCTGAAACCCCTTCTCTTCAGAATGCAGGCTCTGTGAAATGTGTGACACAGCAGGGCCTAATTACAGAACATAGTGAATAAATGTCACAGAATTCAAGGAACTACATTTTTTGGGATCTTCACAAAGTAAGTTTACAGTCTTTATGTTGGTTCAGATTAACAGGAGTAGGCTGGAAATAACTGAAATACAATGTGGAAATAAATGTTTCTACATTTTGGCTATAGATATTGTTTGAATATTTTAAAATATGTAAAGTAGAAGTGTACCCAGACCAGTTAACATTGCTAAAACCACTAAGAAAAACCATTTTATGGGGTCAGTGTGTTTACCCAAGATTCACATCTTTCACATATTATTTGATTAGAAAATTGTTTGAATCTAGGGTATAATTTAAATTGTAGAGCCTTGCATGTCCACACTACAATATTTAATTATGGTCAAAATTTTGTTTTATGTGTAACTCCACCTTTTCCCATTTCTTTCCAACAAATTTAATACTGTAACAGCAAAAATTTGCCTATAAAGGTGGGTTAAAGTGTTACTAAACCCAGGACCCTACTAAACCCAGGAGCCTGCATTCAGTATATCTAGTCTCCCACAGTACACACAACATAGAACTGCAATTATTTTAGTAAATAGAAACTGCTAAATACACTGTTCAACAGGTAAAAAGTTTTGGGCATAAAATTAGCTAATCTTACATAATTTTGGGGTGCTGAAAACGAAAATGACCCTAAAAAATGTTGATTGGCTCTAGTTTCCATGATATATTCACCCATCTAATGACGTAAGCCATTCAAAATTATGATGCAACTTCAGCTGCATATTGCGCAATTGATACTGGTGACCAATAGAAAATTGCATGTATACTGAGATGATGCAATATTAGCCTTTAATTGCATCACTTCACTGCATAAAAGCTGCAGTATCTGTAGCTGATTGTAGTTCGACAGCGTCTTTACATTTCGTTTTATGCTTATATAGGCTACTCAGTAATGCCTCGAACTTGTGTGAATAAAGCAGATAATTTCTGCTATATCTGCGGTGAAATAACTTTTATCTCACAAAAAAGGAGGATAACAGGAATGATTAAGAAAGCCTACAACTTGTATTTTGGCTGCAAGATAGGAGACCAGGACAAGAGCTGGGCACCACATGTATGCTGCAATTCTTGTGGGACGGCACTGGAGCAATGGTTGAATGGAAAAAAGGCATCTATGCCTTTCGCTGTGCCAATGATTTGGAGAGAGTCAACAGATCATGTTAGTAATTGTTACTTTTGTATGGTGCCTCCAATTGTAAAAGGGCTAAATAAGAAGAAAAAGTTATCTGTGCACTATCCAAATATTCCATCGGCAATACGTCCAGTTCCTCATGGAGAGGGGCTACCAATTCCTAAAGCACCAGAATCCTTTGTGGTTGAGTCAAGTGAGGAAGAACCTGAAGCGTGTAGTCACGTGCAGTTGTAAGAGATAGCCCTTTCCTCGAATACAAGAGAAAAGCCAAGAGAAGCAAAACCGACACAAACTGAAGACAAAACTAGTGAGAATCCTAAGTATTAAAATGATTCAACTTAGCTTATGGCTATAATTTTTCTTGGTAATCCTATGCAATATATTATGCCATTTAGGCTTTGTTATGTAATCAATATCACTGGCTTTATATTTGTGGAAAGACATCTATCTATATAATTATTGTGCATTATGTAGTCATTACGCCTATAGTAGAAAACTTTCCGTTTACAGAAAAACTAGAGCCAATTGACAAATTTCATTGTTATATTTGAACTCAGAATGTGAAATTCATTAAGAAATGGATCCTTTTGTTTCCAAAACTGGCAAAAAATAAAAATTTGTTGAACAGTGATATCTGTGCTGATCACATGCACCCTCCCAAGAAAAAGAACTCTCTAGCAGTACACACCAAACTGAGCCGTGTTCTATCAGGAGATGAAATGGGGAATGTGGAAGAAGGGGAGGGTCAGAGAAGACAGGATTAAACATCCTTTTTACACAATGCAGAGGATTAACCCCTTAGGTTCCACAGTGAGTATAAGAAGCATGCTTCACTGCATATACAGACTGATTCTACTGTTGTGGGTTTAGTAACATCTTTAAGTATTGGCTGTGGTTAAAATAAGGTGTAATTTAATGATAAGGTGAAACCATTTGAAAAAAACACTTGAGTATTAACCAGCTGTAGACCTAGGCATTAATGGAAATCTCTAAGTCTATCTTCCACTCCTTTCCCTATTTTTCTTCATTTCCTGTTCTATCCTTTTTATGCCTTTCCTCTCTACTTGTTGAGTAAATGGGACTTTGCCTTCATGGCACTAACGATCAACAGGAACTTTTTTGATGATGTGTTTTATGTAGAAGAAAAAAACCTAGACTCCAGTTTTCACAAAACTTTATGCTGAATTGCTTCCCCAACCATTGTGCATTATATACATTGATTATTGTTTATTTTCATTCTGTATGTGAAATAACTATAACTCCCTATTTGGATTGATTTACAATGGCCCTATCATCTATTGCTTATTTAAAAATATTGAACGTAAAATGTAGCTTTTTTTTAAAGCATTCGTTGGGTAAAACTAGAAAGTGTATTTTTTGTTCTTTTTTGTCTTGAAATATGTAAAACGTTTACAAAAAAATGGAATAGAATACTAAAAAAGGAAGGCCCTTTTTTTTCTAAAAGCAATATTGCTTTTGGAACAAAAAGGGCCTTCCTATTTTAGGTAAGGTTAAAAGGTAAACCTCCAGTCAAAATTGAATATTAAAACAGAACTCAACTATATCCGAGCACCACAAACTGAAAACCCAATTTATTTCATTTTTAATATTCACAGCAAACCCACCCATCAATCCATGTCTCCATGCTTTATTTTGTTGTAATGTCACTTTGAAAAACGCCCCCTAGCATTTCTTGCTGTGCCCATCTTGGATAAGGGCAGATGATTCACGTAGCATTTACTTCCTGGAATCCATCTGCCTTATCTCTGGCTTGCAGGAGGGTGTGCTTAGTTGAGAAAGTCCATCCTCCAGATGAAAGAAAAAAAAAATGGCCATGAAGATTGCAGGGATGTATGACATCATTTTGGCCTAGGCCAGAAACCAGGAAGAAACTGAAGATGTGTAAAAATGGTTAAAACAAGTAAAAATAATATACCTTCCTATCTATTTAGTAATGCTAGCAGCATAAAAGATTAAATATAGATAATGCTGATTGCGAGTTTTTAGTTCCACTTCAAAATCTGTGCTGCATGCAGGGAGCAAAATCCATCTCCTGAGTAGTTATATTTTTCATCCAGACATTGCTGTACTTCAGTGGTTCACCAACCTCCTTTTGTCTGCTAGAACACCCTCCTGTATCACAGCCACCAATCCAATGTAAAGCTACTTTTAAAGTCTGACAGTGAAGATGCAAGTAGCAGAGCAAGAGGAAGTTACATGACAAAGGCTTCTGGAAGAACACTTCTACTGCTCTCAGATTGACCCCATATGAAGCTCTGTGGTTGTAACCCTTACATATACCCAATGCAGTGAATAGCCTCAGATAATACACAGAGTTGAAACCAATGTGCCTACATATGTTGTACCCCTGTTTATTTGCAGCATTCTCTTCTCTACATCAGTTCAGAGTCCAGAATTTATAAAGCTTGTCTGAACTTTAGGAAAATAGTGGGCAGAGAACTGAAATTATACAAAGTAGAGCTCAGTGAGAAGAGCTCTGAGAGCTGATTGAAGGGAAGGGATACATTACCCTTCACACAGCAAACAGAGCAGAGACTGTCAACCACAGGCTGTGTGCTTGAAGTCCCTCCCCTGTCACCATTTTTCGCTTGGTCCAGGAAAACGTGTCAGAAGTAATTCATGCTGATAGCAGTGGAATGAAGCAGCAGACAGAAATGATGCTTAGTGATTTGAGACAAGTACACCCTATAGAGGGGTATGCTTTGTTCATATTTCATGTCTGAGGTTTACAATCACTTTATGAGACCATTCACACCATTGCACTGCAGTAGCAGGTGTTACGGTGCAATATAGGTATATAAAGCCCAGATTTCCCTACTGATCACTACTGTGTCACCTTAAAGTTAACTACTTGTTATAAATGCTTCTTTAACAGAAGGACATTTGACAAAGCTGATTCATATTTGAATGGCATTTTTTATTGGAACAATTTATATACACTTGTACAAAATAGGGTTGTTCTACCATTTCATTAAACAATTCCATTTGCTTTCCAAAACCAAAAGACAGCAGAAATAACTTATGAAACTATACAAAAAACATTGTAAAAATTAAACAGTTGCAGAAATGACTATGCTAGAAAATTGCAAGTTATTGATCTGCATTTAACCTCGGTAATATCTTACCACTCTTTCAGAACTGGTGCTTGAGTAGCAACTATTCTGGAAGACTAGACGTAAGATGATTGGATCAAACAGAACTGGAATTTCCAACGAGTAATTCTTCATTATTTAATGTCCTTTACAATATCTGTTGTAGCAAAATCAATTATTCAAGTTTTTTTTTCAATTCTCAACAATACATAATGATCTTTTTTTTTACTATAGAGTGCTATAACAAAATTGTTAGATTCATGACATTTAAGGTTCATAACTCAGCAGTATGCTACAGATCACTGGCCACAAGAGCTCTGAAGGACCTCCAAGTTATGATATAACAATTTCCAAAGAAAACAGTTTTGCCAGTTAAGTTGGTGCTTTAAAATCATGTGAGGCCTCTAATTACAAGTTTCTGGCACTAAGTGGAGCACCAGTTTTCCCTTTTCTAAAAAGAAATCCTTGTTGCTGCAAAGCAAAATATAAAATAGTGAATTATCTTTGTGCCATACACAGTTAAAAATGTATTTGCTGCACCATGGTCCTGATTTTATTGCAGAATTCTATATGGATACTTTACACACATTTGTATTATGATAAGTGGAGTGTGCTGATAAGTCTTTAAAAATGAAATAAATGGGGTTTGTAGTTTTATTTATAGGAAAGGAAGGCAGGAAATCTTGTTCTCAACACTTTTTCTATGCTGGTTTGGCCAAAAGTAAGCTCATATAAAAATGTTGATATTAGGGTGCTCAATTAATAGTTTGACAGATGGAAAGGGATATAAAAACACATTTAGGAAATATCAGACATAACAGAACATACAGTAAATCCAAGATATAGCTGAACATGTTTAGAGCAGTGATCCAGGAAATGTAACTGGAAAGTTAAAGTTATGAGTTAAATACATTTACTTCCATACTGTCCTGTGTGAGATCTGTCCAAATTGTAAATGCGGAAGTACCTTTAAAACAATGCTTATTTTCCTGATGCCTTCTACTTCCAGGCCTTGCAATTTTGGAAATGGAACTAGTAACGTTTAGACTTCTATTGCTGCAATTAATTCCATATAAAAAGAAGCAACAAAAAGTAGGTAGGCTGAAAGCACTGAACTAGCAGTCCACGGCAATTTGGGCAGAAATTTAGTAGCCCTGGATCTCAGACAGCATGGAGGTAAGTGGATTTAAAACATTACACTTCTTGTTTTCCTTTACAATTATATTTCATGAGGCTCTCTTGTTTAACTCTTTGACGCTGAGAACACACAAATCTGCAGCCTCTCAGCAGCTGGGCCTTAGCGCCGAGGGGCCGCATATTTGCATACACAGTGTAAACAAAAGATAGGCCGAGAGTGCATGCCCTGCACGCTCCTGGCACATTTACCGATGCCTCACAGAAAGGTCCCGATCGCTACTTGTGGTTGGGAGCTTTCCGATCATGTGACTACCGTGACAGCCAATCATGGCGGTCACATGAACCCTAAACCCTGACCCGCCTCCTGGTGTCACAAACCCCTTAAAGGCCCGGGAGGCGCTGGCGCCAAGAAATATAATTATAAAAATGTCAAAACTCAGGCCTCCTATTTTTATTCAGGGATCATCAATTTTGTATATTTTATTTCTTTTGATAAAGCTGCACTAGACAAACATATTTGAAAAACATGAAACATGTCCAGCCAAATCTATTTTATAAATATATTTAGCCAATTAACCAACAAGATTTTGTTATACATTTAAAAAGTTATGGATTCATTTTTACCACCCCTTACTTGGTATAATTATTTTGTATTGAGAGATCTTAAAAGAACTTCCTTCAAGGCAGCGTCAATGTTTCTTTGAACTATATTTTGCCAGTTTTTTTTTACTTTTTAGCATTTATAAATTTCACTTTTATATAGCAACTGTCCATGTCAAACATTTTAAACTTATAAAGCAGTTATCTTGATGATCTTTATAAAGGCACCCTTTTGTATGTAGGTACCACAAGTGGAAAAATCCTATAAAGGTATAGATGGCAGATGATAGTGGCCAGTGATCACTGCTTATAAACTAAGGTATCCTATACAGTGGAGGTGATGGCCACAGCAGCCAAAGAGAGTATATAGGTCAACTTTGGAAACAAAATTAACAAACAGGATTGGATGTTTCTAACCTTCTTTACAGTGTAGTCTTGGTCTATAACCAGCATGATCACCAATATCATTCTAGAGACATCAATAGTCATCTTACATACATCTTATATTACAATTTTGTTTGTAATTCAGGGCCTGTGCATGGGGATGTAAAGATTTAGAATTGAAGGATTCTTATCACCTAGGGTCCTGGAAGACAAAACAATGATCAATAATTTATTTTCATCTCAAAAACATTTTAAATGCATGATAGGTTGATATAAGTCAACATCTCCACTCTCTATTGTAAAGACTACTCCTGTAATGTATTGATATTATCTAAAACATCCTTGGCATACTTCCTTCTATACAGTAAATATTGTCTCAGCAACCAAAGCCTAAACTTTTAGTTTAAATCAGCTAAATGCTTTCCAGGTGCATTAATAAAAAATGTGTGGGAAATCTTACATTTCGTTTTTTTTCTTACAAAGCAGCCACATCTTAAGTTGAAATACCTGTCACCTGTCAACATATTCTAAGAGAAGAACCATACCTCTCTGTGTAGAAACCAGTAGTCTCTCTACAGAGGTCTGACACCCCCAACCCCCCCCCCCCCCCCGCTTGCTGAGTGAAACCTAGAGTTCTCCAATCTGCAGGGAGCAGAGCTCTAGGTCTGACTCCGCATGGGTCTTGTCTAACCTCTGCAAGGAGATAAAGGAGATAACTGCTTCTACACACAGTACAAGGGTCTTACTCTACAGCAGGGGTCTCCAAACTATGGCCCTCCAGCTGTTGAAGCACTACAATTCCCATCATGCCTCTGCCTCTGGGAGTCTTGCCTGTGGCTGTCAGAGTCTTGAAAGGCCTCATGGAACTTGCAGTTCCTCAACACCTGGAGGGCCATAGTTTGGGGACCCCTGCTCTACAGCATGTTGGCAGGGGACAGACGTTTTTTTTTTACACCAGGCTGTGATTGCTGCATGCAACCACATCCCGAGTAAAAACTATACTATAAGACTATAAACTATAAGACTCTGTACACCTCTTGTTCTAATGCACCTAGAATGTATTTAGCTTATTTAATCCAAATGTTCGGTTGGGCTTTGGTATGAGTTTCCAAATTGCTAATTTTCTGTCAAGTCGAATGCCTATAGCAGCTAGCGCAAACCTAATCAAATTTGTGAAACACAGAAGAAAAAGAAAACCTTATGTGAAGTTGAGAAAAAGCAAAAAGTCCAATTAATTAAAAAATGCAAGTATACAGAAGGATGACTAGGCATTCACTGCCCAAAGTCACGTTCCTACAGTGATAATGACTAGAGGCTGTACTGTAGTTGAGAAAAAAAACTACTGTTGAATCATACGTATGGTTTGATTTCTTCTGCCACTCAAGGGCTAGGTTTGGTTACTTTCATGGAATGTTTACTACTGTTTGCCAGTCTTGTACTGAGCATTACGTACAGTTTATGTTAAAAAAAAAAAAAAAAAAAAAAAGCATGATGATGTAATTCTGTAGAACAGGAACATGCATGAGAAAATGTATTAGAATTCCTGAATCTGACATTATGGAGCATAAGCAGCCCCATTTGATTTAAAGCCACAGCAAAATGTTATAAAATGTTATAAAAATGTTGGTTTCAGAAGTGGTAAAGAAGACACATGCTTTGTAATTCAATCACAAAATAAACATTTCCTTAACGTCACTTAGACTAAAGTTCACTTATCTTAAAATTATAATGACTTAAATGATGTTTTTCTTTTGTACTTATAAGCTGAAACGTTGAAGCTCTATTTATACAACTTGTCATACTTAACCACTATAAATCCAATTTAAACCTGTAATATTTCTATACACCTTAAAGCAAGTCAGGACGCTGTAAATACAATGCTCAAAGATCTTATGTCAAATACTTAACAGACAAACATCATTTTATCTTGAAAAACAAATCTTATCTGCAACAATTACATACAGAATAAGGGGTGCTTGTGTTTGAACATGAATGCAAAAAACCCCACAAGTTTCTTTCTTTATTTCCATAAGTCACTGTATATAATTTGTGCTTGTTGATGACGTTAAGTTTTTTTTTTTTTTCTTTTCCTTCTGCTCGATGTGCAAAACCAGAAATGCTTGTAGTTGTCCTCATTTAGCCTTTTTAAAAGATCTCCCACTAAAACCACATGCTGCCCCTGGCAGTAAAACAGAAATCGTAAAACCAAACCATACAATATTTTTTTTAGGTTTTTTTTCCTTAATCTGGCTACCTTGACTGGAAGAATTACTCGGCTATACGGAATAAAGAATTGGGTGTTTCAAAAACTGAAACAGAGGTAGAAAGTGTATAATGTTATTTTTTCCTGACATTCCTGTTTCATAGTTTATTGAACTGTAGTGTTGTTGTTGATTTTTTTTCTTTTTCTTTTTCTTTTTTTTTTTTTTTTGCAACAGTTTTTATATGGCCTAATAACTAACAAAAGATTGCACACTGTATAATAATAATAATTTCTGATCAAGGATACACATTAAATAAAACAGAAAACAAAGTGCCTACTGTGCTGTACCTCAAATAGTTTCACCAGTAAACGAGAAGGATTATATTTTGATAATTTAGTTCTTTTTAAAATCTAATATGGCTCTAATTGCTTTTGAAAAACGAATTTTCAGTGCACAAGAAAAATGTTCTTTCCACTGCCCCTCTAACTACTGATATTTAAATTGTATTGATGGGGATAATAACCCTAAATTAAACACTTAAAATAAAGAGGTCATATTATTAATGCACAAATACATACATAAAAGCCTCCTGCATTAACAGAGTATATTTGCAAAAATAGGCTGTGCAGTGTCTAATGTTATCATCCAAGGCAGGCTGATGATAGGCTGACTGCAGTGCTGACTACAGGATTGGAAGTCAGCTGTGCAATCCAAAATAGCTCTGCCTGCAAACAGAAGACTAGCCCAACATATACAGGCATATTCAATAAGGCTGACCAAATAGCAAAGTGCAGTACCTCATAGTAGCAGTCTGAAGACATCTTTTAACCACTTACCACCCAGGCATACATGTAAAAATCACCATTTTTGCTAAAAAAAAAAAAAAAAAAATTACTTAGAACCCCCCCCCCCAAACATTATACATTTTTTTTAAGCAGCTGCACTAGAGAATAAAATGATGGGTGTTGCATTTTTATGTAATGTGGTATTTGTGCAGTGGTTTGGGGAAAAATACAATTTAATTAAAGTGCACACTAACACAATATTGTACCCAATTTTTAGGAAAATATAAAACATGATATTACACTGAGTAAATAGATACCAAACATGTCCGCTTTAAAATTGCATGCGTCCATGGAACAGCGCCAAATGATGGTACCTAAAAGTCTCCATAGGCAATGCTTTAAAGCCTTTAGAGGTTACCAGTTTACAGTTACACAGGAGGCCTGGACCTAAAATTAGTGCTCTTGCTCTGTCGTTTACAGCAATACCTCACATGAGTGGTGTGATCAGCATTTGGGCGGGAGCACAGGGAGACAGGAATTTTTTTAAAAAATTGTTATTTTATTTAAAACTTTTTTTTACTGTACCCTTTTTTTTATCAACTTTATCTCTATCACAAGGGAGAAACAACATCCTTTGCATAGCATGGTCCGTGACAGGTCCTCTTTATGAAGAGACCTGGTGTCTATTACACCCCCAGATGTCTCCTCTTGCCTCCAAAGCATCTAATCCAACCAAGATTGGTTCAATCAGATGCTTGTACAAGCTGGTAACAACTTGGAAACAATAAACCAAATTGAAGTGCTGGAATCCTCGTCACCTCTGGTTTCTAATCTCACATAGAGGGAGGAACAACATAAGTTCTTCTCTGTTCAGACCCAGGATTCCGCTGATTGGAGCAGTCCTGGGCTCCCAGAATGAACATGAGAGCCCAGAAAAGGCAGTGGTGGGAGGGGGGTGGTCTCTATAGCCACTCAAATCACTTCTACTATAAAGGGAATCGCCAGCTGAAAATGTGGATACTGGGATGATGCCTGCAGGTTCCGGCATCATCCCGGTATAACCACTGAAACCCTAGGACATCATATAACATCCTACAGGTGGCAAGTGGTTAACCATAAGAAATACAAAAATGTTCCCAGCATTCAGCAATATGATTTCAGTAAACTGCAATCCAACTTACTGCAACGGGTTACTGCAATTTGCAGACCTGTTCTTTGTCCTGCCTTGCAGAATATGCCATATTGTGACTGACTGTGGCTATTATTCAGAACTCATATATGATTAATCTTGTATTTTAGGTTTTCTGGTCCTTTAAATCTGAATTGTAACCTTTTTACCAGTAACTTGCATTTATCTGCGTGCATTAGACTCCATTAGATGCACTTCTAATGTACGATCCAGCTGGAAAAAAAAATCTGAAAGACACCAAATAAAATAGGCACTAAAGGCCTTTGAAAATTGTACAAAATGTTATAAAAAGGGAGACCCTTGGCACTTGCATGATTATAAAACTGTCCCAAGGGTAATTATAATATTTTATGAAGGGGGTCGGAACTACAGCTAATATTTTATCCCCGTGCATATATGTAATTGTTATAAAGGCTAAGTGAATCAGAAACATCATGTACAAAACCTGACTGGCCTTGTTAGTAATGCGTTGTGACATGGCATCCCTATAATTTAATTAGTAGGATAGCTATAAGGCAAATAGCTGATAGTGTGGAGTTACTCACAACAGTCCTTTCTACTATTTCAAAAAAGAATGATTGGAGTGCTTATACTAAGGAATGAACCTAACTTTTTAAGTACAGACACATAAATTTGTAAACCACCTGTCTGGCCAGATTCTGCATAGTTATCCCCCCTCACAACTGGAGAGGCCTACCACACCAATAAGCAGCCTCTCAGGTATGGAAAAAGTCTATAGGCGTCATGTGAAATAGGAAACATAAGGTGCAAAAAAGTCTTCATTCCATTTGGTGCTTCTGGCTACCAAATGAAGTTATGTAAACGTGAATTGAATAATTAGATCAAGAACCTAAATGACACAATTGTGAGGCATTTAAAAGAATGACACTTTCTGTCAGTCTGTACATGCAGAGTGCCGTCACACAATCAGAAAGTGCGATACTGTAGTGGATGCAGTGACAGACCATTTGCCTGGAATTGATCTAAAGACTCCTTGCAAGTTTGCACTGCCCAGTGTTTCAGTGCTTAGTCTCTTAAAGCACTGAAAAGATGGCATCGCTGCTGTCAAAAGCTGAATCAAACATTCTGGTTTTGCAAAAACTGTTCCTCGTTGCTATGTGAGATATAAAATGTGCATAGCAACCTACAGGTGTAATAAAATGACCCTCTGATATTATTCTAAACTTGCAGGGTAAAGGCATATGAGTTCTTTCAGAGTCTTCTGTGGAGCTGTGTGTCATTCTTCAACAGATGCACTCAAAGCAGACATAGAGATAGCCTGCTCAAAAGCTGGGTAAGGTGTGAATATATCCATGGAAGGACATTTATCTTAAGATACTGCAAACTATATACAGTATGATTACTGAGCATTGTGTCTCCCAATAACAGCTCTTTTTCATCAACCTACAACATGACAGGTAAAACAACAAGGCTTTCATCCTCTAAGAGTTCCAGTCCTTAGTGTACTTAAGTTCCATTGCTGTTCACCATGCTCCAAGGAATAAGGGATGGTGCTGGTCCTATAAAGTGCACCTTATAAGTCAAGTCAAACTAGGTGACTGATGAGGTCCATAATAGTGGGAGACTAGTATTCCATCAACAATAAAACACATATTTCAAGACATTGTAAGACAATAATCCACAAGAAACCAGGTTCAAGTATACTCTATACCTGCTCGCTTCATAAGATGTATATGTTCCAAATACCATACGGTTTCATCAAAAAAGAAACAAAAAAGTATTCCCTTATATTTGTAAGTACGTGTTCTCGTACTCCTTTCACAAATGTAAAGCTGATCCATTGTGGTTTCTATTTCATAAACACATATTCATGCCAGCGCAAGCACAAAAGATCTTACAGTCAAAACCGTGATGGTACAGATTACACCACTACAAAAAATACCTAGATTCGTGTGCCACCAAAAGAAACTGGGCAGCATTTTCCTTTAATATAACTGCTGCAGAAGCATGGATTTTAAAACTGCTACATTTCTTTTGAAAAGATGCAAGAAGATGATATGTACAGCAGCTGAAATTTTGTGTGACAGCTTTGTTGACTCAAAGATGCAGTATTCAGATAAAAGCTGAACTGGACCTCTTGGACCTTTTGATCATGCTGGGATGGAAATCTGTGTGGCGGCGGGCATGCTTGGTCAAGTGGTCACTCCTCATGAACCGCTTCTCGCACAAGGGACATCGAAACTGCTTCTCTCCTGTGTGGGTTCGGTAATGGCGGGTCAGCTCATCAGATCGAGAGAACTTTTTAAGGCAGTCTGGCCATGTGCATGGAAAAGGACGTTCACCTATGGGGGCAAAAAAGAATTACCTAAAAAAGAGAAAAAACAGAACCCACAGGAAATATATGTAAGCTGCAGATTTAAATTTTCTGTACCCTGAAATCTTATCAGGAAAATTGTGTAACTAAACAAAAGTTCAAAGGTGATAAAACTCAAAGGAAAAGGCCTTTGTTCTCACTAAAGAAGTAATTACTAACATAATCCTGAATAAAAATGTGTATAGTCTGTGTAAATTGAACACAAAAAAGTTGTCCAGAGGCTTGTTAAACTGTTTCCACTTACCCAAAAAGGGAGAGCTGTACTGTTGCAGCCCATCAAGATGGAAAACACTGATTTGATCATAAACTCATGAGTCAGGGAATGGGCTGATTCTTTCAGAGCCTATACACACATAGGTGTTTTGCTTTGTGACAGTTTACCATTAGTGTCTATGTCAACCATCTTTATTTTGCACCATTATTATTTACCATACAAGTTGTTGGAAATTCAAAAGCAACTTGAATCAGGTCAAATGCAGGCCAGGAAGATATCAACTACTAGTCAAATGCACCTGTCCTTCAATTCTGAATGATCTTAGGATCATGTCAAACTGATTGCAAAGGCAAGCTGTATTTGTCCTTTGACACCACTAAAAGCCAGTCAACACTGGCCCTTAAAGTACACCTGTCAGCTATTATTGTACAGGCAACTAGAGTTGCCACGTATTTCAGAAATCTTTGCACCATGAGAACTCCAAAAGGTCACCCACTCTAACCTACAAATGTTGCCACTTTTTTGTAATGCTCAAGGCTGGCTTGGCCCCCTGAAACTTCCTATTTGGTAAATTTGTTTTTGGCCTTGGGTCTTTAGTACCAAAACAGTACAAAGCCATCAAGTTCCCTAACGTGTCCCTAAACAATGAATGGTACCAAAAGCTTAACTCTCTTTATACCTACTCTATTAACCTGACATCCAATATGAGCTCTTTTACTCTTAGCCCCCTTGACCCAACACTTGACCCTCTTCCACCCCCCAATGCTAAAACTTTAAATGTATTTTAAGCATCAACTGTTTCTGATCATAGTCACTGGGAAAGAAGTGACATCGAACTGAAAATTCTAGTGTTGTCTTTAGAAGAGAAGATGACAGTTGTCTAAGAATTTCTACAAACTTTGGCAAGATTTCCTCTCACTGCTGAGTCTCCAGGACACATAGTGAAGTTGAATGTCCCCAATCAGATACAGATAGCAAAAATGAGAAGGGGGTTTACGTATTCCCTGCTTTATCAAAAGGAAAATGTTTTGGCTTTAGATATGCTTTAACCTAACACTTATGATAAGCTCTTAGCTCTAAACTTAAACCCCCCCCCAAAAAAAATATTTTATTTCCACCTTTATTGCCACTTGTGTATCAGTTGAGAAGAGTTCTACTCACTTCCTATCTGAACAGGAAGTGGTGAAAAATGTCTTTAATAAAGACACGAAAAAAACAGAGGGATGCTTAGAACTGTTTTTTGCTGTCTATGCATTCCTGTTTACCATTTATTGTACCATTAATGATAATGCTAGGCTTTGTTGACGATTGTTCATGACTTTTAGTGGCAAGAAAGAAATGGTAAAAAGAAGTACAGTCACGGAAGGATACTACCAAGCTGTGTTTGGTGGGGTTTTTTAAAAAAAAAATTTTTAACAGAAAGGCTCACTTTAACCCTTCATCTGACCTAACCCCAATATTATATCCTAACATTAAATAACCCCTTCTTCTGCATGCTTGTTCTATGCCAGACATGGACTCTTCAATGGGCGATAGCATAAAGTATGAAAGGTGGTCGGATGGCCTTCTAAGAAGTTTCAATGGCTGCAGATTAGAGCAGCACAATAAAGTTTCAGGGGTCCTGTGGCACTTTTGTAAATTTCTGAAGATACGTTCATATGGGAATTAAGACCAGTGCTTGTTTTATTAGTTTTATTTCATGACATATGTACTTCAGCTCCCCTAGAAGTTAAAGTAGCCAGAATTCTCCTTCCTTCAGTGACATCAGCCACTCTGAGAAAGAATGTTTTTTGTTTGGTACATACTGCTACAGATAAGCCTTCCATTCTATGGGTATTCTCTTCAACACATCCCTTAGAAAAAAGGTGTACTCACAAATGCTTTACAGGTTTAAGAGAAGTCCTTACATTTTACATAGTCCTTGGCTATATAAAGAGTTGCAAGCTACAAATAAGCTAAATCCTGTGTGAGTAGAAATAGCTTACAGTATAACAAAAGGCAAAACTTTTGTTTTTCAATTTTGGACAGAGCGGAGATGGATTAGAACACCTGTCAGTTGTTATTGCTGCCTGTGCCCTCGATAGGGAGTATCGCCCTCTATTTGTCCTGTTTACCATTATCAGTGAACGGGAAAGTAAAGAAAATCCAAAATTTGGGGTTGTTCCCAGAAAAGTAATAAGAGGAGAAATCTTCCAAATAGGGACACTAGTTCTGGGACCTGGGGATTCCCAAGAGATTCCCTTAATTTGCAGGGATTTCCTCTCACTTCCTGTTTTGGCAATGGCACATAAAGTGAAGGTGAATCTCCTCAATGGGACAGATGGCAAAAATAAAACTTACATGGGTTATAACCGTCCTTACGCTATCCAAAATAATAAAAAAAAAAACTTTTGCCTTTAGTTCTACTTTAACTCGTGATTTTCTTTCAGGGCAAGGTTCAAAAGGTGCATAACCCCTTGCTTAAGTAGCATGGGGCCAGAAATAGTGGGGTCAGGCCTAGGAATAACAAAATATTATATTTTTTTCCTTTGCAACACACATGCAAAAAATATTTTCTTCTATCAATAAAGACCTAATAAGATGGAAAGAGTGGATATTGCTTCATAAATGGGTGCATTTTGCTCCAGTGAGATGGGTCTTGTGAGAGCATACAGCTAGGAGATGTGCCCTAAAATCTATAAGTTCCATTTCTATGCATCAACACTGAAGCATGAGTTTGAATTATGGAAAGTAAGCACAGACTTAATCAATAAGATGCAAAGTACAATGACGTGCAGCCATCCACACTGGCCAATACGATTTCACCTTTCAGTTTAGACTGAAACTGAAAGCTGAAATCCTTTGTTGTTTTGAACGGTTGCTATGGCGTACTGCGCTTAAACGTGAAAAAAAAAACAGGACTGTTTTTGAACACCAGACAGGCCAAATACGTTTACTTATTTTATATGTCTCTGTAACAAAAGTATTTTATACAACAAATTATAGTATGTATGTCTATCTATCTATCTATCTCTCTATCTATCTATATATCTATCTCTATCTATCTATATATATATATTATAGCTGAAGAAATAAAAACATCCGACTGGCCATGGTAAAGCCTTGTGTTGCTTACTTTCATATATGCAAAAGGATCCCTTTTACCTGCTTCGAACACGTGGACATTAGTCAGAGCTCCATATACACTGCTGTAGATCAGTCATAAATTCCCACAGTTGTCCTGATCTCATGATGCAGCAGTCACCCACTTAAACACTCCATTTGTTCATGACTAGTGCTGTACAGTCGTGACTAAATCCAGACCCATCAATAATCCTCTTCCCTCTGCACATGACACATAGCTCACTCAGCATTGTAACCCAGTCCCATTATTTCACTGTTTAGAAATGTGAACCTATGATATAATTAGCACTCCATTGCTCAATCAGTTGCATCATTTTATAGATCAATATATGGTACTGGGACAAGTGACATCAAGTAACGGCTGGCAAGACTATATAATGGGACAGCTATATCAAAAGAGCACTAGATTTCACAGCCAGCCTTGTTCCTTAAAATAGCTATTCACAGCATGTACTCTAACATATTAATAGGATCAATGTGCAGATAGAAGTTGAAGAGCGCTGAATAAAATATTGAAGCAAACCATGTGATCATTGTAAAATATAACTGTATGATTAGTTAGCCAGATTCCCTCTAAATGCTCGGGATCACTAGTGAAGAGCTTGGGCTCAGGCTTGGTTTGGGATTGATCATCCCTTCTGACCACTTATGGAAGCCCTATACTTAAAAATCATTAACCTTTCTGGAATTTGCATGGTGCATTCTTCGGAAAAAAAAGTCTTTGTTTGCACCCACAGCTGTTTCATAACTTCTTCAGAGAAGCTGTTACAAGTGAGCAAGGCTGTACTTTTCCACTGACACACCCAGCCTTCACTCTTTCCTGACTGTAACCAATTAGGTCAATGAAAACAAAAGATTATTGCTCTGGGTTTCACTGGAATCCAGAAGAAATTCTTCCTAATCAGCAATTCTGTTTTTTTTTTTTTTACATGCCTTCAATAAAAGATCAGCCTAGAAAAGATCTAAACTACAATTTACACTGGCAAGTGTTGAGGCTAAAAGCTTTGTGGTGTCACCTCTAGCTCCGGGTTTCTCTATGCTACGTTTGGCAGGTTGGAGCAGGGTAACTGCAATGTCATCCAAACTGATTAAAATGCAAACAAGATGGAGCTTTCTAATCTCAACGCACAATTTGTATTTTTCTGTGTCATGCCATGAATCACCACACCCTTAATCCAAAAGACAGGACGGAATATAGATCAAGCTCTATCTTGCAATGTGAATCATAAAGGTTATTCTGATTCATGTCTTTTTACTGGTGCTGAGAACAGCAGCAAGGGAGAGAAACCAGACACAGCATGCCGATGCAGAGAAATGAGGATTTTTAGTGGCATCCTAAGAGACTTCACATCTAATAATGTATAGAAATGCTGTAAATAAAGTGCTGTAGTATTTAATGTCATTGTGATTCAGCTGCTGTTGGAGATAGAGTGTCTGGGAGATACACTGTATACTGTCTGAGCGCAGGCGGTGGAACAGCAGAAACACAATATCCTCAGTCAGTCTCAGTGGAAGAGGTAATATGAGGTCACCTACTTGGTATGGGAGTGCGGAAGCAGATAATGAAGAATGTGATTAGACAGTTCGTTCTTACCCCTGCTGGCTCTTAATCAAACAAGGAAAAAAACACAGAAAAATACAAAACTGCCAACACTGGAAAGGCTCCTAGAAATACTTACAAAACTGCTGAATCTAAAAATAGACTCTGCTTGGGAACATTTTGTTGACGTAAAGTCTCAGAATGATTTACCACCAGACTTTACCGGGACCGAACCAGCTAACCAGCTCAGTGCCTACAACACCGATAGATGCCCTTAGTCAACTAAAGTCAGCACTAAAATCGCTACGACGTATGTGGCATTTTCAGAAGAATGGGACTTATAGCCGAGTGCCTTGTTCGTGGCAACTGGTCATGGGTATGCACCTTCTGAGATCTCTATGTTTAGTGAAAGGCAACCCAACCCAGGTGTAGGTTGCTTGTTGTGTGACGTCATGCTGCAATACACGTGTAAGTGGTGGCTACCCACCGGTTGGCTGGGTTACAAATATAGGCGTAACCAAAGGGTGTTCCCCCGAATCCACGGGAACCACCTCCTTCAACCTCAGCAACACGTCGCTACAACTACGTTGCCAAAAGCAGCATGTATCACTGGAAGGAGACACAACTCCTTTGACTATCTTGGGTCATGGTGCCACCGGGGAGAGGATGGAGAACACCGAACATAGGACATCCTCCACATATTGTACTTGGACTCCGACACTTTTTTTTATTACTGCAGTATTCTCCGGCACTCATTTAGTAGAGAACAGAAGCTAGGATTAGGGGCACCAGCCTTCTGGTAACCTCAAATTTAGTGGAGATCTACCGGAGAGGGTGCTGAGTTATGTCATACAACAATATTGGAAGTACCCTACCATTTTCTAAACTATTTAGGTAGGAAAAATCACACATCTGTACCTTGAAATGATACACAGTCTTCTGGAAGAGCCATGTTCTCCACCTGCAAACATCAAGATGTCATCACACAAACCTGATGTGCCCTTGGACTGGAGACACCTGACTGCAGACCTCAAGGAGCCACCACTGCAGATTTTCATGAGGTCTA
Source organism: Staurois parvus (assembly GCF_062004578.1). Taxonomy (NCBI): domain Eukaryota; kingdom Metazoa; phylum Chordata; class Amphibia; order Anura; family Ranidae; genus Staurois; species Staurois parvus. The sequence continues at coordinate 1,874,306 of NW_028318345.1, forward strand.
TGCTCTGGTGTCCTCATTTGACATCTGTTTGGCAATAACAATGTGTCCTTGTTTAGCAATCTGTGAAAAGGCTGGCTAGATTGAAGGTGGTGCCACCATCTGATGGTCTACCCATGTTGTCTAGACAGGTGCTTCTCATTGAGGTGTCTGAATGTACAACCCCCATTGGTATTATCACTCCCCCCAACACAGTACCCCAACATTAAAGGAAAAAGGTGGTCTAGATGGCCACATGTCTCTGTCTGGTTGGTGTGTGTGGTAGTGGTGGTGGGTTGGGTTACTGACCTGTGTGCACTCTGTAATGGGCTTTAAGGTGGGAAGATTTGCCATAGACTTTGCCACAGCCGGCATAGGGACACCTGTGCCTCTTTTCACTAGTGGAGCCGGCGGGGCGTGGCGGGGAGCTGGGCGTGTCCGGGCTGGGTGGGCGTGGCGGCTGCTGTGTGGAGCCCGCTTCGGGGCTGTAGTCCGTCCGGCTGGGGGTCGTGCTGCTGCTACTGCTGTGGTAACTGTGGCCGGACTCTGTGGTCACGTCACTGTCCGAGCTGAGCTCCTCGTCGCTGTAGACCGGGGAGGGCAGGGGCCGGTACTTGTTTAACTCCAGCAGGCTCTTGGCTATGGTCAGCAGGGTGCAGTAGTCCTTCCAGGCTTCCCCGGGTCCCCCCTCGTGGTGCTCCTTAGTCAGAGGCTCGGGCATTGTCCGCAGGTGGTGCAGGCTGGCCTCAGGCTCGCTCATTCTCCTCAGGTGCTCGGCGGTGGCGGGGCTGGTGGCAGGTGTAGAGGGAATAGTAGTAGTAGGGGGCTCTTCCTGGTCAGCTGCTCTCGTGCGGTTGGAGATGGACACCAGACACTGAGCAGCCACGAAGTCCGTGTAGGCGACTGCTGTCATTGCCAACGCGGGGGGCGGCTAGAGAGGAGGCTGAGGAGAGCTCCAGCGACAAAGTCGTGTAGTGGTGTGGTGCAGCTAGCAGTGTGTGCTCCTCCTGAGCAGCACCCAGCCCCTCATCTTCATCAGACAGCACTAGTCTGGGACCTCCCCACTTCTACTACACAATGCCCCTCCTGTGTCTGCACCGCACTTCTCTACCTTCTTTCACAAAACTTGGGTGCCACAAGCAAGCCAGCCCACACGTGGCACCTACCGAGCCCGCGCCATTCTTGTCTGCCCCTGTCCGGCACAAGGGGCCACCACCAGGTGCTTTGTCTACTTCCCTGTCCCCACCACTGCACGCATCCTCCTCAATCATACACAGTCTGGGATGAAATCTCAGACAAAGCTGTATATGAGACACACTTTTTTTTCTCTCTCACTCACTCCCCCCGGCCCCCCTCCTCCTCCACCTTCCACTCTCAGGGTTCAGGCATTCTCCTGCCTCAGTAACAATTTAACAGAACCCCACGCGTCACAATGGGATGCGGCTCCCATAGGTTCTAGGAGAAGGGGACATTCTATTCTGTTTACCTCCGGCCCCTTCTCCCAATCAGGGCGCCCCCCCCCGGTCAGAGGCGGGGAGACAACTTCAGTCACGGCCAATCAGGTGCCTTCTACAGTTTCCAGCGTGCTACTCAGCCAGACGCACATACACACACATACAGACAGGCACACAGCTGGCTCTTAAAAGGGCGATCCTTCACCATCTGTTCTCTTCTCAGGGTGCTGCTCTGCTACAAGCTCGCTTTATCACCCACTCACCTGGAATTGCCTTTCCACTTGCCTGATCTCAGACGAAGTGAACTTGTGGAATGATGATTTTACTGCTAAGTGCTCTAAGGAAGTGGAAAACATCATCTCAAAGAGGAGTTTAATGTTTCTTCTGCAGGATTAGAAACAAAGTCTATCAAGTTTTTGGAAAGTTTCAGAAATTGATGAACCATACATTTGCACTTTCCATAATATTTCCATATTGCTCCTTGCTATTCCTAATACACACGCACACGTACACACACACACATGTCAAACTGGGACTTTTCATTTTACTGGTACAAAAATGGATGATGGCGTGGCCAGTGCCGGGACAATCTTGTCTATATTCCCATCACACACATTCCTGGAAACATGGCTCATTAACCACGCTATAGCCGAATGACAGCTACAACATGGTTGTACAGTTCTGGGAGGGCATCATATGACATCCTCCTGTGCGCCCACGCTATGGCCGAATGACAGCTACAACATGGTTGTCCAGGTCTGGGGGGGCATCATATGACATCCTCCCAGATCGCACCCACGCTATAGCCGAATGACAGCTACAACATGGTTGTCCAGTTCTGGGAGGGCATCATATGACATCCTCCCAGATCGCACCCTCCTGTGCGCCCACGTTCTAGCCGAATGACAGCTACAACATGGTTGTCCAGGTCTGGGAGGGCATCATATGACATCCTCCCAAATCGCACCCTCCTGTGCGCCCACGCTATAGCTGAATGACAGCTACAACATGGTTGTCCAGTTCTGGGAGGGCATCATATGACATCCTCCCAGATCGCACCCTCCTGTGCGCCCACGTTCTAGCCGAATGACAGCTACAACATGGTTGTCCAGGTCTGGGAGGGCATCATATGACATCCTCCCAAATCGCACCCTCCTGTGCGCCCACGCTATGGCCGAATGACAGCTACAACATGGTTGTCCAGTTCTGGGAGGGCATCATATGACATCCTCCCAGATCGCACCCTCCTGTGCGCCCACGTTCTAGCCGAATGACAGCTACAACATGGTTGTCCAGGTCTGGGAGGGCATCATATGACATCCTCCCAAATCGCACCCTCCTGTGCGCCCACGCTATAGCCGAATGACAGCTACAACATGGTTGTCCAGTTCTGGGAGGGCATCATATGACATCCTCCCAGATCGCACCCTCCTGTGCGCCCACGCTATAGCCGAATGACAGCTACAACATGGTTGTCCAGGTCTGGGGGGGCATCATATGACATCCTCCCAGATCGCACCCACGCTATAGCCGAATGACAGCTACAACATGGTTGTCCAGTTCTGGGAGGGCATCATATGACATCCTCCCAGATCGCACCCTCCTGTGCTCCCCCAGCGGCGTACACCCAGTGCTCTCCATGATCGCTGTGTCCTACGGACACAGCTGACCGCATGATAAGGTAAAAGGTCAATCACAGCGGCCTTTTACCACGCGATCAGCTGTGTCCAATGACACAGCAGATCACCGAGTAAATACAGTTGCCGGTTATTGGCAGCACTTTCCTCACATTGTCACAGCGGAAGGAAAGTACTGCCGATAACCGGCAAATGTCACAGAGCGGATCAGCACTGATCATCAGGGCACTGATGAGCAGTACCACCCAGCAGTGTTGCCCATCAGTGCCCATCATTGCTGCATATTAGTGCAGCATAATCAGTGCCTCCTCATCAATGTCCACCAGTGCTGCCTCATCAGTGCACCCTATCAGTGCCCATCAGTGTTGCCTAGCCATGCCACCTCATCAGTGCTACCTATCAGTGCAGCCTCATTAATGCACATCAGTGAAGGAGAAAAATTACCGGTTTGCAAAATTTTATAAAAACAAAGAAAAACTTTTTTTTTTACATTTTTAGCTCTTTCTTTTTGTTTGTTGTGTAAAAAAATAAAACACACAGCGGTGATTAAATACCACCAAAATAAAGCTGTATTTGTGTGAAACAAATGATAAAAATTTGTTATGGGTGCAGTGTTGCATGACCGCGCAATTGTCATTCAAAGCGTGAGTGCTGAAAGCTGAAAATTGGCTTGGGAACGAAGAGGGTAAAAGTGCTTGGTAGGCAAGTGGTTAATATCGGGTATTGTAGCGACTACCAGCTGGGACTGGAAATATCACAAGCAAACGTATATATTTGCCGTACACCACGTATCTCCAAATATGGTCCAAAGAAGTTTTTATTGCAAAAAGATCACATCACAGAAGGTGCAATGTTTTGGAGCTGCACAGGACCCCTTCATCAGGCATATGATGACATGTGATGATTACATAACTGATGAAGGGGTCCTGTGCAGCTCCAAAACGTTGCACTTTCTTCTGTGATGTGATCTTGTTGCAATAAAAACTTTTTTGGACCATATTTGAAGATCCATGGTGTTCTGGTGAACATGTATGTTTGCTAGCGCCGGGACAAGGTCATCTAGAGCCCAAGGTGAATGTGACAAATCGCACCCCCCCATGAGATGTATGAGCATTTTAAATCTGCAACCCCCCCCAAAAAGTAATCTGCATACTTACCCCCTAAGCATAAATTTCCCCTTTTTCCAGTACAACCCCCCCCAGCGCAAATCTTTGCCCCCATCCCCCTTAGCTCAAATCCTCTCTCTCCCCATATCCTCCTAGCTCAAATTCCTGCACCCCCAAAAAAATTCCCCCTAACGAAAAAGGACTCTACCACTCAAATTTCCCCCTACTAGTACAAATCTCCCCCAAAAAATTCCCTTCCTAGCACAAATTCCCTCCCCCCATCGTATCACCTTTTTTTAACACAAATCCCCCTCCAAGCACAAATCCTCTTTCCCCATCCCTCCTTCCCAACACAAATCACCACTCATAACACTTATCCCCATATTTTACCTTCTAGAACAATTCTTACCCCATGACATCCCTCAAATTCCCACTGCCAACGCAAATCTCCCCCCCCCTCAATCGCCTTGTGGTGCTCGCCCACCTCACATGATGATACCACAATGCCCAATGTGGTTACCCCTCCTGCCCACCTCTTGTCCCAGCCCTGTGCATGATGGTACTACATGCAGTAGTAAGTGGCAGGTGTGTCCTATTAGTGATAGGCGGCGCTCATATCATGGGCCAGTAGAGGCCGTTAATCAAGATGGCTTATTACAGTGCGTGCATGGAACAGCATGTGGTGATGAAGTTTCTTGTGAACGAAGGCGTAAAACCAGCGGATATCTACAGAAGACTTCAAGCACAGTACAGTGATGAGACGCTCAGCCGCAGTAAGACATTTGAATGGTGTAAACATTTCAAAGATGGCCGTACGTTCTTCAGAGACAATCCCGGCTGTGCTGGTTCCCAGCCCACAGCAGTCATTCCTGTGAACATTCTACACCTGATCCTAGATAATGGACACATAGCCTGTCGTAAAATAGCACAAGAGATGAATCTTTCTGTGGAAACAGTGAACACAACGATGACAAAATGAAGCAGGCTGTCCTAGGACAGTTCAGGCGTACTGACAAATCTTTCTATACCAAAGCTTTCCAGGCATTAGGTAAACGCAGGGATAAGTGTATAAATGTAGCAGGGGAGAATGTTGAAAAATAAATGCCATTTTCACTCCTTGAAATTTGTCCCTTTATTATATAAACTCAAAAGTCCCAGTTTGACTTTAATGCACCTCGTAGATAAACTGCACCTGCAAAGGTACAGTAGGTCCCAGTAGACCCAAGCCTCATCTTCAATCATGATATGTAGCAATCTTCAGCCTTTTTGAAAAAAAATAAATAAATGAAAGCTAGCAGCTACAAGAACTGTAGCTGTTGACTTTTAATAAAAAGATAACTGTTCAGGGATCCAGCGCCATGCTCACCTGAACCGGTTCTTTGCCGGTCTTCAGGTCTCCAGTGCAGGCATGTTTACTGTGGGCAGCCAGTTATGCTGCTTTCGGCTTTATAGCCAGATGCCCACTGCACATGTGCAAGCAGCACTGTGCTTTGTGAATGGTCCCGCAGCCTTTTGGGACCTGTGACGTGTTGCAGAAGATTGCAGGCAGTGGGGAGAACTTCCAGTGGATTCAACTGGAAGTGGGAGAAGGCACCTGTCAAAACTAGGTACCCCCTTCGCCCCAAAAAGTGCCAAAAACAGAAGAGGAGGACATAAAGCAGAACTTCTTCTTTAGGGTGACATTCCGCTTTAAGCTGACCATAGATGGATCGAAATTCCTATTAAACCAGCCACATTTCAGTCCATGTATGGGCTCTGAGGATGTGCAGAAGTTGATCTACCAATTGACTTCTTTACAACCACCCTGCTGGAAAATGTCATTATCGATCAGCGCTGCAAGCAATAGCCGGCAGCATTAATCATTGTATTCTGTTGGCGGAGAAGTCTAGTCACTGTCAGAATATGAAGATACAGCAGAAGGATTCCCACATCCACCTCTAATTTTTTGATGGGGGAATAAGGTCAGTTTTTTCCTTCAACCCGCTGGTTCAACAAAAAAAAAAACTGTATCATCTATGACCAGCTTTAGACAATGAAGGTTACAGCACTCAATAAAGATTTAAATTAAATTTAAATGAAATTTAAAGTGAAAGGAAAGAAAATCGCTCAGTTTCCCCCATCAACACAGTCAGTGTTGATGGGAGAATACCTCCCGCTGCACCATTGTTTTCTGACAGTGGGAGGTTTCCCTGCCAGCAGAATACGATTACTGCTGCCGGCTAGAGCTGGCAGTTGTGATCATACAAAAAAGCCTGACAGGATGGTTTTACTTTAGCTGATTGATAGATCAACTTCAGTACAACCAGCCTGCCCATAGATAGATCCAAATTCGGCCAGTTCCTGTGTGTTGTTGTGCACTGTATACAAATGCAGCATGTCTGTATTTTTACAGCACAGCTCACTGCACCACATGTCACCGCAGCGTGTCACAATGTGCTGCGGTGCCTTAAGTTGAATAGAGTGTCCTCTGTAAACTACAAGTTGCTGGAGCAGTAGCGTACACGGGGCTATGGATTCCTTGTATTACAGCACTGATTGGCCTAACACTGTTAAATAGAGTGAGTCACATGAAACAGATATACTGAATATAGACTATACCTTTTACAGTTATAATATCATTTATGTTATCATGATATCAAACTACAATGCCATTTTACATCTGCTGCAAAAATCCACTCTCCTGTTTATGATCTAATGTCTGTGTAATGCCTGGTCTGATAGCATATGCTGAGTTGGAGGCTTGTGTTTTGTTTTTTTCATAAAAGGCACGACACGTGTATTTTTAAACTGGTTTTCATGTTCTCAAATCATTTCTCTGCCTACAAAGCTAATGAGTAATCTACTGTATAAAATGATTCATCACATCTATTAATAACCTCAACTAAGTTAACTACATATAATAAAGTTGTCCACTCATAAGTGTGATAGTAACATTTCAGTAGTCCTCAATAGAGAAAAATCCACAATCTAGAGTTCAGTTTTATGAAAGCTTCTTCCATTCATTTTGGACATCATTAGACATCATTAGATTTCCAGGAGTTATGGAATTCACGGAACATTTCTCAGGTCAGACAACCTGTGCAGACATAAACTTTTTTTCTACTAAAAGAGGATGCAATCATTTTGAGAAAGAGAGAGGAAACCACCAAGTACGTCATGAATGTGCCATCACAGTTGAGGGAGGCATTGATGTAGATCAAGGAAACAGTAAAAGATTTGACTAAGAAGTGTTCCACAGTGAAACACCTCATTGAGTTTGGTACCAACCTAGGGCCCCAACGGGGACAGGTTGCCAGTCTGTGTCTTGGTGTAGAATACTGGATGGATGACTGTTGGATGAACTAGCTTCAAGACACTGGGACATTACTCAGGATTACTTTAGATCCCATTTTGCATCCAGGTAGTTATTTAAGAAGAAACACTGGTTAGCAGCTAAAAAAGGCAGTGGTATATGTACCATTACATGAGCAGTATTATTGAGGTGGGTTTTGAGCTACATGAAGAATGACTGGTCTGACAAGTGATTGATATTTTGAAAATGATACCTGTTTCAGTAGCTTCTGCCATCTTATCCCTATGATAGGACCTACTAAAATAAAACTAAACTTTCCCATCCTTTAGAGGCAGGAAAGCTGCTTTCTTAGCCTCTGTTTGGTTTGCAGTTGCCACGGTGCTACACATGTGGTCAGTTATAAAACCAGCCATTGAGGGCTTGACAGTTTAGTTTAGAGCACAAGCAACTGTGATAGTTATCATTCATGGCATGCTCAGAATGCAACTGTTTTGAGAAACAGTTAAATCGATTGGTTTTGTTCCACTTTAGAGGTATGGATCCAGACCATACACATGAAGACCAGGCAGTTTGATAGTAGGAAGGATATCATATCATAACTGCTGCAGTTGTGCATCACCTTTAGTGTAAGTCACCCACACCTGTCAGAGGATAAGGAAGCAGGAATGGGCTTCTACAAATGTCCTGGGTGGTGGCCCAGCAGTGGAAATTCGGTGGTAAATTCTATCTGCTCTATATATATAGCAGTCAGTTGGACCCAGATTGCTATGGCACAACTGTACATAGTCGCATCAGGCTATTCTGTACCAGTGCAACTGCTTGAGGAGAACATCTTCCTATTCTGCCAGCCGATGAACTGACAGAATACCACATCATATAGTTCATAATTTATATTAGGATCTGGGACACTGTATTGTTTGGAAGTGGTTTTTATAGACTTAAGGAACACTTCTGTCCCCAGCAGCCCATGTGGAACAGATGCTCCACAATTGTGAGGGACATGGGAAGGATTATGGCAGTGGTGGAGATTCTCCATACTTCTGTTGAATTACTCTGGCCAGTGATGAAAGTGTGTATGGGCACTGACTAGGTTTAGATTTAAGAGATTTCAAGTTTCATGTTGATTGTAGTTGTAAGGAATATAATTACCTAAATCTATGGTGGCGAAAGAACAATGCAAAAAGGTGAATGTAGCATAGCCTGTCATGAAAGTGAGAATGCCTTTGGGGAGCAAAGTGTGGTCTGCTGGAGTGTGGCATCCTTCTACATTGGTTACCTGGAGACTTCCAAAGACCTGAGAAACTGACCGCAAAAGGAGACTTCAAACTGCTTCTCTACTGTGTTAATGCTGAAATCCAAAAACACGTGTCTGTCACTGAGTAAAAAGGCTCCTGGTTGCAACTAAGGACCCTAAAGAAACCAGAGGGTGGCATATAAGAATGTCATTCTTTGGTAGGTTGAAGCAATGCTCCAGATAAATTATGAATCCTTAATTCCTGGTGTTTGCTCACCTCTAAGGAGCTTGGATTACTACTATGTCAGTAACAAAGATGGGACTGGGAGCAGTTGGTGAGGTGTACTTTTGGGCATTTGAATGCATTCAAGATGGTCCTAACAACACCGATATGCACTCTTTGTTAATCTGAAGTGCCCCAAAAAATCAGACTCCTCTTTTATGAAATCAGTGATCAGATCTCTGATAGCTGCACTGTGGCCTACCCAGTCCTGCTCCCATCATCAACTTATTGGTTACCAAATGCAATTGGTGCTCTCACTGGTCAAATTAGAGTCAAAGGAAGGGTAATCTGTAGGCCACAAATTAACCATTACAGTCCCAATGACTGTTACCATAAAACAGCAGACATGCTGCATTTTTCTGCCATGCACTGCATCACACATCACACCATCATATCTATGTGAACAGGGTGCATAGAAAACAATTGTGTTCTATGTGGTCTAGAGGTCATCTGTGTTTTTCCAGTGAGGAAAAATACAGGTCATTGCACATAGCGTGGACAAGCCCTTAAATTGTTGAGTTTAGTTCTGCTTAAGCTTGGGTTCACATATATGCGGTGCGGTATATCGCATGTGATTCGCACAGGAACCGCACCACATTCCTGTGCAAATCACATGCGATTTGTGTGCGATGCGATTGGAGCCATACATTTTGTATGGCTCTAATCGCAATGCACCCGCACCAAAGAGGTGCAGTACCCTTTTTTGGGTCTGCACTAGAATCGGATCGCATGGGTATTCACACCTATGCGATCTGATTGTGCACATCACACCGAATTTTGCGGACCGCTTTCGGGCTGTTGTTAAATTAACATACACACCCGCAGCGGTTTGCGTGAACGGGGTGTAATTCTGATGCGGTGCGGAATTCGCACAAAAAACGCTGCAAATTCTGCCCCACATCAGTGTGAACCAGGGCTTAGGTGAACTTTAATGCTGGGGGGTGGAGCAGCTATGGGGTGCGATTCGCATGAATGGGGTGCAATTCTGATGCAGTGCGGAATTCACAAAGAAAACGCTGCAAATTCCGCACCACATCAGTGTGAACCAGGGCTTAGGTGAGCTTTAATGCTGGGGGGTGGAGCAGCAACCGATCGCATGATCTCCCATCATTGACTAGAAAGTCGTTAGTTTTTCAAAACATTTCCAACATACCCGATTATTCAAAATTGACGGTTTCTCTAAAGCCGGCTGTTGCTGTGGCCTACTAATGGTACAAAATTCAAACAAAAATTCTCAGAAAAGATTTTCGAATGAAAATTCTTTCGGAATTCGACCCGTGTATGGCCGGCTTAAGGCCCACTTTTCCTGCATCTGCATATATAGTTAAATGAAGCTAGAATAAGATGGAGGTCATGGGTAGGTCAGTTTAGCCCTCGATGAAACACAGAAATTGGAACAACCACTTTGGACATATTTGGTGGCTGGATTTAATGCATAAGGCACCTTAACCTCTTCGCGCTGGCCGCACGCAATTGTGCGGCCTCCTGGCATCTGGGCCTAGACGCTGAGCATGTGCGTGCAATTAAGAAAATCATATGTGCTGAGAGTGTGCACCCTGTGCACTCCCAGCACACATGTCTGGTACTCATGGAAAGGTCCCGATCTCCTCTTTTGATCGGGACCTTTCCCGATCATGTGACCGCCGTGATGGCGAATCACGGTGGTCACATGACCCTAAAACCCCGCCCCGTCTCCCGGCTTCAGAAACCCTTAAAGGGTCGGGAGGCGCCGGCGCCAAGGGGTTAAAGGACAGTGGGCATCTTTATTGTAAGGTCATTAGCAGGGGCGGACTTACCATTTGGAAACTCGGGCACTGCCTGAGGGCTTGGGGTCAGTAGGGGGCCCCATGAGATGCCCCTGGTACTTTTTTCATAGGCTTTTTTGAGTTTGGGCAAGGACACAGGGGCCCCATGATCCTCTATTGCCCGGGGGCTTCATGAGTTGTCAGTCCACCCCTGGTCATTAATATAAGTTGAACTAGAGAGATAGAAAATATTGTGAACTTAGTATCTAGTCATCAAATATTACAATTGTCCTGAAACAGAATCTAGCAAATGAATTGAAATAACTGATCACTATGACTATCTTTTCCTTTTCATCTTCTTTAGTAACTTCTATTGTTACAATATTATACAGCTCATTTGCCTTTTAACAAAAAGTATTGTAGTTCTAGCACCACAACCCTCTGTCATAGAGAACAATACCATGTTTTGTTACCCTTCTCCCAGCTGAAGGTCTTTGAATTTACATTGCAATAATAGGATAGAGAGCTTTTGCTGAGTGACCAAGAAGGATCCTCAGAAAAAAAAAAGCCTGAAGGAATTACTAAATTTAGCTTATTTCTTATGCATATAATTAAAAACTGGATAAAGTCAGCTCAGGCGACAGGAGTAGACAGGCTTTTTCCCCGATTAACTGTTTGCAGCCTCTCAGCTTACCCAGGCTGTCTTGTCATCTCCCTTGCAGAAAGCCATGCAACTGCAAATTTTAAAGATTATTCATAAAACAGTCTGCTTCTCCTCTTGCATCTGTGCCTGCATTAAAAGAATTCCCATGAACTTTCCTGATTCATCAGGAAAAAAAAAAAAAAGTGTGTCTGATGTCTCATTGAGAACATGCCTTGTTTACAAGATGAGCTGTGACAGCGCCGCTTTAAGAAATTGTACCGCAGCAAGCAGCAGGGAAGTTCATCTGAGGACACAGATTCAGTTCTCAGAAATCCCCTCTGCTGGAACATGCAGTTCGCTGCTGCACATGAACACACTGCCCTGGATTTCAAACTGCATCCCGCCCTAAACTGTACAGGGACAAAATTGGGGAGCTGACAATGTGATCATAAAAAAAAAAAAGCCTTTGTTTCATGAGATCACCTATTTTTACAGATCACCCATTTTAACTGTCATTTAACTGTCATTTTCGGGATAGGGGCTTCTCTTGTGATGTCTGTTTGTGTTATGTTTTTTTTCAAATTTCAATTTCATTTAAAATAACCTCAGGTGGCCCCCCTTTGTATTGTCTCGCCGTGACCTTACTGGTCGTCCCATTCCGTTAAAACACAATGAATGTCTTCCGAATAAAAGGTAGTGATGATAATTTATTCACTGCTGAAGTAGGATTATTGCACGTAAAATCTCTGCATGAAATTAAAAAGCTGTTCCTTGAATGTCTCTCCATAAAATAACATGGATGCAAGAGGAGGGGGGGGGGGGGGGGGGGCAGACTAGCTGAAAATACAGAAGAAAAATGAGGGGTCATGCCCAGTTCTGTTTAATGACAACAGACGTTAACTGGAGTCAACACATGGCTGCCAGCCAAAGTGGCAAAATGTTAGCTGTCTCCAAGCATTTTCCTTGCTTAGATTCTATTAGAATGTTTCCAAGTGAGAGGATGAGGATGAAGATGGGAGCTGGGAGAGGTGCTGAAAAGAGCTCTGGATAAAATTGGAAGCAGCCTCTGCAGCTGCTGATTAGTAAGGGATGTTAGAATGGATTTCTCGAGTCAGACACAAAGAACATTCTTCATGCAGCAGTGTGCCACCTACTGATTTGCTTGGAGATAAATGCCCAACTACTAGGTAGGGCCAGTTTAGAGCACCTTATCCACGGGGCTTCTCAAATGCAGTTAAAAACTGCTGCAAAATATTTTCACAAAAAGGAGAATGTCTTCCCCCTTGCCAGAATGATCAGCTTAGTTTAAAGCTCTTTATTAGCTTCCATTTTCAGGGGAAGTCATCATTTTTTTATAGAGTAATTCTCTCCCTAGCTATCAGAGAAAAAAAAATATTCTCTGCATCTGAGAAAACTTGGCTTTTTAAAACAATAATAACTGAACAGTGGGGGAATGTACTTTTTGTGTTACGTCTATATTTGAGTATGTTATTACAGTGTTACTAAACCCACAACAGTAAAATCAGTCTGTATATGCAGTAAAACAGACTTGTTATACTCACTGTGGAACCTAAGGGGTTAATCCTCTGCATTGTGTAAAAGGGCTGTTCAACCCTGTCTTCTCTTATTCTCCCCTTCTTCCGCTGCCCCCCTCGTATCTCCTAAGACACTCTGCACATGCTCAGTTTGGTGTGTATTGCTAGAGAGGTTTTTTTTCTTTTCTAGGGAGAGTGCATGTGATCAGCACAGGGCCAATCAGCACTCTCCAGACAGAGGTCAGGAGTTCTGCATCCTCCTAGAGCAAAAAGAAATCTCCTCCTACAAGCTTTAACTAGTTCTCTGCTGAACACTGATAGAAGTCACAAGACTGCTATATAAGCTCTAATGAGCAGGGCCCACTGATTCCTTTTTAACCACATTGTATTGTAACTGTAATGTCTACCTTCAATTTGTAAAGCACTGTCCAGACAGAGGTCAGGGGTTCTGCATCCTCCTAGAGCAGAAAGAAAACTCCTCCTACAAGCTTTAACCAATGCTCTGCTGAACTCTGATAGATGTCACAAAGACTGCTATATAAGCTCTAATGAGCAGGGCCCTCTGTTTCTTCTTGTACCAAATTGTATTGTAACTGTAATGTGTACCTTCAATTTGTAAAGCACGGTCCAGACATAGGTTAGGGTTTCTGCATCCTCCTAAAGCAGAAAGAAAACGTCTCCTACAAGCTTTAACTAGAGCTCAGCTGGACACTGACAGAAGTCCCAGGACTGCTATATAAGCTCTAATGAGTAGGGCCCTCTGATTCTTCTTGTACCAAATTGTATTGTAACTGTAAGGTCTACCTTCAGTTTGTAAAGCACTGTCCAGACAGAGGTCAGGGATTCTGCATCCTCCTAGAGCAGAAAGAAAACTCCTCCTACAAGCTTTAACCAGAGCTTGGCTGGACACTGATAGAAGTCACAAGACTGCTATATGAGCTCTAATGAGCAGGGCCCTCTGATTCTTCTTGTACCAAATTGTATTGTAACTGTAATGTCTACCTTTAATTTGTAAAGCATTGTCCAGACAGAGGTCAGGGGTTCTGCATCCTCCTAGAGCAGAAAGAAATGATCAGGGCCCTCTGATTCCTCTTGTACCAAATTGTATTGTAACTGTAATGTCTACCTTCAATTTGTAAAGCGCTGTGCAAACTGTTGGCGCTATATTAATCCTGTATAATAATAATATACTGCTAATGAGAAAAGGTATTTAGCAGTTTATATTTACTAAAATAATTGCGTTTCCATGTTGTGTGTACTGTGGGAGACCAGATATAGTGAATGCAGGTCCTGGGTTTAGTAACACTTTAACACAAACTTGAAGCTGAGCTCCGACCAGGGGCAGACTGACAACTCATGGGGCCCCCGGGCAATAGGGGATCATGGGGCCCCTGTGTCCTTGCCCAAACTCAAAAAAGCCTATGAAAAAGGTACCAGGGGCATCTCATGCGGCCCCCTACAGACTCCGGGCCCTCGGGCAGTGCCCGAGTTTCCAAATGGTCAGTCCGCCCCTGGCTCCGACCTTACCTTCAGTTGTACACAGTTGTACAGGCTCCTTTCCTGTGCAGAAAATGCTTACTCTGATTTCACTTCACACTGTGCTTTAGAAGCTGCAGCAAGTCAGAGCCAGCCTGGCTAGAGGACATCCAGCATCACCTAGCACTTTCCTCCCTAGCCTTACTGTCCCCGACCCACCCCTTTAATTCATTAATCTTCAGTTTGTTCAATTATGGAAGCTCAGCATCACATGTCAGTGTTACCTGGGTCAGTGTGACTGCAAATACATCCTGCCTAGGAATGTCCCTCCTCCGCTCTGACACCCATTAATCAAAGCAATTTAATAATTGTATACCTCCTTCCAATAACCAACCTAATACTTGCATCAGAGCTGAGGGCTCTTGGGAGGAGTACTGAGATGGGGTGCTGTGATGTTTTCAGGAAGCTATGTTCAGCATTCTGCTGGCTCCTCCCACCAGTCATAATCTGCCCAGATTGCATAAAGAAGCACAGAGACCTAGTAATGATGTCAATGGGTCTAAAATAAGGTAAGAGATGAAAAAAGAAAGGTTTTAGTTTTTAAAAAATCATTAGCATGTTGACAAGAAGGGGAGAGAAGGAACCAGGGAATGCAAAGCCTATGCAGATTAACCACTTCCATTAACCACTTCCCGTCTGGCCCATGTACATAAACAGCTGGATGGGAGCAGTGCAGGAGCAGGTGGCCATTTATAAATGGCCCCCACATTCACTGCCTGTGCGCGCTCCCTCGAAGCACGCGGCACCGTGATCTGGAGGACACAGTGGAACACTGATCGCTGTACGTGTGAGGTCCCGATTCATGTGATCCCTGATTGGCCAATCAGAGATCACATGAATAGTAGTAAACAAGATGTCACTTCTGACATCATTGCTTACTACTTGTGAAATCTGGCTATTCACAACAGTCTTGTACCATGTGACAAGCTGTGACCAATCACAGTTCGCACATCATTTCTCAATGGCTGCAAGAATGCAGCCAGAGAGAAGGAGAAATGATTGCTTTTACAGCCTTTATGGGTGTAAAAGCAATCAGTGTAAAAAAAGAAAAACAATTCTCATCACCCCCCACAAGTAGTACAGTGTCACTATGGTGACACTGTACTGCTAGGGTGACAGTATGTTATAAAAAAAGATGAATACATTTTGGCCAAGCTTTATGAAGAAAGATTATTTATTTGCAAAACACTTTTTTTTCAAAACATTTGGACTTTTTCATTTATATAGCAAAAAAATCCCAGTGGCGAATAAATACCACCAAAATAAACTTTTATCTGTCTCAAAAAACTGCTAAACAAATCATATGGGTACAGTGTTGCATGACCGCGCAATTGTCATTCAAAGTGTGATAGCACTGAAAACTGAAAATTGGCTTGGACTGGAAGGGGGTGAAAGTGTCCAGACTTGAAGTGGTTAAACTTTAACTTTAAAGATTTATAATCAAAACAAAAAAAAATGTGTGTATGTTTATATCTTTAAATATACAGCAACTATGATCATCACGTATATTGGCCAATCAGTGATTACATGCAGAGTAGTAAGCAAGATGTCACTTCTGACATCATTGCTTACTACGTGTGAAATCTGTGAATGATCACAGAGGTCACATGGTACAAGTCTATTCACAACAGCCTTTTACCATGTGACAAGCTGTGACCAATCACAGCTCACACAGTATTTCTCAATGGCTGCAAGAATGCAGCCAGAGAGGAGAAATTATTGCTTTTATAGCCTTTATGGGTGTAAAAGCAATCAGTGTAAAAAAAAAATCTTCATCAACCCCCACAAGCAGTACAGTGTCACCATGATGACAATGTACTACTAGGGTGACAGAATGTAAAAAAACAAACAAAAAAACCCATAAATAATAATATAAAAAAATAAAATACAAAATTTTAAAAAAACATTTTTTTTAAATTATAATTTTTGGTTATAAACTTATTTGGGTTATTTTTTTTGTTACTAAAAAGATAACGGAATACATTTTGTCCAAGATTTATGATGAAATATTATTTATTTGCAAAGTTTGCAAAAGAAAAACACTTTTTTTTCAAAAGTTTTGGACATTTTCATTTTCATAGCAAAAAAATTAAAATCCCAGTGGCGAATAAATACCACCAAAATAAACTTTTATCTATCTCAAAAAAAGGCTAAAAAAATCATATGGGTACAGTGTTGCATGACCGCGCAATTTTCATTCAAAGTGTGATAGCACGAAAAACTGAAAATTGGCCTGGACAGGAAGGGGGTAACAGTACCTGGACTTGAAGTGGTTAAACTTAATTATAGGTGTTCGTGGTACAGTTTTAACGCTTGGAAAAAGCCTATCAAATGCCTTAAAAATGCACATAGGGCTTTTGAGGAGCGTTAAAAAAGCTTTCCAAACCCCTGTCTAACGCCTGTCAAACGCTATAGGTGCCTTTGGCAAGCACTAGAAATTAGTCAAGTGTGAACGAGCCCTTAGTGGAAGGGCCACAACTTAAAGTTACAGTGCATGGTATTGAATAAATTGCCTTTAGGGAGTGTAATTGAATTCTGCTCTTTTCTGGTAGCGTGGGACATTTTTCTACTGCAATGGGACATTCCCCAAGTGAATGTCATGTCATGTCGTCTGTCTTTGAACCTCTTGTGTAGAAAATGTTATTTCTATAGTCCTTCCCCTATAGGCTGAGCAAATCATTTTCGTGAATGTTTTCCAACAGTTTATTGTGGAATGTCTACAAGAGTCAATGCAACGTTTTAACGTAATATTCTCATTCAACCTGATAATAAAACATTCTACTAAGTGTAAACAACACACATATAAAAAGCGCTGCCTGGATAAATAATAAAAAAAATGACATAAACATAAATAACCATTAATCATAAGTACAATAAACTAGAGTGCCTCTGAGGACGCCCAGTGGGAGGGGCGAAACGCGTTAGTTGTGGACTTTGGTGACATCATTACCATCGTTGGAACACACAAGTGATATACTACCTTCCTATCCGGCATTGTTATGTTATTTTTTTCTCTGGAAACATGCGAGTGCAATATAAGTGTGTCTGCTTTTATTCAATAAACAGAGTTACACTATGTAGATGCCTCTCTCCATTCCTTATATGCACATACTCCATATCATGGCACCATGTTGGGATCATTGAGGATGACAAGCATCATTTAAATCAGGAGGACTACAAGAACCAGCATAACTCTGCTTGCCCCACCAAAGCGTGAATGACTCTTGTTTCCCTATAAGAGTCCATTACAATTGGTGAGTTAGTGGGCACACAAGTGGGGAGCACAGAGCACACATCACTTATTGGTTGTTATAGAAGCACTTGCACATATCAATTTCACATTAAGGACTTTATTTTCACACCAAGGACTTAGTTTATTGTACTTATGATTAATGATTATTTAAGTTTATGTCATGTTTTATTTTTTATCTGGGCAGCACTTTTCATATGTGTGTTGTTTATTTGAGAAGGTAGTACCTTATAGAAGAAGCAGCCTATTCATTTATTTTTTCAGTTAGTTATTGAACTATTGGGTGTGTATTGTTTGTCCTGAGCGCAGGTTATTTATCACTTCTTCTACTAAGTGTAGTACACCTGCTTACTAATATATAACCTACTATTGTACTTTTTTTTCTGGTTCTCTGAAACTAAGAGAGCTACTAATATGCAAATCAAATGCAACAATACAGAGCAGGGGTGGGCAGTTAATTTTTCCCAAGGGGCCACATGAGAAACTGGGACTGTTTTAAAGTTTTACTAAACCCATGACCCTGCATTCACTATATCTGGTCTTCTACAGTACACAGAACATGGAAATGCAATTATTTTAGTAAATATAAATGGCTAAATATCTTTTCTTATCAGCAGTATATAGCAGTCTTGTGACTTGTATCAGTGTCTGGCTGAGCACTGGTTAGATTGTAGGAGGAATTTTCATTCTCCTCCAACTGTCCTATGGGGCTGCATGACCTCTGTCCCCCTGTCTGAACTTTGCTGAATCACTCTGTGCTGATCACATGCACCTTTCAAAAAAAAAAGGAAAGCTCTCTAGCAATACACACCAAACTGAGCATGTGCAGAGTGCCTCCCAGGGCTCTGTACTATCAGTAGATGAAATGGGGACTGGGGAAGAAGTGGGGGATCAGAAAAGACAGGATCAAGTAGCCTTTTTACACAATGAGGATTAACCCCTTAAGTTCCACAGTGAGTACAACAAGCATGCTTTACTGCATAGACAGACTGATATTTACTGCTGTGGGTTTAGTAACACTTTCAAGGAGAAGTATTGTCAAAGCTCTTTTGGCCATATTTCTCCTGTGGATCACAGGAGTGCACTTCTGTGACCCATGTGACTCCAGTGAGGATTGGAGGGGCAAAACAGTGAGTCAGTGATTGACAGTTACTCTACATATAGAAGACCAAGAACTGAGTCTTTGATTGCTCAGTTCTAGGTGTAGAGCCAGCAGGGGACAGCTGCAGCAGATCAATGCTGCAGCCATCTAGGTGAGTATGAATGTTTATGGATGTCCCATACTTCTCTATTAAAGAAGATCTTCGGTCTGGAAAAAAGTCAACATCTACAAATACTGTAGCTGCTGACTTTTAATAAACATGCACTTGACAGGACAGGGATCCAGTGTGGTTCTCACACAGACCAGTTC
The DNA here is from genome assembly GCF_062004578.1 of Staurois parvus. Taxonomy (NCBI): domain Eukaryota; kingdom Metazoa; phylum Chordata; class Amphibia; order Anura; family Ranidae; genus Staurois; species Staurois parvus. The sequence goes on from NW_028318345.1 coordinate 1,893,408, forward strand.
TTTGCTGGGTCCCCGGCACCACCATCTTGGATGTGGGAAGCTAGGTGTGACTTTCTGCAGCTTCAAAGCTGGCTCTCCACCAGGGCTGGATCTAGCCTGTCTGATGTGGAGGGTGCAGTAAAAAATGTCAGGGGGCAGATGATGGGAGGTCAGTAGGGCAATGAACAGGTTGTCAGCAGAGCAGAGGATAGGATCAGCAGTTTGTAGGCCAGTGTACCGGGGCTATTCATTTTTAGGACCGCATACAGGGGTCAGCTGGGCAGTGTACAGTGGGTCAGCAGGGAATGCACAGGAATTGGTAAGGTAGTGTACTGGAAATCAGTAGGGCAGAGGACAGGGGTCACTGTGGCAGGGCAGAGAATAGGGGCTAATGCTGGCAGGGCAGAGGACAGGGGTCATCCCTGGCAGTGCAGTGAACAGGGGTTACTGCTGGCAGGAGAGAAGACAGGGGTCATTGCTGGCAGGGCAGAGGACAGGGGTCACTGCTGGCAGGAGAGAGGATAGGGGTCACCGCTGGAAGGATAGAGGACCCCCTGTCTCCCCTGTTGCCACTGAAAGGATAGAGGACAAGGGTCACCGCTGAAAGGATAGAGCACAGGGGCAAGAGAGAGGGCAGGGGTCACTGCTGGCAATTGAGAGGGAATGGGTTGTGCTGAAAGGAAAAAGAGGATAGGGGTCACCTCTAGAAGGTCAGAGTACAGGGGTCACCTCTGTCAGGATAGAGGACAGGAATCACCGCTGGAAGGAGGGAGAACAGGGGTCACTGCTGAAAGGATGTGGAACAGGGGTCACCGCTGGAAGGAGAGAGGGCAGGGGTCACCGCTCACAGGAGAGAGGACAGGGGTCAGCGCTGGAGGGATAGAGGACAAGGGTAACCGCTGGAAGGATAGAAGACAGGGGTCACTGCTGGAAGGAGAGAGGACAGGGGTCCTTGCTGAAAGAAAAGAGGACAGGGGTTACTGTTGAAAGTAGAGAGGACAGGGTCACAACTAGAAGGAGAGAGGACAGGGGTAACTGCTGGAAGGAGAGAGGACAGGGGTCATTGTTGGAAAGATAGGGCACAGAGGTCACTGCTGGAAGGATAGAGCACAGGGGTCACCGCTGGAAGGAGAGAAGACAGGGGTCACCATTGTAAGGAAATAGGGCAGAGGTCATGGCTGGAAAAGAGAGGATGGGGTCACTGCTGGAAGGAGAGAGGACAGGGGATTATGGCTGGAAAAGAGAGGACAGATGTAACTGCTGGAAGGAGAGAGGACCGGGTCACCGCTGGAAAGATAGGGCACAGGGGTCACCTCTGGAAGGATAGAGCACAGGGGTCACTGCTGGAAGGAGAGAGGGCAGGGGTCACCATTGTAAGGAAAGAGGGCAGGGGTTATGGCTGGAAAAGAGAGGACAAGGGTCACCATTGGAAAGATAGGGCACATAGGTCACTGCTGGAAGGATAGAGCACAAGGGTCACCACTGGAAAGAAAGGGCACAGGGGTCACCTCTAGAAGGATAGAGCAATAGGGGTCACCGCTGGAAGGAGAGAGGATAGGGGTCACATTGTAAGGAAAGAGGGCAGAGGTTATGACTGGAAAAGAGAGCACAGGGGTCACTGCAGGAAGGAGAGAAGGCAGGGGTCACCATTGTAAAGAAAGAGGGCAGGGGTCATGGCTGGAAAAGAGAGGACAGGGGTCACTGCTGCAAGGAGAAAGGACAGGAGTCACCGTTGGAAAGATAGGGCATATTATTATTATTATTATACAGGATTTATATAGCTCCAACAGTTTTCTCAGTACTTTACAATATAACGGGAGACAATACAGCAACAATACAGTTCAATACAAGAGGGATAGGAGGGCCCTGCTCCTTGGAGCTTACAATCTAGGAGATAGGTCACTGCTGGAAGGATAGGGCACAGGGGTCACTGCTAGAAGGATAGAGCACACGGGTTACCACTGGAAGGATTGAGCACTACTGGCAGGAGAGAGGACAGGGGTCATCTCTGGCAAGGCAGGGGTCACCGCTGGAAAGATAGAGCACAGGGGTCACCACTGGAAGCAGAGAGCACAGGGGTCACTGCTGGAAGGGGAGAGCACAAGGGTCAGCTCTGGAAGGATAGAGCACAGGGGTCAGCGCTGGAAGGATTGAGCACCACTGGCAGGAGAGAGGACAGGGGTCACCGCTGGCAGAGCAGAGGTCACCGCTGGAAAGATAGAGGACAGGGGTCACCAATGGAAGAAGAGAGCATTGGAGTCATCGCTAGAAGGAGAGAGGACATGTGTGACTGTTGGCAGGACACTCAGCATAACTCCCTTGTACATACACAGTCTGAGCACAGCCAGCAAGATCTCCTCCTTGGCTCTTCCTCACACACCACAGAGCTGAAATCCATCTCCCTTTCACTCAGCTAGGATCTGTGCAGCTGGTAACTAGGGCAGTGCTGCTGCTCTGACCAGGGAATTTCACAGGTCATAAGTGCAAAATAGTAGCCAGCTACACACTGTGCAGATTGTAGTTGAGTGAAAGAGAATCAGATTTCAGCTCTGTGTTATGTTGGAAAAAGCCAAGGAGGAGATCTTCGTGCCTGTGCTCAGACTTTGCATGTACAGTGTAGAAATGGGGGACGGCCGGGCACAGCGTGAGGTTTGAAGCGGGATTGTGACTTGTGATTGGTAAGCTTTGGGGGGGTCGCATCTGAAATATGGGGGAGCGTAGCCTATCCCAGCACCCCTCCTAGATCTGGCCATGCCCCCCACTACACAGCCTGCCAGGACCTGTGATGTGCCCCAGGAGGTTGTGGGCAAGAAGTGAGAAGAAGCAACTTCCACATGAATTGCCTACTCAATGGGGGCAGGTGCCTGTTGAAATTCTGACCTGGAGTGAAGAACCGGTTTATGGCTCCTGGAGTTTGCAGCATGCAGGCGTTAACACAAGGAGAACTTGACCAAGTAGCAGAGTAGCTGGACAGAGTTTTTGAGTGAGGATTTGTGGGAGGAAGCTGGCAGGATCAGAGATAGTGTAGTCATCCATGGCTGGATAGGGACAGCCAAAGCACCAGATGTGGCCCTGGGGCCGCAATTTGTCCAGGTCTGGTACGTAGGAAGCTTTAATGTATTTGTGACTGCCCTTTTCCAATGTATAATAAATAGCTGATTTGTATTGATTTAGGGGAACTGAACTTTTTCTGTTGCCATTTTAAGCTTCGGTGTCATAAAGGTCTTAAACTATATCTAAAATCTTCAATTGCGACACTGGCTGCTTTCATTGCGGGGCACTTCTGCTTTCCCGTACCAGAAATCTGCCTTTGAACAGCTATGCCAACAGCGCCCGGGCGCTCTGGGCCTTATATCCCTTCTTTATGCAGCTCTGAACAGACGCTCGTCGCATACTTCTCTTTCATATGTCGTTCAGTGGGAGCGTGACCTGAGAGTGGCTGTGGATCCGGAGGACTGGAATAAGGCTTGGTCATTCATAGCTAAATGCTCATTTAATACAACCACATTGGAGGCAGCCTATAAGGTATTGTTTCAGTGGTATTGGGTTCCGGCTCGGTTGGCCCGGGCTAACCCAGCCTGTAGTGATCAATGTTTTCGGGGTTGTGGCCATCGTGGAGATGTCTTGCACATCTGGTGGTCATGCCCGAGACTGTTTCGTTTTTGGTCTCGTGTGTTTGGCCTCCTTTTCACCTTGTTCCATCTCTCCATACGCCGGGATGCCCGGTGTGTCTTCCTTCATTGCCCCATACTGGGCCTCTTGATTTACCAGCAGAAGTTGGCTTCTTATTTGTTTTTATCGGCCACTAGAACAATTGCCCAGGCCTGGAAGAGTCCATTTGTCCCTCTTCAGGGGTTGCGGGATCGTATGACTACTATGATGCTCAACGAGCAGATGTTGAGTATCCGTAACGACTCCCACCGTAAATTTTTGAAAATATGGGAGCCGTGGTTGCAATATGCCTTTCCCACGCTCCCCCCGGCTAGTCTGGGTATGTAATGGCATTCGATATTGGCGCTCTTGGACCCCTGCTTTTTGCCCCCCCCCCCTTTTTTTTCCCCTTTCTCTCTCTCTCTGTTTTTGGTGTGACTGGACAGCTGCCTTTAGTTGTTAGAGTCAGTTGCATTAATGTTTTGTTCCTTATGTGCCATTGATAGCCCCTGCGTGGGCGTACCTTTTGCCCTGTTGGCGTTAGAGCACTGTTTTCCTTTTATTTTGCTTTTTTTTTTCTGTGCAATTGATAGCCCCTGTGTGGGCGAGTTTTATTGCCTCTGTTTTATGTTTAAAAAAGTAATAAAAACCATTGGAATATAAAATATATCTAAAATCAGTAACAAAAATTGACTGCAGATTACCAGTCCTTAGATGTTATGGGTTTGCAGCATTGTTGCCCAAGGACAGGGACTGTGTCAGGACTACATAGTACTGTGTTAGGTAGGTGGGAACAATGGTAACTAACAATAGTCCAGAGACAGAAAACACAGGAAGTCATCAGCTCACATCGGCTGGATGAACAGCATTTTTTTTGCACTTGTGGAACAGATATACTAAAACTCTTTCAATGGTTTATTTAATAGACCAAAAGGGAGCAAATAAAAGAAACTTAATGTTAGAATGTACACTTTAAAAGATAGTTACCACCATAAAAATTAATAGAAACAGAACAATGCGTGTGGTTGTTCCAGCAATAATAATCTTTCAATCACTTCATGGTAATTTTAATCCGCATCTGCAACTCCTAACACAAGAGACAAAGAGCCCCTCCAGAAATAGCTTCTGCTTGTTGCCCAGGAAAATATGCTGTTGGTCCCTCCTGGATAGCTTGCCACCAAGGGGATCCCGTAGACGGGAGGCAACCATCCTGATCCCCATGTCGGTGAGCTAAACAGCTTTTCATAGTGCTTTGCAGTATTTTGTGATGAGATTTTGTACTGTATAAACAAACTAGATCTAGGGTCAATAACAAAACAAGGATACCAGAAAGTATGTTTACCTCTAAAAGTATGAAGCCATGAAAAGCAGAATCACTCATTCTGCAGCTAACCTAGTATAAAATCAAAGTAACTTCAAGTCGTGAATGTTAGAATGCTTTAAAACATCCATAAGAGATTGGCAGGGCTGAGAAATCCAGTGCACAAATCTGGCCAATGGAGTCATGGAAAGAAAAAACTGATGGGTGATTCTAACAGGCGGCATCTGGCTGACAGTGAAATAAGGTGGATTACTCTTAGAAATGGTGTCACGCTCCACTACCAAAAAAGTGTAAATAAATAAATAATAATCCAGCTTCAAAAGTGTGCATATCGTTATATCTTTTTTCGTTATCGTTATCTCTTATTTTTTTTCTAAAGCCAGCCATACATGGGTCGAACTCCGAAAGAATTCCGAAAATCTTTTCTAAGATCAATCTCCCCTGATGACGCCACATGACCCGATGGCGTAACACGTAGGGGAGGGGCTCTGACGTCACACGCTTAAAGCAACATTACAGCAAGTATTTCAATATTGGAAAACTTTACTGTGGATTCAAATTTCAACATTTCAATGCGGTTTTAACTTGTAATACATGTGAGTGCACTACTATATTTAATACATTTTGCTTTAAAAAGGATAAGGCACTATATATTTTAGATTATATCTTTTTTATTACTTTCCATGGCCATTATACCTATGGAGAAAAATTCCTAAGGAAGCAAGGAGACCCCCTAGTGGGAAGAGGGATATGCCCATCCATCTATCTGGCTCCAGGAAAATCCATAAGGAAGCAAGGAGACCTCCTGCTGGAAAGATGGAACACTCCGTCCATCCATCCATTTATCCATCCATCCCAGGGAAAGAAGGATCATCCCATCCATTTACCACTTAGCCCCATTAAAGGGACACAAGTCTTTTATGACCTCACTGAACGGTCTGGTCATATACACCAGGTGAGAGCACAACCAGTCAAGGTGTATAACATTTTTATGATTGGTGAACTGCACAGTTAATCATTTTGTATCACAGCACTGGAAGAAATAACAAGGTCAAGGACTTAATAAGGACTGTTTATAGCAATAATATAATTGCAGAGATAACGATATGCACACTTTTGAAGCTGGCTTATTATTTATTTATTTACACTTTTTTGGTAGTGGAGCACAACACCATTTCTGATTTCATTTTTTATATGACACAGTGGTATGAGTATGTGTAGAGTGTAAGCGAACCACTAATTTTCACATATTTCTTTACACAATTTGATGATAATTTAATTTGATTATTGTATTGATTTTACCACACAGCATTGGTAATATTTAAATATTGTAGCATATACCATAGTAGCTCACAAGACCCCCACACTTCAGGGTGGATTACTCTATTGTCCAGTAACCATGTAAATAACTTACATGGACAAATGACGAGGCTGGTATTCTGAAAAAGGTACACATATAATGCTCAGCAAATACATATATATATGGTAATATTTGTACAATTTTAAAAATGAAAGCTGACATCTTACAGAATGCTGTGGCTTCCGGTGGCCCAGTTTTGAGAATTGTCAGTTGATATTCATGTTTCCATATATAATAGCAGGGTGTGGTGATCTACTTCTTGGATGATCCGAAGATGTAGCTGCACTGTTATCACTGTACAAAATCTTGCAATTTATCTAGGGAAAAGGTGCCAGGGTTCATGTCCCAATTTTGGCAGTAGATACATTTTTCGTGTTGTGCACCTTGAGATCTGATTTCAGTAGGGCCAGCTGGAAGGCTGCTTATGGAATGTAGCACTTTACCACTGTCATTGCATGTGGAGAATGCCTGCTGCTTGACACCGAGCACAGAGAAATGTTCTTATGTGTCCCATGTTGCTCTGGAAGTAATATTGTATAGAATAAATTCTCATTTCTCCTGAGTAAAGGGATACATTTTCATGCAACTGTTCAGACACTTCCCTGAATGGCAGTTACTGGTATCTTTCACAAAGCAGCCTTTTTAACATTGCAAAATCTAACAAGGCAGGCTCTGCAATGTATCAGACTGTGTAATATGGCAGTCTAACATGGTTAGATTCAGCATTTTCACTCAAAGAAAGAAAGGTATTTTAGGCATTTCCAAGCAAAAATTAGTGCAGGACTATAAAGAGGTAATACTGTACGTTGAGAGACTTTAACATAGTAGATGTTTGCCATGGCATTCTATGTAATAGTTTCTAGAATCTTTTTAACCCAGCAGTCTCTTGTAACATGGTGATCCCTTTAATACTTTGGCCTCTAACATAGCAGTCTCTTGTGACCTTACCACCTCCTTACCACCAAAAGGCTTTTAGGGACAGGTCAGATGGGATGACCTTTCTCCTCAGGGTTAGAATCTTAAAGAGTAGTAAGGATGTGAACAGATGTGCAACAATCACTTTTGAACAGTTTAGAGAGTTTATTCAGGCTAATAAAATCTAAGGAGAGAGGGATAGGCTCACAGAATACCCCCAAAATACAGCATGGACTCCAAAATACTGCTATAGGTCATACAGAAAGGACCTTTAAGGTGGGACTGGCACTCTGTATAGAAGGACAAACTGAATAGCAGCAAGACTCCTATTTACAGACACACAAGAAAAAGCTAGACTATCACCCTGTATTCATCAAGGTTTGAAGTAGTCTCCAAACTGCAGCCTGGGGGCTGAATGTAGCCCTTTGCTTGCTTTTACTTTGGCCCTTGTGACAATGTTTCATTCACTGACACCAACAATGGGGTATAATTCCCTCCACTCACACCAATGAAGGGGCAGATTCCTTCCAATGACACCAATGATGTGGCACAATTCCTTCCAATGACACCTACAATGAGGCACATATCCTCCCAATGACACCAATGATGGGGCACAATTCCTCCCAATAACATCAATGATGGGGCACAATTCTTCCCTATGACACCAATGATGGGGTATGATTTTCTCAATGACACCAGCAATTAACCACAATTCCTCCCAATGACAACAAAGATGGGGAACAATTCCTCCCAATAACACCAACGATGGGGCACAATACTTCCCAATGATACCAACAATGGGGTATGATTCTTCTCAATGACACCATCGATGGGGCCCAGTTCCACTCATTGACACCAAAGAAGGGGCATCAACTCCCACTGATGTCACATCAGACATTTTCTACTCTTACTGGCTGAAGTCTGAAGGACAGTAAACTGGCCCTTTGTTTAGAAAGTTTGGAGACCCCTGGTCTAAGCCATGCTTCCCATGGTACGTCCAGCAGCCACAGTTCTCCCTAATGCTCACATCCAAAGTTCAGTTTCATTCCTTCCGTGCAAACACCTCTGGCCAGGCAAAGCAAATTTCAGGCCCCAGCCTTGTGCCTGTCTTCAGAAAGCATATCTTCTCATCAGGCAGAAGGGCTGAGAGGTCAGGAACAACAGCACAAACCCTCCCCAGGCAAGGCCTGGGAAGCAAGAGAGCTTTCAGAAGGTTCGGCAAAATATTTATAACTTTCCCCAGCATGCACTGCTAGCAATAAACCTCATAGTGGTTGGCTAGGGGAATATACTGTATACGCATAACCCAGCATTATTGTTTCTTCTTGCTCTAATGCCAGAAATACTCCCCAACAGCAGGCAAAACAAATCAATAAAACTGAGCATAGGAAAGATGTGCAGAATTCAGAACTAACATTTACAGTCCTTGCTGATTACAGGCCAGGAGAACAAGATTCAAAGAGCTGCTCCTGCTTAATGCAGGATGGCTACATTTCTTTGATAGTAGTCGCATGACACTCCCTGTAATGTCATTTAAGGTTCCTGGTGAGTCTGTCTAACATAAAAGGCTCTTTAAAATGGCAGTCTCTTGAAAAAAGAGATCTCTTAACATGGCAGCCTTTATTGTGGGTTCCAGCATCAAGATGACCCAACTTTTAAATCCCACATGAAACTGAGAACTCAAAAGTTAACTCACTGTTATAGATTCTGAGATTTAAAAAGTGCCATTAGATTCTTAACTCTAGAATATTGCTAAATGCACATTTGAAATACATACATGCAGGGGCGGACTGACAACTCATGGGGCCCCCGGGCAATAGGGGATCATGGGGCCCCTGTGTCCCTGCTCAAACTCAAAAAAGCCTATGAAAAAGGTACCAGGGGCATCTCATGGGGCCACCTACTGACCCCGGGCCCTCAGGCAGTGCCCGAGTTTCCAAACGGTCAGTCCGCCCCTGCATACATGGTTACCTTCCAAAGTATTAGACATTTTCTGTGGACAGTTTTGGGTGCAGACATCCCTATCAGACAGCATAGACAGGTCTATGGTCTCCTCTGCAACTACAGCAGAAGCAGAACATACCTCCAGCTTGCTTACTAGATAATGAAGGAGAAGCAGTAATCTGATAGGGTTGTCTCTCTGTGTCCTTTGTGTTAACATTTTCACTGCAAACTCATGCTGAAGAGCACAACTGGCTACTAGTGATGGTCCCTCTCTGTCAGTTTAAGTGTTGATATACAAAGGGTATTACAGGAGGATATTAGCAAAAATTCTGGTACTAACACTATTTGCATTCATAAAATACTATGAATTGGTTTTAATTATTACATATTTGGTGTTTTTATTCCCTTCAAGTTTTATTTTTCTTCACTTAAACTTCTGCCATTTTTTTGAAAATATAGAAGGTGCATTTTTTAAATAAATATGCATAATAAAGTAGTATAAGAAATCATCTGCTGTATTTACATGTAGTTAGGCCTAGACCATATAGGCACTATTATCTTTCTATTTAAACTGTACTCACAGATATGTTTATATAGAAGTTTGGGTTTCTTCAACTGCAGTTCAAAAATTAAATCTGCTCTGCGCCAAAGTACACATGTTGACTGCCAATATTAGACGCTCACTCTTCCCACCTAGTGCTAAGCTTTCAAGGTTCACGTTACCCAGCCCATGTGCACAATTTATTAGGAGGTCTGAGAACAAGTGTTAGTGCTTATGTTTGTGGTCAGGAGAGAAAAAAGGCATTGATATAAGCTATAGCATTAGAAGATAATATATACATGTAACTGACATCTGTATCTTGTTTCTACAAAATATAGTATGCCATATTTTGGACATTTCTAGCAATGGAGACTTGGCTTTGAAACTCATTATTCTCCTTGCATATGTTATCTCACCATAAATTGCTAATTCATAGACAATGTTTAATGAGGATTACAGAGATGTTTGGAAGCTTGAGGCACTTTAACCACGGCTGCCTGCCGTTCATTTATTTGTTGGTACTGTGGTACCCTCAGGAATTTAGGCAGCAGATTACCGTGCCTGGCCAGGCTGGTAGGTGGTTTAGCAATCTAGAGATTAAAATGGACTGCAATACTGAGCCAGGGGTTTCACAGACAATAGTGAATAAACTAGCAGGAGTCATAATCAGCCAACCAAAGACATTGCCAGAGGACAGGACAGAAGGATTATGGTCAGATAATATTATGGGTAATAAGAGTCATGTGTTATTGCCAGAGAGGAAGACAAACAGGGATCCCCAAAGTCAGGGCTGAAGGAGTTCAAGTGAGGCTGGTACAAGCAAAGCCAGTAACAAAGCCAGTAACAAAATTAAATTTTAAAAATAGAAAAGAGTTTGAATAAACTTGCCAATGTTGAGTTGCCTGGCTTGATAAAAGAGCTCAACCAAGGATGTACATTGATTCCCACTTACGCAGGAGATTACTCAGCTGTGACAATGACCATGCAGGTGGACAGGACAACTCAACGAATACAGGGAATGCTGCTACATAAGGATGAACTTTACAGAGAGACTGCACTGTAGGTAGACAAAGCAAAGGGAAATGGAAGATTGGCTACAATAACTCTGAACAGAGCCATCCCAGGCTGAAGAAATTTTCTAAAAAGGTTTCTTTTTAATGCAGTTATGGCCTACTTTCTTTGAACTTAAAGAGAGCACTGGCTGAAAGGTAGGTTTAGCACATGCTACAATACCCATATGGGACAGCATAGTGTGCTTTATGATAACGGTGAACTTTTCCACCAAGTTTACTATATGGATCACTTACATATTTATACATGGTGATCATATCCCCGTTAAATTGGCCCTTTGCAAGTCAGAACACCTTCACTTCTGATAATCTATCCTCATAGTTGAGGGCCTCCATGACTTTTATTAGTTTGGTTGCCCTTTCTCCAGTTCTCTATTACCCTATTTGGAAAGTAATGCCCAAAACTGAACTACATAATCCAGCTGAGGTCTTACTAATGCTTTGTATAGGGGCAAATGTTTTCTCTTTCTCCCTGGAGTCTATACCTCTTTGATTACAAAAAAGTATCTTGCTAGCTTTAGAAATTTCAGCTTGACATTGCATGCTATTATTAAGACTATGATCTACAGTTGCAAGAAAAAGTATGTGAACCCCTTGGGATTACGTGGAGTTTTGCATGAATTGGGCATAAAATGTGCTCTGAAATTGAAATGCTGTGGCATGACCTTAAGAGAGCGATTCACACCAGACATCCCAAGAATATTGCTACACTGAAACAGTTTTGTGAAGAGGAGTGGTCCAAAATTACTCCAGATCGTTGTGCAGGTCTGATCTGCAACTACAGGAAACGTTTGGTTGAGGTTATTGCCGCCAAAGGAGGGTCAACCAGTTATTAAGTCCAAAGGTTCACATACTTTTTCCTCCCTGCACTGTGAATGTTTACATGTTATGTGCAATTAAACCATGGCAACATCTAATGTTTGTGTAGTATTATGTTCAGCAGACTGTGTTCTTCTATTGTTGCGACTTAGATGACGTTCAGAGCACATTTTATGCCCAATTCATGCAAAACTCCACGTAATCCCAAGGGGTTCACATACTTTTTCTTGCAACTGTATCAGAACACCCAAATGCTTCTCAACCATTGACTCCCTCAGGTGTACTCCACCTGGAATGTATAATGCCTGCATGTTTTTAGCTTCCAAGTGCATAACTTTATAGTTATCAACATTAAACCTCATGTGCCCCATAGTTGCCCAATGAAAAAATTCATATACTGTATGTAACAATATGTATTACCATGGGCCTTTATGAATTCTTAAATATGGCAACAAAATGATCGCAAACAATTATCCCTTAGGGCAGCACAGTGGCTAAATGGCTAGCACTTCCACCTTGCAGTACTAGGGTCATTGGTTCGAATCCCAAGCATGACACCACCTGCCTGGAGTTTGCATGTTCTCCCTGTGCCTGTGTGGGTTTCCTCTGGGTATTCCGGTTTCCACCCACACTCCAAAGACATGCTAGTAGGTGAATTGGATCCTGTCTAAATTGTTCCCAGTATGTTTACTGAGGTAAAACTTGACAGCATATAGAGCAGAGTTCTTAGAATGCTTTGTAATTCTGTGTTTTTACATAATAAATTAGATCAGGGCAACACAGTGGCTAAATGGTTAGCACTTCTGCCTGGCAGTACTAGGGTCTTTGGTTTGAATCCCAACCATGGCACCACCTGCCTGGAGTATGCATGTTCTCCCTGTGCCTGCATGGGTTTCCTCCAACAGTCTAAAGACATGCTGGTAGGTTAATTGGATCCTGTCTAAATTGGCCCTACTAAAAGTATGTATGTATGTAAGTTAGGGACCTTAGATTGTACGCCCCTTGAGGGTTAGGGACTGATATGAATGTACAATATATATGTAAAGCGCTGCGTAAATTGACAGCGCTAAATAAGTACCTATAATAAATAAATATGTAGGAAAGAATTATATCTTAGATTGTAAGCTCCAAGGAGCAGGGCCCTCCTAACCCTCTTGTATTGAACTGTATTGTTGCTGTATTGTCTCCTGGTATATTGTAAAGTGCTGAGCAAACTGTTGGTGCTATATAAATCCTGTATAATAATACTTGAAAACGGAGTTGCTCTGGGGCTAACAATCAAAGTATAACCCAACTTGGAAAATAAGTTACAGAACAAACATCTGAATTCGATTGATTGCTGTGAGGCTGACAGTTCATAGTAGATCAATACAGGTAAGTTCTGGTAATTGACAGGCCCTGGACCTCATAAATGTCACACAGTACACACAGTTTCTGACTCTCAGTCCTTACTCAGTGAGCTTTTGATCAGAGAGCACATAATCTGCATGTTCCCATCCAATTTCTGCTGTGTTCCATGAACATTGATTGATTTCCAGCCCCAGAAGTACAGTACAGTGTGTCTCTCAGTACTTTCTTGGAAAATAACAGCACAACACATTTCATCATCTGCAGGCAAACTGCATATCTAGACACAAATTTAAAGTACACTTCCTCCTCCTTTCAGTGACTTGACAGTTACCGAGAAATTCTACGTCTGCTGCTTAGTGTGGCCTTCGCAAAAATAGCCCGCTGTTCATTTTCCGGAAAAAGCATGACCTAGAGCCTTGTGTATTATTGCTGTTTCATTGTTTGCATTAAGTAGCAGGAAGGAGTGGGTAGTCAGTCACGCACAGTCAGAGGAGAGGGTGTGAGCAGAGGAGGGCAATGTGGGAGGGATCCTTGTGCGTGGATAGTGAGAACACAACCCACCCGCCTGTTCTGGTACTAAAGGGTAGGGTGATCAGGGAAAGGACTCAATGTACTTTTCTATGTACTTTAATAGTGGGCGTGCTGCATAATGGAAAGGCTTCAGGAAATGTTGTCTGCCTCCTCTGCATGTTTATCCTCCTGTTGATTCGAAGTCCCCTCTCCCTCCCTCTTCTTCTTTTTCCCTGTACTAATAACAGCTGCAGCGTGCTAAGAAAAAAACATTAGTCACAAGACTTCTCAGAATGAATACAGTGCTTATCACTTCTCATGTACTGAAGGGGGTGTGTGAGCAGCAGGTGTATGTTAGCACGAAGGGATAAAATGGACTTTTTTTGTGCGCGCTGCTAATATTTGCATGGCTTTTCCCTTCTGTACTTCTTGCCTATAGATTGACAAGGGATTTAAAGCGGAACTCCAGGATAAGTAAATATTCTTCCTGATCTGTCCAGTAATCAACCATGACACTTTTCTTTTATAATAAAAGAACCCAGCAGGCCCACCTACTACAGGCTGCAGAAAGTTACAGGAGAGGGTGGAGACAAGACCAATCACCCTGCAGGAGCAGAGAGAGCAGAATTGACAAGTCTTGTCTCCACCCCTCTCCTGCAGTTTTCTGTAGGCAGACTGCAGTGAATGGGCTTGCTTGGCTCCTCCCACATCTCTGTTCTCGGCACAAGTTATCTATTAGGTAATATCTGGGTTTGCAAATTTTTTTGGTGCACATTAAGTGGATTTATAATCTCCCTGGCTACTGAGGAATTTAGTCAAATAAAAGTTTCAGTGCTTTGATGACTTCCTACCCACTTATGTAAGACTGTTCACATACATTTATGTTATTATTTCAGCATTAGCCTGCTTTAACCCTTTGAGGACCAAGGGACGTATTTGTCCCATGTTTTTAATTGCCTGTATCATCTGATTAAGAACTTAAAACTCTTTTTTTTTTTTGGTTTGAGTCAAAATATTAGTTCTTATCAACAAATGGATCTAGCTTTTTGCCAATTATTTCATGAAATGGCTTAGTTAAAGCAACTGAACTGTACGAACTTTAAAGACAAAAAAATTGAGTCTCTTGGCGTTCCAAAATCTTACGGTCCTCAAAGGGTTAACCAAGCTGCTAGTGGTCATTGGGGTGGCCAGCATCAAGTCTTTTTAGTTAGGGAATACTAGCAACAGTAGTTTATCACACCTTTAGTACTTTAACCCTTTACTTTTACATTAACACACTGCTTTTTAGTACTTTAACAAGCTCATCATTGTTAGAAGAGCTTTTTTCTACCTTTTTCCACTGGGGACTGCTTGAAATAATTTTCAGGTCTCAGGGAATCCCTGCTAAAAAAACAATCATATACTGTAACTATAGCACATCGTACATTAGCATATTCAGCAAGTTATAGATATAATAGAATGACGATTATGGCTTACCTAGCATATGTAACATCTTCCTGCACTAGACGAGCTTATTCTCTATAATTATCTATAATAAACAATTGCCAGAAAAGGAATGCAGACTGTAAAAAAAAAGTGTAGAGTCCCTTTACATTGGTGGATGGTAGAAAAGTGCTAGCTTACATTGGAGGCAGGGGCGGACTGACAACTCATGGGGCCCCCAGGCAATAGGGGATCATGGGGCGCCTGTGTCCTTGCCCAAACTCAAAAAAGCCTATGAAAAAGGTACCAGGGGCATCTCATGGGGCCCCCTACTGACTCCGGCCCTCGGACAGTGCCTGAGTTTCCAAATGGTTAGACTGCCCCTGCTCCCTCCCCCTCTAAATAACTACTGGTATAAAAAACAAAATTCCAAATGCCCGTTTTACTTACCTGAAGCCATGGTGATGTGACAGTCTTTCTGTCTTGTTTTAAGCGTCTCTGCAAGCGTTAAACCAATTGGATCTATACGTTGGGTACCTTAGCCCCAGGAGGGTTCAATGAGGAAATAGAAATACACACGGTGCTTTTACCACTACACCCCAAAATCTTGATTGTATAGGTGGAGTGCTATACACACATCATACATGGTAGTTTTTTCGCCATCATTTCCATATCCCAGCTACATGTACATGTCCCACATACCCCTGTGCTATGGTTTATGATGATTTTTCATGAATTTGCAATTTTTCATTTTTTAGTGTTCTACTCAGCATGTGATTTTATGTTAACTTACTTAATATTTATCCTTAAATTATGTAACATGTGTCTGAGCACATTCTTTGCAGTGGTATCCCTACTTTTCCACTCTCCTTTTATAGTACTCTTCCTGCCCACCTCAGCTTGTTTCCCCCAATATCTTGATCACATAGGTGCAGCATTATATGTACCTATGTGTCATATTCAGCAGTAGCTTTTTGACATCATTCCCATATCCTATCTATATGTATATGTTTCACATACCCCTGTGCAATATTTTATGATGATTTTATATCTCTTGCGGCCATGTCCTGGATACAGACGCCGTTAATCGGCTCAAGCTCAGCCACATACCCAGGGGAGTTTCCTCTACTGCACTCATGTCTCCAGCTGTCATTCTGGCTTGCCCGGCGGTACCTACAGGATGGAGGAGAGTGGTCTTATACAGATGAGCTTTATTATATCTTTGTTCTTGTGAGTGTTTTTATACCTATCCATTAAATGTGACAACAATAATCTGCACTTAGTTTTTGGCACCTCCTTTTTTCTCTGCTCTATTTCTGTCTTGTTTTGTTTATTTCCTAGGGTCCTTCTTCAGGTGTTTGCTGCTTGCCTGCTTGATTTGGTCATTTTCTATTGGTAGAGGTGATACTTCCAGTGGCCGGGTCCTCTCTCATAGACTCCAGAGGAGAAGTCCTCACAGGGGCAGTAAGGAGATCAGTGCCCAAGAAGATAACTAGCAGGGAAAAATGTCTGGTTCCCAAGGCAGGAAATTAGCTTTTCTCATAGAGGAGACTTTGATCCACTATAGTGTGGAATGGCTTAGGAAGAGGTGTTTGGAATTAAGACTGAGCAGTAAGATAATTGATGCACAATGCATTCTTTACATTTCATTTTTGGCTGAGCTGAACTTTAAAGACAATGGGGGTTATTTACTATGAGGGTGCACATTCTGGTGTAGCTGTGCATAGAAACCAATCAGCTTCCAGGCTTTATTGCCAAAGCCTAATTGGCAAGCATGCACAGGTGCACCAGTTTTAGTAAATACCCCCTAATATCTACCCTTATTAGGTATAAGGGAAGCTGAAGAGGTTTCACTACTTACCTTACATCCCACTTGGGCAGGCTTCAACACCCTCCTTTTTTCCTTCTGGTGCTCCAGGCTGTAGGTGGTTCCTCAGCATCATCAAAAACATTGCACGACTTTTAACCCTGCAATGTACATGAAGAAGGCAGGTGTGCGTCTGTGATTGGAAGCATTATAGAGAGGAAGCTGTGTGAGAGTCACATGGATAGAGGAAGCCTATAGGAGCAAGGAGTATGGTAATAATTACTCCTGCACCTCTACAAGTTATCCCACTACGAGGGTAGATTTTGTCTAATTCCTGCAGATGGCTTTTAAAGAGAGCCTATTATTAATGAGTTATTACTGCAAGTCATCTTTGAACTGTTAGAACAAATTTCATCAGGAATTCTTGTAGCTGTGGTCTTCATGAGGAGTTCTTGGGGCATCCCCCAAGAGAAGTCAGACACAGAAGACCTGCTGAATCTTTGTATACCAGATTAGAATTTCTTACGGAAACGGAACACCTTCAATTCTGTACTACTAGATAGTCACTTACTTTATTCCCCGTGGTCTTCATTTAAAAATCTAAGGTAAAATATAACCTTTTATTTACATAATGGTTGCCATCTATTTTACTAGAAGGCTTATCTATCTATCCAAGTTGGGAGTTTGAGATTATAAAATGGCACCACTATCTGTTTTACCTTATTCTCCTCCTTGACCAGTCTTTGTCCTATGTTTTTTTTCAACCCCTAACTGTTAACAATATTAATTATTGATTATTCTCATTAGGACCTAGGCTGGCCATAGATGTTCCTCCATTACTAGAACTCTCATGCTTGGTGTTTTGTTAATAACTAATATATGAATAAAAGATTAATTTTCCATCAATTTTCTTTAAAAAAAAAAAAAAGGTTTGATTAGTGTAGTCACTCAGAATCCTTGGTTTTTGCTTATCGTTATTGCTTGACAATCACTGCGAGCATCACAAGCAACTACTGGTGGTCAAGAGTGATCTTGTGTGCCCCCAAATAACAGTTCACCTCAAGAAAAATTTTAGGCATGGTATATTTTACAGCTTGGAGCAATGTAACTATGTACAGTATATACTATACCTGACCTATGCTCTTGAAGCTGAAAATCACTGTAGTAGACACCCCTACGTGATCTTCACTTGCTTCTTGGTCCCATTCTGAGTGGCTGGGCTAATGCATTGTGAATACAGGAAGTCAGCTGTTCAGCATGGGAGCCATTCAGGGAATGCTTTGCATTTTTTTGAATGAATGCAAAGTATTCTCTGATTAAACGAGACAGAGAGTGTGATGTCACCTCCCTGCCTCTCCACCTTGTCCAACCAGAGAATGCTTTGCATTCATACAGAAAATGCAAAACATTCTCTGAATAGCACCTATGCTGAGAGACCAACCTTCTATATCCTTAATGCATCAGGCTGACCACACAGGACCCAGGAGCTAGTGAAGATCACTGAAGTAGCAGTGTTTACTCTAGTGATTTTCAGCTTTCAGGAGAATGGGACAGTATAGTATATATGTAGTTACATTGGTCTAGGCTTGACCAATGAAATTATGTAAAATTACACTATGCTTGGAATTATTCTTTAAACTAGTAAGTGGCTATTGTGATTAAACACAGACTGTAGTCAAGAAGGCCAAGTTTTACCCCCTCATTTCTAGGTTGGGCTTCTGTGTGACTATGGTGCAGATGGATAGACAACAGCTTTTTAAAATGTTCTGCTTTAATCTGCTGAACAGTTGGCAGCAACAAATGATAATTACAATAATGTTCAAACAGGTTCCAATGCAAGACACCTATTGGCACACACACAACATATCTTCAGCATTACAGAATACCACAATTTTGCAGTGTTCACATGAGCTGGATATTGGTGGCGTGGATTCTTTGGGGTTGTGCAACAAAACCCAGACAAGGTAGATATCCTAGCTTATCTGTTACTTCATCAGTGCACAGGTTTGAGCCTGTGAAGCTGGGGTGCTTTTTCACCTGGTCCAAGAACAACGGAGCTTGATCCAGAAGGTCCCTAAACAATCTTTATACTGCAATAAACCTGACTGTACCTGGCAATACAGGTTCTTCTTCCTACCTACTCCCACACTGTGGAC
Organism: Staurois parvus; assembly: GCF_062004578.1. Taxonomy (NCBI): domain Eukaryota; kingdom Metazoa; phylum Chordata; class Amphibia; order Anura; family Ranidae; genus Staurois; species Staurois parvus. The sequence continues at coordinate 1,912,253 of NW_028318345.1, forward strand.
TTCTAGACTGAGCCATCAGGGGATTTATAAAGCCTCCCTGTGTCTGGGGAGAACTCAGTGTTCAGTCATACGCTAGCTTTCCTAGAATGGGCCTTGAGTCCATGTACTCTCTGATGCCATGCCTGACTTCCCCAAAGAAGACAGGAAGTATTTCTCTAGAAAAACAATGCCAATTAACGACTAAAGACCAGTGGGGGAACCTAGTAGTGAAAGGTGAGAACTACTGTACTTGCCTAACACCTTGCTACAGGCAGCCAGAGATTGCTACATCTTGCTACAGGCAGCCCAAAAGCCATTTTCGTTATCTTTTTCCCATGCAGAAGACTCCAGGTACTCTCTTTCCACTTTGTGTCAGCTGAGACAAAGCTTGCTGGGCAGTTGGATGTTTGCTTAGTCTACACTACTCCATAAAATCAATCAATAGAGCACTCAGATGCACTCTAGCACAGTGCAGAAGTGCATTCTCACCTGAGTTTGAGAACCTAGTTTAATAGGAGGCAGTGGTGAGGTGTCAAGGTCCTACCTTTTCCCAGAGGTTATGTTACTCCATGTGCTAGCATCCATCTTGGATTTCTGCTGAGCATGATGGGAATCTTTTATGCCTTCAGGTCTCTGAGGTCCATCCCCCAGAGGGGTGTGGCTGAGTACATATAAGCCTGGGATCTGCACACACTCTTTGCACTTGTGTCTTGTGTCTTGGTCTTGCTACAGCTCTGTGTATACGCTCGTGACTCTTCTTGTATTCTGACTCGCCTTGTGACTAAGACCATTCTCGGTGTTTCCCTTTGATCTGACCTTCCGTTGCTGAACCCGGCCCGTGACCTGTGATTCTCTGTCTACTTTTCTGTACTGTTTTGTCCCGTTGTTATTGACCCGGCTTGTCTGACTACGCTATTGTCATTCTCACCAGCTACACGCCATTGGCCATTGGCGGCGGCCATTACCGCAGCTGGGGTGTCTCGGGGGCCACGACCTGGTCCCTGGTTGCGTCAAGTCCATCCCCACCATCAGGGGCCCTGGTGAAGGGCAGCCTGGGACTTAGACTCCGCGCCCTGAGGGACTTCAGTCTGTTGGTGGTGGTTGTCGTCAGCCAGTGCGTTACCCTGCCACTAGGCCTACCTGTCCGTTCCACAGCCCTGCCCTGACACTAGGCAATATGATGTCACCAGTTCTTCCTGGAAATTGATAGAAGCTGGGGTCTAAAGGAAATTAAAAAAACAAAATTTTCAAATTGTTTATTTTTCAGCTTTTATTTTGCTTTCTTTTATTTGGGTGAGGGATGTGGGGCTACTAGTAAAGCAGACACTGATTTTTAACGCAAAGTCCACTTTAATAACCTACTTTAATAGTTATTCAGAAGATGGCCTTTGACAATATCAAACAGCACATGTATGATAAACTTGTAGTTACTAATGTCTGTTTAGATGCCCCAGTTAATAAAACTAGGAAGTTAACATTTTTTCAGGCATATTCATCGTAAGGTTTGTATTCTTATCTGAAAATGTTAAACTGAATATCCCACCTACTTATATAACTTCAAGTGGAACTTCACCTAAAATGGAAAGTTCCACTTTTTCTCTTCTTCCCCCCTCTACTAGTTTTGAAAACCTTCTCTTTCTGGGAGCATATACTTCATTTTGACAAGTAATCATTCCCATCTCTGCTTGGACTGCCTCGGCAATTGGAATGGAAGTTCGCCCCCCCAACTACAACCCCCTGGGACATGCCACAGGTTGCAGGAGGCTTATTCACATAGTGAAGCTTGACAGCGGGAAGCCGGCTGTGAAGCCACAGGAAGTCACAGCTGGCTTCCCACAAGCAAGATGGCGGCACCTGGGTGAAGACAGAACTGGATTCATTGACTGGTAAGTGTGTGTTTATTAGAAGTCAGCACTTATAGTATTTTTTTTAGAAACCACTGTTGCTCCTTTTTAACAAAGTACCTACATTGGGAGGACTTGATGTGTGGAAAGATCACATAAGCCCCAACCAGACAGTGTTTCCCATGGAGTCCTTTTTATGTTTGAAAAGTGTGTGATCACAGTATTTGCAGGTGGTTTAGTATAATATGCTTATAAGTACTATAGCTAAGCATTCCTTTTAAACTGTTTTAGACTTTTTTTTTTTTTGCTTGGCATGACGTGAAAAATTTAAGGCCTGGTGTAATTGCCTGGTCTTTTTCTCAGTTGATGTAAGATAGTTGGCATGCATTGAAAATTGCTTTAAATATAAATCAGAGGCGGATATTGTTCTTGAAATATAAAAAAAATATGCTATTAATGCTATTGCTATAATATGCGATAATCTGCTATTAATGCTGTTAGCCATTTACCATATGCTGTAAATTGCCTTGTGCATATACTTTTTAGGAACATTAGTTACAAATTATTTTCAGCTTTGAAGCCCATGTCTAATACATGTTATCAGTGCAACAGCAATAATGATTGTCAGAGGGCAAAGTTCAAGTCCCTGTATAAGATTACCTTCTGAGAACTATGTGCCTGTTGGTAGGCCAGTGATACTTAATTCTTGGAATTTTAGCTGTGTGACTGTACAGAAAGAGTTTATATGCATACTTTAAATTTCTAATATGTACACGTTTTGCCGGTGTATTATGACTTGCAATCGTACATTTTTGGATCTTCTACATTAGTGATTCTGTTACAAGCTTATGTAATATAGTGACAGTGTGGTACCCTAGATTTGTGTCACCTAGATTTCTTACCTGCACGTAGTAAAAGGCTCCAGGATATGTACCTGTTAAGGAAAATTGACATTTTTTTTTCTTCAGATTCTGATAAGTTCTGGTCTCAGTTCTGAAACCCTGAGGCTTTGTAGAGATTTGGGTGGGATAAAGCTTCCAGTCCTAGGTCTCTGTTTTACTGTTTAGCCTCACTAGTTAGTCCGCTGTGCATAGGACTTCATATATGTTAGCTGACTGAGGCTAAGAGGCCTTCATATGCTATTAATTTTGGGGAATCCATTAGGGGGAACTTTGTTAGTCAGACGTAAATTTAAATAGTGGCTCAGACCGGCAGATGTTTTGTTTGTTTCATGCTATGGAAGGGCTGTACAAGCCTTCCTGCACTATGTTTGTTTATTGCCTTGCTGAATAAAGTGCAGGACAAATCTGCTTGGACTATTCCTGAGTGTCCTTTTCACATTTTTTAGTACGTTATATACAAGGCAGGGCAAAATTGGCAGCTACTCTGAACCTACTTGTACTTACACTAGGCCCAGGACCACTTCTAGCCCCAAACAAGCTTACATTGCCAAATGATCACCAGGTCTGCTAGGTCAGGAAAAGTTTGTATAAGATACTGCACATAGGCTGCATGTTGTGTTTTTCTAAGTATGAGTATTCGTTATGTTTTTTATTTTTTTTAAAGATATGTTTATTGAAGTTTTATGAGTTTTCCATAGCTTACAACAAACAGCTCAACAAGACTCACAAGGTCCAAAAACACCCCCAAACAAATCAACAAATGACCATACAGGGTCTCACAGGTCACATGAAACTGGGAACAGTGATACAGAAACTATAACAAATACATCTAAGAACAGGGTTATGCACTCTGGAATACAACACATAATATACATTGAGATCAAGAAAGTATTACTTAAACATCTGGATCTAGAAAGGTTAAGGTAAGGTAAGGGGACTAAGAATTCACCTGCCCCAAACTTTATTAATTAGTGCTCTCTTTTTCCTCAGTTCAAAGGTAAGCCTGTATAAAGGAAGGGCATCATTAATAAGTGTAAGCCATTGTGATATGGCTGGCAATGCGGGCCACTTCCAAGTAAGCAGGATCACCTTTTTGGCATAAAAAAACAACTCAACAATACTCAACAACTGCTTAGCATATTTAGCAAAATTCCCAGAAGACAAGTTTTAGGATCAAAAACACTGGGGAGGCCTAACACAGAAGAAATATAAGACCCCACATCTTTCTAAAACCATTGTACCAAAGGACACGACTAGAAGCAGTTCAAGAAGTCCACATCCCGGCCACAGCCCCTAAATCAGGTTGCCATAGGGTGTAACAAACTCAACAAAGCAAGCAAATTTTCAGACATTTCTATCCTGTTGATTTAATAATTGTCTGTAAACTTCAAGGAAGGCTTAGCTGTGCATTTTTGCCTAGCAGATACAGTATATCCACTTGTTGCAGATCAGCTTATCTCTAAGGTCTATGTCTATGCACAGATCCTTGCTGAGACATGTTGCTGCCACTATAAACAGTGTAGCTATACTGTACATGTGTGCGTTCATAAGTTATGCAGAAAGCAGGTGTTAATGCAGAGGTCAAACAGTTTGCCACAGCACAGTAATTCCAGCAGCAGGGCTGATCCAAGAGACACAGTCCTTGTAATTCTACAAGCAAGTTCAACACCCAGAAAATTCAATGCATGTGCAGCTTTCCAAACTGTAGAAAGATTTGCTTCTAATGGGTGAGATAAGATAAATGAGAATGTTGTGAGAATGAACGTGCAGAAAAAGAACATGTGTTTACTGAGGTAAAACTTGACAGCATATAGAGCAGAGTTCTTAGAATGCTTTGTAATTCTGTGTTTTTACATAATAAATTAGATCAGGGCAACACAGTGGCTAAATGGTTAGCACTTCTGCCTGGCAGTACTAGGGTCTTTGGTTTGAATCCCAACCATGGCACCACCTGCCTGGAGTTTGCATGTTCTCCCTGTGCCTGCATGGGTTTCCTCCAACAGTCTAAAGACATGCTGGTAGGTTAATTGGATCCTATCTAAATTGGCCCTGCTAAAAGTATGTATGAATGTAAGTTAAGGGACCTTAGCTTGTACACCCTGTGAGGGTTAGGGACTGATGTGAATGTACAATATATATGTAAAGCGCTGTGTAAATTGATGGCACTATATAAGTACTTATAATAAATAAATAATCAGATCAAGGTTTAGAAAACAACTTATCAAACCACTGATTTTTCTCCTTCTTTGCTTTAAGTGAACTCCTGTCACAATAGGTGCCTAGCACTTTCTTATCTAGTCAGCATTATTCTTCCTCCAAACATGGCGAGTCGAGTTAATGCCAAAGAGCATTAGGTCTCATCTGACCACAGCACTTTCTCCCAATCTTTCTCTGAATCATTTAGATGTTCATTGGCAAACTTCAGGTGGGCCTGTACATGTGCCTTCTTGAGGAGGGGGACCTTGCGGGTGCTGCAGCATTTCAATCCATGGCGGTGTATTATGTTACCAATGGTTTGTTTGGTGACTGTGGTCCCAACTGCCTTGAGATCATTCACAAGCTCCTCCTGTGTAGTTCTGGGCTCATTCCTTTCTTCTCTCATGATCATGCTTACCCCATGAGGCGAATTCTTGCATGGAGCTCCAGACCGAGGGCAATTGATGCTTATTTTGTATTTCTTCCATTTGTGAATAATCGTTCCAACAGTTGGCTCCTTCTCACCAAGATTCTTGCTGATGGTCTTGTAACCTATTCCAGGCTTGTGCAGGTCTACAGTCTTGTCCCTGATGTCCATTGACAGCTCTTTGGTCTAGTCTATGGTGGTGAGGTTTGAATGGAAGAAAGAGATTCTGTGGACAGGTGTCTATTATACACATAATGAGTTGTTGTTAGGAGCACCAAATTGACAGGATTAATCTGTGTATCACATGAGCACATAGCCAGTCTGTGGGAGCCAGAATTGTTGGTTGGTAGGGAATCAAATATTAATTTTACTCACTGAACTGCAACTCAATTTTCAACATTTGTATCATGCATTTTTTCTGGATATTTGGTTGTTATTCTGTCTCTATCATTTAAAATACACTTATGATAAAAATTATAGACCCTTCATTTCTTTGTAAGTGGGCAAACTTACAAAATCTGCAGGGGATCAAATAATTACTTTTCCCACTGTACATGCTATATTTCAAACAGCTTTATGCATTGACATGCCTCCATAGATCTATAGACCCAGTCTGACCAGAAAATAACAAACAAGTCATACTTACCTGCTCTGTGCAATGGTTTTGCACAGAGCAGTCCCTATCCTCCTCTTCTGGGGTTCCTCACCGGTGCTCTGGGCTCCACACCCCCACTGTGTCACAAGAGCAAGCCACTCTGGGGGCACTCTGGGGCACTCATGTGTGCTCGCTCCCAAGCCTTGCTCAAGATCCTCATCATTGGCTTTGATTGACAGCAGCGGGAGCCATTGTATCTGAGCCAACGAGGAGCAAGAGAGCCTCGCTCTCGTGCACATTGCTGGATAGAGATTGGGCTCAGGTGTGTATTTGAAGGGATTCAGGGATACTGCATGCAGAAGGTTTTTTACCTTGCTGCAAAGAATGCAGTAAGGTAAAAAAAATCTTCTGCCTTTACATCCACTTTAAGTTTAAAAAAGGACACTGGGATTTTATTTTTTTATCTGAATAACTTTTCTTTGCTTTATGGTAGATATAGTATCAATAAATATATAAAAATGTCATTTATACTTTTATTTGATGCAGATAAGACAGTATTTGCTCATAAATTAAATAAAAGTGCATCAAACAGAAAGTTTCTCCAGCCTGCTTAGTCTGTGCATGGCCAGTGCAGCATTAATCCTCCATTTCTCATTATAAACTGAAAAGATCCTAGCAACTCTGTGTAGCCAACAGCATCCTAGCAACCAGTAACTCCATGTAGCCAACAGCATCCTAGCAACCAGTGACACTCTGTGGCCAACAGGATCCTAGAAACCAGTGATTCTGTGTAGCCAACAGCATCCTAGCAACCAGTAACAGGTGTGTGTGTGTGTTTGTGTGTGTGGGGGAATTGATGGGAAATTGGGGTGAATAAAAGATGAATATACACTTTGGCTCCTCTCTGAGCACTCTACATTGACTCTGTATATGAACATAGAGTTGGGCCTAATTACCTCCAGTTTCCGTACCTATGAACTCCAGGTAATTATTTTTGAATTTGTCCCAAACTGCAGCCATTTGTGAAAGAGGTGCAAATCTGTTCATGCGTTGGATCTCTTAACAAAACTGTTGCAAGGCTTTCATGAATTCGGTGCAGGGACCATACCACCATAAACGCTGTGTAAAAGATTTATTGTAGCTAAAAGCATGGTAACTCTTAAATAGTTGTGTTACCAAGACACCATAATGAGCATGATTACAGTAACTAACTTCACTAAGCAGTTGAATTGACTTTAGACAGAAATCTATGTTCCAGGAAGAGAAGGGAGTTACCTGATAAACCTCATATTTTTTATGGGTTCTTCCTCCAGTCTGGTTTGTAAGGTTTTCTGAGTGAGTAATTGATCACAGGTGAGTTGTCATGACTACTGCGCTGAAAGCATAACACATTTCATATCAGACCAACAATGAGATGTAACCTTTTTTTTATTTGTAGTTTTTTTTATTATTATTCTGATATAGTAACAGAACTTTTCCTCTGTCTAGAGCAGGGGTCTGCAACCTTTAAGACATAAAGAGCCACTTGGACCCGTTTCCGAAGGGAAAAAAAGACTGGGAGCCGCAAAACCATTGCAACATTTAAAACAAATCCGACACCGCATGTATTGTTTCTTACCTTAATGCAGTGGTGGGCAACCTTTTTTTTCAACTGAGCCAAATCTCGCCAAAACCACGATTGAAATTTATTTTGAGAGCCACATTTTTAAAAATGAAAATACATCCCCCATATAGTAATTCATCCTCCATAGTAATTCATCCCCCATAGTAATTCATCCCCCATATAGTAATTCATCCCCCATAGTAATTCATCCCCCATATAGTAGTTCATCCCCCATAGTAATTCATCCCCCATATAGTAATTCATTCCCCATATAGTAATTCATTCCCCATATAGTAATTCATCCCCCATATAGTAATTCATCCCCCATATAGTAATTCATCCCCCATAGTAATTCATCCCCCATATAGTAATTCATCCCCCATATAGTAATTCATCCCCCCTATAGTAATTCATTCCCCATATTGTGTCAATTCACTTACCTTTGCTCCGCGCGTTCCTCTCGCCGTGTTCCCGCGCCGTTCCGGTCTTCAGGGCGGACTGTGAGAGGAGAGGAGTTCGTCACGCTGCCCCGCCTACATCCTGACAGCCAATGTTTGCCACGCTCCGCGGGCCGGATTAAAAGGTCCGCCGGGCCGTAGTTTGCCCATTGCTGGGCTAGCTGCAGAGTCCTGACTTTTGGGGCGGCCGCCCGAGAGGAGGGAGGGGAGCGGGCGCCCGGCACACAGAAGAGCCGCATTAAAATGTGTAAAGAGGCCGCATGTGGCTCGCGAGCCGCGGCTTGCCAACCACTGAGCTACGGCAACCCTATTGCCTGTCACCTGGTGGGCAGTGTGTTCCGGAGCCGCAGCAAAGGTGAAAAAGAGCCGCATGGGGCTCTGGAGCCGCGGGTTGCCGACACCCGGTCTAGAGATTCTTTTTTGTTGGAAACTCCTCTGGAGAAGATGATACACATCAATATTTTGTAAACGCTTTTATTTTTTGGTGATCGATTTTTTTCTGGTTATGCAGTCAGGGTCTTAGATAATGTATTCTTCCTGATGAGGGGTTCTTCCTTGTGAGCCCAGAGGGGAATAATTAGGTGGCACGCCGTCTGTGCCATGGCCAATTATGGATGTGACAAAATTACGCTAACTGTGGGAGAAGCCTTAAAACCTAAGACTGTGTACATGGTGTACATGGTAACACATGTCATGGGCTTTGTAACCGAAACACCTGCTTTTTTTTACTGTGCCACCTATTAGAGTCCTGACACTTACAAACCTCAACACAATAATTGGTAAACAATTAAATACTTCCATTATACAGGCTTTCCTGCACACATTCACATACCCAGTGACTACTTAGCAATCAGCAACTGTTGTACACTCTAGCATAATAAGTGCTGAGATCTGGACTATGTCATATGCAACCCAGTGTACAGAGTCAGTGGTATGAATATGTCATACACAGTCAAGCATATACAGTAAAATAGTCAGGGGCATGTCATACACAACCCATTGTAAAGAGTGCAGTGATCAGTTAAAGATGCCTATTAGATCCATGAATACAGCAATGATTGGTGTGCCAGTCATGCATTGCAGTAGGTACAGAGCAATAAGAACGTACAAATAATCACAAAAGAAAATGATGTTCCATTAAACAACAATTCTCCTATAAACAGTAATACAAACTGTAAAGTTCCCTACAGCAGTATGCATGCACCTAGCAAGAAACATGTGAGTGTTGAGTTGGCCAGGCAAACATCTAAGAATGATTCTGGGAGAGAAGGGGTTTTAGTGCCTGCCTCCAGCATACCTTGCCATACCATACCATGTCAGGCTTCTGCTATAGTAGATGTTTTTGAGCCTGCCCCCATCATTACCCTGCAGTGTTGTCACTCCTCAAGTCCAAGGACCAATGTCCCCTACCTACTATTTTCCCTCTCCATACAACACAGTCCACCATGTGACTCTCTCCACTTCTCAGAGCCTGTATCCAGCAGCTCTCTTTGATACTATAAAATAAATATTTTATAGTATCAAAATATACTACCAAATAAATATCACATTTAATGACAAACCTTTCTATAGTGGAGGATCGCGTTAACCTTGTACATCGGTCCACCACCAACCAACAAATTGAAGGCGAGAACAGTGATGTTAGGCAATTTTAACAGAGATGTGTTAAAAACACTGAGATTTTCTTTTTAGTAAAGGGGTATTTCCAACCTATAAGACACTAGGCAACCTTGGTAAATGATTTTAAACGTGCCTGTGTGGCCTGCAGTTTTGCAACTGAGGCCTTACAAAAGACCCCAGTGAAAAGAAGGGGAATAAAGATATAAATATATTTGGGTTTGTCAGTGTTTTCATGGTCCTGTTAAAAAAATATCCCTTACATAGTGTCAGGAATGGACTGGCCAGCAATAGTGGGGCTCACCTGCCTTGTGAGCTGCAGTACCAGGGCTGGCCAGAGGGTGCTCCCAGCAATCAGAGACTCAACCTTGCAGCCAGTCAAACACCTGGAACTAATTATACTGGTGTATTTAAGGGACATTCAGACCTGCAGACTCTGCCTTGGTGTTGTGTTTTTCCTGGGCCCTGCATCCTGCTCCTGTTCCTGTCTTGTTGCTGACCCGGCTTGATTCTGACCTCTGCTGACTTCTCCTGTTCTGATCCCCGGCTTGTGACCCCGACCATTCTCTGCCTGACCGCCTGTACCTACCTGCCTGTTAGTTGCTGTACCCTGCTCGTGACCTGACTATTCTCCGCTTGCTCCCCCTGTACCTACCTGCCCGATTGATATTGACCCGGCCTGCCTGACGACGCTTGCACTGTATGTACTGTTATCTGTGGGTGGTTTGGTTCGTTTGCACTGTGTTATGTTTTAGTATTGAACTGCGTTTATGTTTGTATTGTTAGTGTTAATAAATTGTTTATAACTTATCGGAAGTCTGCGTTTCCCTGCGTCAGTCACACACCTTTGGTCATACCCGGGAGCCCTGACAGATAGGCTGGCCATGATTGGGGGGTTATGTAAACATCAGGAAAAGGCATCTGACATTTCAAAATCCAGATCTATAGGTTCTGATAAAATTGAAGTGAGTAAAAAGGTGGCCATCTTATCTGAGTGTCAGTTGTTTGGCTGACATGATGTGTGTGAGGTTTTTGTGATGTATTTAAATGGTTATAGGAAACAGAAGCCTGCATGGCTTGTTGGTTATTGAAATATACCTTTCCCTGTCAAAGATTCTGATTTTCAGAATCATAATTTTTGGCTAAAAAGGAGAACTTAAAGTGGCATTCAAAGCTAGAACTAACTAAGCAAAGAACTGCTCCCACCCCCTTCTAACTCCTATAATAACTCCCTTTTAAAATGAAGGTGCATGTACATACCTACTCTCAGGGTGCTCCAGTACAGTTTCTTGATTTTTCCAGAGCAGGGGAAAGGAGAGAGCTCCAACAAAGGATGAAATGTCTGGGTAGTGAAGTCCCCTATAGGCTTACTATGGGGCATCTGTTGTCCCTCCTCTCCCTTGAGGCTGGCCACTGGGAGCTGATCATGTGAATGAACTGGAGCTCCCTGAGAATAGGCAAGTATGTGCATCTTCCTCCTACAGGTTGGTTTAGTATAGGTGTTAAAAGGGGTTGGGAGTAGCTTTAAACTTAGTTTTTTCTAGCCTGTAATTCCACTTTAAAAGCAAAAAGGCACAGGGATGTAATTTCCACAGTAATTGCAGTATTTGAAAAAAGCACTCACCCCAATTTCAGAGGTATCAACTTCCATAATAAAACGCTTTCATGGGTCTGAATGAACTATGATGGGGGTAAGGTTTCCACCTCATCCCTTTAAAATTGTACACATTAATTATAGTTTCTGGTGCCATGTTAATGCAGATAAGTCATTAAGTGAGTTTAATCACCACCTGAATCAGCCACAGAACCTGTGCAATTAATATGTGTTCGGTTTTAAAGGGATGAGGTGGCGACCCTAGATGTGAGTGATACAGAAAGATTTTTTTGATTTACTGAAAGTGTTGGCTGCCTCAGTGGACCAGTAGGAACAGTCAGCTCTCTGACTGGTAATTTATATAGGAGTTATAGGAAAAAAACTGGATGAATTTCTGATAGACATTTTCAAAGTCTAAAAAATGGTGGAGATCCTTCAAACTAAGTGTGTTAAGCCAATTTATGGATTGCCTTGATTTTGACTGCTGCACGACCAAACCTGTTTAGTTAGCGCCTAAAACATGGACACAGGACATAGACTTAAGGAGGGCAGGACTGTGGTCAGTGAGATTAGAAAATATAGAATAGTGCTCCATCATTGGTGTCAATGGAAGGAATACTGTCCCATCGTTGGTGTCATCGGAAGCCATCGTTGGTGTCAGTGTAGGAATATTGCATTGCTGTTGGTGTCAGTGGGAGGAATAGTGCCACTTTTCAGTGGAAGGAACAGTGCCTGAAGGGCCAGATAAAAGTAAGCAAATGGCCACATTCCAGCCCCCAAGCCACAGTGTAAGGGAATTCCCGTGAGACGGCTGGTGAATAGACGTGCACACGCACTGTGAAGATTGGCGCCAGACGGACTGTTTAAGAAGTGCCTCTGCATGTGCTGAGTGCTGACAGGTCTTCAGCTGCCCCGTGTCCTGTTTGTTCCTGTGTGATTCCTTTGTTGCTGACCTGGCTTGTTCCTCACCTGACTCTGATTGCTCTCCTGAATGATACTGGTTCCTGACTTCGGCTCTGCTCCTGACCTTGGCTTTCCTTCTGATTCTGTACCATGCTGCCCGACTGTTGATGACCCTGGCTGTTCCTATGACACTGCTCCTGTCTCTTACCTTCACTACCTGCCTTGCTCTGGTGCACGCCTGGCAATCTACAAGACCTGCTCTGCTTGTTACTACTGTGCCTGGATCAGAAGATCATCGGTCTTCCAAGGTCATCATCTGCAAGAGCTGCAAACAACAACTACTGGCGCTCTTGTTCCCCTGGGTCCTAGACTCCCTCTGTTCCAACTCCAGTGGGGGTCAGAGCTAGTGACACAAGTGAGGCCGACCTCGTCATTTCAGTCTCCCATCAGGTTCGTGACACACAGTTTGGAGAACACTGGTATGGAGGAAAGAAGGGAAAGGTAGATATGACTGAAACCTTTAAATACATCAAGAGTGAGATTAAAGTTCAGGAGGGCAGTATTTTCAATATGAAACCAAGATCAAGAACATGGGGGCATGACCTCAAACTAACAGGAGAACATTTCAAAATTAATTTTAGAAAGTATTGTTTTACTGAAATGGTAGTAGATTTTCAACATAGGTAGTGAGTCAGTCAACAGTAAGTGGATTTAAGCATACTTGGGTCAAACATAGACGAAAAAAGTTGAAAATAAAACAACAAAAAATGGGTCAGACTGCATGGGCCACTTGGTCTTTTTTCTGCCGCCATTCTTCTGTTTCAGGAGGACATGATGTACTGTAGATGAAACCCATGATTCCTAGGTAACTCAAAAAAAGATCGCATTTTGTTCACGTGTACTGCATAAACTTACATAAATAGTTTCTGCAAACTTCATTGACATAAATACAGTATATTAGTTCCTAGTGCTACATATTTAAGGGCCGGGGATCTTGGCTCCAAAAAGAGAGGTACATTTCATTTAAGCATGATGTCCCCCAAGTATCACATACTGTAACCCTATACATTATCCTCTGCGAAGGACTTAACCCTATCCCTCTTCCAATAATAACACCCACTCTACCCTTAAAGTGGTAGTAAAGTCTCGTTTATTTATGCCTACAGGTAAGCCTATAAGGCTTAATAAGGCTTACCTGTAGGTACAGCAAGTATCTCCTAAACATGCACTGTTTATGAGATATTTACTTTAGCAGTGCCAGTGATGTCACCAGCATATGCGCACTGTGCTGTCCATTTACAGAGCCATGCTGTGGTCAAGACTCCTGCGCCACATGCACAGGAGTGACATCATCATGGCTCGGCCAGTCAAACATCTGCAGCCAGCGAATCCAGAAGGAAAACCAAGTGAAGATGGAAGCCTCAGGGAGCCGTGAAAGCACTCCACTGGAGAGCTTCATTTTCAGGTAAGTCTTCATAATATGCTATAGTATGCGGTACATACTAGCACATTTTGTTTTTAACTTGCAAGGAGATTTTTGGGGTTTTTTTGGCGGGGGGTTTCTACTGCTTTGAAAGCAAAGTTCACCTTTAATTAAAAAATAAAAAATGCACATTGTTGCATTTAAAATATTTGCATTTATTATTTTTTAAAACAGGAGACTGCAAAGTATTGTATCAACGATCAGCAGATCGCGGGTGCAATTTCAGGCTCCTGCACACACTGCCTAAAGCTCTGTTGCTCATACCTCAGATTTTCTTTTTCAGAGCTGTAAGCAGTGTGAATGAACTACAAGTGTGCTGATCATTTAAACTACAAGTCCATCTTCATTCACATATACCTGCATCCAGGGGTGGACTGTCCATTCGAGCACTCGGGCACTGCCTGAGGGCCCGGGGTAAGTAGGGGGCCCCATGAAATGCCCCTGGTACCTTTTTATAGGCTTTTTTGGGTGTGCTTTGAGTGTGGGCAAGGACACAGGGGCCCCATGATCCCCTATTGCCCGGGGGCCCCATGAGTTGTCAGTCCGCCCCTGCCTGCATCCTATCTGTTTCGGTTTTTAAAGCGGAACTATGCTGCTTCTGACTACCACAAACCAAAAACTCTATTTAATTAATTTTTAATATTCAAAGCAAACTCACCCATCTGTCCATATCTATATGCTTTTTTTTTGCTGAGAAATCACTGAAACACACCTCCTAGCATTTTTGGCCATAGCCATCTTAAGTAAAGGCAGAAGATTCACGTAGCATTTACTTCATGGAATCCATCTGCCTTTAGCTCAGGCATACAGACAGGAGGGTGCACTTAGTTGAGAAAACCTCTGCTGAAGACTTCTGGGATACCAAAAAGTAACTGAAGAGATGTAAAAAAAATATATACTTTCTTATTTATCTACTAATGCTGGCAGCATATGGATTAAAAATAGTCAATGTTAATTGAGAGAGTGAAGTTCCACTTTAGGAAAAGCTATATGTTCAACTATGTCCTTAGAGGCCTGGTTCCTGAATGGGAGTATATGTGTTCAATCTAGTAAACTGATGTACTTGCAGAGTTCTAATGATGAAAATTTGCAGTCTGCATCCCTTTAGAAGTAAATAAAATGTATATATTTCTTGTTGCAGGGGATACCCAAAATCTGACTTTTCTCTTAGAGCAGACTTCTGGAGAAATCAGTGAGCCAATCACACAAGCAGGAAATGACATTTCTGGGGATGTTTTGCACACCAACTGTGTACAGAATGCCTTTCGGTTGCCATATTGCATTGAATTTTACAGAAAATTATGGCGGCTACAGATTGAAAAGGAGAGGTAATTTTAAATAACATTAAATGACAATATGGCTTGTGTAGCAATTGTACATGCTATATTGGTTTTTTATTTGCTATATTTTTTATTTACTAAAGTGGAGTTAACCTTTAAATGTATATTTTGTTCTTACCCAAGCCTTTAGATTAAAACCCCAATTTGAAAAGGACCCTTAACTGTTGATCTAATCCCTTTCCTTAATCTTAATTCTCCTAATACCTAACCTTATATATAATTATAACCTTAACTTTGACTCTGGGTCTTCCTGGAGCAAAGCCATGACAATGCATATTGCCTGGGTCTGTTATCCAGAAAAGTGAAGACCAAGGCTAATTTAAAGTTTTTAGGCATTTATAAAGCAAAAAATTCTCATCTGTGGGGGACGGTTGTTTTGGCGTTGACTATGATTGAAAAGCTGAGACCGAAGATTCTTAGGCTGCAACCCAGGTACAAAGTATTTCTGTAACCTGAGATACAGACCACTGCTAATCTGCCATCTGATACATGACGATTCGGCGACCTGTGGTGTAAGGTTCCCTGGTTAGGGTTTAGGAATGATGAATACATAAGATGCGCATTACCTAGATTAGACCATTTTTAGCTAAACTAGATGAGTTTGGTATTTGTTGTTGCCCATAAGACTGAATTGACATGCCTATTCAAAGACCTAGGTCCAGCAGGTTTACGGAGTGCAAAGACTGACGTATACCCCGGAGGATTAGAAGCCAGATTGACAGTAAAATGCAGAGGTGTAACTAGAACCTTCAGGGCCCAAGAGCAAGAAATCATGAAGTGCCCCCTGACCCCCTCTTCCTGAGCCTGGGGCCCTTCCCCCCTGCTCAGTGTTGCCAACCCCAGTGACTTTTTTTTTTTACTGACAAAGCATGAACAATTTACTGAGCACATTTTTTAATGACAATCTAAAATATGACAGAAACTGCTAATATAAACTAAGAAAATTGATATTCAAAAGCTAAATTCACCATTAAGGATAAACATATTATATGCACATATTTTTGCCCCCTTACATCCTTTAGAGTGCCCCCTTACATCAGTATCCCCAGAGTGCTCCTTAACATCTTCCAGAGTGCTCCTCACATCCTGCAGAGTGCCCCCTGACATCCTCCAGAGTAGTCCCTTTGTAGTAGTAAAGGGGCACTTTTAGGATTAAAGAGAGCATTCTGGTGGTACTAACTTATTACCACCAGAGTGCCCCCTTACATCCTCCTCCAGAATGCCCCCTTACATCCATCAATGTGCACCCTTACCTCCTCCTCCAGAGTGCCCCCTTACATCCACCAGCGTGCCCCCCTGACATCCTCATCCAGAGTGCCCCCTTAGTGCCTCCAGAGTGTTCCCTTAGTATTACTGTATTAAGGGGGCACCCTAGAGGATGTATGGGGACACACTGGAGAATGTAAAGGGGCACTCTGGAGGATGTAAAGGGGCACCCTGGAGGTAATAAGGGGGAACTCTGGAGGATGTAAAAGGGCACACTGGAGGATGTAAAGGGGCACTCTGGAGGTACTGAGGGAGCGCTCTGCAGAATGTAAAGGGGCACTCTGGAGGTAATAAGGGGGCACTCTGGAGGATGTAAGATAAGTAGACTGTACCTTCAGAATGCCCCCTGCAGAGAACCCTGATGAGCGATGGCTACTATTGATCCATGCCATGCAGACCAGCCTGTTCCCATCCTATTTCTTTCCTGCTCGCCCTCTCCCTGCCACATGCCCGACATTTGCTCAGTCCAGCTTGTAGTGTACAGTTGCAAGGAAAAGTATGTGACCCCCTTGGGATTATGTGGCGTTTTGCATGAATTGGGCATAAAATGTGCTCTGAACGTCATCTAAGTCACAACAATAGAAGAACACAGTCTGCTGAACATAATACTACACAAACATTAGATGTTGCCATGGTTTAATTGCACATAACATGTAAACATTCACAGTGCAGGGAGGAAAAATTATGTGAGGCCCTAGCTTAAAGACTTCTCCCAGAGCTAATTGGAGCCAGGAGTGAGCCAACCTTGACTCCAATCAGTGTGATGATATTGGATGTGTTGCTGACAGCTGTCCTGCCCTTAAAAAACACACACCTGTTTTGGGTTTACTGGTTTCAAGAAGCACTGTCTGATGTGAACCATGCCTCGCAGAAAAGAGCTCTCAGAGACCTACAATCAAGAATTGTTGACTTGCATGAAGTTGGAAAGGGTTACAAAAGTATCTCCAAAAGCCGTGATGTTCATGTGTCCACGGTAAGACAGACTGTCTACAAATGGAGAAAGTTTAGCACTGTTGCTACTCTCCCTAGGCGCAGAATGCTGCATGAGGTAAAGAAGAATCCCAGAGTGTCAGCTAAAGACCTACAGAAATCTCTGGCACATGCTAACATTTTTGTTGACACATCTACAATAAGGAAAACATTAAACAAGAATGGAGTACATGGGAGGACACCACGGAGGAAGCCATTGCTGTCCAAAAAGAATATTGCAGCACGTTTGAAGTTTGCAAAAGAGCACCTGGATGTTCCACAGCACTACTGGCAAAATATACTGTGGACAGATGAAACCAAGATTGAGTTGTTTGGGAAGAACACACAACACTATGTGTGGAGAAAAAAAGGCACAGCACACCAACATCAAAACCTCATCCCCACTGTAAAACATGGCGGAGGGAGCATCATGGTTTGGGGCTGCTTTGCTGCCTCAAGGCCTGGACGGATTGTTGTCATTGATGGGAAAATGAATTCCAGAGTTTATCAAGACATTTTGCAGGAAAACGTACGACCATCTGTCCGCCAACTGAAGCTCCGCAGAGGATGGGTGATGCAACAGGACAATGACCCAAAGCATACAAGTAATTCAACAAAACAATGGCTGCAACAGCACAGAATACGCCTTCTGGAGTGGCCCAGTCAGAGTTCTGACCTCAACCCGATTGAAATGCTGTGGCATGACCTTAAGAGAGCGATTCGCACCAGACATCCCAAGAATATTGCTACACTAAAACAGTTTTGTGAAGAGGAGTGGTCCAAAATTACTCCAGATCGTTGTGCAGGTCTGATCTGCAACTACAGGAAACGTTTGGTTGAGGTTATTGCTGCCAAAGGAGGGTCAACCAGTTATTAAGTCCAAAGGTTCACATACTTTTTCCTCCCTGCACTGTGAATGTTTACATATTATGTGCAATTAAACAATGGCAACATCTAATGTTTGTGTAGTATTATGTTCAGCAGACTGTGTTCTTCTATTGTTGTGACTTAGATGACGTTCAGAGCACATTTTATGCCCAATTCATGCAAAACTCCACGTAATCCCAAGGGGTTCACATACTTTTTCTTGCAACTGTATATTCCCATATTAACTCTACCGGTGGATTACTGCAGCTCCTTGACGGCATCGCTTCCTGCAGCAGGTGTCCTCCGTATTTACAGTGAATTGCAGGTAGGAGGGGGAGGAGAGGGAGGGGGACAGAGAGGGAGAGGGAGGGTAGACACTTCATGTCAGAGAGGGAGGGTAGAGATTTCAGATTAGCACGAGCGCCAGGACCGGAGTCCTGACACTGCATCCTCCTCCATTCATATCAACCCAGCAGCCTCTGCCATTATTTTCCTAGCCAGGGATCAGGCTTTTGCAATGCCAGAGCCGGACCCACCCCCTACCGCCTGAGCAATAGCAGCAGTTGGGCCCCCCACAGTGGCGGAACGCCAGGGCCTATTCGCAAGTGTGACATTTGTGACCCTGGTAGTTCCACCACTGGTAAAATGATTGCATATGGTGTGGATTTGTAGTCAGAACATGTTAGGCCAGAAAGTTGCCATTGTCAGAGCTGGCAGCAAATGGTGTCAGGATTTCTAAGATTCCTACAGGGACATTCCTGCTAAATCAGCTGGAATTTGAGTCCTGGGTAGCCCTGCAAGCATCAGCCAGCTCAACAAAAGTTGATTTAAATATAAACTGGCCTTGGTAGAAAATTATCAGCCGAACAGTGACATCACATCAGATGCATTCTTGTTCACGAATGCAGGCATCCACAGTGCTGCAGCTGCTGAATACAATAGCCAACAGTGGAGAGCCCTCTATCCATGCTGTTTGCGTGGCTGGGGAAATTGATTGATTTTCTCTCCTTCAGCCTGTGTGCTGAACAAGAGAAGATTGTGCTGTGTATGGCTAGCCTAAAGTGTATTTCCACTTTTTGCTGTCAGATTTGAGAAAACTCCACTTTCAGACTAAGAACATTTTCAGCATGTAAAGAAAATACCAGAGAAAATACCTGTCAAGTGTCCTGGTCCCTCACTGTGAGATGACCTGTAAGAATAAAATAATGTGTAGGGATCTGCTGCCCTTTACTGTTAGCTACTGATATCACAGTGTTATGTATAATTATGTATTAGCACTTCCTTTCTCTGGGAGGCTGACTTAGAAAAACCCCAGAAGGAAGAAGTGGAAAGGGAGAAAGGAAGTCTCTGGCACATATCCTGCCCATGGTGCTAAATTCAGGCCAGAGGCTATTATGCAAGTATTCCTAGAATTCAATAGTTTAACTGCAGCTGCCCATAGCTTCTTGACTGCGTTTCTGAATCCTTGTGATTATGTATGTACAGTTGTGGCCAAAATTATTCAACCCCCAATGCTGTAAAGGGGTTTAGGGACTATAGTGTACATTTGGAATTGTATTCAGAATCAAATCCTACAAGGACGTTGTAACTACCCAAATGCAACTAAAATGACATCAATTGTTTATGTAATACAGTAGTAAATGGTTCTTATGTGGTTTCTTCATTGCCACAATTATTCAACCCCTTAAAGACTACCACTCTGAAGAACAGAGGTTCATACAGGTGCTTTCCATCAGGTATTGAAAACACCTGTGGATGTCACCGAGCAGCAATCAAGCATAATAAGCACCAATTAGGCAGCTTTAAAATGACTGTGATACTCAGCTCCTTCTAGACATTTACTGGTGTGGTTACAAACATGGTGAAGGCAAGAGAATGGTCCAGGAAGACAAGAGAAGAGGTGATTTCTCTTCACAGGAAGGGCAATGGCTATAAGAAGATTGCAAAGATGTTAAACATACCAAGAGACACCTTAGGAAGCATCATTCGCAAATTCAAGGCAAAGGGCACTGTTGAAACGCTACCTGGTCGTGGCAGAAAGAAGATGCTGACTTCGACTGCTGTGCGCTACCTGAAGCGTAGAGTGGAGAGAAGTCCCCGTGTGACTGCTGAGGAACTGAGAAAAGATTTGTCAGATGTGGGTACAGAAGTTTCAGCCCAGACAATAAGACGCACACTGCGTAATGAAGGCCTCCGTGCCAGAACTCCCAGGCGTACCCCCTTGCTGTCTCCAAAGAATAAGAAGAGTCGACTGCAGTATGCCAAAAGCCATGTGGACAAACCACAAAAGTTGTGGGATAGTGTTCTGTGGACTGATGAAACAAAATTAGAACTGTTTGGGCCCATGGATCAACGCTATGTTTGGAGGAGGAAGAACAAGGCCTATGATGAAAAGAACACCTTGCCTACTGTGAAGCATGGTGGAGGGTCAATCATGCTTTGGGGCTGTTTTGCTTCTGCAGGTACAGGGAAGCTTCAGCGTGTGCAAGGTACCATGAATTCTCTTCAGTACCAGGAGATATTGGATGGAAACGTGATGCAGTCCGTCACACACCTGAGGCTTGGGAGACGTTGGACCTTTCAACAGGACAATGATCCCAAGCATACCTCCAAGTCCACTAGAGCATGGTTGCAGAGGAAAGGCTGGAACATTTTGGAGTGGCCATCGCAGTCACCAGACTTAAATCCGATTGAGAACCTCTGGTGGGACTTAAAGAAAGCAGTTGCAGTGCGCAAGCCTAAGAATGTGACTGAACTGGAGGCCTTTGCCCATGAAGAATGGGCGAAGATACCCGTAGATCGCTGCAAGACACTTGTGTCAAGCTATGCTTCACGTTTAAAAGCTGTTATAACTGTAAAAGGATGCTGTACTAAGTACTAAGATTGAATGTCACTTGGGGGTTGAATAAAACTGATAATGCTGTGAGCACAGAAAAGACATTTGTGGTTATTTCATTATAACTGTTATGTTATATTTGTCTGACCTACAAGTGCCTCTTTAATGTAAATGTAAGCAAGATGACTGAATGATCAAAAGCAATGTCAAACTGGCCAAAACACTCAATTTCAGTGGGGGTTGAATAATTTTGGCCACAACTGTATATTGTACATTCATATCAGTCCTTGCCCTCAAGGAGCTTACAATCTAATGTCCCAAACTCACATTCATAACTCACAAACTAGAGCAAATTTAGACAGGGACCAATTAACCTACAAGCATGTCTTTGGAGTGTGGGGGAAAACTGGAGTACCCAAATGAAACCCATGCAGGCACAGGGAGAACATGTAAACTCCATTCAGCTAGCTTTGTGGTTGGTATACAAATCAACTGCTCTAGTGCTGCCATCAGAAGCGCTAAATACTAAAGCACTCTGCTGCCCGACTACCCTCAAATCACTTAGAGATATGGAGATGATAGAGCTCAGGCTTGATGGCAGTGCCATAGATACCACAAAGGTTACACACAGGCAGTGACAATGAAATGTTTCTATTTCTTTGCCGCAACTTTTGCAATGAGTGATAGATGTGTGTGAGATCAGTACCAAGAACAGTACCGGGATAGAGCTCTAAGTGGCATGTGTGGTGCACTACCATTATTCAGTCTTTAAATTAGTAAGGCTGAGACATCCTGTGTAATTGTCCACCATGTGCATCTTTGTAAAGGCTGTGGTTTCACGGGCTGGAATGGAAATTAACATGAAACACAATGTAACAGTAAAGCAACAACTTTAAGTTAAAGTCAAGGGCAGCCTGAATGCTAATGATCACTTAACGTTTGAAGCAACGAAAACAGTACTCTGATTTTTATACATTCCAGATACCCTCAGCTTTGTTACCCTCTTTACACTTCTTCATACCCCAGCTCTGTTACCCTAAGTACTCCAGATAACCCCAATACTTTAACCTCACTTCATCCCTGATACCAACAGTGCTGTAACTGATCTACACACCACATACCCCCCAGTACGGTTTTTCACTATACACCCCCAGTTACTGCCCCAGCACTCCATCAAAACAATACCACCTTTTCTGTTTCTCGCTCTCCTCTTTACCCCCAGCACAGTAAGTCATGCAGAACCCCCACCCCTTTCCGCAACACTGTGGTGAGGACAGCTTCCCAGCATTGTAATGGGCAATGCCGTTCAGCACTGTGATGAGCACTGGTCTCCTGCACTGTGATGGGCACTGCTCCCCTGCAATGTTTCCCTGGAAAGTCAGGTAGATAGAAGGCGGTGCAGAAGAGAGAGAAGTAGGCAATGACCAGACCCACCAATAGGACTGGAGCTTTCTTAGACCCTCACCCAAGGCCATCGTGAGCTCAGAAGTGTCCCCAATCTGGACACTTCTGAGCTCACGATGGGGCATGGTTGGTGCTGGCCAGTGTCCTGGGAAAACTGGACTCCCTGCATCCAGAAACATAGAGCATACAGTTGCAGAAGTTATAAAGGGAGAGGGGAGAAGTCTGAGCAAAGAGGGACCCTACCCAACACTCTCTTGCAGAAAACAAAGCAATACAATACTAACAGGACCCTGTCCCTATGGCATGGGATACTTGGGGTAGTGGAGTGAATGGCCAAGGACACAAGGTGGATTTTTTATGGCTGGAAATGTAACAATACTATACTATTATTATCTTGAGGACATCATGGTGATGTGTATACATGTATCGCTACCCTCGTGAGGGCTGCTGTGTTGTGGGAACCCCTAAGCTCTGCACAGCCAGGCAACAGGCATTTATCACAATTTCATCAAGAGTTAGTGAACACTGTGAGCTTGCTTTTGTTATTTTATTAGGGGGATAAAACCTGGATAGGGAAATAGGGATTATGGAATGCCCAGTTTGGCTTTAATCAATGAAGGGGAGACAACTTCTATTCTATATACAGAAACAGATTTTCCTTGAAAGCCATCAGTCTTTGTGGATCAGAAGCAACAGCCCTTTACAGATGAACTAGCAGCCCCTTAAAATCAGCTTAGCTTCTTGTAACTACATACAGAGATGTCTCCTCTCCCCCTTTAGAACTGCTCCCAGCCTGCAGACACTACCAGCCCTCCTGGGACAAGGATAAAGGATTGAGCCCAGCGCTGTCCTTACACAGCTTGCTACATTTGGCAGTCTTTCCCCTTGTACATCCCAGGGCGTGCTGACGTACTCACTCTGTCCTCTTTTCTCCCACTGCTCCAGGTCTTAATCCCTTTTACGCTGCACTGCTAAATGTATCCTCTTGAGCCAGCCCGAGCCCAGCCTGGAGGCTTCCCCCCCCCCGCTCAGACCTAGGGGACCCCTCCTAGGCACTAACAGTCTCCTCAGCACTCCACCTTCCACCCGGCTTCCCCTGTCTATAGAATTCCTATTTATGGAATTGTCCACCACTCTACCAGGGCCTCCAAACCAGGGGTAGGCCAGACTACGATAAACATGCAGTTTAGGTCTCCACCCCTTCCTGCTTACCGACTTCTGGAAGGTTCTATGGTCCTCCAGAGCAGGGGTGGACTGACAACTCATGGGGTCCCTGGGCAATAGGGGATCATGGGGCCCCTGTGTCCTTGCCCAAGCTCAAAAAAGCCTATGAAAAAGGTACCAGGGGCATCTCAAGGGGCCCCCTACTGACCCCGGGCCCTTGGGCAGTGCCCAAGTTTCCAAATGGTCAGTCCGCCCCTGCTCCAGAGTCAGGAGGAGGTGATAGAACCAACGCTTGTTAAGTCATCCAGCTGACAGCAATAGTCAATCACAGACTCACTCAGTTACCATGAGTCCTACACAATGATTTTACCTGCAACACACTACACTATTCTAGTAGCACACTACAGGGTGCTACACATACACTGAGGGACAGTTACAAATGCCACCAATGGACCTACAGCTTGGGACACAGACATCGCTGGACAACTGCCTGAAAACTGTAGAGTGTACTGGCAAATCTGGGACAGTTGGTAAATATGTGTTTACTTTGCTCCTAAACCACTTTTTCACTAAACACAGTAAATCGCTTTATGTATATTTACAATGTTATAGTCTGAATAATAAAAGTCTATTCGCATGCTACAGACTTAATGCTCTTACCTAAACTGCTCAGTTTGAGTTGGCAAGAGGCTTTTTTATGAATACGTTTCCCATCTAATAAAATCCAGTAATATTTCAGCCTGGCTTTTCCAGGCTCAAATGTAATAATTCAAACCAGAAACAGAAGAAAGTAAAGAACCTTATAGGAAACTCTGCAGTGCACATATTCACCTCATTTGACCCAGGGCTTGCTTTCAGAAGGCTTGCTCATTACCTCACATGCACGGGGAGGATAAATGTCATCACATGTGCTTGTGTTGTGATCGCTTTACCTTAGATAACAAAACAGTCATAGTGTTTATTTCCTGTGTTTATACTTTATTTTAGTTCTACAGAAGTCTCAGTTGTACATTTACAGCACTCAAGGCTGAAGTCTGGGAAAATAAAAGTTAGTCATTTTGTTTCTTTAAGTGGACCTTATTGTTTTTCAGCACAATTTTAAAAGTGAAGGTTAGGTCAGGGCATTCTAAATCTTTAGTGTTAATAAATCCACAACTGTAAAATCAGTCTGTGTATGCAGTAAACCATGCTTGTTATACTCACTGTGGAACCTAAGGGGTTAATCCTCTGCATTGTGTTTGATCCTGTCTTCTCTGATCCTCCCCTTCTTCCACAGTCCCCAATCCATCTGCTGTTAGAACAAAGCAGTTTGGTGTATATTGCTAGAGAGTTTTTTTTTCTTTCTTTCTGATCAGCACAGGGCCAATCAGCGCTGTCCAAACAGAGGGTCAGTGGTCCTGCAGCCTCAAAGGACAATCAGGGGAGAATGAAAACTCCTCCTACAAGCTTTAGGCTCCATGTAAACAAGCCCACCCTGACTGCAACCATAACAGGAAACCGCAAATTGCTGCACAACTGCAGCAACCAAAAACTGCGATTTTGCTGTGGTTTTGCGGCGTTTTGCATTTTCCCGCGGTTGGCTGTCAAAACATTCCTATCCTGAACAGGAGGTTTAACCTCACCTAAACGCAGCAGCTCCTAAACTCTGCTAAAAGCCTATGTTTACATGGACACATGCTTTTATGGAGTTGAGTTTAGGAGCTTTGGCAAAAAAATGCCAAAAGCTCCTAAACTCGAGTGTAGGAGCTGCTCGTGTACATGAAGCCTTAACCAGTGCTCTGCTGGACACTGATAGAAGTCACAAGACGGCTCTAAGGGCTCATGTACACGGGGCTTTTGAAAAACTTTTCTGAATGCTGGAAACTGACTGCTAGAAAACGTAGGTTAAAAACGTCAGTTTAGACGTATTTACCTACCGCTTTTATGCGTGTTTGCGTTTAGAAGCGTTTTGAAAAGATAACCTCGGGAGACGCTCCCAAATGCCCAGAATGCACTGAAAAATAGTAAATAATTAACTATTTCAGACATTTTGTGAGAAGGGGACATACCCCGAAAGCTTGTCCTCAAAATTGTATGTTAGTGCAAATAAAAAAGTATCACGGACAGTAGACATTTTGTGAGAAATAGAGAGAGCAGAAGCAGAGAGAGCACTACTTTCTGATGGGTGTTGTGACTGTAGCAAAAGTGGCTGGTGAAACCTGCTTGGCACTGTGGGAGGAGCTACATAATGCTGTATTGCCTGTAATGCCTCTGGATGTATTCTGGGGTGCACACAACACTCCTTGTGCTTTTTTGCTGTGTTTTGATGTGTTCCAGTACAGTTCTGTGCAGAAACAATGCAGCACGTTCTACTATTTTTTCCTGGAACTGACTGCACTGGTGTACTAAATCCATTTTAATTCATGGAAAACTTTGTGCATGCATTTTTGATGAAGAAAAAAAGTCTCTGAACAGCATCTGGATATGGACCAGTGCAAAAATGTATTCAAATGCAAACGTACATAAACGCATTTACACGCGGTTACAACCATTTGGCATTTCAAACAGTGTTAAACTCTACACCTGAACCTTTCAAAAAAATGCCTGTAACCTCAACTGCCTGTAAACTACTGTACATGGATACACAGGAAGAGTTCAGGGGCTGCTGAAAAAAACGCACAACCTCTCCGAAGCTTCAGTTTAGCAGCTACAGTGTACATGAGTACTAACTGCTGATGAGAAAAGGTATTTAGCAGTTTATACTTGCTAAAATAATTGTATTTCCATGTTCTGCGGAAGACCAGATATAGTCAATGCAGGGTCCTGGGTTTAGTAATACTTTATTAGTATGTAGAAGAGGCCATAAAAGTGCACAAATGACCTGACATACCTACCTGTTTTAACCCCTTAGCGGCTCTCACAGCGGTCACATGACTGGAAGCCTGCACTGTTGGCTCATGATCAGAGGCCTTGACCATGGGTTGTCACTCTGTCAGCACACAATCTCCTGTTGGCGAGAACTTGTGCGGCAGCTGGGCGTTAAAACCCAACTTTTATGCTGACACATACTGTATATGGGTTACGCATTTGGCAAGACATGAGGATTCAATGCCAGGTCCTACAACTTTATCACATATATTAGAAGTTAGGGCTCGTTCACCCTAGCATTGGTCTCTGAAAACTGATACAGGAGCATCAGGCAGGCATTTTGGGAATCAAGAGGCGATACCGCTACCTCCGAAATACCTGCTTTTTTTTTAAAGCCAAACAGGGATTTTGAATAGTAATACTATACTGAAAGAGTATGCTCAATGCTTGGCTTGGCTCAATTGTTAGGGCTGCGTTTAGAGGTTGAACTGACCAAAAAATGAGACACGGGGATAGGCAGCTGCGGCATGCTTACAACTTCATCTGACCACTGTGTAATTTTAAGACGGGCATTTGGGGGGAGGTAAAACCGCCTCTGACCCGCAATGTAAATGAGCCCATAGGGTACCTTCAGCCTCATATATTGACATATTGGAGTTCAGGAGCTTTTAGAACATGGTACAGTGTTTCACTTGTAATTGACAGATACAGTCAGGTCTATAAATATTGGGACATCAACACAATTCTAACATTTTTGGCTCTATACACCACCACAATGGATTTGAAATGAAACGAACAAGATGTGCTTTAACTGCAGACTGTCAGCTTTAATTTGAGGGTATTTACATCCAAATCAGGTGAACGGTGTAGGAATTACAACAGTTTGCATATGTGCCGCCCACTTGTTAAGGGACCAAAAGTAATGGGACAGAATAATAATCATAAATCAAACTTTCACTTTTTAATACTTGGTTGCAAATCCTTTGCAGTCAATTACAGCCTGAAGTCTGGAACGCATAGATATCACCAGACACTGGGTTTCATCCCTGGTGATGTTCTGCCAGGCCTCTACTGCAACTGTCTTCAGTTCCTGCTTGTTCTTGGGGCATTTTCCCTTCAGTTTTGTCTTCAGCAAGTGAAATGCATGCTCAATTGGATTCAGGTCAGGTGATTGACTTGGCCATTGCATAACATTCCACTTCTTTCCCTTAAAAAAGTCTTTGGTTGCTTTTGCAGTATGCTTTGGGTCATTGTCCATCTGCACTGTGAAGCGGCGTCCAATGAGTTCTGAAGCATTTGGCTGAATATGAGCAGATAATATTGCCCGAAACACTTCAGAATTCATCCTGCTGCTTTTGTCAGCAGTCACATCATCAATAAATACAAGAGAACCAGTTCCATTGGCAGCCATACATGCCCACGCCATGACACTACCACCACCACGCTTCACTGATGAGGTGGTATGCTTAGGATCATGAGCAGTTCCTTTCCTTCTCCGTACTCTTCTCTTCCCATCACTCTGGTACAAGTTGATCTTGGTCTCATCTGTCCATAGGATGTTGTTCCAGAACTGTGAAGGCTTTTTTACATGTCGTTTGGCAAACTCTAATCTGGCCTTCCTGCTTTTGAGGCTCACCAATGGTTTACATCTTGTGGTGAACCCTCTGTATTCACTCTGGTGAAGTCTTCTCTTAATTGTTGACTTTGACACACATACACCTACTTCCTGGAGAGTGTTCTTGATCTGGCCAACTGTTGTGAAGGGTGTTTTCTTCACCAGGGAAAGAATTCTTCGGTCATCCACCACAGTTGTTTTCCGTGGTCTTCCGGGTCTTTTGGTGTTGCTGAGCTCACCGGTGCCTTCCTTCTTTTTAAGAATGTTCCAAACAGTTGTTTTGGCCACGCCTAATGTTTTTGCTATCTCTCTGATGGGTTTGTTTTGTTTTTCAGCCTAATGATGGCTTGCTTCACTGATAGTGACAGCTCTTTGGATCTCATCTTGAGAGTTGACAGCAACAGATTCCAAATTCAAATAGCACACTTAAAATGAACTCTGGACCTTTTATCTGCTCATTGTAATTGGGATAATGAGGGAATAACACACACCTGGCCATGGAACAGCTGAGAAGCCAATTGTCCCATTACTTTTGGTCCCTTAACAAGTGTGAGGCACATATGCAAACTGCTGTAATTCCTACACCGTTCACCTGATTTGGATGTAAATACCCTCAAATTAAAGCTGACAGTCTGCAGTTAAAGCACATCTTGTTCGTTTCTTTTCAAATCCATTGTGGTAGTGTATAGAGCCAAAAATGTTAGAATTGTGTCGATGTCCCAATATTTATGGACCTGACTGTACATAAAAAGAAATGTTTCATTAACTTTCCCAGGCTTATCATTAGTGCTGTACCTTTAAAACAGGGAAATATAAGATGACAGAAGGACTGCCATAGATTTCGCTCCTCCTCATCCTGCTACTCTGGCTGAAACTCACATTCCCAAGACAATCACACTTGAAAGCACACAAAAACAATTGTATAAGGATTTTCAGGAACCGTTGCGAAATCTAAAATTTGCCTAGCATTTGGACTTGGCAAGAAATGTGTAAATATTCAAAAAACAATCATAGGAAAATGTTTGACTTGCACATCTAGTCTCTACAAATAATGTTTACTCGGGGTTGTTCCCAGTTCCTAAGTGCACATAGAAACATATTTCTTCAAAGGCACTTTGACCATTTTCTTAGGAAACAGATATTGTACATTATTGGAACCTTGCTTTGAGTTAGGACGTCTTTACACAACACTCCTTCAACTGGGATTTAGCCTTGTGCTCTTATTTATAACTATTAGCATGATAGTTTTGGTGCTGTTGTGCATGCACAGGTAGGAGATTGAAAATGATCCATTGCAAGGGGTCACCCTCACACTGCAAGGGGTAACTGCTCATTTAGTCTATGTGAGAGAAGCAGCAATTTAACTTACCTTATCCTCTACTTCTGCAGAAGATGGTGCTCCCCCACACTCCAGTGGTGAACTGTGCCTCTGCATAATCACATCCAGTGATGACGTTAGGATCTTGGACTGCCAGAGTTTAGGGGAAAAGAAGCTGCAGGACTGGTCCAGCAGCATGGAATATGGAGTAAGTAAATCTTCTCTCTAACAATGTCCCTAGACCTAAACAAGCAATTTACTGGTAAGTTTCCCAAAGCTGAGCCTTAACTTTGGGCACTGATACTTCCTGGACAAGGGCTTATAGTTCAGGTTGAAAGTTTAGGGGTTAAAGCTGAACTCCAAGCAGGGGCGGACTGACCATTTGGAAACTCATCATTGTGTAGGACTCATGGTAACTGAGTGAGTCTGTGATTGACTATTGCAGGTCAGCTGGATGACTTAACAGGCGTTGGTTCTATCACCTCCTCCTGACTCTGGAGCAGGGGTGGACTGACCATTTGGAAACTCGGGCACTGCCCGAGGGCCTGGGGTCAGTAGGGGGCCCCATGAGATGCCCCTGGTACCTTTTTCATAGGCTTTTTGAGTTTGGGCAAGGACACAGGGACCCCATGATCCCCTATTGCCCGGGGGCCCCATGAGTTGTCAGTCCGCCCCTGACTCCAAGCATAAAAGACTCTAAATGCATTTTTTAAATGCAGGATCAGCTTCTTGCAGCACCTGTATGGTAGAGCTCAGACTGGAAGAGGGAGGAGCAGAACAAAGTGCCAATCAATTGTGCTCATATGTTAACAAATGTCAAACTGACTGGAGGAGAGAGCAGAGTGGCAGAGAGAAGCTTATTGATGTGCTGTTTCTCTTCATTCAGTTATAGGCTGGTAAAGGTGCAAGACATGCACTGCTCTAAGAATACCCTGATTAGTGGATGCAGCGATTAGCTGCAGCCACTGATTGACAAACACTTTCCAGCATGTCCCTTCAACAGAAATCAATCAAATGATGGACTCCTGTCAAGTGGGAACGGCCACACACTGATTGAAATTCAGCCTGTTCAGTAGGGACCGGACAAGTTTTTGTCAGTGTATAGCCAGCTATAAGTTTCAAAGGCTTGAATCTGCAAGCCAGGTGATCAGTGTGATAGCCAGGCAACTACCAGTTTTTGTAATAATAGTCTCTATATTACATAGTTACATAGACAGTCTGGCTGAAAAAAGACAAAAAATATATAATCCTACACCCACAGTTAATCCAGAGGAAGGCAAAAAGCCCAGCAAAGCAAGATCCAATTTTCTCCTGCAGGGGAAAAAATTCCTTCCTGATCCCCGGAGAGGCAATCGGATATTCCCTGGATCAACTTTACCTATAATGTTAGTATCCAGTTATATTCTGTGTATCTAATAAACAATCCAGGCCTTTTTTTAAAGCAATCCACTGAGCTGGGCAGAACTAACTCTTGAAGGGAGTCAATCCCACATTCTCACAGCTCTTACTGTGAAGAACCCTTTCCATGTTTGGAGATTAAATTTCTTTCCCTCCAGACGTAAGGAGTGCCCCCTTGTTCTCTGTGATGACCTCAGGGTGAATAGCTCTACACCAAGTTCACTATATGAACCACTGATGTATTTATACATGTTGACCATATCCCCCTTAATCTCCTCTTCTCAAGAGAGAATAAATTCAGTTCCTCTAATCTTTCCTCATAGCTGAGCTCCTCCATGCCTCGTATCAGTTTGGTTGCCCTTCTCTGTACTTTCTCCAGTTCCCCAATGTTGTTTTTCTGAATTGGTGCCCAAAACTGAACTGCATATTCCAGATGAGGTATTACTAATGATTTGTACAGGGGTAATATGATATCTCTCTCTCTGGAGTCTATACCTATTTTAATACAATTAGCAAAGGTTTCGTTAAGGCCTTATGCACACTTAATGTTTTCTTAACTCTCCTATAAGCCTTCCTCCTGGCAGCAGCATTTTTGACAAAAAAAGATGCCTGATGCTTGTAACAGTGTGTAACATGTTTAGGTGCATTTGGCTGCACCAAGTGTTTGGAGGTTAATTAATGTCAATGGTCAGAAAACTTATTTATTTTGGCCATTGAAAGTAATTAACACTTAAGCACTAAACGCACCTAGCATTAACGTGCGTTTAGATGCATTTACACACATCAAGCATTTTTTCTGCCAAAACTCTGCTGCTACTGGATGCACTGGTAGTGTTTTTTTTTTTCCCTGCCTCTAAACCCCCCAGCCTCTAAAACGTTATGTATGCATGAACACACAGGCTAACATGCAAGGGAGTTTAGAGGCAGGAAAGAAAATGCCAGACTCCCCTAGGAGCAGTTGTAAAAACATCCAGTGTGCATGAGGCCTTAATGATGAACACACTGCAGTCCTGAAGCCAAAGAGTTAACATGTGGCTCTGTAGCAAAAAAGGGGAATAATGTATCTGCTAACTAGATTTTTTTCAAAAGGGTTTTTAAAAGGGTTTTAAGCTGATTTAAAACATGAAGAACAACCCTAGTCACACATTCACATTTTAGATTGTAATTGAAAGGACTGTGTTCTCCAATAAAACATCATTAAAAAAAAGAAATAATAAAAATAATTTTTTGAAATGTGAAGACAGGTTTGAGAACAAAATCTCATTTTGGAGGAATGTGGCAATGTGTTTAAAAATATAGACCATTCTGAGTGAATGAATCTATGAATTGCTACGGCGCATTACAGGTCTAATCTGGGTTTATATAGCGCTATGATTTTATAGGCTTCCTGAGTGATTTGTCATCATAAAAGGCAATGCGAGTGTTAACTAGCAAAACAATGAACCTGGCTAGTAAAACTATAGATGTCTGTCCAATAACATATATTTTTATAATAAAACATATGTGTCATCTCTAGCACATGAAAAAAAGGATTAAAAATTGTTCAACCCTACATACAAAAATGTATGTACACGTTTCTCTGTGACTCACG
The DNA here is from genome assembly GCF_062004578.1 of Staurois parvus. Taxonomy (NCBI): domain Eukaryota; kingdom Metazoa; phylum Chordata; class Amphibia; order Anura; family Ranidae; genus Staurois; species Staurois parvus. The sequence continues at coordinate 1,944,469 of NW_028318345.1, forward strand.
ACAAGCTAGACAGACAATATATATAAAAGATAAAATTAGATTTCCCTCCTGTATTATACTGTCATATTACCCTAAACATGGTGGCTTGAATAGGGGGCTGCTGTCATCCAAACTGTGAATAAAGTCTGAGTTTGAAAGTAGATATCTCAGAAATTTTAATTTGCAAAAATTAAATTAAAAAATATTCAAACAAAAACTTTATGTAGTTTCTTTTGGCAGTGTTAGATCCCTAGATATAAGCAATTTAACCAGTTCAGCTTTCAAACCTACATACCTCTCATGGACCAATTTTTACTTTTCTGCTCTGGACCCATTAAAAAAATGCTGACTTTGTAATTACTTTAGATAACAAAGTAACTCATAATGACAAAATTGTTTCTTTACAAATAAAATAAGGGCTTTTTTTTCCATTTTGTGTGTTTTAATTAAATTCCCCCAAAAAAACAAGAAATGTGGCAAACAATCTTTAAAGTGGTTCTAAATGCAGAAAGTTTTTTTCCCCTTAATGCATTCTATGAAGTAAGGTAAAAAAACTTTTTGCATGCAGTTCCCATCTCAGCTCCCCTTTTACTTACCTGAGTTCGATCTCGATTCAGCAATGTGCACAAGAGCAGAGGCTCTGTCTTCTCCTCCCCCTCATTGGCTCAATCACAGTCAGTGACGAGGGAGCGGGGATTAGAGCTGAGTCCCGCTGTCTGTGTCAATAAATACAGACAGTGAGGCTCGAGAGTAAGCTTGCATGAGTGCCCCCATAGCAAGTGGCTTCCTATCAGGGCAGTCAGCGGGGGGAGGAGCCAGGAGCAAAAGTGGGGGACCCTAGAAGAGGAGGATCAGAGCCGCTGTGTGCAAAACTATTGTTAGTATGACATGTTTGTTACATTTAGAATGACTTTAAATGTGGATGGTAAAACAATGAAAAAAAAAGAAAAAGTGGAAAAATATTAGCTAAGCAGAGAAGAGGAGGAAGGTGTTACTTAGACTTAACTAAGCATTAATTAGCATCATTTGACAGACAGGCCAAGAGTGTCTTGGATCGTCTCACCTCCAATGACCTCACACAGCGAATGAGGCTAGGAATCTCCTGGTTTGTAATGGCTCTTTATGCCAATGAGCATGCAAATGAGCACAATGCTCAATGGAATCGCCTCTCCTTATGGTAAAATGTGATACTGGATTGTGAAGAGAAGGTAAGGCACTTTTTTTTCAATACATTTTTATTGAATTTTTACACTTTGCAAATAGAATAAAAACCATGAAACAGAATAGAGTATTCACATTATGTGGTGCTTAAAATACAATATAAGTAAATGAAAAACCACATAGGGTTTTCTATTAGCACAATGGGAAAGGTTATACATTTGTAATAGAATACAGAGTGTGTGCAGTGTAAAGCTCCTACTCCTCGACCTCTCCGCGGCTTTCGACACGGTTGACCACCCCCTCCTCCTCAAAAAACTGCACTCTCTTGGCCTCAGAGACTCCGCTCTCTCCTGGCTCTCTTCCTATCGATCACAGCGCTCCTTCAGTGTTACCTATAACGCTACCACCTCTCCCTCACTCCCCCTCTCTGTTGGGGTCCCTCAAGGTTCTGTCCTAGGGTCCCTTCTCTTCTCCATCTACACCTCCTCCCTTGGCCAACTGATACACTCTCGCGGCTTCAACTACCATCTCTATGCCGATGACACGCAAATCTCTCTCTCTACCCCTCTCCTCGCCCCCCCAGTCTCCGCCCGAATCATTAGCCTACTGAATGACATATCGGATTGGATGTCACTCCACTTCCTCAAATTAAACCTTTCCAAAACCAAGCTCCTAGTTTCCCCCCCCAGCCCGCGCCCCCCCCCTCACTTCTCCATCACGTCCAACAACGCCACCATCAGTCCCACCCCGCAAGCCAGAGTACTAGGTGTCATCCTAGACTCCAACCTGTCTTTCCAACCCCAGGTCCAATCATTGATAAACTCATGTAGACTCCACCTCCGCAACATCTCCAAAATACGTCCGTTCCTAACCCCGGAAACTACTAAGCAACTCATTCACTCCCTTATCATATCACGACTCGACTACTGTAACTCCCTCCTCACTGGCTTACCTCACCTATCTCCGCTTCAGTCTATCCTGAATACTGAGGCCAGACTCATCCACCCTACTAACTACTCCATATCCACCACCCCCCACTGCCAATCCCTCCACTGGCTTCCGATTGCCCAACGGATAAAATTCAAAATGCTAACATTGACGTACAAAGCTGTTCATAACACTGCCTCAAATCTATCACCGACCTGATATCCAAATACCACCCTAAACGTACTCTCCGCTCCTCACAAGACCTCCTACTCTCTAGTTCCCTGGTATCTTCCTCCCATGCCCGTCTCCAGGACTTCTCCAGGGCTTCCCCCTTCCTCTGGAACTCCCTACCCAAATCCATCAGACTATCACCTACCCTCCTCTCCTTTAGATGCACCCTGAAGACCCATCTCTTCAGGGAAGCCTACCCCGCCCTCAGCTAATTGCCGATCTCCTCCACTCTTCCTACCACTCCATCCCCCACAGCTATTTCCTCCTGTACCACTATCCCCTCCCTCCTAGATTGTAAGCTCCAAGGAGCAGGGCCCTCGAACCCCTCGTGTATCGAATTGTATTGTTACTGTACTGTCTCGTGTACTGTCTCCCATTGTAATGTACAGCGCTGGTGCTATATAAATACTGTATAATAATAATAATAATAATAATAAATAAAGCCATTTTAAGATTTTGCAAACTGTTGTTGAATATGATTACTAATATCATTGCACCTTTCCTCTAGAACAGGGGTCTCCAAACTTTTGAAACAAAGGCTAGTTTACAGCCCTTCAAGCTTAAGGAGGTCTGGGCTGTGGTCAGTGGGAGTAAACAGTGCCATAGGCTTGGTGGGGACTCCAAACTTTTGAAACAAAGGGCTAATTTACAGCCCTTCAAGCTTTCAGGAGGTCTAGACTATGGTCAGTGGGAGTAAACAGTGCCATAAGCTTGGTGGGGACTCCAAACTTTTGAAACAAAGGGCTAGTTTACAGCCCTTCAAGATTTAGGAGGTCTGCATGGTCTGCACTGTGGTCAATGGAAGTAAACAGTGCCATAGGCTTGGTGGTGAGTGGGAGTAAAAATAATTGCATCATTGGTATCAGTGGGATAAATAGTGACCCACTGTTGGTGTCAGTGGTAGGATTAGTCTCCCATCATTGGTATCAGTGGGAAGAATAGTGCTCCATCATTGGTGTCAGTAGAAGGAATAGTGTTCCAAGAGCTGAATAAAGGCAAGCATCTACATCTGGCCTGTGGGCCACAGTTAGGAGACCACTGCTTTAGAACACCTTGGTACCAGTATACCATAGTGTTAAGTTTGATCCAGACATTAAATGGTGACCATAGAAAAATATATCATCCAATCACTAAATATAAATCACTAATATAACATTCAATCACTAAAAGATGAAACTCTTTCACCTTCTGACAGGCACATAAAAATGTGAAATATTTTCCAAGGATGGTACAGTATTCTAAAGTGTAAATACCACAGGGATCAGATGATGGTCATCTAATATCTGTGGGTACTCTTAAACCACTAATTTGGTGAACTTAATTGCCAATGGCCAGTCTTTGGTCAGCACAATATTTTTTTGAGCAGCCATTTGACATTGTTCAGGACTCAGGTTTCAGTGTAAGTGTCGCATGATAAACAAAACCCCAGCCTCAACAGGCTGAGACTAAATTGCCACTATTCTTCTACTAGAAAAGGAGTATGAAGCAATTTGAAGAAGGTGCAAAATGTTATAGAAAAACATTTATAGAAAATGTTTTGTCTTCATGTTTTTATCGCATGCATAGAACAGCCTATTCATTTGAATGGGCAGCTCTATGCATGACAAGCATGCTAAAGAAGCATGAGTGTAAAGCATGGTATGTTTTTACCACCCATTTAAGCGCATTTGTTGCTTGTTTTGCCATGCGCAAACATGCACTTTTTTGCTGTGCTTGGGGTGTCATTAACATTTTATGGCTCTGTAAGCGCAATGCACAGTTTTCTCACGTTCCAGGAATGCGCGTGGCTATGGGCACTTCTGTGTGTATTCCCGGAAATGTGCAGATGTGAATGCAATCTAAAGGCTGTTCAGTTTGTTTTAACTAACAGGCAAGCTCATGCTTCTATACATTGTAGTAAAACATATCTTAATATTAGAAAAAGACTCAAAGATGTTACTGTATTACTTTTGTAAAAGATCAAAAGGAAGCTGCCTTGTTTATTTCTATAAGTGGAAAAAAAATGAAGATTTTGTAACAAAAAACACAGACAGTTTGGAGGGAAGGCCCCATCCGTTAGGGTCAGCAAAGTACTGCTGTGAATCATCGTATACATTTATAGCTCACAGTAGCTGAGGATATAGATGGGCTAACACGCCTCCCATTGCACAACAGGAATACAGAACAGGGGGTGTGCTGAGCACTTGACAAAAATATTATACACAATAAACAAGCTGTGATGTTAATTGCAGCAGTTATGTCTGCCTATTCTGTCAGAAACTGCTCTTTAAGGATAAAGGAGGAATTTCTACCCACATGTTAGTAATTTTCTGCTCTGCAACGTAAACACACACACTCTCACATTCATTAGAATTAGAATATTAACCTGTGTTTGGCAACATACTTTTACTGCAATTCATGATAGTGTAATTTATAATGATCTGTTGCAAAACAGTTCATGTAGTTTATTCGCTTTGTGCAATGATTGTGTTCTAAGTTTGGCTATCTTACAGGAAATCCAGCATGCTGGAAAATAAAGAATGAGCGTGGGTGCCCAAAGAACTCATCTCTATCTGAACTTCCAGTTTGTTCTATTTCCTAGCTGCCATCTGGGTTATTCCTAGCCCTAAACAAGGACCACATAAACAAAGGGGATGGATGTCAGTGACCTCAGCACCCTTATATGGACACATGGCCATATTTATTCAATGTCAAGTTCCAATATATGCCCAAACTCATTTCCACTAGACAACACCAGGATCCTTTGGATGGGTGGATGGTAAGTGTGCTTGAGAGCATTTTATTATGTTCAGCTGATGCACCCTTAACCCTTTAGCTGTGTTAGAGTGTCAGGAATCCAGATATGACCAGAGATGTGTGGACTGACACAGGGAATATCAGGCCTCAGGAGTGATGTAAAATAATATAATTTATTTGTAAGACACACCAATATATAAATGCACAGCGCAAAGCAAAAACCAATTAACCAAAACATCCACCAAATATATACACGTGCAGAGTCAAATTGTAGTCAAGGCTAGTCGGGGTCATACACTGGAGATTGAGCATGGGGCGCTGGGAGCCAGACAGGACAAGGAGCGGATCACAGGAGCAGAGAGAGCAGGTTGGAAGGCAACCAGCTGAAATGAAGGGATAAGGAATAGAGATAAGGAGCTGGGTCTAGAAGTAGGTAACAGGAGCAGGTAGCAGGTTCAGGTTCACAGAATAACAGAAATACAGATGTCACAGGCACATGGGAACAAAACACCAAGGCACTGGTTACAGGCAGGGGCGGACTGACAACTCATGGGGCCCCTGGGCAATAGGGGATCATGGGACCCCTGTGTCCTTGCCCAAACTCAAAAAAGCCTATGAAAAAGGTACCAGGGGCATCTCATGGCGCCCCCTACTGACCCTGGGCCCTCGGGCAGTGCTCAAGTTTCCAAATGGTCAGTTCGCCCCTGGTTACAGGCATGATTGCTGTTTAAATACACCTCCTGCAATCAGCCTCAAGTGATGGCTTGATTGCAGGAGGTGAGATCCTGGCTGCTGAAAGGCACTCGCTGGTAAACCCCAGTACTGCAGCCCACAGAGCAGGTGAGCCACAGCACCACCAGCGGTGAGCCCTTTCCTGACACAGAGATTCTGTTAGAGAATCTCTAACAGTCCACAGTCCACATGTGTTTTTCTTCTGCTTTTCTGCTAACAGGATCTTTTATTTAGAGAAAAGACAGAGTTTAACCATAGATGCAGCTACACACTTATAAACACTGCCATCTACTTGCAAAGAATATACAGTATTTCGCTGAATATCTACACTGGTGTAGTTGTTGTACAAAAATACATGAATATTGTTTTCCAACAAGCTGCCAGGGATATTTTTGCATTTTTTGCACACCTTAAAATCAATGTTTTAGATTTGAAGATTAGTTAAAACCCCCAAACATTATTTATTTTCTAAGAGCAGCAACCCTGGAGAATAAAAAGATATTAATTGCAAATGTTTATGTTGCAAGACAATTGGTCAACCATGTATTAAACCTAAATTTTCAGTACAAAATACACTACAGTTAATTTTAGTGCACACAATGTATAATACTCAGCTTTTGGAAAAATTTAAAAGATGAGGTTGGTCCAAGAATAAGCAAAATTCCTATCCAGCACTTACCATAGACTCCACCCCTCGAGTAACCTATGGAACAGATTTTAAATAAGTCCCACTCAGATTTACCTATAGTGTTCTATGCCTAGTGTACTTGGGTCACATGGGTGAGCCTGTATGCTGCCTTGGAGTCTATCAGGTAAGAAAGGTTACAGTAAGTAATGGATCACATTTTTCCTTATTCCTGAGGGCTCCATGTCAGTATACAAGTGCGAAATAACTAGCAACATAGGAAGGTGCCAGTCAATTAATATTTAGTACATACAGTGTTGGAAGCCAAAACTGAACGCCCAAAATTTACAGTCGTTAAGGTGGCTGGTTCTACTCTATAATGTGTAGGAAAAGTGTGAGAAGTTGAGTAGGAGGCTGCCTTGCAGATCACATCCATTGAAACTGCAGCAGCTGAAGCCCAAGAAGTCGATACACTTCTGTTTGAGTGTGTGGCCACTCTAACTGGAGCATACAAGCCCTGATCTTCAAAATAATCATGTATCATCCAGACTATCCAAGTCACAATGGCCCTGGACAAAGCTTCTCTACCATAGTTTTTTTTCCTGTAGGGATCACAAATAGTCTTTCTTCATGATGGATCTTTTGCCTGAATGTATTGTCTCAATGTTTTGCCCAGGCTCAAGGCATGACACTGTAATTGCCCTTCATCCTCATAGGTGGGCAGGATTATTTTCTCATTAATATGGAGAGGATCAACTTCAAGACTACCCTTATCTGGAAAGAAGGCGATAAAGCCTTATGCACAACTTAGTGCCCTCCACTCAGAATGCCATCAAAAAGGCGGGCTGCAAGATTTTTGTCCACAATGAACTGACTTGTTTCTTCCAAAATTGAGGTGAAGCCAGAAAATGGAACACCAATGGTAGGTTGCACTTGGGAAAGGGGGATCTCCTTGGCAGTTTCAGATGATAGACTGCTATGAAAAATTGGACGATTAGCTTGTTCACGGCTCAGTGAGTAATGGTAAAGGCCAACAGTGCTGAGACTTGAGTCTTTAGGGTCCACAAAGCAAACCCTTACCCATGCCAAATTGTAAAAATTCTAACACTTTAAGAGTATGTGGAAATTCTGCCTGAAATCATGAGGTCTTTGAAAACCCAAAGAATACATAGGCAGCCTATTTCTTCTAGCTTCCTTCTTTCAACATCCATACCATGAGATGGAGGCAAGCAGGGCCTGGATGGTAAAGTGATCCTTGAGGAGATCTGGTGTCATTTGAAGTGGTATTGGATCTTGAACTGCTAACAACATTACCAGTGTAAATCATGGGTGCTTAGGAGAATGCAGTAATGCTGCTACCACCCAGAAATCTTGTGACACTAGCCTCTTCAAAAACCCGAGGATTATTGACACTGGTGGAAAGACACATGCTTGGTGGAAATTCCAAGGTGACACCAAGGAGACCACTGCTACCTCTTGCTGACACAGAAACCTCCTGTAAAAACAGGGGAGTTTGCAGTTTAGGGGTGATGCAAACAAGTTCACTTTTAACAAATCCTAATGGATCTGCAAGAAAACAGTTGCTGCTGGGACCCATTCGTTGTTGTCCAACTTGTGTCCAGACAAGCAATCTGTCTGTGTATTTAGGGATCCTGGCAGATAGGTTGCTGAGACATTTTGTAACCTGGCTTGAGCTAGCGACATGATGGGCCCCACCTCTATCAACAAGGAGAGACTCCTTGTTCTGTCTTGCCTCCTTATGTATGCTACTGCCGTTGTATTATCCATTCTCAGTATCACCAATTTCTCAGAAATCCATGGTATGAAAGCAAGGAGGGCACAGAATGCTGCTCTCAGCTTGTAAACATTTGACTCTATTCCCTTCCCCGGGAATGGCCAACAGCCCTTGACTGACTCCATGAGCACTGACCCCTCCAACCCATCGGTTGTTGTGAACACACAGAGAACCACAGTCAGTGGCAGTGAGTTTATGAGATTCAAGCTGCCTGAGAAGGGCGACTATGCCATAGAGCCTTTGACAATGGGAATAGCAGACACCATTGTCCCCATGATTCTGAGGAATTGGGAAGCTTTAAGATGTGAGGTCACCAAAGCTCCCCATACTCTGTTCCTGATGACAGACTCTGCAGGATGGGAGATGCCTATCCTCGCATTGTTTTGCATTGGTTTCAACTGACTTTTTTCAACCTTTATCAACCAACCGAAGCTGGTGAGGACTTGAATAGTTATGTCCCTTGTCTCCAGGAGATCTACTGGGGTACAGGCTAGAAGAAAAAATTGAGATAATGATGGATTCATATGTCCACTGAGAGCAACAAGACCACGACGGATACAAACATCCACGTAAAGGTACTGGGTGAAGTTAACCTCAAAGCTATAAATTGGTAATGGTTGTTTGCCATTGCAAAACACAGGTACTTTTGTAACTCAAACGCTATTGGAATGTTTAAGTGGGCATCTTTTAATGCGATGGACAAATGCCAATCTCATTAGTGCCTGTGTTATTGTTTGAAGTGCACCTTTACAATTGAATGATTTAGATCCTTTTGGTCTGTCATCTTTTGTACCCTGAACTTCTGTGCATCTGGAACCAGGATTATTGCTCCCTAAAATAAAAGTTTGTCAACTGACACTGGCACTGTTTTAGGAATTAAGTGGTCTGTAGAGAATCTGAAAAATCTCCATGTGTAGCCCTGCAAAATAATTAGCACTATCCAGGGTTTTGAGATTTTCTCCACTCCCAAAAAGCTACTAAAACCCTGCCCAAAAGCTACTAACTAAACTCCCCCCTCTGATGCTAAAGTGTTACTAAATCCATGATCCTGCATTCACTATTTCTGGTCTCCCACAGTACACAGAGCATAGAAATGCAATTATTTTTGTAAATATAAACTGGTAATCATTAGCAGAATATAGCAGTCTTGTGACTTCCATCAGTGTCCGACTGAGCACTGGTTAATCTTGTAGGAGAAGATTTAATTCTGCTTTGACTATCTTATGAGGCTACATAACCCCCGACTCTCTGTTTGGACAGTGCTGATTGGCCCTGCGGTGATCACATGCACCCTCCCAAAGAAAAAAAAAACTCTCTAGCAATATACACTAAACTGAGCATGTGCAGAGTGACTACTGGAGCTCTGTACTATTAGCAGATGGATTTGGGACAGTAGAAGAAGGGAAGGATCAGAGAAGATGAAATCAAACAGTCTTTTTACACAATGAGGGGGATTAACCCCTCAGGTTCCACAGTAAGTATAACAAGCATGCTTTACTGCAAATACAGACTGATTTTACTGTCATGGCTTTAGTAACACTTTAAGGCCACTGCTGCCAAATAGTAGACTGTCACGTACCTGGTAGAAGAGCCTGACACAATGAGGAAGGCCTCTCTTTCAGCTTTGACTCAGGACCCTTGATGGAGTAGACAGGTGGCGCAGGAGAACAGAGTGGCATGATTGTCTATTGGTCTTGCTAGCAGCAAGACTGGATGGACTATCAGGATCAAGCAGAGGAAGACCATCAATGGACTACAGCAGAGCAGGAGTTCCAGATGGACAGCAGCGAGCAGGAGGCAGGAGTAGGCTGGCACTGGTGACAGTGGAAAGGCACAGGCTGGTAGCAGACAGGCGGTGAGCAGGCACCAGTGGATTATAGGTGGGGGCTTGAAGCAGTCAGATGAATCATGTCATATGCAGACAGACAGATCAGATGCAGATACGTAGGCAGGAGTGAAGTCAGGGTACAAGCTGATTCGGCAACAGATCAGTGAGCACCCAAAAGGGGCACAGGCAGAAGCGAGGCCAGAGGCAAGCCATGGTCAATGCAGGTGAAGTTTAGGAGTAGTCAAGACAAACCAGGTTGGTAACAGCAGCCCTATGCAGAGTGACAGGTTTCAGGTATGCATGGGAATGCTGTAGATAAGACAGCACTGAAGCATAGCACAGGTTCAATTTAAATAGCCCGCTTGGTGCCAATGCAAGCAGCAGATAAACGTGCGTGAGCAATAGATGCACATGTGCGCACACAGATGCGCGCACGTGTGCATGAGCACCTGCACATTTCCTAAGTATATGCAAAAGAACATGAATTAGCCTGCACCTATGTACAGGACGCTGTTCAGAAGAGCCATCCTGTCTGCTGGTATGTCCATCCTGGCAGAGATTTTTGAGGTTGAGGTCTATACATCAGTCCAGCACATCTTTGATTCAGACTGTATCTTCAATAGTAAGGATTACATGCCTTATTAGCCTCACTAAGGCTACACCTGTAAGGGTGGTGAATCTAAAAGCTTTACCTCTTTTAAAGGATAGAGCTTATGGAGCTTATTATGCATGGAGGATTTCTCCTCTACAGAAGCTCATACATGCAAAATAATGTCCTTAAAGTGGAACTGCACTGCATCTGAGCATCATAAACCAAAAATGCTATATAATTCATCTTTAATATTCAAAGCAAACTCCTCCATCCATCCATCCATCCATGTCTCCATGCTTTATTTTGCTGAGAAATTATTTTGAAAAACACCCCTGGCATCTCTGGGCGTAGATGATTCATGTAGCAGTTACTTCCTGGAATTCATCTGCCCTTAGCTCAGGCATTCTCTGAGGTGAGAAACCTCCCTCCCCTCCTGAAGACTCCTGGGATGTATGACATCATTTTTCCTAGGCATGGAAACCAGGAAGTAAATGAAGAAATGCAAAAAAAAAGGTACACAAGTAAATATACTTTGCTATTTACTAGCAGCATAAGGATTAATAATAGTCAATAGTAATTTCCTCCATAAACAGAAGGCACTCTGAACTTTTCTTGAGATTCTTATAGTAACGCTTCTTTCTCTGCGGGGATTGTACTGGATCCTCCCACTGTAGGGCTTGTTCGATTACCAGGCTGCACCGCAGAGAAGTGAAAACTGTCTGAAACTTCCAACTCTTGTTGTTCATACTGTGCATCTTCCTCCAGGTCCGATGAGTATCTTTTAAAGGTAAGTTCAGCTGGCAGGGTACTGCTTGAAGGGTGAGGTGCCTGAGAAGAGGTTAAGGGCTCTGAGAATCCTGAAATCCTTTAAAGATTCTTTAGCCACTTCCTTATTTAAGGAAAAAAATGCTGGTTGTCCGAATCTGTAGCCCTAAAAGCTTCTATCAAAGAAGTATCACAGAGGGATTTACCTGAGAGGGCTATGTTTGAGCTCGTCTAGAAGGCATAACATATTGTCGCAAACAGGGGCGGACTGACAACTCATGGGGCCCCCGGGCAATAGGGGATTATGGGGCCCCTGTGTCCTTGCCCAAACTCAAAAAAACCTATGAAAAAGGTACCAGGGGCATCTCATGGGGCCCCCTACTGACCCCAGGCCCTTCGGCAGTGCCCGAGTTTCCAAATGGTCAGTCCGCCCCTGGTCGCAAACCTGTAGTATGTTAACAGAGGTTGAGGTGGCTCTGGACTGGTGACTTTCATCACGTCTTGCTGCTTGTGAGCCTGGGGAGACCTGGCTCTGGACCTGTCATTTTAGCCTTGATTGGCAGGGCTGCAAGACAGGAAAAGTGATTAGGCTACAAAACAGAGGTGCATCACTCCATACTTACCCATGTCCATTTGCTTATTTGCTACCATTTATACAAGGACTGATCTTTTTGAGAATTTGACTGATGCTTATTATTATTATTATACAGGATTTATATAGAGCCAACAGTTTGCGCAGTGCTTTACAATATAAGGGAGACAGTACAATTACAAAACATTTCAATACAGAAGGAATGTGAGGGCCCTGCTCATGGAGCTTACAATCTAAAGGATAGCTCAAGGAAGGCAACTGATAGCACACAGAAAAAAAAGGTCAACGTAAAAAGCTCGGTGGATAAAGGAAGGTAAAGGAGATTTAGGGGGAACGCACATGTATCACAGCCTACCCCTTCATAGTGACACTGAGGAAAAATAGTCTCCACACAACCAAGGCTCATTCCTCTTTAAAATAGGCACCATTACCTTCCTGTATCAACCAGCACAGTGATTCAGAAGACCCTTAAAAATGTCCACCATAAGGTTGTAATAGGAAGGACATGATCTTATTTGAGGTCACTTGTTGACTCACTGTACCAAATACCATTTAATTTCTCACCTGAAGGCAGGAACATTTGCTGCACAGAAAAGCTACCCTGCCCTCTTTATTTTTCGGAAGCTATGGGTACTGACGAAAACTATACTAAGCTGTGAAGGAATTTCTCAGTATATCCCATAATGACACAATATGAGTGCGGAAATTAACAAATTGCAAGGCTTTAGGTTGTGGTACAAGAAGTGCATAAAACATGTACACCAAATATATGAGGGACAAACAATTAAAATGTGTCAGTTACTTCAAAATTAATACAATCTCCTGAAGCATAGGTTCTTCCAATATCTGCAATTAAAACACACCTTCATGGCCCAGACCCATACACAAAGATTGAAGGTACAACGAAATCCAATGTTACTTGGTATTAACACAGGCTATTTCTAAAAAAGAGACTTTTTTCCATACTATTTGGACTGTTTTACAGTAAAATACATGCACAGACTAAAATACTGGCCAAAAAAGGGTGGGAGGAGGATCTGGGACACATAAATGAGTACTTATGAGAACAGACTTGCTGAACATGATTGATTATGCATTTATACTTACTGTTGCACAGGTTCCCATTAGTAAGCTACTACTATATAGAGTGCATAAAATATTAGCTCAAAAATAGCCACACACACACACTGTTACAGAATTGCCAAATCAGGTTAATAATACCATATTCTGGGAAAAATTTGCGTTTCAACACAGTAATTGTCTCCAAAATGTTGAAAAATTGTGTCATCTCTGGTTGGAGGTTTCAGGACTAGCTCCATATGCCCGTGTTTGTTTTTACAATTTCACTGATTTGGCCTATCTATACATATGTCTTAGCCCTAAATTCCCAATCATCATAGTAATTGTGTCAAATTCTTAGACTGGAAACATATAAATGTAAGGTGGTACTGGCACAGGGAAATTAAGTGATTGGAGGGGACTTGGAGGGGGGATTGAATAGTTGTAAACATAGTTAAGAAAGCATGAGAAGAATATGTAATTAGGAATAACATTTCAGAATGCCTTACTGTAGGGAGTGTAGAACCAGGGTAGGTTTAGCCAGAAAATGAACGAAGGGTAGATATGAGGATTGCATAGTGCCAGTAATACCACAGCTGTATCAAGGGTAGGGTAGGGTAAAGAGTTAAGTAGAGACGGGAAGTTGGAGAAAAGAAGGAAAAGGACGGGGAGGGGGGGACATAATTGTACAGGTGAGAGGCAGGTGGGGCCTCAGCAGTCATTTCAATAAGGTGGACCCTACACAATATTGGGTGAACAGTTGAAATCTGCAGGAAAATGGTGGATTTTCTGGGGTCACATAGCATGAATGTTTATTAGTTTGTATTGCCGTGAGTTTAGGAAATGAGAAATGGGATGGTTGATTTTCTAGGTTTTTGCAAACAATTGCTTGACTGCTTTAAATGCATGTTTTGGGTTTTAGGGAAGGAAACTGAAGAAACTATTTTACCAGCTTTTGTAAGACTGCAAAGGCAAGATTTGCCTCCCTTTGTATGATAAAAAATATTTTCATTTCCCTTTACATATCTCAGTTTTTTCATTCTCATTAAATTATGTACCCTTTTATAAAAACAGTGTTTAACAAGTACTTCCTGGTGTATCTTAGTTTGTCTCAAGTACTGCTTTACATGAGTATATTTAAACGCTGTAATCCTTTAATTAGATATAGCTAGTCTCCTAAGAGTTGTGTATGTTTTTAAATAATTAAATATACATTCTTAGGTTAGTCTTTATTATGATTTGTGTCAGCATTTTAAACAGCCATTATGAATTTACTTTAAGAAACAGAAATACCTCTAGTCTAGGGGATACCTAACATTAGTTGGGAAACTGCACCTTAGCTGGAACATAAGTTTTTTTACCTTCGAGGATCTATTTATTTGATGTTCACTGTTGCATGTGTATGCTATTTAGGGTACCTATAGACACAAGATATCAGTCTCAAATAATGTACAATGTTCATGAGATCAGGCATTTACACATGAAAGGTTATTTATAAAAACAATCTTTCATAGATGAAAATCTGCCTATAGGTCTGGAATTTGTTTCCTGTTTTTAGCTAGACTAATGAACATTTTGTAAGTTAACTACATGATGATGGAACAATTGTATGCATTACTAATGCACTACATGGCACATCAGTTTGCTAATAAACTGAATGACGACTCAAGGCAAAACAAAAATAATATTCAGCACATTTCTGCAATACATGCAGTTACCTATGTTTTATCCCATTTCAGAAGTTGCAAGTCCATAAACATACCTGTTGATCTGCCTGAAATTCAGTGCGAGTTTAAATTCCTGTTTGGGCTGACAACACAGTGCCTCTGCTGCGCTGAACTTTCAAGGAACACAGTGCTTTTGTGGTACTGACATTTTTAGCAATGTTCACAGCCATGCATAGTTCTATTCTGTTAGACCAGCCTTTCTCAACCAGGGTGCCCAGGCACCCTGTGGTGCCTTCAGACTTCTTCAGGGGTGACTTGGCAAAAAGCCCAAAAATTGTATAAAAGTCAGCAGGTGGATCAATCCTGCCTTTTGGTAGCACAAAGCCAAAGGTTTTCATTGTGCACTTTTATGACCTTCTAGCTGCCTGCATCCTAACAACCAATGACATCATCAGTTGATAAGGAGGACGTCAGGTGCATTCACATCATCCTTGTTTGGCCCTCCCCTGCCCCTCTCTGTCAGTATTGGGGTCACATTAGCAGATTGAGGGACAGAAAATGAGAGAGACATATTGGAATACTACTCAGTACCAGTGTGCAAAGTTTGCTTTGAAAGAATAAATCATCTCTAACATTGGGTGTACTGGATGTGTGTGGAATAGGTTTTCACACTTTAGATTGGGGTGCCTCGAGATTCTGCAGAATTTTAAAGGGTGCCTTGAGATTATCCATCATTTTAAAGGGTGCCTTGACTGAAAAAAGGTTGAGAAACACTGTGCTAGACTACAAAATACCCACATCATCTCCACAACGCAAGAGAGATGTTTTCTGTAGTCCAACAGAAGAGAACCCAGGTATGTCTGGTAACATAGTTTGGCATTTCAGTTCATCAGAGGCAGCATTTTCAGCGTTCTACAAAAAGTTATGATCTCACTAGATTTCTAGCAGGGTTTAACGTGTATTTTTCTGTATGTGCAGTATAAAATTGGGTAGTGTCCATGTATTGTGGAGGTAGCGTTCTCCCCCAGAGGTGCCACTGAGAAGATGCCCAGGTCCCCCTGATTTGTTCAGTTTCCAGGCCTGGACAGCAGCTCCAAGCACACCAACAACCACAGGCTCAGTCTAGGGGATGTATTTTTGTAAATTTATTGCAGTAGTTAACAGGAGAGAGTGAGGTGAGGGTGCAGGGTACTTGTACAGGTTACAAAATGCAAAATAAGTGCAGGAGGACAGATTCTCAATTACAACTACTGTAGCAGCAGGTTTTGTGGGAGGTAGGGTGGATAGCCAGTTAATCCAAGACCACTCAGCAGTCCCAGTCCTTTCAGCAACTTTTGACATAATTCCCGAAGTACATGCACACCTAAAATCCAGGCAAAGATCCTACTCGCAATGTCAAAAGACAGATGTCATTCTCCAGCTTCCAAGTAACACTCTTCAGAGATAAAAGGATGCTTCTCCAGCCCAACTTCATATGTAGTGCCCTTGAGCAAATGTCATTTAGTTCAGATTCATCCAGGCCCACAGCAGCCACATGCTCAGGTCTAGCAACAGCTATCAGTATAGGCTGTCTCCCAGAGACAACAGGCCCAGGAGATTGACCCTGCTGAACAGGCCTCCCAATCTCCTCTCCAGTCAATTTCTGGGTGCCCCCTCCCAGGGATTGGCTGAGGTCAGATGAATATTCATATCTTTAGTGGCTGATCCTCCTACTCTATTCTTTGGAGGCATCTTCCACAAGCAACGATCAACCACCAAACTTAGAGAAACCTGGCCAGACCTAGAAAATAGATTGCCACTCCACTAAGTACATCAGAGCTAAAAACTAAATTTACCTATCTAGAGCAGGGTACTACATAGATTCCATCTGGGCATCCCCCTTACTAACACCATTTTTAAAAAAAACTTTTTCCACCAGAAAATCATTAGTGATTTTGGAATGATTTTGTGAGCATTGTCAACCACAGTCTAGCACCTAGCTGTGTGTGTCCCATAAACATGAGCCCTTGGTTCAGGTCAATGTTTTGTCAGTAGACTGGGGAAGGATAAGGAGAGTGGTGTAGATGCTGCTTGCGTTGCAAAGGAAACTTTGTCAACTAGGGCAGGTTTTCTAACCTGGCCAATTGATTGGTGTCATTGAAAAACCTATTGACTGGCTGGCATGAGTGAGATTCATAGACTATGATTTTATACATATAGGTCGATAAAGGATAAAGCTGCTGCTAAGGATAAAGCTAAATAGGCTATGGGCATTTTATTGTTTCCAAAACATTCTGGTGCTTTGTAATATAGTTTGATTGGAGATGATTAGACTTCCTAAAGCACAAATGTATAATAGCTCAATAACTCTGACATACACAAACTTAACTATAAAATGACTTGCATGGGTATATGCAGTCTTCCTGTTTCTGGTGTGAAAGTGTAGTATCTGGTACTTATTGCCCGCTGTAGGCTAATGAAACATGTTGACCTATTATTTGGTCAGATAATCATATTAAGATGATAACCATTATATTTTAACAAAACACAAACGTAGAAATGAATGAATTCAACAATAGTTCATTCAGTAAAATAATTAGGTCTTTGTAGCATTTGTTACAAAGGGATCACTGTTGCATGCACTAGACACTAAAGCCGTGTGTCCTGCTGGATATTACAGAAGTAAACGGCAAAGACAGATTCATAGAAATAGCCCATTATTGAAAATGAACATGGGATGTTCACATGGGAGGGGCAACTAGTGAAAAAGTAACAACAGCAGTGTGTAAATTAATGCTGTCACATGGCGTACATGCTTATTAAAATCCAGCTTTTGAAATGTGTGATGTATGCAGAGGGTGAAAGGCTGTAGCATAATCATGGATGACAGGGTTTTATTAGTCATGGATACCAGCTGGTTGTGGCGTTGCCAGAGACAAGAAAGACTTTTACCCAACACACGCAAGATTGAAATCAAACTTTACAGAGTACCAGATTTCCATCAGGCTAACCTAAAGACAGAGAAGCTATGGGCAATAGGTAGTAAAGCCAGAAAAAAACAGCCAACAACATTTTATTTACCGCTGCTCACTGGTTACTGACTACAGTAGAGTGGTGTCACTCAAACTAGTCCTCCACTAGTTTTTAATTCCACCACTAACAAGTTATGCTTTCCAGATCTATTTTTAAAGGACAGCTGGTTATATTAGACTGCTTCTTTGTAACTGTAAATATAGGCTGTTGTGTAAGCTTTTTGGAAGGATGGAAAATTTGGCCAGTGGTGCTGTGGACAGTTTTAGTGGACAGCAGAGCAAAGGATTGAAAGTGTTAGTGGTTCTGAGAAATGTTGCCATAGTAAAAAAAAGCAGTATTTGTAAAAGCCATATTTGATAAGCCTGTGTACTTAAAGGATGCAAGGTCTCCTTGTGATCTGTTCATAAAAGCTGTTTGAGGGGAAGACCATAAAGGCCGCAATGCAAAAGGAATTATCTGTGGATGCTTGATCCAGCTTCCAAATTGTAGGGACTACAATTAAGCACACTAGCTGATGGAACTTTTTGGAAGAGAGTTCTGATGGTTTTTTGGATAAGGGTTCCACTGGAAGCTGGGCATAGATATCATATCTTCACCCACACTGGAAACAAACATTTCATATTTACAGAAAGCAGAATGTTAAATTGCAACACCTTAAAGCGGTATTAAACCCAAAAGCAACATTTAGGCTCCATGCACACTGGGCGTTTTTGAAGCCACTTCTAGGGGCGTCAGGCATTTTGTTTTCTGCCTTTAAACTCCTCCGTATGTTATCCTATGTGTCCATGCACACATCGGCTTTTAGCAGTGTTTTGTGGCAAAAAAGCTTAGTGGCAAGAAAAAAAACTCACTGCCTGTGCGCACTAGAGCAACGGCATTTTGGCAGAAAAATATGCTTGACACGCTTAAACACATGTAAATTATATAATTATTATATTGCAGCTTATAAATTCTTAGATGTGATGGCTGCATTAATTTTCTTTGAAGATGTATCAGGTACAGGCATGAGACAAACCATTTGACACTGCCAGAGATGCTTATAATGTATCAGTTACAGGGACAAGACAAATCATTTTCCACTGACAATGGTTCTTACAATGACCAGTTTTATTTATTTAGTTATGTAAAACCTTTCTCCCAAAAGGAAAGAAGAAAAACTCTTTCCTGTAACTGTTTATAAAATTTTAGCTGGAGTTTGGCTTCAGTTTGTTAGTGTATTTAAAGTGATTCTAAAGGTTGTAATTTTAAAAAAAGTAGATTAAAAAAAAATAAACGTGTTATACATACCTGCTCTGTGCAATGGTTTTGCACACAGCAGCCCCAATCATCTTCTTTTTGGGTCCCCTGTTGGCCTTCCTGGCTCCTCCCCCCTGGTGAGTAACCCCCATAGCAAATCTCTTGCTATGGGGGCACTCAAGCAGGCTCGCTCCCAAGCCGCACTCCTGTAAATGGACATTGTCCATTCACAAACAGAGCATGGCTCCACCCCCTACTCTTTCCTCATTGGTTCACTGGCTGTGATTGACAGCAGCAGGAGTCAATGACTCTTGCTGCTGTGTGAACCAATGAGAAGAGAGAGAGACCCAGAAGAGCCGTGACTCTCATGTACATCGCTGGCTCAAGATAAGGCTTAGATAAGTATAAGTGGA
The DNA here is from genome assembly GCF_062004578.1 of Staurois parvus. Lineage (NCBI taxonomy): Eukaryota > Metazoa > Chordata > Amphibia > Anura > Ranidae > Staurois > Staurois parvus. The sequence continues at coordinate 1,963,819 of NW_028318345.1, forward strand.
GCTGAGGCAGGGGCTGAACCCAGGTTTTTTTACCTTAATGCATAGAATGCATTAGGGTAAACAACGTTTGCCTTTAGAACCACTTTAAATATCCTAGTCCATCTAACACTCCCCTCCTCCCAAAATGACAATGCTGCTGTCCAAAAGTGCCCTTGTGCTCCTTCATTCAGAGTGGGGGCACTCTAAGGCTCCATGTACACAAGCCTACCCTGACCGCCAGCCACGAGAAAACGCAAATCGTGGCAAAACCGCGGTACTGCGGTTGTCACCTTTTTGCCGCAATTTGCGGTTTCCTGCGGTCGGCGGTCAAAACATTCCTATCCTGAACACGATTCTTCCGCGTTCAAGAGAGGGAGGTTTAACTTTACCTAAACACAGCAGCACCTAAACTCTGCTAAAAGCATATGTGTACATGGACTCATAAGCTTTTATGGAGTTGAGTTTAGGAGCTGTAAAAATATGCGAAATACTCCTAAACTCGAATTTCGGAGCTGCTCGTATACATGAAGCCTAATACAGGAGGAGTGTAACTTGCCAAATCACTAGGTGAAAAAAGGGAAAATAAACCTAAAAATAAAACTAATGCAGCCACCACGTCTAATGATTGGCAAGTTGCAAAATATTAAATTTTTGGTTTGGGTTTGATAACCCTCTATGCTTGAAATACTTTTTTCAACGCATGTTGAAAAAAGAATGAAAGATGTGCCTGTAAATTGTAAGACATCAGTATATATTCCCTGTTACTACAGAGAGGCACTGTATTTTCCTAATGCAAGGGACTGTGATTACATATTTATTGATGCTTGTGCTGGCAATATCTGTTTTACACATTCCAGAGGCAAATTCCAAGCATCAAAGGTTGGCATTGTATGTTACTGACACCAGAGGCTGGCATTTTTACTGATTCCAGAACCAGTCAGGACACAATGCAATAAACATTGTATCTAGGCCCTGCATTCCATATTTGCCTTAGGCATGTTTTGTTGGAGTGACTTTGTTCTCCTCCAGACATACTATTGTTAAAGAAAGTCTGGTATACTCTGGAGAACAATAAAATGATATCTAATACAAATCAAAAAAACAAACATGTTTTACACTTATTATGCATCACAACTGTGTAATAACTGTTATATTCGATACTCACCTTCTGTCTTGATGTTTTACTCATGATTACATACTTGCAATCATGTTTATGTTTGTGTTTCTGGAGCACCCATATTTGCCAGGCAGATGTTTATATCAGTGAATACCCTTGATAGTGTGAACCCCCCATTAACTGGTGTAATGCCCTCCAGGTAACTTGGATAGGGTTTTTGTGTTAGATAGAGGCTGAGTAGCAGCCTGGAATGAGTAAGCCTGGGAGTGGGGCAGGAGTTCAACTCAGGACAGGCTGGGAGGTTCTACAGGTCAGGGCTTCTGGAGCCCACCCACCTTTCCAGAAACCTGAGAATCTTCTGTAACAGGGGAGGAGGAGGGGAGGAAGATCTGCATGTTTGAGGGATCATGGCCAAGCCCCTGGCAGGAACATGGGCATGGTGACTAGGGCAACCCTCAAATATGAGAGAGCCTGGAGAGAGAGGGGAGTGAAGCATGGATTTAGAGAAGGCTGCAGTGTGGAGCCTGGGAGGGGGCCCCAGGGAAGCAGCCTACCTACAGACTGGTTGCTGAACGGGAGGATGCCCACTGCTTAACGTCTCTTAGGGAGGACATCCTGAACAGCAGGGAAGGAGCCAGCCCAGCAAAAGGCCTGAAAGCAGCTACCAATCCACCACACTGACAGAACCCACCACACTGACAGGACAGGATAGTGTGAGTATTCCTACACCCCCTGGGCCGGATAAGGGGAGAGGGCAGTTAGGTGCAATACCCAACTAGTCTTCACCTGGGACTGCTTAAGCGCAAGTTCTTGGGACCTCCTTGCTCAGGGATACCCTCAGCCCAGCTGAGTGAAGAGGAGGATTCATCCATGGTTTGAGGAAGTTCTACAGTTCCTTGGGCATCCCATATACCCCTAGACCCCATCCAAGTTGTTAACACCTTAATAAAAACAACTAAAAACCAGCTCAAGGACTGTTTACTGGCTCCGAGAATACAAGTGTGGAAAATGCATGTTGCCTGGCTGTGCAGGGCTTAGGGGGACCCAATCAAATTCACCAGCCCACATGAGGGTAGTGCTACAATGGCACTGAGCATGCTCTTTGGGCTTCCGAAAACATTCTTTAACAGAGTTTTCCCACCATAAGGGACTATTGGTAAGTGCTGAATAAAACAAAGAACATTGCAGTAGTAGCTTTTGTAAGTTGACAAACGGAAGAATGGTGATCCCAGGATTCCAGATCCTTAATCGATTAAGCCACCTATCATTTCTCTGGTATTTAGTACACGAGAGATCTTTATCTGCCCTTTTTCATTTTGTCTTTTTGCAAATATTATTCAAGAAAAGGCATGCATTTACAGTATATTACTATCCACGGACTGTGCACCATTGATTGGATGTTCAAGTAATAAAAATATTGGATATATAAAAATAACAAAAACAGATTACATCCACCCTCCTTAAATTTTTGGTGAAAGCCAAATTCAAAGGTTTTGGATATTACAGTGTGTGCAAAGGTCCCAACACTCAATTGATGACTTCTCTCAAATAAAGCAAAATAAGAAAAGGTAATCCAACACCATCACCAACTTTGAACACACTAACTGGAGCCCTGTTACTTAACATAATAAAGGTGAAAAAGTTTACATTAATGAACTATAATCACTGGTTTCCACCAAATATTGGAGAGTCCCATATTTTCTCAGATCCCCACTAGCTGACTCATATTTAGTACTGATTAGGGATCAGCTTTGGGTTTAAGTTGACCACGAGTTGACCCAAACTCAAATTGTTCACAGTTGAGGAAAATATCAAATGAATGTGATCATTCACCCCCAAAGCATTCGATTACCAATCATGCACTCCTTGTCCTTGTGGTCAGGTGGCTTAGAAGGACCAATAATTGGGGTTTTCTTAGGTGCCAGACCCTTCATTTTAAAAGTTAGGGTTCCCAGTAGCACTATGTCAGGGTGTGGAGATTTAGGCTAGGTTCACACGGATGCGGTATGAGTTTACCTTGTTTTCTACTGCGATTTAAGGAGCACCTCCAGTGAGTCCAATATGATTTTATGAGGTGGAATTTATGGTGTGTTCGATGAATGACAATCAAATTGAATTCAGACAGCTCTGCTGCTTAAAGTGACCAATCAGCACATCAGGTCAAATATTTTCATGAGGTACTGGGCTGAATGTTGGGGTATTTGGTATTATGCATTTGCTGCAACTTACCTTCACATGTCTACCTATCCACCATTTGTGGAAGCTGATTGCTATTATACCTTTGTAGCACCCTCCTAGGTAGGTGCTAGGATTTTTATAGTTAGGTTAAGCATAGTTGTGCTTTTCTGCTTAACAGAGAGACTGTTAGGGAAATCTAGCTGGGCTCTCTGCTTAACAGAGTGCTGTGATTGATTAGTCAGGTCTGTTCATAATGCTCAGGTGCTGCTGAGTTTGCCTTGAGTTCTGCCCGCTTTTAGGAAGCTATGAGAGCCTTCCAGAACCTGGGAGGGAACTAGGCAAATGAGCAGCATAAATATGAATGCAGCCCTGGCCAACTGCAGGGGAGGGCAGTCTCATTTCATGCTGGGAGTGGTATTTATGTTTTGTGAGCACATGGGTTCAGCATCTTCCCAGGAGAGGATTGCTCCAAGTCAGGCTGGAGGCAGGCTTGCCTTACCTGGCACTGACTGCCATGCGGGCTTCAGGTGGTCGACCTGGGGGCCTGAAGTTAGAGAGCTTGACACTTGTTCTACAGTAAGCTGACTGAGGGGGGCTGACTGCCAAAGCTCTGTCTGGTAACACGGGCCTCGTGAGTACAGACATTGAAGAATTTGTGGACTCTTTGTGTTTGCTACCATCCAGTTCTTGATAGTCAGCGTGGGTCTGGAAAGGAAAGGGAACACTGGCTTGTGTTCTGAAGAGCTTGTCCAGCTGTTGCTACTGCACAGAACTTTGCAAAAGATAACCAGAAGTCAGGACCCTAGCTGACCCTTTCTGTGCAATGACTTTAGTTTTTAGTGGGATTCATACATGTTTGCATCGGGGCAATGGTTTATTTAATAAAAGATTGTTGTAAGCATGTAAACTAGTCACATAACAAAATTTCAAGGCAGTTTGGGAATAACAACCCTTTTAAAGTGGCAGTAAAGTCTTCTTATTAACTCCTTCAGCTTCAGTGACATTCCCATATGTCTCTGGAATATGTGCCGTTATTTCGGACAGCTGCAGGCATCATCCCGGTACCGTTTTTAAGAGCTGACGGTCGGCTCTCTTGTAATAGCATTCGGAGCAGCTAACTAGCCACTTAGTCTTGGTGTGATTAAATGCTTTTAAGGGCCGAGGAGGTATCTGAGGTCTTAATGACACCAGATCTCTCCATAAAGAGTACCTCTCACATGCCTATTGCTCTCACAAGGGATGTTTACATTCCTTGTGACAGCAATAAAAGTGATCAAAAAAAATTTTTTTTAAGTGACATTGTTATAATAAAAAAATTAAAGTGCCCCCTCCCCCTGTGCTTGCAAACAGTGATCGTCCCACACATGTGAGGTATCATTGCGAATGTCAGATCATGGACAGTAATTCTAGCACCAGATCTACTCTGTAAATCTAAAATAGTAACCTATATTTTAAGGCGTCACCTATAGATAGCGAAATTTATGTTGTTTGCCGTTGTTGCATGGGCGTGCATAATTTTAAAGCATGACATGTTTGGTGTCTATTAACTTGGAGTAACATCATCTTTTAATTTTTTTTTAAATTGGGATATGTATTGTGTTCTTTTTGCATTAAAATTCAAAAAAGTGTAATTAAAAAAAATAATTACATTTGAAAAACCACTGCGCAAATACCATGTGACATAAAAACAATTGCAAAACCCACCACTTTATTCTCTCTGTGAGACAGAAAAGAGGATGAAAGCGAGAGAGAGAGAAGAGGATGAGAGAGAGAGAAGGGGGTGAGAGAGAGAAGGGGATGAGAGAAAGAGAAGGGGATGAGAGAGAGAAGAGGATGAGAGAGAGAGAAGGGGATGAGAGAGAGAAGAGGATGAGAGAGAGAGAAGGGGGTGAGAGAGAGAAGGGGGTGAGGGAGAGAGAGGGGTGAGAGAGAGAAGAGGGTGAGAGAAAAAGAGAGGGGGGGTGAGAGACTGGGGTGTGAGAGAGAAAAGGGGATGAGAGAGGGAGGAGTGAGAGAGAGAAGAGGGTGAGAGAAAAAGAGACTGGAGGTGAGAGAGAGGGGTGTGAGAGAGAGAGAGGGGGTGAGAGAGAGGGAGTGAGAGAGAGGAATGAGAGAGAGGGGGTTGAGAGAGGGGGGATAGAGGTGAGAGAGAGAGGGGAGGGTGAGAGGGGGGTAAGGATGAGAGGGGGGTGGATGATCAGTAAGTCTGTTACTCATAATTATGTCCCTGTCCCTCGATAATATGAAGTGCAGTGCTTCCCCCACCCACACACACAGGTGCCCCTCCCATTTAAATGAGCACACAACTCCCTCTTAGAACACATAGAGGGTCCCCTATTATGGTACAATGCACCCCCCCCTTCCCCAGAACACACACAGGGTGCCCTAATTCATAAAGTGAATACAGAGCCCCCCCACAAACACACACGTCTCCCCACAGCCTCTCTCAGGCTCTCACACTCCTGTTCTCTGCTTTCCATTCACGCACAGCTCTCCCCCCTTCCTCTCAATGTTACAAGTTCTCACCAGTCTGGGAAGTGTCTAGCTCCTCCTTGGGCTCTGTCAGTCTCTTTCTGTCCTCTCAGGACCATACCTGGAGCTTCTATCCCTCCCCTTCCTTCCAGAAGCCTGTCATGCGGCCCCCTACTGACCCCGAATGGCCGGTCCACTCTTTCGCACCATGTTCATAGGTGATGCATGTGTGATGGTATGTGGGGTGGAGGAGTGGGGAAATGACCTTAGGACATGCGGCCCAGGGGCCGGGCAGATGTCCGATTTTCTCTATGGCTAGTCTGGGCCTGGGTGTTTGCTAAAACAACTCACCAACTGGTTCTGTTTGTTGGGCAAAGACTTCTTGTGTAACAATTGAGACTGGCTCTGATGAAAAGGGGATCGCCCCTTGAAACATGTCAAATATACGAAACGAATTCCAAATATACAAAACAAATTCTGAAAACTAATCAATCTAACATAATGAAGATGATAAAACAAAATCATTAACTTAACAAATGAATCTGAAATTAAACAAATTTTTTTGTCCTGCACATCTCTAGTTTCAAGTGCCTAACATTAAAACAGCATTAAATCCCAAGACAAATATGTGATATACTGCAGTTTACCAATCATAGAAACATAGAAAAGTGACAGCAGAAAAAGACCGAGTGGTCCATTGAGTCTGCCTGTTTTTTTTGTTTTTTTAAATTTTGGGTTTTTTTTACCTTTTTTGTCTGAGTATAGATTTGTGCTTGTCCCAAGCATGTTTGAAGCTATTTACTGTTGACTGGCTTACTACCTAATCCTAAAAGGATAAGTTCCCCTTTACAAAAAAAAAAAAATTTACATTTTCTTGAGGTAAAAAATGTGCAATTATTATTTTTTTTTTGTTAGGAGACTGTAGAGCATTGCACTCACAATCAGCAGATCATGCAGTCCTGCAGGCTGCCTGTGTAGCTGTCTGCCCAGTAAGCTCTATGAACTACCTAGAGCGATCACCAGCGCCCTGGTAGTTCATTGAGAACTACAAGCTTGTACTTGTAGTTTTCACATTCACAGCATACTGTGAATGAATGGCGCAGCACTTTTTTGTAGATTGTGACAGCGAGCAAGATCCCCTACTTGCTGTCTAAATGGGGGATCGAAGGGGTCCAGAGGCTGGTGCATCTGTAACATACCATGAATATGGGTGTAACATGTAACAAAAGGTGAACGTATCCTTTAATTGTAGTGGCTTTGGACTTTGTGGTCCAGCCAGTAACACTTCCTGTTTTGGGTTTTCCACAAATCAGATTCCGTTTGACAGCAGCACTGTGCTAAGCTGAAGACAGGGTAGTGTTAGATGCACTAGCAGATTTAGATGAACTTAAAGTGGTTGTAAATTTGAAGGTTAAAGGTTCATTTAGTTTGTGGTGTGTTTCCATAGGGGTGTGGGGAGTTAAAGGAAGGATCAACACAGAGAAGGTTCTAAGACAGAGTAGGTAGTTTAAACTAATTAGGAGTTGAAGAAGGTGGGTCATTTGTGGAATGGGTAGTAGTAATCAAGGGAAAAGATGGTGATGAGGTGGTAAGGTTGGCTATGCTGATCTTAAAAGGGTCATAATATGTTATTCTGGAGACATTTGGGCCTAGGTTACAAAAGGTTTTCTTCCATACCTCAGCCATGTGCTGAGGGGTAAAGATATTTTTAATACTGCCAATTCCAGTACATTGGACATTCTGTTCATTTATGAAACTGCTAAGAGCCATCAGTGGGTGGGTTTGGGAACATTTTAAGGCTTTTGCCTCAAAAGGTGTTCTCTGATAACTGCAAAAAAGAAAGCGAAAGTTAATGTTGACCTACAACAATATACTTCTCACTAAATAGGCGCTCTGTCACTTTACAGTACTATTTATACTAACGTAGATACAACAATGTATTATTAATAAAATTAGTGCAAAAATATAAAGACAATTAAGAATAAAAAAAACAAAGATCAATATATGAAATATGGTGCAAAAAGTCCCAAAGTTGACAATATCAAACTGTGAATTAATCTGAATGATAAGTGCTCTCCAAGAAAATGACACCAGTGTGCCAACACTCTTTACCAGATGGAGAGATCTTAATAAACAGAGATCAGTTGTGCTTTGCTGCGATACAGCCACAATATTCCCAAGGGCAATTTGGATTTGATATGGATCCAGACAGATCAAAAGACCACAATATACAGAGATCAAATGCGCTTCGTGGTGACCCAGCTACTCAAGACTGCTATAGCTCCATTCATATAGCATATGAGGTAAGGACAGAAAAAGGGCAAACCCATAGTGCAGCAAATCTTAAAACCATCAAAATTAATCCACTCACTTGAGCTAAATGGGAAAATCGCAGTATGCAGAAACCAAGATGATGTCACAAGCCTAGACTCTGCCGGAACCGACTGGAAATTTAAAAATTTTAAAAAGTGACATTCACTAATACACTAAAATCTCATAGTAAAACATTACTGTATCAAACCATTTCACATACATTTTGTCCTTACTGCTTTGTCCTGTGCCCTGCCTGCATTTTTACTGTTCTTTCTGCCTGAAAACTGAGAAACGTCCATGGCATCCAAAAAGCGTCCCTTTATGTCAAAAGCGATTTTAGACCAGCTAGAGAACATCGATAGTAAATCAGGACCACTTGCAGAATTGAGTGATAATGATTTGTGGGTAAATTCGTCTTCAGACACTGAAAACGATTTTGCGACTAAGCTCAGTGATGTGCGAGCTTGGCACTATATTTCAAATTTCAGTGTTTTTGGTTTGATTATATTATTGAATTAAATGTATTATTATGTTACTATTTTTTATGATTATTTATTATATTATAATTTATGATTTCGTGCTTCAAATTTTATCATACCCTGGATGTTTACTAGACTCTTGTTCGGACAGATTTCAGTGAGTTCTTCCTAAAGATTACAGGCCTACAATAAAAAAACGACATATTTCCATGCTAAAAAATTTACCGCTTTCAGCACAGAAATATGGACATAATCATGCCACTAGGGAGGTTAAAAAACTGCTGATCTACTGGGATTTTCATGCACAACCGTCTCTAGGGTTTACAGAGAATGGTCTGAAAAAGAGAAAATATCCAGTAAGCGGCAGTTACATGGCTGAAAATGCCTTGTTGATGTCAGAGAAGAATGGGCAGACTGGTTGCTATGACATTCAGATGGTAGGGTCAGAATTTGGTGTAAACAACATGAAAGCATGGATCCATTCTGCCTTGTATCAATGGTTAAGGCTGGTGGTGTAATGGTGTGGGGGAGATTTTCTTGGGACTAGCAAGGTGTATCTAATAAAGTGGCCGGTGAGTGTAGATTAACATATAGGTGTCTTTACAATGCAGTCACTACATGTTTTAGGGTTTAGATACACTTTAAGTGTTAGGGGTTAAAGGTTAAGAGGCCAACTGAAGTTGCAGCAACACATTTCTATTTTTATTTAGCATAGAAACTCTTTTTTTTACAGTGGAAATCCAGTCTCAGACAGCTACTGTATATACATTCTTAGGGCAAAAATGTTACTTGCTGTCGTGGCTGTAAAATGTTCACATTGGTTTTATTTTCTGAATAATTCAGTCATTAGTATACACTGGATGAGAGCCACAGCTGTCATAAAGCAAAGTGATCTTGTCTTTTACCTCACCTTGTTCATTGTGTTCTGTTACAGGTTCATAGAATACAAGGTATTCTGTGAATGGACAAGAGGATAGGAGGTACAGATAGATGACAGAATCTCTTCACTATATGGGAGCCACAGCTAAAAGAGAAGTATGGGCTGTATAAAAAAAAACAAAACATTATACTCACCTAGGTGGATGCAGCATTGATCTGATGCTGTCTGTATCTATTACCTTCTGGCTCTGCACAGAGAACTGAGTGATCAAAGACAATGTTTGCTCAGTTCTCCCCCCTCCGCTCTAAGCAGAGAGCCAGGACTTTCAGTCTCTAGCTCTCTGTTCTGCCCCCCCAGTACTCACTGGAGCACTGGACTAAGGTGGAGGTTGAAGGGGCAGGCTCAGGCTCTTGGCGGATTGCTAAAAGGCTGAGCCAGGGGTTTGGGTGTATCCTGACCATATGGTCAGGATCCTTTCAGAGCCTTGACTGGCTCTGTGACGTTGGCCAAGAGCAGGCTTCTGCCCACTATCAGCTGAAAATGGGTCACAGAAGTGAAGAACTAATTTCACTTCTGTGATCCATAGGATTTTTTTGCCCTAAGAATGTGTATTATATATTACTGTTATTTTCTTTTAAATTCAGCCCTAGTGAGGCCCACAAGTAGAGCGGGCAGAGAAGAATCTCTGCCCTGTGTGTAAAAGCATAAAAATACACAAACTGAACTCTTCTCGTGGAGTAACAACTTGACAAAAGTTTGCTGCTCAGCCACTACTGTCAAGTTGTTACTCCAGGGGGAGTAATTGTTGTAATACAGCTTTAATGAAGGAGGGGTGCTGTTGCCCCCCAAATTGGTTATATGACCGTTTTTATATGCCTTTTTTTACCAACAATCAAAATGATATTGGACTCATTCATCCAGTTTTGGTCCGGTTATCGTTTCTGTATTTCTATGGTTTGTGATGCTGTTGGCTGCCTATTGAGGGAAGCATTGCTGTGTGGGAACTGCCTTGAGCTACTGAGCTTGTTTGAAGTTTTCCTTTTTCTGACTACATGTACAAGTCTAAATGTTCTCAGTGGCCCTTTGAATCCATGTTGGACTCTGAATGAAATAAAATTTTACAGTAAGGGATTTAAAATTTTCAGTTTTTAACCAGCTTCAATTTAAATTCATACTTGTTCTGAAACTTTGGTTTGATTTTATGGGCTTGTTCACACCAACTGCAGAGACCTTTGTTTTTTTCTGCAGCAGAAAACCACAGGTCCCTGCAAGACACACAGGAAACAATTGTTTCCTGTGTGTCTTGTTCACGCTAAAATGCAGGTGTTATGTCTGGTACAGAGCGGTGCGGGACTATGTAGCATGTATACAGTTTTCGTCACAGTTCTGAACAGCACCACTCTGCATTCACCCAATGTGACAGGAAGTGTGTGTGTGTGTGTGTGTGTGGGGGTGCTCTGTGTCTGTACTGTGTGCTTGCTGTCGGATGCTGATTGGAATCATGCTGCCGCTTGGGTCTGTGATGATGGAAGGGGGGATGTTGCTGATGCCGATGGTGGGGGACAGATGAAAGGACACTGATGGTGGGGGACAGATGAATGGGCACTTATGGCGGGGGGTCAGATGAGAGGACACTGATGGCGGGGGGACAGATGAGAGGACACTGATGGTGGGGGACAGATGAGAGGACACTGATGGTGGGGGACAGATGAGAGGACACTGATGGTGGGGGGACAGATGAGAGGACACTGATGGTGGGGGACAGATGAGAGGACACTGATGGTGGGGGGACAGATGAGAGGACACTGATGGTGGGGGGACAGATGAGAGGACACTGATGGTGGGGGACAGATGAGAGGACACTGATAATGGGGGGAGGCAGATAATGGGGGAGGGGGCAGATGAGGGGTCATTGGTGGGGAACAGATGACAGGGACACTGAGGGTGGGGAACACTGATGGTGGAGACTGATAAAGGGGCACTGAGTGCATAAGGGGGTATTGATGGTGGGGTCAGATGAGAGGACACTGATGGTGGAGGGACAGATAAGAAGACACTGATGGTGGGGGGGAGAGCAGATGAGGGGTCATTGATGATGGGGAACAATAAATAATAAAGTGCAGCGCTAGGATAAATATAATCACAGTAGAATCCAAATGTGGATCAGTCTATAAACCTAAGATAAATCCAGAAGTGGGCCGATATCGGTATTATGGTGCTTTGAAGAAATGGTAGGATTGCGCACTTACCAGATGCGCATAGATTATGCTCATTAATATATCCACCTCAGGGCACTTAGGTAGTGATGTATGGTAGGTGTATGTGGAACATCCGTCTATGAATTGGCAACACTGCGGTCAAAGGATGATGTCTGCTTAGCTCCAGAGGTCCCCTTTAGGATGGATAGGGTCAGCCATCTGTTTACAGGGATTCCCTTCCTCTGGATAGTGGGTCAGACTTGTACTCTCCACAGGTTCTGCAAGCTTAAAGGCTCATGGATGGATGGCTGTGTCATGGATTCTACTGTGATTATATTTATCCTAGCGCTGCACTTTATTATTTATTGTACGTTTTGAGGTTTCATTTGGTTACCTGAGTGTATCTGCTGCTATATGGGAGAGCGCTCACTTTTATTATTTCATTACTGATGGTGGGGAACAGATGAGGGGGCACTGAGGGTAGGGAACACTGATAGCGGGGACTGATAAGGGGGCACTGACGGTGGGGAAAAAATAAGGGGTTCCCTGAGGGTGGGGGACACTAATAGTGCGAGACAGATAAGGGGGCACTGATGGTGGGGTGAGATGAGGGGGACACTGATGGTGGGGGACGGATAAGGGGGCACTGATGGTGGGGAACAGATGAAGGCGATGCTGTTGGTGGGGGACAATGATGGCAGGAGAAAGATAAGATAATCATGTCCTAGTAAATCCTATTAAAAAAATATTACTTCTATAAAAGTCAGATTTTTCTTCTGCATGCAATAATCCATGACACTGGGCTTGCATATATGAAAGGACAGAGGGGTTTCTTAGAAAGTAGGATATGATTTTCTAATAATATAGTGTAACTATGGATGTGTGCCAGAAATGAAAGCAATCAGGGGAACGTGTCTAGAAAAAGATGATGTCTCAAGTCAGGTTTATGGCATTTTATTACAGACCAGTGTACACAGCGCACACTAAACAGTATGTTGTTCATATTCTCATCTTGTCTGTAAGAAATGTGCAACATCATTTATTGTGCCACATTCATGAATAAATAGTGGGCTTCTTTTATCAATATGTCTTTGGTTTCCTCTACCATAGTGTGCTAGGAGGAAGAAATAGAGAACTATTTTAAAAGCTGTTATTAAGCTTACACCTAATGCAGGTGGTCATGCACTATAGCTGGCTTCTGTGTTCTTCACCTATAGCAGCCCCCTTTCCCAACAGGCAAGCAGACCTACCGGTACTCGGTTAACCCCCAGGATATACACAATACTATAGTGCCTGGCTACCACACTGGGGCAGGCGCAAACTTAGCACAGCATACAGGCACTTGCGGATGGCAGACAAGCAGAGGGGTTCAACAACAGTCCAGGTAAAAGGCAGGCTAGATTCAGAGTAGTCAGGGTCAAATCCGAGTCAAAAGACAGGCAGAGTTCAGAGAATAGTAGATATACGATCCAAGGTCATAAATAGGGGAATCCAAACAGAAGAGCAGGGCAGACAGACAGGCAGCTTGAGTATTACACATGCTATCACAAGCATGAGACTGCAGGCTTGGGTGGTCTAATCCATTCACGCCGACTGTACGCAAATATGTGGCCCCACTGGACTGGGCTCTTTTTCGTGGGGGTCACATAATTGCGTACCTGTCTTTCTGCTGGGACTGTGTGCTCTCACTGAATGCCCAGGATCCTGAGACTGGGGTCTCAGTGAATGCCCAGGATCCTGTGGTAACGATCGGGACCCGGGACTCCAGATTCCGGGTCACCTGATCACTGTGATACACTCTGTTTGGCTATCACAGTGATCAGTCACTGTGAAGCCTGCCCCCGTGTTTTCTGTCTCTGGAGAAGAGAGATACATTGTATCTCTCTCTGTCCATTCAGATAGAGAAAAAAAAACAAGTGTGTAATAATAATAACAATATTATTAATAATAAAATAAAAAAATACCTAGATCAAGGTTTGATCTAGGTGAATGACAGGGTTAGTGCTTGGGTCAGGGTCAAAGGTCAGTGTCAAGGGTCAGGGTCAGTATTCTTTTTTTTTTTTTGGTTCGGATTTATTTTTTTTCAATGTTTAAATTCGTGTTAGTGCCAGTGTATTTTAGGCAGGATAAAAAAAGAAAAAATGTGCACTATCATTTCTGGGCCATACTACGGGTACAAACAAAAAGTAACATACACATATGTGGTATTGCTGCAATCATCAGGAGCAGGAGAAATGTATTTTTGGTTGTTCTTTAGTGGTAGGTTATAATATTAGCAAGAAATATACAGCTACATTTTTTTTAATTTTAATTTTTTACTATTTTGGGCCAGTTTTCCTTTGATAATTAAAAAAATCAGGAGATATCTATTACCATTCACTTCCAAATGAAAGCCCAACTTGTCCTGAAAACAAATTATAATTCACCTGGATGTAAAAAAGTAGTTGTGATGATATGTACGGTTTTACTAGCACATTTCAATGTTTCAAAATTGTGCTTAGGTATTAAGATTTGTTTTACCCTTAAGCGAGAAGGGGTTAAATCAGGTTTGTTCTCCACCCAGAGAGTGGCCACATCAATCACCTTGCAGGTGGACAGACAGACAGGGAGACTGTATCACAGCCAAAACCAAGATGCTGGAATGAGACCAGCAACTGTGATGGAGCAAGAACGTTAGACACTCCTGACAGCTATGAAGTTCACTGTGTCTGAATATCTGTTAAATAAAGGAGGCCTTCAGATGCCTCATGGTGATTAATATTAAAGAGAAGACGGTCGGGATCTTGTCAGAGCCTGAACTGGTTCTGTAACATCAGTCGACTGCGAGCCTTAGCCCACTGTTGGCTGAAAATGTGTCACAAGAGTGCAGTTTATTATAGGAAAAGTATAGCCAAAGAAGCACTTCTTTAAGTTCAAGCAGTCTCTCCTAATATGTTTTATCCCTAGACTTTTGACAATTTTTGTTGCTCCTCCCTGCACTCATTCGCTCTTATCAATATCTTTTTGTTAGTGAGGTAAGTGAGGTATTCAGAACTGGACCTCCTTCCTCCTGCTGGTGATCCCTCTAGTGATAACTAAAGATCTATATAGGGGAATCAGGACCTCTTTTCTCCTGCTGGTGATCTCGTTAGTGACAACTAAAGATAATTATAGGGGAATCAGGACCTCCTATCTCCTGCTAGTGATCTCTCTAGTGATAAATAAAGATCTATATACAGTGGGGATCGAAAGGTTGGGCACCCCAGCTAAAAATTTGTATTAATGTGCATAAAGAAGCCAAGGAAAGATATAAAAATCTCCAAAAGGCATCAAATTACAGATTAGACATTCTTATAATATGTCAACAAAAGTTAGATTTTATTTCCATCATTTACACTTTCAAAATAACAGAAAACAAAAAAATGAAAAATGGCGTCTGCAAAAGTTTGGGCACCCTGCAGAGTTTACAGCATGCACTGCTTACTTTGCCAAGCTGAGACCTGCCAGTGTCATGGATTGTTCTCAATCATCATTTGGGAAGACCAGGTGATGTCAATCTCAAAGGTTTTAAATGCCCAGACTCATCTGACCTTGCCCCAACAATCAGCACCATGGGTTCTTCTAAGCAGTTGTCTAGAAAAGTGAAACTGAAAATAGTTGACGCTCACAAAGCTGAGAGAAGGCTATAAGAAGATAGCAAAGCGTTTTCAGATGTCAATATCCTCTGTTTGGAATGTAATTAAGAAATGGCAGTCATCAGGAACAGTGGAAGTTAAAGCAAGATCTGGAAGACCAAGAAAAATATCAGACAGAACAGCTCGCAGGATTGTGAGAAAAACAATTCAAAACCCACGTTTGACTGCACGATCCCTCCAGAAAGATCTGGCAGACACTGGAGTTGTGGTACACTATTCCACTATAAAGAGATACTTGTACAAATATGGTCTTCATGGAAGAGTCATCAGAAGAAAACCTCTTCTACGTCCTCACCACAAAAATCATCGTTTGAAGTTTGCAAATGAACATATAGACAAGCCTGATGCATTTTGGAAACAAGTTCTGTGGACTGATGAGGTTAAAATTGAACTTCTTGGCCGGAATGAGCAAAGGTACGTTTGGAGAAGAAGGGGCACAGAATTTAATGAAAAGAACCTCTGTCCAACTGTTAAGCATGGGGTTGGATCAATCATGCTTTGGGGTTGTGTTGCAGCCAGTGGCACAGGGAACATCTCACGAGTAGAAGGAAAAATGGATTCAATAAAATTTCAGCAAATTTTGGATGGTAACTTGATGCCATCTGTGAAAAAACTGAAGGTAAAGAGAGGATGGCTTCTACAAAAGGATAATGATCCTAAACACACCTCGAAATCCACGGGGGATTACATCAAGAGGCGTAAACTGAAGGTTTTGCCATGGCCTTCACAATCTCCTGACCTCAACATAATTGAAAATCTATGGATAGACCTTAAAAGAGCAGTGCGTGACAGACAGCCCAGAAATTTCAAAGAACTGGAAGACTTTTGTAAGGAAGAATGGGCAAAGATACCTCAAACAAGAATTGAAAGACTCTTGGCTGGCTACAAAAAGCGTTTACAAGCTGTGATACTTGCCAAAGGGGGCAGTACAAGATATTAACTCTGCAGGGTGCCCAAACTTTTGCAGACGCCATTTTTTTGTTTTCTGTTATTTTGAAAGTGTAAATGATGGAAATAAAATCTAACTTTTGTTGACATATTATAAGAATATCTAATCTGTAATTTGATGCCTTTTGGAGATTTTTCCATCTTTCCTTGGCTTCTTTATGCACATTAATACACATTTTTAGCTGGGGTGCTCAAACTTTCGATCCCCACTGTAGGGGGAATCAGGACCTCCTTCCTCCTGGTGATCTTTCTAGTGATAACTAAAGATCTATATAGGGGGATTAGGACCTCCTTCCTCCTGCTGGTGATCCTGCTAGTGATAGCTAAAGATCTATATAGAGGAATCAGGACTTCCTTCCCCCTGCTGGTGATCCCTTTAGTGAAAACTAAAGATAATTATAGAGTAATCAGGACCTCCTTCCTCTGGCTGGTGACCCCTCTAGTGATATAAAGATCTATATAGAGGAATCAGGACCTCCTTCCTCCTGCTGGTGATCTCTCTAGTTATAATTAAAGATCTACATAGGGGAGTCAGGACCTCCTTCCTCTTGCTGGTGATCCTGCTAGTGATAGCTAAAGATCTATATAGGGGAATCAGGACCTCCTGCCTCCTCCTGGTGATCCCTCTAGTGATAACTAAAGATCTATAAATAGGAAACTGGACCTCCTTCCTCCTGCTTGTGATCCCTCTAGTGATAACCAAAGATCTATATAGGGGAATCAGGACCTCTTTTCTCCTGCTGGTGATCTCTCTAGTGACAACTAAAGATAATTATAGGGGAATCAGGACCTCCTACCTCCTGATGGTGATCTCTCTAGTGATAACTAAAGATATATATAGGGGAATCAGGACCTCCTTCCTCCTGCTGGTGATCTTTCTAGTGATATAAAGATCTATATAGAGGAATCAAGACCTCCTACCAGCTGCTGGTGACCCCTCTAGTGATATAAAGATCTATATAGAGTAATCAGGACCTCCTTCCTCCGGCTGGTGACCCCCTATAGTGATTTATAGATCTATATAGAGGAATCAGGACCTCCTTCCTCCTGCTGGTGACCCCTTTAGTAATATAAAGATCTATATAGAGGAATCGGAACCTCCTTTCTCCTGCTGGTGACCTCTCTAGTGATAACTAAAGATCTATGTAGGGGAATCAGGACCTCTTTTCTCCTGCTGGTGATCTCTCTAGTGACAACTAAAGATAATTATAGGGGAATGAGGACCTCCTTCCTCCTGCTGGTGATCTCTCTAGTGATAACTAAAGATCTATATAGGGGAAACAGGACCTCTTTTCTCCTGCTGGTGATCTCTCTAGTGATAACTAAAGATCTATATAGGGGAATTAGGACTTCCTTCCTACTGCTGGTGATCTCTCTAGTGATAATTAAAGATCTACATAGGGGAATCAGGACCTACTTCCTCTTGCTGTTGATCCTGCTAGTGATAGCTAAAGATCTATATAGGGGAATCAGGACCTCTTGCCTCCTGCTGGTGATCCCTCTAGTGATAACTAAAGATCTATATATAGGAATCAGGACCTCCCTCCTCCTTCTGGTGATCCCTCTAGTGATAACTAAAGATAATTAATGGGGGAATCAGGACCTCCTTCCTCCTGCTGGTGATCTCTCTAGTTATAACTAAAGATCTATATAGAAGAATCAGGACCTCCTTCCCCTTGCTGGTGATACCTCTAGTGATGCACCCCAGAATACTGTTTCCTTTCCCTACTGCAAGGCCACACTGTTTTCTCATTCTGCAATCATCTGAAATAAGCACCCACATCTTTTTCCTCTGTAGTTTTGGCCCACATTGTACCCCCGATATTGTTTATCAGAGCATTCTTTTTCATAAGTGCATTATTTTTGCGTATAGATACTGTGAACTGCAGTTTCCCCTGCTTTGATCAATCTTCCAGCAATGCCAAATCATAGACCATGTTTCAAACACCTTGTCTTCTCCCATGTGACAGCACTGATGTTTAATCAAGCCTCTGATTAAATAGTTTCTGACGTAATGCATAAGGCGAGATCTTTTTGATTGGAAGTGACACCAAAAGCTGGGAGGGGTGGTGGGAGGGGTTTTACCTGAGTCAAAAATCTCACCAAGGCTGTGGTGGTGTTCAATATCCCATATGCTGTTTTCCTTTGTGCATTAGGCTTACTATATGTGTACTGAACCCTATAAAACTGAACTGTTTATATCCTGTTTCCTTTGAGTAACTATGCTGCAGCAAAGAAATTAAAGGGTTACATCCAGACACCTGCCGTATACCCCAGAAGGTAAACAAATACTGCTGACCCCACTAATATGTTAGTTGAGGTTCTTTCACCAAAGGTGAGAATCAGTCTTTCTTTGGGAACTGGGTTTAAGAACTGGCATTATACTGTATGTGAAAAAGTGGTGTGGAGAAGACAACACACAGGTTCTGTGATAGTAGTCTGATACATTGGAAGAGTGGAGCATGTTGAACTTTTACAAAGACTGAATTCATTAATTATGTGATGCGCTGAGGAGTTT
Organism: Staurois parvus; assembly: GCF_062004578.1. Lineage (NCBI taxonomy): Eukaryota > Metazoa > Chordata > Amphibia > Anura > Ranidae > Staurois > Staurois parvus. The sequence goes on from NW_028318345.1 coordinate 1,982,575, forward strand.
CAGATAATATTATACATATTTATGAAGATTGCATTATTCATTATGTAGCGCCATATAGTGGACATAGTTTGTTGTGTATAGTTAGAGGCTTGCTAGAAGCCTGGGTTTAGATGAAGGGTTACTTCAGGTTAGGCTGGAGGGCTCTACAGGTCAGTCTTCTGGTACCTCCCCTGCTCTACCACATTGGAGAAGCTTCTAGAAGTCAGTAGATGAGGTGAGGAGGAGATGAACTGCATATTTTTGGGAGTCTGACCAATCCCAAGTTTACAATCGAAACACACATGTTCCTGCGTTAAAAATGGCTGTGTGTGTAAGTGGGTGCTACAGCAACCGACGACTGGAACCGAACAGAATCAGCAAGGGGGAATGTCATCAGCACACCGAGGATCACCAATATGGGTCCAAAAGTTTTAATGAACGATCACGTAATTACAGCAAGGAAATGTTTCGGAGTCTTGTAGGACCCTTTCATCAGGCATGTGACCCATGAAGTGGTGAAATATTGCCTTGCTGTAACTATGTGATCGTTTATTAAAACGTTTGGACCCATATTGGTGATCCTCGGTGTGCTGGTGACATTCTCCCTTGCTGACCAATCCCAAGCACAAGGCCAGTCAATGTAGCAGACTGGCCCATAAATATGACAGAGCCTGGCCAGCAGGGGAGTTGGGTGGAAGACGGATATCTGAGGTGCTGCTGTGTCCCCTGGGAGGGGGTCTTGGAGAAGGGGGGTTCTTCCTCCAGGCTGGAGGTTGGAGGAAGGAAAAGCTGAAAGAGGGAGCTCCACTGCCCTGCAGCCCACCAGGGAAGGAGAGCCTGCATAGCTTGAAACAGAACCAGCACTGCAAAGGGCCTGAAAGCAGTTCTATCCATAACTTTAGGTCAAAGACAGTGTGAGTACCTCTACACCCCTAGGGTCTAAAGGTAGACATCTGCTGGATGCAGGTTCTTGGCAAGTCTTCAGGGGACAGTTTATTGCCTACCCAATCATTTTGAGTGCTATAACATAAGTATAAGTATATATATGAATTAAAGTGTACTTATTGCTGAACAAAACATAGGTTCACTTTATGGCTTCATGAACACTGACAATAATTTTAAACTCCCCTGGAAGCCAGCAGCATTTTGGCCAAAAAACTCCTGATGCTTGTAAAAGTGCGTACCGCCTTTACACGTGTTTACATACGTTTACCCTCATCAAGCGTTGGGCATTAATTGTATTGACCAGAATAAATAACTTATTCTGCCCATTGAAAAAATAAAAGCTCAAGTGCTAAATCTGCCTAGTGTTAACACATGTTTAGATGCGTTTAAACGCGTCAAGCATTTTTTCAACCAAAACTCTGCTGCACTAGGATGCCCTGGCAGAGGGTTTTTTTCTGCCATTAAACTCTCCTGACACAAAATGTTGCTAAAATCTTATGTTTGCATGAGCACATAGGATAACATGCAGGGGAGTTTAAAGGCAGTAAAAAAGGCCTAAATCTGGACTTTAGCCAAAAAGTTAATTTGCACAGATGAACTAAAGATATGAGAGCTCTTTTACCTGTCAAATGATTTGTATTCCTGTCCATCCAGTTCTGGGATATGCAGCAGTCTGGAATATAGTACTGCCCTGTTTGGCATGGAAGAGAACTTGATCTATGGCTTCTTTCACATCTGTACTTCTTTCTAGCTGTACTGCTTGTTTTTTGTTTTTTTTAATTCTGAAATTGATGAATGGTGATTGTAATTGTAGGGCCATGCCAAAACTACAATCCGAGTGTGTAGCGGTGCAGTCCCATTGAACTCAAGGGGTGAATGCTGCCTGTCAAACTCTGCACCTTGGGTTAAAAACGCCATGACTGCGAACCAAAGCCCTGTGGCTGCAGCATGTGAACAGCCCTGTCAAGCTGTATTATTACAATTTGGGTGGGCATCCAGAGGTTGGTAAAACTACTGCTCAGCCGCCTGTTTATCACCCCCCCCCCCCCATCTGAGAAAGCCCTTTATCTGAGTTCAAATTACTATGGGAACATACTATGGTATGGAGACTTTGTTATAACATAACAAAATAAAAAAATGCAAATTATACAAGGAAAAAGAGAAAAAATATATAGAGAACCACAAAGTCTTTATTCATACAAAAATTGCCTTCCAAGGTCACAGAAGACTTAAAACTGTTAAAATAAACACAGCCATTGGCATATCACCTTAAAACCCACTGGGAGGTGAACGTGGGGGAGCTGGATGATGAAATGTGGGAGGAGCTGTTGTCCTCAACTAAGATGGTTTCCCTGAGGTTGTCGGACCATCTTACTCAGCTATATATTATACATAGAACCCACCTGACACCAATTCGATTATCTAAATACAGGCCACAACATAGCCCACTTTGCCCTAAATGTGGGGACCCTGATAGTACTTTTTTTCATTTAATATGGTCCTGTCCCCTCATACAGGGTTACTGGTCTCAGGTGGTCTGGTTCCTCCATGACAAGATGGGCTCTCCTCTTACCCTTTGCCTTAAACAGTGCCTGCTCGGTCTTCTTCCTAGCTCAGAAACCAACAAATTTCAGACTCTTTTTTTTTCAAGAGACTCTATTTGTGGCTAGATTACTGCTTGCTTGTATGTGGTTGCAGGCGCTGTCGCCTACGTTTTCACAATGGGTAGCTGCGGAAAATAGCACTTTACCATATAAGAAGGAAATTTATATACACATAGCAGGCCTTGAAATTTCAACTCGCCTGCTCGCCAATGGCGAGTGGAAATTATGGTGGGGGCAAGTGTGTCGCCCAGGGGCTTATTTGCCGTGAGGCAAACAAGGCGTTTGCCTAGGGCAGCACTTTTTAGGGGGGCGGCGCAGCCCCTCTTTCCCATGGAAGGGACACTTAGTACAGGGGCGGGCTGCTGTGTCTTACCTGGGTCCACGACTCCGTGTCCCAGTCCCACATCGATCCGGTCCACGAGGTGCTGCTGAAGGAGGGATAGGGAGGTTGTCAGTGGGTCCGGTGTCTTCATTTCCCTGGATCGCGATGTGTGGGCGGGATGGCATGCTGACCCTGTCATCTTGCCACACCCCCAAGATCACTCAACAGCCTATGGCAGCTTGTCCCTCCCTCTGCAAGCTCTGCCTCCTCACCGATGATTGGGCGCCAGAACTGTAGCTCAGGAAAGACACACACGCGGCCAATCACCGGTGAGTAGGCGGAGCTTGGAGAGGAGGAGCTGAGCAGCAGCACGAACATCAAAGAAGTGAGGGAGCAGCCAGCGCAAGTGAAGAGGAGAGCAGCCAGAGAAGGAAGACAGCTAACCGGTAAGTGTCTGTGCCATGCAGATGGTGCTGCTGCTGGAGCCAGGTATACTGGCTGTGGATGGGAGAGGGAGGGAGGGAGCGAGCACAGGCTGAAGCAGGGGTCAACAAGGTAAGTATCATTGGTGTCAGTGGGAGGAATAGTGCCCCATCATTGGTGTCACTGATACCAATGATGGGGCACTATTCCTCCCCCCACTGACACCAACGATGGGGCAGTATTCCTCCCCCCACTGACACCAATGATGGGACACTATCCCCTCCCCCCCACTGACACCAATGATGGGGCACTATTTCCCCCCCCACTGACACCAATGATGGGTCACTATTCTGCCCCACCTAGCATCCCTCACACGAAAACCCCCTCAACGCTCCTCTCCTTCGACCTCGCCACTGTCCAGACCTCCACCCCACATTCCGCACACTAAAACCCCCTCAACACTCCACTCCTTTGACCCTGCTACCACGGAGGAGGTCACTAAGATCTTCTCTGAAGCTCGCCTTACCACCTGCCCCCTTGACCCTGTCCCCACACAACTCCTACGATCTCCCTCCTCCTCCATCCTACGCTCCCTCACTCACTCTCTCCCTCTCTACTGGCACATTCCCCTCCCCCCTGAAGCACGCGCACATCACTCCCATACTTAAAAAACCCTCCCTGGATCCCACCGACCTAAACAACCTTAGACCCATCTCCCTGCTGCCATTCTCATCCAAATTCCTTGAGCGCTTAGCCTATAATCGCGTAAGCTCCCACCTCACCAACAACAATCTCCTTGATCCCCTACAATCTGGCTTCTGTCCCCTACACTCCACCGAAACCGCCCTACTCAAGCTCACCAACGACCTGCTAACCACCAAAGCTAATGGCCACTACTCAGTGCTACTACACCTCGACCTCTCTGCGGCTTTCGACACAGTCGACCACCCCCTCCTCCTCAAAAAACTGTACTCTTTTGGCCTCAGAGACTCCGCTCTCTCCTGGCTCTCTTCCTATCTATCTCAACGCTCCTTCAGTGTTACCTATAACGCTGCCACCTCTCCCTCACTCCCCCTCTCTGTGTGGGTCCCCCAAGGTTCTGTCCTCGGGCCTCTTCTCTTCTCCATCTACACCTCCTCCCTTGGTCAACTGATACACTCCCATGGCTTCAACTACCATCTCTATGCTGATGACACTCAAATTTATCTCTCCACCCCTCGCCTCACCCCTTCAGTCTCCGCCCGAATCACTAGCCTTCTGAACGACATATCAGATTGGATGCCACTCCACTTCCTCAAATTAAACCTTGCCAAAACCGAGCCCCTAGTTTTCCCCCAACCCACGCTGCCCCCCCCCTCCGACCTCTCCATCACGACCAACAACGCCACCATCAGCCCCACCCCGCAAGCCAGAATACTAGGTGTCATTCTAGACTCCAATCTGTCTTTCCAGCCCCAGATCCAATCGCTGACAAATTCATGCAGACTCCACCTCCGCAACATCTCCAAATACATCCATTCCTAACTCCTGAAACTACAAAGCAACTCATTCACTCCCTTATCATCTCCCGACTTAACTACTGCAACTCCCTCTTCGCCGGCCTACCCCAACACAGGCTATCCCCGCTTCAGTCTATCCTAAATTCTGCGGCCAGACTCATCCACTTTACCAACCACTCCATATCCTCCACCCCCCTCTGCCAATCCCTCCACTGGCTTCCGAATGCTCAACGCATAAAATTCAAAATATTAACATTGACATACAAAGCTGTTCATAACACTGCCCCAAACTTTATCACCAACCTGATATCCATCTACCACCCAAAACGCACTCTCCGCTCCTCACAAGACCTCCTACTCTCCAGTTCCCTGGTCTCCTTCTCCCATGCACCTCTCCAGGACTTATCCAGGGCTTCCCCCATCCCCTGGAACTCACTACCCCAATCCATCAGACTGTCACCTTCCCTCCTCACCTTTACGCGCACCCTGAAAACCCATCTCTTCAGAGAAGCCTACCCCGCCCTCACCTAACTACTGATCTCCTCCGCTCTTCCCACCACTCCATCCCCAACAGCTATTTCCTCCTGTACCACTCTCCCCTCCCTCCTAGATTGTAAGGAGCAGGGCCCTCAAACCCCTCATGTATTGTATTGTTACTGTACTGTCTCGTGTACAGTCTCCCATTGTAATGTACAGCGCTGAGCAAACTGTTGGCGCTATATAAATACTGTATAATAATAATAATTCCCCCCCCACTGACACCAATGATTGGGCACTATTTCCCCCCCCCACACTGACACCAATGATGTACATGTGTATGTATGTACAAGTGTCTGTGCGTGTATTTCTGTGTATGTACATGTAACTGTGTGTATGGGTGTCTGTATGTGCCCGTGTGTGTATACATGTGTCTGTATGTGTGTGTGTACATGTGTCTCTGTGCGTGTGTGTACATGTGTCTCTGTTTGTGTGTATTTGTTGGTGGCGAGTAACACTTAAGGCCTGGCTAGTAGCTCAGGACTGGAAATTTTAAGCCCTGCACATATGATGCCCTGCTAAATATCACACGGTTTGGGATAAATGGCTTGACTACATTTACTTGTGACGAGGAAGAGGAGGAATGATTAATCTTTGTAAATCTATTATGTTAGTTGCTATTATGCTGGTCCTCCTTTCTTTGCCTGCGGCAAAGGCTCTACAGTCTGTATACTGCATTACTCGCTTGTCTAATTGACCTCTGTTTGTTTTCATTGAATATGTGATGTGGCTACATATCTGTTCCTATCAATAAAAAGTTTGCTTGATGTAAAAAAAAATAAAATAAACAAAGCCACACGTGAAACTACCCAACAAAACTAAATATATATATCTAAAAGAATGCAGTGCAAAGTGCATGCTTATCTATCTGTATTCATGGTTACGTAAGGTCACAGACATCCATCAGAGGCACTGTCCCACAATATAAGGATGAAAGATCTTACAGCTCAAAAATTAAAGATAATGCCGTCTAGATACACTTATGTATTAATATTATTAGCAAATAATAATGCATGGTTATATTCAAGGTGTATATTCTGTTGAGCTCTGTCACTCTGTTCTGTCCTTCTGTTGGCATGCTCCTTGTGCTCTTCTCTCCCCCAATCTGAACTCTGCTGTACAGACAAAGAGGCTGATACCAAGTCAAATTTAGGTACTTGTGCTGCTTGCATGTAAAAATTCCATAGCATAATGTTTAAAGTACAGCTAAATTCTCCTGTATGACAGTCTAAACAAGTCCGCAAACCAGGTACTATGTGATACACAACGCTCATAAAGCAAACAAAAACTTCTACTACTGTTGACTGACTGGGCCAAATCCTCCTTAGATTGTGTCTCATATGCAGGGCTGGTGCTAGATTATTTTTCGCCCCAGGCAAGACCAGCTACTTGCACCGCCCCCCTTTAATTATAATATGAGTATCCCTCTTTCCTCTCTCTCCTCCTCCCTGTGACAAGTTCTTCTCCCTCTAACTTTACCTCCCTTCAGTCTCCTGGATGCAGACTCAGCACTGATGCACAGGGTGAGACACGGGAGTATGCAGCCCGACTTCTTCAGGGATGAGGGATGGATGCTGCCAGCCGGGTACCGCCGTCTTCTTTTCCCCCTCCAGTGCAGAAGCTGGTCGAACCAGCAATGCTCTATACATTTCTTTTGTTCTTCCAGCTTTGCATCTATGGCCAGGTTAAAATGTGTTCACTCAGGCAGCAGAAAGGCATTTTTACAGCCCCCTGCATGGCGACCTATGACAATCAATGCTTTGCTTACCACCACCAAGTTAGTCACATGCAAGTTAAAGGGACCTGGCTGCTCCAGGGGTGAGGGATGGACACCACCAGCTTGGTGCCTGCACTGGCAACGCTCGCTGTCCTCCTCCTCTCCCCCGCCAGGCTCCAATGCAGAAGCTGGGTGGACCTGCAATGCTCCTAGTGACTGTCCCGGGACTTTGCTATAAGCAAGCATTTAACTGAATGAAATTGATTCATTCAGGATTTTTTGTTGTGATTAGCTGTGATTGGCCACAGCAAATCACATGACACAGATGTATTGTGATTGGCCCAGCCTGTGCATGTGATCACTGTGACCAATCACAGCTAGACACACTTGTATACAATGGATGGAATGAAAGGTAGCCATCCATTGTATACAACTGTCATGTAACCTGCTGTGATTGGTCACAGCAGGTGACGTGGTACTGGCAACAGGCCCGGTACACGGATCTGTCATCGGCCATGTCCAAGGTACACAGCCGATGACAGATTATGCCACAGTGCGGCCCTGCGGGAATGCACAATGCGTGATCCGGGAAGGACATCATATGATGCCCTACTGGAGGGACAAGAGGCTCGCCTAGCCATCATATTACTATAGGCCGAGCGGGAAGTGGTTCGATATCCAGTAAAAAAACTTTAAGCCAAAATTTATTCTGTGATGTGTCTTTGCTAAAAAAATACCAATACATGTAAATTAATTGGTTTTCGTGAATGTTATAGCATCTACATCCAGTATAGATACCGGAATTTTTTTTTTTATATACTAGTAATGGTGACGATCAGCGACTTATATCGGGGCTGCAGCGGGCATTCTGACACTGGGGGGAACTGACTAACTGTCACTGACATCCCCAGTGACACTAATACAGTGATCAGTGCTAATAAAAAGCACTGACACTGTACTAATGGCGCTGGGCAGGAAGGGGTTAACACGTGGATCGATCAAAGGGTTAACTGTGTGCTGTGTTGTTTTACTGTGTGCTGTGTGTGTGTTTCACTGTGTCAGCACATTGCTTTGTATTGCTCTGCTACACATTGTTTACATACAGGTCTCTTCCCTATCAGTGATACTCAGCGATCACCGGGTGGGGAATCACCGGCTGGGACCTGGTGGTTGACAGCTGAGGCCTCCAGTGGTGGCACGGGTTGGGCGCGTGTGCCCCCTACCCGGGTATGCAAAACCACACACACACACACATATATATTTATTACAGGTACTTATATAGCGCCGTCAATTTACTCAGCGCTTTACATATATATTGTACGTTCACATCAGTCCCTAACCCTCAAGGGGTGTACAATCTAAGGTCCCTAACTTACAAACTTACATTCATACATACACATACTGGGGCCAATTTAGACAGGATCCAATTAACTTACCAGCATGTCTTTTGGAGCACACTCCCCACCTTTTTATAAGTGATCATATTTCCTCTGTTCTCAGCTGCATAAGGAGCTGGTGAAGGAAACCGGAGTACCTGGAGGAAACCCACACAGGCACAGGGAGAACATGCAAACTCCAGGCAGGAGGTGCCATGGCTGGGATTTGAACCAACAACCCTAGTACTGTCAGGCAGAAGTGCTAACCATTTAGCCACTGTGCTGCCTATATATACAGTATATACATGATTTTGCACAGCCCTGCCGCCCTGTAGCAGTATTTCTGCTATAGGGTGGCAGTAAAGGGGTTAATTACACAGGCTCTGAGGCTGATTTAATGCAGATAAGGCACTAAGTGACTTTAATTACCACCTTAATCAGCCACAGAACCTGGGTAACTAATATGTGTTCGGTTTTAGAGGGATGAGGTGGCAACCCTAGTGTAGCTGGACGTGATTTTATTATTTTTTTGCGAATTCCTCTTATTGTTTTAATTTCTTTGTTTGAATTATTTGAATTCCCTTTATTGTTGTAATTTCGTTGTGGAATTTATTTGCAATGACAATGAATTAATCTAACTAATCTAATCAGTACATGCAGTATCACATATTGCATACTAAAGCTAAATTTAGTTTTGCTCAGCGATGATTTGAAAAACAAAGGTATTTCCAATGTCTTTGATAACACAGACCTAAGTATAGGAAAGTATGTCTACTATTTGTCCTAAAGCCTTCTCAATCCATCTAGGTCTTTGGGAAGCAGAGAGTTAAAAGCAACGTGGTTAGGAGACCCTGTGATTTGCCCTTGTTGTGGTACTTTCGCCTAGTGTTGTTGATCTTGTTTTACAGCAGCGATAGAAGGCTCGGCCCTGCCTGTTGTGATCAGGAACAGAATGTTCTCTTCCCTGAACTAAGACTGAACTTCTGCAACCTCAGTGTGTCACAGTAACCACAGAGGTACAACATACACTCTACAAACTAGACCAACATTTAAACACAGGCTCAGCTGCCTTCCTGCTGCACAGCCACTGTGAACTCTAATTACCCAAGTCTGCCTCTGCGTGTCACATAGAACAGAATGCAAACACTGAGAAAAGACAGATTAATAGGTTTATGTCTGCAATCATTTTGTATTGCACATGACTTCCCTGGAAAAGGCTTCTGTGTGTCATTGGAATTATACCTACTGAGCAAGGACATAACTAACAACAGAAAAAAAAAATAATGGAAAACTACACGCTATTCTAGGGGTATTTAAAAAAAAAAAAAAAAAAAAAAAAAAAAAGGCAACCTGTTGATCGCAAGCTCTCTGGCACTGGGCGCTTTCAGAAGTAGATTATAAAAACCTGGGGTGCACATGTGCTTCATGAAGGTTACGTAACTCTCCTAGAAGATGTAGATCGAAAGCAGCAGGATTCACAGTCTTAGCCCTAAGGAAGAAAGTAGATTTTTACCATCTATGCTTTTATTCTTCCAGCGCTGAAAAAATGAAGGCATTGAGAGATGTCACACAATGCTTGATGGTTCTCCTTTTCATTGTGGACAGTGCATTATGGAATTGTCTTCTAGTGAATTGCTGCTTTGTTGCAAAGTGCTTTTTATTGTTGTCCTATGTATGTACTGTGACAGTGTGAGGCCCTGCCGCTGTGAAAATCGTGGTAGAAAGGTCACAGGGTCCACATGTATGCAGAGTGCAGGACTCGAGAGCAGGGGTGTCAAACTCCATTTCATGGCGGGACGTATCAGCATTATGTTTGCCCTTAAAGGGCCGGTTGTATCTGTAAGACTAGATGTCCAGAGCACCCCACCCCAGGGGTGGACTGACATCTCCTGGGGCCCCCTGGGCAATAGGGGATCATGGGGCCCCTGTGTCTTCAGCCACACTCAAACCACACCCAAAAAAGCCTATGGAAGGTACTAGGGGCATCTTATGGGGCCCCCTACTGAACCTGGGCCCTCGGGCAGTGCCTGAGTGCCAAAATGTTCAGTCCGCCCCTGCCCCACCCCCCATTACATCAGATGTCAAGAATCCCACACCTTCCCTAACATCACCGTGCACCCTCTTTGGGGGCAGAGCTAGAAAGCAGAAAGTACAGGGTCTGGAGGAGGACCATGAGGAGGAGTGCAGTCAGTTACCAGAGTCTGCTGAACGCTGAGACCAGGGGAGTCAGAGAGAAGGGGGTGCTGCAGCTGCACTGAGAGGTGCAGGGTTTGGCAGAGGAGTTTTATTCTTCTCTCTGCTGCCGACTGCTGAGACAAGGTGGAGACAGAGACAAGAAGGTACCTGCAGGAGAGGTGCAAGGGCCACAGGAAATGGCCTTGAGGGCCGGATTCAGCCTGCGGGCCTTGTGTTTGACACCTGTGCTCTAGAGTATCGATTGTGAGCAGACAAAGCTGTTTTTATAGCTTTCTCTGGAGTTTGGTGATCCTGGATTGGGCTGGATAGTTTGGAGATTTTGAATTGCTTTGGAAGAGAAGAAATCTGACAACCCAGTGTCCAGAAATTGCTGAAGACCAGCAGGGTATAGTGATAGACTTGGCATTTGGAGACAGGCATGCTTCAGTTAGGAGACAGAGGTGGTCTTCTCAAGATACAGCACTCCATGTTAGAGGAGAGATTCTATGACAATAGGAATGAGCAGGCCTCCTGTCAGAAACCACAGGGCCCCATACCGCCAACCTGACAGGGCCTCCACCCCTCCCCCTTGCAAAAAAACTCACAGTTTACTATGCTTTAGTCATGAACACGGAGTCATCAGTACTGATCACTCATTGTGTTCATTCAGGAAAGGAAGGGGCTGGTAAATGTGACATATTTTCCGGACTCTCCCCAACTCTTCATCCTGAAGGATCCTATTGTGTGCTTACAGCTGACTGTGGGAAGTAGAGGAGGGAAGGTGGCAGTACTGTGGGGATGCGGGCACACAGGGGAACCTGAGAAGCAGGGGGAATTGTATGGTGCACAGGGAGGGTGATGGGTGCAGTGGGGGGGGGCAATTACTGGAACCACTCCCCTGTATGGCTCGCTCTGCAGCAGCTGAAAGCCAGCAGGAGGGAGAGGAGAAGAAGCCAACTTTCAGCTGCTGCAGAGAGAGCAACATAGGGGATCAGTTCCAGTAACTGCACCCCCCCCCCCCACTGTGCCGATCACTCTTTGTGCCCACATCTGATTCCCCCAGCTGCCTGGGCCCCTCTGCTGACCTGGACCCTGTACAGGGGGACCGGTGGTTCCCCCTTATCCATGGCCCTGGGACTGAGAGAGTCAAGGTGGCTAAGCAAGTCTAGGGGACTGAGAGAGCTGGGATGACTAGGCAAGTTCAGGGGTCTTAGGGAATATGGATGTCTTAGAGGAGTGGCAGGGGCGGACTGACCATTTGGAAACTCAGGCACTTCCCGAGGGCCCGGGGTCAGTAGGGGGCCCCATGAGATGCCCCTGGTACCTTTTTAATAGGCTTTTTTGAGTTTGTGCAAGGACACAGGGGCCCCATGATCCCCTATTGCCCGGGGGCCCCATGAGTTGTCACTCCACCCCTGTGAGTGAGAGAGCCTGGGGTGCCAGGAGATCCCCTATAGAGGGGCCAGGAGTGGGCCCATGGAGCAGGGTGCTGTAACTATAGGCTGAGCAAGACAGAAGTGTCCAGACAGCCAGGATAGCTGGGTGAGATGGTCTGAGGGACCAGTGAAAAGAGCAGTGGTACTGCTGAAGAGTGAGCTAGGTGGCTTAGCATTTTTCTTTTACCTTTTCTGGTGAAAATCCTCTGTGTGGGCAACTGTTCTGGTTGAAACTTTACCTTAAGGATGTTTAATAAAAGTGGGCTAGCAAGACATAAAAGCCACAGTTTGGACTGGTGTGGACTCACTAAAAATACTAGGTTTTTATTTATATATTGTTTTTGCCTGTTCTATTTGCTACCTGCAAAAGGTACGTGTTGTCGAATGGGGTCTTGTGTAATCAGAGTATAATTTTATGTAAGATCCTGCTGGAAGAAAGCTGGCCGCAAAATCCAGTGGTCTGTAGTGAGTCGCAACTAATATGCATATACACTATATTGCCAAAAGTATTGGACACCTGTCTTTACATGCACATAAACGTTAATGACATCCCAGTCTTAGTCCGTAGGGTTTAACCACTTCCAGTCCAGACACTTTTACCCCCTTCCTGTCCAGGCCAATTTTCAGCTTTCAGTGCTATCACACTTTGAATGACAATTGCGCGGTCATGCAACACTGTACCCATATGAATTTTTTAGCATTTTTTTGAGACTGATAAAGCTTTATTTTGGTGGTATTTATTCACCACTGGGATTTTTATTTTTTTTTGCTATGTAAATGAAAAAGTCCAAAAATTTTGAAAAAAAAGTGTTTTTCTTATAAAATTTTGGAGATAAATAATATTTCGTCATAAATCTTGGCCAAAATGTATTCCGTTATCTTTTTAGTAAAAAATAAATAAATAAATAAATAAGTTTATAACCAAAAATTATCATTTTTAAAAAATTTTTTTACATTTTTATTTTATTTTTTTAATATTATTATTTGTTTTTTTTTTTTAACATACTGTCACCCTAGCAGTACAGTGTCACCATGGTGACACTGTACTACTTGTGGGGGGTGATGAAGATTTTTTTTTTATTTTTTTTTTTTACACTGATTGCTTTTACACCCGTAAAGGCTGTAAAAACAATCATATCTCTTTCTCTCTGCCATGGTCAGAGCTTGTCACATGGTACAAGGCTGTTGTGAATAGCCTTGTACCATGTGACCTCTGTGACCATTCACAGATTTCACACGTAGTAAGCAATGATGTCAGAAGTGACATCTTGCTTACTACTCTGCATGTGATCACTGATTGGCCAATCAGTGATCACATGATCGAGACCTCACACAGAGGTCCTGTCCGAAGATCAGTGTTCCACTGTGTCCAGAGGACTCAGCGGGCACCGGATCGCGGTGCTGCGTGCTCCCAGGGAGCGCGCACAAGCAGGGGGTGGGGAGGCCGTTTATAAACAGCCACCCGACCCTGCACTGCCACTGTCCGGCCGTTTATATACATGAGCCGGACGGGAGGTGGTTAATATTGCGTTGGCCCACCCTTTGCAGTTATACAGCTTCAACTCTTCTGGGAAGGCTGTCCACAAGGTTTAGGAGTGTGTCTATGGAAATGTTTGACCATTCTTCCAGAAGCACATTGTTAGGTCAGGCATTGATGCCTGGCCTGCAGTCTCCACTCTAATTCATCCCAAAGGTGTTCTGTTGGGTTGAGGTCAGGACTCTGTGTAGGCCAGTCAAGTTCCTCCACCCCAAACTCACCCATGGGTTTATGGACCTTGCTTTGTGCACTGGTGTGCAATCATGTTGGAACAGGAAGGGGCCATTCCCAAACTGTTCCCACAAAGTTGGGAGCGTGAAATTGTCCAAAATGTGTTGGTTTGCTGCCGCCTTAAGAGTTCCTTTCACTGGAACTAAGGGGCCAAGCCCAACCCCTAAAAAACAACCCCACACCATGATCCCTCCTCCACCAACCTTACACTTGGCATAATGTAGTCAGGCAAGTATCTTTTCCTGGCAACCTCCTAACCTAGACATGTCCATTGGATTCCCAGACAGAGAAGCGTGATTCATCACTCCAGAGAACACGTCGTGGCTGAGTTTCTGTTGTTCCCAGTTGCTTCCACTTTGCTATAATACCACTAACAGTCAATCATGGAATATTTAGTAGCAAGGAAATTTCACGGATGGACTTATTGAACAGGTGGCAATGCTATCACGGTACCACGCTTGAGTTCATTGAGCTCCTGAGAGTGACCCATTCTTTCACAAATGTTTGTAGAAGCAGTCAGCATACCAAGGTGCTTGATTTTATATACCTGTGGCCATGGAGGTGATTGGCACACCTCAAGCTTTTGATTTGGCGGGGTGTCCCAATACTTTTGGCAATATAGTGTATGTCCATATGGGTTGCATATTATGTATTTGATCATTAATTCAGAATGACTGAAGACCAGGATTATTCTGCACCTGTGCCACCACTGCTGACTACATTTTGTGGATGTTTACATTTCCCCCTGGCCTGAATGAGCTGTTCACAGTGGTTGTGGAGCAGGAACAGAATGAGCTTAGTCCTTGGTTATTCTGAATAGCTGAACTTTGACTGTTGGAAGTAGGGATGAACAGCCGAACTTTTGCCGGTTCGTCCACCTGTTCAGTGGAAGCCAAGCATCATACATTGTATAGAAGCAGTATTTATAATTATGAATGCTTCCAGCTGTTAATGGCTCCTGAGAAAGCAGATGCTGGCACCGCTGCATCCCTAGCAACTTCTTCCATCAATGGTACTTTGACTTACATGGAATCCCCAGCCATATAAATAAAGAATCAGGGATAGCAGTGACATCACTGCCCATATATGGTCACTGGCCATATATGAGCAATGACATTGTTCATATGTGGCCATGTTTGCTCAAAGATGTCACTACTATCCCTAATCCTTCCCTTACAGTATATAAATAACAGCTTCAGGAGTTGTCATTTGGCGAGCAGTACCATTGTGTGAGTTGTTGGGTTTTTAATCATAGTGAGTTGGCATGTGGAGGGCATCATGATTGACAACAGACTTACAACAGGGGCCTTTTTTGGGGATTTTTAATTTTTTTTTAACAAAGGACTTGTTGGTGTGGAGGATGGGAGTGGGGGGGTTTGGTGGGCATGGGAGGATGCATGCTCATCCTTCCCCTTTCCTGGCCAGCAAGGCTTGTTGATTAGATTAAGGGTCTAGTTTAGATTTCTTAAACCCAAGACCTCCCAAATATCTTTTGATCCTACATTCTTGCTGTAGGATGTGCTACAGGAAAGGTGACATTTACAAAGACAAAATAAGGTTAACAATTTAAATATCTGTCAAATGATTTTTCAGTGCTGGCTTTTTTAAAAAAAGGGGGCTTTGGTGGGGTCTGTGTGCCTATTTTTTATATAGAAGAAAGAAAGGGAATGTAATTTGCAGGCAGTTTAAAACCATTTCCTTTGTAAATGTCAGTGCTTTAAAAAACAATCACTGCTCTGGGTCAGATAGAATTTATTTTAAAAATTGTTGCATTGGCTCTTGTTCCCCAGGGCAGTGCCCACACTTTATGCAATTTTTTTTAGGTTTAGCATCCAAACTTCTTTGAAGTTCACTGCACACTGCTCGAACCGAACCAAACAAATCCCTATTCTTCATCACCCAAAATTCATTTTAGGGGGGATTGTTTAGAAGTGAACCTAAGTTTTAAAGAAGAGAGAGCTTCTAGAAAGAAATATCTTGAGTAGTGTGTGGACATTCAGGAGAATTCATAAAGAGTGTCTACCACACTCTTTGGAATTTTGATGTGCCTCCTTATATCAAATGTCAGTGAAGGTGACAGATTCAGGTACCTGTTGGAAACAGGTACATGAATTTAGGAGAAGCACCACATGCAGAAGTGCACCCAGACTGGGATATTCATGCAGACACTTTATCCTCACTGCAGCTAAGGTCCATTCCTCCACTGCTACAGTCACAGAGACAGTGCAGCAGTGAGGAATCTCTAGCTGTGTGGGCAAAGCCTGATGAGAATTTAGAGACACTAGATCTTCATCAGGTCCTATCCTCTTGTGAATGACAACAAGCAGTGAGTGGATCTGTAGCCAATAGGAGGAGTATTTTGAACAAGCAGTGGGGAGGATCAAGTTGGGCTCTCCTGAGCAAGAAAAGAAAGTGCAGCACAAGAAGCTCGACACTACAAAAACTGGGTGTGGTTTTTATTGCACTGCATATTGGTCGTAGTCAAAGGGGGAGCAGAGTGCAGGGGTTCAGTAGTGAGTGATGCAGAGTTCAGAGGTCAATAGTAATTGATGCAAAGGTCAGGAGTAGGTGACGCAGAGTTCAGTGGTCAATAGTAAGTGATGCAAAGGTCAGGAGTAAGTGATGCAGAGTTCAGTGGTCAATAGTAAGTGACGTAGAGGTCAGGAGTAAGAGATGCAGAGTTCAGAGGTCAATATTAAGTGATGTAGAGGTCAGGAGTAAGTGATGCAGAGTTCAGAGGTCAATATTAAGTGATGTAGAGGTCAGGAGTAAGTGACGCAGACTTCAGAGGCCAATAGTAAGTGACATAGAGGTCAGGAGTAAGTGATGCAGAGTTCACAGGTCATAAGTAAGTGGCGTAGAGGTAAATAGTAAGCGATGTAACGTTCAGAGATCTGTAATAAGTGATGCAGAGTTTAGAGTTGCAGAGAGCTCCTGGTAAAGACCAATATGTAACCCAATTTTAAAAAATCCTAAGTAGAGCTCAGCAAATCCCCCAATAATCTATTCACAATATATGGAATATAAAGTATGAAAAAGAGATGAGGCTGCTGTAACCATTGATATATACTACATATACTTTAATAATACCCAAACTCTTAAAAACACCCCACTGTGAAATTGAAAGCCTCCAACTATATCTGCAAGATGTGCGAATGTCCAATCTTTTACTTCTGCCACTTGCCCGGCACCCAATCTCCATGAACACAAAATTCCACCAAAATTCGTGATGTGGAGGAGATTGGGCGCAGCAGGAACTGCAGGGGGAAAGGATTACATGAAACATTCCCTTTGGAACTACCGTCTCAGTTTCTCCATCAGGCTCCACAAAGTTTTCAGTGTCACCAGGTGTTAGGGGTTGCAGGCTATGGAGCCAACAGCATCTTTAACAACCAGTGATAGGTGGGGAGAGGAGGGGATATTAGCTGCAAGCCTGCTTCTCTGCTACCAGCATACAGAGAAGGTACTCTGCCTGTCCTTGTACGCCAACTTACACTTGGTCTTAATTACCTCCAATTTTGTTATCTGCAAGCTAGAGGTAATTATTTTTTAATTGAATTATATGGTTGTACTGCATGGACTTTTGTCTTTTTTTCAGCCAGACTAACTATGAATTTGGTGCAGTAATAGTTTCACTTTGTAAAAGTAGTGCTATTAAGAACAACCCAACCTGAATCTGCCATACTTGTCAGTAAAATTACTGAAACCGGAGGCAAGAATTTTTGAATCTAGCGCAGGCCATTTTAAAAAGCCATACCACCAGAAAAATGTAGTTATTGATTTCCACTAATTGTATTATGTTGTAATGTCTTCTTGAGAAATATTTTGATATTGAGCAGAGGATCACACATTTTTCATTTTACAAGAGCTATCTTAAACGGGGATCAATCCAAGGGCATGTCTTTACGTAATTATGTATACAAACTGGTATTTCTGTCTCAGTGGCTATTTACAGTAAGGACAGTGTTTTGTGTGTTTATGAACAAAAAGCTTTTGACAGATAATCATTTTCTATATGTTGCATAAAGATTAATACTGCATTTTTCAAATTCATGACCAAGGGACACAAGGTACATCACAAGGCTTCAGAGTCCAAGACAGCTCTTTCAAGTCTGTGGCTTACTGAAAACACACCTGACACTCTAAAGTGCCATGAAGTCTTTGTTCATTATAGGGAGAAGTAAATAGGGAAAAGGGCAGAGGATTCTGATAGAATGCTGTGGCAACACACATCAAAGATTACGTGAGTGAAGGGCATATGTTCTCAATGTCCACTTAAAAAACACACCCGCATTGAAGTGCGTCATTTTTTTCTCTGGAAGATATTTGAGTTGGAAGAGTGCAAATTCAGCATTTTTAGGTAAATGTCTTTGTAAGGGTGTAATGAGTGAAAGACTTTAAAGTATATCTAAACCCTCATTGGAAGGCATATGTTTTGACTAAGCACTGCCATGTCATTTTTTTTTCATTAAATTCTGTTTTTATACATTTTTTTTCAAATTATTTTGTTCCTCAGTATTTTTAATGGTCTCCAGTCTCTTTCAAACACTTCTTATCCACATGCACTTTATCCAGCATAAGCTGGATAGTGTATATGGACCATTGCTCTGGGGCACCTTCCTGATGAGCAATGGTGAACCATGCCTGTGCTGTGTGTAGAGCCCTGAGGAAGTCACATGACACTGTGACGCAACGCGTCGGCCCAACGTAGTGACACATTTCCAGAGTGGCGGCCATTTTGGTACACCTGTGTATACCCTTGTACACCCATGCAGATTATATCCAAAAGCGTGGGATTGGAGCCCTGAACTGTTACTAATTTTAATGTAAGTGCACTTTCTATTGTTTGTGACACTTGGTAATAAACATATTACGCAATGGAAGCTTGTGTTTTATGTTCCATATGAGTGGTTGGCGCAGCATTTAACCTTACTTGGAGAAGGAGCCAGTATTGAAGTGCTGATCCCTGGGGGGAGATTCATATACAAATCTGAGCAGTCGTTTGGAGTGATACTTACCTGGAGGATCTGTGAGAGGGATCCTAACAAACGCTTTGACTCGGAAGGGTCGAATCCTTAAGGTGAGAGGCTGATTCAGCCGCTGTTCGGATGATCTTCTGCTCAACTATCAAGTCACTTCTATATACAAATATCAGCACGAGTGTTTTGTGTTCACCTGAGTGTGATCATCTTTATTTTTGGACTTTATATACACAGAAATATATGTTGTTTGTGTGCAAGTGCACGTATTGATTTCACATATATGCACGTTTGGATTGTTTCACTTTATGGGGTTTATATATGTATTAATGCACATTGTTGATGAATGTGTGTATATATATATATATATATATATATATATATATATATATATTCATTTGCAATAAGCACGTATTATGTTTTAGTTGATATGATTATGTTCACTTTAGTGATCTAGGGCTAATCACATATATGTTTTATGTGCATGATTTTACATTAGTGGACACTTATTTCTTATTTATTCACTAGGTATTTTGGTTCACGTTTATTTTTATTTAAGCGAGTAGCGCAACATTGGTTCCACATGTTTATGCTGAAGATCATTGGTATATGATTTAATGTGAGCAGCTTCTTGGGATTAATTAATTAATTTTTTGCAAGGTATTCTGAGCGCAGGAGGTTCACACCATTATGGCCACTTGTAGTCTGCTCTATGGACTCAAGTGAAAGGATGATAACCCAGGAGCACAACAAAAAGACAAATGTCACCCTATAACAGGAAATTCCTTCATGGCAGGACTACCTAGAATTGTTTGAACAAAAACAGCATATTTAAAGCTTTTGAAAACATCTTTTGAAATTGCATTAACCCTTTCCCATTGATTGTGCACATATGGGGCCTATGAATTGGGTCTTCTTCTGTGGGGTCACATATACAGTATGCGTACCTGTGTTTGTGCTGAGAATACACTCCCAGCATGGAGACTGGGCTCTGGGAGACCCGGTTCCCGATCACCTGATCGCTGTGACATCCTCTGATTAGCTATCACAGTGATCAGTCACTGTACATTCTGCCTGTGTGTTTTCTCCTCTTGAATGGAGAAAAATATACCTAGTATCTTTTTTTCCTTGCTAGAAGAGAAAATGTAAACAAAAAACAGTGTGTGGTTAAAAAAAAAAAAAAAAAAAAAGATCAGGATTTGATTTAGGTCAATGTCTGGGTTAGGGTGGCTTCACACTGTCCTGCTACTGTTTGGGCAAGACACAAATATCCCACGGTTTTCGTGTGAGCTAGAAGCGCCTTTCCATAGACATTCTGTGGTTTTGGCGCTCTTTCAGAAAGCGCACCAAAGCTCCTGCATGCAGGAGTTTAAAACCGCAGGAAGTCTATGGGACAGTCAGGGGCGGACTGACCATTTGGAAACTCGGGCACTGCCCGAGGGCCCGAGGTCAGTAGGGGGCCCCATGAGATGCCCCTGCTACCTTTTTCATAGGCTTTTTTGAGCTTGGGCAAGGACACAGGGGCCCCATGAGTTGTCAGTCCACCCCTGGGGACAGTGCAGCTAACCCGCATGAAAATCGTAAAACCATGGGTTAGCTGCGATTTAGCCAAAGTGCAGCGGAGCAGTGTGATGCTGCCCTTAGAGTTAGGGTCAAAGTCAGGGTCTAAGGTCAGAGTAAAAGACTGGGGTCAAAAGTCATGGGCAGTGTATTTGAGGTAGGAATATACAGTAAATAATTATTCTTAATTAGCGTCAGTTAGTGTCAGTATTGGTGTTTTAAGTAGGATAAAAACGCAAAATGTACACTACTGTTTTTGTGCTCTACTATGGGTACAAACATTTTTATTTAATTTTTTTTACTATTTTGGGCTAGTTTTCTTTTGATAACAAAAAAAGAGATATCCATTATCATTTATCACCAAATGAAAGCCCAATTTGTACTGAAAAGAAACAAGGTATAATCCACCTGGATACACTAAGTAGTTGCAATAGTATGTACCGTTACTACCACATGTTGCAAAATTGTGTTTGGGCGACTTGTTTTACCTTCCTTATAAAGGGCTAAACATGTTAAAGCTTATATAAGGTTTCAGTAGTTGGGTTTAGATCTACCTTAACTAGTACTGAACCTACTTTCAATGCAACATTTAATAGGGTTTGTTACTTCCATGATGCTTGATAGGTGCATGTGTGATATAAGTAATAAAAGAGCTGAAACCTTTATAATAGAGATCTAATTATTAGAAATTCTGTATATAGCCCTACAGAACAGTGTACTATCCACATGTGTTTTCTGCTTCACTGCAACAAGGAAACAGGAAACTTTATTCAGAGAAAAGACATAGTACAGTACCATAGATGCAGCTACAAAATTATAAACACTGCCATCTACTGGCTGAAGAATATATCTCTACTGAATACTGAAGTAGTTGTTGCACAAAATACATGAACAGTGTATTCCAACATGAATGTACTCTCACTTGATTAATTTGTTGCAAAATAAAACAGAATATTCAAAAATGCTAAAACAGTAAAATGACATGATATAGGTCATAGCCATTTGAGAGTTGATATACATATGGACAGCACAGTGGCTAAATGGTTAGCACTTCTGCCTGGCAGTACTAGGGTTGTTGGTTTAAATCCCAGCCATGGCACCACCTGCCTGGAGTTTGCATTTTCTCCCTGTGCCTGCGTGGGTCTCCTTCGGATACTCCAGTTTCCTCCCACACTTCAAAAGACATGCTGGTAGGTTAATTGGAACCTGTCTAAATTGGCCCTAGTATGTGTAAATGTAAGTTAGGGACCTTAGATTGTATTCCCCTTGAGGGTTAGGGACTGATGTGAATGTACAATATAGATGTAAAGTGCTGTGTAAATTGACAGCGGTATATAGGTACCTGAAATAAATATATGCCTTCTTATATCACTTCCCAAGGTTACAAAGCTTTGTGTTATATGTTCCTCTAGTAGCAAAGTTACAAATTGTTAACATTGGTCATAGTTGCCTGCTTTATCACAGTTCTGGTATACTGTACTAATGATAATTGTTTTAATTATTTTTTTTATTACAGGTACTTATATAGTGCTGTCAATTTACGCAGTGCTATACATATATATTGAACATTCACATTAGTCCCTAACCCTCAAGGGGTGTACAATCTAAGGTCCCTAACTTACATTCATACATACACATATTAGGGCCAATTTAGACAGGAGTCAATTAACCTACCGACATGTAAGTGTGGGAGGAAACCAGAGTACCCAGAAGAAACCCACACAGGCACAGGGAGCACATGCAAACTCCAGGCAGGTGGTGCTGTGGTTGGGATTCAAACCAATGACCCTAGTACTGCCAGGTGGAAGTGCTAGCCATTTAGCCACTGTTTCTGCTGTTTAAATAAACTGAAAGATATGTGTTTCAGTGAATGGCTGGAGCACTTGCAGTGATGCTCCTTTTACTGTCCTACTAGACCTGTATGGCAAAAAATATAGGTCTTACTCCAACACTTTATGTAAGAGGATTGTACCTTTTATAGGGTCTCTTTGTCTCTGTGGACAAATGCGAATCTCCTGTGTATGGCCTGTCCTTCTCAACATGTCACAGCTGAGTATGTCTGAACAAGAAAAAAAATAGGATAGTATCTTTAAAGAGCAAAAAAGTCTTTCAGTGCTTCACTCTGTGTAAGCTGTGCTGTCAATCAACATAGCATAATGGATGGATTGGACACAGTAACTAAGCATGAGAGAGTGTCAAGTAATATGCTGCAAAAATACTGCTGTCTCTTTTGAAAGAAAAAAGTTAAAGTGCTTGTTGGTTGAATTTATTGGTTTTTGTTACTTTTTTATGTAGATTGGAGTTGTTCTTTAGGATAGATTTAAAGGGGGCAGATTAACAAACAGTTATGCAGGCACAATGTTTGCAAATTACAAAGATTAGAACATGGAACAGATGCTGCTTCTAATTACCAAAATGGGTGCAAGCCACTGTTTATTAGGAGCAGTCATTTCTTCTCACACAGCAAAGAGAATGGAGAGCTGGAGCTGGAACTGCAAGCTCCAATCTCATAGCTGACCCTGCCCCCCCCTCAACTTAGAACGGAGGAATGAGGAGGGTGTCAGCCCTGTGTAGTTTCTGCTCATGCTGTGTAATCACTGTAGAGGCAGAGAGAGGGAGCAGACAGCTCACATCCCATA
The DNA here is from genome assembly GCF_062004578.1 of Staurois parvus. Classification (NCBI taxonomy): domain Eukaryota; kingdom Metazoa; phylum Chordata; class Amphibia; order Anura; family Ranidae; genus Staurois; species Staurois parvus. Next base: position 2,005,534 of record NW_028318345.1, read on the forward strand.
TCACAAGGTCACACAGGGGCAGGTGAATTCCTGAAATGCTTTTACAACTCTTCTAAACTTAGAACATTAAAGAGGAAATTTACCCAAAAAGTGAAGTTCTGCTTGTTTGCAACCCCCCCCCTCGTTACACATTGCAGTGCGGCTTGCACATGCACAGTAGGGAGCTGGAAGGTTTCATTGCTGGTTTCCCTTACCCAAGATGCCGGCTCCTGCACCTGAAGCCAATTGAAGAAACGGCTCGGGTGAGGACATTGCTGGATCCCTGGACAGGTAAGTGTCCTCATATTAAAAGTCAGCAGCTACAGGATTTGTTTTAAGCACATGCTGCTCCTAATAACAAACGGGACACAAGTCCCTTTGTTAATTTGGAGTGATCTGTTCTGTCTTCTGTGGCTGTCACAGGCACAGTATGCAGCAGAGAGAATAGAGTTGAAGCTATATGATCTCTCTGCCCTTTCCCACCCCCTGCTTAGCTCAAAGTGGAGGGAGGTGGAGGGTGTTAAAGTGTTACTAAACCCACAACAGTAAAATCAGTCTGTATATGCAGAAAAGCATGCTTGTTATACTCACTATGGAACCTAAGGGGTTAAACCTCTGCATTGTGTAAACAAAGGTTTGATCCTGTCTTTTCTGATCCTCCCCTTCTTCCAGTGTCCCTCTCTTATCTCCTGATAAGACATATCATGTGGAATCACTCGGCACATGCTCAGTTTGGTGTGTATTGCTAGAGAAGTTTTTTTTTTCTTGGCAGAGTGCATGTGATCAGCCCAGGGCCAATCAGCACTGTTCAGACAGAGGTCAGGGATTCTGCATCCTCTTAGAGCAGAAATGAAACTCCTCCTACAAGCTTTAATCAGTGCTCTGCTGGACACTGATAGAAGTCACAAGACTGCTCTAACTGCTGAGGACAAAATGTATTTATCAGTTTATATTTACTAACCTAAATGCATTTCCACATTCTGTGTACTGTGGGAGACCAGATATAGTGAATGCAGGCTCCTGGATTTAGTAACACTTTAACCTTGTTCAGTCTTTGCTCATGTAGTGAAATCAGTACATGGGCAGAGAGAGGAATGTGAGCTGACTGCTGGCAGCTCACGTTCCGTAGAAGGTGGGAATCTGCAGCAATTTTCCATACTGAAAACTGCTGTATTCCCTCTGTAAATCATATGCAGACTTGTGCTAGTTTTTGTTTCACTCTGAAATAGAAACTGGTTTAGGTGGTGCATATAGACCTGAAACAGGTCTGCTCTGTTAATGTGGAACATGCTACCTCTGACAATTTCCCGGAAATTAACTTTTTCATATTTACCTGCTCTGTGCAATGATTTTGCACAGAGCAACCCCAATCCTCTTCTTCTGGGGTCCCTCACTGTCACTCCTATCTTCTCTTGAGCAATTGCCTAATAGGGAGCTGGCTCCTATGGGGGCACTCGTGCAGGCTCCAGCCCGAGCCACATTGCCTGTGTCCATAGACACAGAAAGTGCTGCTTGGCCCTACCCCCCACTACTTATCACAGGATTTGATTGACAGTAGCAGAAGCCAATGGCTCCCATTGCTGCCTCTCTGTATAGTGAAGAAAGGGAGAGCGGAGAGAGCCATTGAATCGAGATCGAGCTAAGGTTAAATATAACGGGGGGGGGGGGGATGGCAGAGAGATCCTAATAACAGAAGGTTATTCACCTTAATGCAGAGAGTGCATTAAAGTGTTACTGAACCCCAGACCCTGCATCCACTATATCTGGTCTCCCACAGTACGCAAAACATGGAAATGCAATTATTTTAGTAAATATAAACTGCTACATACCTTTTTCTCATCAGTAGTTAGAGCAGTCTTGTGACTTCTATCAGTGTCCAGCTCAGCACTAGCTAAAGCTTTTAGGAGGAGTTTTCTTTCTGCTCTAGGAGTATGGAAATCCCCTAACCTCTGTCTGACCAGTGCTAATGGGCCCTGTGCTGATCACATGCACTCTCCCAAGAAAAAAAAACACTCTCTAGCAATACACACCAAACTGAGCATGTGCATGCCTATGGTTCATTCTGGAGATAAGCGTTGGCCGCTTGAAAAGGGGAGGAACAGAGAAGAAAGGATCAAACAGCCTTTTAGCACAATGCAGAGGATTAACCCCTTAGATTCCACAGTGAGTATAACAAGCATGCTTTACTGCATATACAGAGTGATTTTACTGTTGTGGGTTTAGTGACACTTTAAAAACAGAAAAATCAGCACATAGGACATAACTTACAGTAGGATGTGTCCTTTGTGTTGATTCCTCTTCCTTACTCCCAGTTCACATATATGCGGCCATGAGGGCTGCGTTTTGCACGAGCACGAGAGCCCATTCATTTGAATGGACTCCCGTGCCCGTGACACGCAGGGAAAAAGTCCCTGCACTTCTTTGGAAAATGCAGCCCGCACGGAAACCTCAGTTCCCAGTACGGTTGCGGTTTCTAGTGCGGGCGACGCACCATTAGAACTAATGACACCCGCCCGCGGGTCCGCATTGTTCTGTGTGGGTAGTGCGGCTGCACCGATTTACGTGCGAATCCGCAGCAGCACCACCTGCACAGATGTGAGCCTAGAGTCAACCTTAAGCCACTAGAACCACTTTATATCCCCAAAAAAAACAACACTCTCTATGTAAGCGATATGCATTGATAGGTTTTTATCAACATTTTCAGCTGTTGCACACAATCCTCTCTTCTGCAACTGATTTGTGAATGTCTGTCTTCATTGTAGCCACCTTATGCAATATCACTGTTGTAATGAGATAACCTGCAGTATCTGCATCAATTCAGGCAAACATTAGAGAGTTTCTCTGCAATACTTAACCTGGGTTCACACTGATGCGGTACGGATTTCGCAGCGTTTTCTGCGGGTGTGTATGTTAACCTCTTGGCGCCGGCCGCACACAAATGTGCAGCCTCTTGGCCTCTGGGCCTTGATGCCGAGCGGCCACACATTTGCGTGCAATTAAGAAAAACATACGTGCTCAGAGTGCGCGCCCTGCGTGCTCCCAGCACACATGTCTGGTACTCACGGAAAGGTCCCGATCTCCTCTTTCGATCAGGACCTTTCCTGATCATGTGTGATTCGCTATCACGGCGGTCACATGACCCTAAAACCCGCCCCACCTCCCAGCTTCTGAAACTCTTAAAGGGCCGGGAGGCGCTGGCGCCAAGGGGTTAAGTTAACAACACCCCAAAATCAGTCCGCAAAACCCGGTGCGATGTGCAGAATCGGATTGCATAGGTGTGAATACCCATGAGATCCGATTCTAGTGCAGACCCAAAAAAAGGGTCCTGCAAGTTTTTGGTGCGGTGAGGTTTGAACCATACAAAATGTATGGCTCCAATCGCACAGCACACAAATCGCATGTGATTTACACAGGAATGCGGTGCGGTTCCTGTGCGAATCACATGCAATATACCGCACCACATTAGTGTAAACCTAGCCTGAAACTCCTATCACAAGAGATACCTGAGATTTACCTTTATCTCATTGAAGACTTCAGAGAGAAAATCAGGAAGCCATTCATATAAGCAAAAACTGAGAATCGGGGAAGCAAGGGCACAGCATTGGAATTTAATAAAAGTTTAGAAAAATTACAAGGGCCAAACTAAAGCAAAAGTGTAGCTTATCTTGAAGGCAACGACCTAAAAGTTGTTACTTAATTAGTGATTGCAGCATTTTTTTGCTGTCTACAGCATTCATGCTTTTCAGGTGTACCCCGCAAACCCACAGCAGTAGAAACTCCATCCTTTACACACATATTTAGACTGAACTCAACTATGTTCCCAGCTGTATTAAAAAGAGAGACAGGAAATATACTTTACATTGCACTCCAGATTTTATTCTGTAATATTAATAGTAGACGCTTAAAATTTTTATGATGGGCCTTGTTTTAAAGGTCTGAACTGGTTCATAAATGGTTAAACATGCCCTATGCTGTTTTTCATGAAACAGTAAGTTTTGTGTTTTCATCTGTTCCCATTTAACATATTAGCAAGAGATAACACAAGTCCAGACCTTAGCTGACCTCTTTAGTGAAATGATTTTAGCTGCTAGCTGTACATGAAACCCAAGTGAGATTCATGTATGTCTATGTCAGGGACAATGGTTTATTTAATAGGGGATTGGCTTATAGAAGAATTCATTTAAACACTGTTTATATTTGAGACGCTCAATGCAGTTTAAAGCAAAACTTCACTTAAAAGTGAAAGTTCTGCTAATCCCCCTCTGCCCACCTCCCCACATACCATTCTTGGAAGATTCCCAAGTCCTCTATTTTCACCTAGGTGAGGATAGCAGAAGTTCAACACCCACCTCTAGGGTTGCCACCTCATCCCTTTAAACCCCAACACATATTAATTACACAGGTTCTGTGGCTGATGAAGATTTTAATTAAACTCACCAAGGCTGGCCATACACTATACAATTTTCTGTCCAATTTCTGTCCAATTTCCTTTAGATTTACCTTCAACTGTGTACTGCGAGGGCCTGCCTAATTGGATACAACTGAAAGTGTTGTTTAGGTTTGACCTCATGTTATATGGTTTTTGGTAAATCTAAAGCAAATTTCTCAAGAACTCTCTACTCTCTAAAGCATGCGCACATCACTCCCATACTTAAAAAGCCTTCCCTGGATCCCACCAACCTGAACAACTTAAGACCCATCTCCCTGCTGCCATTTACCTCTAAACTCCTAGAATGCTTAGTCTACAATCACCTGAGCTCCTACCTCACCGACAACAACCTTCTTGACCCTTTACAGTCTGGCTTTCGCTCTCTACACTCCACTGAAACTGCCCTACTAAAACTCACTAATGATCTACTAACTGCTAAAACCAATGGCCACTACTCCGTACTCTTACTACTTGACCTCTCTGCGACTTTACTGTTGACCACCCCCTCCTCCTCAAAAAACTCCACTGTCTTGGCCTCAGAGAGTCTGCTCTCTCCTGGTTCTCCTCCTACCTATCGCAGCGCTCCTTCAGTGTTGCCTATAACGCTGCCTCCTCCTCTTCACTCCCTCTTTCTGTAGGGGTCCCTCAAGGTTCTGTCCTTGGACCTCCTTCTCTTCTCCATCTACACCTCCTCCCTTGGTCACTTGATAAACTCCCATGGCTTTAAGTACCATCTCTATGCTGATGACACACAAATCTATCTTTCTACCCCTCACCTCACCCCTTCAGTCTTCTCTTGCATCACTAACCTACTAAGTGACATATCGGCATGGATGTCACTCCACTTCCTCAAACTCAATCTTTCCAAAACTGAGCTCTTAGTATTCCCCCAGCCCGTGCCCCCTCCCCTGACTTCTCTTCTTCTAAGATCAATAACACAACCATCAGTCCCTCCCCTCATGCCAGGGTACTAGGTGTAATCCTAGACTCCCATCTGTCTTTTCAGGCCCAAATCCAATCACTGTCTAAATCTTGTAGACTTCACCTCCACAACATCTCCAAGATACGCCCGTTCCTAACCTCGGAAACCACTAAGCAACTTATTCACTCCCTTGTTATATCTCACCTTGACTATTGTAACTCCCTCCTCATTGGCCTACCTCATCGCAGGCTATCCCCTCTTCAGTCTATCATGAATGCTGCTGCCACATTATCCACCTTACTAACCATTCAGTATCTGCCACCCCTCTCTGCCAATCCCTCCACTGGCTTCCCATTGCCCAATGGATAAAATTCAAAACATTAACAATAACGTATAAAGCCATTTATAACTCGGCCCCAAATTACATCACCGATCTTGTCTCTAAATATCACCCAAACCATACTCTCCGCTCCTCACAAGACCTCCTACTCTCTAGCTCCCTTGTCTCCTCCTCTCATGCTCATCTCCAGGACTTTTCCAGAGCTTCCCCCATACTCTGGAACTCTCTACCCCAATTTATCAGACTATCGCCTACTCTGCTCACTTTTAGGAGATCTCTGAAAACCTATCTCTTCAGGGAAGCCTATCCTGCCCTCAGCTAATAATGGAATCTTCTACTCTTCCAACCAGTCCATCCCCCACAGTTACTACCTTTTGTACCACTAGCCCCTCCCTCCTAGATTGTAAGCTCCAAGGAGCAGGGCCCTCCTATCCCTCTTGTATTGAACTGTATTGTTGCTGTATTGTCTCCCATTATATTGTAAAGCGCTGAGCAAACTGTTGGCGCTATATAAATCCTGTATAATAATAATAATGTATGGCCAGCCTTAGTGCCTTATCTGCATTAAATTAGCCTCAGAACCTGTGTAATGAATGTGTTCAGTTTTAAAGGGATGAGGTGGCAACCCTACCCCCCTCCCTGGCTGTAAATTCCTGGAACACATCCCAGGTCCCAGGAGGCTGCAGGAACAGTCAGAAAACCCAGCGTGTCTTACGCATGCTAAATGCAGAACTGGCTGTGAAACAGCAGGACATCAAAAGTGAAGGGATGGACGCCACTCACCCGACACCAGGAGTCCAATGTTGAGCCTCTGTGACCAAACCCCAGTGGGCGGGGTGAAACATGTCAGAGGGCTTGCCATGTATGGCTGCTGAGGCCATTCCTCAACAATGGACTCCTGGGGTCAGTTGAGCAACGTCCATACCTTCATTTGTATTGCCTGACACTAGAATCACTCGGACTCATGCTCCCTGCTTCTCACTTGCCAGTGGGGTGATCCTTTTCCTTCCATCCATAGCTTGGAGAGGTGCCGGAGGTCAGAAAAAAGTTAAAAAGACGCTGTCATTATAGGTCAGTGCTGGTTTTTAAATGTAGTTACTGGCTTTTTTTTTCCTTCACTATAGCTCAGAGAATCAGCTGTCACTTTCCCCCCAGCTAAAAGAAAGAAAGTTTCCTTTTAGTTTGTTTCCTGGAGTTAAAAGAAACAAAGTATCCTTTAGCTCCAGGGAAAGTGACAGCTAATTCTGTGAGTTATAGTGAGGAAAAAAAAAAGCCAGAAATTGCATTTAAAAATCGGCACCGACATACACTTCGTATTGCGAAAAAAATTTGTAAAAAATTCGTAAACCGAGACATTATTTTCCATGGAAAGTTTTATTATAAGCTTACCTGTAGGTAAAATAAAAAAAAAAAGAATGGATTTACTACCACTTTAAAAGCCAGCAGATACAGTATTTGTAGCTGCTAACTTTTAATTTTTATAATATGACTGTAGTTTCTCTTTAACCACCTTCCGCCCGCCCTATAGTACAATGACGGGCGCAAGGTGGTTCTCCCGTTCTGATAGGACGTCATATGACGTCCTACCATTCTCACTGCGCATGCGCGGCTCAGGGAGCGCGCAGCGCTGTGTCCCTTGGACACAGCGGATCACGGAAAGAGCCGAAGATGTCGTCTCGGTTATGTGATCAGCTGTGCCCAATCACAGCTGATCACATGTAAACACGGAAATGCCGGTTACCGGCATTTCTCTCCTCTTGAGCTGTCACGCTGACAGCTCGAGAGGAGAGGAGAGCCAGTAATCGGCTTTCCGCGGAGGGGACATGTACACTGATCATCAGGGTAGTGATGATCAGTGTGCCCTGATGATCAGTGTGGCCCCAGAAGTGCCACCTGTCAGTGCTCATCAATGCCACGTGCCAGTGCCACATCAATGCCACATATCAGTGCATACCAGTGCACATCAATGCCACATATCAGTGCCCATCTGAGCTGCCTTTCAATGTCACCCATCAGTGCCAATCAGTGCCACCTATCAGTGCTGCCAATCAGTGCCACCTATCAGTGCTGCCAATCAGTGCCACCTATCAGTGCCAGTCAGTGTTGCCTATCAGTGCCGCCTATCAGTGCCAGTCAGTGCCGCCTATCAGTGCCAGTCAGTGCCACCTAACAGTGCCAGTCAGTGCCGCCTAACAGTGCCAGTCAGTGCCGCCTATCAGTGCCAGTCAGTGCCGCCTATCAGTGCCATATATCAGTGTCATGTATCAGTGCTGCCTTTCAGTGCCCATCAGTGATGCCTGTCAATGCCCATCAGTGCAACCTACCAGTGCCTCCTCATCAGTGCCCATCAGTGCCACCTATCAGTGTCCATCAGTGCAGCCTATTAGTGCCCATCACTGCAGCCTCATTAGGGCACATCAGTGAAGGAGAAAAATCACTTATTTACAAAATTGTATAACAAAAACTAAGAAAAAACGTATTTTTTTTCAAAATTTTCAGTGGTTTTTGGTTTGTTTAAGAAAAAATAAAAATCCCAGAGGTGATTAAATACCACCAAAAGAAAGCTCTATCTGTCTCAAAAAAAGATAAAAATTTCATATGGGTACAGTGTTGCATGACCGCGCAATTGTCATTCAAAGTGTGACAGCGCTGAAAGCTGGAAATTGGCCTGGGCAGGAAGGGGGTAGAAGTGCCCGGTAGGCTAGTGGTTAAAGAGATACTGTAACTTTGCACATTCAGTGTCTCTTGATAGCCCCGAACCCAGTAAAAGATTTTTAATGATGCATGCTTCTTTGCCATTTACCACTGCAAGAATCCGCCCCGGGTAAGTTCCAGTTTTCCAACTTACCCGTGTGCAAGACAACACTGCCCCCCCCCTGTGTGTCAGGGATTGGCTGCCCCAGACCTGAGCATAGTCACATGGGGGAGGTCATATGCTCCCTCATTCCAACAGAGCGGGGGTTCTCACAGAGTTGGGCAGCGTGGATAGGCGAACATAATTTGCCAAGTGGGCTTTAAGAATAGCCGCCCTTTTTTAAAAAAACTATTTGTAATGGGGTTCCATGCTTTATCTGTTCACTGCAGTAATCTTACTGGTTCGAACGTATAACAATAATAATAATAATCCTAAAAACATGGTTTAGCCAGCAGGAGTAGACCTGTTGTAAAATTACATTTCAATCTCTAATTCAGGCAAATGGCTTAATACACAGATAAAATACATATTTGGCCCCTTTCACACAAGCAGACCGATGGAGTCTGCCTGTCTGTTTTTAAGGGGGACCCAATCAATCCATCCATAGACTTCTATCTGATTTGATCCTGTACACCAAAAACAGATGGATGGGGACAGGGGCGGACTGACCATTTGGAAACTCGGGCACTGCTGAGGGCCCGGGGTCAGTAGGGGGCCCCATGAGATGCCCCTGGTACCTTTTTCATAGGCGTTTTTGAGTTTGGGCAAGGACACAGGGGTCCCATGATCCCCTATTGCCCGGGGGCCCCATGAGTTGTCAGTCTGCCCCTGGATGGGGATCTGTTCCCCATCAGTCCAGCGGAACGGATCAGATGACAATTGGGTGAAAACAAGACAGGCGCCCTGTTGACATATGTACCTGGGTAATATGTGCTATTGTTTGTTTAGTGTTAGTGTTACCACTATAGAATATTCTTCTTAACCCCTCCCCCTCCCTTTTTTTTCTTTCCCTCTTTTCTTTTCGTTTCCTTCTCTCCTTTTGTTTGGAATATGGGAGTCATTGACTGCCATTGATATTCAGACTAAGTACAACTCTTGGTCAGGATGTTTGTTTGCTTTTATTGTTACACATTTCTTTTTTGCTGTTCTTTTGACCGATCAACACTTGCTTGTTGACATTATTGTCTATTCTGTATCACCAGAAAATGTTAATAAAAATTGATTATAAAAAAACCCAAAAAAACAAGACAGGTGGTCCGTTTCCACCCGAATGTCCCATTGAAATCAGTGGGCAGTGTCTGTGTCTGCTGTGCAGCAGCAGAGTGGACAGAGACCTGTCATCCACCTGATCCCCACTGATCCACTGATCCCCGCTGAGCAGGTGGATCATGCTGAGGGATCCTCCCTGTGTGAAAGGGGCCTAACACCCTGGTCACATCAAAGCTGATTTTGAAATCGTGTGACTTACAGTGAAGTCGCACGATTTCAAAATTGGGTGACCTACTGATTTCCTTGTGATTTGCATGACATCTGACCAGGGACGGACTGACAACTCATGGGGCTCCTGGGCAATAGGGGATCATGGGGCCCCTGTGTCTTTGCCCGAACTCAAAAAAGCCTATGAAAAAGGTAACGGGCATCTCATGGGGCCCCCTACTGACCCCGGGCCCTCCGACAGTGCCCGAGTTTCCAAATGGTCAGTTCCGCCCCTGCATCTGACACAGATGTGTATACAAATCGGAACCAAATTAGTGCATTTACTACTTTATAATTCGGTGCAGCTCTGACCAAGTCGGAACTGCACCGATATGACAGCTCTAATAGCGGACAATAGGATGTGACTTGGCATACGATTTGCAAGTCACTTGGCATGCAATTCGCATGCCAAGTCCAACCCAATGTGACCAGGGTGTTCGGTGTGTAGTTTTGCATGTCAAAGGGTTTAGTATTTCTACCAATTTAATCCCAAGGTTTACTCTGTTCCATAACACAGCACAATTGGGTGGATGACACCCTTTTCTCTATTAGGCCAGCCATAAATGAATTCAAATTCAGCTGGATCAGCAGGGACCAGCAACAGCCAGACATTCACCGCTCTCTGCTCAGAGTGCCTGTGAAAACTCAGCGGTTATGTGATCTCTGAGTTCTCACCCTTAGAGCCGGTGGGTCCGATGCTGCATCCACCTAGGTAAGTAAATGGGGAAAAAAAGCCCTATTTCTCTTTTAAAGCAGAACTTCACGCTCTTAATCAACATTGACTATTTTAATGCTTATGCTGCTAGCATTAGTAAATAGATAGAAAAGTATATCATATTTACTTGCTTTGAACTTTTTTTACATTTCTTCAGTTACATTCTGGTTTCCAGGCCTAGGAAATGATGTCATACATCCCAGGAGTCTTTAGGAAGGGAGGAGGGGTTTTCTCAACTAAGCACACCTTCCCATCTGTATGCCTGGGCTAAGGACAGATGGATTCCAGGAAGTAAATGCTACATGAATCATCTGCCCCTACTCAAGATGGGCACAGAAATGCTAGGGGATGTTTTTCAAAGTGTTTTCTCATCAAAATAAAGTATGGAGATATGGATGGAGGGGTTTGTTTGTTATAAATATTAAAAATTAATTAAATAGTATTTTGTGGTTTTGGTGCTCAGATGCAGTGTAGTTCCACTTTAACTTTCTTTCACTTCCCTGCTGCTCTGTTCAGCTGCTAGGAGCAAAAGGAACATACTTTATAGTTTACAGAGCCTACAGCTGGAGTGAGTCACATGGTCCTTCATACCTGGAAGTACTGTTGGGCTTTCAGCAATAAACAGAAGTAAATGCTGAGGAGGGATAGGTTGATAAAGCAAGCCAGTTGATTTGCTCTAAAGCTGGCCATATACGTATAGATTTTCATTCAATAATGTTAATTTCAAGAATATTCGTTTGATTTTCTAATCATTAGTGGGGTCAAATTGATGTTTGTTTTTGACCGCAATGACGGGAAAATTCGAAGGAAAACTTTTCTCGCTCGAATGAATTTTCAGCCAGTATATGTGATTATTGTTCAGAAATTACATTCATTTTAAACTCGAATGTTAAAAGCAAAAGACAATTTTCAAATGACATTCATTCGTTCATTGAATGTTCAAAGAAATTTTGTATGACTTTTCATACGAATATTCTCGTCCGAAAATCTACATGTGTATGGCCAGCTTAGGTTTGCAAAGCACAGGTTGGCTTTAAAGAGACGCTGTCACCAATTTTTACATTTGCAGATAAAAGCACATAAAATTCAAATATATTAAATTTTTGCTAGCAGCGTTTTTACTTTCTGTAACTTATTTTTTTAGTTACTAGCAATGTGGTTTTGAACTTTCTAGAACATTTTACTAGACAATTCCTAGCATAGCCCCCTTCCTCCTTGTGAGTTATACTGTAGCTTTTTCCTCCTCTGGGAGTGCCTAATTACTGAAAATTTTGCATAAACCCTCTGCATATTGCTACAAACCTTAGGACCCATTTAAACTAGCGGTTGGGGGCAGTAAAACTACATGGTTGAGCCACACTTTTACTGTCCCTAAGTTGCTCCCTGTTTAGCTGGAGAGGCAGCAGCCAGGAGTGTACATAGGCTGTGGCCACAATGCTTTGCTTTCAATAGGGCTGTGGTGCAACTGCACACAATGCACGTAGTTGCTGCATGGTAGTACAACATTTAGGGGGTGATACAATGCCTATTCATTGTCTGTTAAATGCTCTCTGAAGAGTGATGTGAACTCAGGAGGCTTTTACGAATAAATAGCATATATAAAATATGTTAGATGCAGATACAGTATAAGGCACGGGATCTCTTTAAAGGCTGGTTGAATAGTGCACACTAAATGGATTGACACACGTAAGGGGGATTTATTGAAGTTACAAAGAGTAACCGATTCCCTTATAATCATGATGGCCTTTCATTCAAGAAAGGATTTCTAGTACATTTACATGTGTAATTGTGACCCCTATACCCTCAAACCTGAGAAATCGAATGTCACTCTATGCAAACATGTCAGAGTGTTACTAAACCCAGGACCCTGTATTCACTATATCTGGTCTCCCACAGTACACACAACGTAGAAATGCAATTTTTTTTAGTAAATATAAACTGCTAAATACCTTTTCTCATCAGCAGTTAGAGCAGTCTTGTGACTTCTATCAGTGTTCAGCAGAGCACTGGTTAAAGCTTGTAGGAGGAGTTTTCATTCTGCTCTAGGAAGATGCAGGACCCCCGCCCTCTGTCTGACAGTGCTGATTGGCTCTGTGTTGATCACATGCATTCTCCCAAGAAAAAAAAAACCTCTATAGCAATACACATAAAAACTGAGCATGTGCAGAGTGACTCCACATGATATGTCTTATCAAGAGATAAGAGGGGGACAATGGAAGAAGGGGTGGATGAGAGAAGACAGGATCAAACAGTGTTTTTACACAATGCAGAGGATTAACCCCTTAGGTTCCACAGTGAGTATAACAAGCATGGTTTACTGCATATACAGATTTTACTGTTGTGAGTTTAGAAACACTTTACATCCTATACATACTTTGATAGGAGTATGCTTTATTCCTGCAGAACTACTTTGAAGAAACAAATCACATCTCATGATACATGTGTCTCATAAGGCCCCATGTACACAGGGCGTTTGCCCAGCTCTCTTAAATGCCCTTCCTCCTGCCACGAGTGTTTTGGCAGAAAAAAATGCTTGATGTGTTTTGGCACGTCAAGCGTTTTGGCATTATTTTATTTAATAATAATTAATTCTGGCCACTGAAATGAATTTACATGGTTGTAAACCTCACATGAAATATGAACAAAGCATTAAAAAAGCATAAAAGCTAAAATGTGTACTTGTCTTAATCCAGAGCAGTAAGTGTCATTTCTGTCTGCTGCCTTGTTCCTCTGCCAGCAGCATGCATCACTTCTGACAAGTTTTTCTGACACCAAAATAAACATGGTGACAGGGAGGCACCTCCAGTAGATTGACAGCCTCAGCTCTGTTTCTGTGAGATGTGTGGAAGGGGGTGTGTCTCAGCTCTCTGCCTCCTTTGTTCTGACTGCTCAGACAAGTTTTATAAATGTAGTACAACTTATGTAGATGGATTTGTTTCATCTCTGTGTATCACCTGGGGCTAGTCACTTCACTCGGTCTGTGTAAGGGTTTACAACCACTTTAATGCTAAACTCACTAAACTCACCTAGTATTAATGCGCTTTTGCACACACCAAGTATTTTTTGTGCCAAAATTCTACTGCTCCTGTTCGCACTGGCAGTGGGGTTTTTGTGCCTCTAAATGCCCGTGCATCTAAACACCAATGTATGGGCACATAGGCTAACATGGAAGGGTGTTTGGAGGCAGAAAAAAACAGGCCCCCTAAAACAGTGTTATTAATGCTCAGTGTGCATGAGGCCTATACTGTCCCATTGCTCAGGTTTTTTTATTTGTTTTGAAAGCTCTCCACTGATCCACTAACTGTTTTGTGATCTTCTTTAATCACTTCAACTCTGGAAGGTCCTTCATGACCAGGCCATTTTTTTACTATGTAGCACTGCACTGCTTTAACTGCTATTTGCACAGTCATGTAACACTCAAATGAAGATGAACGTAATGTAAATGAAATTTTTATAATTTTTTTTCACACAAATAGAGTTTTCATTTGGTGGTATTTGATTACTACTAAGTTTTATTATTTTTTATTATATAAATGAAAACAGACTGAACATTTTGAAAAAAAACAAAAACAATATTTTTTACTTTCTGCCATAAAACATGTCCTATAAATGAATAAAAAAAATCTAATTTCTTCATAAATTTAGGCCAAAATGTATTAAGTTACTTATCTTTGGTAAAAAAAAAATAGCAATAAGTGTATATTGATTGGTTTGCATGAGAGTTATAGTGTCTACAAATTATGGTGTATATATACTGGAATTTTTATTTATTTATTGATTGATTGATGCTACTAATGGCGGTGATCACGACCTACAGTGGGACTGTGATAGTGCATCGGGCAATCTGTCGGTAACTGACACTGGTGATACTAATACAGACACATTGACAGTGATCAGTAATAATATTATACACTGCCACTGTGCTAATAGCACTGGCTGGGAAGGGGATAATAACTTGGGATAATCAAAAGGGTTAAGTGTGTGCCTAATTTAAGTTTTAATGTGTGTATTGTATGCTGCTTTTTACTAAAAAATGTTTGTTCCAAAGAGATTGTTGCCTTTGTACCTGTGCATGTAGGTCGCTGTGCCTGTACGGGCCACCCATCTGCAGTACATTGTGGATGGGCATTAACCTCCCTGGCGGTATTCCTGAGTGTAGCTCGGGGTAAAGTTTCAGTACCACAAGCGGTAACCCCGAGCTACACTCGGGAATACTATGCGGCGCTGCTCCGGGATCCCTCGATCACTTACCTGGTCCTGTGTTCCCACGATGTCCCTCCTGCAGTGTCCCCGGCAATGTAATCCAGTGGATGCCGGCATCTGTCATCTGGGTTTCGTCCTCTGTGAGCATTGGGACGTATGGGGACAGAATGGCAGGAAATTTGATAATGACAATAAGTGACATTCACTAAAATCACTAAAATCACATAGTAAAACATTACTGTATCAAACCATTTCACATACATTTTGTCCTGAGTGCTTTGTCCTGTGCCCTGCCTGCATTTTTACTGTTCTTTCTGCCTGGAAACTGAGAAATGTCCATGGTGTCCAAAAAGCGTCCCTTTAGGTCAAAAGCGGTTTAGACCAGCTAGAGAACAGCGATAGTAAATTAGAACTACTTGCAGAATTGAGTGATAATGATTTGTGGGGAAATTCATCATCAGACACTGAAAATGATTTTGCGACTTTGCTCAGCGATGTGTGAACTTGGCGCTATATTTCAAATGTCATTGATTTTGGTTTGATTATATTATTGAATAAATTTATTATTATTATATTATTATTTTTTATGATTATTTATTAAATTATAGTTTATGATTTCGTGTTTCAAGTTTTATCATACCCGGGATGCTTACTAGACTCTTGTTCGGACAGATTTCAGTGAGTTATTCCTAACAATTACAGGCCTACAATAAAAAAAATACATATTTCCATGCAAAAAAATGTACCGCTTTGAGCACAGAAATATGGACATAATCAGAACGCTAGGGAGGTTAAGTGGTTAATGTTCAAAATATAAATTCTTACTTTAAGTTAGGTAAATAAAAATGCACACAGAAAATAATTGTACAGCATTATATAAAAAATACACTATAGAGGTATAGAAACTTAAAAGAGATTTATGCAGTGTAATGTAACCAGTTTGATAGACTAAAAACATATTGCTGTTGATTATATGATTGTGTAAAACATATTGCTGTTGATTATATGATCGTGTAAAACATATTGCTGTTGATTATATGATTGTGTAAAACATATTGCTGTGGATTATCTGATTGTGTAAGAAGCTGTTTATTCAGTTTTATGCAACATACATTGTAGCAGCAATGATCCTCATGAAACTAAATGCCAGAGGAAAAGAAAACATCAAGGATAAGGTTACAATGTTGTATAAAGTATTCTGAGAAATTACATTTCTAGAAGAGTATGACCTCAAATAATTCACAGTAGCTGTCATGTATATTCCACAGAAGTCAGAGAAATATGTTTCTAGAGATGATATAGGGATCAACCATAATTTATAACTTAAAGCGATTCTAAAGGTTCTTTTTTTTTTTTTTTAAATTGAATTTATTTGTAAAATAACATGCTCTACTTACTTCCTGTATGCAGTGGTTTTGCACAGAGCAGCCTGGATCTTCCTCTTCCTGAGTCCCCCCGCAGGCTCTCTTGGCAGGTGCCCCCACAGCAAGTAGTGTGCTATGGGAACACCCACTGTTCCGTGTGTCCATTCATACACGGAGCTGCGGCTTCACCCCACCCCCTCTCTCTCTCTTCATTGGCTGACTGGCTGTGATTGACAGCAGAGGGAGCCAATGGCTTCAGTTTGCTGTCTCAGCCAGTGAGGAGGCAGCGACCAGGAACAGCCGAGGCTGTCATTCACTTTGCTGGATCACAATGAGGCTCAGGTAAGTATTGAGGGGGCTGGGGGCACTGCTGCATACAGAAGGTTTTTTACCTTAGAATACATATAATGCATAGAATACACAAAGGTAAAAAACCTTCAGCCTTTACAACCACTTTAACTATATGACCACTGACAGGTAAAGTGAATAACATTGTCTATCTTGTTACAGTGGCATCTTAAAGCCAGTGAGATTTTATTAGGCAGCAAGTAAGCATGTTGTGTCTGAAGTTGATGTGTTGAAAGCAGAAAAAATGGACTTTGCAGTTAGTTTCATATGGGGCTGTATAGCCGCAGACCTGACAGGGTGCCCATGCTGAACTGTGTTCACAGTCAAAAGGGCCCACAATAGGCACATGAGCATCACAACTGGACTACAGAGCAATGGTAGAAGGTTGCCTGGTCTGACGAATCACATTTTCTTTTACATCATGTGGATATTTGGTTGCGTGTGCGTCACTTATCTGTGGAAGAGATAGCACCAGGATACAATATAGGAAGAAGGCAAGCTGGCAGTTGTCAATGTTCTGCTGGGAAATCTGGGGTCCTGCCATCCATGTGGATGTTAATTGACACGTACCACCTACTTAAAGTGTAAGTTCACCTTTGGAAGCATTAACCTGTTGTTAGGGTGGAACATGTTATATGTTCACCTAGCTTCCCCCCTCCCTCTGACAGATAGTATGGGGAGAAGTCTCCCTGTACTATCTGTCAAATTTGAAAACAGAGCGACCATGCGGGGCTCCACCCATATGGCTGCTTCATTCATTCACCGACTTCCGTTAATGAATGAACTACAAGTCCTAACAGACTTAGCGACTGTTGGCTTGTAGTGCTCAATGAACTACCACAGCACTGTGGAGCGGTGTGGTAATTCATGAAGCTTCCTGTCAGAATATCTGCTTGCTCGTACATCCTGTACCGCAAGCAGATATTCTGACAGGTCTGCAGGAGACCCGCATGACATCAGCAATCTACTGATCACTGGTGCAATGCTTTCCAGGCTCCTGTAGACAAAAAAAATAAATACACCTTCTGTTACCTGCAAAAAAATGTGCATTTATTATTTTTGTCTAAAAGGTGAACTTATACTTTAAACATCATTGTACACCCCTTCATGGAAACTCTATTCCCTGAAAACAGTGCCCTCTTTCAGCAGGATGATGCACCCTGCCACACTGCAAAATGGTTCAAAAATTGTTTGAGGAACACAACAACAAGCTTCAGGCGTTGATTTGAACTCCAAATTCTTCAGATCCATGGACAACCCTCCTTGCACATTGCAGGACCTAAAGGATCTGCTACTGACGGCTTGGTGCCAAATATCACAGCATATCTTCAGAGGTCTAGTGGTGTCCATGCCAAGATGGGCCAGGGCTGTTTTAGTAGTAAACATGGGGCTTACTCGATATTGGGTGGGTGGTCATAAAATAAAGTTTTATATATATATATATATATATAGATATATATATATATAGTAGACCCTTACACA
Source organism: Staurois parvus (assembly GCF_062004578.1). Classification (NCBI taxonomy): domain Eukaryota; kingdom Metazoa; phylum Chordata; class Amphibia; order Anura; family Ranidae; genus Staurois; species Staurois parvus. The sequence continues at coordinate 2,023,487 of NW_028318345.1, forward strand.
GATGAATAAGGAGAAATGTATAATAGTGGAGTCAGGCTGTGGCTCCCTGAAACATTGGTGCAGCAGAGCTGTTAATGGCTATTAAGTCCCTGGTCACATCAAAGCCGATTTTGAAATCATGCGACTTACAGTGACATTGCACGATTTCAAAATCGGGTGACCTGCCGATTTCAGTTGCAATTTGCAAGACATCTGACTCAGATGTCTATGAAAATCGCAACAAAAGTAATGCATGCACTACTTTAAAAATGACCGCAAGCAGACAATAAGATGTGACTTGGCATATAATTTGCAAGTCACAGGACATGCAAATCGCATGCCAAGTTGGACCCGATATGAACGGGGGCTAACGCTATTATTATTTGTGGAAGCCTTTTGAGTGACAACTATACCTGTTACATTATTTATTTTGTGTGGAGCACACAATGAAGTGTGCTCAAGGTGGATGGAGGAATCTTCTCCACCAGGACATTTTATTCTGCCCCTTTCAGAATACACTGATGATAAGCTGTTGCTGCTGATTGACTGTGGCTACTGATCAAAAAACATTTTCTAGCATTGTTCATTCTACAGAAGTCCATCAAATGAGCAACTTCTGTCAAGCAGGGATGGCCACACTGATCAAAATTTGTCCAGTTCCAGAAGAATTTTAGTCAGTGTATGGCCAAAATTAGAGGGCATTTGCCTCACTGTGTAGAAAGTGTCTATGCCTTGGTTCACATATATGCAGCCATGCGGGGCACGTTTTGCACGGGCACGAGAGCCCATTCATTTGAATGGACTCCCGTGCCCCGGGACACGCAGGGAAGAAGTCCCTGCACTTCTCAGGAAACCTCAGCCTGCACGGGAAAGTCGGTTCCCAGTGTGGGTGTGATTTCAGTGTGGGCAGCATGCCATTAAAATTAATGGCACCAGCCCGCAGGTCTGCATTTCTCTGTGCGGGTGGTGCAGCTGCACAGATTTTTGTGCGGATCCGCAGCGGCACCACCCGCACATATGTGAACCTAGCCTATCACTTGCTGTTGCTTTGCCAAGACAGGAGGTAATATACCTCAATGGGGCATAGATGGTAAATAAACCCAAAAAACTGATGTGTTTTAGCCATTCCCTGCTATATTCAAAATAAAAAATTTGTTGGCACTACATATACATTAAAACCTTAAATAATGAGCTTTGCTCACTTCATATGGGAAGTATGAACCTTTTTTTACAAGTACAGTATAATGGCATCACATTGCAAGCATCACTATACATTATTTACATTGTATATGTCACCTGATGTCATACCCTTTAACTCAGCTTTGAAAACAGAGTGTGTCCTCGGATTGTCCCATGTGTTAAAGGTTGTTTGAGGACTGAGTTAAGTAAAACTGATGTGTTTTCCTAGGGAATGTTAAAGGATAAGTTTGCACAAAAATAGTAAATAAAATAATACATACACATTTTTTTGCAAGTAATAAAAATGTGCATTTATTATTTTTGACTGCCGGAGACTGTAAAGTATTGCACTAACGATTGGCAGATCTCTGATGCCATGTAAGCCTCCTGCAGATCTGTCAGTACATCTGCTTGCCTGTACGGGATGTACAAGCAAGCAGATATAATGATAGGAAGAATCAATGAACTACCACAGCACTTCACAGCATCGTGGTAGGTCATTGAGAACTACAAACCATCGGGACTTGTAATTCATTCTTTCACAGAACTCAGTGAATGAGTGAGGCAGCTGCGGGGGTGGAGCCTGCATGGGTGCGCTTTTTTAAAATACAGATAGCAAGTACATGTTACATGTTCCACCCTAAAAACGGGAGGAACATGTGACATGTTTCCAAAGGTGAACTTCTCCTTTAACCGCTTTCCTGCCACCCTATAGCAGACATACTGCTACAGGGTGGCAGGGGTGTGAAAAATCATGTATATACATGAGATTGTAAGCTCCAAGGAGCAGGGCCCTCCTATCCCTCTTGTATTGAACTGTATTGTTGCTGTATTGTCTCCCTTTATATTGTAAAGCGTTGAGCAAACTGTTGGCGCTATATAAATCCTGTATAATAATAATAATAATAATAATAATAAATGCAGGCAGAGCACCGGAATATGACCAGTAATCAGCTTCTTGCAGTCTCTGTACAGCAAAGGTGAGGTTTTAAGGGAATGCTAGCCTTACACTAGTCAAAAAGTCGTTCAAATGCGTTTTTAAAAAACAAACACACAGTCGTGCAAATTATATTTCCATTATGTAGTGACTGATTTTCGAACTATAATAAATAAATCAGGTTTTCATCCATTTTGTAAGATATATGCAGTACTAACAGTTCAATTTTTAACAGGCAAGAAACACAATGGCCTTCCAATTTATCGTCCATTTGGCAGAAGTTTTCCAAACATTTCCTTCGATTTTTTTGCCTCAAAAACATCATAACCGATTTTCTATTCGTGCCCATTAATTGGATGAAAAAATAAACTGTCCAAATGACAGATTTTTTTTGTCTAGTGTATGGGCACCATAAGTTGCAGAAAAGGGAGCCTATCAGTTCTTGCTTTCTGAAGGGAGAAGAAAGCAGAGTGACTTAGAGATGAGCTCATCACTGTACTGCTTCTCCTGTCACTGTCTGAGGTGGGTCCAGGATGACCTAGGCTCAGTGGAAGTGGGTTGAAAACTGATGGCAATTGGATCGACTTGAATATTGCGCATGTATGTATGTATGTATATATATATATATATATATATATATACACACACACACACAGTATAGGTGCTTTACTAGTAATGGCAGTGATCAGTGACTTACAGTGTGACTGTGATAGTGTAGAAGGCAATCTGGTGCTAACTGACATTGGCTGGGAGGGACACTAACTGACGCTCACATCTCAAGTGACACTAATACAGTGATCAGATATAATACTGTACTAATGACACTGGCTGAGAAGGGGGTAACATCTAGTTGCAATCAAAGTTAACTGTGTGCCTAACAAGTGTAATGTGTGTAATATGTGTTTTTGCTCACAGATCTGGCTGTTTTTTTCTCCCTTCTTGTCAGGGAGAAGAAACAGCTAGATCGCTGTTATGTTTCCAAAGTGTTCTGTGTGTTTGTGAACTCAGAACTTTGTGCTGTGATTGGACACAGCCAAACTTGTGTCCAATCATAGCATGGGTTAGCAGGGGGTTTGGGCATGTGCTCCCGAATCCCAGAAGCCAGGTGGAGATGTACAGGTACGTTGTCTAGCCTGGCTGTGCCGCCCACAGTACATGTACGGCAAGCAGGTAATGAAAGTTACTCCAGCAAACAGAAGACTGCAGGATGGGACCAAATACTGAGGGAAAGGAAGAACAGATTATTTACAAATGAAAAAGGGCCCATTCACTCCACTCACTGTGTAGTGACACATGGTAGAAATGTGTGACACCACAACATGTGGTAGAACACATTATGTGCATTTGTGTGCTACGGTGAAATGCATATTCTATATCACCTCAATGAATCTTCACATTGTATGAGTGTATCATAATGCATTCCCTGTGCAGCAGGTCTGGATCTAGGGGGGTGCTGGGGTGGGCTGTGCCCCCTAGGTCTCTGAGAGTGCATACACTGATCCATGAGCCAGTCAGAGGCAGGCAGTTGAGATAAGGGGGCACTCAGATGGGGACACCTGTTATAGGGGGCATTCTGATGTGGATCACTGATAATATTATGAGGACATTGGATGTTAGAGGGGCTCTATTAAGAACACTGCTGTAAGTGGGCACTCTGATGAGGACACCTGATGTAAGTGGGCACTCCGATGGGGACACCTGATGTAAGGGTCACTCTGATGGGGACCTGATGTAAGGCGCACTCTGATGGGGACCTGATGTAAGGCGCACTCTGATGGGGACGCCTGATGTAAGGGGGACTCTTATGGGGATCCTGATGTAAAGAGGCACTCTGATGAAGACCCTGATGTAAAGGGGCACTCTGATAGAGATACCTGATGCAAGGGGACACTCTGATAGAGATACCTGATGTAAGGGGACACTCTGATGGGAACCCTGATGCAAAAGGGGCCCTCTAATGGGTGACCCTAATATAAGAGGGTGCTCTGATGGGGACACCTGATGTAAGGGGAAACTCTGATGGAGGCCCTGATGTAACGGGACATTCTGATGGGGACCCTGATTTAAAGGGGCACTCTGATGAGGGACCCTGATATAAGGGGGTGCTGTGATCGGGACACGTGATGTAAGGAGCATTCTGATGGGGGATAACTAATCATATGTAAAAGGATACTCTGATGAGGACAATTGAGTAAAGGGAAGGGGGGAGGCACTATTAGGGACACTGGAGTAAGAGGACACTCTGATGGGGACACCTGATGTAGGGGGCATTCTGATGGGGATAACTGATCATATGTAAGGGGACACTCTGATAAGAACAATTGATGCAAGGGGGGGGGGAGCTCTATTGGGGACACTGATGTAAAGGACTCTGATAAATCATCTGATATAAGGAGCACAGGTTTTGTTTGATCACCCTAATCTAATGACAGCCTAATACATAATAGTGTTTCTCAAGTCATGGCACTGTGTGACAGACTGTCAGCGACTAACATACAGGGTGACATTATACCCCCTGACTTTTTTTTTTTACTGCACCTCCAGATCAGGTAGGCTAGAGCTGGCCCACCTAAAAATTGCAACCTGTACTATTTTTTCATTAAATGAGGTGGGTTGCTGCTCACTTGTTTTAAATGGGCTGCCTAAACCTTAAGGCATGAAACATTACTGCGTTAAATGACATGAAACACCAAGGCACCACATACCAGTGTAGTGGAAATAGGCCCTTAATAAGTGGAACATGTTTAAAATGACCAATACCTAATGCTTAAAGCCCAACTCTGGGAAAACAAAGTCTGAAAGATGGCTCTCCCCTACAGTTGTGACCAAAATTATTCAACCCCCACTGAAATTGAGTGTTTTGGCCAGTTTGACATTGCTTTTGATCATTCAGTCATCTTGCTTACATTTACATTAAAGAGGCACTTGTAGGTCAGACAAATATAACATAACAGTTATAATGAAATAACCACAAATGTCTTTTCTGTGCTCACAGCATTATCAGTTTTATTCAACCCCCAAGTGACATTCAATCTTAGTACTTAGTACAGCATCCTTTTACAGTTATAACAGCTTTTAAACGTGAAGCATAGCTTGACACAAGTGTCTTGCAGCGATCTACGGGTATCTTCGCCCATTCTTCATGGGCAAAGGCCTCCAGTTCAGTCACATTCTTAGGCTTGCGCACTGCAACTGCTTTCTTTAAGTCCCACCAGAGGTTCTCAATCGGATTTAAGTCTGGTGACTGCGATGGCCACTCCAAAATGTTCCAGCCTTTCCTCTGCAACCATGCTCTAGTGGACTTGGAGGTATGCTTGGGATCATTGTCCTGTTGAAAGGTCCAACGTCTCCCAAGCCTCAGGTGTGTGACGGACTGCATCACGTTTCCATCCAATATCTCCTGGTACTGAAGAGAATTCATGGTACCTTGCACACGCTGAAGCTTCCCTGTACCTGCAGAAGCAAAACAGCCCCAAAGCATGATTGACCCTCCACCATGCTTCACAGTAGGCAAGGTGTTCTTTTCATCATAGGCCTTGTTCTTCCTCCTCCAAACATAGCGTTGATCCATGGGCCCAAACAGTTCTAATTTTGTTTCATCAGTCCACAGAACACTATCCCACAACTTTTGTGGTTTGTCCACATGGCTTTTGGCATACTGCAGTCGACTCTTCTTATTCTTTGGAGACAGCAAGGGGGTACGCCTGGGAGTTCTGGCACGGAGGCCTTCATTACGCAGTGTGCGTCTTATTGTCTGGGCTGAAACTTCTGTACCCACATCTGACAAATCTTTTCTCAGTTCCTCAGCAGTCACACGGGGACTTCTCTCCACTCTACGCTTCAGGTAGCGCACAGCAGTCGAAGTCAGCATCTTCTTTCTGCCACGACCAGGTAGCGTTTCAACAGTGCCCTTTGCCTTGAATTTGCGAATGATGCTTCCTAAGGTGTCTCTTGGTATGTTTAACATCTTTGCAATCTTCTTATAGCCATTGCCCTTCCTGTGAAGAGAAATCACCTCTTCTCTTGTCTTCCTGGACCATTCTCTTGCCTTCACCATGTTTGTAACCACACCAGTAAATGTCTAGAAGGAGCTGAGTATCACAGTCATTTTAAAGCTGCCTAATTGGTGCTTATTATGCTTGATTGCTGCTCGGTGACATCCACAGGTGTTTTCAATACCTGATGGAAAGCACCTGTATGAACCTCTGTTCTTCAGAGTGGTAGTCTTTAAGGGGTTGAATAATTGTGGCAATGAAGAAACCACATAAGAACCATTTACTACTGTATTACATAAACAATTGATGTCATTTTAGTTGCATTTGGGTAGTTACAACGTCCTTGTAGGATTTGATTCTGAATACAATTCCAAATGTACACTATAGTCCCTAAACCCCTTTACAGCATTGGGGGTTGAATAATTTTGGTCACAACTGTATGTGGCAGTGGACTGTCTCCTGGTGACCTCATGTCCAATGCAAGGGTATGGACCTTTCATCGGTTTTGATGGTATTTATTGGAATTTACACTATAGCACACTGGAGAAGAGGCTGCAGGGATTGGTCTAGCAGCACTAAGGAGGTCACAGGAGCAGACAATCAAAACTGCAGTAAGTCAGTCCTCTAGACATACACAAGCAGTTGACCCTTGCAGTTTTGGCACAGCCCCACTGAAAGGGAATACGTTTAGGGTTTTTTTCAGCTTTAATAGCTTTTGCTAACAAGCTAGAATTGATGGCACATAGATAAATGTAATTGTAAAAATTGGATGAGATTGTACGAAACACTGACTGGATATGATGGAAGATTTTAATGAGCTGTAACAGATTGTAGAGCTGGTCACACAGGTTTCAATCCTATTTTTTAAACACTTTTTTTCTGCAAAACATTTTCTTTTTGTACCAGTCAACCTAAACCATAACGCGATTATACAATCCGCTATGTTAAGGTTGAAGGGAGAAAGAAAATATCTAACATGAAACCTTAGTAGGCTGTACTATTAGACTGGAATTAGGAATAATAGATTTCCTTAGTTTATAACATTCATATTGATTTATTTACTATGGTAAAGTAAAATAGACATTTAACAGTAAATAACCCATATGGACCAATTAGAGTTGATCTACTGATTAGTTTACTACAATCATTGACTACAATAAAATAACATTTGGTTAACTGAATAGTTAATTCTGGTCAGAAAACAGTGGGGGAGATGTACTAAAACTGGTACACACAGAATCTGGTGCCGCTGTGCATAGTAACCCATCAGCTTCTAGGTTTATTTGTCAAACCTTAATTGAACAAACTGAAGTTAGAAGCTGATTGGTTACCTTGAACAGCTGCACCAAATTCCATGGGCACCAGTTTTAGTAAGTCCCCCCTTTTCTCTTCTAATTTATTGTGCAGTTACAAGCATGCCTTCTAAATTTTCCATTTCTGATAATGGCACAGAGACCAAATACATGTAAATACCCATGTACCATGAACTTTCACTTCAGCCATTTTTTTTCTGGTCTGGATTGACTTGGAGGTGATTGGATGTAAAGGCATGAAAGTCCATTTAAAAACAGCTGCCTATAGAATAGTGTTTTTTTGACCTGAAGCATTTTCATTCTAAATAATCGTATGTTGAAAAAAAGCTCATAGGCAATCTACAGAACAACATGTAGTATAGGTAAAAGGGGATAACATGTTTTGTAAAACAAAGGTGCCATCTGTTTTAATACAAGAAAGCATGGCAATCACCACAATATCACAACAGGACAGTGAAATGTAATAGGTATTAAGGTGGTAGTAAACCGCAGGTAAAAAAAAAAATCCCCTGTAAGGAAATGTCATAAAGTGTTAGTATGCATTGCAACTTTAATGGCATCCCAGTCTTAGTCCGTAGGGTTTAATATTGAGTTGGCCCACCCTTTGCAGCTATAACAGCTTCAACTCTTCTAGGAAGGCTGTCCACAAGGTTTAGGAGTGTGTCTATGGGAATGTTTGACCATTCTTCCAGAAGTGCATTTGTGAGATCAGGCACTGATGTCGGACGAGAAGGCCTGGCTCACAGTCTCCACTCTAATTCGTCCCAAAGGTGTTCTATCGGGTTGAGATCAGGACTCTGTGTAGGCCAGTCAAGTTTTTCCACCCCAAATTCACTCATCTATGTCTTTATGGACCTTGCTTTGTGCACTGGAGCGCAGTCATGTTGGAACAGGAAGGGGCCATCCCCAAACTGTTTGCACAAAGTTGGGAGCATGAAATTGTCCAAAATGTCTTGGCATGCTGATGCCTTAGGAGTTCCCTTCACTGGAACTAAGGGGCCAAGCCCAACCACTGAAAAAGAACCCAATACCATAATCCCCCCTCCACCAAACAATGTAGTCAGGCAAGTACCATTCTCCTGGCAACCACCCAACCCAGGCACATACATTGGATTTCCAGACAGAGAAGCTTTATTTGTCACTCCAGAGAACACGTCTCCACTGCTCTAAAGTCCAGTGGTGGTGTGCTTTACACTACTGCATCCGTCGCTTTGCATTGCACTTGGTGATGTAAGGCTTGGATGCAGCTGCTCACCCATGGAAACCCATTCCATGAAGCTCTCTATGCACTCTTGTTGTGCTAAGCTGAAGGCCACACAATGTTTGGAGGTCTTTAGCTATTGATCCTGCAGACAGTTGGTGACTTCTGTGCACTGTGCTCTTCAGCATGCGCTGACCCCGCACTGTCATTTTACATGGCCTACCACTTCGTGGCTGAGTTTCTGTTGTTCCCAGTTGCTTCCATTTTGTTATAAAACCACTAACAGTTGACCGTGGAATATTTAGTAGTAAGAAAATTTCACGGATGGACTTATGGCACAGGTGGTAACCTATTACAGTACCACACTTGAATTCACTGAGCTCCCGAGAGTGACCTAGGCAGCAGAGTGGTTAAATGGGTAGTACTTCTGCCTGGCAGTAATAGAGTTGTTGGTATGAATCCCAACCATGGAACCACCTGCCTGTAGTTTGCATGTTCTCTCTATGCCTGCATGGGTTTCCTCCCACACTCCAAAGACATTCTGGTAGGTTGATTGGCACCTGTGTAAACTTGGCACTAGTATGTGTATGTATGAATGTGAGTTAGGGACCTTAAATTGTAAGCTCCTTGAGGTTTAGGGACTGATGTGAATGTACAATATATATGTAAAGTGCTGCGCAAATTGATGGCGCTATATAAGTACCTGTAATAAATGAATAATTACATTTTATACACCTGTGGCCATGGAGGTTATTGGAACACCTAGATCCAATGATTTGGAGGGGTGTCCCAATACTTTTGGCAATATAGTGTATGTGAAAGGTGTAAAAATATTAACGAACAAAGCAAACAAAAAAAAAATATTTTTTAATAGTTTATAAAATAGAAATGAACAAAAAAATAAGCAGGAAAATAATAATTAAATGGAGAAGGAGAAAAATGACTTAATTAGGGCTGATTGGAGTAAATTAAGAGTTAATAAGGGGTTAAACAGATGAATATTTAGGCCTCTTTCACATGGACGCTCTGCTTAGGTCTGCCTGACAACTGAAGGAGTCATCAGTTGTTAAGGACGTGGTGGCCCTACTCCTTAACAATCAGTCATTTCAAGCTTTTTTGGTTTTTACTGGCTTTTTTAAACTTTACATTTCAGCTGTTAGCTGTGAATCCTGCTGACAGCTGAAAGAACTGAGCCTGAAGGTAAGGGTTTCAGGTATCGGAGCATTTGCATGAGTACCGATACCTATGCAAATGCTTAGTATTGGCACTGATACTGATACCGGTATCGGAGCAACCCTAATATTCTGGCAGTATATACAGTACTCCTTATCAAAGTGTTAATTGCCTCAACAGTTGCTGAGTGTTAAGTAGTCCTGCACTATTTTAATAAAGTTCTCTTTTAAGGTAGGCTCAGAGAAAGTGTTAGCGCTCTGCCTATATTCTGTGTGCAGGCGTATGTAATGAAATAATTTACTTTTTAAAACTGGGTGTGTTGAGGTTTTTATGTGTCTTAGAAACTCTGACTTGTGGTAAAATAAAGGACTGGCATATGTGTGCTGTGCATACAGCAAGTAGACTCAGGTTCTATTTAAATATGCCTTTTTAAGCCCCTTTCACTGTTGGTGCAGTGCAGCTACACTCACTGTTCACAATGAAGTAGCACACCGCATAATTTTTTCATTTGGAATGCCCAGGAGTGCCCCAATCTTAGCAACCTTCCTACTGTGGCCCACTACACTGCAGAGGCAGGACAGGTAACAGGAGACACAGTGTACAGGTAGCTGTACTACAGCTGTGATACTCATGGATGGGTGGGGAACAGTATAGATCACAGTGCCCCCAGTAGTCACCAGTATAGATCTCTTTGTCTTTCAGCCCCTTTCCAAAGAGCCACACAGGGCCCCTTAGTTTAGTGCACCCCCAAGGAGCTACCACCCTCACCCCTGTCCCAAGCTAACCTTCTTTATCCCACTGACATGGGTGCCACTAACATAGCAGCATTTTTTCCTCCCACAGACTCAGATGTAGCACCAACACAAGGATATTTTTGGCCCACACTGATGCTGGGACATTTATTTTTTCACCACTGTTAGCTCCATATTGTGCATCTCTTTTAAGCTCTTCAATTTGATGTGGTGTAATACAAACATTTCGGTGCATGCCACAACCAATAAATATGCGGCAATATTCACAAAATCGAATTATTTTGTCTTAATACCATACCACTTTATTAATATGGTTTCAAATGTGGGTGTGCTTTTTTGGGTGCGTGATCAGTAAGCGTGGTCAGTAGGATGTCCACAGATTTATGTTGAAAATCTGATGACTTTACCTAATGTATGTCATTCTTCCTAACTGGTGGGCTATTTGGGAAAGTTGTGCTGCAATATAATATATGTGCACATATATTATATTACAGAGCAGGCCCCACTGGGTAACTGGGTTAATAAGGGTCTTAAATAGAAATCTTCACTGAGTTGGAGTTAGAATTAAAAAACTGTGTCCATATAGATATGACATCTGAAGAAAAAAAATAGTAAATCAAAATGGATTAAACTTCCAAAATGTGTGTGCTGGCATTTGGCTACATTCTATGTACAACAAAGGGAAGCTGAGGACTAAGATCAGACATGGGAGTTACTCAACCTATGTTCAGGGGTGTATTTACCACAAGGCAAACAAGGCACTTGCCTAGGGTGGCACTTTTCAGGGGGCAGCACCTCCCCCAGGAGGAGGATGGAAGAAGGGACACGCGCACCATGGGGACCAGGTGGTATCCGAGAAGGGCTGCTTGATGGTGTACCTAGAACCTGACTGTCATTCCCGGGGATGTCCGGAGCTGTGAAGATTGGTGTCTTTCTCTCTATTGCCGGGCTGGGGGGATGGAAGGCTCCCACAGGTGGGGGTGTTGTTGGTCAATGTCAGGCTCTCTCTGAGGAGGAAGGGGGGTGGTGTTGGTCAGTGTCCGTGGGGGGCAGACAATTTTTGTGTTTCCTAGGGCAGCACAAAGCCTAAATACACCACTGCCTATTGTACCACAGGAGGCAGTTTAAATAAGACTAAGGCGCCACTCAAACTAGTGAAATTTCTCCTGCGTCTGCTGCTGCAATGCAATGCACGACAGTGGAAATCACAATATTCTATATGGTGTCTGTTCACATCAATGCAGTATGGTGCAGTGCGATTTTAAAAATGTGCAAAAACAGAATACAGAAGCTCACTGAAAAACATATATTTATGCAGTAACACTAGTGTGAACCTAGGCAAGATCTATTTTGGAGTGGCACTATATGGATTAAAAACAGGAATTTTGACAGTGGTCAGAAGTGAGTTGATGCCACGCATCAGTTAAGTGTATTTCGCTGACCCATAGCATGGAAGATTAAGGATTTGTAGCTGAAAAGTTAATCTCTTCGCGTACATGTTAAGCAGAGTATGGGGGAGTGATATAAAGCACCAAATATTAATAGACTTAAAGTTGATAGTTCCTTGTAGAAACATGTACTTACTGGATAGGTCTAATTTCAGATCACTTAATGCAAAGTTCACTGTATGATTCATAAGCAAAGTGACTCCTCTAGACTACTGGGAGAATGTGGCATGATGTGCCCAGCCAGCCCAGTCCTTTCGGAGTGCCAAAACTGTGCTACCAATGGTGTGTGTCTCTTGCAAAGCCACACAGTCAGGGTGTTGTTTCCTTAGTGTAGTCTCCCTGCCCTAAACAGGAGTGTCCATTTACAGTTGAAGTTGCTAGATTGTAATCAGCCTAAGCATGATTGATAGTTCAACTTTCTCCTAAACTCTTGTTATTGTGTACTTCTGCCAGCTGCTGAAAAGTGACCTTGGTAGAAGCGTGTGCCACTGAAAAATTCTGAATGACAAAAGTATGCATCTTTGGCCAGCCACTAGGAGGTTTATTGCCATTGCTGTAGCCTGGGAGAAAGTATAAATATTGGAGGGTAATGTTGGAAAGTCACTCTTCCTCTAGGCCTCTGTGGGAAGCTGTATGTCTGATCCTTTTAGACCTTATGACTGAAGAGGGTGACCATGTGATTAGACAGAGGCCTAGGTTTGAGGCCTAGAAAGATGAGCAAGGGGATTGATGCACCATGAAGGAACTTCAGCCTAACTATGGCATTGGAAAAGCTTGATAGGTTCTTGGTTTTCAACAGAAATGTGGTGATCTCTACAAGGAGTTCATAGCAGAATTATTCCAGGAGCTGAATTCATAGAAGACAGCTATTTGTGAAGCCTCTAAGGAGGGCTGCCATTGGTGGGGAACAGCTCATACATATGTATATGTCCGGGTGTTGGTCCCCAACCAACCAGCTGTTGCCCGGTTCCACCACTGTGGGGATGGGGGAGGGGGGAGGAGGGCGCTACTTGCTGCCCACTGCTGGCAGACCTAGGCTATCTCCTCTCTGGAACAGTCACCTAACATCTGGCTACAGACGTTTTACCTCTCCACATGAGCCTGTTTTTAAATTCTGAGATGTGAGTTACTATTACCTTCCTATTAAATATTATTGCAGTATACACTTAGAGGCGCTGAGTTTCTTTTTAATAGTTTTGACTGCCATATCCACACAGCGAACCACCCTCAGTGGACTGCTCTTGGCTACAGAAAGACGGATAATGCCATGTTGGGAGACAGGAACTGGAGGAGAAAGTCAGCTGACCAACTGAAGGGCCAGTAGAGTGAAGGGGGAGGAGCTCTCCACTGTAGATGGAGACCCCATGTCAGGAGAGGTACAGTGGAGACTCAGACACATGAATGGAGCCAGGTAGTAAGTACCCAGGACTCAGGAGGCACATACAGTTCCGGTGATGCATACCTTTTGCTGAGTAATTTAAGAAATATTCCTGCTTTTGTGTTATAAATGCCTCTGACATTTAGCTGCCTATATGTAGAAAATAGTCATGATATCAAACTACCTGAGATAATTCAAAGCCAGGTGTCTGCAATTCCTATGGGGAAACAGCGTAAACTTTAGAATGCTATTCAGAGGGCATGTGGTTACATTTTGTGCCAGCGAACCTTATTAGCCAGGAATTTTTCATATGTAAAGTGCATCCTGTGATCTGGTATCACAGAAAAAATACAGATCTCTAATGTACAGACAATATAATGTGTATGCTAGCTATTGAGAGCAATACATTTTACATGTTATATCGAAAATACAATGAATTAAGTTCACCTTGGGGGACGGTTCACAGCAGGATTGCACAGGAACATATGCTGCATCCCCGTACAGTGCAAGTTTGAAGCTCTTTAATTTGAAATTGCACTGGAACGTGGTGAAAGTAGTGCATGCAAAACATTTAAAAAAAAAACTCACCGAATCAAATCTCACAGTGTGGGAAACACACCCTGAATGTGCGTGTGAACTAGCTCTTAATAGTATTTGTGACAGAAACAATGGAATAAACTACTCGCTATTAACTGGGATAGCAAAGTGGTTCTAAAAGTAAGACATTTTGCCTTAAAGTGGTTGTAAAGGCTGAAGGTTTTATACATTCATGCATTCCATGCATTAAGGTAAAAAAAACCTTCTTTGTGCAGCATCCCCGCCATCCCCCCCTAATACTCACTTAAGCCCCCTCTCAATCCAGCGATGTTGCTGTCCTGGAACTCCCTCCCTTAGTGGCTGAGACAGCAGGAACCATTGGCTCCCGCTGCTGTCAATCACAGCCAGTGAGCCAATGAGAAGAGAAGGAATGAGTCTGAGCTGCAGCTCCGTGTGTGAATGGACACAATAAGTAGCGGCTCAAAAGTACTCCTGCTCAGGTGCCCCCATACCAAGCTGTTTGCTATGGGTGCACCCAACAGGAGGCATGGGCCAGGAGTGCTGGCAGGGAACCTGAGAAAAGGAGGATTGGGGCTGCTCTGTGCAAAACCATTTCACAGAGCAGGGAAGTATGACATGTTTGGTATTTTAATAAAATGCCTTTAGTATCACTTTAATGCATTCCCTGCATTAAAGTGATATTAAACCTAAAGACAAACATTTTATTATATAGCAGCTTACCAATTCTTAAATGTGAAGACAGCATGAATTTTCTCTTTTAGGGCTCGTTCACACTTGGCTGTTTTACCAATGCTTGCCAAACGCCCCTATAGCGTTTGGCAAGCGTTGGTCCGGCGTTTGCGGAGCGTTTTTTAAAGCTTGGCAAACGTTCTGCAAACACCGCATGCACGGTTTAGCGGCAGTTGCTAGGCATTTGCCGAGCGTTAATAACGCCCCACAATGCCTATAATGCAGTTTGAGTGGTGTTACCGCTCCGCAAATGCCCCAAAACCGCAAATGCTGGCCATAATGTGCAGAATTGGCAGAGGCGTTTGGGAAGCGGTAAAAATGCCTCTCTGCCGCCTGCACACAACGCTAGTGTGAACGTAGCCTTAGGCTTTCTTTCCTTCTATGTTCACCTGGTGATCCAGCCAGGAAGTTGTTTTCCAAACGAACAAGCTCTCTTGTAGGTATATCAAGTACTGGCTTGAGACAAACACTGGCACGGGTGCTTACACTGATCAGTTTTTGTTCATTTATGTAAAACCCAAAAGGAACAAAACTATTTGCTGTAACTGATTAGAAAGTGTGAGCTGGAGTTTGGCTTCAATTTATTAGTGTATCTGCTAGTACATTTAACACTCCGCTCCACCCAGACTTACAACACTGCTGTCCAAAGATGTCCTTATGCTCCTTAATCCAGAGTGGGGCATCTAATACAGGATGGTGGTGGGATGGCCAGTGGGTGGATTTGGTTGGACAGCCAGTGGGCTAAAGCCTAAGGCTGTGTATGGGACCACAAATTCCCTGATGGCTGCCCTGGCTGTAAGAACTTCTTGTCCCTATTTTAGAGTCTGCCACATCTACAGTATGGGTGTCCTGTTCCCTAACCCCAGGAATTAGAGGTAATAAACTCTTTGATCGCTCTGAAAAAGCGACTGGTGCCTTCTGTACAGATTACTCCACTACTCTCAAGGTTCAGACCCTGAGGTTGATGCTAGATCACCTTGCCCCTGAGGTTCCTTGTATGCCCATGGGGGTCAAGGGGTGCTACATAATACATTTAGAGACCAAAGATCTCTTAAATTTTGTTTTGAGTCCACAGAAGAATATTCCAGCTCTGAATAGTTAAGCTTTTAAGCGGAGATATGCTAAAAGGGAGGCATCCCAGATCAGTGGGCAGAGGCATGGGTGTAGTAACAAATGTACTGTACATAGCAATCATATAAAGTAATCAAAAGCCATTAAGCAATATGTAACAAAGCAAAAGCCTAACAAAGAACTGAGTTATAAAGTCTGTCCTGTACTGTATTCCTCCCATAACGGAGGGTTGAATCAAACTTATATCCCAAACTTTAGAGAGCAATAAAGTCTGTGACAGAGAAAAAAATCTTGTGTAGCTGGCAGTGTCAATCCAATGTCCTCACAGAATAACAGTAAAACTAACTATAAAGTCTCTTAATAGGGGCAAAATAGGGACCACAACACCAGATTGGCAAGGTGCATTCAAACATAGGAAGTTGTGAGCTGTTCAGAGGTAGCAACATATCAAATATGATATTATTCCACATGCAGGATGAATGAGAGATGTCCAAATAGAATAAACTAGCTTCAGAGAACATCACACTAGTTTCCAAGAAGGCAGGAGAACTGCGCCATCTATGGGTAGCATGGGTAAAAAGGTGAACCAAAAAGGAGTGCTGGGCTAACAGAGGTATTTAGGTACCAAAGATAATATGCCATTTGTGGTGAAGAAGTATACAAAATTGTGCAGGGAAAAAAGACCAAAAGTGTCTGGGAGTATATGCTCTGTATAACACAGAGCTGAATCAGGGATCTGTATGTATTGTGAATTAGACAGTGCTATCAGAGTATCCAGCAGTATTGTAGTTTAGTAGACAAGAGGGCTTTTCTTTAGATCCCAGGAGAGAGATGGGATGCAGGATAGACATAAATGCAGAAAACTAAACTCACTGGAAGTTCAGAGTACAAAACCAGTATGTACAGCTTCATGGCAAATATATACAACCAATCTCGTGGGCATACACTCTTTGGTTTAATAATCAGATTGATGTGCAATTTGATCAAATTGATTGAATAAGCAAACTAATGTATAGGCAGAACTTCCCTTCCTAGCAATTTAGACATGACATAGATTGGATTCAATCAAACGGGTCTATCGACCGGCACAGAAAATTATTTTTATGTGATTACATGGTGAAAACAGAGATGTGATTGATAACTTGCTAAGTATCTTCCAATTATCTATTGAAATCTACTTTCCTATGTATGTCAAGTTGATCTAATGGGTTATTGACTATATATTAATTATTTCTATTGTGAGAGAGCAATTAGGAAAGAAAATGATCATTTATGTGTAGTCAGGTGCTAACTTTGGTATAATGGAAGCCAAGGGACACTGACAAGTGAAATTATGGATTAAGCATTTTCCCTCTAGTGCTCAGTATTCAGATGATTACATCACTTCCTGTCAGCAAAGAGAACCATCTTTTGTCATTTCCAGCAGAGGATCTTGGGACCTGTATTCTTGCTGCGACCCCGCATTGTACTCCTGAGTGCTATTTGAACTACACATCCCAGGAGGCTGGCCTAGCAAAGAGGATTGTGGGAGAATCTATATATTTGACTGCGATTGGTGGGCTTGGGCTCTTTGTGAAAGACTTTTGACAATGACGAGACAGCGGATCTGCATAGCTGTGATGCAAATCAGTAGACTAGGGTCCGCAGCTGATCACTCTGAAACTCTCACAGTGCATCTCCACACTCCCACAGCTGTTTCATCGTGCTGATAACTTGCCTAGTTATCATTCCTTGCTACACAGCTGGGACACTAGAGCCTGCACAGCATACTTTGTTCCTGCAAAGGCTGCAACCATGTCAGGACTGGTGAACAGGAAGAAGCCCAACCTCTTTCTGCTTTTCAACTGATTAGAGACACTGCATGCAGACATCTTTATACTTCAGCTTCAAAGGAACCTTTGCTATTAACACTCCAGTCGTTTATCTGCTTAACAGTACTGGTCTCTAAGTATCTCACATCCTTTACGGGCCCCACCATTGCTAGCAAAAGATAACTCTCCCCCCAAACTGGACCTGCCCCTCATACAGGTTGTACAGATTTATTTATCCATCTAAGAAAGCACTCTAAACTTGTGTTAAAGGGGTATTCTAATGACAACTAATTCAGTGTGCCAGAGGTCGCAGAGGGAGCTGTTGAGTTTCTAAGTCTCTCCCCCTTCAACCAGTGTTGCATATGAATGGTTTTCTTTCATTTACCCTGTCTTAATAGTTATACTTTGACATTGCTACTCTAGTGTTATACAACCACTAATACTTTGAGTTCAATAATTTTATGTCATTTTATTCTGAGCTATTCAGCTGTTAACCTTTGATTGCCAGCGTTTAATGTACAGTAACAGTGACTGCTGAAGAATTTACTTTTTTTTTAAAAATAAACTCTGTGCCAATATTCTTTATCACTAGTTTGTTTAGCATTAATTCTGTGCTTAAGTATGTCCAAACCTAGAGTATCAGAAGGGTCAAGAAGCTTGCAAGGTCAGAGCAAAAACTTGGGACAAGCATAATCTAGCGGCCCCCATGGGAGTAGCGCTACATATGGAAGCGTGTATGGCTACCAGTAAGCCTAGTAGTACCCTAGAAATACTCTTTAATTCTATGAATAGGGAAGGTGGTGGTGTGGTTTGGTAATCTATCCTACATTGCTTGGCTCATTAATCAATTATGGAGAGCTAAGGCCTGGGTCAGATCTAGACCTGGCTTTAAAGCAGGCATGCTGATGAACAGATTTTTAGCCATTTAGAGAGCCATGTGACGCTCATGACTCTTTGCCTTTGAATACATTTTAAAACATGGTAGAAGCAATGCACACATGCAACCCCCTCATATAAACAGACATGTATATTTCCCAATTTTCTAATTTCTGTTTTTCGTAACTGTCCCTGGAGCTATACTGTAGAACCGATACTAGTATTATAAGGGAGGTGTCTGCTTTCTTCATATGAGAAAGGATTTCCACATTAGTAATGGTTGTTGAGAATGAACTGGTCTTTTTTGCATACTGTTATAGTTAAGAGTATTCCTTTTTTAGAAATCAATGCTGTTCCTATTTGATGCTTCTCATACCTCCCAACTTTCTGAAATGATAAAGAAGGATACCCTTTAGCGCACAGCACACAAATGCAGCAACATAGAGGTTGGATAAAAATATTAGTGCAGCATAACACTTTTGTTGGAAAATAGTACATTTTGTATAGACATGTATACATGGAAGGACAGTTGGGAATTATGGTTTTTGTATCATATAAACAAATCAGTATGAATGTAGGAATATCTGATATCTCCTGGACCTGTAAGTTGATTGATCTACTAACAGCAAGCTTGTGCTCTCCTTAGGGGCAAAGTCTAAGAAAAAGCTGTTCCTAGCCAGTGATTTCCAGAAGGAGGTATGGGTTTTTCTATGTGATGTTCCAAGGCCAATGGTAAATTCTGGATAACAGCAGCAAACTAGAAATTGCATTCCGAATTGTAGACTGCAGGCGTTCTGGGCACACACCTAGGTTAAAAATGTCTCAAAAGCTCAAAAAGACAGACCTGACATTGAAGTCAGCCATGTGAACAGAGGTCTGGTGACAATCCATAGGATGTGAGCAGGGGCCTTCCATGCATATATTCACAAAGCAAGAACAGAAATTAGAAGAGCCAACCCTATTGCACCTTTCAACAATACTGGAGTCTGCTGCAGCTTAAATGTGTAAAAAAGATTATATGAGATGAATAAAGTAAATGTTAATCCTAAATAAATGAAATTTGGTTTGCTAAAGTACTGTGTATCATAGACGATTAGAAAGAAAGGTAGAGAAGGCGCCACTGAGTGCAGACTGTAAAACACTTTATTAAAAAATAGCTGAAAATACACTCACATTTTGGAAGGGTATATACAGGCACATCTATAGTGTATAGATATCTTCTGGGACTGGTATGGATATGCTGTGGGTGGAAATTTTCCAGAAGCTGGGTCCAGAGAAGACTGTGAGATGGAGCAGGGCTGGACTAGCACTGAATTTCCAGCAGCTGGGTCCAGAGCAGGCTGTGAGATGGAGCAGGGCTGGATTAGCACTGTGGAATGTGGTGGAACGCAGGCAGACCAGCTTCTACAAAAATTTCCACCCGCAGCGTATCCATACCAGTCCCGGAAGATATCTGTATACTACAGATGTACCTGTATATACCTTTCCAAACTGTGAGTGTATTTTCAGCTATTTTTTAATAATGTTTTACAGTCTGCACTCAGTGGCGCCTTCTCTACCTTTCTTTCTACATGTTATTTTGGAGATCTGCCTCTGCTCCACTCTGAAAGGCCTGTCAAGGTCCTACCTTTCTTCAGAGCTTGTGCATCTCCATGAGCTGGCATCGATCTTGGTTTTCTGCAAAGCATGGTGGGAACCTTTATGCCTTCAGGCTTCTGCGGCTCCTCCTCAGAAGGGTGTGGTTGAGCACATTTAAACCTGCTGTCTGCAAGTGAGCTCTGCACTTGTGTCCTGTATGTTGCCCTGTTGCAAGCTCTTGTGTTGTTTCCTTTGCTCTCCTGGTAACCGACTCGGCTTGGACAAGACTACTCTCTGCGTTAACCCTTTATCTGACCTCCCGTTGCTGAACCCGGCCCGTGACCTGAGTATTCTTTGCCTACCGTCTAGTACGGTCTGCTCCGTTGTTATTGACCCGGCTTGTCTGACTACTCTACTCGTGTTCCCATCTAGCTCCCACCAGCTGTACGCCATTGGCGGCAGTCGTTATCGCAGCTGGGGTCACTCGGGGGCCGCGACCTGGTCTCAGGCTGCGTCAAGTCCATCCCCACCATCAGGGGCCCTTGTGAATGGTAGCCTGGGGCTTAGACCCTGAGGGACTCTGGTCTGTGGGTAGTGGCTGTCGTCAGTCGCAGCGTGACCGTACCATAGGCCTGCCTGCCCATTCCAGCGTTCCTGCCCTGACATTACACAAGTGCCATGAATCCTGACGGTGCAGGTACGCCTTCAATCCCTATGTTACTCGCCAGACTTGACCAACAGGATCGCTTGTTGGATCAGTTCGCTCAGGCGTTGCAGGCTCTGCTTGCACGCACAGCGCACCTTACCCCTGGGGCTATTAGGTCAGTTGTTACTCCGGTGGACTCTCCCACTGTTGCTCCGGTTGTTGCACCTACCTCCGCATCTGTTGCGGAACCCGCGGTACCCAGAGGTATGACTGGTTGTGCCCCTCTTCCTCAGCGCTTTGGGGGGGAACCGAGTCAGTGTCGTGGTTTCCTTAACCAAGTGGGGATTTACTTTGAATTAATACCTCACGCTTTCCCTACTGAGAGGGCAAAGGTGGGCTTCCTAATCTCGCTGCTCTCTGATAGGGCCTTGGCCTGGGCTAATCCCTTATGGGAGAGGAATGACCCGGTGATTCACGTGTTTAGCCGTTTCGTTGCCTCCTTCCATACGGTATTCGACGTACCCGCTCGCTCAGCTTCTGCTGCCAAATTGCTCATGTCCATGCATCAGGGTTCACGAACCGTTGCCGAGTACGCCATCGAATTTCGTACTTTGGCGGCAGAGCTGGGTTGGAACAATGAGGCTCTAGTGGCTGCTTTCTCTCATGGTCTCTCTGATGCATTGAAGGACGAGATCGCAGCCAAAGAACTGCCTGTGGAGTTAGAGGCACTCATCTCCTTCCTAATCTTGATTGACACCAGGCTCAGAGAGAGGCCTTCATTTAAGGAGCGGCTGCGGAAGCCTCCTAACCGTTTGGCGCCTACGTTTTCTGTCCCACCCGTGCCTCCCTCTCCTCCCACGCCTCCTGGGGATGGTTTGTCTGGTAGTGAGCCCATGCAGCTGGGGTTTGCTCGCCTTTCCGACGGGGAGCGGGCCTCTCGGCGTCGGGAGGGTCGCTGCCTGTACTGTGGACTCGGGGGGCATTTTCGGCAGTCCTGTCCGGTCCGTCCGGGAAACGCCCGCACCTGAGATCCTGTCGGGGGCAGATCTTGGGTGGAGTTCCCTCGTCCCCGGTTTCCCGTAAAGATAAACCGCTTATCACCGTTGTCCTCTCTTGGGCAGGAGGCTCGGTGACGGCCCAGGCGCTGGTAGACTCTGGGGCTGGCGGTTTGTTTATGGACAGTTCGTTTGCGGCCCAGTACTCCATTCCTCTGCAGGCTCGAGAGACTCCATTGGTTCTCGAGGCGATAGATGGCAGGCCCTTGCAGCCATCGCAGGTTACCCACGAGACCCTGCCAGTGGAGGTAGCTATTGGGGCTGTTCACAGGGAATTGGCCTGTTTCCAGGTAATTTCTTCCCCGCACTACTCCGTGGTTTTGGGCTATCCCTGGCTTCAGAGGCACAATCCGACCTTTGATTGGCGATCGGCCGAGATTCTCTCATAGTCACCACGGTGTGGGGCTGGTTGCATCCGTGGTCCGGTTAAGGTGCTGTGCACCTCCTCGGACTCTGTGCTGCCCACTGAATATGGGGAGTACCTGGACGTGTTTGACAAGGTGCGCGCCGGTGCTCTGCCTCCTCTTCGTCCATACGATTGTGCCATAACCTTACAAACTGGTGCTACTCCTCCGCGTGGCAGGGTGTATCCTCTTTCGGTGGCAGAGAATCAGGCCATGGAGGAATACGTTGCGGATGCGCTTTCCCGGGGGCACATTCGCAAGTCTACGTCTCCAGCAGGAGCTGGGTTTTTTTTTGTGAAAAAGAAGGGAGGTGAGCTGAGACCCTGCATTGATTTTAGGGGTCTCAATCGGATCACGATTAAAAATGCTTATCCTATTCCGTTGATCACAGAGTTGTTTGACCGCCTCAAGGGAGCAACGGTCTTTACTAAGCTCGACCTTAGGGCTGCCTACAACCTTGTACGGATCAAGGAGGGCGATGAGTGGAAGACCGCGTTCAACACCAGAACCGGCCACTATGAATACCTGGTTATGCCCTTCGGGTTGTGTAACGCACCCGCGGTCTTTCAGGAGTTTATTAACGATGTCTTACGTGACTTGTTGCAGCAGTGCGTGATGGTTTACTTGGACGACATCCTGGTTTACTCTGCGTCTATGGAGACTCATATCCAGGATGTTAAGCGGGTGCTGCAACGGTTACGTGAAAACGAGCTTTTCTGTAAGCTCGAGAAGTGTGAATTTCACCAATCCCAGGTTGCCTTTTTAGGCTACATCATTTCCCCGGTGGGTTTTTCTATGGACCCTGAGAAGGTTTCAGCGGTTCTGCAGTGGCCTCGTCCCAGTGGTCTTCGGTCCATTCAGCGCTTTTTGGGATTTGCCAACTATTATCGGAAGTTTATCAGGAACTTTTCCACATTGGCAAAGCCTCTCTCAGATCTGACCAAGAAGGGCAGTAACCCTCACGAGTGGTCACCCGAGGCCATCTCAGCTTTCAAGGCTCTGAAAGCCGCCTTCACTTCGGCCCCAATTCTGTCTCATCCCAATCCTGGGTTGCCTTTTGTTCTCGAGGTTGATGCATCTGAGACAGGAGTAGGCGCCCTCTTGTCCCAGCGTCGGTCACCCGAGGGACCCCTACTTCCTTGTGGGTTCTACTCCAAGAAGCTTTCCTCTGCAGAGTGCAACTACCATATTGGAGACAGGGAGTTGTTGGCCATTATTCTGGCTCTCAAGGAATGGAGGCACCTGCTTGAGGGTTCTGTGGTCCCGGTCCTAGTTCTCACTGACCACAAGAACCTCACATATCTCTCGGAGGCTAAGAGGTTGACACCCCGTCAGGCCAGGTGGGCTCTGTTTTTGTCACGTTTTAACTATATGGTCTCTTACTTGCCTGATTCCAAGAATGTCAGGGCTGATGCCTTGTCGCGGCAATACTCTGAGCTGTCCAGGGAGGACACTGAGCCGACCTCGGTCATTCCTCCAAACCAGATCCTGGCTGCCATTCGTACCAACCTGACTTCTCCCCTTGGGGAGCAGATTTTGGCGGCTCAAACTAACGCTCCCCCTGAGAGACCTGCTGGAAGATGTTTTGTACCTGAGGGATTGCGTACCCGCTTGCTACGTACCTACCATAATTCCAAGACTGCCGGTCATCCTGGTAGGAACCAATTGTCCTGGGTCGTTTCTCAGTTATTCTGGTGGCCATCTCTCCGTTCTGACATCGCCTCATATGTAGCAGCTTGTTCGGTCTGTGCCCAGAATAAATCTCCTCGGCACCTTCCATTGGGCCTTCTGCAACCCATTCCCAATGGGGAGCGTCCCTGGTCACACCTGGGAATGGATTTTATTGTGGATCTTCCTGCGTCTCAAGGTCATACGGTCATTCTTATGGTGATCGATCGTTTTTCTAAGATGTGCCATTGCGTTCCATTCAAGAAATTGCCGACTGCACAGGAACTGGCTATGGTTTTCGCCAAGGAGATCTTTCGCTTGCACGGGTTGCCCAAGGTGATTGTCTCGGACCGTGGGAGCCAGTTTGTGTCCAGGTTCTGGCGCGCCTTCTGCTCCCAGTTGGGTATCGAGCTTTCCTTCTCTTCGGCCTACCACCCTCAGTCCAATGGGGCTGCGGAGCGTTCCAACCAGGCCCTGGAACAATTCCTTCGTTGCTATATATCGGATCATCAGGACAACTGGGTTGATCTCCTGCCATGGGCAGAGTTTGCGAGGAACTCGGCTGTCAACTCCTCCTCTGGGATGTCCCCCTTCATGGCCAACTATGGGTTCCAACCCGCTGTATTGCCTGAGTTGTTCTCTCCACAGGACATTCCGGCTGTGGATAACCACCTGGCTGCTCTGCGCTCCTCATGGGGGCAGATTCAGAGGTCCTTGAAGGACTCAGCACAGCGCCAGAAGCTCCAGGCTGATCGTAGACGGTTGCCCGCTCCCTCATACCAGGTCGGAGATCAGGTGTGGTTGTTCACTCGCAACCTCAAGCTTCGGGTGCCCGCACCAAAGCTGGCCCCCCGTTTTGTTGGTCCTTTCCGCATTCTTCGCAGGGTGAACCCGGTTGCCTATGCCCTTGCTCTTCCTCCTGGGATGCACATCTCCAATGTCTTCCACGTATCCCTGTTGAAACCTCTGATCTGTAATCGCTTTACTGCCTCTCCGCCTCGGCCTCGTCCTATCAGGGTCGACGGCCATGAGGAGTATGAGGTGAGACGCATCTTGGATTCTCGGTTGGTCCGCGGTCGGGTACAGTTTTTGGTCCATTGGCGTGGTTATGGTCCCGAGGAACGTTCCTGGGTTCCTTCCGCGGATGTTCATGCTCCTGCCCTCCTCCGCGCTTTTCACGCCCGATTTCCTCAGAAACCTTTTGTTGAGCCACGGAGGGGGAGGGGCCCTTGAGGAGGAGGTACTGTCAAGGTCCTACCTTTCTTCAGCAGATCTCTTGTGCATCTCCATGAGCTGGCATCCATCTTGGTTTTCTGCAAAGCATGGTGGGAACCTTTATGCCTTCAGGCTTCTGCGGCTCCTCCTCAGAAGGGTGTGGTTGAGCACATTTAAACCTGCTGTCTGCAAGTGTGCTCTGCACTTGTGTCCTGTATGTTGCCCTGTTGCAAGCTCTTGTGTTGTTTCCTTTGCTCTCCTGGTAACCGACTCGGCTTGGACAAGACTACTCTCTGCGTTAACCCTTTATCTGACCTCCCGTTGCTGAACCCGGCCCGTGACCTGAGTATTCTTTGCCTACCGTCTAGTACTGTCTGCTCCGTTGTTATTGACCCGGCTTGTCTGACTACTCTACTCGTGTTCCCATCTAGCTCCCACCAGCTGTACGCCATTGGCGGCAGTCGTTATCGCAGCTGGGGTCACTCGGGGGCCGCGACCTGGTCTCAGGCTGCGTCAAGTCCATCTCCACCATCAGGGGCCCTGGTGAAGGGTAGCCTGGGGCTTAGACTCCGCGCCCTGAGGGACTCTGGTCTGTAGGTAGTGGCTGTCGTCAGTTGCAGCGTGACCGTACCATAGGCCTGCCTGCCCATTCCAGCGTTCCTGCCCTGACAAGGCCAGCTTTAAAGTGTCTACTGTTCTGGAGCCCCTGAGGTTCCTCTGCCAGACTCAGCAGTGGATTTTCTCTTCCGCCCCCCCCTTCTCTCTCTCCCCTCATAGTGGGACTATGGACTAACCAGAGTACATCCATTTGCGCCAACACAATTCTATGTGTATGTGTAATAGACAATTGCCTATTGTTTTTAATAAAATAATGTTTTCACCTTTCCATCCTTTGTTGCATCTCATTTCTGCAGATCTCATGCAGCTCCTTTTTGCAGCCATGTCTTGTCTCCGACAGCCAGTGTGACAAAATAACAATGTAGAATTGGAAGAAAGAACATGGCCACTATAGAATAGGAAGTCCCTGAGCAAAAACTTTCATGACAGAATCACCTGGTATTATTTTAATGAAAGCTGTAGAATTAAAAAGATTGAACAAGACTTGAAATTCCATTAACATGTTAAAATTTAGCAGATTTTAGTGATTGGATTTACATCTAATGATGGCAAAATGTGTGGCTGATAACAGGAAAAAGTATCTTCTTTGATTTTGTTTCCATAGACACTGACCTTTGTCTAAAGGTAAATCCGACATGAGATACAGCTACAAGTAAACTTAATATTGTGTAAAATCCACTTGTCTTGAGAAATATTTAGTATTTTAGATAAACCATACACATTCTACATGGTACAGTAGATGAATTTAATGAAAACCCTCTTTGTGTTCAGCTAGCACAATAAGACTTATCTAAACTGAACCTGTTCTTCTATAGGAGTTTTGCATAGAAAGCAGTGCAGTGTGACAAAGCTTTTAGCCTGAGTTACTAGTTCTACTTCACAAATACACAACACCGCTGATCTGACAGTATATCAGTTTTTAGGGTGCTGGCAGTTTCTTGCTGCCGTATGAAATATTCATCAGAAAATACACCAACGTTTTCTATGGGTGATTTACAAAGACATGAAAGGGGAACAGTTAGCAAAGGATTTTATATGTTCTCATTTTGTTTTTCGATTCAGAACCTCATCAAACTTTTCTCCTTTTTTACCTACAAGTCTGACCACATATATAACTCTTATTCATATCTCTCTCTAAGGTCTCAAAATATCATTTTGTGATAAACCATCTTCTTTATGTAACAGGAGAACAAATAATTCACACCGTATGGATCAGGTCTATATTTTAAAAGAAAAAGCATAAACCTATGGTATTTTAATGAATACAAAAATATCTGCAGAACAGGTATATTTTACAAATAGCTTGGGATAGATCATAGGAATTACTTACTAAAGCAAAATTGCAATAATATATCCTACCATGCTCATAATTGTTATGTTTCATTTTATAGCTCACTATGTTTAAAGCCCAAATCTAGGACAATTTCAAATGATCCCTTGCTGTGCCCATACAGCATGGGGTAGTTGCTCAATTTGCCTAGGGAGGAAGAGAAAATGGAAAATTGTACCATACTTACTGTAATTTTCCTTTCCTGACACCAATCCATAGCAGCATACATGTGATATATCTCCGCCCCTGTTTCCACCCACAGAACCTGGGTATATCTATAAAAGTCTGACTGAGAGCAACCTCCCCCATTCTCCGTACAATCAAGATCAAACAAGGGAAGGTTTGTATGCTGCCATGGACTGGGTTCAGGAAAGGAAAACTACGGTAAGTATGGTACAATTTTCTATTTTCCTGACACCAACATGGCAGCATACATGTGATAAATAACTAGCTAAACAGGGAGAGCTAAACTGTATAATCAAACTACATTACAATAGACATGGAAGCCTAGACTACCATTCTGTTGAAGTCCATTGACATATAAACCCCTGGATCTTCCCTGTAGGGCCCGAGGCAGGTGCACTGTGGTAACTAGCCTGCTGCTTTGCAAAGGTCTTCATAGACACTTTGCATGCACTGCCCCAAATGTAGAGATGGAGCTGGCTGAATAAGCCTCTGCCATTTCTGGAGTCTCTTGCCTGGCTGCACTATCTTTTCAGGATGACCTTGACACTCCAAGATGACAAGGTTTACTGCAGCTTCCTCCTCTGAATTTGCCTGATGGAAACACGAGCAGCCTCCCAGAAGGATTTAAACTAGGAAGCAGTTTGAAGGTAGGCATCTTAGACACTTGGGACATCCAGCTTGTGTAGGTTATGTACCATCTGTGCCAGAAAGGATGGAACCACCAATTTGTAAAATGAAAACTGAAGCCATCTGCGGACAAAGGTGCTTGAGGGGCATATGCCCCAACTTGTTCAGAAGAAAGAAGATGTAGGACTCTGTAGCTTGAAGGTCCAAAACTCTTCCCCCTGAAGTTATTGAGGGACACTGCTTCGAGTGATGTCCTACTGAAGTCTCCTTTCTATTGGTGCAAACAGAGACCTGGCAAGGAAATCCAGTGCCAGAATAAAATCCCACAGGGGAAATGTTTTTCCTCTTCAGAGCAAAGTCTCAGGACCAACATCCTGAAACGCTCCCCTAGCAGCTCACATGCTTATTTTCCGTGATGAAGCTGAAATGGATGAAATTTGAGCCCTTACAGAATTAAGCTGAACCCCAAATCCAGATCTGTGTGAGGAAATTATAGCAACTGGGCGACCACTGGGTTGTTAAGATCAAAATCCTGCTCAGCTGCAAAGATTGTGAACTTGTTCCAGACTTTGGAGTAAATGGCATTTGTTCGCATCCTTCCTGAAACCCTGTAGGGTTTACCACTGAAAGAGGATGGTCCTAATCCTTCAATCCTTCCCTCTCAGTTTTCAATCCATCCTGGGCGAGGTGTTATGGAAACACTGGTAGCTGAAGTGCTTGGTCCAGACTCCAGTGGCAAAACCCAGACCTGCAGGCTAATCAGGCATGTTATCACAGTGAGACACTCAGACAACAGTCCCCCCTAGAACTTCATGACCAAAGGCAGTAGAGGAAAGCCATTTGCTAGGTAACTATTCCTTGACTGAGTAAGCGACCACTTCCTCCACCAATGGGTGAGGGTAGCATGAGATGCACCTTGTGAAAGGATGGTGATGCAAACAGGATCAACAGAGGGAGGCCCCATACTTGAGTGATATGGGCAAGATCTTTTTGATTAAAAACCCATTCATTGGGAACCAAGAACAGCTGGTGCCACAGCCCCTTTTGGCATCCTGGGCACCCACAGCCTCTAAAGGTTACATTCGGTCATGGACATGATAGTTCCACTTCCATTGGAACTTGCTGTTGAGTTTCCTTGATTTCTAAATGCATGACACTGCTGCTGTGTTAACATCATGCAGAATAACCAGTAAAGCCTGAATGTGAGGTGACAGCGCACATAATAACTGCAGGTGGCGATCCACCCTGTAGCACAGGCATCAAAGGTGACAATAGTCCCAGATAATGAACCTACCATAGGGGTTGAGTGATCCCCTGTCACACCCATACCCAGAGACTCACGCACATCTGAGGAGAAGCACTTTGAATCAGCTCAAGTGCCGACTTCTGTATTGCAGAAAAGTACTCTCTCGAGCATTGAACTGGGCTTCCATGTTGATAACTAGATGGGTCTGCTCCTACTGTTTTGACACCTACAATCCAACCAAAACTTCTCAGGCTGGCTGGATAATAATCCCTTTTGCAATAGTAGATGATCAGGGCTCCGGGCCAACAGTAGAATACCATCCAAGTAATGATGGATGCAAAGCACCCCATTTCCTCAGAGGGATTACACAGAGATTAGGACCTTCGCAAAGGTCATCTGTGAGGTGGAGAGCCAGGATGGAGGGTATGTAAACTGGAATTGTCAATCCCCCACTAAGACTCAGTTTCTTTAAATTCAGCACAAGTTGAATCTTCAGTCTTCTTTGTACAGACACAGAAGAGAATAAAGTCTGTGAGGGAGGACTTAGAATCCATGCCCTTAGTATTCATATTATTGATGCACTGAAAGAGGACATCCACCTCTAGAGCAGAAAATGTTACTCTGGTCTGGATGAAGAATAATTTTAGAGGGAGGTGTCTGAACCACCAAAAGTAACCGAGTCTTAACATGGAAGGCACCCACGGATCCCAAAAATGGACTTTACCATCTGTGTGCCGAATCAGCCACACTAGCCTGGGGGGGGGGGGGTTTCTCTCAACAAAACTCCTGTAGGGGTTGAAAGGCACGAAATGGACCATTGCTGTTCTTTCTTCAGAAAGGTGCCTTTGCACACTCTTTCACCAGCTCTTGAAGTTTCTCATTCTGGAGAAATAGTCTTGAGTCTTGAAATTTAATGTGGGTCAAACTAGCCGAGAGAACTCACCTGAGCATTGACCTCCTATGAAGAGGAAGGCCACACTAACCATTGACAGCTATTGAAATAGTGCTTAGCATAGGGATGCTGATTGGTATACAGAGCTGCCTGTCAAACATGAGCATTAGGGCTTCTTTGCATGTGCAGATAACGTAGCCACTGCTCTGAAAAGTGATCCCACGTAGTTGCTTTTCATAGGGCATTTAGCAGTTCATTTAGTATTGTCCATTGCTTTGCAGTGGAGTGCAGTGCTGTAACGTGTGTTACTGCAATGCATGTTAAGTCCCTTAGTATGTGACCGTGCCATTATCTTCAACAGAGAAGTGGCATTTTCCTCCTGGATAGGGTATAATTTTGCAGCTGCTTACTAATGAAAGACTTCATTCCACTATTGTCACTACTCTAGAAACAACCTCTTCATCCTTCCATTCATTGGGGAGAGTGGAAGGCTTTGCCTTGAAAACCTGAAGTATGTTCTGACTTCGAAAGGCAGTCATCTGGGTCATCCTGTTTTGGGCCTGCTACCCTAATGAATGCCTGGACCCAAGAGATACTTGAACCCTGCTTAGCCTTTTCAAGGAGGATGATTGACATTCTTCTACCTCTGGTGAAGCCAGGTGCAAGGCAAATGTGAATGGCTTGGATAAAGGTGCCTCCAGAGCCAGGAAATAAGATGTCTATGATGTACTTGGGGCCTCCTTGGTAAGGAGGGCTGTGGTGCCCTGTACTGCTGTGCAGGGCTGTATCCTTCATGTTGTGACCAGAGTCTGCTGGCATAAGTGGTTGGAGAACTCAGAGGATCATTAACTATTTGTCCATGAAGGACCATGACTTGCTGGTTTCAGCGGCAATATCATCAGACATGTTAGTCTGGTATTAGGTCCACGCCGCAGGCTCAGCACTCTATCCTTTGTCACTCTTAGAGCTCAGGGAAGCAGAGATGCCAACACTCACTGGGAACTTTGTGTGCACCCTGGGTGAGACCTGCCGGGCTGGAAGAGCCACTGGACTCATCATGCATTAGGACACTATAGAAACGCAGTCCAGATGTGTTCCAGATGCGTTTTTGCATGCGCATTTTTGACGCATTTTTGGCGTGTTCCAGTGCATTTTTGACACGTCCGAGTGCAGTTTTTATGCATTCCAGTGCAATTTTTTCCCCTCTCTATTACTTCAATTGAAATAGGGCCATGTGCATTCCAGTGCTTTTTTTGGTGCATTCCAGTGCGCCTTACTGCGTTCTAGTACAGTTCTGTGCAGAAAAAATGCAGCCTGTTCTACTTCTTTTTATGCAACTGGAACTCACTGGCACTGCAAGCACTGATGTGAACTATGACATTGACAGCCATATAACCTACTTTCTGTGCTTTTTGGATGCAGAAAAAGAGCAACTGAAACACATGTAGTGTGAAATGCCCCGTAAGCAAGAGCGGGCTGGGTTGTACCAGAAGGTGAAGGCCACGCACATGGAAAGGCACTCTTTTTCCTCTTCTTACTTACCACACTGATGGTCCCTACCTGAGCACATGGAGGAATATGAAAGAACAAACAGATCATGGACACGTGCCTGAATCATTTCCCTCCCCCTCTCATTCATCTGCAGCATAACCAAGGGAAAACAGAAGATGTTTCCAGTGAAAACCCACCTTGCACTTGTGTGAGCCTGGACATGCCATAACAAAGATGGTCGCCACAAGAGGCCCTCTGCACAGTGTATGTGTGGATGCCATAGCCATAACCGGAAACAGCCACAAATCCCGGACTGGATCATGTACACACGCTGACAAAAGAAAACCCCTCAAATCACTCCCACAAAGGAAAAATGACAAAATCTAATGAATGTAGAGGCAAGGGAGGAAGACAAAAATGGAAAGCACTAACCTGTTGGAGAAAAGAAAAAGTCAGCACTAACTCCAGCACCATGAATCTGCTCAGGTGTACAGAGAAACACAAGCAGCATGGACTGCAGCAAACAATCACCAGCTGAGGTGCAGCACATGAGGTTCTGACGTCTCTGGTTAGAGAACTCCTCAGCCCCAAAAGACCACCAGAAGGGGTTCCCCACCTTTTTGGTGCATTTAGAAACCTAGGATGCAGGACTGCACCTAGGAGAGGCTAAACCCAGGCGGACTCCGACTCAGTCAGCAGATAGGGACTTATCGCAACATCACGGTCTTGCAAGAGGAGATCTTGAGGACAAAAAGGAGAATGGGGGAGGTTGCTCTCAGTCAGACTTTTATTGATATACACAGGTCCTGTGGGTGGATATAGGGGCAGATATATAGCACATGTATGCTGCCATGTTCGTGTCAGGAAACATTTTTACCCTCCTGATCTTCCACTGCTCTAGCAGATGGTACTCCCCTAGGCTCTGGCGACGGACTGTCCCTTGCCCTAAACACATACAATGGAGGGCTATAGACCCTGCTATGGTCTTCATGACGTAATTCCCCATACCACTAGAGCAACCTTTCTCAACCTTTTTAACATTGAGGAACCTTTGCAATAACATTTCGGCTTCAGGGGACCCCTGCTAATAATTATTATATCTACAGCTCACAATTAGTAGTGATGGTCTGTAGGAAGAATGCTCCTTACATTTGCAGTCATTGTAAAGAATCCTCCATTACAGATAGCCAAATAGATAATAGGTGTCAGTGGTTAATCATCTAAGAGACAGAAATTGCTCAAGGACCCCTAGCAACCTCTGGAGGAACCCTAGGGTTCTACAGAACCCTGGTTGAGAAATCCTGCACTAGAGTGTGGAGGTGAAGACACTGAAGGAACTTGCCTAGCAGCTGGAAGGAGTGGAAGATTGGGTAAGTACATTTTCCTTTTGTGTTTCCCTAGACCTAAAGAAGCAATCTAAAAAAAATATATTTATTGAATTACCTGAGTTGAGTATGAATTTAATGCTTAGTTGCAATGGTCTAGCTTGAACCTATGTAGGTATGCTTATCTCGTACCTCACCGATCAAGGTGTTCGCTGCAAAATACTGTAGTAGCTGCTGCTACTACAGTGATAGCACCAGTCATCAGTTCCTGTGCCATGGAGCTGCCCCTCTGCAATGTAGCCACAGGGGGTTGCTCGCTAGGCATTTTGTTTAATACATACAAGGCATTCTCTGGTTGGAAAGGTGGAGATTGGGACATCACTGTCCAACTTGCCTATCCAGAGAACGCCATAGGGGAGATTTACTAAAACTGGAGAGTGCAAAATCTGGTGCAGCTCTGCATAGAAAACAATCAACTTCAAGGGTACTTTTTTCAAAGTTTAATTGAACACGCTGAAGTTAGAAACTGATTGGATGCCATTCGCAGCTGCACTAGATACTGAGTTCTCTAGTTCTAGTAAATCTCCCCCCATGTATTCACTGAAAAAAAATACTAGGCTTTCTTGGTGGCAGTGCTGAGCAATCAAGTGCCCCCTGTGGTTACTATGCAGCAGGGCAGTCTCTCAGCGCTGGACCAGGAAGACTGCTGCTCACTGTAGGAACTATGACCACTAGTGTGATTTACAGCTTACACAGGCATTGGTCTGGTATGGATACTTACATTTTTCATCCTTGACCTATGTACCTAAGCAAATAAATCAAAGTCAGCTTTAATGTTTAAAGTATTGGTGCTATCTAAAACTCAGAGATAATTCCCCTCTCTTTCTGTCTCAATGACAAGGTTTTTCAAACCGATAGTAAGGGATAATCTGCAACAGTCACATAGAAAAATGTGTTTTTTTTTCTAAGGAGAGCAGGAGAAGACTAGCACCCTGTAAGCTTTGTATTTCTGTTGGTGTCCTTGTTGCAGACAGAAGAAAAGAGTAAATAGGGCAGCACAGTGGCTAAATGGTTAGCCCTTCCCCCTGGCAGTACTAGGGTCGTTGGTTTGAATCCCAGCCATGGCACCACCTGCCTGGAGTTTGCACCTGTGCCTGCGTGTGTTTCCTCCGGGTACTCCGGTTTCCTCCTACACTTCAAAGACATGCTGGTAGGTTAATTGGATCCTTTCTAAATTGGCCCTAGTATGTGTATGGATAAATGTGAGTTAGGGACCTTAGATTGTACGCCCCTTGAGGGTTAGAGACTGATGTGAATGTACAATATATATATAAAGTGCTGTGTAAATTGACAGAGCTATATAAGTACCTGAAATAAACAACAAGATGACACAAAATTGAAGGTCTGACCTTCACATTATATAAAGAAAATCTAAGTTACTGTTTTGGATGGATGCAAGCCTACATCTCTCTAGGACTGTTTTTCTGGCCTGTGCAATTGTTCTTACAGCTCTACCCATCTCTTGGATCAATTTCTGGGGATCTTAGGATAGATTTAGATGTGCGTCTAAATCTCCCTTTCTGCTGAAGCCTGATCCATTTTCGAATCACTTTTCAGGGGCTACTGCAACCATGTCCATTGCACACAGTTGCAGGGGCGCTTGCTGCGCTTCCCCATTTGCTAGAGTTTGTAGCATTCTGGGAAATTTTACCACAGATTAGAATCAAAGCGTTGTGACTACGGCATGTAAACACCCCCATCTGCTGCCTCTTGCAGCTTAAGGGGGGGAGGAGTGGTTGATGAGTGGCAAAAACGCAGCTCAACTGTACATTTTTGCTGCACCCCCAGCCACACGCATAATGAAGCCTTAATCTTGTCATTTAATTCTCTATTTGCATATTTATTTTGCTTTATAGAGAATACAAAGGTAGCAATACCCTCAGCTGACAGCAATGTAAGATGTATACATATAAAGAACATCTGCCTTCACCAGATAAATCAAATTTCAGGTTTTTGTTGCATATACTGTTCAAGGGCAGTGCACATTTCCAGCAATAGAGCATATGATATATTATACATGTCCCAAATGTCCCAGATCCTGGTGTCCTCCTTATCCCAGGTCCTGGAGCCAAGTGCAGGAAAACTTGTTTAAGCACTTGGCTCCTGCTCTGGAAACAAGCTGTGGACAGTGATTTCCTGCCAACTGACTTAGCATAGTCCCTACAGAGAGGAGGAGGCAGAGAGAGAAATGGCATGTGACATAGACTGCTACAAGGTAAGTGCCCACTGAGCACCAATATACCCCTGCAGCCTCCACTGACCTCCATGTACCCCTCTGGCCTCCACTGACCACCAATGTACCTCTCCTGCTCCTACTGACTAGAAATGTACCCCTCCATCCCCCAATGATTATTACTGTATCCCTACTGCCTGAACTTACTTCCAGTGTATCCCTATGGCCCCTACTGACCACAGTGGTACCCCATCAGCCCTAACTGACTCTCACTGTACCTCAACAGCTCCTGCTAACTATCACAGTACCCTTTTGCCCCCCAATGTCCTCCAGTGTATCCTTTTGGGCCCCAGTGACCACCATGGTGTGCCCTCGACTCCTACTGACCTCTTATGTACTCCTTGGTGCCGCCACTGACAGCCGTCACCTCCCACTGCTACCAATGTTTTTTTCTCCAATGACCGCCATTGACCACTATGGTGTGCCCTCGACTCCCACTGACCTCTGATGTACTCCTTGGTGCCCCCACTGACAGCAGCGCATCCCTCACCTTCCAATATTTTTTCTTCAATGATCGCCACTGACCACTATGGTGTGCCCTTGATCCCCACTGACCTCTGATGTACTCCTTGGTGCCCCCACTGACAGCAGCGCATCCCTCACCTTCCAATATTTTTTCTTCAATGATCGCCACTGACCACTATGGTGTGCCCTTGATCCCCACTGACCTCTGATGTACTCCTTGGTGGCCCCACTGACAGCAGTGCACCCTCCACTGCTACCAATGTTTTTTTTTCCTCTGGCCACTAACAACAGGGCATTCTTTCTCTTGTCACCCTATAATTAGAAGTTTGTTACTGAGAAAATCACCTTTTCATGAAACTTGATGGTGAAAAACTTAATTGGAAAGCAAAGTAAGACTCCATTTAGATATCGGCAATTTGAATTTCAGACGGATTCTGCCCACAATTTCAAAACGTGCTGTTAAAATGTGAAATCACTCATCAGTGTGTTCAGGTGCCATTCATTTTAATGGCTCCTGAACACATGGGGGCACAATTTTTCATGTGACAAACACGCTGTGATTGCACAAACAAAATCATTTGATGCGTGTCGCCCAAAAGAAGTTCCAGGATGACTTTTGGGAGACACGCCCCGCAATTTTGTTTTGCACAATCACAGAGGATTTGTCGCACGAAGAATCGCACAGCAATTGTGGCAAAAACACCCTGTTTTCAGGTGCCATTGAAATGAATGCCACCTGAACACACCAGTGATCGATTTCACATTTTAACAGTGTGTTCTGAAATTGCGGGTAGAATCATGGCGATGCCGCCCACGATTCAAAGTACCAATATGTGAACAGCCTCTAAGGAACATACTCTGACACCAGAGAGGTGTGGCTGTGACTGAGCATTTTTATTAGTGTAAATGTAGCACCTGAACATGTGAGTGCATATGTGATTAGATGTTTGACAGCTTCAACTCTTCTGGGAAGGCTGTCCACAAGCTGTAGGAGTGTGTCTATGGGAATGTTTGACCATTCTTCCAGAAGCGCATTTGTGAGGTCAGGCACTGATGTCGGACTAGAAGGCCTGGCTCACAGTCTCTGCTCTAATTCATCCCAAAGGTGTTCTATCAGGTTGAGGTCAGGACTCTGTGCAGGCCAGTCAAGTTCCTCCACCCCAAACTCGCTCATCCATGTCTTTATGGACCTTGCTTTGTGCACTGGTGCCAGTCATGTTGGCATAGGAAGGGGCCACCCCCAAACTCTTTCCACAAAGTTGGGAGTATGAAATTGTCCAAAATGTCTTGCTATGCTGACGCTTTAAGAGTTCCCTTCACTGGAACTAAGGGGCCAAGCCCAACCCCTGAAAAACACCCCCACAGCATAATCCCCTCTCCACCAAACTTTACACTTGGCACAATGCAGTCAGGCAAGTGCCCTTCTCCTGGCAACAGCCAAACCCAGACACATCCATCGTATTGCCAGACAGAGAAATGTCTCCACTGCTCTAGAGTCCGTGGCTGCATGCTTTACACTACTGCATCCGACGCTTTGCATTGCACTTGGTGATGTACGGCTTGGATGCAGCTGCTCACCCATGGAAACCGATTCCATGAAGCTCTCTATGCACTGTTGTTGTGCTAATCTGAAGGCGACACACAGTTTGGAGGTCTTTAGCTATTGACTCTGCAGACAGTTTGCGACTTCTGTGCACTGTGTGCTTCAGCATGCGCTGACCCCTCTCTTTCATTTTACATGTCCTACCACTTAGTGGCTGAGTTGCTGTTCCCAGTTGCTTCCACTTTGTTTTAATACCGCTAACTGTTGACCGTGGAATATTTAGTAGCAAGGAAAACTCATGGATGGACTTATGGCCCGGGTGGCAACCTATCACAGTACCACGCTTGAATTCACTGAGCTCCTGAAAGCAACCCATTCTTTCACAAATGTTTGTAGAAGCAGTATGCATGCCTAGATGCTTGATTTTATATACCTGTGGCCATGGAGGTGTTTGGAACACCTGAATCCAGTGATTTGGAGGGG
The DNA here is from genome assembly GCF_062004578.1 of Staurois parvus. Taxonomy (NCBI): domain Eukaryota; kingdom Metazoa; phylum Chordata; class Amphibia; order Anura; family Ranidae; genus Staurois; species Staurois parvus. The sequence goes on from NW_028318345.1 coordinate 2,060,952, forward strand.
CGTCCCATACTTTTAGTGATATATATATATATATATATATATATATATATATATATATATATATATACACCGTAATACAGAGGGTTACAGCAGTGCAAATAAGATTAGGGATGGGCCAAAAAGTGATCACTTTGACCCAGTTGGCAGGCTGGAACATGTACGGCAATATATGCGGACTAAAAATCCCTCTTTATATAAACAAGCGTTTGGGTTAATAAATGACTACACCTCTTTAGTATCTCATGTGTTGTATATATGGAAGCTATTTAGGGAAATAAAGTGTTACTAAACCCACAACAGTAAAATCAGTCTATATGCAGTAAAGCATGCTTGTTATACTCACTGTGGAACCTAACGGGTTAATCTCCTGCATTGTGTTTGATCCTGTCTTCTCTGATCCTCCCCTTCTTCCGCAGTCCCCAAATCATCTGCTGATAGAAGAGAGCCTTGGAGGCAAGCTGCACATGATCAGTTTGGAGTGTGTTGCTAGAGAGTTCTTTTTTTCTTGGGAGAGTGCATGTGATCAGCACAGGGCCAGATCCAGACAGAGGGTCAAGGGTCCTGCAGCCTCATAGGACAATCATGGGGAGTATAAAAACTACTCCTAAGTAGTGCTCTGCAGGACACTGATAGAAGTCACAAGACTGATCTAACTGCTGATGAGAAAAGGTATTTAGCAGTTTATACTTACTAAAATAATTGCACTTCCATGTTCTGTGTACTGTGGGAGACCAGATATAGCGAATGCAGGGTCCTGGGTTTATTAACACTTTAATCGTATGTAGAAGAGGCCATAAAAATACACAAATTACCTAACATATCTACCTGTTTTAACTCTTTAGCGGCTCTCACAGTGGTTACATGATTGAGAGCCTGCACTGTTGGCTCATGATCAGAAGCCTTGACCATGGGTTGTCACTCTGTCAGCACACAACCTCCTGTTGCCGTGAACTTGTGTGGCAACTGGGCGTTAAAACCCACCTTTTATGCTGACACATACTGTATATGTATTGCTAGAGAGAGGAAGGTGCATGCGATTAGCACAGGGACAATCAGCGCTGTCTTGACAGAGAGTCAGGGTCATGCAGCCTCATAGGACACTCAGAGGATAACCAGTGCTCGGCCAAACACTGATAGAAATCACAAGACTGCTATATACTGCTGATGAGCAAAGGTATTTAGCAGGGTCATGGGTTTACTAACACTTTAGGATCACTGTGTTGTAACTCCTCCCTATTAGATATTAATTATTTTGGTGTTTTTTTTGGGGGGGGGGAGGGGGCACCTGGTTAGTTGCATATATAACTATTTTTACCCTGTGGTGCTGTTCAACTTTTTCTTATATACTGTGCACTGCTCAAAAAAGTTAAAGGAACACTTTGAAACACATCAGATCTCGATGGGGAAAATCTCATGCTGGATACCTATACTGATATGGAACGGTTAATGTGTTAGGAATGTAAGGATGACCCATTGTTTGATGGAGATAAAAATTATCAACCTACAGAGGACTGAATTCAAAGACACTCTGAAAATCAAAGGGAAAAAATTATGCAGCAGGCTAGTCCATTTTGCTGAAATTTCATTGCAGCAACTCAAAATGGTACTCAGTAGTTTGTATGGCCCCCATGTGCTTGTATGCATGCCTGACAATGTCAGGGCATGCTCCTAATGAGACGATGGACGGTGTCCTGGGTATTTCCTCCCAAATCTGGACCAGGGCATTACCGAGCTGCTGGACAGTCTGAGGTGCAACCTGGTGGTGTCGGATGGACTGAAACATAATATCCCAGAGGTTATAAATGATGAAAATATAGATGCCGCGCTCTATCAAGACCTATTACCTGTATATAGTATAAAAACTGTATTTGCATTAAATCTCTAATAGCTGCATGATCTCTTATGTGTAACCATACATGATTGTAATGTCAATAAATACTCAAACATGTGTTGATAATATTGAATAAATGAATTGAAAAAATATATATCCAAATTGGTGATAATAAAAAAATAAAATAAAAAAGAAACGTCTGTGCAAAATTATTCAAATTTGTGTCCTTCGATGATTAAATAAATAATCCAATTAATAAATAAATATCAAAAATAAAAATTGAAAAATGAGGAAAATACATAAAAGGTAAAAATACAATGAATTTTGTGCAAAAACTCAAAACAAACTTGGTGCAGAGTTCAGCAAGGATGAAATATCTGTGTGCTCTCCTTCCAATCAGCCTGAGGTGATGCAGGTGAAGGTTGCAGATAGAGGGCTACTATGTAAGCCTGAATGGTCATATGGATCTCTCCCTCCTCAGATCTTTCCTTGATCCAGCCCTTTAAGCATTCCTCATACGGATCATGTAAATAGAGAAAAGTGCATAGTGCTTTATCGTTGATAAAAATAAACACTTTAATATGTGCTCAATATGCGCTCACATTGATTAAAAACAATCTGCACTTTGTATAATAGCCGCTTAAAGCGGTGAAAACCAGCCTCTCGGGTGTGCTCGCATACACTATCGGTCGCCGTGTAAGGATGCGTGGTTTTGTCACTGCCCCTCCCCAACGTGTTTCTCCACAGGGATTCGTGGCTTCGTCCGCGGGATGTAGTACCAGATACCGGTCCTGCTGATGGCCACTCCTACGGCACTGTACAGCTCTCCTAGAGTAACTGCCTGTCTCCTGGAATCTCTTTCATGCTCTTGAGACTCTTGAGACTGTGCTGGGAGACACAGCAAACCTTCTGGCAATGGCACGTATTGATGTGCCATCCTGGAGTAGTTGGACTGCCTGTACAACCTCTGTAGGGTCCAGGTATCACCTTGTGCTACCAGTAGTGACACTGACCCTAGCCAAATGCAAAACTAGTGAAAAAGTCAGAAAAGATGAGTAGGGAAAAAAAGATAAATAGGAAAAAAAACACATTCTTCTAATCCTGAGTATGGGGATACCACATGTGATGGGAGGCATTCCGGTCCCCAGTCAGCTTTAAGGGTCAGGCAGTGGAACTTTTGGCTGCATTTTTGAGTTCCCCGGAGGGACGGGAGAGCCTAAGAAAACCTTGGAAGGCTGCGGGGAGGGGGGAGTCCCTTCCCACTTCTTTTAAAAGCCGTCCAGCAGCTAATTAGTTTTTAGGATTGTTTTTACATGAAAGCTGACCACCAGCACCGACTGCCAGCTGAAACAAAAGATACCAGGGTGATGCCTGTAGCTGCATAACCACTCAAAGTCCAGCGATGTACCAGTATGTTGCTGGTCCATATTGGGCATACAGTATATGTAACAGCAGAGAACATGGGCATATAATGAATCGGGACTGTGGACCAATAAGGCTGCAATTCATTCTTTTTTTTAATGCTGATGTTGAGGGTTAGGCCCAAAAAAGTCTTAAATTTGGAAGCCGTGATAGGTTTCCATGCACATTGTCTGGCAAGAGCTGAATGTTGGTGGGTGGCGATGTATTGTTGTTTGCATAAATTGCTTTGACCTGCAATCAATTCATATAAATCTTCAGTGAAAAACAGCAGAGGGGCTAAACGCTAGTGCTGGCAGTGAATGGGGCTGATCCTGCTAACACTGCATTTTTGGGGACAATAAGGAGGCACAGGTATAGTTCTGTTCATGATCAATATATTGATCTGTACAAACACTATATAGCGTGAGTGCGATAGTGTGCGGGCAATCTAATGCTAACTGTCCCTGGCTGGGTTGGGAGCTTACAGACCCTGTTGTCGCAAATGGCAGTAATATAGTGATAAGTGAAAAATTCTATATACTGACACTGTACTAATGGCATTGGCTGAGTCATGGGGTGATCAAAGGGTTAATAGGGGAGATCAAAGCGTTCTAAGTGCTAATCTAACATGTGAGTGTAAAATGTAGTGCTTTTACTCAGTGTCTTGTTCCCTCTTTTCTCCCTGGATGGCATAAGGGCGCACGCACACCTGGAAATAGAAAGTGACATACAATTAAGTCGTTTTGCCCAGAGCCGCCGCTCTCTCGCACTTTGTTGGCGGGCGGGTGGCAAGTAGTTAAAAAAAAAATTCTCTAATAATTTTAAATATTTTTTTATTTTTTTACTATTTTTTAAAAATACTTTCATTAGAGTAGTGCAATGTTACTATAGTAACATTGTACTACTCTGGGGGGTGATCAGGGATTTTTTTTTACGCTTTGCATTGCAGGAGCAATGAATATTACTGTTCTGCAATGCAAAGCTTGCTTTGAACTGTCATCAATGGGTTAAGTTCATGACAGTTCAAAATACAGTGATTGGTTCCAGCTGGTCACATGGTACAGGGTGCTGTGATTGGCCCCATGTGCCATGTGAGCGCTGTGGGCCAATCACAGCCCTCCAGGAACAGAAGCAAAGCTTTAATGAATTAGATTGATTCATAAAAGCTTTGTTGTCATTGTGATCGCATAGCGATCACATGATCACTGGGTCCCAATTACTGGGACTCGTGGGTGCGCAGCTCCCCCCTGTGTTGGTAAAGCACCACAAATGTATGGGTACATTACTGGTCCTGTAGCTGCTGCCCATCTGCAGTACATTTCCGGCAGGCGATCCTAAAGTGGTTAAGCAACTGTAGTATCAGGCTGCAACATAACAAATTTGAAAAAAGTGAAGGGGATCTGCATACTTTCTGAATGCACTGTTTAAACACTATTTGATATTTGCAATGTGAAATTTCCACTTATGTATTTTTTGTATTACAGTAGGTAACACTATACACATTGGTTATATTTGCATGCAACTGGTGTCTGACGCAGCTAAGCCAAAACTAACTTTTGTTTCCTGTTGAAGAGACAGCAGGAGAAGAAATGAGGGAGGAGGTAGTCACTGTCACAGGAAGACTTCAGAAATTGGAACACCTACTGCAAGTTGAAATCTGATGAAGTCTAGCTCTTCCCCACTCTGTCAACAAATACCTTGGCTTGAGATGGATTTTAAAATAACTTTAAATATCATAAACTGCAACTACATTTTAAATCCAGACATCTAGACACATTATACATATGACCAAAACAGATAAAATGTTGTTTTACCTGTATGACATTAGGTCCAAGAAAAAAACACACCCATGAAAACAAATCTTAACCACATCCTTTCTTTTATTGAAAAACAATTGTTACATAAAGTCCCGAAATGGCTACATCATTACTCATTTCTAAACACACAACCTAAAAGTGCATGGTGAATTCAGTAACTTATTTAAAGCCATTTCTCCGTAAAATAATCCTGTATTTACACAGAGATTCCATAAAGCAGTGTACAGCTTGCCACAGTCATTTGTTTTCACATACATTGAGCAATATAATACAAATGGCACAAGCTGCACTGTGGAATAACTGCATATGTACATCACATGTAGGAAATTGACACGAAGAATGGTTAGAAATTATTGTCAGGGGATGCCTTTAAGACATCCTTATTTTCCCTTTTCCGCAAAAGCTATTGGTCATTATACCATGTATAAATAAATTCCTAATAATAGTCTATGAAATCGTATTGCAAACACTGTTCCAGACAGCAGTAGCAGCAAAGGTTCTCCTCGTCTATGGCCTGGAGAACAAAACACGGACACCTTAAATCAGTATTTTATATTCAAAGTCTCAATACATGATGACTAGCGCACGCTGAAAGGTCAATGGCTCACTGAACATGCTGCCACATTAATCACCCACACACAACAGTTCTCTCTCTTAAATCCTTTTGCTGACATTTTATTGAGTTGCTATCAAGATTTTATCACAAAAGTACGATTGTAGAAAATATTTATAACAGTAACATGTATACAGAATAAAGTCCATATTTTTCCTTGTTTCAGTAGATGACAAAATACTGTTCTTTTTTCCAGTTTTTTAAGCTATTTGTTAAATATTCCTAAGTTTATATTAAAGGGCCAGATTTCCATACCTGGAGCTTGTAAGTCCACAGCCATTAAAGTAGCAACGGCGCACCTATCTATCACGTGTCCATCCATCTACAAAGCAAAATGTTTTTGGATATCCCTGGAGCATTGCATTTGAATTCTTAATGACTATGCCTGCCCAGTTGAAACAATGTTACCATGGTGTATGAAGCAAAAGTAAAATGCCTCGTAGCCCAAGATATCCCAAGGCACAAGCCTACTGTGTCTAATGCAAAATCCAGCTCTGAACTCAAGGGTGTTCGAGTAGTGAGGGGTTTTATCAGTATGCAAATCTCCATCTGGAAGAGAAATCCTAAATAGGCTTTTCAAAAAAAAAGTGTCATGCCACATAAACTAAAATACTTTCTGCTATTCTTGTATGCTGATTTTCTAAACAGCGGCTGTAATTCTCAGTCTTGAAGCTTTATAACTTTTAACTGGCGTTGCTACAGTTTGGCTATTTGGTGATAAGATGGATTTGTTTGTAAACTGTAGCATGTTATCTTATTCTAACTAAAAATATATGGATAGCAATTTAAAGTTTTCCAATATAGCGATTGAATAAATGATTCCATTAAGATACGGTTTTTCTTTTTTACCAATGTTCATGCAAGGTATAAAACAGGTAAATACACTAGCCAAAAAAAGCCACACATATAACACTGTACCACTGGAAGACCAGGCCTGTCTGTTTTTGTTTACATGTAACACTTAGTATTTTTTGCTAGAAAATTTAATAGAACCCCCAAAATATATGTATATTTTTAAAGCAGAGGCCATAGAGAATAAATTGGTTTTGCAATTTTTTTTATGTCACACAGTATTTGCGCAATTTAAAAAAAAAAATACACTTTTTTTATTTTAATGCAAAAAAACACAATACATAACCCAATTTATAAAAGATGATGTTAAGCATAATAAATAGATACCAAACATGCAATGCTTTAAAATTGTGCATGCCATTGCAACGGCGACAAACGACGTACATTTTAATATCCACAGGCAATGCTTTAAAAGCCTTAACAGGTTACTGCTTTAATTTTACAGAGAAGGTCTAGTGCTAGAATTACTGCTCATGATCTGACACTTGCGTTGATACCTCACATGTGTGGGGTGATTGCTGTTTGCGTGCATCTGGGGCCGGCATTTGTGTTCGTCTTTGCCTGCAAGCACAGGGGGATGGGGGCACTTAAATTTTTTTTTTTTACACTATCGGCTCAGAAAAAAAGAAATTGATCACTTTTATTGCTGTCACAAGTATGTAAAAATCCCCTCTGTGTTTAATTTACAAAGTGTGTAAACAATAAGCAATGTAAGCAATAGGCATGTACTCTTTATAGAGAGATCTGGGGTCTATTAGACCCCAAATCCTTCCTCAGCCCTTAAAAGCATTTAACCACACCAAGATTGGTGTGACTAAGTGCCTTTCTTTTTTAAAAATGGCGCCGTTTAGTTCTGAGTAAACAGGTAGTGATGTCAGGTCATCGCTTTCAGGTTACTATATAAGAGAGCTGAACAAAACCAATTCAGTCTTTGTTCAGCTCTGTGACCAGGTAGCACCGGCTGATTGATCGGGACTCTTGGAGGGACGAGAGATCCTGTTAAAGCTGGGGATGGAGGAGGAAGGGGGAAGGAGTCCTCTCCCGCTGTTTGTAATAGCAATTGAATGGCTAGTTAGCCGCTCTGATTGCTATTACAAGAGAGCCAACCGTCGGCTCTAAAAAAACATTACCGGGATGATGCCTGCAACTGTAGGCATCATCCCGGTACAACCACTCGAAGTCCACTGACATACCAGGCGACTGGTCGGCAAGTGGTTAAGGTGTACCTAAACCCGAACACCAGTACAAGTATGTTGTTCGTGTACTAATAATATATTTAATCCTTTCCTTCTTCAATTATTTATATCCGTGATCCTATGGGTAAGGTGTTGCACAAGCTCTTATTCCCACTGTAGTCAATGCAGTAAAGTAGTGTTGTTCAGTGACTGCTGGTGTGTGCACACATCAAGAGGAAGGTCATACAAGGACTCTACAGGATGTGCACAGTGCAGGGAGAGAAAAAAATAAGCAAAGAAAAGCAAATTTTTGTTTTTTAAACAAAAATGTTTTATTTACAGTGCTCTGCAAAACTGAATATTCTATTTTAGGGAATGTATAATTGCTTGTCCATCGATTGCACACTAGTTGATGATAGACAGCCAGTGGGCCTACCATGATCCCTTAGTATTCTTAGCTACATCTAGGTAGATCAATTTGTTTATATTTATCTAAAGGATGTAAGATTTGCTGTTTAGCCTTGTGGTGCCACCCATGGGATTGCCCACTGTTTACTTTGAAACTTTAGATCTGATTAAACATGATGTTTATTATTCACAAGTCTATCTTGTACCAATTCTGCTATGTTATGCCGGTCTTACAATGTTTAACTTACAGAATAGGTTAAAAACGTAAATCTGTATGTTACCTTGCCGACTAGGAAGAACATAGGGGCTCCAGCATGATTTCCCTTTATTTCTTGCTCTGTCCTAGATCCAACAAATAAGAAATCTCTTAGGCCCAACTCTGGTCTAAATTTTGTTGAATTTTGAATAAAATGATGAAGAGTTAGAACATCTGCTTTGTTTGTCTGTGTCCGCAATATGGAGTGGGGACACAGGCATTTAAAGCCTATTAATAGAATAAGAAAAAGTGCACCAATCCCAGAATGTGTCTCATGATTGACTTTACTTGTCAGGGTATGTGATAAAACAACCCAAAACTTTTCAGGGGTTCCAAGGGCTTTCCAAGGACATTGTAATGCAAAGGAGCTGGGATCTAGACAGTTAAGGATGATGTACTCACAAAAGCATTACATAAGAGAGCTGCCCGGAGATGGATCTATTTACATAGCAACAATCCGGCCAGCCAGCATCCTACCAATAAGAGATACAGCTTTCCTTAAGATTACCATAGTATTTAGGTGCTGGCAAAGGTTCTAAGCCTTCCTGCTCAAAATGACAAAAAAAATTGCCTGGAATTTAACTTCAAACCTATAATATTAATTATATATAATACTAATTATTTATATATATAGAATCCTATATGTAGAGGCTTGCAAAATAACTGCCCATCATTACATATAACTTTATTACATCTTCTTTCAGTCAATTGTAAACACTGTTTTCATATTTTGAGGCTAAGCTTTTCTCAACATTTTTAAAAGCTCAAGATGCAAAGTTGAGCTGTTTTAGTATAGTACAATGAAATAAATGCATTTATTTATTCCAGGTACTTATATAGCACTGTCAATTTATGCAGCACTTTACATCTATATTGTACATTCACATCAGTCTCTAACCCTCAAGTGATATACAATCTAAGGTCCCTAACTTACATTCATACACATACTAGGGCCAATTTAGACAGGATCCAATTAACCTAGCAGCATGTCTTTGGAGTGTGGGAGGAAACTGGAGTACCTGGAAGAAACCCATGCAGGCACAGGGAGATTATGCAAACTCCAGGCAGGTGGTGCTGTGGTTGGGATTTGAACCAACGACCCTAGTGCTGCCAGATGGAAGTGCTAACCATTTAGCCACTGTGCTGCCCCATAAAATAAATGATGAAAAGTGAATGGATAAGCAATTTAAAAGCAAAATAACCTTTGCATCGTTAAGTAGAAATAAACCCTAACTGAATGACATTCGTTTGCTAGAACACTGTATATCATAAATAAGGGCCAGATTTAAAACTAAGACTCTTTTTTTCTTATTATGCACCCTAGTGATGTTGATCTTCTGCAGTCCCCTTGCAGCAACCTCTTGTCTACATACATGCATTCCAGTGATGTCTGAATGACACTTATCAGAGTAGGTTTCCTGATAAGGACAACAATGGACCATGCTTGCATAATGTGCGTTGAAATGCCCAACTATAGTCTCCATGGAAGGCTCATGTGATAGGTGGCAACACAGAAGCACAACTGGAAGACAGGGAGAGAGCGTTGCCACCCTAAGTTGCAGATTTATAAATATTGAAATTGATTTTGAAATTACAATAATATATTAAACTTGAACTCTAGCTTTTATTTGCATATATTCCTCAATAGCCACAAACAGGATAAATCCTCTTTGTGTGAACAAGAATGCCTTTGCAAACCCATATACCTTGTAAAGATAGTGGTAACATCATCATCACTGTGGTGCACATAGCGTGTGCAGAGAGCCAGCAGGTCCTCCCACTAGCTGTTGCCAGCAGAAACAAGGGAGAGGATAACACACCAGTCACTCTGCACAAAAACTGAGCAGATGGTCTTCGTATTGTATTTAGCCAATATTTGCTAATCCTAGAGTCCAGCTTTAAAGCTATATGATGTGATAGCAATTGGGTTTACATATACATGAAAGGAAAGTTAATTTTCAAGCTCCTATTGATTAAAAATAATATGATGCCTGGGTGTAAGTAATTCAGTAAATTCTTTTTACAGAATTCACCAATCAAAGCGAACTATTCAACTATAAGTATTCAATTATGCAGAAGAGACATGCAATGTCTCTTTTGCAATAAAATAAATCTACCTGCATGCTTGCAGTCTTTCTTAGAATATATACTGAGCTGCTCATGTGCAGCTCAGTATACATTCTGTCACTGTTCCAGAATTCAATTAAATCGATCCGCACTGCCACCATCACTTTAAAATCTTTGTTTTAATAAATCGACCACAGTAAAAACATCACAGATACAAAGGTTGGCGCGTTTCGGCTTAACAAGCCTTAGTCACAACCCATACATTCTGACACTGTGCCTGTGTGATGGGATAACACACAGGCACTCCTGCCTGCACAGGAGTTACGTCATCCCACGCAAGCTGATCAAGATGACCAAAGACCAGCAAACATAAGAATCCGGGGAGAAGATTCCAGCATGGGCAAGGAACCTCAAAGGCATCAGACCATTGGAACTAAGGTAAGTATCTTGGATTTTAATTATTGTTTTAATATTTTCCCCTTAATGTAAATATGAGGAAAATTAGTTGAGGCCATCACAGCTTTATATATAGGAAAACCAATTCAAATAAAATTTACATTGAAGAAGTGGAGAAATAGTATTTCTGTCCTTTATAAACAGGACACCCATACACCACTCAGTGTTTCCAAGCAAATGGCAATATAAGAATTGCATCATGCAAGGAATAGGCCATCTAAGGGTTACTTTGGGATGATAACAAATACTTTTTTATGATAACTTCATATTGCAATCAGAGATCTTACAACTTGCCAGCAAATACAGATCAATCCCTATTGTATGGGGAAAAGAGAATAAGACCCTCACCATGTGTGTTGTTCACCCTTCGGTCCAAGGAAAACCCAGGAGCTGATAACACTGGAAAAGAAAAGTAATCTCTTCCTGACCCCACAAGGGCAGTCTGATTATTTGCTGAATCAAAATATTCCCTTATCTGGTGCTGGAAACAGGTAAACTCCCCAATTACAATGGTTTGCAGAGTACTTTACCCATAAGGCTCCATAAAATTTATGGTGCATGGTGAGAAGGTCACAGACACAGATAAATTGAAGTATCAAAATACAGATGTCTGATACACTAATTTATGGTAAATAGACCGAATCACTTTGCACGACATTCCACTAAAATGAAGGAGGTCTGCAGCATCTGTCCTTATCAATGTTCCAGTCTTCCTTTTCCTGAATCCCTCCTCTCTGCTGGTTCCTTGGAAAGTACATTTGGGTAGGCCTGTATTTCCATGGCAAACACTTAACTGACTGTATATACAGTAAATATATATTTTAAAGAAGTTCTGTATTTCTGTTTCCAATTTACATAAAAATACAACAAAATGATGCTAAAAAAACTCCTTTACTTTCTGTTACAGTATCATATACCCTGAGTTATATAAGATTAGAATCTGGAATAAGTACTAGATCTACATTCATATATTTTCTCTTCTGTATGGTAATAGTACAGACTGACCACTAGGAGCTATGTTGTTCTGTATGTCTGGATTGTAATTTTTAGTGTATATAAACTATTTGCTTATCTGAGATTGAGGGCTGACACCGACACTGAGTGCTCTTCAAGTTGAAAAGTCCACGGGTCTAAGTAGGGGCACCCTTATGTACAAATTTTGGATGTGTTAATTGACTGTATAGCTAGTGAGTGTTGGATTATGGGGGCCAGATGGAACACTGTATGTCTCCTCACCTAGAAGTACTAGGTGTCTTCTACACACCTGACAGGCAATTAAATAAACCTGTACATTATGATGTTGATATGAAGTGGCATGGGTGGGTGAGTGGTCCCATTTATCTGAATATATAATTTTCTATAATATATAATATTGATATCTTTATTAGAAACTTCATAAAAAAATATCTAAATAGAACATAGAATCATAGCCATTTATTTATTATTATATACATTTGCATGGACTATGACCTGCTAAATGAAAAGGTCGTGCGTTATAGCAGAAACATTACTAAGCCTTGCATTAAAAGTACTAAAGCAGCATTTCTCAAAAAAAGTCACTTTCTTTAGACTTCCAGGTTAATAACATAATCACACTAATTATTTCTCCTTCAAACTATGTGCAAGAGTTGGTGTTAGTTTACTTGTATACATACCTGTATGTATGCATCAGTTCTGACACCTGCCTAGCTGTGTGAACTGGATTATTGCTTATTTCTCCTATCCTTTCCTTATCATTCATTCAGCACAGATGCATTCTTGAAAACATTCCTGATTGCTTAAAAACATTGGTCTGCAAGTATAAAAATAATTACACTTCTAAATGGACAAATGTCCATTTAGAAAAATGATACTTATGTAAGAATATTTGCAACTTCTACGTCTACAGAACACAATTACCGGTAGTTTAATATCTCAACTCTTAGGAGTGGAAGTTGTTCCATATTCTCCCAGAATGGTGATATAATTTAGACCCACTGGGGGAGTTTTACTGAAGCTGGATTACTCAGAAGCTCTTACACCTGTGCATGGTAGCCAATCGGCTTCTAACCTCAGTTTGTTCAATTAAGCTTTAGCAATAAAACCTGTCAGCTGATTGGTTTCTATACAGAAGTGCACAAGAATCTGAGTTAACCAGCATTAGTAAATAAACCCCATTTTGTTGCACTGCCACTAATTTTGAATGGCACCCTGATGTACATGCATGGTAAGGCACTACAATGCATTGCGGTTCCCTGCATTGAAAAAAATAGTGCAGGATCAATTTTAGGATCATTGTGGTGTGTTGACATCTCATTGAAGTAAATTGGCTGCCTTACAGCAATGCACATTAACATCTGATAAACTGCACTGCATTGGACCACACAGGTTTTGAAGATGTCTTCAAAGAACACCTCAAATAAGTACTACCTACCTACAGTATGACAAAGCAGTGCACCCTACTACATTTAGGAAAACTGCCATCTTACTGTGAATAAAACTTGCTTTTTGCTTGCACATGATTGGATGATAGAAGTCAGCAAAGCTTCATTTGATTCACTAAGCTAAGGGAAAATTCCCTTGGGAAGTAAACAGCATATTAGCCATCAATTCCAAAAACTCAGCTCCCAAGGTGCACTGTAAGTCTTTGATGCTCTACATCTAAATAGACTGTGAAATCTGTTAACATGATATAGCAGAAATGGCCAGCATTAGTGCAAATAAGTATATTTAGAAAGGTACACAAAACAATTACGTGCAAAGAGCAGTACTATAAACCACTAGATCCAAATGATATTTCTTAGTTGTGGGTTATGGTTTACCATACCTTTAATGCAAAGTGCTCTTTTGTTTTTTAGATAAGCAACATATTTCTGAGAATGTCAGGTACTACATAATGGAAATGAAACCCTGCCATGTCTTTATCAGTATCTGTGTTCACATTTGGGAAATCTTCAGCTGCTCATGGACCCTAAATATTTAGTTTATGAAAAAATATAATCAATTCTTAAACCAATATTACACTAAATTATATTAAGAATAATATTAGATAATACTCCTTATAACGTCTTCATAAAAATAGGTACATTTTAAAATATTTAACTGTTTAGGAATCTAAATTTTAAACATTCTCATGAATACTTTTGACACTTCTTCTTGATATCAGCATTATGGTTCTATTATGGTTGTTACATTGCTGAATTTTGAATAAATGCACAACAATCAGTTTTTTGCCTACATGGTTGTTGAGAATGTCTTGGCTCTAAAACGGAGTTTGAGGTGAGGGAATTGCTCAGTACGGGAATTGAACAAGGATATTACACATAATTTACATACGTCCTTCTCAGATGGTGGATGGTGGGAGGTCACAGAGACACAATGCAAAGCATGCTGGTAAGCAAGGTCAGTAATAACATATGTCTGACTGAGACAACCCAAGGACATTTTTAGTAGTGGCTGACCAGTGGGTAACATTTGCTTACGACTACCCATCTCAAGTCTATGGATTGCCATGAAGCTCTTTAGAGACCCCAGAAAATTAAATGGCAACAAATGACCCTCCAACATTTTATCAAGCACTTACTAAACTCCAGACATTTACTGCCACCCCCCCCCCCCAGATCATTATTGACCCTTAAATAGTCCCATTGACCCTTGGGGATCAATATTAACTACTTTGGCAAACCTTGGTGAAAAATGAGTGAAAATCTTCCCATTGTTGCCTCCAGCAGCAGCAAAAATCTGACAGATGTTCTATTATCTATTTATTTTTTTATTCTATCAAAGACTAAAACAACTACAAAAACTATTTTACCTGCACGAACGAAATTACCAACAATGCATTCTATTTCTCAGTGACAGGAGATGAATATCACCAATGTAGTTGAGCCTTAGTTGATTCCAAGGCATGGTGTATACTATCAATTTGTGAAGGCATGTTCAAATCACAACTGCAAAGGATGCAAACATCTCTTCCTGAGAAAAAAAAAATCTTATCAAACAAATACAAAAACACATTTCTGGCACTATGCAATTACATAATAGCATTATTTGATGTAAGGGACTAGGAAATCTGATTACCCACTGCAGTGCAGTGCTATAATTGTATGTTTATGATAATATATTAAATCTTTTGAACAGGGCAGTTTCAACATCAAAACATATTTTACAGATTGTGGATTCACCCCAAGGACAAATGAGGTAAACACATGAACTTGGCTTCTTGTTTATATCCTTTCCTTATCTTAATTAATAGTAACATTATGTGGCTTAAACAATTTCTGGGTCTTACTGTCTTCATTCAAGAGGGAGTTAAATCTATTTATTGTTTTCTATCACTGAAACCTGGCCTGAATAGAAAACTGAATGCTATGTTCACTGTGATTTGGGACCCTGCTTATGGTGATTTCCAAGTTTCAAATTAATAATATGATGTTAATGTTCTGTATTATAACAATTTATTATGAATATGTTGATTTATTATTACTATCACTCTAATATAAGGCTGTCATTTTTCTCTCTTTTTTCTTTCCTATGGATTTAAGAAGGCCAGACACATGAAAGCACCCTTTAGCTATATTGTGGTCATTTCAAATCTCATAAAATTGTTTTCCAGTTCATCTAGTGTATTAACAAGGAATCTCTCTTTGGGCGCAATACTCTAGATAAATTATTAAATCAGGCTTTTAGTGGGAGTGACTGTGTTGTAAACTGATTGGAGTGGATGACAGTTAGGTGGACTAGCAGGGTAGGGAAATGTTGAAAGAGACATTAGCGGCATCGTAATGTTCACTCATAATTCAAACAAAACCTAGACTATGCAGTGCTTAAGCACAGCAGGTGTCAATGAATGACTATAGTATGTGCATTACTGACCCTGTTCCATTTACCTAGAGAAAAAAAAGTGACTTTAATATGTCACCATAGACCGCGCCATTCTTGTTCCTGTTTTCTCTAGTTAATTATAATTAGTCCCCATAATCTTCTTTTGCTTGCCTATTCATGTAAGCTGAAAATTTAATAACATTTTGTGACCTTTGTTTCCATTGGCCATGATCAGATTAGTCCTTGCAAACTTGCAGGCTGCACAGGGCCTCTACTATATATGTGGGAGTGGGAAAGTTGAGACTTTGAGGTTTTGTAATGTTTCATTTTTTTCATGGACATCCCACTAAATATATTAGAAATAGCTATGTTTTACAGGTGTCAACACTATGTTAAATGTCAGAAAAGTGTTTCTTACAAAATATGTTTTTCAAAGGTCAAGTCAGTCAGTAGAGGCCAATGAACCACAAATGTTTTATTGTAAAAATAAAGCAGCTAGGAGGCAATGTTTAAAAAATGCTGAGTAATTAGTTATTTAGTATCATTTTGGTCCAGATTAAAGCAAATTTGTATCAGTTAATATATGTACATGTGCATTTATCTGCTGCAACATTTTCCATTTTCAGAATGCTTCAAAAGGTTTCATTTCGAGGCTATAGTTCACTGTCAAGTCTTATCTTATTAAAGTACAATAAATGTCTTTTTAGACTGGTTTAAAGAATAACCACACTGTCAGTGTTGTCAGTTATCTTCTTCTCTGAAATGAACTGTGTGATGGCAGTTGTTTGAGCCATACTGTATGTTACGCCTCAAAGGTATTAGAACTGCTGTACGCTTGGGGATATCGACAACTACAGACAGCCTTATAGAAAATCTAATTATAGCAAAACATTATGTAGCCAAAATGTATGGATAATAAGAAAAGAATTGGTTTTAAAAAGTAAATTTATTTGAAGAAGCACAATATGCCATATTTTGTAGCCATCTCAGTTTGAAATGTTTTGCACAGCAAATTTTATCAGGTAAACCATTCTTTACATTGAAATGTACATAATGGAGCTGTTTTTCAATATGAGCAGGCAAATAATTGCCATGTTTGCATGGACTACATTGCTGGACAATGTGATTAAACGGGCCAAAATTAAAAATATTTTGATTTGATGTGTGCTTTTTATTTTACAATTAAATGAATTTATGAAGGGGTCTGAGAGTTTATAAAAGTAACCCTTTTTGAAAATGAGTAATAAGGGGTACCCCATAATAATTTTCTTAAGATGACTAGATATCTGCTGGTCCCTGTATCATAAAGAGGGCTTACTTCCCCACATCCCTTTTGGGGGACAGGATGTGAGAATGAAGCCTTTGTCTACGTGAAGGAGAAGGCGCATGCTTGCTGCATACCTGGAATAAGTCAGGTATAAATTGTAGGAGGAACCGTACATTATTTTTTCCAATGTTTTTAATGCCACTGTGAAAGGTTTAAGTCTAACAGCATTTAAATTCGTAACAGCATTTGCAATTTTAAGACATCTCCCAAGCATGTTGTTTAAAGGATTTGTGTTTTTCTCAAATATTGGCTTTGAATCTACCTAATAAAGCCCTCTCTTTGCCGAATAGCCTTTGGTGTGTACATAAATAGGTGCCCCATGGTAGTGCCTAGCTCACCATGCCCTTTTTGACAATAGCTTGCCTACTATTCTTAAAAATGTCAAGAATTGAATCACAACATTTGCATACCTGGGACAACAATAGTGTCTCAACTAAGTTTGGGTTCAGTAAAGTGCAAAAAGTGTGAAGTCCAGGTTCACTGAGCCTCAAACCACATTATGCTTTGGTTCAGAGAACTTGAACTTTGGATTCGGGCATAATTGCTCATTCTTATTCATTGACAATAAGAATGGCAAGGGAAGATAACACATAAAATGCAATAACCCTATATTGACAAAAAAAACCCGAAACAAACCAAGCTTTCAAATTAAATTAAAATTTACTGTAAGCCAAAATACTGGTTTAAATGGCCCTTGATGCTGGTCCACCATGGTCCTGCCTACACATGCATTTGGATACCATGGGAAATATTGATATCCATAGCAGACTTTGGCCACAGAGGAAAAGATTGGTGAGGTTGCTGTCCTACTTCCAAACTGTCCTTTGTATGTCAGCATGTTTATTCAGGTCTTTGACACCATTTTATCCTTTTGGACCCTCCCCTTCCATAAATAAATTTTCACTTGGAGATCAACTAGTATGATATTATCCTAAATAATGAGTACCAGAAATTAATTTCATTTATATAAATTGTGATATATATATATATATGTGTGTATATATACACGTGTTTGTGTGTGTGTGTGTGTATATATATATATATATATATATATATATATATATATATATATACCAACACCAACCCCTGCCCTTCTTAATAGTTTCCCTTAAGCTGATAACATTTCTGGACTAACCTCCTATTCCCTTTACATTTTCCCTAAGAATGTCCTAAAAGTTATTTCCCAGCCCAGCTAAAATGTATTTTGTCTTGCCAGTAAAGCTTTAAAGAGAGAATGAAAGGGAGAGAATTTATTGCCAATGCACACTAATAAGGACCCTATTTGCCCTCCTGGTAAGTGTAAAGTCTCTTTTTTAATCATACAGACAGACAGATGTTTAACAAAAAATCCAGTCCTGCTGCATAAGTGATCAAAAGTTAAGGTAATATTGCTGCTAAGCTATCAAACGTGTGGGAGGCCACTATTCATGCTTTTGGTCACCACTCTGTTGGATTCAAGTCTGTAACTTGTATTTTCAGGTTGAAAAGTACTGTAATTGGCACTTATAAGTTGCATACCTATCACATTATCACAGTACATAGCTGTGAATCCTCTGCTTTAAAAGTAGCCATATCAAATACAAAATAATTTTCAAAGTGGCTACTGCCTAGCTGGAATTTCTATACTGAGCTGCTTTGCTAGATCAGTAACAGCCATTGTGGTGTCCATGAGGTAGCACAGCCCTAGTGGAGTTATGACAATAGTAAATCAGTCCCAGTATTTTTGATCTTAGCAAAATAGAATATTTAATAAACTATCAGAATTATAGCATTATCTCAGGTATTGTTGACTTTAAACAAAGTCCTTTATGAACAGCATCAGTATGAAGAAAACAAGAAATCTATATGTGCAAAAAGTTTGAATGTAGTGCAGAGACATGGAGTTTCTCATGCTGGTATTTGTTATAACACAAATTACCTATTGTAATAAAAATAACTATAATTGGAAGGCAAATTTTAGTTAAAGTGATACTAAGCCCTATTTTTATTTGTAAAAAATGTATTGTGGAAGTCCAGACTTACTTTAATATGTGCCTTTTTTTTCTCCTGGACAGTCCCTAAACCACTGCCCCTTCCCCCTCATATTTGCATGTGTTTTCTTTAACTAGGCATCTGCTAAAGAGACACCCGCGCATGCAATCAAGCTCCCACCTGGGGCTGTGTGTGTCAATGCAAACACACATTACCTGCAAAGCCACACCTCTACTCCCTCCTCCTATACAGCTTCAGGAGCCAATCGTTCCCCTGCTTTCACTGTTACATCCTACAACTAGAGTGCTCACAGAGCAGCGCGGCTCTTGGAGGACCCAGAGGCAGTGGCATGGACAGCAGATAAGTGTTTGGGGACAGGTGACGTTGTAAATGTATTGTGTGAGTGTTTTTTTACCTTAATGCTGTGAATTCATTAAGGTAATACACTATTAGGCTTTCATACTACTTTATAATTCCATTACAATGCTAATGAGAAAAACAAATTAGTCATATGCTAATAATATTGGAATCTAGTTCTACAACTTGCATTTCATTTTTCAGTGCTTGTGCTTGTCATGTAACTGTGAGAGAATTAATTATTATTGTTCGTTACTAAAGAGCAGCTGAAATTCTTCATAGGCATTTCAGTAATCTAACTTACAAGGCACTAAAGGTACTGTTTATTTTAATTCAGGTGTGTATTCACTCAATGTCAAGTTTATTCCTATTCCAAACCCATGGGCTTTGAAATATGGGATTGCCCCCTCCCCCTTTCTTTTGCAGCTTTTACAGCCTCCACTAAGCAGTCTTTCCACAAGATTTTGGAGTGTGGTTGTGGGAATTAGTGTCCATTCAGCCCTACACATTTGTGTGGTCAGATGCTAATTTTGGACAAGAAGACCTGGCTGTCAATCAGAGTTTCATTTCATCCCAAAGTTGTTTAATTAGGTTGAGGCAAGAGCTCTTTGCAGGAAACTTCTTCCACACCAAATGTTTCAATCCACATCTTTATGAACCTGACTTTTGCATGTCACAGTCATGCTTAAAGAGAAAAGGACTTTCTCCAAACTTTTGTAATGTCATTGTCTAACATTTCGTTGTATGCTGCTGCATTAACAGAACACTTCACTGGAAACACTTGAACTTAATATTTTGGAGGTGTGTTCACATACTGTACATTGGCCCATAGAATGTTTTCAAGGCAGTCAGATTTCCACAAGCGTTCGGCTACATGGTACAATTAGTAAACCAATAAAGTGGACTAATGCACCTTATTATTTTCAAAGGATCTTCAAAACATGATTTACTGCATATGAAACCATGATCTAGGCATTGTATTATTTTTGGATAGCCAGCAGTTCCTGTCAAGTTTTTTTTTTCATTTCTATGCCTACTCTCTTTAAAAAATTCTACATCCCAAATCTCACATCCATAATCTTTACAACTGGTCTTTCTCTCAAAATTTAGGGCGTAAGAAGAATCCTGTATATGCTACCTTGGAGCTAGTGTACATGGGCCTTAGGCAACTTAACATGCAGATAAATGGCTTGCATTTGACATCAATTTCAGATCAGGTCAAGGTTAGTTTAAATCAGTTTGGTATGTGTTTGAGTCATATTCACATTGACTTGTATAGAAAATTACGAGTAAACAAGTACAATGCATGGTAAAATCAACAAAAAATGTAAGCTATTCTATGAAATCAAAGTCAAACACTGCATTTTACATAAATTAAAATAATTTACAAACTGATGTCAAAATCAAAACTCAAACACTATCCCTTCAATTTCCAGCAGTTTCCGTTGCCATCCTCAGATGTCAAAAGTATATAAAGCTAAGCTCTGACATTTGGAAAAGAAGAAAAAAAACAGGACAAAGTATAGAAACCCTAGGCTGCAAAAATAACACCAACCTCATGTATCACGACTACACACCTGTCGCCTTTAGTGTCTGTAAAAGCCTTTAAGCCAGCCTGATCAAAAATCTAAAGATAACTACAGTAATCCTAATAAACAAAAATCATGGATTTAATCTTTCTTTCTGGCAATATTGTGTGCCATAATAGGAAACCTTCACTCACTTACTTCAGATCGTATAAGTACATACAAACAGACAGGTGCTTTGCTGTCATTCTTGTAACTACTGTGCGTTAACTATAAGTTTTACATTTTTTTAAGTCAGTCATAATAGGTTACCGCATGTCCAGATGTAATTGGTTTGTGACCTTTACTTCTCTGTACACGCCACTATGCATGTGATAGTAAACTGAGATTACTTCACTATTATTATAACCCATGGTTCCTCAGAATGAAATGCATAACTCACCTGGCTATTCAACTGCCCCAAAAATTACCAACATGGTGATTGCTCTTTACATAACCATTAAACCTAGACATCATCGGTCCTCACAAAGGAAATCTTTTCCTAACTGCCTTCCATAGCTAGACAGAATATATTATACTACATAATGTATTAGAAGGCAATGTAACACAAATACGTGACCTCATAGAACTGGGCTTTTTTCCCTAGGGCCTGTGTACCTGTCTTTCTGCTGGGAGTGCGCTGCACAGCGCACTCCCATCACAAAGACTGCGATATCACTGAGAGCCCCGGGTCCTTTTCTAACGATCTGGACCTGGCACTCCCGATTCCGGGTCACATTATCGCTGTGATAGCCTCTGATTGGCTATCACAGTGATCAGTCACTGTACAGCCTGGCCCCTTGTGGGTTTTTTTCTCTCTATGAATGGAGGAGAGAGATACGTTGTATCTCTCTAACTCCTGGCATAGAGGGAAAAAAAATGTTTGTAAAAAAAAGAAAGATAAATATTAAAAAATAAAAGAAAAAAAGAAAGAAAAAATACCTAGATCAAGGCTTGATCTAGTTCAGTGCCAGGGTAAATGTTTGGGTCAAGATCAGGGTCAAAGGTCAAGGTAAAAATGTCAGGGTCAAAGGTCAGGATTTAAAAATTTGGTGTCAGTGTGTCTTAGGTAAAAAAAAAAACAAAACAAAATGTGTCTAGTCTGTACTACGGGTACAAATAACATACATATATGGTAGCGCTGCGATCATCAAGAGCTGGAAAATTTATTTTGGGTTTTTATTTGATGGTAGGTTATGGTAGTAACAAGAAACACACAGCTAAATTTAAAAACATTATTTTTTTTACTATTTTGGGCCAGTTTTCCTTTGATAATAAAAAAATCAGGAAATATCCATTACCATTTACCACCAAATGAAAGAAAAATGTATCCTGAAAAAAAAAACAAGGTATAATTCACCTGGATGCAGGGGAGGACTGACAACTCATGGGGCCCCTGGGCAATAGGGGATCATGGGGCCCCTGTGTGCTCGCCCACACTCAAACCACACCCAAAAAAGAATATTAAAGGTACCAGGGGCTTCTCATGGGGCACCTTACTGACCCCGGCCCTCGGGCAGTGCCCGAGTTTCCGAATGGTCAGTCCACCCCTGCCTGGATGTACAAAGTAGTTGTGATGATATGTACGGCTTTACTAACACATGTCAACATTGCAAATTTGTGCTTAGACATTTAGATTTGTTTTACCCTTAGGCATGAAGGGGTTAAGCTAGCACACTTAACACTTCTTCTGTCTAGTGTCAGTAGCCCTGTCTAACTGACAGTATCTGATCCCTAGGCATCTAGGAATATGTGACACTTAGATCCAAGGAATTATAATTATGTTCTCTCCATCACTTTTGTAATGTGAGCAGCTTTGTAAGGTCTAAGTGAGGAAACTTAAATGAGACACATTGCTTATTTACTTGTTCTGTTAGTTTGCATTGCCATAAATACTGTATATTCTAAAATGATTATTCACATGCACCAAATAAATTAAATTACCATTCCATGCTAAATGTTTAAGCCATTTACCTTCACTTTGATTTTGTTCTGGATACCTTTTTTTATAATGTACAGTAAATTCATGCACTGACCAACTTCCAACTACTGTGTAGTACAGTAAGGGACATTTTAACAATATGCTTGACAGTAACATTATCCCCTTAAGATTGTTATGACTTCTTTTCTATTAATTACTTTGGCAACAAGTTCCATTTTTATCATTCAGGCTAGGCAGCAACCCTTCTTAGTAGGCCTTGCATGGTCTATAGGTTTTATTTGTAATCTATAAGAAACTTTATCACTAGTTTATCCATGTTCTACCTTGGAGTGAACAAGAACCTTGAGAACACTGTCAATCTTTTGCACCTATGGGTAAAGAATGGGCTTAAGGTGTGTGTCTACAAACTCCACCTATGTAAATCAGGCCCAGAGTAGAGTAAACAAAAGACTTTTATGTATTTTAAAAAAGTAAACACATTTTTCCATTTCTTTCTTTTTTTTTAATGCAATGAATCTGAAGTTTAAAGGTTAACTACCCTGGCAGTGATCTTAGAACATGGAAGATTAAAAAACCAAAATCACAGAAACAAAACAGTGAGGTTAAGCATATCACACTCCTCTCACAAACATGTATCGTCATATTATCACCACTGCTTTTAAAGCATGCGTTTACTTAGGCAACTGTATTGACAACACATGGTAAAAAAATAAATATATTACATTAAGCCATGGAATTACATTCATCCTGAGCTTTCTTGACTGTACTAGAATGCCCATGAAAGACAAACTGTTTATTTGGATATATACATATGTAAGATAAAACTTTATGCTGTTAGCAATACAAAAGGCAATTTTTAATTTTTTTCTTTTTGTTTTGGAAAAAACAGAATTGTCGCGTGGCACTGGAAGCTAATACAGAACAAGCAGGCCATTAATCATGCTGCAATTATGTTGTCATGTTTGCTCTTCTGACATGATAGAATGAAGTGTTGTTGGCAGGACAGGATTCAGACCTGAGATCTCCTGTTGTGGAATACACTAAACAGGACAATAGAGGCTTTTTAACAAAGAGTAAACACAGGAGATATCAAGTACATTATATATGTGCTTCAAATGCTAAAGTCCTTCTGTGCTGTGCAAATTTCTTAACTTACACCAGTAATCAAGGGAGATATACCGTTTTGTGAAATCGAGACACTTTCATAAAAACCCTTGGAAAAGAGGCTTAAATGTTTGTACAATTTAAAATGCATATGAATCACATTCTATTGCAGACTCAACTATTAGGTACTGAAATTATACTGAAAAGAGTTTTTGGACAGGTTTAGTAAAGTGATTGCTTGACATGTATCAGTGGTGGCTTTTTCACTTAATGATTCACATGGTGAGGTCACTGTATGGTGATAGAAAATATTGTGGGTTTTTACATTTTTTTTCCCTTTTCAATATGTACAAAATAGTTTTAGAACTTGTTGTTATGTTTGCTTTCAAAGCTACGAAAGGCTGCTGTTCTTGAAAGTCGACGCATAGACAAAGTATCTCCTCTGCTTTCAGGTCTGGATGACTTACTCCTTTGGAATGGATTTCTAAGGCTTGAAGAAGTACGCTGTCTGTCTAGTTTATCACTTATTGAATAGCTCTTCTTTGTGTGTCCATACATTGTACTGGGTTCCTCTGCAGAATAACTGTTTGCCCTTTCAATCTTTGGGAAAGTTAAATTATTGAAGATCGTTCTTGATGATGAACTTTCTTGGGAAGTTGTGCATTTGTTTTTCCCATCTGCATCAGGTTCCTCATTGTCTGAGCTGGGATGACTAAGCTCAGCTTCTCTCTCTGGATGGCAGCAGCTAAGGTCTTCTACTTTTTCTTGAACACATCCTGGAGATGTGGACCTTTCGGCAGTTGCTTGGGGTGTATTGCTAACACACCTGGTATCTATACAGTCTGTGATACTTGTATATTCTGCAGTCTTTACTGGTACACCAAGATTGCTATAATAACTTCTAGAGGGTGAAAATATAAAACTCTGTGATTTTACTATAGGCGTTTCTTCTAGGATGAAGGGAGCTGTAGCTAGAAAACGGCTGCTTTTAGAGCGTTCTAGTGTATGATACATTGGAGGGTCTGTATCCCAGGTATTTTGGCCACATGGCATGCTTGTGGTTTCTGAAATATATCCAAGGGTGTCCGTTGTTGTGCCTTCCTCATAGCTAGGATTTCTGCTGCAGCTTTTCCCCACACAGTGACTGGAAGAACTACAGCCCCGACTTATAAAAGCTGAATCTGCAAAGTTATCACTGCAACCTACATTCATTGAGCTTTCTCCACAGTCTATGCCAAACTGTGCCTCATCCATTGCTGAAACATATATGTCTATGCAAGAAGAAGGCCTCCTTGAGTCTGGAGCTACTGACAAAGAGTTTAATGGGGACGGGGGAGGTTTTATATCCTTAGATATAGAGTGGGAACTTATAGCACGGTGTAGGCTTAAAGTTCTTTCCTTAAAGAAACCATCAAATTTTTCTAACCCAGTTTTGTCCTTTAAATTTGTTGCATAAAATGACTGACTTCTCATTCGTGGCATAAGGGTGGGTGATGTAGGGGATAATGGTTCTTCACCAACAGGGTCTATAATTTCATGCAATTTATAGGCATTCCCTTCTTGACTATTAAAGCTGCTCTGTCTAACTATATAGGCAGCATCAGTACAATCTGAGGAAGTTCTAGACCTTGTTTTATTGTTCTCTACTCTTTCCACTCCTGTGAATTTTTCTAACGCTGTAGTCATTCTTCCCAGCAACTCCTCAAGCTGAGCAAGTCTTATATCTACTGTTTGGAGAGATGCCTTCATAAAATGTTCCCTTTCATTGACCTCTTCAAGGCGCATAGCCATATTTTCCACTCTGAAAAAGAAAACAGTATATATATATATATATATATATAAAACTTTTTTTAACCACTACAGCATATGAAACTGTTTTTGTTATACAAAACACTCTTTCTTTCTTTAGAAATGCACATTCTCTTTTTCTGCGTATATGCTTTGAACTAGCTTTCTAGATTGTTAAATGTGGGTTTGGATTTAAAAATTTTACTCTGATCAGGGCAGGCAGTTTTAAAATACAGCCAAAGATTAGGCCAAGAGTTAATTAAACTTGTAATGCAAGCAGAGGTAAATTCAGATAGGTGAGCAAAGATAGGTTGGGTTCATAATGAGAGAAGGATCAGGAATTTTAGATATTGATACAAATACACAATTTATATTTGCCATTCTGTAACACTATAATTTGAAATCATTACATATTTATAAAGTGAACAAAAAACTGACTTAGAAGCAACCTGTAAAAATATTTGTAATAATTACCTGCCCAGTAAGTTGTTACTCCAATCTTCACTCAATT
Source organism: Staurois parvus (assembly GCF_062004578.1). Classification (NCBI taxonomy): domain Eukaryota; kingdom Metazoa; phylum Chordata; class Amphibia; order Anura; family Ranidae; genus Staurois; species Staurois parvus. The sequence goes on from NW_028318345.1 coordinate 2,087,196, forward strand.
GCACGGCTATGGCCAATGGTATTTGATACTTCAGTGTCTGAACTAAGTCAGTTTTTTCCCAGATGATAGGTTTGTGGCATGATTTCTGTAATTTTAGGTATTTTTAAGAAGCAATAGGAAACCACATACTCACCTTTCTGCTGTGACTCTTATTCTTTCATCATTAGAAGAGTTAAACCGGTCGTCTTTTTCTCGGAAATACTCTTCTATACACTGTTCTTCAAAATCATGTACTTTTTTTAGTTCATCTTCTGTTATAAATAACTCTGTTGAGGGATTAAGCACAAATAGAGTATTATGTTGATCTATAGAAATCTTCTGCTATACTGATAATGTCCATTTTTTGGTTTTTTTTTATACAAGTCTTTAACACAATAGTAAGTATCTTTATTTGAGCCACGACTAAAATTTTCAGATCCCTTTGCGCTAGCTAAAAATATAATTTTCACAGTTGCTTGCACTATGAACTGAACTGTAAAGTCATCAAATGGCTTGTGCCATAACTGATCACATGTGCAGCACCGTGGCAACTGCATATCCAACAGAGGCTAAAATGGCAGCTTCCTTGGTTGTTAAGGATTGGAGGGTTTAGTTCCACTTTAACTGCCTAACAGGTTTCCTAACTTACCCAAACTAGTAAGCAATACACACCTATCTATTACGGGACATTGGAGTATATGAAATTCTGGAGGAATTCATGCAGAACGTTTTTTTCCCGGGAGATAGGTGTTGAGGACCTTCAGATCCAGAATAGGGCAGATGCCTCCTTTTGCCTAGTGGATGGTAAAAAGGGTTGGATAGAAACCCTGGAACCTCTCTTTTTCAGGACAAAACTGATGATACCCTGCAAAATGAGCAACTATAAAGCAGCTTGAAGGTGTCAATTGTTGCAGGGAAGCTGGCAAGTTTGACAACATGAAGCGGGCTTGAACTAGACCCTGAAATCCCAGTTTGTAACCTCTGAATACCTGGATATACCTGTGGAGGAAAACCCAGTGTTTAAAGTCTTTGTGGACTCGCTGCAAACCCCCCAAACTGTTAGCTGATTGTAAGCTGGTAAGGCCCACAGGGCCGCTGTATGTTTGTAAAACTATTAGTTTTGTTTTTTACATTTTAGAATGGGGTGCCTTAAGATTGTGCAGAATTTTAAAGGATGCCATGACTGAATAAAGGTTGAGAAACACTGTTCTAGAACCTAGAGCATTTATTGCAGTATGTGTGGGATGAGAAATCTCTAAGGGCTTCCATTTTACACTGGACTCAGGAAGATTCTCTTTGACCCTTGCCACTCAGGTTTTATATTATAAATAAAGTAAATAGTGTTCAGAGATATAGAGAGATCTTACATCTTCTGGTACTTATTTGATCATAATGATTAATTTATATGTTGTCCTAGAAAAACCTGATCATAATATACACTAAGAAGCACAGACGGCTTCACGGAAGAGTGAAGACAAGGTCAGAATGACAATTATCTGAGAAATATTCTCTCACTGTGCCATGTGTGACACCTGGCACTCCGATCCTGCACAAATGTAATCCCCTGACACAGAAAAGGGATTCTTCCTGTTTGGAGATTATTCAATTTACTGATGTACGATGACAAATGATTAAAGTTACTTTCTCTTCTGAGCGATCCTCTTATTTTATTACACAATTTGTCTATTATGCTATAATAATATTACTTTGTTAAGGGAGTGCTGACTTGCACATGAGGTTCTAAATGCTATGAATTAACAAATTAAAATCTTTAAATGCTGACAGTACACATTTTCCTTTTGATTTTTAGAGGGTGGATATCAGAAAACAGAATTTTAACTTATGATTTTTTAATGGCCCTGTTTAATGTATGTTCAGTTTGTACACGTTTTAGGGTATTATTGTAAAGTCCTGACGCTTGATATGCAAATACTTATTCTAGGTGGGTGACTAACATTTAATGAAGGAAGTACTAAGACGATAGCCTCAAAATGTAGTATGTAAGCAATGGCAACATAATGTATCTCTGTTCTGACAGATACCCTTTACTTTTGCTTTTATTAAGCATTATTTTAGTGATGTCAAAATATAATTTACATATGTTAATTTGTAGTGCAGCCATGAACCATGATCACATAATTGGAGATGATTTTCACTTAGTGGTCTGAAAAAGGCTAATCTATTTATGGTCAGTTTACACTATAACAAAGTAGAAATTTAATAGCAGGGAAATAATTTATAGATGCCTGGAGTTCACCCTTGCCAATACACCTGCCCCCCCACCGCTACCCCATTTCTGTTTTAGGGAATCAATTCCTCGTTCACGTTGCAAAAACAATGCAGGACAGTGCTTTGCAACACCAACTGTTGGAGTTGTTGAGTTGTGAATTTGTCCATTCCCCAAGGAAGTGAAAATACTGGTATGTTCATAATCCTCTCCATAAGCTGATATGAACACACTCCCCCAAAATATGTTGCCTAAACAGACTGCACAAAGTTGTTAATTACTTGCAAAGTTTGACTTTGTAGGTCAGCAGCTAAGACCACACTTCCATCCCTAGCTATTCCCCATAGTTGCTGATGTATGCAGATGCCTGTCACAGGAAGGGTAGGGGTTTTGTTTGTGATGTGGAATGTAATTGACAGATTGACTCCACTTGATGTATGCTGTATGAGAGGCAAGACAGTGGTGCACAATGGGGCAATAACTGGGATTGAAGGAGAGATTTTGCTCACTGACTTTGCTTAAATAAACTGTTGAAATGCTCAATAGTTCATATTTGCAATGGTTTCTTCAAACATTTGCAAAGGAAAGTGCTGTTTTAAGTACTACAAATAAGTCCTGTTTTCAGCTTTGTATGAAAAAGGAAACTACAGGGCCCAAGACCAAGGGGAGGGACTACACTGCAGCACTCTACTGTGACAGGTTAAAGTTGATCTAAACCAGGGGCAGACTGACCATTTGGAAACTCGGGCACTGCCCGAGGGCACGGGGTCAGTAAGGGGCCCCCATGAGATGCCCCTGGTACCTTTTTCATAGACTTTTTTGAGTTTGGGCAAGGACACAGGCCCCATGATCCCCTATTGCCCGGGGGCCCCATGAGTTGTCAGTCTGCCCCTGATCTAAACCCTAATTGAATAACATTTAATTTGCTACAGCATTGTGAATTACAAACATTTGCCTGTTGTTGTTTTTTAAAATACTATTTACACCATTTTATTATTTTTGCAATTTATTGCCACTGACTTTTTCCTGCACACGCTCACTTCAGGGTTGGCTGCACATCATTACTTTGGAAATGCTTCCAGATGGTGACAACAGCGGAGCATGCTTGTGCAATGCTTGTAAGCAAAGCTGCTTGTTGTCTCTGTTAGGTGTGCATGTGACAGGATGGCAATACAGGAGCAAAGTTGGGAGATGGCTGGCATCCCAGATTAGGAAGTGTCTGAACAAGGACCTTCATGATTGAATCACCAGGTGCTACTTATTAAAACTGCATATACAACTAGATTGAAGACACGTTTTTAAAAAACATTAACATGCTGAGATTTTATTGAGTGGATTTGGATCTATTTTAAGATGGAAACCAATGATGCTTCACTCTAGTCCTCAAAGACCTACTAGCAATGCATATTCAGTAATTATTTAGATGTATTAGTGAAATAGCCTGCATGAAACTCTACCTCACCTGTGAGTTTGTGTAGAGAACTGTAAAACCTGCACTGGCAGTGAAACTTCAGGGATGCGTTGGCAGTCCATAATGCAGTGCATGCTAATGTACAAAATATGTACAACATATCACGCTAACACATTGCAATGGATCACGATAGTGTGGAGGGACTGATAAACAATACTAGGTTATATGAAACCAAAAGATTTTACACGGTGTAGTGTTTGGATGGGAAGTAATGGTCTAGTAGGCAAAGACCCATATACAGTATATAAAGTTTTTTTCATGTTTGATTGGTGTATTTTAAATCCATAACAGATAGCTGTCATTACAGTTAGCACCAAAGGCATTGCAAATTATTGATCAGTCAAGGGAAGAGGGGGGTGATTGTAGAACTCTACTGGGTATAATTTTATGTCAGTGTTGCATTCACGGAGATTTTCTTTTAGTCACTTTTTATATTTTTATGACATGATTTTGCTGTAACCTTTTAGATTGCTTTTGTTGCCGGTCAAAGTAGAAGTAAAAGCATATCCCTGTGTCCCAAAACGTGGATAGCAGGCTTGTCCTCATTCCAATCAAGGGGCTAGTAAATGTAAAGAGGCAAAGATCGCTGCTACTCCCGAGTAGCCTAGGTGAATAAACAATACCGAGAGTCCTCAGCCTACATGTCTTCACTAGTCATAGTCATTATGTTTTTGCTGCAGTCATACAGGATGAATGCATTCACATATAATGCTATGTACATACACAAAATAAATATTTTTTTTTGTAGTGTAAGCCTTACTTAATCCATAGTCTCTGTCTTCTTGGTCACTTTCGTGCTTTCTCCAGCGACAGCACAGGTGCTTACATATCATAGTGAAATGGCTAAAAATAATCAAAGGAGGAGGCAAGACAGGCCTTTCATGAAATGTCATTATCAACTGGTATCTCTGGAACTTCCAAACTTGGTTTGATATGGACTTGACTTCAAAGAATGTGTTGCTGCAAAGAAAAACATCAGAACCAACTGAAATGATTACTCAAGGCCAAGTGTACCAAAACTATTGGGACATTCACAACTGTTTTCAGATTATTTATAAACATATTTTAAAGTGCAAAAGAGGCCGAATAAATGAACTTCTAACAAACAATCTAATTTATTTTTTAAGGAAGTTGAGAATGGCAGGACAATGACAAGAATGATTTCTGATTGCTTGCTGTGGGTTACTGCACTCTTACTATGTTATCAACAAGGCTTTTACTAAAAAATTAATCTCTCTTGCTACACGGCATGTGTGGATAAAGTATACCACCAACCAAAAATGTTTTTGTTAGTAGCTTGTAGTGCTCCTGCTCCATCACTGCTGCTGGTCTCATTCCATAATCCTTGGTTTGGTTGTGATACCTTGTCTGTCTGTCCACCTGCAAGGTGATTGATGTGGCCATTCTCTGGGTGGAGACGAAAACCTAATTTAAGCCAGGCAAGCCTGCAGTCTCATGCTTGTGATAGCGTGTGTAATATGTGATCAAGCTCCTTGTCTGTCTATCCGGCTCTGCTGCTTGGTTTCCGCTTTTTATGATCTCTAGTGGGATATCGACTATTCTATGAACTCTGCCTCCCTTTTGACTCGGATTTGACCCTGACTACCCTGAATCTTGCCTGCCGTGTACCTAGACTGTCATTGAAGCCATCTGTATGTTTGCCAACCGCAAGTACCTGTTTGCTGTGCTCTGTGTGCGCCTGCCCCAGCATGGTAGCCAAGCACTATAGCATTGTGAATAAGTCCTGGGAGCAACCGAGTACTGGTAGTTCCACTTGCCTTATGGGAAAGAGGGCTGCTATTGATAAAGAACACAGAAGGCAGCTATAGTGCCTAACCACCTGCGTTAGGGCAAGCATGACAGTTTTCTTTTCACATTTGGACAGAGTAACCTAAAATGTCTGTAAGATTTTTATTGCTGTCTGAGGAATCGTTGGGGAGACTCCCCCCTGCACACACTACCTGTTCTGGTTACAATGCAGTCACCAAATAGGAAGTAAGGGAAACTCTGCAATGGGAACACAGCAATAAAATCTAACAAGTATTCTAGCCTTCGCTAATTAACTAAAAAGTGTTTTTTCATTGCTGTCTTTGTCCCTTTATGGAAATTTTCCCTCATTTCCTGCTTTGGTGACAATATTGCAATCAGGACAGAACATGAGTGGAAATCTCCCAAACAGGGTCTTGAACAGCCGTAAAATTTCCCAAACCTTCACCAACTCTTTCCAAAGCTAAAACATGTTTTGGCTGGAAATACTTTTTAAAGGAAACCTCTTGAGAGGAATATGAAGCTGAGCTCCATCTGCAAATGATAGTTGCATTGATCCTTTGGCTCTGGGGATTTCTGATTCATTGACCTTGAACAAGTATGCAGATCAGAAAATCTGATTTTGCTTAAGTTTCATTTCCTGCATACTTGTTCTTGTTCATTGACCCAGAAAGCACTAAGGCCAGAGACAGCCAAGTGATTAGAATTATCAGAATTGGCAAGCAATGGCAGCTTTTATTTTTCTTTAAGACAACATTCTTTTAAAAAAATATAAGGCCTATGTGTAAACACTCATATTCCTCCATAACTGACCACATAAACCAAAGAAAATAGCCCTGTTCTCATGATGCAGTAGGAGTCCCCTCTATGGTTTACTGTATACCAACGGCAAGTCACTTGAGCATTGTCAGAACTGCAGGGATACAATTTGGCTGTTCATGCACAATCAATGCACTAGCATCCATGCGTACATTTGAATAAATCAGGCAAAAGTTCGAAAACTTTGTATTTTTTGTTTCAACATTTACCTTTCATAAGAGAATATCCTATATATTTCCATTGGAATAGAGTTCTTTAATGTGTTATTTCAATAAATCAATTCAAAAGAAAAACATTACAAATACCTTATACAAAATAAGAAGCAAATATGCACCAAATAGCAACGTAACTAAAGCCATAGCAACCTACATGGGCTGCTCTGAGGCCCCGCTACGGAGGTAGTCTAATGTCTTCATTCCAGAAGAGCTGAGGTCAGGTGCATGACAATATCATTCTTTAAGAACATGTTGTTGAATTATTTTGGATCCCCCTATCTGTGAGTAGATTTACATTCTTTAGAGCGGAGGTCACTAAACCAAGCTTGCAATCTACCATTAGATTGTGGCCAGTTGACTGGTAGATCGTGGTCTGGGCTTGCTGACTCACCATTCCAGAGCATCAAACAGAGTCCTGAATGCAGGAATTTTGGTGCGCTTTCAGAAAGTGCACCACACCTCCAGGATATATTAGAAGTCTATGGCAAAGCACAGCTAACCCAGGAAAGTCACATATGTACTGCGCTGCACCCTCCGTGCAGGTAAAGTGCAGCACATTGTGTGAAAACAGTCTTCTAGAGGTCTCAGAACAGTAAGGGGGTTCATTTACATTTGCAGTTTGGGGGTGGTAAAAAACCATAGTTTACCACTCCTGTCCGAACCGCACCCCCTTTAACTGAAGTGACCAGGGGTGTACACATGCTGCAGCAGGAGTTATACACCCTTTCATGGTTGGTGGGTGTAGCACCTGCCAAGCATGATCCATTCAAGTGAATGAGACCACTCTGCAAGTGTCCTGCAACAACCTTGTGCAGTACAGCAAACAAGGAGTTAAAGCAGGCAGCATGTTTCTTTCTCACCACCTGCTTTAAGCCCTTGGACCCCGTAGAAGCATGCAGTTGTGGGGTTCTTGCAGAGTGGCTCCTCTTTACTTGAATGGGTCACAATTGGCAGGCGGGGGGTTTAACGCCTGCTGTGGCATGTGCACACCTTTGGCTGCTGTCTCACATATACACTATGAGGGTGCAGCGCAGTGCATATGTGACTTTCCTGGGCGGTAAAACTGTGACTCATCTGCAGGATTTTAAGCCCCCCCCATCCCACACACACACTCACACTTTATGTGTGAACGAGCCCTAAGGTTGCCTCTGCCGAATGCAACTAAGGGCTCATTTACAAGTACAGTTAGCATTGCTGCTCCTCTGAAAAGTGATCTGAATCTGTTTGACAGGTGGTGAGGAGTCGATATGTAGCCTCCTCACCACCTGATTTAAAGCCTTGATTTCTGTGCAATGCACGCGACTGCGACATAGTAGTACCCCAAAGAACCCCCCCCCCCCATGTTGAGTGCCTGTGGATTGGTATGGTTCAAGGGGGGGGGGGGCACTCACTTGTATTGCTAATTTTGATATGATAACAGAAGAAAATAACACATTGGTGCTAATTTATTAATGGGAAATAATCAGATACAGAATAATTGTTTTGATGTAGATTTGGAAAATTAAAGCAATGGTATGAATTCTTGCTATAGCACTAGTGGCTTTCTTTATCTCCTATATGTTGCTACTGACCACATTGTGGCAATGCTTTCAGTAAAGTATGGTTTAAGCACATTTTGGTAGAAATGTTTTTTTCACTTGTACTTCATTGTGAGTTTACATCCATTGCCACTTTTATTGTTAGTTTAGGACTGGGTTCAGAGAGTGACAAACTTACTTGAACACAGCTATCAGAAGGTTTACCAAAAGAATATTAGCAACTAAGAGGTAACAGGCCATGATTGCTGGGACAATCCACGCTCCAGTTTTGCATGGAGGAAGCTGCACTATTTTGCCATCTTCTGTTGTCTCATTGTATCCACAGGGTGCTATTAAGAAAAGGAATAGATTCATATCAGAAAACACATTTCTGGGGTAGAAAGTCCCAAATTTATAGCAAGACTCTCATGCTTTATTCATGTAGAATGGTCACTTCAGAAAAACAATAGCCACTGCAGTCTGCTTACTGGAATGCATGCTAAAGGCATCAAATACATTGGGAATTTCCAAGTAGATAGCAATGTGTCCCACTCTGCACTTAACAAGTCTTCATGCTTACTTGTAGGGTGCTGCATATTTATTTCTAGGAAACCTATTCTAGACATCTATGTTACCTTAGTGTGACCTTTTATGAATGCGCTCTCAGGATTTAACTTCTCATTTATTCTAAAGGAGAATAAAAGCACCTTTGCTTACCTGGTCATCCGATATTACAGGAAGAAGACGCTGCAGGCACCAGTCTAGCAGCATGGTAGAGTGGGGATCTGATAAGTAAATCTTTTCTAAGCCCAATATACCTAAATGAGTAGTTAACTCTTGCTTTGTGGGTGCAGCCCGACTGCAAGGGAGAATTTTCACATTTCCCAGAGTTGGGCTTTAAGTGACTTTAATTATAATCCCGTCACACATCTGGCCTCAAAAAATGACTTCTGTAGTCTCACATAAATATAACCCATATCTCCTTCATTTTGGGCAACTTTTGCTGGGATCTATTTCTTTTTCTCGCTACTGCAGAAAAGGGTTTCAGTTAAAAATTGTGAATTGTGTAACTGGCAGTCACAGTAAAAAGTCATGAATGAAATATAGCTGTCTACAAAACCTTATCTTTTATTGGAGTGATTTAATGTGATGTATCTCAGGAGTGAAATTTTTGTTCCTACAGTAATTTATTGTTCCTTAAAATGCTATATAAGTGGTTGATCCGTTTATTAGACATGGACATAAAACGCACAGATACATATAGTTGCCCTTCTGGAATGTTATGCTTTTCTGTAAATTTTAACAATAATTCTTTCTAACCAAGTGATTATTTTAGTAACTGGACATTGATTTTCTTTGGAGGCCAATTCATACTTGTAGTGGTTGATCTTGGTCATTACACCATCTATTTAACAGCAATGTGTACTAGTCATGTAATATTGCAGTATATGGTGAAATATATATACAGTATATACTAAATATACAGCATGTATATATACGAACAATTTTTCAGTAAAGATCCCCATTAAAAAAACTATGGGATCAGGTTACTAAAGAATACAGTATTTTCCTTACTAAGCATTATTTGCTGATTGTTATAGCTAAAAAATTTTGTTTTCCATTTACTAAGCATTTTTCTTATGTATTAAAATGTATAGCAAATAAACGATCATGTCAGTTTTTTAATGTCTTATTTCTATGTAAAAGTCAATTTGCTAACATTTTTTGCATGCCATTTTTTACTCCTTAAATACCATTGGATTCTAACTAACTCAGTTGTTGTATTTTCTCCACTCCTCCACTCCTCATTCAGAAGAGTGGAGAAAATACAGCAAGCTAGGGTAGAAATATAATAACTTTACATGAATAAAAATGCTCATTCATGAAAAGGTTCTAAAAATACATACATAGCTAATTATTGCTAAAATTAAAGATTTCACACCTATGCAATATGATTAGAGATGAGCGAATCGAACCTGGCGAAGTGGAATTAGTTTCGAATATCAGGAAAAATTCGTTTCGCATCGAATCCGAATTTTAGCAAACTTCGGGTGCACGAATCGAATTTTTCCCGATCAGCCGGCAAAAGTGTCACTGCAGAGAGCTCCGCTATTTCTGACAGTTCTGACAGTTCATTTACAGCGGTTGAAACATTGTATCTATTTGTTTCCATTTAGGATACAGATGTTTTTATTCGGAAATAAATAGATACAATGTTTCAACCGCTGTAAATGTGAAGGAACTGTCAGAGAACTGTCAGAAATAGCGGAGCTCTCTGCAGATACACTTTTTGCTGTACTGGAATTCTTCTTCTTTTCATTCTTCTTCTTCTTTTCATTCTTCTTCTTCTTCTTCTTTTCATTCTTCTTTTCATTCTTCTTCTTTTCATTCTTCTTCTTCTTCTTTTCATTCTTCTTCTTCTTCTTTTCATTCTTCTTTTCATTCTTCTTCTTTTCATTCTTCTTCTTCTTCTTTTCATTCTTCTTCTTCTTTTCATTCTTCTTCTTCTTCTTTTCATTCTTCTTTTCATTCTTCTTCTTCTTCTTTTCATTCTTCTTCTTCTTCTTTTCATTCTTCTTTTCATTCTTCTCATTCTTCTTTTCATTCTTCTTTTCATTCTTCTTCTCATTCTTCTTTTCATTCTTCTTCTTCTTTTCATTCTTCTTTTCATTCTTCTTCTTCTTTTCATTCTTCTTCTTCTTCTTTTCATTCTTCTTATTCTTCTTTTCATTCTTCTTTTCATTCTTCTTCTTCTTCTTTTCATTCTTCTTCTTCTTCTTTTCATTCTTCTTTTCATTCTTCTTCTTCTTTTCATTCTTCTTCTTCTTCTTTTCATTCTTCTTTTCATTCTTCTTTTCATTCTTCTTCTTCTTCTTTTCATTCTTCTTCTTCTTCTTTTCATTCTTCTTTTCATTCTTCTTCTTCTTTTCATTCTTCTTCTTCTTCTTTTCATTCTTCTTTTCATTCTTCTCATTCTTCTTTTCATTCTTCTTTTCATTCTTCTTCTCATTCTTCTTTTCATTCTTCTTCTTCTTCTTTTCATTCTTCTTTTCATTCTTCTCATTCTTCTTTTCATTCTTCTTCTTCTTCTTTTCATTCTTCTTCTTTTCATTCTTCTTTTCATTCTTCTTCTTCTTCTTTTCATTCTTCTTTTCATTCTTCTTCTTCTTCTTCTTTGTCGTGCCCCGTGACTGCCCAAATGAGTGAAGTGTGCGGTGATTCTAAGATCGACGGCACTCATCTGCATGTCATACTGACTGACAGTATTATTTCTCTTCCCCAGCAGACTCCAAGGGCATTTAAATTAAAGGTACAGTGTTCTGCACTAATATAAAGGCTCTCTGAAGCCTAGAAACCCTTTTAATAAGTTAAATTCGCTGCGAATAAATTCGCATCGAATCGAATTTCTCCCGCAAATTCGGCGAATCAGCCGAATCGAATTTTTGAATAATTCGCTCATCTCTAAATATGATGGTAGGATACAATAATAAATTCAGTTAAAATAACTCATACAGCTTAGTGAATTGACTTAATGTTCTTGGAGTGCATGGCAATTACATCACTATGGCTCTGTTTGTAATTTTCAATTATCATATCTATGCAAGAAGAAGATTCCAATGTTCTTTCATGATAGGGAATGTCAAAGTCACTTTCAGCACATGAACAATGAGCAGGTCTCCAGATCCTCTGTAGTACCTTCAACCCCTGTAGTCACTGCAACCCCCATACCAATCATAAATCTGCTATGCAGTCACTTGCAGTGAATGAGCCCTTCTTAAAGAAGTATGGCTAAAGCTCTTCTGGCCATACTTCTCCTGTGGGCCAAAGGATTTCACATACTTCTGTTCTCCTGTGACCCAGATTCAAATGACAATGGGCTAAAGTCCACGAGTGTATACCATTACCAGTCTCCGCACTTTCCACTTGTTTTCTTGTACAGGACTAATTATTTTTGGATTTTAAAACATTCACCAAAATCATATTGTTCGAAAATATTTCTTTTTTTTTTAGCCTAACGCCTGGCCCATGGTTCATAGTCTGTAACATTTCAGTCCATGGAATACTTTTATTCTGTATTGTCAAACTCCCATCTACATTAGATGGAAAGCCCATTATGTTTTGCTGTAGAGCAGCCACTTCCCACAAAATTAGTTTTTTTTTCCTTAATTCTACTTTAAATTTTCTTTACAGCTCACTATGAAAATTCTTCAATGCAGTACTGCAGCACAGTTAGGCTGTTGACCTAAATTTTCTCTACTGCAGTTAAGAAAATCAGCTATGTTATCTCCCGACCAACTGATTGTGATTAGTGATGGGGCAGAACCTGACAAGGTCATCTCCTCGCTCTTCTACTGCAGGCATGCCCCTTACTCGCACATGTGAATACAAGACATCTCAACTGCTGACCTGTCTCTCAGTCTGAGTGGTACTGTACAGGGGATTTCAATACAATACAGTACACTGCAATCAAGTATAGTAAAATTCAGGTATTTATACTAGTTTTATTAAAATACATTTTGGTTTTTTTTTAACTGCATACGTTTGTGTTTTTGATATCTGCCTGGTCTTAATCTTAAACTTTATATTCTCAATTATTTCCTGTTTTTTTTACTTTTTTTTTTTCATCATATCCTTCATTCTCAGAACAATGGAAGAAATCCATGACTTGGTGTGTTGCAATCGCAAACATAATGTTCTTTCTTCAGAATGAAAGGTTTCATCTTTGGTCTCACTCACTAAAGCACTTGGAAGTCTAGGATGCATTGAATTATTTAATTTTCTCCTAGCTTTTCTAGCATGATGGACAAGCTGTATTTTCATGCTGTTGTCCCCATGGTACAAGGTCCATTATGCATTATTGTTGAGTTACCACAGCCCAGAAAATATCTATTTTAATTTTTTTTAATGTTTTTATTTAGTTTGTTAGCCTCCCTGCCTGTACATAATTTGATGTCCATGAAAATGTTATGGTTGTGTGCTGCTGTAAGCATAACAAAATTTATAAAATAATTACTGCTGGAGTTTCCTTTTTCAAAATGCTCTTTCCTTGTAATTTTTAGAGATGTGCACACATGTAGATATATAGTGCATTCATAAAGTATTCAGATTGCCTTTACTGTTTTCAATTTTGTTATGTTGCAGCCTGATACTAAAGTTGTTTAACCAGTTCCAGATCACCCACCCAGAATGTGCTGCGAAGAAGTGGCCTGTGTAGGGACAGTGACATAGTTGTATGTCACGGCCCTTTTCCAGGTGTACGCACCCCCCCACCATCCTCCTGCTATCATTTTCTGCAGGAGCAGTTCATCAGCAGAACCCATCCAATTATTTTGTCTGGAACGCTGCTGATCGCTTGCAGCAAATGAAAACGCAGTCATGTGCCTGTATTTATAAATACAGGCTTTGGATTTAGCTGGTTCTTCTCTTCCAAGACCAAAAAAGAAGAGAGAGACACACTGTGAGTAAAATCAGCACCCTTTGCACCCATACACATTAGATGGACACATTTAACCCTTTGATCACCCTCAGTTAACCCTTTCATCACCCTGTCACCCAGCCGGAGCCATTAGTGTAGTGTCAGTGTATAGTATTTTTCACTGATCATGAGAGGCATTTTCCTGATGTCCTCTCTGGTACCCCAACCCAAAGGTCACCTCAGAGAAGATGTTGTGTCTGTAGCAGACACAGAATAAGACCAGACATCTGCTTCTTCTGTCCCTCCTGTCCTGGCCAACCTGGTCTTTTAATCAAGGACTGCTTCCATTGCTACCACACACTAGTGGTGTATTAGTTTAGGGTACAGTACAGCACAATCTAGGGCACACAATTCACACACAAATGTCTCAAAAGATGTTAGTCAGGAAACTGTCTATCGCATTTTGAGAGACCCTAAAATTAAAGGCAGGAAAGTTTATGGTTCTAATACGTTGCAAAAAAAAAGTAAAAAAAATAACAATAACAAAAATTTTTTTTTGGTTTTATTCAGTTAATGTTTTTTTCATTACTGTGTTTCATTGTTACCCGGTTCTGTTTGCTTGCAGGAATGCAGGGTGGATCACTCCTATGCTTTAGTATTTTTTTTTTATTTTTTGGCACAGATTTCAGTAAAAAAAAAAGTTATTTTTTGAGTTAATGTTCTACTGTTACTGTGTGTTATTGCTAACCATTGTTTTCTTTGCAGGAATGCCAATCAGTTGCAGAACTAATCTGTTTATTCTGACAGCAGCATGGTGTTGCTCTCAGAATACATACTTCAATGCTTGCAGCACTGCAGGAGGAGATGTGTCATCCACAGTTAAAAAAAAATGTATATACACTGGCATGAGGGGTATGCTCAGTATATACAGTGAAGGAAATAAGTATTTGATCCCCTGCTGATTTTGAATGCTTGTCCACTCACAAAGAAATGGTCAGTCTAAAAATTGAATGGTAGGTGTATTGTAACACTGAGAGAATCGCAACAAAAAAATTCAAAAGAAATGCATGTCTAATAAATTATGCACTGATTTGCATGTTCATGAGGGAATTAAGTATTTGATCAACTTCACAAAACATGACTTAGTACTTGGTGGGAAATCCCTTGTTGGCAATCAAAGAGGTCAGATGTTTCCTGTAGTTGGCCACCAGGTTTGCACACACCTCAGGAGGGATTTTGGCCCACTCCTCTTGGCAGATCCTCTCCAAGTCATTAAGGTTTGGCGGCTGACGTTTGACAACTCAAACTTTCAGCTCCCTCCACAGATTTTCAATCGGATTAAGGTCTGGAGACTGGCTAGGCCACTCCAGGACCTTAATGTGCTTCTTCTTGAGCCACTCCTTTGTTGCCTTGGCCATGTATTTTGGGTCATTGTTATGCTGAAACACCCATCCATGACCCATTTTCAATACCCTGGCTGAGGGAAGAAGGTTCTCACCCAAGATTTGATGGTACATTGCCCCATCCATCGTCCCTTTGATGCGGTGCAGTTGTCCTGTCCCCTTAGCAGAAAAACACCCCCAAAGCAGAATGTTGCCACCACCATGTTTGACAGTTGGGATGGTGTTCTTGGGGTCATAGGCAGCATTCCTCCGCCTCCAAACACGGCGAGTTGAGTTGATGCCACAAAGCTTGATTTTGGTCTCATCTGACCACAACGCTTTCAACCCTTTCTCCTCTGCATCATTCAGATGTTCAGTGGCAAACTTCAGACGGGCCTGGACATGTGGTTTCTTGAGCAGGAAGCACTGCAGAATTACAATTTTTGTCGGCGTAGTGTGTTACCAATTGTTTTCTTGGTGACTGTAGTCCCAGCTGCCTGGAGATCATTGACAAGATACTCACGTGTAGTTTTGGGATGATTCCTCACTGTTCTCATGATCATTGACACTCCACGAGGTGAGATCTTGCATGGTGCACCAAACCTAGGGAGACTGACAGTTGTTTTGCGTTTCTTCCATTTGCGAATGATTGCACCAACTGTTGTCACCTTCTCACCAAGCTGCTTGGCGATAGTTTTGTAGCCCAGTCTAGCCTTGTGTAGGTCTACAATCTTCTCCCTGACATCCTTGGACAGCTGTTTGGTCTTTGCCATGGTGGAGAGTTTGGAATCTGATTGTTTGATTGCTCCTGTGGACAGGTGTCTTTTATACAGGTAACAAAATGAGACTAGCAGCACTCCGTTTAAGAGACTGCTTCTAATTTCAGCTTGTTACCTGTATGAAAGACACCTGATAGCCAGAAATCCTGCTGAATGATAGGGGATCAAGTACTTGTAAATCAGTGCATAAGTTGTTAGACACGCATTTCTTTTGAATTTTTTGTTGCTATTCTGTCTCTCAGTGTTACAATACACCTACCATTCGATTTTTAGACTGATCATTTCTTTCTGAGTGGGCAAACATTCAAAATCAGCAAGGGATCAAATACTTATTTCCTTCAATGTATCTTTATCACTTTTTTGGCAGAAACTTCTGCATCCACATCGATCGATGTTAAATGGAAGAAGCTGCTAACTTATTTTTTTGCATTTAGCCTACGGGCTGAACAAAAAGAGAACTTTGCATGCATGCTCAACAGTAGACGTGGTTGGATGCAGGGTCTTAGATTTGAATGGTGAGCATACCACACACTTTTTCTGGCAGAGATTTCTTCTTTTTTTCATTCAGCCCACAGGCAGCATGAAAATAGAACATTACATGTATGCCCAACAAGGACCAGCATTATAAAAATTTCATTTGGGTACAATGTTGCATGACTGAGCAATTGCCAGTTAAATACATATAGCACTGAATAGCAAAACATGCTCTGGTCATGAAGGAAGGAAATCAAGTGGTTAAATACATTTTTTTCTTATTAATCTACATTCAGTACTCCATAATGAGAAAATGAAAACAGAATTTTAGAAATGTTTGCAAATTTATGAAAAAGGAAAAACTGAAATATCACATTGTCTTGCCAGGGATGTTGAATTCCTATCGCCCGACGCCTGGGACATGTAGTTCTAGGCGCCGGCCAGGTAATTTTTATTTTCACTGTCACGAAGTGCCTGCTCCTCTTCTGCCACCCCCCACCCCCCCCCCTGGTGCTTGTGTCTCCCCTGTGTCCCCTCACCCTCTTCTCATCCTGTTGCAGCCTTTGAAGTTAGGCTGCACAGGATGAGAAGTGTCACCTCTCCCCCCCTGCCTCTTGTCACCTCCTCACATTCTGATGCATCCTTTGAAGACAGACTGCGCAGGATGGGAGGAAAGTGACCCCCAGCCGGGGGTTCCGGCGTGGTGGGCGACCTGTCTCTGCGCACCCCCGGCGGCCGCAGAGCCGGCACGTGGCTTCCCGTGCTCTGCGCCTGCTGGAGACAAAGGACGCGCTCCCGAAAGCGCGGCCAGAGTCAGGGGGCGTGCCTCGTTGCCCCGGCAACCCAACGCTGGGCCGGCCGTTGCCAGGGCAACAGGGAAGCATCCTGCACCAGCTTAAGAAGGCCAGCACGGGACCCAGGTGGGTGCGTGTGCTTGTTCCCTGCTCGGGACAGGGTGCTGTGCGGGGTCTGAGCTGAGGTCAGACCCCACAGCCGAGACCCTGTTGAGTCCCTGTGAGCCTGCTGTGTCCCTGGCAAGCTGACCGCCCTGTTGGTCCCCTGCTCTTGAGAGAAGCTCTGTGTGGGGTCTGAGCTGAGGCCAGACCCCACAGCCAGGACCCCTGCTGAGTCCCTGTAGGCCTGCTAGTTGTCCCAGGAAATCTGACTGCTGTGAGGGTCTTTGACCGCTGCTGTCCCTGGAAAGCTGACCGCTGTGAGGGTCCCTGTCTGCTGATCGCTGTTGTCCCTGGAAAGCTGACTGCTGTGAGGGTCCCTGTCTGCTGATCGCTACTATTCCTGGAAAGCTGACCGCTGTGAGGGTCCCTGTCTGCTGATCACTGCTGTTCCTGGAAAGCTGACTGCTGTGAGGGTCCCTGTCTGCTGACTGCTGCTGTCCCTGGAAAGCTGACTGCTGTGAGGGTCCCTGTCCGCTGACGGCTGCTCTCCCTGGAAAGCTGACCGCTGTGAGGGTCCCTGTTTACTGACTGCTGCCGTCCCTGAAACCGTGAGTGTTCCTGCACATTGTGTGCTGGTTTCCCCTGGAAACTACCTGCCGTGAGTGCCCATACTAGCCGCATGCAGCAGAGTGTGCAACTGTCCCTATTGTGTGCCCTATTGCCCTTGCCCATACAGAATTAATGTGTCACTAAGCCTGGACTGCCCCATTGTACGCCCATATTCCCCTTGCCTGGGCTGCCCCCATTGAATATCCAGACTATTGCTTGCTTGAACTGCCCCTGTTGTGTACCCGGATTATTATCGCCTGGACTCCTCCCTCTCCTCCCCCCTCTTTGGGTACCTGGATGCTACCTTCCTGCCCTGATTGAGTGCCTTCCATAGTTCAATAAAGCTTTGTGTGTTTACCATCTTCTTTGTGTTTTCTGTCCTGCCTATGCTTCCGTCACATTTACCTTCAGCCCTGCTGCGGGCAGTCTCCTGGGCTCCACTTGCCCATCTGTGGGCCTGGGACTGGCTCACCACCAGTGGCTAGAGGGCAGGGAGGAGAGGACACGTCCGCTCCCCTCTCCTTCTTGTCCTGACCCAGAAGTAGCGTTATGATATCACTTCGGGGTCCCTGTTGTGAGATTCCCGGCAATTGAGGCCGGGAAAGAATGTAATGCAGTGTGATGTGCACTGCATTACATTCAGGGATGCAGAGGGGAAGGAAACATCCAGGATCTTTTAGACCTTGGATGTCTCAATAAAGAGAACCTGTCACCAAAAAAAATCATCACATAGGGGACATTGTCCCCTATGTGATGAAAAAAAAATTAGGTAAAAAAAAATTTTTTTTCTCTAATTGTAAAAAATGAAAGTTACACCCGAGCAAATAACACCCCCCCAAAAAAAAGACCCCCCCCACGTATGTACAAACGTAAAAGTACACGCTGGGGTGCCTATGCATTAAAACGTCGATTGCGATACACGTGTTACATATCGCCGCTCACGTCAGAATGAGAACAATAATTCTAGCACCAGTTCTCCTCTGTGACACTATACTAATGGCCTAGCTTTAAAAGCATCACCTATAGAAAATATAGGGTACTGAAGTTTGTCGCCATTTCACGAGTGCACGCAAATTTAAGGTTGAACAAGATGAATATCTATTTATTCGATGCAACCTCGTCTTTTATATTGTACAAAAATATAGAGTAATTTATTGCTTTTTTTTGTGCCCTAAAGTTAACTAACTTGTATTATTTACTGAAATTTTGTGGTAATATCATGTGACATAAAAAATTGGAACTACCACTATTTTATTCTCTAGGGGTTTCTTTCAGAAAATATATCATGTTTGGGGGTTTTATGTAATCTTCAGGCCTAAAATTATTTTTTTTAATCTTGTGCAAAAAACGCAAAAACGGCTCTGGCAGTGAAAGGGATCAAGGATAAGCCTGACACTCCCCTTTCCTGACAAGCACCCAATCAGTGCTCATTACACTGCATGGTGTCTCTCCCTGCTAGTCCCCGGGTGCAGTGCTAGAGACAGGCAGGGAGCGGAGGAGGACATAAACAGCGCAATGTTAAAAATATTAAATGTTTAACCATAAAGCTCCTTTTGTTTTTAAATATCACCTCCGATTTATATATGGTTTTGGTTAAAAAATGTTTTTTTTTTACTGAACAAGTGTATTGTCATGAGGGACAAGTAGATTGGAGCACCGATTTAGTACCTTGGACAAGTATTTTTTTCAAAAATTTCCACACCCCTGCATGCATATCCAGACTCTTTGCAATAGGAAACATGAAAGCTCCCAGAGTTTGCAAAAGCTCTTTTGCAAGCTCCAAGCGGGGTTTAAAAGATAAGTTCACCTTAATAAAATGCAGGTAAAAAAATGTGCATTTGTTATTTTTTTGTGTTAGAAGCCTGTAAAGCATTACACCAGCGATTAGCAGATTGCTGGTACCATGCAGGTCTCCTGCACACTGTCAGTGTATTTGCTTGCTTGTACATTCCATACGGGCAAGCCGATACTTGCTGAAGGGAAGACTGAATGAACTACCATGGCGCTCATGATGCTATGGTAGTTCATTGAGGACTGCAAGCTGACAGCCGCTAAAGCTGTTGAGATTTGTAGTCTATTCATTCACAGAACACTGTGAATCAATTATGCAGCCATATGGACTGCGTTGTTTTTGAAAACTGCCAGCTAGTATGGGGAACCTCTCCCCGTACTTCTGTCACTATATGCAAATTTGTTGGTTCCTGTGGTGAGCTGTTCCCTCTAAGACAAGGGCTAACTTCCCATCCGAGTGCCCTGGACGAATTTGGTCCAGTTTAACCCTTTGGCCGCCTTCCATTCTCAGCTGTTTAATGCTTGATTGTCTGTTACCAGTTTTCATCTGGTGAGTGTACATCCGAGAGAGGTGGTGGATTCTTTTGTGTGATCATCAGCAAATTTGCACTCTGCACCTTAATTATACTGCGCCTTATGGTTTCATGGACAATTGCTTCCATTTATGAATATTTGACTATATAAATAGCACGTTTAACAACAGACATTGATGCAGAATTTTATCCTATTTATATATCTCAGATTTTATATGTTTATTGTATTATCATTTACTACTGCACTTTACTTCACGGATCACCACGGACATTATTGTATTTAGATTCTGCCCGTGATACACTTTATTGTTTGGCATTTGCTTTTTGAGCTGTTTAGCTGATATTTTCATGCTTTTACTTGATGCACTTTACTGTTTAACTGAGCTCATTGCATTTATGATGCACTTTACCTTATTGTTTGATTTTTAGATTTCGCATTTACTAATGTGACATTTAAGTTTTACCTTTTTCACATATTTGCAAACATTTTTAAAATTCTGTTTTCACTTTTTCATTATGGGGTACTGTGTGTAGATTAATAAGAAAAAAATGAATTTAAACAACTGTAGTATCAGGCTGCAACATAACAAAATTGAAAAATATGAAGGGAGTCTGAATACTTTATGAATGCACTGTATATTCAGGTAGATGTATGTTGTATTATGTTTGTTATATTCCAATACAGAGAATTTAATACTATGCTTTCCATTAAACCAGGGCTTAAAATATCAAGTCCTGAGGTACTAGCCAGGCCTTAGATTTACTCTCCACCAACAAACACACACAAACAGAGACACCTGTACACACACACACAGACATGTACATACACACACACACACACATACACACACAGAAACATGGGCACACATGCACAGAGACACATGTACACACATACAGACACATGTATACACACACAGGCACGTACAGACACACATACACACAGATACATGTACATACACAGAAATACACACACACATGTACATACATACGCAGACCCATGTACACACAGACACATGTACGTACATACACACAAACACACACACACACATGTACATGCACACACACACACACACACACACACATGTACACACACACAGACACGTGTAAACACACACATACATGTACATACATGCAGACAAACACACACACATACACCCCCCCCATAAAAAGTTGCCTTACTTCGTTGTTCACTCACAGATCCGGGTAGTGCACTCTAGGGGGAGGCAGAGAGCACAGCACACACTCCTTGCTTTGCTTTCACTGCGCTCAGCTATTGAGCAGTCTGACGGCTCCCAGTGCCAATGACAGATGCAGCCTGAGATCCGAGCCTGCTCAGCAAGATGGCCCCACCATAATTTCCACTCGCCATTGGCGAGCAGGTGAGTGGAAATTTCAAGCCCTGCATTAAATTATATAGATTTATTTTCTTCACGCTGATATTTTACGTTAATCTGCTTTTTACTGATTTTCCAGCTGAGAAGTGACACTGCTATACTCTTAATCATAGGCAATATTATGTACAATCAATAAATAGGTTCAACATATACAAGTAAACTGTTGTAAAGCTTATTTGAGCACAGTATAAAACGTGCCTGTTCTGTCTACATTATTTCAGTGAGCACAGTTACAGCATGTTCTGTCTACTAGCTTTGTTTGAGATCAGTTCCCCTTTTCATGTGATGACATAAAGGTTCATAAAGGATGTTCACAAAGGAAGACATTTATTGCCATGTTTAACATGTAGTTTGATCAGATCACGTGATATAATGTGACCTGATTGCATTCATACTGCAATGATGTATTTTATTGGGAATAAGGAATTCAAGCTTTCAGGCTATGTTTATATGAAAGTCATAGCAGGTCAGAACACTTTATTTATTACATAGGATAAGGGATGATGAAAGTGAAACAGGTAGCATACCATATTTGAACTGTAAATTTCTCAAGTTCATGTATTTTACATATGTTCTTCTAATACAAAACATCTTTTCCAATTTAATTTGTAAAAAATGTACTTATTTTTATGAATATTATAAGTAAAGGTAGATTTTCGTTGCAGTACTGGGGTCCTAGTTTTGTTAGCTTCAAAAATTCTATTTGCACTAACTTATGTTCTGATTTTGCCTAGGTTTCCTCCAGGCACTCTTCTTTCTTCCAAGAATTCAAATACATAGCAGTATTATAAATTACTTTCACCCAAACTAGCATGTGAATAAGGACATTAGATTGTAACCTCTTCTGGGACCAGGAATTTAGGGAGAGGTCTCTCTAAGTACTCTGTCATACTGCATAGATCAACATGGGCTCAATGCAAGGGCGCATAGAAAACAATTTGTGCCCTCTTAACACCACAATGCTATGTTGAGGTGGGTAGTGGTGCATTGTGTAAAAATCCATGTTGTATTTTTTGCGTAGCGCAACTCTCTTCACCAAATTGTGTAAATCAGTGCATACACTTGAATGAAATGTCATTTTGTGATACTTTAATAAAGTTACAAAAAATAATAAATATAAAGTATATAAATATAATAAAGTATATAAATATAATAGCTTGATACAAAACACTACTGGCAATTCTAAGGCTTATGGGGCCATTACATTCAGCATATGCACAAGAAAGTACTATATGTTAAATTGAATTTGACGTAATGAAAATTGCTTTAGGACATCTTCCACACTTTTGGAAACATTTTTAGATAGTCAAATTAGATGTTATGTTGATTGCACCACATCCAATATACTATGCAAGACATAACGGAATTGATTTCATGGCCCGAAAATATTGCATATCATATTATATATTGCCACTGCTTCAGGTCTCAACCCTTCTAGACTAATAATTTAAACTTTAGTAAAATTAAGGAACAATTTGGCATTGTCAAATCCTCCAACCTGTATATACATAGGGGAAAGAGGTGCTGTGTGTCCTCTTATCCAAATAATGAAGTGTATGGACAAAATATTGTATTTTTTCCTACCTGTCACTTTTCTAGGTGTGCCCCTTATGATAAAGTAAATTACCAAACCAGCAACTGATCCATTTTGGTAATAAGCACTAATGTTTGTATACATTACATAGATATGATACAATTTAAAGAAAAATTATCACCAGAACTTGAAAACAACCAGTTGAATTCATCAGGTGACCCAGAGCACATAGCACCTGATTCTGTTAAGAGCTGTACTGTGGTTGGACAATGAAATACTTTTTTTTTATTTCTGTAAGTGCTAGCTGTAGCTTCACCCCATGCGGAAACCCAAATTATGGGTCTTCTCATGGGAAGAGTTACAGCCAGCACCCTCTCTTGGTTCACATCCCTTGAATCCTAACAGCTGCAGTGAGTAGTTGCATTAGACACAGACCCATAGTGATTCTTTCCCTGCCAGAGACAGACTTTTACGGGCACAGAGAGACTGGATCTCAGATTCCATCAGAAAGAAGAAGGCAGTTAAATCCCGGAGGTGCTGAACTGGGATGAGGAGCTGCAGATAAAAGAAGACAGACTTGGCAGACAGACAGTGATGGGGTGGATAAGGGGCAGAGCAACATGCAGAGCAGAGGGGACCTAGCCAGCTGCTGTTCTGTCATACCAGCATAATGTAACAAAAATGGAAATTAAAGTTTTGCATCACTACTAAGGGTAAACTGTATTCTAATAAAAGTCAGAAGGACAATCCAAAAAATAGTCAGTGCATTTAGGGGGTCCAAGAACACCTTCATCATCAAGGCTTGATTGATAACAGTGTGAATAGACTAGAAATGAACTGGATGTTTAATGTTATTTTTTTCCCAGTGTGATTGCAAGCACAGGTATTGTGAGGATCTGGTTTGGCAGCAAATACTTTGTCCCCTGTGGGGCAGGATGGGGAAACCTTTTATGGTGAAACTCCTTTTTGAATAGCAATAGGATTGTTAAGGTAAATGAACTGCATTCACCCTAACAATCCAGACATGTGCAAATTGTTTCTAAGTGGGAGAATTACTAAAACTGGGTGAATCTGGTGCAACTGAGTGTAGAATCTGGTGCAACTGTACATAGTAGCCAATCAGCTTCTAATTTCAGCCTGTTCAATTCAGCTGGCAATAAAACCTGATAGCTGAATGGTTTCTATGCAGAGTTGCACCAGATTTTGTGCCCTCCAGTTTTAGTAAAGTATCCATGTGCATGGTTGGGTTGGTATTTGAAGCAAGCAGCTGTTCACTGGGCTAGGTGAACATTCTACTCCTTTACTAAGTTAACCACAAAGACCAATTTCATAGGATCAGAAAGCTATTGAAATATTAATATTCCTCTTTCAGATGCAGATTACTTTACCTATAGAGCAGATCTCAAAGCTCTAAAAATGTTTTCATTTCAGATAACAGAATTACAAGCAGAGAGAGAGTGGGGCTGAGACCACATGTCTCCTTGGAAGAACTGTTGCTATTCCAGACTAGATGCAGGGGTGATTAGGCAAGTGTTCCTATATGTTAATAGTATATTTATTGCTTATAGCTTCTGAGTGTTTATATGTATATATTTTTAATGACTGGTGAAAGAAGTACTATCTGTTCCCTTGTTGTTATCTCACGTATAATATACCAGATAGTTCGGGTTGTGACCTGGTGCGTGTGTTGCATGTTAGTAGGTGAACCTGTTTATTACAATAGAGTTTATATGCAGCTCCTTTTCTTGTTCAAACATTTTATTAACAATTAAACAATGTGACAAGGACAGGTAGACATTACCAATGTACACTGGGCTTTGTACTGATTACAAGAGATAAAAAGTAAAAGACGCAGCACCAATGTCATTACATTTCAGATAGTGACATATGATTAGAAATTATTAACAAAAGATGTTGCAAATTTGACCAGTCAGGGTAATGGCTAACTGGAACATTATAGGGGGATGGGGAAATGTAGAGGAGGGTCAAACAATGCAGCTCCTTTTCATCTAGTTGACCCTGTCCCTTCTAGTCCGAAGGGCTCAGCAACCAGCTGAACCTGTTTATTACAATAGAGTTTATATGCAGCTCCTTTTCATCTAGTTGACCTTGTCCCTTCTAGTCTAGTTTTAGCTCAGGGCTCAGCAACCAGCTTAGACTAGAGCATCTGATGGCCACTTGGTAGTTACAGAGCTGGTTGCATGACATATTAGCCGCTACTAGGGACTGAGCACAGAGTAGATAGGCTGACCCTGAGTTCCAGTGTCACACCACAGTTTCTGCTGGTGAGAAGATACATTCCAGGCTGGCTGGACAATGGCTGTAGTGTCTTTCGATCACCGCAGATCTTGTCTTCAGGTCTCTGACACCTAGACAGACTCTGCATCGTGATTATCCTCAGGGGCTCCTACAACTGGATTTTTGCTGCAACATCCAGTTCTGGAAGTATCTTTATTAATAACTATGTATACACAGGCATTTGTGCACAATTCCACCAGGACTCTTGCGGGGCCCTTTGCTAATAATACCTGTTTGTACATTGGATGCATCTACTATTATTAATATTTTCTAATAAAGCTTGTATTATTTCCACACTGGTATGCATCTATATACTTATGGTTAATGTTATATTCTGGTTGCAGTAGTTCCTCTGCTCCCAAATATTTCAATTAGAATACTGGTTAATTTCTCAGGAAGGGAATCCCCTCTGTTCACAGAGGCCCTGTCCTGGGTGGAGGCACTGCCAGCTTTATTAGAAAACTACTCTTCCACTTAGCAAAAGTTCTGTTTCTCTTATTTACCTACAGGTTTAGTGAAATATCCTGTTTGGAGAGGACCATTTCTCATATTACTCCAAAAGAGGGCTACAATAATATATCGATAAATAAGCATGAATGCAACAGTTAGGAATACTGTCCAAGATGCCACATCAGTTACTTGGTAGGTGTGATGGGTAAAACGTAAGGTGTTGCAGATCATAATGATCTGCAAGTGAATGTAGCTGTGTAATATTTAGTGCAGCTTTGCTGTTTGTAATCTCTTGAACATAAACATACATGAGGATTGTGGTTTTAATTACATTTTATCAGACTCATTTACATAGGAATACAAGGTAATCATGTTGTACAAATTGCAGTAGGCTGCGGCAAGCAGATCTCATCATTTTTATTATCTGACACTGAAATAATATTGCTTGGTATGACTTTGCATAATCTTACTTATTATTAAATTAGCTCATATGAATACAGTATGTTTCAGTCCAAACAAATGGAAAGTTAGCCTGGTTGCTACAAAGGGGATGTAAAACTATATGCTGTTACAAAATCATGCCTGATAAGTTAAGGCGCACATAAAGTTGAGATTTCAGGAAATCTTCCTAAGTTTTGACTTTTCTAGATACAACATAAATCTCAAAATATTCATTCTTCAACATAAAAAAATCTTATTTTATTTTTTTTACTGTATTTTAAAAAGTAGCTAGAATGGATACATGTTTATGACAATAGAGCAATTGGTGTCGATTCTGTGAATGTGGACTGTATTAATTCATCCCTGTTGTAAAATTCTGGATTGTGGGGCTAATCAGTCAAAATAATAACAGGGTATTTCAGATTCCCTATAGCATTCTCTTCCCTCATAGACTATTACTGTAAAAAAAAAAAATGATTTACTGATGTGTAAAGTGATATAAGAGGAGGTGAAGTGAGGTTACAAATTGATTCGATATACCTGGAAGTGGGGTGAAGTGAACCTGTGTTCATCTCAATTATTTATTATTACAACGGGAAGGAGTTATGTCCTCTGTCACATGTTTAATAATATCCTTTGAGAAGATTTCACTAGCAGATTAGTGGTAAGGGTTTGTTCTACTATATGACATAACACACCTAAATCCTGAGCTGGAAGCATTTAACAGAGAGATCTTGGATTTCTTACTAAAACAAGGATACAGAAAAAAAATCAATGACGTGTTTTAGATATCTGAGGTCTTATTGAATGTATATAAAAGGCTCAACTGAAGATGAGATTACAATCAATATAATTTTATAGCTGTCATAAATAACTCTATAGGAATCCTTTTATATTTGGTGCTCTTGGACACAATTGGGGTTTAACTGGCACTATAACTTTAATCATGTGAAGTGGTATGTCTGCATAGCTGATGATGAGTTTTCATACGACATTTTACTCCATTTCTGCATATTTTGCATGAATTAACATATGGAAATAGAAAAAAGCAGTATAGGTATCAGAAGAAAAATGGGGTATTATCAGAAGTGCAGTTACAGGGATTTTTGTGCGAATAATTCACAGTAATTTTACCATTCTTTTTTTTTAATACATTTTTTGGCCATGACTATTATAACATCACATATGTAAAAACAGTGAATGGGGAGAAGATAGTCCAACAAACACATTACACCTACCCACCTAAGCCATGTAGGTCCAGATGGTAACTAATGTAAATAGCAGTGCATTTCCTGCACCTCATCATAGTTAATTTGTGTAAATTACAAAGGCCATGTGCCTAAAAGCCTGACCTAAAGTATGTTCTCACCTGAGAACCCTCTTGTATTGCTGTCCATGAGGCACTTTGTTAGGCTGTACTGAATACCAGACATGTCACCACAGCAGACGGTATTACAAAAGGTGCTGTATAAGATTCTGAACTGATGTACCAAACAGTCAAAAGATGTATGTGTTTTACAATTGTGTCATATTTGTTGCAATTATTTGACCTGCATTGGATAATGAACAGTGTAATAAAGAAAGTGACATGAAACAATATCCCAATTTTTCACAAACAATCCATACACATCTACTACCTAAAGTTATTGTAAACCTACATTTTTGATTTATTTTATTTAAAAATTATTATTTTATTTAAAAATAACAAACATGTCATACTTATCTTTGCACCTTGATCCTCCTCAGCTTGGGTCCCCTGCTGGCACTCCTGGCTCCTTTTCACTGCTTAGTGACCCCATAGCAAGACGCTTACTCTGGGGACACTCTTGCATACTTGCTCCCGAGCACCGCTCTGTGTCTCCATTGACACACAGAACACAGCTCGGCCTGCCCCCCCTGCCTCTCCTCATTGGCTGTAATTGACAGTAGAGAAGCCAATTGCTCTGATCCAGTGAGGAGAGAAAGAGTTGAGAGAGCCACTGATCTTGTGTACATCGCTGAATCAAGATTGGGCTTAGGTAAGAATAAGTGGGGCTGGGAAGAGAGCAGACCATGGAAGGTTTTTGACCTTATTGCATAGAATGCATTAAGGTCAAAAACCTTCTAGCTTTACACCCACTTTAATGAACTTGCAATCCATTTTTCAATAAATAATTTCTTACAGTTTTTTTGCCTCCTTGTAATACAGTCCTTGTCCTGACATGAGTGTTTAAAGCAAAAGATGTATAGTATTAGTGACTTCTATTTCAAATGAATTCAAGTGTTCCTGTTAAACTCTTCAAATGAGTTCTGAAGTCATATTTGCTTACATTGTTTTTTAAAAATGTAATCCCTTCTCCAAGAGGTGCATTTCACAAACTTAACACATCATTATAGGAATCCTTATTTTTATTAACCACTTGCCCTCCAGAGGATTTACCCCCCATTCCTGACCAGACCATTTTTTGCATTACGGTGCTGCGTTACTTTAACTGACAATTATGTGGTCATGCAATGCTGCTCCCAAATAAAATTTACGTCCTTTTTTTCCCCACAAATCGAGCTTTCTTTTGGTGGTAATTGATCACCTGTGCGGTTTTTATTTTTTGCGCTATAAACAAAAAAAGACTGACAATTTTGAGAAAAAAACTATATTGTTGACTATGCTATGTCCAGTAAAAAAAATTAAAAAATCTAATTTCATCATAAATTTAGGCCAAAATGCATTCTGCTAAAAAAAATCCCAATACGTGTAAATTAATTGGTTTACGTGAAAGTTATAGCATTTACAAATGGCGGTATATATATTGGAATTTTTTTTTTTTACTAGTAATTGCAGCGATCATCAACTTGTAGCGAGACTGCGGTGGGACTGCGGCGGGCATTCTGACACTGGGGGGAACTGACTTGGTGTCACTGACATCCCCAGTGACACCAATACAGTGATCAGTGCTAATAAAAAGCACTGCCACTGTACTAATGGCACTGGGCAGGAAGGGGTTAACATGTGGGGTGCTCAAAGGGTTATCTGTGTGCTGTGTATGTGCTTTACACTGCAAGCACACTGCTTTGTATGGCTCTGCTATGCTATGCAGAGCCATACAAAACAGTGTGCAGGAGCTGACAGGGGAGAGATCTGTGTTGTTTATACACAGGTCTCTCCCCCATCGGTAATACTCAGCGATCACCGGGTTCCGGTGAGCAATCACCATCTGAGACCCGGTGATTGACAGCTGAGGCTGTGTGTGCCCCCTATGTATATATGCGTGAATGTGCGCACTCGTGCCGCTCTGTAGCAGTATTTCTGCTGTAGGGCATCGCAGAAGAGGTTAAAAAAAACACTGCTATTTACAGCTACGTCCAATGAAATTTGAAACACCCACTCATATGGCTGAAGAAAAAGAGCCTTATCTTTATGTTCATGCTTTGTGAACTGAGCTTAATGTGTGTTTACATCTTTTTCGATATTATCTCATTTATATGCTTAGGAATTGCATGAATGGGTTTCTGCATAGTATTTAAATTGGTATGGTCATGAGAGCTGGTGCTTACACTCAGTAGGAGGCTTGGGCAGAGCTATTGCAGCTCTAACCAGTATGATCCTACAACAGTAAACCACTGCTAGGGTGATTTATTCCTGATTCATTACAGCTGCATTTCACTGGAATTTTCTCATAATTACAGACACCTTCAACAGTATTTCATTTTGTGTATGCACAACAGCTGACTTTCCACTTCACTTGTATAGGATCCCCAGCACACAACTAAATAAAAGACAAAGCCGTCTCAATTGGACTAAGAAACTGTTTAGAAACACTTTAGCACCAATCCCCCCCAAAAAAAATCACATTTTACAGTCTTGACTGTTGCTATATTCAGCAATACAATAGTGTTCTTTGGATCTGAATTAAATCACGGACCAAATGGGGGGCCTCAGATACCTTCGGGTACCTATTGGATTTTACAGGTGCTGTAGCTTTTTTTTGCCATGGAAACTGTGAGCTTTCCCTTTGGATTTCCATGAGGAGCAGCCCATGAAAATCAGAAGACACAGCAAACACTAAGATATTGGGAAAACATGCTGCTGAAGTGAACTATTGCAGTATAGGGTCAGGATACAACACTTCTGGCTTGTGATTGGTGATGTAAGTGGTGCTTATTCCATGATTACCAAACAAAAGTTTCGCTGGCCATAGATGGATCAAAAATCAGCCGGTTCAGTATATGTGAGCTGAATTTTGTTTCATCTTTGACTGTTCCTGTTCAAGAGAAGTCAGTCTAATGGTTGGCTTCTCTGGAATGGGAATTTTTGAAAATTTTCCTTAGATCAGCGCTGCAGACAATTAGCTCCAGCACAGCTCATTGTAGTCTAACAGCAGAGAAGTCCCTGCTGTCAGAATACAATAGCACAGCAAGGGGATTCTTTTGTCTACCTCAAATGTGTGGATGGAGGAATTCAATCATTAGTTTTGATTAGCAGGCTGATCATAAGAAAAAAAAATCCATCTTTGGCCTTTGGTAGCGTTATTACATGTGTTTGGTGAAAGAGTTTGATTTCCATGGCCAAATATTTGTTCATGACATATATTGCCCAGGACTGATTTTCAAACATTCTTACTCACTTTGTTTAAGAAGATAAAAATGGGCCTTCCATTAATGTACCCACATCACAGAGAAAGATTTTTTCTATTTGGACCATGACAAAAAAGAATTCTTTGTTTCTACAGCTGTAAATCGGTGAATACTGAATAGGTAGTTAAAGAATCATAAAAAACATGCTTACGGTCTATCTGGTCAGCAAACACTTCACCATAGATCATCCAGTAGGGCATGTAAAAAATGTTCTTTGCCAATTTCCATGAGGGCTCCTCACTGGGAAAGAGGATGGCTTGCCTTGCCACACCAAAACTCATTAGCACCACTAACATAATGATCACAAAGTACATCATGTCAATCATCTGCACAAGTGAGGATACAGAAAGAGAAAAAGGAAAAAGATTAGGAAAAAGGATAGATAATGTTTGACAGTAGATAAAAGGTATCTTATGCACTGCCAAAAATAATAATAAAACAATACTGCAACTGCAAGCTCCCAAAAGTGTTCCCACACAAATCAATAACAAATACAAGATAAAAAGATAGTGCTGCACTTCTCAATATAAAACAATAGATAAGATAAAAACATCCACCAGAGGGTCTAACACATAAACCAACAATTGCTAGTGGGCCAATCAAACAAATGAAAAAATAAATATTTAAATAATACATGTATCTTATAAAAAGGCAACTAATTCACTTAATAATTGGTAAATAAATACCCTGCTGACCCTCTAACACATAACTAAGTAATAAAAATAACACATATATAGTAGTGCATATAACATGTTGAGAATGTCTCGCTAATACATAACTAAAAGTGCTAATATCACAAAGTTCACAAATTACGTGAAACCCGATAAATCAATAGACATCCAACCGATCAACTAGTACAAGCCGTATAAAACAAAATAACCACAAATAAAAATAATTGGATTACATATAGTTTCTAATAACCACCAATCTTAAGTGATATAAATGATCTGCTTTAAGAAACATAAGTTGAATATAAAAATATACCCGGCTACTTCTCCAACCCCAAGCCCAAAGGTTGCTGAAACGCTAAGGAGTAGACAGTGATAGTGAAAGTCCAATGTGATCATATAAACAAGTCCCAAAACGTATCCAACAACATTCAGAAATATAACTTAATTGTAGATCTTCCACTTGTTACACCTCTGTGTCCACCACCACCACCAGGCATGCATGCTTACCTTCACAAGTTGACCTATAAATACTACAGGTCAATATGCGCTCTGTCAAAATAGGATACAATAATTGAATGCTATAGGGCTTATTTTATAGCATTTCATTATTGTATCTTATTTTGTTTTTTTAATGTTGTCATAATCAAGTTGTTGCTTCATAATTAGTGGCTTTTAACCCTGTGGATAGCTCTCAGTGGAAAAACACTCCCTTCAGCACCATGGGGGAGTAATTAGATAGAGAAGGGTTAACTGTTCCTTCCAAGACCAGAGACAGTGTCACGTCAACCCTACTGCCAGCCCGGGCTCACCTTCCCCCAGCCTGCTCACACTGTGTTCACCTGTGTGCCTTGTCGGTCCGGGACTCACAGGCGCCGGTAGTTTTACTGCTACTGGCTATCGACACAACTATCAGCAGCTTCTGCTTGTCCTTCTTTTCTTCTCCTGTGTGCAAACTCTGGTTCAGCCAACAGGGATGGATGGACCAGAATGGCAGAGACAGAAAGCTTATTGTGACATTGGGAACATGTAAGTGCCTTGGATTCTATTATATTTGTCTCAATTAAAGAAGTTTTTCTGCTAGGGGAGTGGTTTCCTTGTTTTTCTTTTCTCTTGCTCCCTACATGGGATCAGAGCGACTTACATAGGATCAGGGCACCTTACATGGGATCAGGGCACATGGGATCAAAGCACCTTAAATGGGATCATGGCACATAGGATCAGAGCTCCTTACATGGGATCATGGCACATGGGATCAGAACACCTTTTATGGGATCAGAGCACCTTACATAGGATCAGGGCACCTTACATGGAATCAGAGTACTGTACATGGGATCAGGGCACAATGAATCAGAGCACCTTACATAGGATCAGGGCACATGGGACCACAGAACCTTACATGGGATCAGGGTACCGTTTGTGGGATCAGGGCATATGAGATCAGAGCACCTTACAAGGGATCAGGGTACCGTAAATGGAATCAGGGGACCTTACCTGGGATCAGAGCACCTTACAAGGGATCAGGGTACCGTAAATGGAATCAGGGCACCTTACCTGGGATCAGAGCACGTTACAAGGGATCAGGGTACCGTAAATGGAATCAGGGCACCTTACATGGGATCGGGGCACCTTACCTGGTATCAGATACCCGGCATCAGAACACCTTACCTGGGATCAGAGCACCTTACAAGGGATCAGGGTACCTTAAATGGAATCAGGGCACCTTACATGGGATTGGGGAACCTTACCTGGTATCAGATACCTGGCATCAGAACACCTTACATGGGATCAGAGCACATTACAAGGAATCAGGGTACTGTACATGGGATCAGGGCACCTTACATAGTATCAGAGCACCTTACATGGGATCAGGATTCATGGATTCAGAGCATATTTGATCAGAGCACATGAGATCAGGGCACATGGCATCACAGCACATGGGATCACAGCACATGGAACCAGGGCACCTTACACGAGATCAGGGCAAATGGCAGGACAGTGGTCTCCTTCATTTGCAGAGCTAAGCAGGGACGTAGCTGTGATGAGTTCTCTTCTGCCATGGTGTTCCCTGCTAGCCACTCCTCCAAGTCTCCCTTCCTATCCATCCCAGGTGATGTCACATACAAGCACTCGGGATGGACAGGAGGGGAGGAGGGGCCAGTGGGGAGCAGTGCTGCACAGCTACACAAGCAGAGCCGCTTGCCTGTGTAGCTGGGCATGTGTCAACATAAGGGATGCAATTTGCCCATCACCTGCTTGTGACTGTCAGGAAGATTGCTGCTGAACCCCTGGGGACCTCTCGCAGAACCCCAGTTGAAAAACAATCGGCAAGATTGATACCATCATGCTGTGTTATAAAGCATTTCTTGGGTGTATTCAGATTCCATGGATTGGTGTTATCCCCCACAAGCAGAGGGACAAGTTTACTTTACTGTTGGGTGAGATAAGCCTCAGGTCCACCTGGGAGGAAAAATATTATCCTGCTCAAAAGCTTATCAAATCAGCAGTCAGGATATTAAAGATGGCCTGGACATTTAGACTAGACATTTAGACTAGAGTTTGGAGTACCGCTAGCCAAACAAAACTACTATATAAATGTTGTTTATATATAAAAAGGTACAGAATTGGTGAAATAGCTAGTTAAAACACAGTCTTATTGTTCAAAAAAATTAATATGGTGAGCAGTAAAACAGTCACCTTTACTAGTAGTAATTGTTATCTAGGTAATTTCTGTTTTAATGAGTGCTTGGAATATCTATGATGTCTAATAGGAAACATTCAACTTTTAGTTATGGCAGCAAGGAAATGGCAGAATGTGTGGTAGTGCATCTATTGATTAGACAATTGTGTATACAGTTCTAAAAAATGCTAAACATTGCAATGTTTACACAACAGGCCCTATAAAAGCATCCTAAGACATAATGAACTAAGACAGGCTGTACATATTTTTGGAAATGTAATTTTTGTTACTGCTATGTTGTACAATTCCAGTTTTAGCACATTTGTGATGTTACCCTTTAACAACAATTCTATCCCAGTAAACTGTATATATTGCAAAGTTTTTAACAAATATAGTTTCAAAGTAGAACCTTTCCCTGTTCTGAAGAAACCGATTCTTGCCTCAGTGAGTCCTTTCTAGAAAAAAGAAAGTCTGTAGGAATGGTAAGGTCTGCCCTTGTCATCACCTGAAGATCATGGTGTTGTGATATGAAAAGGAGCATAATTTACATCCCATAATAGCCAGAATGTCCCAGATAAATTAAATACTTATTACTTTATGTCTCCATTTTGACATATATACAGGCGTGCCTCGGTTTACGAATTTAATGCATTTTCCAGGATGTTTCGTATTGCGAAAAATTTATAAACTGAAATGCAGTTTCCCATAGGAATGCATTGAAAACCGATTAATCTGTTCCAGAGGTAAGAAAAAAGTAAAAAAAAAGTCTTTTATCTATTCAAAACTCTTTAAAGTGCACTTTAAATGCATAAATACTGTACAGGGACATGATTAAAAATTTCCAAAATGGCTCCAAAACTCGATGCAAAAACCGCTCCAACACCTCCACACTCGATGCCATGTGCTACCCACAGACTCCATCATGCATGGGGCCGGCACTATAAACCTCCCAGGTGCAATTCATCCTGGAGAAACTTGCTTCGTATTGCGAAAAAAAATTTGTAAATGCATTGAAAACCAATTAATTTGTTCCAGAGGTCAGAAAAAAGTAAAAAAGAAAGTCTTATCTGTTCAAAACTCTTTGTAAAGTACACTTTAAAGGCACTGGGCTGGTGCTATAAACCTCCCAGGTGCAATGCATCCTGGGGAAACTTGCTTCGTATTGCGAAACAAATTAGCAAACCGAGGCATTATTTTCAATGGATTTTTCATTCGTAAACCGAAAATTACGTTAACTGAGGCGTTTGTAAACTGAGGTACGCCTGTATACTTTTGGGAAAAGCAGTGAGTCAATCATGCAAGCAAACACAGGAACATGTTTTTTATTTTCCAAATAGTTTTTTAGCACAGGTTGAGTGATCGCATTGATATTATGCATTATTGTTGACTTACCATTTTGCCAATCATCATAACATATGGACCAAGATACTTGTTGACACCAAAAATATCAAGCAAGCGTATGTACCAGTAGATGATGTTTACACAGTATATCACTCTCCCGTAGCTGCTGTAAGGTTGCTCTTGTAAGCGAAACACCATTCCAATAGAGAAGAGAAGGATGGAGATGAGATCTGTCACATTCCAGTATTCCTGCAACCAAACCTTAAACTTCTGTAACAGCTTCCCTGGTTCAGACATTAAGATCTGTGTGGAAACACAGCACATGACTACAATTAATACTTGGGACGACAGGAAAGTTATGTCTGATATTATACGTAGTCTATAAACACTATCTACAAACATGCTATTCAGGAGAAAGATCACTAATAAAATGCCATTTATAGCATCAAGGTTCAGCCTCTCAGTAAATATTATAATAATAGTAATAATAATAATAACAATAATAAATAATATAATATTTTTGGTCATTTCTTTCAGAATTTCCCAAGGTGGAATTAATTAGCACTCTTTTAAATTAAATATTTTTTTATTATTCATTAAAATCAGGCAGCGCACAACATGAATGGGACCAAGCAAAACAATTACAGTTTACAATAATACAGAGTATCATTTTGTCAGACTCTAGATACAGAATCATGGATACAGTGTAAACACATCATAAGCAGATAATATACATAAATTATAAGTAAGTATTCTGCAAAATACAACAAATTGCATGTCAGTAACAATACCATTCTTGTCGGTAATGGCACCTTATGTAAATTAAATTACAGGAGTAAGCCCAACCCCAGTAATGACATGTAAAAGTTGTTTTTAAGAGGTCGCATGCACTGGGTATTAAGAGTGGGGCTATATTATCATGTTTAACCTTTTTTTGGATACTCTAAAATGATTATTTTGTGAAACTAGTAGGACTGTTAGGAATTATTCAATAGTTTCCTTTTTTCTCTTTGTTAAACTTTACTGGAACGCCTATACTGTGATATTGTGCAGCTTTTCACTGTACTATTTTTGTTTTTCTTTGTTGTTGTAACTATATTTGTAAAACCAAATAAAAATGTATTATGGAAAAAAAAGGGTGGGGCTAGTGCCCTTATGAGAAAAGAGAGTTAAGCTTGGTACACACTAGCAATTTTTTTTGTGTTCAACCCAGTGGGCTGAATGAAAAAAAAACTGCAGAGCACAGGATGAGCCACTGTACTAACAATCCCATGGCAGTACAGTGATCTCCACCTGCTGAGCTATTGCGTTCTGAAAGGGGAAAGGCCCACAGCCAGAACACACCAGTCAGCACTCTCAGCCATTGACTGAGAGCACTGATCGGATGCCAATTGGCAAATCTTCAGTAAAAGCCGGCCGAATGTTGGCCAGTTTTTACTGAAACGCCCAATGCCACCCAACATTTGGACCCTGTGTACTAGGCTTAAGAGATCGAAATTAGGAAGGGATGGGGAGTCTGCCAGGTAGAAAATCCTTCCCCTTACTGCAGGAGGGTGCCAATGCCTGAAAATACATTTGCTTAGAGCCTAAGCTCCTCTTCTGGTACATTAAATATGTACTTGGTGTAAGAAGGACAAACCTTTTAGGACAAGAAAACATGATTAAACTAGTAGTGCATCAAACACCAGGCAAAGGTATTGTTCACTGTGGTACTGTTAGATATTGCACCAATTCATTTGGGATTCTAAGGGTGAGGCAAATTTGCTCAAAGTTGGGGTTACTTTAGGGATTAAGGTTAAAATGTATGCATAGCCAAAACCATTTCTTTTTTAAAGCTTTGTATAGAGAAAATAAGGGTTAACCCCACTGTCAGTAAGAATTTTTCTTTCCCAGTGGAGAAGCTTCCAATCCCAGAGATGCAGCTGTAGAAAGTTGTCATCTGTCAGAATACAAAGTTGCAGCAGGGGGGAGTCTGTCAGGTTTTTTTTTGTTCAACCACTGGTTGAAAGAAAAAAAAACTTTTCATATATACCCTGCTTTAAGAAACTTGCACAGTTCAGGACTAGAATTAAGTAAGAGTGCTGTAATTAGGAATAAGGAGAACATATCTGGGTTCAGTTCAAGGCAGGTTTGTGAATATTACTAAAATTAGGGTGCTGAATCCAAACCCCACTGTGGCCATTTTCTAGGATAATAGGCAAAGGATTGGCAAACAAATGGCATGGGGGCTGGGCACTGCCCTGTGGGAAAAAAAAGCAAATAAAATCTGTTTGGTAGGGAGCAGTGATTTTAATAATGCTTAAAGCTAATCATTAAAATGCA
Source organism: Staurois parvus (assembly GCF_062004578.1). Taxonomy (NCBI): domain Eukaryota; kingdom Metazoa; phylum Chordata; class Amphibia; order Anura; family Ranidae; genus Staurois; species Staurois parvus. The sequence continues at coordinate 2,124,810 of NW_028318345.1, forward strand.
AAATTCCTTTACATATTATGTCTTAGGGACACCCTACCTGTGATGTGGTGCATTTGTATATTGTATATAACCTACAGGAAAACCGAAATTCACAAAGAAGAATGACATTTAAATTGTTGGTAAATAACAACTCCCATCCATTTTGTTCTGTTTGTAAACAAGGGAGTTGAGGATTGCCTTCATCTATGCCACTGGTATACAGTACATGTTATTGGAGGGACCCCCCACAGAGAAAAAAAAGCATGGGTTTCCCCCTAAAAATACATACCAGACCTTTATCCTTGAACAGGGTCTAGTATGGATGTCAAGCAGCACCCCATGTAAAAATAAAACTGTGTGGGGTCCTGCCAAAATCTCCATACCAGACCTTTATCTGATAGCCATGCAGCCTGGCAGGCTAGGAAGAGGGTGCACTCTCCCCTCCTGAACCATACCAGGCCACATCCCCACATGGGGATGTACTTTTCCAAGGGGGGACCTGGGAAGGCACCATGCACCATGTGGATGACAAAGGCCTCTTTCCCACAGCCCTGCTGATTGTAGGAGTCTGCATGTAAAGGGCTTATGGGAATCTGGAAGACCCCTTTGACATAAGGGCCTGGTGTGAATATTGGGGCACCAATTACCTTTTTTATTTTTTACACAATCACGACCCCTTTGTTTATATTCCCTTGTCAGCCGGCATTACCGAGGTGACAACTGATTGGTTTGAAAGGGGATGATACATGGTTGTTAGGAAGCTGCCTGCTGACAGTGTCCTAACAACTAGCCTGAGGAGACGCTGTCACATTTAGCAGCGGTAGTAATACAGCTGTTAAGTGTTTCACCACTCGCTGTCACTGGAGGTTTCAACATGACTGTATACCAAATTAGTTTGGCTGTTTTCTAAGCCTCCGAGCAAGCAAAATGTGATCTAAATTTTGGTTTTAACCGATTTGGCAGCTTATCCCTAGTTGGTACAAGTAGAATAGTAAGGTAGATCTGGTTTGAGGGCTCATTGAATACTTTTACATAGACTGCAAAAACACACCAGGAAAGAACATCATTAATTGATTATATAGCAAAAGTAGCACTGATTACTGATTACAGGTACTGCATACCTGATAGAGTGCATATAGCATGATGACAACATTACTACTAGTTGTGAGGCAGCTGCTTAGTATTGTCAGAATAAAACTGCTGTCACTGGCAGGATCTCAGGTAAGAAACTTTGCAACAGATACATACATAAAGGCTTTGCTAAAGAAAACTCTATACATTGAGACATGATGTCAAACACACTGAGATATGGTATAGCTTTTGGGTTTACAAACACAGAAAAGATATATTTTTCCATGTTAGACTAATGACCTAATACAAAGTGCATTTTTCTATTTGCTTTTTAGGTTTATAAACCGTTTAAGACAACAGTTGCTGGACTGGAAAAAGTAAAAAGTAAAGTACACTTTTCATTAGGCCATTAGTCTAAAATGGAAAAAGATATCTTTTCTGAATTTTTGACACTTGGAATGTGCCATTTATAGGCTACACACTCAAGCCAACTACCTGTTCAGAATTCACAACCCCATTGTATGGGCCTTCATTGTAATATCTGATAATAAACAACTTTCTATTTTGGATATGAATTAATAATGACTCTAAGCACAATAATGCTTGTCTGTCATAAAACTCTACAATTGAAAAATAAATTTTTCCATTTTGTAATTTTTGTCTTTAAAATGTAATTTGCTTTGACATACATCACTACACAACAATTCCTTTGTGGGACCCAGGCTCTGTCTAACTCCTTTGCCCAACAGCTGTCCCCAGCTGTCCCACCTTTAAGTGCAGATTTTCAAAGGCAAAAATGAACACTAAAATGACAGGTGTGTATTTATTTTATTATTATTATTATTTGCTGATAATTTCTCCTTGCATTTTACTAGCAAACGTGTGCTTGACTTTTTGCATGTATGAAAGCACAAATCCAGGCAAATGAAATCAGTTAGGTAACCTCCAATGCAGTGAGTCAATGTTCATCTGGGATTTATACAGTATAAACCAAACAGATACAGATTTTGCAATCAGGTGGAACCACTGCTTGAAGTGACATTAAAGTGGCAGCAAATACAAGTAGCACCCTCCTAGATCGGTTCTAGGAGTAGATATATTTAGTTCTGGCTCCCAGTATCCAGTGAAGCTGCATTTTGTTGTTAGGTAAATTTGTCTTGTCTCACTGCAATCAGCGTGGCTGCAATTTTGTGTTCGACCAATTCATAAACAAAACAAAAAAAGGTAGCGTATCTGGCTGCTCATCCCTATATGAATGCATATACCCAAAGAACCCCCAGTGGGACTTTAATGCAGCGATAGGATTATACATATATTGAAGGAGACATTTTGTTAAAAAAGATTTTTGTCAACTTTATTACATACAAATTTCCATTATAGTATTAAATACATAATTTCTAAAAAGAATATTGCTCTGACAATATTGTTACAAGAGAACTCTTAATACAAGAATATGAAACTAAACAGAAAAGAGAAAAAACACACCGACGCGTTTCAATCATTTCACATTCTAGCCTCTTCCTCAGGGACATGAGAGACAAAGGGCTTTCTAGTGAAAATATAAGCAATCATAAATGAGTATACCAAAAAAATAAATGGATAAATAATCAAAAAAATAATTTTATCACATAACGAAAAACATTTTTCACTTACAAAAACATATGTCAGAGCAAAAAAGGGATGACTTCCAAAATGGGAGGCTGGACACCATGTTCCTGTGGGGTGCATCATCCAAGAGGACAAGAGTGGTCAGATGTAAGTCACCAGACAACAAGGACTGACAGAGGGGCATCAAAATCCCCTCTGTCAGTCGGGGGATTTTTTCTCTTTTCTGAGTGGTTTCATATTCTTGTATTAAGAGTTCTCTTGTAACAATATTGTCAGAGCAATATTCTTTTTAGAAACTATGTATTTAATACTATAACGGAAATTTGTATGTAATAAAGTTGACAAAAGTCTTTTTTAACAAAATGTCTCCTTCAATACATGTATGATCCTATTGCTGCATTAAAGTCCCTCTGGGGGTTCTTTGGGTATATAGACCAATTTAGTTCTAGCTTACTGTAGTCAGTGCAGCTGCATGGTTTTCGTCTTGCTGTGTCTCATAGGCTGCAGATTTAATTACACTCTCTCTCTGTATCTCCAGAGCTATATGCACAATTCTGGAACATGTGGAGTAATGTAAATGGGCAGCATGAATATTTTTTCTGTTCCAGCCAATCTTGGTGGGCAGTGTGGACCCAAACTAATGTGGTGCGGGACACTGCAAGTAATTCGCACAGGAATCGCACTGCGTTCCTGTGCAAATTACATGTAATGTGTGTGCGGTGTGATTTGAGCCATCCTTTTTCTATGGCTCAAATTGCATCGCATCCACACCAAAAAGGTGCAAGACCCTTTTTCTACCAGCACCTGAATCCCATCACATGGATGTTCTCGCCCATGCAATGCAATTTCTGGCAACTGCATTGCGTTTTGCGATCTGTTTTGGGGTGTCATTAATTTATCATTGACACCTGCACCAGATCGCATGAACGTCATGCAATTGCAATGCAGTGTGGGAAACGCACAAGATTTGCAGTGTTTCCTGCACCCCTTGGTGTGAACCAGGGCTCATGGTATAAACAGTCTGAGATCTAGAGCAGCCTTGTCTTGTTCTGGAGAAAGGAAGTCCAGCCTGGAGGGCTCTCTGACCTCCCAGGCAACCCTGCCATGTACTTTCTGTTTGTGAGGCCTTAGCTGGGCTAGCTGAGAGGCTTGGAAGCTGAGGACTGTCTCTTGTATGATCTGGTCTGGGGCCACTGGCAGACATTCGAAGGAGGCATCCATTCTCCTGAGGGCTCTGTGAGTACAGACTGTGTGAGAGATCTTAGAGACTGGGCTGCTGCTACCCATTTGGTGCTAGAAAGTCAGCTGATAATGCTGGAAAAGAGAATACTGGCTGGTACCCCGGAGAGCTTAGTCTGTCTGGTTCTGTGCTAAAGGCAGGGACGGACTGACAACTCATGGGGCCCCCGGGCAATAGGGGATCATGGGGCCCCTGTGTCCTCTCCCACACTCAAACCACACCCAAAAAAGCCTATGAAAGGTACCAGGGACATCTCATGGTGCCCCCTACTGACCCCGGGCCCTCGGGAAGTGCCCAAGTTCCCCAATGGTCAGTCCGCCCCTGGTTAAAGGAATTCTGATCAAGTTGCTTAAAGGAAGAAGGTAGTGCCTTAATCTGCTTCAGCTAAGCCAAGTCCAACATTGCCCCTCCAAGGACTGTGCTTAAAGTGCTGCAGAAGACGTTTATCATATAATATAAATATATATGTACAATATATGTTTATATACTGTAGATATATTATATATTTACAATAAATACAATTGTACATAGTTCTTTTTGGAGCATCCCATTCATCCCCAATCCCTATCCAAGTTATCACAAAAACTAAAATAACAAAAAAACAAAAAAACAAAACAAAAAGAAAACCCCTGAACTGTTTACTGAGCCAAAAGAGTGACTGTATTTGTATGCCTGGCTGTGGGACAAAACGATGTGAAAATACCTCAGGGATCTATCAAACTGCTGGCTCCTACAGGGGTACTTCTAAATATATATGGTTGATTTACAAGGAATGGCATTGCAAGTATCTTGGCTTGTTATTTAAAGTAGTTGTACAGGAGAAGGTTTTTTTTTACCTTAATGCATTCTCTGCATTACGGTAAAAAACCTTCTGTGTACCACTCCCCCCCCTGACTCCCCTAAACACTTACCTGAGTCTGATCTTGATCCAGCGCTGTGTCCAAGAGCGGTGTCTCTCTCCTCTCCTTCCTCACTGGACATGGAGCCAGCAGCAGTAGCCATTACCAGGTAGCTTGCTATGGGGGCACTCAACAAGGAGTAGCCAGGAGTGCCTAAGGGGAAGCCCAGAAGGGGAGGATTTGGGCTGCTCTGTGCAAAACCATTGCACAGAGCAGGCAGGTATAACATGTTTATTATTTATAAAAAAAATATGTTTACAATCAATTTAGGAGGCTCATATACATGAAGTTAAATAAAAAAAATTTAAACTGGGGAAAAGTGACATAAAAGCTTTTTTTTTCTAAAATAAGAAACATGTCTATACATACCTGCTGTATGCAGTGATTTTGTACAGAGCAGCCCCGATCCTCTTCTTTTCGGGTTCTCCTGGCTCCTCCTTCTTGGCAGCGCCCCCAGCAAAAGCTGTTTTTCCTTGGGGCACCGCTGCATGCTCATCCCCGAGCTGCTGTTGTATACATCCATAAGACACATAGAGCCACAGCTTGCCCCCCCCAGTCTCTCCTCATTGGCTTACTGGCTGTGATTGACAGCCAATGGACTGTCTCAGTCAATGAAGAGGAAGAGTCCACAGACAGCAGAGGCTGTTGAGAACATCGCTGGATCAAAGGGGACTCGGGTAAGGACTGGGGGGGGGGGCTGGGGAAGCTGCTGCACACAGAAAGGTTTTACCTTCATGCATAAAATACCTGAAGGTAAAAAACCTTGAGCCTTTAGAACCACTTTGAACATATGTATTTTTTTTAAAGCAAGGCATTCAAATAGCTATTATCACATGCAAGGTTCAGTCCAATAACCGGTAGCAGCCAATTGGACTTCTGTTTACTGTATTCAGGATACTTGTTGGGTGATCTTTAGTTGCTTTCCTATATCACTTTGCAGATAATGTCTTATTTTTGTCTGTCTTTGTCTTTTTTAAAAAGTAATTTACCTTGAAGCCATATAGTCTTCACTTTCTAACCATCACTGGGAATATGTGAGGGAGGTTCCTTATTTTTTTTTTTTTTCAAACACTTTTATAAATAATGTGAAACAGGCATATTGGTATATTTTAAACCAGGTTGCATTGGCTCTGTATTCAACCTGTCTGACTGCATTTGCTGAATTTGTTGTGCTTGGAGAAAATGAATGCCTGTAAATGCAAATAAGAACTTTCAGGACAACCATTCTATAGCTAAGATAGTGAGTGAGTGCAGGAAGTCCTAAACAGGTATCATTGATAAAATCAATGAATTATCATCTTCAAAGAGCAACTGTCAAAATACAGACTGGGACTGTCATTTGTCATTTTCTGTTACTAATACATTGCATGTAATTGAATTGCATTGGATTGAACTAGATTTATGCATGGATGGTAAATGCACTTAATAATTATGTAAATAACCCATTAGTCATTTGATCGGCAGCTGATCTTTCATTACTTGATAAATATGCTCCAGAGTATTTTAACTATATTAGATATTTGATCAGCTTTATAAAGCACAGCTAGATAACTCAATCCTCAGTGTATTGTGCAACAAAATGAGCTTTTCTAGCCATGCTTGTTGATCATCCCTCCTTCAGTATCTCACTAAGGCGGTATTAGTTCATAGCAGAAATAATAATGCAGCTCCTTTTATGAGATTTAAGAGACCTCTAGTGGCTAGTTTGCAAACTTCCACGTATGTTTTTTCAGGCAGAAGTTTCATGTTGCTATAAAATGACAGCTTAAAAACACTCTTACAGAAATTAGTTTGCCATGAGCTGGAATATTTAAAAAAAAAATCATCACTCAGTCAAGCCCCCATGATAAAGTCACAGATAAACATAACATTCAAGTAGATGTATATAGAAAATAACACCTACACATAATATTAAATGTAATAATAACATTATAGTGTATGTTGGCAATGATACAAAACTCATAATTGTAAATAAAGTGTGCTTGGAATGACACCATGTTTTACCTCTCTCACTTTTTCTATTCCCAGTGTAAAGATGTATGAAATAACAATCCATTCCTGCATTGAGGGCCAGCGATCCATTTTTACTAATACAATATAATTGAAGAGCATAAGATAACCCATATAAGCCATCTGTATAAAGAGAAACATAACAGAATTACAAAAAAAACCATATCAAAATACAAGGCTGTTTTACATGCTATCCTTTTTTTCTCCCTATGATAATTTTGACTTCAAATTGTTTAGTGTGCCAAAATAAATATTATATGGAGTAAATTCATTATTTTAAGTAGACAGAGGGTGTTTGATGCAGGGGGAAGGAGTGTAACTAATCCTTTTGATGAATATCTGGTGCTAAACACATCTTGGTCTTAGATTATAAAGGACAATTTTATTAAGGTGGGTCCCCGTCAAGGTCAAGGAACAGCTGTAGGTGTAGAGCTGCCACCCATCGACATAAGTCTCTCATGCTTAATGGCAAACTTGGCCCTGCTGTAACCCCTTCTAAGCCCTACCAAAGCTCATCAAAAATTCTCCACTCCCTGCGGGATGGGAATTAATTTATATCTGCCTGCCATGTGATAGTGCTTAGTACAAATCACTAGGCAGTTCCCTAAATGGGTGGGAGAGGACTGAATGTACTGTACACGAGCCTATGTAAAGTTAGCCTTTCAAAAGGTTGTAACCATCAGCATTGGATCTTCTTAGATTCTGGCAAGGTTTTGAAAAGAATTTTGGTTAAAGCTGAAGGTAATGGCATGCACCTTACTTTAGCACAAACAGAAGCACAGAAACTGTTAGATTGTAAGCTCCAAGGAGCAGGGACCTCCTAACCCTCTTGTATTGAACTGTATTGTTGCTGTAATTGTCTCACTTTATATTGTAAAGCTCTGAGCAAACTGTTGGCTCTAGATAAATCCTGTATAATAAAAATAATAATAACTCCAAAAATGCAGACAGATCCAGCGGTGCAGCAATTAAAGCGGACCTGTTCATCATGCAAAAGGGAATTTAGTGTTACGTTTAACCCCTAAAATATGATTCTCCAGCTCCCATTTTTTTTAAATTGGTTTCTATAGCAATCTCCAAAACACTGACAAATTTAAAAAATAATAATGTTGTAACACATTGTCGCCTTTTTGGTTAGAAAGAGACTAACGCACACACCTGTCAGCATGTGAGGTAAACTGGCAAAAAGTAAACATTTTCTGGGGGGATAAAAAAAGGGAGCAAAAAACTATAAATTCTGCTGCCTCGATCACACAAAAATCTTGTGATTTCACCTGTCTGCCAGTACTAGACGGTGATCTGATACGTTAAAAAAGAACAAAAAATGTAATATTGCATAGGAGAACCAGAAACTGCCTCATTGAAAACAAAACAAAACAGCTATTTGCATTAAATAAGACATCTAACTGTGTTCAGGCTCTTTACTGCCACATGTACAGCAAGTATTATACATACTGTGTGGGGGGTTTGGGAATTAAGTACTGGTTCCAGCGCTCAAGACCGCAAAGTTGACCAGTTTGCCACATTAATGTTGAAACAGTAGAATATAGTTACATTAAACATTAAATTAAAAAAAATAATAATATTGAGAATTAAAAACAAAAAAAATTTAAGGGGTTTTTTTTAACTGTGGGTATAGGATTATAACTTTTTTTTTTAATGGTTGAACTTGATGTACTTTTGTCTTTTTCAGCCAGACTAACTATGTAACTACCCAGTGCCATCTCATTAATGAGGGTTTCTCAGGTATCAACCTTCTAAAACTGCTGATTTCCTGGCTGTCTGTGGTTTAAACCGTTTCTTAAATGTAAAGTCACAGTGAAGTCATAGCTAGTTTTTTTTCAGAAGGAGAGGTTAATAATGACAGCTTCCATATTTCCTCAGTAAAGGTTTTCTTTAAGCACTTTGCATCTCACACCTGTTCATCCCTTATGGACCAGAGTGATTTTTACAATTCTGCTCTGAACCTGTTTATTCATCAATACCTTTGCCATTATTTAAGATAACAAGATAATACATATACATATTGTTTTTTAAGGGCAAACAAGGCTTTCTGTTCTTGAATATTGTCTTGCAACAATGATTTTAGACAATTAGAAATGAAAACAAATCTAAACAAAACACACTTTCTCTTTTTTTACCAGTGTTAGTTTAAAAATAAATAGTGTTACTGAACATAAAATGTGTGCATTGTATTCTGTAATTTGTCCTGTTTAAAAAGTGTTGCTAAACCCACAACAGTAAAATCAGTCTGTATATGCAGTAAAGCATGCTTGTTATACTCACTGTGGAATATAAGGGGTTACTCCTCTGCACTGAGTAAAAATGCTAGTTTAACTATCTTCTCTGATCCTCCCCTTCTTCCTGTGCCCCCCTCTTATTTCCTGATAAGACATATTATGTGGAGCCACTCTACACATGCTCACTTTGGTGTGTATTGCTAGAGAGTTTTTTTTTTCTTGGGAGAGTGCATGTGACCAGCGCAGGGCCAATCAGCACTGTCCAGACAGAGGGTCAGGGGTTATGCATGCTCTTGGAGCAAAATGAAACCTCCTCCTACAAACGTTAACAAGTGCTCTGCTGGACACTGATGGAAGTCACAAGACTGCTCTAACTGCTGAGGAAAAAAGTATTTGGCAGTTTATATTTACTAAAATAATTGCATTTCCATGTTCTGTATACTGTGGGAGGCTGGATATAGTGAATGCAGGGTCCTGGGTTTAGTAACACTTTTTGAGTACATTATGAGTACATTATGAGTTATTTACAAATTAATTCTAGTGTTTTTTTCTTTCAATTTTGCACATTTTTAAATGGAAAATGTGTAAATATATGTTAAATGTGTAGAAATGTATCATTAGTTAATAAAAAAAACAAAAAATCAGCAGGGAAATAATAGTTGATGAGAGAAGGAAACACGATTTAATTAGGGCTGATTAGAGTAAACTAAGGGCTAATAGGGGTTAATAGTGTTTCACTTATCAGGTTGCTTTAACTGACATCAAATGCAGATCTAAGTTAATTCCTTTGATCTGCAGATGAATGAGCAAAAAGAAACAAATGTCACAATTTGTAACTTTGTATAATCATGGTCTGGAGCAGTGTTGTTTGTAAACATTGTCAGGCTGCTTTTTTGACAACTACAGCAGCCAGCTTCTCCTCTTAACTGCTTCCCGTCCGCCCGTCCCCAATGTACTACGGTCAGGCGTCAGCTACAGGCAAAGTGACATACCCGTATGTCGCTCTAGCTGTACTAACACAGGGGGGGTGCTGCATTCCCCCCCGTAATTGCTGTGTCCAGCAGACACAGCAGAATGAAGGTCCCAGTGAACAGGTGAATCGCTATGCGATCACATGATCACAATGTAAGCAAAGCTGTTATGAATCAATCTCATTCATAATGGCTCTGCTTCTCTTCCTAGTGAGCTGTGATTGGCCAACAGATGTCATATGATACATGGTGCCAATCACAGCACCCTGTACCATGTAATCAGCTCCAGCCAATCACAGATCACTATCTTGAGCTGTGTATAACCTGACAGTTCATGAATAAGTTAGGTTCATGACAGCAAGCTTTGCATTGCAGGAGAAATTATGTAACATTGTACTATTCTGATAAAAGTATTTAAAAAAAAATATTTTAAAAATGAAAAAAAAAAAAATATTGAGAATTAAAAAAAAAAATTTGAGTGGTTATACCGGGATAATGCTTGCAGCTACAGGCATCATCCTGGTATCGTTTTTTTCAGCTGGCGGTTGATTTTCATGTAAAAGCAATCCTAGTGGCCAATTAGCTGCTGAATTGTTTTTACGAGCAGTGGGAAGGGACATCTCCCCCCCCCTCCTGCTGCCTTGCTCAGTTTTCTTGGGCTCTCCTGTCCCACAGGGGAATCCAAAAATGCAGCCAGCAGAACCGCTGGCTGACCATAGAAGTGATAAGAGACCAGAATGGCTTAAATCATCTCTATAGTCTAAGAAATCGGAAGCTACAAGCATTTCATCACTTCAGTTTTGCAGGATATAAACAGCGCCATTTGTAAATTGGGAAAGCATCTGATCACACTGATCTTGGTGAGATCAGGTGATGTAAAGGCAGAGGAGATATCTAGAGTCTGATAGACCCCAGATTTCCCAAAAAAGAATACCTGTCAATGCCTATTGCAGTCAGTGGGCATATTTACATTCCCTGTGATAGCAATAAAAGTGATACAAAAAAAAAGAAAAGGACGGTGTAAAAATAATAAAAAAATCAAAATGTCTAAAAAAAAAGCACTCTTGCCCTCCTGTGCACACGTACCTGTGTGCACAAGCGTTGACCCCGTGCCGGCATGTAAACAGCGATTGCACCATGCATGTGAGGTATCGGCATGAATGTAAGATCAAGGGCATTAATTCTAGCACTAGACCTCCTGTTTAAATGTAAATTGGTGACATGTGAATGCTTTTAAAGTGTCGCCTATCTATAATAAAAATGTATGTACTTTGTTGCCATTGCACGGGCATACGCAATTTTAAAGCATTACATGTTTAGTATCTATTTGCTCAGCATAACATCATCTTTTATAAGTTATCAAGCAATTGGGCAATGTGTTGTGTTTTTGTGCATTAAAATTCTAAAAAGTGTATTTTGCCCAAAAGATTTGCGTTTGAAAAATCGCTGAGCAAATACTGTGAGACGGAAAACATTTCAACACCCACTAGGGCCTCTGCTTTAAAAAAATATATAATTTTGGGGGGTTCAAAGTAATTCAAAGTAGGTTCAAAGTAATTTGGGGGTTCAAAGTAAAAAAGTTTTTTCATGTGAACAAAAAATGTCAGAAAAGGCTTGGTCTTCAAGAATGGGTGATGTGTGGCATACTGTAAGCTTCTAATGTTGGCCCTGAAATGCCAGGATAGTAGAAGCAACCCCTCCAAATCACTCCTTTTTGGAAAGTAGACACTCCAAGGTATTTGCTAAGAGGCATGGTGAGTATTTTGCAGATCTCATTTGTTACCACATGTTTTTGGAAAACGAAGAGAGAAAACAAAAATGTATTTTTTCTTTTCTTTTTCAAAACCCTGTGACAAAAATGATATCTGTAAAATACTCACCATGCCTCTTATCAAATTCCTTGTGGTGTCTACTCTCCAAAAAAGGGTCATTTGGTGGGGTGTTTGTACTATCCTGGCATTTTAGATCCTCTGAAACTGTAATAGGTGGTGGGGAAGTGATATGAAGATATATGCCCTTTGAAAGCCTGGAGGTGGTCATTGGATTTTCGGGGCATGTATGTAGCTAGGCTGCCAAAAAGTCTCTCACATGTGGTATCTCCATACTCGGGAGAAGTAGAAAAATGTGTTTTGAGGTGTTATTCTACATATACCCATGGCATGCATGAGAAATATATCATTAAAGTGACAACGTTTTATACATGTATTGAGATTTTTTTTTACTAAAGACATTTAGCAGAATACATTTTGGCCTAAATTTATGACTAACTTTGAGTTTATTGGATATTTTGTATAACCAAAATTTTTTCAAAATGTTTGGTCTTTTTTTGTTTATAGCACAAAAAGTTAAAATTGCAGAGGCGATCAAATACCACCAAAAGAAATCTCTATTTGTGTGTAAAAAAACATAAATTTAATTTGGGTACAGTATTGCACAACAGCGTAATTACCAGTTGAAATAGCGCAGTGCTGAACAGCAAAAAATGGCCTGGTCATAAAGGGGGGTAATTCTTCTGGAGGGCAAGTGGTTAATATAATATAATGCTGGATATGATTAATCAAAGCTGTCAAATACTGTGCACTGGGAGGGGGATCCCAGAAGCAGGGCAAGGAGACTGAAAGTACTACACATGCACTGTGTACAATGATGACTTTTTTTGGGTGTGTGTAGCATGCCCAAAGTCTGCAACTAGGTAAATAATTTTCACATACATAGAGTCAGCATATGGTTTATTCCCAGCGTAGCTTTCTGCTATCTTTTGTGTAGCTTACTTCCCTCCAAAGAATGCATTAGGCTCAGTTCACTACAATGTGTACATTTTAAATTGTGTTTAACCAGAGAGATAATTTTGTGAACTATATTTTATGTACAAAATACTATACAAAAATAATTCTTTTTATGACCATGCAGTAAATTCAGACAATATACCTGCTAAAGCCTTTAGTGACATAATTTACATATGTAAAAATGAACAATCCTCCCTGACCTGGGCATCAACTTCGCTTCTTCCTTCCAGAATCTGTATAAATGTAACTATCCTTCCCTCTATCTCAGAAGACCTAGAAAATTGGTCTCAGTTGCCCACTTACATGGTTTAGGAGGTTACATTCTATTAATATTAATGTTCTCCCAATGATTTTATATCTTTTCAGAATGATTCCAATGGATAACTTGAAATCCAATTCACTTTTTTTTTCCAAATGAAATTGTTAAAATTCAACTGGGGTAATAAACAGTCTAGAGTTAATAAGCAGATGCTATAAACCCCTAAATGCCAAGGAGTACTGGGAATGCAAGGTCTCATAAAATACTTTCATGCTGCACAATTATCTAATAACTTTCCACTCTTTGAACCCTCATCCCTAATGGAGCACAAGTGAATCACAAATGGATCTGACTACAATGACATAATTTGAATATCTGTGCAGGAATCTGGGCAGGATGAAACCCATACCACCACAGTATATTATATGTTATGCTTACCATATATAGAATAATAGGAACATGACTGAGGTAAGAAGATGGAATTGGCAGAATGGTATAAATTATACTAATTATACTAAGGCATCTAAATCATTTATAAATACTTCAATATTGAAGAAAATTACAAGGTCCTATTAAAGTGGAACTTTACCCATAACAACTTGATTTAAAAAAATGTTCTTTTTCAAGGAACATATATTCCACATTATTAAGTTTGCTACCATAATTAATGTGTGCTGTAAATTGCCCCCAGCATTGTTCCTGTTTCTCCTTGCTGGAGGCTGCCATTTTGCTGAAGCCCAGAGGCTCTGAGCAGCAGTAAACCTTTAGGCTGTCAACAGATCGACCTCTTCAGTTTTGGCACAGTGCTGAAATGTAGAGAGCAGCTGAGCATGTGCAGATCAGGGTGAGACAGTGTTTTATTGGATGTTAACCAGTATAGGCACTTATTTTTAATGTTTTACATAGCCAAACCTGCAAAAGAGGGCAGCATGAAGAGATCTAGCAGGACTTAATTTCTTGACTAAAGTTCCATTTTTAGATAGTATATGGCTCTATCTTGATTAGACTCCTTTGTGTTTGATGCTTCACTCAAATGCTTTTCATTATGCAGATCAGAAGGCATGTTATACCATATATGGTGATCTTGCCCCAAAGCTAGTTGATTCTGGATCCAAATATATAATTTTGTATGTTCCCTTACCCAAATAAATCTTAGCAAGCCCCCATCTGAAGCATTGCTAAAAGGTTTATTGATTTAGAGGTTTAGAATACTGAATGATGCAGGAGGCTGATATTCTTAAAATGTTACTAAACCCAGGACCCTTAATTCACTATATCTAGTCTCCCACAGTACACAGAACATAGTAATGTAATTATTTTAGTAAATATAAATGGCTAAATAACTTTTCCCATCAACAGTGTATGACAGTCTTTTTACTTCTATCAGTGTCCAGCTGAGCATTGGCTAAAGCTTATAAGAGGAGTTTTCATTCTGCTCTAACTGTCCAGTGAGGCTGCATGACCCATGATCCTTTGTCTGGACAGTGCTTATAGGCCCTGTGCTGATCACATGCACTCTCCCCCCCAAAAAAAAAAATCTCTAGCAAAACACTCTAAACTGAGCATGTGTTGAGTGACTCCTAAAGCTCTGTACTATCAGCAGATAGATTGAAGACAGTAGAAGAAGGGGAAGATCAGAGAAGACAGGATCAAACAGCATTTTTACACAATGCAGAGGATTAACCCATTCAGTTCCACAGTGAGCACAACAAGCATGCTTACCTGCATACTCCATAGGAAGATCATGGGAGACACTGTCTATTCCATTTGATTTTGTGAAAGCAAATCTCTCCTGGTAAATGATCAATGAAAAGTTATCTTTAGTGCTGGATGGAGACCTCTGGGACCCATGGAATCAATATCTTTCAGGAACATAAGGATGTGAGTAGGTAGTTGGCTGCAGGGGTGGACTGACCATTTGGAAACTCGGGCACTACCAAAGGGCACGGGGTCAGTAGGGGGCCCCATGACATGCCTCTGGTACCTTTTTCATAGGCTTTTTTGAGTTTGGGCAAGGACACAGGGGCCCCATGATCCCCTATTTCCCGGGGGCCCCATGAGTTGTCGGTCCGCCCCTTGTTGGCTGTGTGAGATGGAAATCCCATCCCTGACCCAACTCTGATTTTCCCTTTTTTTTTTCTTTTTTTTTTATATAGTACCTACCCTTTCTCTTAACCCTGTTCCTTCTATATATCTAGTAGGTTCAATACATAATAATTCCCTTTGTTCCTCTTACATTCTATCTTTCCTTCAGGGTGTGGTGCTATGTAACTCTGTGGAGTTGATTTACTAAAGACATATAGAGCGTTCACTTTGCAAGGGAAGTAACATTTTGCTTACTTCCATCACTCAATCATGTGCAAGCAAAAATACTTCTTTCTTCATTTGTCTTTCCTGTGATTGGGTATACTTGCAAAGTGAAATTGCATCACATTCACTAAACTCTGGGGGAAATTCCCTTGCAAAATATAGCTTCTGTTGCAAAGCAAACAGCCTACATGCCTTTAGAAAATCAACCCCTGTATGTCTGCCATAGAAGGATGAGAGAAAATGGCTTGTGGAGTCTATTGGTGATCAACTAATTGACCTACGTATTATTACCGTGGAGATACACAGGCTATACAAAATGTTTGTGAGCAGGTTTTCATTGCTTTACTGTTACTAATCATAAAAAGAATGCTGGAAAATGTAACAACACTGGATTTAAATATTGACACTGGTAGATAAAACAGGGCAGCACGGTGGCTAAATGGTTAGCACTTCCGCCTGGCAGTACTAGGGTCGCTGGTTCGAATCCCAACCACGGCACCTCCTGCCTGGTGTTTGCATGTTCTCCCTGTGCCTGCATGGGTTTCCTCTGGGATCTCCGGTTTCCTCCCACACTCCAAAGACATGCTGGTAGGTTAATTGGCTCCTGTCTAAATTGGCCCTAGTATATGTATGTATGAATGTAAGTTAGGGACTTTAGATTGCACGCTCCTTGAGGGTTAGGGACTGATGTGAATGTACAATATATGTGTAAAGCACTGTGTAAATAGATAATACAATATACAGTTGTGACCAAAATTATTCAACCCCCACTGAAATTGAGTGTTTTGGCCAGTTTGACATTGCTTTTGATCATTCAGTCATCTTGCTTACATTTACATTAAAGAGGCACTTGTAGGTCAGACAAATATAACATAACAGTTATAATGAAATAACCACAAATGTCTTTTCTGTGCTCACAGCATTATCAGTTTTATTCAACCCCCAAGTGACATTCAATCTTAGTACTTAGTACAGCATCCTTTTACAGTTATAACAGCTTTTAAACGTGAAGCATAGCTTGACACAAGTGTCTTGCAGCGATCTACGGGTATCTTCGCCCATTCTTCATGGGCAAAGGCCTCCAGTTCAGTCACATTCTTAGGCTTGCGCACTGCAACTGCTTTCTTTAAGTCCCACCAGAGGTTCTCAATCGGATTTAAGTCTGGTGACTGCGATGGCCACTCCAAAATGTTCCAGCCTTTCCTCTGCAACCATGCTCTAGTGGACTTGGAGGTATGCTTGGGATCATTGTCCTGTTGAAAGGTCCAACGTCTCCCAAGCCTCAGGTGTGTGACGGACTGCATCACGTTTCCATCCAATATCTCCTGGTACTGAAGAGAATTCATGGTACCTTGCACACGCTGAAGCTTCCCTGTACCTGCAGAAGCAAAACAGCCCCAAAGCATGATTGACCCTCCACCATGCTTCACAGTAGGCAAGGTGTTCTTTTCATCATAGGCCTTGTTCTTCCTCCTCCAAACATAGCGTTGATCCATGGGCCCAAACAGTTCTAATTTTGTTTCATCAGTCCACAGAACACTATCCCACAACTTTTGTGGTTTGTCCACATGGCTTTTGGCATACTGCAGTCGACTCTTCTTATTCTTTGGAGACAGCAAGGGGGTACGCCTGGGAGTTCTGGCACGGAGGCCTTCATTACGCAGTGTGCGTCTTATTGTCTGGGCTGAAACTTCTGTACCCACATCTGACAAATCTTTTCTCAGTTCCTCAGCAGTCACACGGGGACTTCTCTCCACTCTACGCTTCAGGTAGCGCACAGCAGTCGAAGTCAGCATCTTCTTTCTGCCACGACCAGGTAGCGTTTCAACAGTGCCCTTTGCCTTGAATTTGCGAATGATGCTTCCTAAGGTGTCTCTTGGTATGTTTAACATCTTTGCAATCTTCTTATAGCCATTGCCCTTCCTGTGAAGAGAAATCACCTCTTCTCTTGTCTTCCTGGACCATTCTCTTGCCTTCACCATGTTTGTAACCACACCAGTAAATGTCTAGAAGGAGCTGAGTATCACAGTCATTTTAAAGCTGCCTAATTGGTGCTTATTATGCTTGATTGCTGCTCGGTGACATCCACAGGTGTTTTCAATACCTGATGGAAAGCACCTGTATGAACCTCTGTTCTTCAGAGTGGTAGTCTTTAAGGGGTTGAATAATTGTGGCAATGAAGAAACCACATAAGAACCATTTACTACTGTATTACATAAACAATTGATGTCATTTTAGTTGCATTTGGGTAGTTACAACGTCCTTGTAGGATTTGATTCTGAATACAATTCCAAATGTACACTATAGTCCCTAAACCCCTTTACAGCATTGGGGGTTGAATAATTTTGGTCACAACTGTATATATATATATATATAAGTACCTGAAATAAATAATAACTAAATAAAAATTGTTGGAAATACTGATTTGTTGGGGCTTCCAGTTGGCCAATGCATATAGAGTCTCATTTCTTTTCTTTTTTTGCAGTTTCTGTATTGTAAAACGATTAAGTATGCAACAGGAAGAGTGAGTTCCCTTAGTACTGGCCAGGTAAGTTCATTTTCCTTTTATAAAATATCAGTTTTTCATGCAATTAATACTTTAGGCCTTGCTTACACAGGTTTCAGCTAGTAATAAAGCAGTGCATACAACATGTTTTGCAAAGCATTTGAATTTCCAGAAGGGAATGTTAAATAAAGATCTAAATGGGAGTGCTGACTGTCACTTTAAGTAGTTCAAGACATTGGACATGCTGCACATGCCCAACAATAGTCTTCATAGTACACAGGACATGTGTAGCACATCCAGTGCTTCTGCCCTGCTGCTAGGAACCCCCCTCTCAAAACATGTTGTACTTGCTTGCTCTATGCAATAGATTTGCACAGTATGACCTCAAACCTCCTGTTTTGGGGTCCCCAGTTGACACTTTTCAAACCTCCTCTTCTTGGTGCACCCCCATAGGAAGCTGCTTCCTATGGGGGCACACCTGCAGACTCACTCCCAAGCCACGCATCCTGTGTCCATAGACACACACAGCATGGGTTGGCCCTGCCCCCTGATCTCTGCTCACAGAATCTGATTGACAGAAGCAGCCTCCCACTGTGAGGTCTCAGGTAAGTTTAAGGTAGGTTTGGGAGGGTGGGAGTACAAGAACAGGGACATAATTTACCTAAATGTGGGGAATGCAGTATGGTAAAAAAAATGTGCAGCCTTTACAACCACATTAAAGCAGCCTGACAAGTAGAAAAAGTTTTTTTTTTAATGAAATGTATATCTATTTAACCCCTTATTAACCATCAGGTTACTCTAATCAGCCCTAATTAACTACCTATTCTCCTTCTACATTCAACTATTATTTTACTGCAAATTTTTTTGTTTGTTTCTATTTTATTCATCTTCAATATTTAACCTTTTTAGTTTTTGTTTGTTTTGTTCATTAATATTTTTACACATTTAACTTATGTTTACAGCTTTCATATTTAAAAAAGTGCAACATTGGAAAAAAAAAAAAAACCTTATTTCATTTGTAAACAACTTTGAAATGCTTTGTAAAAGAATCATAATTTTAGTGTCATTTTAACCAGAACTAATTTTCAGAATAAAATGTGCACTTTTTATCTGTATCATAGTTACATAGTCTGGCTGAAAAAAAAGTCCATCTAGTTCAACCATAGGAAAAAAAAAGTTATAATCCTATACCCACAGTTGATCTAGAGGAAGTAAAAAGAAAAACCCAGCAAAGCAAGATCCAATTTGCTCCTGCAGTAACACTATTTATTTTGAAACTAACACTGGTTGGGAAACGGAAAAGTGCTTTTGTTTAGTTTTGTTACATATTATTGTCTAAAGCCTGCAAAAAGAAATCATTGTTGCAAGAGAATATCATGAAACGAAAGCCTTGTTTTTCCTTTCCCAAAAAAAAATTGCCTTGTTATCTGAAGTAATGATAATTTTATTGCAGAATAAACAGGTGCGTAGCAGAAATGTAAAAATTGTTCTGGTCCATAGGAGGTGAACAGTTGTGAGAGGGAAGTGGTTAAGGTGCTAGAAGGCTTCAGCAGGCTTTCAAAAAACTTCAAGAAGTGCTGAAGAGCACTGAATACTGCTGGCAGTATAGTAATAGTGACGATAGGCACTCCTATTGGCACTCCAAAAAGTTGCTGAATGCTAAACGCTTCAACAAAGCTGCTTGAAGTTTGTTGGAAGCTTTGAAAATGCTTGCTGCACACACTGCTTTTGTACAAGCTGAAGCCTGTGTGAACAAAACTTTATTGTGGCATACACAAGTAAAAAAAAAATATTAGTATGGCAATAATCTGAGCATTTATACCTATGTGAACTAAAACAACTGAAAGTCTTTAACCTCCCTAGCGGTCTGATAATGTCCATATTTCTGTGCTCAAAGCGGTACATTTTTTTGCATGGAAATATGTATTTTTTTTATTGTAGGCCTGTAATTATTAGGAATAACTCACTAAAATCTGTCCGAACGAGAGTCTAGTAAACATCCCGGGTATGTTAAAATTTGAAACACGAAATCATAAATTATAATTTAATAAATAATCATAAAAAATAATAATATAATAATAATAAATTTAATTCAACAATATAATCAAACCAAAAACACTGAAATTTGAAATATAGCACCAAGTTCGCACATCGCTGAGCAAAGTCGCAAAATCGTTTTCAGTGTCTGATGACGAATTTCCCCACGAATCATTATCACTCAATTCTGCAAGTGGTTCTGATTTACTATTGCTGTTCTCTAGCTGGTCTAAAACCACTTTTGACATAAAGGGATGCTTTTTGGACCCCATGGACTTTCCTCAGTTTCCAGGCAGAAAGAACAGTAAAAATGCAGGCAGGGCACAGGACAAAGCAGTAGGGACAAAATGTATGTGAAATGGTTTTATACAGCAATGTTTTACTATGTTATTTTAGTGAATTTAGTGAATGTCACTTTTTGTCATTTTCAAATTTCACTCTAGTTCTGTCCCCTTACGTCCCGACGTCGCAGGGAACGGAACCCAGAAGACAGATGTCGGCATCCGATGGAGGACATTACAGGGGACACTGCAAGAGAGGACAAGGTAAGAGGAGAACAGATCCCGGAGCAGCGCCGCATGGTAAGCCCGAGTGTAGCTCGGGGTTAATGCTTGTGGTGCTGAAACTTTACCCCGAGCTACACTCGGGACTACCGCCAGGGAGGTTAATAAGCAAGCACTACCTACTACTGAGTATTTATCCCTGCTGCTACTGTACTGAAGTACTAATAATAATAGTGTAAGCAATCATAGGAAACTTACTGTATAAAACCAGAATTTAACTATAGGTGCATTGTAAAATTCATAGATCTTCCTTCCCAAGGGTATAAGCCGGTGTCTTGGATGTTCATCATCATCTTTCTTTCTGGATGAATCCCCATTACCTCTGGCCAACATTGCCTGTAAAAGAGTAGATTTGATTTGTTACTTAGAAGGTGCAGTAGTAATATGTTCTATGTTACAAATGTTCCTGCCTTCATTTTCTTTCCAGGTAAAGTTGAGCTATTGTAGAGTTTTAAAAATTGTCTGCATTTCTATTGTACTTTTTGCATTAAAGTATAACTAAAGGCATTTTTTGTTCATTTTGGATAGAGGGGAGATGGAGTGAAACCCCTGTCTGATTGCATTGCTGTCTGTGCCACAGTTAGAGAGATTCATCCTCTCTATTTGTCCTTTTAATCGTTATCATTGAAAGTGAAAGTAAACGAAAATCACAAATTTTGGGTTGACACCAGACCAGGAATAGAGGGGAAATCTTCTGGTGACAACCAGGGATTCCCTCACTTTCTGTTGTGGCTATGGGACAGCTATTGAAGGAATATCTCCCCAATGGAACACAGATAGCAAAAAACAAAACTAAAAATGTAAAAACTGTCAGGGGTTACAACCCTCCCTTAGTCCTGGTTCACACTGGTGTGACTTTTCATGTAATTTGACAGTTTAAAATTGCATGGCAAGTTGCACCATATTGTCCACAATGGAACCATTCAAATCGATGTGATGCCAACTCCGTCGGAGTTGCACGGGTTTTGAAAGTAGTTCCTGCACCACTTTTTGTGATTTCAGTTGTGAAATGCATAGACACCTGTGCATGAAGTCGCACAGATGTCTTCCAAGTCACACCTAGGGTCGCACTGACATGCATGAAGTCGCACGATGTCAAGTCGGATCCAGTGTGAACCAGAGCTTATTCTATCCAAAATGAAGAAAAAAAATGTTTGCCTTTAGTTCTACTTTAATAGTATATTTTTACATCTGTGAGATAAGTGTTACACACAAAAAGGTTTCTTCACTGTCACTTACTGGTTATAAGCAGTTCTAAATTTGTCTGTGAAATTATTTAATCTTTTGAGGCCTTGTAATGCCTTCTAAAAACTGCCCAGAACAGATACCGTCAGCTAGATGTATGCCACCTTACTTAAAGCAAATGCTGGTGGCTCTTCTAAGCCCACAGTCTGAACAGAATTTTACTGGGGCAGGGTACATTTCAGAAACATTCATTATGCATCATAACTCCCAACTGTCTTTCATTTTGAGGGACTGTCCCTTTTTTTAAGACCAAGTCCCCCTGCCCCTTCTGCAGCTTTAGATGTCTTCTTTTTGGTCTAAGGTGTACATCTCTATACAAAATGTATAATTTTACTACTAAAACTGTTATGATGCACTTAGCTTTTTAGTCAACCTCTATATTACTGCATTTGTAATTTTGAAAAGCCAATATAAAGGAAAAATTATGGTCAAAAAAAGCATTTGTGTGGTTTAGCCATCAATTTTGTGCTCCATGTAACCGGGGCTGTGGCAGGTACATGCTCTTTGCCTACATAATAGGGTTGATTTACTAAAACTGGAGAGTACAAAAGTTGGTTGGTGTAGCTCTGCATAGAAACCAATCAGCTTCCATTTTTTTAAACAATGCTTAATTGAAATAGAAAAAGTCAGAAGCTGATTGGCTACTGTGGACAGTTGCACCAGATTTTGCACTCTCTAGTTTTAGTAAATCAGCCCCATTGCATGCTAAAAGATGTCCCTCTTTATCATCTCAGAAAGTTGGAAAGTATGGTGTATATCTCCTTCACACAGAAGAATTGCAGTCAACATTAACATTTACAGCAAATTTGCTTCAGGAAGGTATGCCACAAACACCAAAACAATTTGTAGTAAAAACAAAGAGCATCAAAGAGTGTCAAAGAATACACAAGTTATGTAAAGAAAGCTAACTGGGGTTACATACATAAAAGAGAAGATCCAAGCAATGCAAACCTGGGGAAACTTGCAGACAAACATCCAGACAAATACGGGGACAGAGAAGTTAAGAAAAGAGGGTATACCTCCTTTGTATGCATTCCTCCAGCTTCAACATATGAGGTACTGTGTAGACTAACTGTTCTTTGCGCCTCTGTGATTCAATTTTGCCTTTTTTTGGACCAATAAAACATGTAAAAATATTTTTTACATTGGTAATGCTGGTTCTATAATGCTATAATTGCAAATAATGATACCAACTGGATCATCACTTGCAACACTTTGTGCAGGGAATGTTGTGTGAATTCTACCATAGAACATAGAAACAGTCCTTCCACTGCACAAAAATTGGTTTTCCCAAGACAGGACATGACATTTTGATGTCAAAACACATATTTTTAAAAGCAAGTTTAGGGATAACTCCAAAAATGTTGACAGAGTGAGGAAGAGTTAACATTTCTGTCTGTGACCTAATTGGAGAGAATTTTGGTGACAACTATGCAAGAAACAGCAAAAAAAAACCCCCACCATTATCAGAAGTTCTAAACCTTTCCTATTGTGCTAAAAACACATTTTTTGTGTCCCCATTCAAGAGATTTTCCGTAATTGTTGAAATCTGCCCATGAGACATAAAAATTCAACAGAAGTCATAATTATTCCCTATTCTATCCAAAACTAAAAAAATGTTTTTAATGGAACTGGGTTGTAATTTCTCTTCGCCAATAACATACTGTTGTCTAATATCAGTATTGTGCTATCTTTTAGCATGTAGTGCCCTAAGTTATCTGTAAGCAGTGATTGTAAAAACGTTATTGATGTTTATTGACAAGCAGGAATGCAGCCTTGTCAGTGATTAAATATATTGTGTGTGCAATAAAGAGTAAAATTACTTTGTCGCTTCTTGTGAAAAGCTTTTAGTCATGAAAAAGGATGGTAAGATTTGCTGGATGTATTCTACTTTCCACTTAAGGAGTCTATCGTATTGTTCAGTTGAATTTTCATCTTTGCACATTTCCTGTCTGTTTTGGTTTGTTGTGCTGGTTTTGATCAATGTAGAATAACACTAATCATGACTTTATAATTGAAGAATTTCACAGTAAACATTAAACCCATTGTTTTGTCTTTATTTTGTTCTAAACTGAAATTTCTGACAAGTATTATTCTGTAGAAATGAGCATTGTGTCTTGCTGAAAAGAGTCCATGCATTTCATTAATTTTAATTACTGCCTGACACATCCTTAATATAACAGAATTTAAATTTCAAATCAGCTGGAGACTACTTTCAAAGCATTGTCCTTATTTCCACCTAATTTACGACATTAAATAAAAACATCATTTTCCAGGGTCTGCTGTAAAGTGCAGGATCATGAGACAAACCATGCAAATTGCAATGACACTTCAAGATGTCTTGGATGTAGAAATCGCTTGGGGTTAGTGTAAAGTCGATGAAAAACACAAAGGCTGTAGGCACAGAGATCATGTACCATCTACAGCAACAGTGCCTTTGGTTTAAAATAATTGTGCAATATTCTCTTTTTGACTGCAGTTCACAGTATCTATAAACCATCTAAAATAAACAGTAAAAAGGAATTGCCTACTTTAAACAAACAAGGTCTTAAGTGTTTAAAAGTTCCTGTGGCCTAGGGTAACCAATAAGATTTTCCCATTTTGTACTGAGACCTGGAATATACCCAAGCTGCAGTCTACTCACGTTATAAACACAAAGAAAGGTGTCATACATGTGTAAGGTAAACCAGATTCCTAGCACCAGAAAACCAGTACGAGCTTATTCTCATATTTGTGCACACATGCTTATAAGTCTAAGTAAAGAAACAATGTTAGACGCAGGGGCGGACTGACCATTTGGAAACTCGGGCACTGCCCGAGGGCCCGGGGTCAGTAGGGGGCCCCATGAGATGCCCCTGATACCTTTTTCATAGGCTTTTTTGAGTTTGGGCAAGGACACAGGGGCCCCATGATCCCCTATTGCCCAGGGGCCCCATGAGTTGTCAGTCCACCCCTGGTTAGACGTGCTATTCCAGTTCATCATGCTTGCTCGCAATTATTGTGTGCACTTGATGCCCAGTGGCCTATTTAAACTGGTCTGTCACCATGAGCAGATGCTGAATGGTGTTCAGCTTGTACCTGTAATCCTGAGAACTGATCCACTGAACCAGATTACCTGCGTATAACCTTTCTTTCTCTTGGAGTTTGCCCTTGCTACTGTCCTAACCTTGTTCATCTGATCACTCAACCTCGGCATCTGACCTCAGCCTGTTTACTGGACTTGTCTTTGCCTGCTGATTCTGTACTGCACCACCCAGCTGTTACTGACCTTGGCCTTCTTCTTAGACTTGCTCTATCTACTGGCTTGGTCCCTTGTTGCCCGGCTGTCGCTGGTTGCTAACTGCATACAGGCTCTGCTACTATCTCCTGCTCTGGTTCCAAGCTGCTTCAGCATCCTGTCCTGTAGATTGCGATACCCAGCTTCATCCACCTAAAGAGCAGACTTCGCCAGCCAGCTACTCCAGCACTTGTGCCACTCTTTGCCCTCACATTCTCTGTCTCTACCTTCAAAAAGGTTTGGGCATGTGGTGCAAGAGAGGGCTCCACAACATTCCAGTTATCACCAGGTGCATGATAACATGCTTAAGGGATTTAAGCAATTATTAAATATAAGTAATTACAGTTCAATGAACTATAGAACCATAATCTTTTTTTGATTGAAATGGCATACTATCAATCCTTTCTGTGCTGTTTTCCTGAAAAAGTTGGATATTGGTGCTCATTATCATATTTAATACAACTATGCCTAGTCAAAGAACTGTATCACACAACCTTTCACCTGTAGCTTGTGCATAAGGTAAACTGTGGCTGTTGATCCCTGTGAAAATGGTAGAGTAATGGAGTGACCTTTTGAGGTTGCTACCTGAAGGAGTCTCAATCAGGGTCAATATTAGCAAAAAGTGGAATATGTTTTATAAAAGTATTTTTGCCAAATTGATTTTTTATTTCCTGCATTTCACATTCTTAAAGCAGGTTTTGCATTTCCATAGAACTAATTGAAGCAAACAAAAGCCTGTCAGCGGGCCAGTAGGCCAGTAAGCTACCATTTCCATAGGGACCAAGATTCACAGGTTACCTTAAGCATGCACCACAGATGGAAACTTGTTTAGAGTGTATGAAGTACAACAGGAGGAACCTGTCCAGGTTTTATATAGTATGTAATCCACAATAATAACAAGAAAATATACACTCACCGGCCACTTTATTATTATTAGTTACACCAGTTTATTTGCTTGGTAACACAAATTGCTAATCAGCCAATCACGTGGCAGTAACTCAATGCATTTAGCTATCTAGATGTGTTGAAGATGACTTTCTGAAGTTCAAACCGAGCATCAGAATGGGGAAGAAAAAGAATGTAAGTGACTTTGAACATGACATGGTTGTTGGTGACTAACAGGCTGGTCTGTGTATTTAAAAAACTGCTGATCTACTGGGCTTTTCATGCACAACCATCTCTAGGGTTTACAGATAATGGTCCAAAAAAGAGAAAATATCCAGTGAGCGGCAGTTGTGTGGATGCAAATGCCTTGTTGATAGAGAATGGGCAGACTGGTTCGAGATGATAGAAAGGCAACAGTAACTCATGAAAATATGGACCAATATCTCTGAGGACTGTTTCCAACACCTTGTTGAATCATTCCACGAAGAATTAGGGCAGTTCTGAAGGCAAAGGGGGGGGGGTCCAACCTGGTACTAGCAAGGTGTACCAAGTACAGTGGCCAGTGAGTGTATATGTCAATAGAGACTGGTTTACACCAGTCACAAGATTAGAGATAAGGGTAAATGTTGCCAGTGGATAAACCATCAGCAATAATATCAGAATAAAACCTGAATAGAATTTCTATCCTTTCCTTCTATTACAAACACAAATCAATAAGGTTTTTGCTTTCTAGTTCACCATGGGGGTCTCACTAATAGTATAGTTTCTGTCTTTCTTATTGTACATAAACTCATGTCATAACTGTAATATTTGTAATGCAGAATAATTATAAACTAAATTACTGCTTTTTTATTAATGTTGAAAGCCCTTTCGATGTGGAAGCCATACACACCAACAAGTTCCCCAATTAGATCCCTTTGGCTCCACTGCTTTAACCTTATCCATAGTGGTTTAGAGTTCTTGTGGCTTGATCACATTTTTACAGTAAAATGTTTTTTGCCTTTTTGTACTTAAAGGATAAGTTCATCTTTCCACCCTATCCAACCACTTCCCCCTCGGTCTACGCTGCACTTACAGTGGGCAAAATAATTATTTGATCCCCGGCAGATTTTGTAAGTTTGCACACTTACAAAATCTTAATACGGCTACAATCACCTCACACTTACAAAGAAATGAAGGGTCTACAATTTTTATCATAGGTGTATTTGAAATGATAGAGACAAAATAACAACCAAAAATCCAGAAAAACACATGATAAAAAATTATATAAATTGAGTTGCAGCTCAGTGAGTAAAATAAGTATTTGATTCCCAAGCAAAACACGACTTAGTACTCGGTGGAGAAACCCTTGTTGGTAAGCACAGAGGTAAGACGTTTCTTGTAGTTGGTTACCAGGTTTGCACACATCTCAGGAGGGATTTTGGTCCACTCTTCTTTACAGATCTTCTCTAAATCCTTAAGGTTTCTTGGCTTTCGCTTGGCAACTCAAAGTTGCAGCTCCATAAATTTTCTATAGGGTTAAGGTCTGGAGACTGGCTTGAGCACTCCATGACCTTAATGTGCTTCTTCTTGAGCCACTCCTTTGTTGCCTTGGCAGTATATTTTGGGTCATTGTCATGCTGAAGGACCCATCCATGACCCATCTTCAGTGTTCTGGTTGAGGGAAGCTGTTTCTAATCCCAGATTTTACAATACATAGCCCCTTCCATTGGCCCCTCAATGTGGCAAAGTTAGCCTGTACCATTAGCAGAGAAACAGCACCAAAACATAATGTTTCCACCTATGTGCTTGACTGTAGGGATGAGGTTCTTAGGGTCACAGTCAGCATTTTTCTTCCTCCAAACATAACGAGTCGAGTTAATGCCAAAGAGCTCAATTTTGGTCTCATCTGACCACAGCACTTTCTCCCAATCCTTCTCTGAATCATTTAGATGTTCATTGGCAAACTTCAGATGGACCTGTACATGTGCCTTCTTGAGGAGGGGGACGTTGCGGGTGCTGCAGGATTTCAATCTATGTTGGCATATTGTGTTATCAATGGTTTGTTTGGTGACTGTGGTCCCAACTGCCTTGAGATAATTCACAAGTTCCTCCTGTGTAGTTCTGGGCTGATTCCTCACTTTTATCATGATCATCCTTACCCCATGAGTCCAAATCTTCCATAGAGCTCCAGACTGAGGATGATTGATGGTTATTTTGTATTTATTCAATTTGCGATTAATTGCTTCAACAGTTGTCTTCTTCTCACCAAACTTCTTGCTGATGGTCTTGTAGCCCATTCCAGCCTTGTGCAGGTCTATAATCTTTTCCTTGATGTCCTCTAACAGCTCTTTGATCTTGCCCATGGTGATGGTGAGGTTTGAAAGAAAGAAAGAGATTCTGTAGACAGGTGTCTTTTATACACATAACGAGTTGTCATTAGGAGCACCTTTTTTAAATTGACAGGACTAATCTGTGTATCACATAAGCATATAGCTAGTCTGTGGGAGCCAGAATTATTGTTGATTGGTAGGGGATTGATTACTTATTTTACTCACTGAACTGCAACTCAATTTATAACATCTGTATCGTGTTTTATCTGGATTTCTGGTTGATAGTCTGCCTCTATCATTTAAAATACACTTATGATAAAAATTATAGAGCCTCCATTACTTTGTAAGTAGGCAAACTTACAAAATCTGCATCAAATAATTATTTTCCCCACTGTACCTCTGTGGGCGATTAGCTATCAGTGGCCATGAAGCTGGTCCAGAGGTTCTGGAGTTTTAAAGCCCTGCTCTTTTTCTCTTTCCTTCCTTGGGATCCCTGGGAAGGATCACAGCAATTGTGATTGGTCACATTCTGGCACATGACCACTTTGGTCAATTGGAATAGCTCTGATCTGTCCCAGAAGTCCTAACAAAAGTGTACAGTGTTTGTTCACTTTTTCATTTTTTGTGAACAGGTGATCGTACACTTTAACTCCTTCCCATCGGCCGTATGCATATATGCAGCCTCTCATTGGGTGGGCCTTAATGCCAAGAGGCAGCATATAAGTGTGCCTAAAGACAAACAGAGCTGTGTCGTGAGTGCATGCCCTGCACAGTTACTAGCAACTAACAGAAAGCTCCCGATCTCTACTTGTGTTCAGGAGCTATCTGATCATGTGGTCACTGTGACAGCCAATCACGGCGGCCACATGATCAGAAAATCCATCTCACCTCTCGGCATCTGAAACCCCTTAAAGGGCAGGGAGGTGCTGGAACCAAGGGGGTACTGTTTGAAGAGGGGTAAGGAGATTACAAAATAGCTTCCAATAAAGGTTTTCTATGGCTTTCCAAAACAAATGTGGTGATGATGTTCTCATCACCCAAAGACAGTTGGATGTGAAATGCTACCTCATCTCTGCAGGACTCTGGTTCCCCCTTTAAGGCTGAATCTATATTTATGGTATGCAAGCTTGAATAGAAACATAAATTTGGGTACAGGTTCCTGTTCCTAATTGTGTCAATCCAGAGAAAGGAAAAACAGACCTGTTAGCATAGAACTATCACTCAGTTTGCTTTGAGAGTTAAATAAAATGGACGTGAAGTTTCAAGGATTGGCATTGTCAGTATAGTCTTTCTAGACATCTCAATAAAATCATATGGCCTAGAATCATGTAGCCTTAGACATACCTGTTTTGCTTTGTTTGTAAATGTCTGGAGAGAATATCCAATTTGTCACTTTATTATATAACATATATGTTCTATCATGGGAAGTGTCCTAAAAAGCATGTTAAAAACACAAACCTATACTCCTTGCATAGTGATGAAAACTGCTGCTGATCACTTGTGGATATACTACTTCCAGCTCATTCTAGTCCAAAAAAATAGATAGGGCCTGGGATTCCATCTCTGCAATTCCTGCAAAATGCTTTTGGACCTCTACCAGTTACTTCTATCTACTGGGGTCAATAGAGACCTCATCATGCATAGCAATAGTAATAGAACACTATTTAGATAAACAGAGCTAATCAAGTGTGTGGAATGTCTTTATCATGCTGCATACGTAAAAGTGTCACTCCCGTTGGGTTTCATTTACATTAAATCTGCTGAGGTCTTGTTGTGAAACATGTGCATGTCTCTTTAAACAACCTTCAACACTTGATGAAGACCTGTGGCCTTCCAGGTGTTCTGGAACTACAAGTCCCACGAGGCATTGCAAGGCTGGCAGTTACAAGCATGACTCCCAAAGGCAGAGGCATGATGGGACTTGTAGTTCTACAGCAGCTGGAGGGCGACAAGCTGAGCACCCATGACTTACATCAATGGATGCAATGGGGTTGATTTCCTCAAGGCAAATAGGCTGTTCACTTTGCAACAGAATTTTCCCTTAAAAGTGAAGCTCTGCTGACTTCCATTACCCAATCATGTACAAGCAAAAATACTATTTTTTTTAAATTTTTCTTACACATGACTGAGTGTTCCTTTCAAAATGAATTAGCACCACTTTCACAAAGCTAAGAGAACATTACTTTGTAAAATAAAAATTCCCTTTCCAAAGTGAATAGTCTATTTCCATTTAATAAATCAACGTCTATGTAACTCTTTGAATATCAAGTTGTTTCATTCAGAAATTGGTAGCATGAGGCACACATGAGAGGTTGTTAACTTGTAGCATTTATTATATCAAACCTAAATGTACTCACAAACAAAATGAACAAACAGTCTGGTCTGCATTCCACTTACATTCAGTACCTCCAACCACTACAGAATGCATACCACTGTTGAAAGTAGTGGCTATGGACTGCGGTGACTGGACTGTGTGTCCATAATGGTTACTGGTATACTACAGTAGTCATGTAGATTTTATTGCATACAAAGCTGCAAAGCACACTGTTTATGAGCACAATTTTAATTTCTATAATACAATGCTTCACACAATTCCAGGACATGCTCTCTGTTTTGTTATATGCTTTCATTAGCTAGCTTAGAATTACACCAATTTCATCATCCAAATACTTTTTTAAAGAACCCTCATATGGTGAAGGATGGGAAAAGATAGAGATAAGAATGCAAAGTGAATGAGTTATCTAAATTGGAACACTAGATGTGGGGAGTGAAGGAGTGGTAAAAGCAAAAAAGCAAAAAAAAGAAAAAAAGAATCTGTCCATCCTGCTCACCCTCTGGACAAGACCATGGGTCCCAAGTACTTACAGCATCTAATTTTGTCTTGAAGTCCACCATTCTTTCCTGGATTGTTTCGTCAGGTGGGCGACTCCACACCCTCACCACTCCCTGCATAAAAAAGTTTGGTTTTAAACCGCCCATCCCTTTAAATAGGATTAATATCGTCCTTCATATATCTGTAGGCAGTTGCCTACATGAACATCAAAGCTTCATTTGTCCAGTGAAAAATTCAGCCAATGAAGCAATATAAAAATAAATTTTGGAAGCTACAGTTGATTGATGAAAAAATAAATAAATATTGACTAAACCTGGTTGCCGGAGAAGGCTATATGATTAAAAATAACTGTGCAACTTCGTCATCAGGTAAGTTATCCAAGTTTTAAAAAGTATCAAAAATATGTAACATATCTAAATAACTGAATAAAATATTGAAAATATTAGTAAAGTCAAGAACAATGCATGAAAGGGAATGAATTCAAGACACAGACACCAGAGGAGTCATTGTTAGAAGCATACATGACAGTTCATTTTGCGTGAACCAGAACGGGGTATTAGTAAAGTTAAAAGTGTTTAAGGAGAGAGGTGAAGGACTGAGCAGGATGGCTGAGTGTGGATGGGATGTTACACAGAGGTAAGATGGCTGCACAAGACACATGAAATTGCAATATTCAGTTGATCATTAATAACCCTATATTGCATTTCTAGGGTTTATATACTCTGAAGAGAGATCAGCATTACAAGGCTCAATCATACCGTTAGCTCCATGTCATCGTCTTCTTTCTCTTTTACAGTCTTGTCTGGTTCTTCTACTTCCTTTTCTTGCAGTTCCAATTCATTTGCTTGGGACATGTATGGCATCTCATCTTTGTTTTTGAACTCTAAGCTAAGGATTGAAGGTGGCAGAAGAATTCCTAGAATCACCTAAAGAAGCAATAATAGGATACTATCAGAAGCAGCATTATATGCGTTAAGTGTTGTAGTTACACATACAGCAGTTCTGGTAGTCATCTATTATACATTGTATTTCATTATAGACACATTGGATGGGGAAGTTGATACAGCTGATATTAAAATGCAAATGCATATCATAGATTTAAGGGATTGGAAAACAGCTTTGTGAATTAAGCCTTTAGGAACTGAATTTTTTAAATCCTGTTTTATAGTGTGTCCTTCTGTTGGCAGAACTACTGTCATACTGGAGTGGTATCAAAATTGGAAATTTAGTATTTTTTTTACATTTTTTTTTCTAAGTTGACATGCTTTTAAACCATTTTACATATTTTACTACTTATTTAAATTTTTTGTTTATAAATCACCACGTAATGTTATGACCCATGACACAGGTTTTCACTCTGGTTTTTCTAAAGAAAAAGAACAGCAGCAAACATTTACTTTGAGTATCTCTCTATCTCTAGCTGAAGGTCAGGGTCATACAGAGAGGGGTAAATTTCTTTCCTGTCAATAAATATATCCAGGTGGAATTTTGGATCCCTATACAACATAGACTATTCTATAGGTGTCATTATCTCTATATATTATCAACAAATCATCTGAAACTTTTTTTATGGAACTTTGAATATGCCTCCAATAGTGTCACATACAACAAAATACAGATGTTAAAATGATCACAATTTTATTACACTTGATAGCTGCATAAAGAGCTTATAAAAGCGCATAATCACACTCACAAAAGTAGAGAAATATTTGCATTAAAGGATCAGTTCACCTTTTGTAACATGTTACACCCATATTTAGGGTGTAACTTGTAACATGTTACAGATGCACCAGCCTCCGCACCCCCCAATCCCCTGTCTTAACAGTGAGTGGGGGATTTTTTCTCCCTATTCACTGTCACAAGCTAAAAAAAACAACAGTCATGTGGAGCTTTGCCCGCCTGGCTGCGTCATACATTCACAGTGTTCTGTGAATGTGAAAACTACAAGTCCCAACAGCTTTTCCGTCTGTCCGCTCAATGAACTACTAAGGTGCTGTTGAGCACTCTGGGTAGTTCATTGAGCTTTCTTTCAGAGTGTACCTCCCTGTCCATATCGGAGGTTATTGATGAATTTGAGAGAGTAGCAGATGTAATAGTAGATCCTACATAACGCAGTGTCTGAATATTAGGATTTTGGTATGATTTTGGTATGTTTGGCAAAATGCGTTCCCTTGTCTATTCCATGGTGTGTGTCCTTGGTTCCCCCCTGGGCTGAGAGGACTTGTTAACTGCCTTTTTGTCCCCTTCCATCCCCGAAATTGTGTATGAGTTGGTAGACTGGTTAATGATTATAATCTCAAAAAAACTTTTTTATACATACATGAGACAGGAAGAGTCCAGAATAACTGGAGGATTACATGAAATGCATAGAATTCGGTCCTTGGTGAGAATATTTATGTACTTTATATATGATTATGCACTTTTATAAGCCCTTTGGGCAAATTTTTATACTATCATTTGTGATAAAATTGTAATAATTTTTAACATTTGTGCTTAGTTGTATGTGTCACTGTTGGAGGCATATTTACAGTCCGATAAAAAAATTTCCAGATTATTTGTTGTTAATGTCTCTCCTCTGACTTATTCAGATGCATGTAATCTGAGCTACAGTGATTCAGCTCTGTAAAGAATTTTTTCAGTCAAGGACAGTTTGGTAAACACACAAAAAACGGTTTAAATCCCCATCTGCCAACCAACAAAAGTAAATTTAAAAAATGTATGTGCAATAATTTAAATTTACCTGACTAAAAAAATCTAAGAATTTTTTTTTTCCTGAATCTAATACCATTTTCATACATTCTACAACATTTCTTTTAATGCACAGATAACTTGACAGGTTAAATTATCTTAGCTGTCTTAAAATAATTATGTTATTACATAGTTAGTTTGGCTGAAAAAAGACAAAAGTCCATCCAGTTGAACCATAACAAAAAAAGTTATAATCC
Source organism: Staurois parvus (assembly GCF_062004578.1). NCBI lineage: Eukaryota > Metazoa > Chordata > Amphibia > Anura > Ranidae > Staurois > Staurois parvus. Next base: position 2,158,786 of record NW_028318345.1, read on the forward strand.
AACACCTACAGTTGACAGAGGAAGACAAAAAACCCAGCAAAGCATGATCCAATTTGCTCCTGCAGGGGAAAAAATTCCTTCCTGATCCCCCGAGATATCGGATATCGGATAATCGGATATTCCCTGGATCAACTTTATCTATAAATGTTAGTAACCAGTTATATTCTGTGTATCTAAGAAAAAGGTCTTTTTTAAAGCAATCCACTGAGCTGGCCAGAACCAACTCTTGAGGGAGTCTATTCCACATTTTCACAGCTCTTACTGTGAAAAAACTTTTCCGTATTTGGAGATTAAATCTCTTTTCCTCCATACATGCCCCCTTGTCCTCTGTGATGACCTCAAGGTGAATAACTCTACACCGAGTTCACTATATGAACCACTGATGTGGTTATACATGTTGATCATATCCTCCCTTAATCTCCTCCTCTCAAGAGAGAAAAAATTTAGTTCCTCTAATCTTTCCTCCATGCCTCTTATCAGTTTGGTTTCCCTTCTCTGTACTTTCTCCAGTTCCCCAATGTTCTTTTTGTGAATTGTTGCCCAAAATTGAACTGCATATTCCAGATGAGGTCTTCCTAATGATTTGTACAGGGGTAATATGATATCTCTCTTTCTGGAGTCTAGACCTCTTTTAATACAAGAGAGGATTTTGCTCACTTTAGAAACCGCAGCTTGGCATTGCGTGCCATTATTATGCTTGTGATCTACCATTAAACCCAGATCCTTCTCCACCATTGCTTCCCCCAGTTGTATTAAAAAGTAAATGTTCCAACACTGAACCTTTCAGTACAACACTAACAACCCTAGACCATTCAGAGTATGAATCATTAACCACTACTCTTTGAATACGATCTTTTAGCCAGTTTTCTATCCATTTACTTACTGATTTTTCCAAGCCTGTAGACTTTACCTTACACAGTACCCGTGTGTTGGGAACTGTGTCAAATGCTTTTGCAAAATCTAAGTATACCACGTCCACAGCCACCCCTCTGTCCAAGGTTTTGCTCACCTCCTCATATAAAGAAATTGGATTTGTTTAACAACTTCTGTCTTTCATGAATCCATGCTATCTGTTGCTTAAAATATTTTTTTCCCTCAAGAACTCATCTATGTGGTCTTTTATTAAATTCTCCAGTACCTTCCCAGCTATAGCTTTTTTAAATATAGGCACCACATTGGCCTTACGCCAATCCAGTGGTACTATGCCAGTCATTAAAGAGGCCCTAAAAATGAGAAAGAATGGATTTGAAATGACAGAGTTCAATTCTTTAAGGACACGTGGGTGTATGCCATCCGGTCCATGGGCTTTATTCACCTTTATTCTGTCTAAATATTTCTTGATCATATCAGTTGTGAGCCAATGTGGATCATCTGGAGCTGAGTCAATACCATGCCCATTGTGGACAAGAGCTCCCCCATACTCCTTTGTATACAAAGAGCTGAAGAAGGTATTTAATAAATTTGCCTTCTCTTTGTCCCCAGTCACCCACTCTAGATTATTTTGTAAAGGGCCTACATGCTTGGATCTGACCTTTTTACTGTTAATATATTTGAAGAATTTTTTGGGGTTTGTCCTGCTATCTTTTCCAATCTGTCGTTCGTTTTCAATTTTTGCGGCCTTTATTTCCTTTTTGCATATTCTGTTATATTCTTTGTAATGTATAAACATTGATATTGTTCCTTCATTTTTATATTTAATAAAAGCTCTTTACTTATTATCTATAACTTTTTAAAATGTGACCGTAAGCCACATAGGTTTGATTTTTTACCTTTTAAACTTATTGCTCATAGGAATATATTTTGCACTGTGTTCACATACAGTCTTTTTGAAGAACTACCATTTCTGTGTTGTGTTCATTGATGCCAATATTCCCTCCCAGTCTAAGTATTGGAGAGCAGCATCTTAGAGTTATTATATATGTCAAATACATATTTGTGATCTTTACTTAAAAAATAAGGGTTGATAAGAGAATGCCTTAATCATTACCTTAACAAGTCATGTTTCTACTGACATTTTTAAAAATTTAGAGTAAAATTAAAACTGATTGGTTTGTATAAAGGACGTCCGATCAGCTTCACTCCAAACAATCTACTTTATTGAACCAAGATAAAACCAATACAGACAGTGGAAATACAACGGAGGACCAGCAGGAAAATGTGTTTCACGCTAAAGACAGCGCTTATTCATTATGAGGTAATGAATAAACTCTATCTTTATCATGAAATGCGTTTACCTGCCAGTCCCCCACTGTATTTCCACTATCTGTATTGGTTTTATCTTGGTTCAATAAAGTGGATTGTTTGGAGTGCAGCCAATCAGACATCCTTTGTTCTCTCTATGCAGCACACAAGCTGGACTAGCACCTACAGGAGAATTTGTGCTTGGCGATTGGGAGTCTCTCTACCTTGAGCAGTGGTAAACATATATGGGTGGTTTGTATATGTGGCAATTCTGTTTTTCTCTTGTACCAACATACATTATAAAAATATTATGTATTGCTGTTTGTCTTTCAGGATTAACGTTTCTTAATATTAGCTAATTTAATCTTTGTTTTTAACTCTGTTGTCTGAGTCTTATTTATATTATCTTACATTTTAGGATTACCATTTTCTTTCAAAAATAATCCTCTATATTCGGAATATATAAATTTGGGGTAAGTAATTTATTAGCATGGAAGTTGTGGATGTACAGAGTGAGTGTTTGTCATTAAATTATTAAAATGTCCTTGAAAAAATAAATGGCTTTACTTTATAGTCACCTTACTTGACACCAACCTTTAGACCAGAATTTTTACGCATTCGCAGCCTACCCATCCACATATCTGTCAGAAGCATTTGGCTGCATGTGTGAGCAATGAAGTCCCGATGCTTGGCTGCTACAGCAAGCTGCAGGCATGTGGCATTGCTCCAGTTCTTTAGCTCGTAGGTCAACAGTTTCATTGCCAGCTGCTCATCCTGCTTGTATGACTGGTCCAATAACTCAACAGCCAGCTGCCCAAACTCTCTGAAACATAAAAATAAGTCTTATTTACTGCATTTTACAATGAATGTATCTTTTTTTCCACTGTGGAGCTACATAATCTCATTTGTCAAGGTGTCTTAGGTAAAGAAGTACCCGTCTACAGCAAGCAGTCAGATTAAACACTATACTGAAAAATGACAGTTAAAAAAAATAAGATTTCAAATCTGATTGGCTGCTGTGGAATATAATGAAAACATACTAAAAAGACTTCCTACTGAATGTTTTGGATACCTGTGTTTAAGATTTTAAAAACTTAGAGCTAAACTCAAATCTAAATAAAAATATGTAATACATATATGAGAGTTGTTTTACCTGCCAAAGGATTTGTATTTCAGTCTATGCAGTCCTGAGATTTACATGTCTTTGCCACATGACACAGCCCTGTCTGCTAGAGGAGGAGATCTGATTGTTTTCTACTGCAGGTTCATTTTACTTACAGGTCTCCTTCCCACACCCAACCTGTAACTGAACATCAAAAGGAGAAGCAGCACACTGATAAGCGTATCTTTTTTTTCACTCCTATCAGCTTTGTCTTTGCACCTAATTTGCTCCTTGTTCTGCTTCCCACTCCAAAGTTGTGAGCTCTGCTGTATGGACTGTACAGTAGACTGGTTGAGGCTGATACCAAGCCAAATTCAGGTACTAAACTGCTTGCATTTAAAAGAAAAGTGAAAAATAAGGCCAGTGAAAGGACTTATCTGCAATTCCCCAAACATTTCCATGTATCCAAATATTGTAGAACTTCAGAAAATCAACTACATATGTTGAAATTGAAATACATATACTATATGTGAACTGTTTTGCCTACCAAATCAATTTTTCATTCTGTTTGGAAATTCTTGTAATTCAGTCACTCTGCTGAACAGCCCAGGCAAGTCTTAGACTTTACTGGAAGCTTATTCCTTATTGCAAATTAGTGAGAGCTGCCTCTCCCTCTCCCAGTGAGGCTGTACAGAGGAGTACTGAAGGCTGATATCAAGAGGTACAGTCAGGACCATAAATATTGGGACATCAACACAATTCTAACATGTTTGGCTCTATACACCACCACAATGGATTTGAAATGAAATGAACAAGATGTGCTTTAACTGCAGACTGTCAGCTTTAATTTGAGGGTATTTACATCCAAATCAGGTGAAAGGTGTAGGAATTACAACAGTTTGCATACGTGCTTCCCACTTGTTAAGGGACTAAAAGTTATGGGACAGAATAATAATCATAAATCAAACTTTCACTTTTTAATACTTGGTTGCAAATCCTTTGCAGTCAATTACAGCCTGAAGTCTGGAACACAGACATCACCAGACGCTGGGTTTCATCCCTGGTGATGCTCTGCCAGGCCTCTACTGCAACTGTCTTCAGTTCCTGCTTGTTCTTGGGGCATTTTCCCTTCAGTTTTGTCTTCAGCAAGTGAAATGCATGCTCAATCGGATTCAGGTCAGGTGATTGACTTGGCCATTGCATAACATTCCACTTCTTTCCCTTAAAAAACTCTTTGGTTGCTTTTGCAGTATGCTTTGGGTCATTGTCCATCTGCACTGTGAAGCGGCGTCCAATGAGTTCTGAAGCATTTGGCTGAATATGAGCAGATAATATTGCCCGAAACACTTCAGAATTCATCCTGCTGCTTTTGTCAGCAGTCACATCATCAATAAATACAAGAGAACCAGTTATATTGGCAGCCATACATGCCCACGCCATGACACTACCACCATGCTTCACTGATGAGGTGGTATGCTTAGGATCATGAGCAGTTCCTTTCCTTCTCCATACTCTTCTCTTCCCATCACTCTGGTACAAGTTGATCTTGGTCTCATCTGTCCATAGTATGTTGTTCCAGAACTGTGAGGGCTTTTTTAGATGTCGTTTGGCAAACTCTAATCTGGCCTTCCTGTTTTTGAGGCTCACCAATGGTTTACATCTTGTGGTGAACCCTCTGTATTCACTCTGGTGAAGTCTTCTCTTGATTGTTGACTTTGACACACATACACCTACCTCCTGGAGAGTGTTCTTGATCTGGCCAACTGTTGTGAAGGGTGTTTTCTTCACCAGGGAAAGAATTCTTCGGTCATCCACCACAGTTGTTTTCCGTGGTCTTCCGGGTCTTTTGGTGTTGCTGAGCTCACCGGTGCCTTCCTTCTTTTTAAGAATGTTCCAAACAGTTGTTTTGGCCATGCCTAATGTTTTTGCTATCTCTCTCATGGGTTTGTTTTGTTTTTTCAGCCTAATGATGGCTTGCTTCACTGATAGTGACAGCTCTTTGGATCTCATCTTAAGAGTTGACAGCAACAGATTCCAAATGCAAATAGCACACTTGAAATGAACTCTGGACCTTTTATCTGCTCATTGTAATTGAGATAATGAGGGAATAACACACACCTGGCCATGGAACAGCTGAGGAGCCAATTGTCCCATTACTTTTGGTCCCTTAACAAGTGGGAGGCACATATGCAAACTGTTGTAATTCCTATACCGTTCACCTGATTTGGATGTAAATACCCTCAAATTAAAGCTCACAGTCTGCAGTTAAAGCACATCTTGTTCGTTTCATTTCAAATCCATTGTGGTGGTATATAGAGCCAAAAATGTTAGAATTGTGTCGATGTCCCAATATTTATGGACCTGACTGTATATAAAGGTGCTCATGCTAGTTTTATATAACATACAATTGATGATTTTGAATGGATTCATAACTGAATTAATTTGATTTCTAATATTGGCATGAAGCTCAGTTCTACAGCAAAATAATGCAGGATGTGTATATATTTAATATTTGTGACTATGTGTGATGAGAAAACAGAAAAAGTTTGGTTTGTAGGTTGTTCAAACAAATGAAAGAATCTGCAAACTTTGAACATAGCACCCATCCATATTGAAGTCAAAGGTAACCAAATCTTATAATTTGTTTCTGGGCTTTTTTAGGCCAATTTGCAATTGATTGTTAAAAAGGGGCATGGGCAGCTTGGCACTGAAATTAAGGACATGTACCAATGCAAAAAAAAACAAAACAAAAAACGAAAACATTCAGCAGGGAGTCTTATATGAGGCTTAAAGGGCAACAAAATAAATACAAAAATACAAAATGTAAATAACATGCTTGGGGCTGCTTTAACATGGTATTCAAGTTAATTTTACAAAAAACACTGATAGGCAGAGTTTTTATAACATAAAAATGTCATAAATGCCTCTTCCGGCTCGTTAGTGGTAATATAATCTGAACCACGCATGTACAGCTCGGATCACATTTACAGCACCCTTGCTGTACTGTGATTCCCATACACATGCATGGGAGTGTAGTAATTGTGGCTTGACCATTCAAGAGGCCAAAGAGACAGAACCTGGAACGAAGACCAGGTGAAGACAAAAGCATGGAGAACCAGGGGGAGCAGTGAGAGTGCAGTGTTGGAGGGCTACATTTGACAGGTAAGTTTGCCATACTGTGCTAGTATGCAATGTAAAATTCTCCAGAAAATGACATTTGCTGGCTAGCTTTATTAGCTTTATTAGTTTGTAAAACAATCCAAGACATTTATCCTATATAGACAACTTGTGTATGTAGGTTGATGGAAAAAACACAGGCTTCTCCAGAATCGATATCAGACCCTTATTCAGGCATGCAGCCTGTCTGACCAGAAACGAGAGGGGGACAATGAGGTGAGCATATGCCCTCCCCCCTCCTGAATGGGAAGAGCATCTTGCCAGGTGTCTGATGGGGAGGGGAGGCTGAAAGCCTCTTTTAAGATAAAAGGGCCCCCAAATATCTGACCCCTATGTTAATGAGTACAACTCATCACTCATTCCCCCAAAAATTACAAAGTGAATAAACACAAACACACACTGTTAGAAAGTACTTTGTCAATTACAGCAAGGAGCAGTATTGTTGTGCATGGGTTGGCATGTTTATGTTGGCAGGTCATCGAGATGTTGCCAAATCATGCCATACTAGATGCCTACCCAGAAACGTAGCATGGCTGGCCATGCAATCATACCAGTCCACGTGCCCTCAACATGGACAGGGTACCTTTCCAGGGTAGTCCCTCTGGCAAGGCACCATGTCCTCATGCTGGTGGGGAAAAGGGCCTCATCCCCACATCCCAGCCCAATGCATGTGTTGGTTTAAATGGGAAAACTTAACAGAATATGGAATCGCCCTTTAAGGTAACATTAAGGTGTAAGGTTTGTTAAGTATTCAGGAAAAAAAGGAAAATACCATATAAATACACCAACACCTTGGAAAATTCCTATGTTTAAAAAACAACAAAAAAGTCTTATGGTGTAGATCCCTCATCAATCATGAAGAATAACACCCCAGCAACAAAACACAATGACCCATGCAGGACAATCCTGCTCTTAACAGACCCAGACTGCGTATAACACATCTCCAGCTGGTTCCTGAATTTCAACAAACCTGCTAGTGATGCTGACTGAAGAAACTGTCCACATATGGTCATGACAAAGTATGGTCAATGACACTATCCGGGATTCCAACTGGCTTTTTTCAAATGTAAAACAAGTCAGCGGACATTCTGGAAAGTCATTCATTTTTTTTGGGCGGTACTGTTGCCACCACTAAACAAATCACTGCTGACTGCAGCAGTAGTTTCACAGTGGGCCACATCTGGCCATTTAGTTTGCCAGTTTGGTGAAACTGGAAACGTTAGAGTTTGGGTCAAACTCTTCATTGACTTGATCTGGAAGCTTGTCCCTAGTACCTACTGTATGGACTAGGTAGATAGGTGATCACTTTAATGCTAGATGTACATATGTTTAGGTAATCAGTGAAGGAAACAGTTTGGCTATTTAATAAACAATATGAATGCAAATAAAAGAAACAAACATCATGTTGAATTTTTGACAAATGTTTTATCTTAGCCGAGCAGCTGAGACAGTTATAACTTACTCAGATAAATTGTATTCTCACAGATTGAAAATGGAACATCACTGTATACACTGTCTTATAAAATAATCATTATATTTAATATGTTAAAAAAGTGTTATAATTAATTATCCTTTAAATTAATAGAATTTAGAGAGATGCATTTTCTTAATACATAAAGGTTAATAAACAAAAAGTTTGTGCATAGCTGCCCTGCATGAGGCAAGGTGATCATTTAGGGCTCATTCACAAGTGCAGCAGGTGGTGGTGCCACCTAATGCAACTAATACAGTTCAATGGGGCTGCACTGGATCAGCACTGCAACTCCCTTCAATGCATGCAATTGCGGTGTGCTAGTAATATAGCAATTGAGTGAATGGCTGTACCTTTAGTGTTCATGCTGATGGTTGGGGGAAGTAAAACCCCTGCTTAATCTCCAAGTTTTACCACCCCCACCTCATGTGTGAACGAGCCATTAGGGTGGTATCTTGTGCTTTCTCACTTTGCTCTTGGCTCCTTACTGTCTTCTTACTGGTTTGCGTGTTTGAAAAATAGAACAAGGACTACAATTTGCTGTTTTCTTAGTTCCCGTGCTATCAAAAGTGACATAGAGAATAATTATTGATTATGGCTAGAGGCCATATGATGGGGGTCTGTGGGTGAGAGCTTATCCGAATATGGAAACCTAATTTAATAATAAGAGGGCCCCCAGATATGCCCCCTTACATGAATGAGTATGGGGTACATAGTACCATTACTTCATACGTATTTAAAAAAAAAAGTTGTGAGCTAGAAATAAAGATACCCATACATCTGACAAGTCCTTTCTCAAAAAAGTCCCCAAAAGAGTCCCTCATCGAAAATCCATCAACATTCACGATGCCTGCCACATGATGGCTCACTAAAAAGAAGAATCTGATGACCTGGAGCACATGACCAATCTCAACAATACACATAGCTCAATGAACTGTTATTAGCTATAAAAGGGAAGGGGTAAGGATAGTGGTGACATCCTTGACTAAATATAACCTTACTTGGGTAGTGGTGCCCCTGCTATCCCTGCCCCTTTGCTTAAAAGTAGCCGGGATTCTATGTGACATCACTGGTTCCTTGGGATGCTGCAGATGTAAGCACCTGTGGATTCCTTAGGAACTAGTAAAAGCGGGAAGCTGTCATATATAGAAGTGGTAGAAATATCGCTTCTATATAATTCATGGCTTCCACTGAACAGGTACAATATGGTTTTGGAGAATCAAGCATACAATATTCCCCCGAACAGGGTTGATGATGAGAGGAGAGAAGCTCCCTCCCTTCTTCTGTGGCAAATGAAGCCAGAAGCGATTAGGATTTTGACGTTTGGTTTGTTATTCACAAGCCCTTACGGGCTAGGCAAGCATATGATCAAACTGATCTCAATAGGAAGGTCAGAGTGAGAACAATAATTCTAGTGCCACACCTTCTGTTTAACTCTAAGCTGGTAAACTGTAAAGACTTTTAAAGTGTTATTATTAATAATCTTTCTGCGATATGGTGATAAGGTAGGTAATCACAAAAAACAAAATGTGTAAAAACCTATACAAATACACCTGAATTGAAACACCAGCCAGCTGCCATACAAAAAAAACCCTATAAACACCACAATATATGCAGATCCTAAGTGTAAAGCATTCTTATTAGGTACAGCACTAGTCATCAGTGAAACAGTAGCAATAAGACAATCATGACTTTTATTAGTGTTTCTATTTTTCCAGATTAGAGATGATTTCTTTTACCAGTTTTATTTTATTTTTTTGTATTTTATTGTTTTATAAATGTCAGTTCTTTGCAAGTGTTCCACTGGGCTGGAGTATATATGACTTTGGGCTGCTGCATCAGACATCCCCTTAATAAAGTCCTGTGTGATGAAACACATCGGAGACAGAGCCTGATGCTATTAGCAGAGTAGGTAGTGTGTATATTTCTAGGTTCTGTACGTGGGTGGGAGCTGAGTGGCCAGCAGCCAACATATGACTTATGCAGGCCATAGACGGGTCCAAAATCGGCTGATTTTTCGGCCGAAAAAAAAAGTGGCCGATTTTCGCATCATTAGTGGGTTAATTGGTCGGCGGTTTGCCACTTTTTTTATCGGTAAAGTTGGCAAAAAATCAGCCGATTTTGCCGATCGGTCGATTTTCCCGACAATGATGGGCAAATCGGCTGATCATTTTACCGATAAAAAATCTGCACATGAGCCGTGACCTGCAAGAAGAAGAAAAAGAAGAAAAAGGAAGAGGACGAAGAAAAAGAAGAATTCCAGTCCGCTATTATATTCGACATGAAAAAGTATTGCGGTTGCAACAAAGTATCTATTTGTATCTGAATAAAAACATCTGTATCTGAAATGGATACAATGGATACATTGTCGCAACTGCAATACTTTTTCATGTCAAATATAATAGCGGAGCTCTCTGCAAGGGACAGAAGTAATTAAATGCCGGCCGTAGACGGGACAAAAATCGGCCGATTTTTTTTCACCATTGGTGGTAACGTCGGCCTATTGAACGACCGTTTTTTTTTTTTTTTTAAACGGCCGGTTTTTGACCCGTCTATGGCCTGCATTAGGTTCCTGCTAGTGTTGATAGAAGTTCACAGTTTCCTTTTGTTAGAGCAGTTACATTATATATATATACTTTCCAAACTATGTCTGATCTTCTCCCTTGAGGCTGTTCACTTTCTTTAACAAGATTGGCATGCACATCTACTGAGTGTATTTCCTAAGTCTAGTGAAGGGAGCACTGCTGGTCAAGATTGTGTCTTTCAAGAATCACTGGGTGTGTATTTGTCAAAAAGGATTTGCATGAACTTTATATATTTCTAAGTATTTGGTGGGACATTTTGGAGCACTTGGATACTGTTATATGATTTTTTGGTCAGATGCACAAAAAACCTAATTTTTATTCACTTATTTGCATTATGATTTTTTCTTTTCTTCTGACAAACAGTAAGTGCACTGTCTCTTTAAATATATCAACAAAATATTCAAAAGTGCTCAAATGCTTGATAAAATAAATAAATTAACGAATGAATAAAAATAGTAAATTCAATAATTTATCAAATTGATATAAATACTGATAAAAATAATTATAAAGTGTGCATGTGCCAAATATACAAAATTATGTGCAAAACATTTCAAATGACAGGTTAGGCATCTATTTACTCAGTGTAACATCATCTTTTATATTTTATTTAAAAAATGGGAATTATATTGTGTTTGTATGCACTTTAAATTTCTTCTTGAAAAACAATCTGTGAGAATAGCGTGTGGCATAATAAATTACAACAACCACTATTTCATTTTCCTGGGCCTTTGTTTTCAAAAAATATATAATGTTTTTTGGGGGGGGGCCTAAGGATAATGCTGAAATTCACTGCATTATTCACATATATTGTGAGAGAAAGCATTCCTACTAAATTATACAGACCTGGAGTTGTGATTGAGTTCCTGTGAAATGTCATCAACCATGTCATTTTCAGATGCTTCATGTGCCATTGCTTTGCAGAGCTTGCAAGCCACTAGAGCCTTGGCCATTGCTTCCTCTCCATGTTGCCAAAAGAACAAAGCCATCTTCTGTCTTTTCATTAGTACTGCCCATACCATGAGCTCATGAAAGGGGAAAGGGAAATGATTTATTTCAGGATCATCTAAATCAATGTCCACCTCCTCCTCTTTCTTCTTTGTAGTATTTCTTCCTCTCCTCATTGGAATATCATCCTATTACAAACATCATATTTAGATAGACAGCTTATAACAGTATTAGACAAAGCAATGTGTTACTAAATAACAAAATAGTTTTCTTCAAATTAACAACTTGTATTATATATTATCTGGATGTGAGTTTAAGCTTAAAGCTGAATACCAAGAATTAAGCTACTTTGTAAAATCTGCAGGCATACTATGACTTAAAGAGACACTGAAACTTTGTTTTTAAAAAAAAACCCAAACATCATACTTACCTGCTTTGCACAGTAGTTTTCAACAGAACAGCCCCGATCCTCTTCTTTTTGGGTCTCCGTTGGCATTCCTGGCTCCTCCCCCTAGAGCAGTGCCCCCAGAGAAAGCTGCTCACAGTGGGGGCACTGCTCTGTCCCCAAGCTGCTGCTTTCTGTGTCCATAAGGCCCCCACTCTTTCCTCATTGGCTCACTTGCTGACTGAGCTCCCGCTGCTGTCTCAGTCAATGAGGAGGAAGAGTCCTCAGACAGCAGAGGCTTTCAAGAATGTTGCTGGATTGGAGGGGGCTTAGGTAAGGATTCGAGGGGGGTTGGGAGGGGGGTGCTGCACATAGAAGGTTTGTTACCTGCATGCATAGAATGCATGAAGGTAAAAAACCTTGAGCCTTTAGAACCACTTTAAGTCCAGCTAGGTTCCTGCCGCCTTGTAGACTTATCTCTATTATTCATATTTGACAGGTTTATTGTGCTCCAGGAAGATAACCTCTGGAGCTCCGACACTGGTCGCTGTGGTCTCACTTGGTCTGTCAAGAGCAGAGTCGCTGGAACTGCTATGCCTGCCCCTCCCCTCTTTATGCCCATTCACAGAAGCTTTTGTATTATGTGAACTCAATTACAAAATACAAAGGCTTCTGTGAAGGGACAGCAGTGGGGAGGGGCAGGTCTAGCTGCTCTGTGTGCTTCTCTCCTCTCACAGCTGGAGTGTATCCTCCAGAAGTGCAACAAACCTGTCACATGTAAGTAATAGAGATAAGTCCCAGAGGTGACATGCATCTAATTGGACTTAATTCATACTGTACCTGTACTTTTTGTAAAATTTCTGGCTTCCTTGAATTCAGCTTTAACTGTTTGCGTTCAAGCTAGGTGTGTAAAGGTACAGAGATAAAATTCATAACTGGGAGTTGTTTTACTTTTACTATTTTTGTCTATTCAGTTCTGAGATTTACACAGCTCTGCCATACAGCATAGCCATGACTAGCAGAGCAGGGGACCTGATGTTTCTCTGTTGCAGTTAAGTAATAAATAAACATTTACAGGTCTTTCCCCTGCACACAACCCTTGACTGGATAGTGAAATGAGAAGCAGGACACCAATTACTGTACATAGTTAAAAAAGACACATGCCCATCTAGTACAACCAATATAAACAAAAATAAATACATAGAACAGCCAAGTCTTTATAAACCATGGTCCAATTTGCTCCAACGGGGGAAAAATAAATGTCTTCCAGGTACCTCAGAAGGTACTTGGATATTTTCTGGATCAACAATATCTGGTAGTATTACATGTAAATTTCAATATCCAGTTGTTTTTGTTTGCACATTTAAGAATGCATACACATCTTTTTTTTAAAAAAAAAGCATTCTACTGAGCTGGCCAGAACTAGTTCTTGAGAGAGTCTATTCCACATTTTCACAGCTCTTACTGTGAAGAATCATTTCTGTATATGAATGTTAAATATCTTTTCCTCCAGATGTAAAAAGTGCCCCATGTTGTTGTAATGACCTGAAAGTAAATAAATCTACACCAAGTTCACTATATGGACCGCTTATGTATTACTACACGGTGATCATACCCCCTCTTGATCGACTCTTCTCAAGACAAAATAAATTCAGTTCAACTAGTTTGCTTGCCCTTCTCTGCACTTTCTCCAGTTCTCCAATATCCTTTGGATTTTGCTTGCTTTAGAAACTGCAGCTTAGTATATTGTTAAGTCTATGATCTACCAGAATGCCGAGATCCTTCTTGATAGTTGACTCTCCCAGTTGTACTCATCTTAGAATGTACTGTATGACGCATGCATGTTTTTCCTATTTGCCACATAGTTACCCAATTAAACTGTGCATTCATGTCTGCTTCTAAGTTAGAGACATACTGTTACTATACTTATCTGCTACATAGCTAAGTGTTATCTGCAAACACTAAAATGGTACCTTTCATCCCAAACTCTATATTATTTATACAAGTGAAAATAAGTAAAAAAATAAGGGTCCCAACATTGAACTAAGAAGCTAATTTGTTTGTTGCTATGCTCTCACTTTCTAGCAGCAGGTTCGTGCAGATTTGTTGGCAGCATAAAAGTACTGTAGCACACCTGATTGGCTCCTTGCACTGTTTCTCCCTCTTCAAGAGTTCTGCTATACAGGGGATTGCAAAAGGATGATACCAAGACAAAGTCAGGTACTTACACCACTTGCATTAAAAAAAATCGTATTAATGAATAATGAGCAATAATTTGTTTATTTTATATCTGCTTAAAGCTCAGCTTTAAAGACCTCAAAGTCCATCTACAGTTGTGTGTTTTTCATTCTGTGGGGAACATTTTATATACATATATTTTTTCTCACTTAGTCACAAGTGAGAATAAAATATTGATTATTAGGTTTTTTTTATGTTTATGTTAAATTTATATTTATCAGGCTCCAATAGCCTTTTACATACCTAGTTCAATACCTCCAATTTAAACACAGTTTTTGAAAAAGAGTTGAAAAAGTCAGATAAGTTACTCTTTTTTTTCCACTCTCTATCTGCCTGTGCAGTTGTAGTCACTGGAAGGTATAGGAAGGAGAGACAGCCTGAGGACAAACAGCTTTTGCTCTGCCCTTACTCTGCTCTGTGAATTCTTTGTCAGAGATTCACCCTGTATTCAGTGTTAAGTTACAAAGAAATGCCTTTAAACATGTATTGAAATATATACTAAATTAATTACAACATTCATAAAATTAAAAAATAAACATGACCCAATACTATTGTACAGTGCTCAAAAAAAATAAAGGAACACTTTTTAATCAGAGTATAGCATCACGTCATTTAAACTCCTGGGATATTGATCTAATCAGTTAAGTAGCAGAGGGGTTATTAATCAGTTTCAGCTACTTTGGTGTTACTGAAATTAACAACAGGTGCTCTAGAAGGACAACATTGAGACGTGGAGGTTGAGGTCACTGACATTTTTTTCCCTACTCATCTTTTCTGACTGTGTTTCACTAGTTTTGCATTTGGCTAGGGTTAGTTTCACTACTGGTAGCATGAGGCGATAGGTTGCACAGACAGTTCAACTCCTCCAGGATGGCACATCAATACGTGCCATTGGCAGAATGTTTGCTGTGTTTCCCAGCACAGTCTCAAGAGCATGGAGGAGATTTCAGGAGACAGGTAGTTACTTTAAGGAGAGATGGACAGGGCCATAGAAGATTCTTAACCCATCAGCAGCACCGTTATCTACTCCTTTGTGCAAGGAGGAACAGGATGTGCACTGCCTGAGCCCTACAAAATGACCTCCAGCAGGCCACTGGTTTGAATGTCTCTGACCAAACAATCAGAAACAGACTTCATGAGGGTGGCCTGAGGGCCCACCATCCTTTAGTGGGCCCTGTGTTCACTGCCCAGCACTATAGAGCTTGATTGGCATTTGTCATTGAACACCAGAAATGGCAGGTCCACCACTGGCACCCTGTGCTTTTCACAGATGAGAGCAGGTTCACCCTGAGCACATGTGACAGATGTGAAAGGGTGTGGAGAAGCCTTGGAGAATGTTATGCTGCCTGTAACATCGTTCAACATGACCATTTTGGTGGTGGGTCAGTGATGGTCTGTGAAGGCATATCCATGGAGGGATTCACATACCTCTACAGGCTAGACAGTGGCGCCCTGACTGCCATTAGGATGGAATCCTTGGATCCATTGTCAGACCCTATGCTGGTGCAGTGGGTCCTGGGTTCCTCCTGGTGCATGATAATGCCCGGCCTCATGTGGCAAGAGTATGCAGACAGTTCCTGAAGAATGAAGGAATTGATACCATTGAATGACCCCCCACACTCACCTGGCCTAAATCCAATAGAACACCTCTGGGATATCATGTTTCAATCCATCCGACACCACCAGGTTGTACCTCAGACTGTCCAGGAGCTCAGTGATGCCCTGTTCTAGATCTGGGAGGAAATACCCCAGGACACCATACATCGTCTCATTAAGAGCATGCCCCGACATTTTCAGGCATGCATACAAGCACATGGGGGCCATATAAACTACTGAGTACCATTCTGAGTTGCTGTAATGAAATTTCAGCAAAATGGACTAGCCTGCTGCATCATTTTTTCACTTTGATTTTCGAAGTGTCTTTGAATTCAGTCTTCGGTAGGTTGATAATTTTCATTTCCATCAAACAATGGGTCATCCTTACATTCCTAACACATTACCCAGTCCATATCAGTATAGCTATCCAGCATGATATTTTTCCCCATTGAGATCTGATGTGTTTTCAAAGTGTTCCTTTAATTTTTTGGAGCAGTGTAGTTCTCATATACATAAGGAGTAAAACTAGCCGGATAACAATTTGTTTTGGAAAAAACAGCTTAGGGCTGTGTCCAACTCCATTTAAATGACCAAAAATCAAAATATGTTGTTATGTGATTCCTGGTAAAGGGGAGGAAGAGAGCTCACAGTGGCAGACCACTCTCTTCAGCAGACAACGTGTCCAAATTCCTTTATCTTGCTATGTGATCAGTAAAATATTTTATCTCTTTAATTACTAATTATCTATCCCAGCAAAAATGTTAACATAGTTTTAAAGTGGAACTTCACTCTCTCATTCAACATTAACTATTTTTAATCCTTAGTATTAGTAAATAGATAGTAAGGTATATTATATTAACTTGTTTTAAATTTTTTGATTTTACATTTTTTCAGTCACTTTCTGGTTTCCAGGCCCGGGCAAATGATTTCATATATCCCAGGAGTCTTTAGGAAGGGAGGAGGGGCTTTCTCAGCTAAGCACACTCTTTTGCCTGCATGCCAGAGGTAAGGGCATATCGATTCCAGGAAGTAAATGTTACATGAATTATCTGCCCTTACTCAAGATGGTCGCAGCCAGAAATGCTAGTGGGGTGTTTTTCAAAGTGATTTCTCAGCAAACTAAAACATGGAGACATAGATGGATGGGGAGTTTTCTTTGAATATTATAAATGAATGAAATAGCGTTTGTGGTTTGTGGTGTTCAGATGCAATATAGTTCCGCTTTAAGAGAACATCTGAGGTTAGTTCTGCTTTAAGCAACATTTTAAAATGACTACTATTGCTTTATTACTATAGTTAAATTGGTATAATTAACATATATCTAAATTCAAAAAAGTAATAATTTTTGCAATTAGTTTTTTTTAATTTCTTTCTAATTACACAATTAGTTGACAATGACTACTATTACAAATTAATAAGGAATGTTATGAAGACCACATTGTTAGGCATCTTGCAAATTAAATGTATTCAGAATGAAACTTTGGTAAGACAATTAAGAAATCTTCAGACTCCCTCAGAAAATAACCTGAAGCTTTATTGCAAGTACTGATTGAGTATATGGTTAATAAGGCTTTTAACTTTCAAAATATAATAATTATTATTATTATTATTAAGTAAAAAAATCCTGAAAAGCATAAGTACTATTTATTGTTATCTATAGCTCACATGCATAATTGCAAAGAAAATTCACAGATGGTTATTTCAATTACTTAGCTTCATTAAAATGCTGTCAATTTTGTCTCAGCTTAGTCTATCATCAAAAAAAAAAAATCAAATATAGACAAATACGTTTGACCAGCTACACGAGTACAAAATACATTTTGTGTAAATAATTATTTTTTATTCTTTATTTTTTAGTTTTAAGATATATACTCAATCGTATACTCAATCATCAGAGCACTTACAATTCCATTAGGTATTAGTATATAATTATTTGTTGAATAGCAAAGAAATGAGAGTTACACCAAAAATAAGAATGCAAAATAGAAACTGGACAGGATTTACAAACTGGATTTGAAAACAGGCAGTTGTCTATAAGCAACAATTTGTATTCCATGGTATTACCTAATGGAATTGTAAATGCTCTGATGATTGAGTATACGATTGAGTATATATCTTACAACTAAAAAAAAGAATAAAAAATAATTATTTACACAAAATGTATTTTGTACTCATGTAGCTGGTCAAATGTATTTGTCTATGTTTGATTTTGTTTTTCTAATGATATATGAAAAATAATGGTATGCTTGAAAATGGTTTATTGGTGTGGTCACCCAGGGCAAATGCACAACATGGTAAACATAAGGCTACTTTCACACTGCTCAGTTGCACAAATGCAATAAAAATGCATATGCATTTTTGCAGCGTTTTTACCATGAGTTTTTGATGCATTTTGCACCTGTGAAAAATGAATATGTGACTCAAAATGCACCAAAAATGCAACCATGGGTATGTTTTTGATACGTTTTTGCCACATTTTTGATGAGATTCCATTCATTTCAATGGTGAGGTGCATTTTTGGTGGACCAAAAATGCACCAAAAATGCAACTTGCAGGACTTTGCAAAATACAACAGACCCAGTGTAAAACATTCCATAGGATTTAAATGTCATGCGTTTTTCTTCCGCTTTTTTGAATGCAAAAATGGAAGAAAAACTTAGTGTGAAAGCAGCCTAACAATATGCATATTTTATAATCCCGCGTATAGAATCAAGAATTATTCATTAAATAAAGTGACATTAAACCCTCATTCTTTTAACCAGTTTCCGCAGATTATTTAATCACTTGTAGCCTATTTACACATTGTATCTTTTAACCTTTAACTATGTTCCATTTTAAGCTAGAGCCATGGCCACTGCAACATGTTTCCTGTTTTAGGGTAGATTCTTTCTCTTTGCAGTGTCCTATTAGCCACCTTTACATGCAGGGACTAGAGTTGTGTCTCTCTACACTGTGTGCATCAACAGAAACACACGTCTTCATAGCCTAGGATGGCAAGGCACTCATAGAATCATAGAAAAGTGATGGCAGAAAAAGACCGAGTGGTCCATCGAGTCTCCATGCTTTTTCCTCCTCCAAGCTAAAAGACTGGCTCAATACTGTACTGCCCACTGTTAACTCTTGCATCTCTAGACTGGAAGTCCAGGGAAGATGCAATGAGAGTGCAAGAGCCAGCAGCAAGAATTTTATCAAATAGTAGTTTACAGAGAATGTTTATGTTATTGTACTCAATGTGTTAAGCTAAAAAACTGCTGAGGGTTTAATACTACTTTACCACTTCAATACCAGACACTTTTACCCCCTTCCTGTCCAGGCCAGTTTTCATCATGGTCACACTTTGAATGACAATTGCACGGTTATGCAACACTGAACTCATATGAAATTTATGTAATTTTGTTCACACAAATAAAACTTTCTTTCAGTGGTATTTTATCACCAATGTTTTTTTTTATTTTTTGCTAAATAAACAAAAAAACCCTGAAAATTTTGAAAAGAAAACACGTTTCTTCATTTCTGTTAATACATTTTGCAAATAAATAATCATTCTTCATATATTTAGGCCAAAATATATACTGTTTCATTTCTTTGGTGAAAATAACCCAAATCAGTGCATATTATTTAGTCTGGAGAAAAGTTATACAAAAAAAATGTAATAATTTATGAATGCTGCATTTATGAGTCTTTTAAATTACATACACAGTTCTTAACATTAAATTTTTCCTATACCCAGTTTCTAAACCCACAATCTTTTAATCCTGGGGGATAGTTTAAGTTTGAAATTGAAATCAGAGGGGAAACTGGAGATGATAAACCAGACATTTTAAGTAGTTAAATAAAGATCTTTAAATAGATTTTAAATGAAGTACTTTTCAATGTCTACATTTTTATAATATTCAAGAACATTGGGCTCCAGTCACAAAAGCAGATTGCATGCGGTATGTAGGTGTTTTCCCAAATACCACATGCAATCCTGAAAATGTCAGTTCACTATTGCTTTATGCAGTATTTACTGCAAAAAGCAAAAATGCTCGCTAATACCACATAAAACAGGCGTTAAAGTCAATTCACAAAAGGAAATAAATAATTAAATGCATGCGGTAAATAAGTAGTGGTCCCGGTATGCAATAGCTAAGGAACTCGCAGCAACCAGCATCCTTAACAACCATTAAACTACATGGTTGTTAAGGAGCAAGCGGCCATCGCATCCTTAACAACTGATGAGTCATCAGCTGTTAGTGGGGTTCTTTGCTGACAGCTGAATGTAAAGAAAATAATTTAAATATTCTTCCTGTGTTTATTTACACTGCACTTTTTTGGTGAATGAGTAGGGGTACTTTATATACTCATTCAAATGAGGAGCTTGGATCTGGGGCCCCCCTTTTTAAAAGAGGCTTCAAGATTCTGATAAGCCCCTCCATCTGCAGACCCCCAAAACCACTGGCCAGGGTTGTGGGGAAGATGCCCTTGTCCTCATCAACATGGAGACAAGGTCTTCAGGGTGGGAAGCCCCCCTACCCCAAAGTACCCCCCCATGCTAAGGGTATGTGGCTTGGTATGGTTTAAGGGCGGCACTCACTCGTTTCCCTCTTTCCTGACCTGCTGCGCTGCATGCTAGGATAAGGGTCTGGCATAGATTTTTTGGGGGGGCCTATGCCGTTTTTTAAAATTATGACTTGGGGTTCCCCTTAAAATCCATACTGAACCGGTGGGGCAATTCTCTTCTTTACATTCAGCTGTCAGCTGATAACTCATTGGTTGCTAAGGATGTGGCAGCTGCCAGCTCCTTAACAACCATGTTTTTTACTGATTGTTAAGGATGCCGGTGGCTGCCCACACCCTAGCAACCAGCTATTTACTCTGTTTTTAAGGACGCTGGCTACCGCAGGAGTTAAATTACCACAGGCTTTTATTACTAAAATACTGCATGACTTCATAAAATAGTGAATGCAGTATTTTTTTTAGCGTTTTTTAGTGAATTGAAAAAGACCTTTTTGAAAAAATGTTGTGCGGTGTCTTATCACATAGTTGGCTGCGGTAAGATACTGCTTTGTGCACAGAGCCCAGTGTATTAAAAAAAGGACTTTTTCAATATCACATTAACAATGTCATTCCAAAATTCCTGCACAGGCAGGTTTTAAAATAATAGTAGTATGTTTGGGAGACGCCTCTTGATCACTGCTACCCAACCCATTAAATTCAGAGGTGATGTGATTCCATTGCTGGAACAAGCCCTAGATTTTTGGATTACCTCTGAACTCTTAGACTTTAAACAGTTCTGATAGATTATTGAAATTCTTGTTTCTTTAATGTATATTACTGTGATCCTTTATGCCATGGATTCATACCTACTAATGTCTCAGAGCAGTTTTACACATGCCACTTAAAGGACTTTAGTGTGATCCTTTATGCCATGAATTCAGACCTACTAATGTCTCAGAGCAGTTTTACACATGCCACTTAAAGGACTTTAGTGTGATCCTTTATGCCATGGATTCAGACCTACTAATGTCTCAGAGCAGTTTTACACATGCCACTTAAAGGACTTTAGTGTGATCCTTTATGCCATGGATTCATACCTACTAATGTCTCAGAGCAGTTTTACACATCTCACTTAAAGGACTTTAGTGTGATCCTTTATGCCATGAATTCAGACCTACTAATGTCTCAGAGCAGTTTTACACATGCCACTTAAAGGACTTTAGTGTGATCCTTTATGCCATGGATTCAGACCTACTAATGTCTCAGAGCAGTTTTACACATGCCACTTAAAGGACTTTAGTGTGATCCTTTATGCCATGGATTCAGACCTATTAATGTCTCAGAGCAGTTTTACACATCTCACTTAAAGGACTTTAGTGTGATCCTTTATGCCATGGATTCATACCTATTAATGTCTCAGAGCAGTTTTACACATGCCACTTAAAGGACTTTAGTGTATATTAGGAATTATCTAAGGGCTGATCATTTCAAAGCTCAAAACGATAAACAGGTTTTTTTTTTTTACTAATAGCTCACCCCTTGTTATTATGAGTCATGAAGTTATGCTTTTATAGAAATAGCTTTATTCACCTTGATCCTAATTTCACATCACTGTCACAACTTAAGCAATGCCTATATTTAGATGAAGGCTTACAGAGGTAAAAAAAAATCCATGCCCATAATGCGAATGAAAGTTAAACTCAATGCAAGCAGCTATATATACATTTGAAATACTCTCTCTTTCAAATGTTTCTTGTTTTCTGCTGCAAATGTTACTAGTTACACACATATTCCACATTGCACAATCAGACAGGTGACACCTGCAGATTAATTTATATTCCTGATTTAGCAACTCAATCTCTCAACCTAGAAATGATGTTGGGTGAGCTCCGAACTCATCTTTAGCTGGACCTTACACTTGTGCTTTTTTTTTTTACTCTGATGAATGGAGGAGTGAATCAGTTGTTTATTTGAGCTTCAAGCAGAATCATTTGTTTATATGAGCTGCAGGACAGGAATGACCCACCAACAGTTCATCAGAGTAAAAAGAGAGTTCAAGTTCAGAGGTGTCCGTTTATGACACACAGAATAGCTGAGATTCAGAGGATCACAGCTATTCTCTGGTCATTCACAGTTTATAACACTCAGGAGAATATGTTCAGCCCTTCTCTGGAGATCTGTGTTCTCCCTCCAGATTCTCCAGCCCAGAGCTGGAGAATCGGAGGGACCGAAAACTAAGCAGAGATAATTTACCTCTGTTTAGTAAACTGATCTTTTATTGTAATCTCGCGAGATTATAGTAAAATGAGCCATTTTCCAGAGTTTGTAGACCGTTCTCCAGCGTTTGGAGATCGTTCTCCCTTCGTTCGGAGAACTGCTTCATAAACAGCATTCACAGGAGAACTGTGTTCTCCGAGAATGCCGGAGAACTGAGCAGCGATCTATTACCGCTGGTTCATAAACAGACACCAGAGTTCCTCTAAAGATATGTTCTGAGGATGCTCAAGTTCATCCCTAAGTACCACTGTACCTTTAGCTTTCTCATTAGACAATAATCCACATCATCATGACCTCTCTCCAGTGAGTAGAGAAATGACCCAGGAAGCAGTACTACTAACCAAAAGGTGTGAATAATCAAAAGTGGCTGGCCAAAAGTAAAATCCTTTTGGAGTTAGGGCAGTATACATATATGTATTTCAACCATATACCTAGCTCGGGATTTTACAATAATGAATCAGTTACACAAAGTGAATGAAATAATAAAAAAAATACAGTACATAAAAATGCAGTGATATAAAAAAAATGGGTCTTGCTGCGCTACTGACCTACACTCAAATGCATGAAAACATCATTTTCATATTATCATCTTATTAAAATGTGTTCTTATGAAAAATAATATTCTGAAGTTATGTACATATATACATCACTCAGAAAATACATATTCAATAAATTAACATATTTTAGAAAAAAAAGCCCAAAATATTGTGAACAGTCCCAGAAGTTCAGAATGTTTTTCTGATTTATATTCATAATTCTGGAATATGAATTTGCTTGTAAGAACACATTTTTACATTATAATAATATGGCATTTATGTTTTCATGCATTTAAGTGTGGGTCGGTAGTGCTACACTATTGTGTGTAGTAGCTACACTTATACTTGTGCATTTCCTTACAGTTACATTAACCACAAATCTGGACACTTTCACCCCCTTCCTGTCCAGGCCAATTTTCAGCTTTCACTGCTATCACACTTTGAATGACAATTGCGCTGTCATGCAACACTGTACCCATATGAATTTCTTTAGCATTTTTTTGAGACAGATAAAACTTTATTTTGGTGGTATTTATTCACCACTGGGATTTTTATTTTTTTGCTATCTAAATGAAAAACTCCAAACATTTTGAAAAAAAAAAGTGTTTTTCTTATACAATTTTGCAAATAAATAATCTTTCTTCATAAATCTTGGCCAAAATGTATTCAGCTATTTTTTTAGTAAAAAAAATAACCCAAATTAGTTTATAACCAAAAATTATAATTTAAACATTTTTTCTTACATTCTTATTTTTTTTTTATATTATTTTTTTTTTTTAACATACTGTCAGACCCTAGAAGTACAGTGTCATCATAGTGCTTGTGGGAGGTGATGAAGATTTTTTTTTTTACACTGATTGCTTTCACACCCACAAAGGCTGTAAAAGCAATAATTTCTCCTTCTCTCTGGCTGCATTCTTGCAGCCATTGAGAAATACTGTGAGAGCTGTGAATGGTTACAGCTTGTCACATGGCACAAGGCTGTTGTGAATAGCCTTGTACCATGTGACCTCTGTGATCATTCACAGGTTTCACTAGTAGTAAGCAATGATGTCAGAGGTGACATCTTGCTTACTACTATTCATGTGATCACTAAGTGATCCCATGATTGGGATCTAACACATGATTGGGACCTCACAGAGAGGTCTCGTACAGTGATCGGTGTTCCTCCTAGGAAGCGTGCACAGGCAGGGAAGCGGGGAGGATGTTTATAAAGGGCCACCCACTCCTGCACTGATCTCGTCTGGCCCATGTATAGAAAATGGCTGGACGGGAGCAGAGCAGGAGCGGGTGGCTGTTTATAGACGTCCTCCCCGCTGAAGTGGTTAATTAATAAAAATGTTGTGAACTCTTAGCAAAGGCACGTGTATAGACTTTATTTTTGTATATGTAGTTCTGAAATTTAGTATGAATGCTAAATATGAAGATCTTGCGTAATTAGTTTAGTAAATCAGTAAGGATCAGTTTTCCTTTCCCTGATGCTTTTGTGTTTTTTGAATAAAATATTTGCAAAGCCATTTGTCCAGTGAATCTGCATGTACATTTGTTCTGCAGAAAAAGGGCTAAACAAATGTTCTTTAGCCTCATTTCTCTTCTAAATGAATGTTCTATTATTATGGGCAGTAGTAAAACACAACACTGTGGCCACTAAATGGAGCCGAGTAGCATAGGAAATACAACTATTTTTCTGACAAGTGATACAGTTTAACAGTTCTGGAGATGGCTAGAGGAAATTAGCAAATACATATATCAAATGGATACTTTTTTTGCTTATTTGTGAATTCCCTCTAGCATTCTGTAGAATTAATTCACAATTTTAGATTCACTGGACGAATAGCTATTTTGAATTTTTAAAAAGAGACCACTCTGTGTTTCCTTAGCTTCCCCTGTTTCTAGCACTGACTCTCTCTTTACTGGCTGTACGTCTATTATATATCAGTATTTGTCTCTGCCATGTATTCCTTTCATCTCAATTGTTTCTCCTGTTTATGTCTCTGCTCTATCCTGCTTTCACCTTTCATTACAGTTGTGCAGAGTCCAAAAAATAAAATGCAATTAAAACAAACATTAAAGCTGACTATAGATGGATCAAAAATTGGCTGATTCAGCAAGGAGCAACTACATTTTAATTCATCTATGGCATTCCTGCTTTAGAGAAGTCAATGAAAGTATCACCTTCTCTAGAATGGGAATGTGTGAAAATTTTCATTCCATCACCACATGCAGCCAATCAGCTGCAGTGCTGATCAATGTATTCTCACAGCAACTGCTGTCACAATACAATATTACAATCGCACAGCAAGGAGGAGTCCTCCATCCACCTCAATTCTGTGGCTGGGCAATCATTTCTTGTTCAGCCCGCTGTCTGATAAAAATAAAAAAGATTAATCTATGACCAGCTAAAGGGCACATTCACACCATTAACGGTACCCAAATGCACCTCCAAAATGCAACCTATCATATTTTTATGTGTGTTGCTGTGCATTTCAGCCCAATAAATTATAATGAGATATTTAACGTGTTACTAAACCCAAGACCCTGCATTAACTATATCTCGTCTCCCACAGTACACATGGAAATGCAATTATTTTAGTAAATATAAACTGCTAAATACCTTTTCTCATCAGCAGTTAGAGCAGTCTTGTGACTTCTATCAGTGTTCAGCAGAGCATAAGTTAAAGCTTGTAGGAGGAGTTTTCTTTCTGCTCTAGGAGGATGCAGATCCCCTGACCTCTGTCTGGACAGTGATGTTTGGCCCTGTGCTGATCACATGCACTCGCCCAAGAAAAAAAAAACCTCTCTAGCAATGCACACTAAACTGAGCATGTCAGAATGGCTATGGTTCTGTCTGTCTTATCAGGAGATAAGAAGTGAACATTTGAACAAGAGGAGGAGCAAAGAAGTCAGGATCAAATGGCCTTTTTACACAATGCAGATTATTAACCCCTTAGGTTCCATAGTGAGTATAACACGCATGCTTTACTGCATATACAGACTGATTTTACTGTTGTGGGTTTAGTAACACTTTAAATCCCCACATCACGTATCAACACATGCAATTCAGCACTCAGCATTGCGGTGTACATGGGCTTCGAAATGTCTATGCAAGTGTGAGGACATGACTGATGTCCTTCTGGGATGCCCCTCCTAGTTCCTCCTTTCTTACTTGTAAACTTTATTTTGTTATAAATGTTGCTGGATGGCAGCTGGAACAAAGGTAGACTGCAACACCAATGTATGGCTCTTCTTCCAACAACAGCGTAAAGTCAAGCACCCCTTAACTTTGTCTGCAGATCCTGGGTCTAACATCAACAATATTTACATCAGAATGCAGCTATTGGGATTGATTTACTAAGGGCCAGGTCACACTACATGCATTTCAGTGTGCTTGTTTTCTGCATCCAAAATGCACAGAAAGTAGGTTATATGGCTGTCAATGTCATAGTCACATCAGTGCTTGCAGTTCCACTGCGTTCAGGTAGCAGAAAAAAAAGTAGAACAGGCTACATTTTTCCTGCACAGAATTGTACTGAAATGCGGTAAAACACATCAAAAACACACTAAAATGCACCAAAAATGCACTGGAACACAAATGTCCCTATTTACATTGAAGAAAAAGAGGGGAAAAAATTAACGGGAATGCATAAAAAATGCACCAGAAGTGTGTCAAAAATGCATAAAAAACCACAGGTATGCACAGAAAAACGTGTCAAAAACACGCATGTGGAAACGCATCTGGACTGCATTTCTGTGATGTGAACCAGCCCTTCAGGAGTAGAACATTTTCATTTTGCAAAGTGAATTTTCACTTAGCTTACCAAAGGAGAGGAAGCTGGACTAACTTCAATTGTCTGCCAGAAAAAACCTTGCTTTTTTCATTTATTTTCTTTTCCACATTGTTAGTAAACTCAATATTCATTTACTAAGCTAACCAAAGGTTCCCTTTGCAAAGTGTTGTAGTGTTGTACAGTGGAAAGGGTTAGGAGTACAGGGCTGAGAGACATTTTATGATTTGTAATGGATAATTTGTGGAGCTTGGTAGGCAGCTTTATCATCATAAGGACCTTTTGAAAGGTCCTTATGAAATTGCAAAGGAATGTAGAAGGGGAAAAGTGCCACTTCTTAGATGTTCAGAATTATCTGTATTTATTTTTAGCAAGATACGCCAATGCCTTAAAAGGACTTCTGTAGTTCACTTCTTCAGGGCATGAAATTACAAAAGATTGGACCCTGGACCTGGGATGAGAACACAGCGAAAAAAAAATCATGATAAATCACAGGTTTCCAGCAACGTGGACTGCCTCACTTTATCCAAAATTGTACTCCAACAAAAATATCAAGAGCTATGGAGACACAAGAGATGGTATGGTGCAATCAGAGACTCCGCTCTCTCCTGGCTCTTGTCCTACCTATCACAACGCTCCTTTAGCATTACTTATAATGCTACCACCTCCCCCTCACTCCCCCTCTCTGTCGGGGTCCCTCAAGACTCTGTCCTCGGGCCCCTTCTCTTCTACACCTCGTCCCTTGGCCAACTCTCACGGCTTCAACAACCATCTCTATGCCGAAGACACATAAATCTATCTCTTGACCCCTCGCCTCACCCCCTCAGTCTCCGCCCGAATCACTAGCCTACTGAATGACATATCAGATTGGATGTCGCTCCACTTCCTTAAACTGAACCTCTCCAAAACCGAGCCCCTAGTTTTCCCCCCAGCCCACCCCCCCCCCCGACTTCTCCATCACATCCAACAATGCCACCATCAGGCCCACCCTGCAGGCCAGAGTACTTGGTGTCATTCTTGACTCCAATCTATCCTTCCAGCCCAAAGTGCAGTCGCTAACAAACTCATGCAGACTCCACCTCCGCAACATCGCCAAAATCCGCACGTTCCTAACCCCAGAAACCACTAAACAACTCATCCACTCCCTCATTTCATGACTCGATTACTGCAACTCCCTCCTCATTGGCCTGCCTCACCACAGGCTATCCCCACTTCAGTCGATCCTGAATACGGCAGCCAGACTCATCCACCTTACCAACCGCTCCGTTTCCGCCACCCCCCTCTGCCAATCCCTCCACTGGCTTCCGATTGTCCAACGGATCAAATTCAAAATGTTAACACTGACATACAAAGCTGTCCATAACACTGCCCTAAACTACTTCACCGACCTGATATCCAAATACCATCCAAAACGCACTCTCTGCTCCTCACAAGACCTCCTTCTCTCTAGTTCCCTGGTCTCCTCCTCCCATGCCCGCCTCCAGGACTTCTGCACGGCATCGCCTATCCTCTGGAACTCCCTACCCCAATCCATCAGACTATCACCTACTCTCCTCTCCTTTAGGCGCACCTTGAAAACCCATCTCTTCAGGGAAGCCTACCTCACCCCCTGCTAATTGCTGATCTCCTCCACTCTTCCTACCACTCCATCCCCCACAGCCATGTCCTCCTGTACCACTATCCCCTCCCTCCTAGATTGTAAGCTCCAAGGAGCAGGGCCCTCGAACCCCTCGTGTATCACACTGTATTGTTATTGTACTGTCTCATGTATCGTCTCCCACTGTAATGTACAGCGCTGAGCGAACTATTGGCGCTATATAAATACTGTATAATAATAATATTAATAATCACCAAAATGTTTCTCAGCTGATTACTAAATCTATCTCTAAACAGGGAATGGACGATCATTTCTTAACAGCACAGCCCTAACTGGAAACACTTGTTAATACTTTACTAGCTTTGGAAAAAGCAATTAATTACTCATTCAGTTATCAAATCCTATATTAGGGCCATATCTGAAGTTCATGAGTCTATTATCTTCAGAGCCTCACTAAAAGCAGCTCGCTCTCAAAGAAAATGCAGGGTCTAACCAGTTAGAGACTCTGGATGTTACACATGCCCCCAAAAAGTCATCATTGTACACAGGGCCTGTGTAATACATCCACTCTTTCTGCCCTGCTTCCAGGACCCCCCTGTCCCAGTACTCAGTAATTCAGCTCTGATTATTCAAAGCAGCATTGCCAAGTACACAGAGAAAGTTCTGACAGCTGGAACTGTCAAATTAAAGCAGTCTGGCAATATTTTCAACAACATTGCTCAAAAGAAACAATGTTTAATTTTGTATCTGTTTATTCATCTACAGATCAAAGGGATGAACTTCGATCTGCCGATGAAGTCAGGTAAAGCAACTTGACAAGTAAAATAGTTTGTTTTTCTTTTTTAACTCCTCCACCCTATAGTAGACCTACTGCTACAGGGTGTCAGGGCTGCAAAAAATCATGTATATATACGTGATTTGCACTTCTGGGTAGGGGTCGCGCGTGCCCTACCCACGCTGCTATTCGTGGCCACGGCTGTCAATCACCGGGTCCCGGTCGGTGATTACCCACCGGTGTCCAGTAATTATCGAGCATCTCTGACAGGAAGGAGGACTGTTTTGTTTACTCCCTTTCAGCAAGGGCACACTGCTTTGCTTGGCTGTGCACAGCCCTACCTGCGCCCTACCTGTGCTGCCATTGGCAGCTACAGATGTCAATCACCGGATCGCTAAGTAACACTGACAGGGGAGAGACCTGTGTATAAACAACACAGGTCTCTCTCCTGCCAGCAAGAACATGCTGCTGTGTATTTATCTGCACAGTAGAGAAATACACAGCAGCATGTTTCCCTAGTAAAACACACACAGCACATAATGTAAAGTAGCACACAGTTAACCTTTTGATCGGCCCATATGTTAACCCTTTCCTGCCCAGTGTCATTAGTACAGTGCCAGTGATTTTTATTAGCACTGATCAATGTATTAGTGTTACTTGGGATGTCAGTGACAGTTAGTCAGTTCCCACCCAGTGTCAGAATGCCCATCGCAGTCCCACAGTCCAGCTATAAGTCACTGATTACTAGTATAATAAAAGTTGAAATTCCAGTATATATACCGCCATTTCTAGACGCTATAAATTTCATGTAACAGAATACATTTTGGCCTAAATTTCTGACAAAATTGTATATGTTTTATAGCAAAAAGTCAAAAGGTTTTTTTTTTTCAAAATTGTGGGCCTTTTTATGTTTATAGCGCAAAAAATAAAATAGAGGTGATCAAATACCACCAAAAGAAAGCTCTATTTGTGGGGACAAAAGGACGTATATTTCAATTATACACAGCATTGCATGACCACACAATTGTCAGTTAAAGTAATGCAGGGCCATATTGCAAAAAATGGCCTGTTCAGGAAGGGGGGGTAAATCCTCTGGAGGGCAAGTGGTTAATTAAATGTTCCTCTGTTTAACCCCTTTTACTCTATTAACCCTCATTTTACTCTAATTAACTCCTTATTCTCCTTCTCCAGTCAAATATTACCTGCTGATTTTTTTTTGTTAGTTTCTATTTTATTAACTAATAACATTTACTTTTTTTTTGTTTTCGTTTGTTTTGTTCATTAATATTTTTACACCTTTAGCCTGGTTCACATATATGCGGTGTGGTATATCGCATGTGATTCGCACAGGAACCGCACCGAATTCCTGTGCAAATCACATGCAAATTGTGTGCGGTGCGATTTGAGCCATACATTTTGTATGGCTCAAACCACACTGCATCCGCACCAAAAAGGTGCAAGACTAGAATTGGACCGCATGGGTATTCACACTGATGCGATCCGATTCTGCACATTGCACCGCGTTTTGTGAACCAATTTCAGGGTGTTGTTAACTTAACATACACACCTGCAGCGGCTAGCATGAACAGGGTGTGACTGTGATGTGGTGCAGAAATTGCACACAAAGCAGTGCAAATTCCATACTGCATCAGTGTGTACCCAGGCTGAACATATATTTACAAATTTCACTAACAAATTTAAATAACTTTGCAATGAAATCGCAATTGTACCACAATCATAATTGTACTCTAATTTTTAAATAGGACAAATTACAAAAAAAAAATTTGCACTAACACTATTTATTTTTAAACTAACACTGCTCAAAAAAAAGTGCATTTTGTTACATTTAATTATTTAAGCATTGCAAAAAAAAATTTGTTGCAAGACAATATTCATGAAAGGAAATCCTTGTTTTTTCTTAAAAAAAAACAATATATGTATCACATTAATGACAAAGTTATTGGTGAATAAACAGGTCCATAGCAGAAATGTTAAAATTTCTCTGGTCCATACAGGGTGAACAGGTGTGGGAGGGGAAGTGATTAAAAAAAATCACACCTTCTTATATTAGGAAAGATGGACTGCAAGAAAAGCATAATGTCAGCTGACAAAGGTCCTCTTAAACATTTATCAAATCCCCATGGAAAAGTGGATGTGGCTGTGAAAAACTTTTTAACTGAAGGAGATTTTAGATATAACATTAATATACAAGGCATTCCTGAGTCAGTCCAGCCAGAAGAGCTTGCATCTTTGGTGGAAGACTTTTTAAAGCATATACTGGAAAATCAACCTTTTACAAAATCAGATATTTGCAGAGATGTGGTAGACCATTGTTGATTATACCCAACAAGGGAAACCATCTGTAGGATTTATGTCCACAGAATTAAACTACCATGATTAAAGCTTAAGAAAAGAGTAAATTATATATAATAACTCAAAACTGCATATTTTCTAAAGGACAAGGAAAATACTAAAACTTATTAGTCATCTCTTACAAGACAAACAGCTCATATGCAGATGAATATTTCAATTGTCATTGTTGCCAAACTATAATTTATAATTAAAGAAAGAGAATGTTTAGCAGAAAACTTACAGCCAGCCAAACCCATGAACGAAGGCTGAAAGAATGGAATGTTACTAGTATCCTCCCAAAAATGTAAAGTAGAGACTATGGAGGTTGATAAGGAATAATTCATTAACCAATATCAAAGGAACATTATCAATTTTAGCCATGAGGGAAATCCATGGATTAAAAAGCTAACGCTTTAAATTTATAAGGGAGGGTTTTATTTTTTAGCAGAAGGCAATGCAGTCTCATCCATTCTCCATTCTCTACTGTTAAAGTGTTACTAAACCCACAACAGTAAAATCAATTTGTATATGCGGTAAAGCATGCTTGACATACTCACTGTGGAACCTAAGGGGCTAATCCTCTGCATTGTGTAAAAATGCTGTTTGATCCTGACTTCCCTGATCCTCCCCTTCTCCCAGTGCCCCCTCTTATCTCCTGATAAGACATATCATGTGGAGACACTCTGCACATGCTCAGTTTGGTGTGAATTGCTAGAGGTTTTTTCTTTCTTGAGAGAGTGCATGTGATCAGCACAGAACCAATCAGCACTGTCCAGACAGAGGTCAGGGGTTCTGCATCCTGCTACAGCAGAATGAAAACTCCTCCTACAAGCTTTAACATGTGCTCTGCTGAACACTGAGAGAAGACACAAGACTGCTGTAACTGCTGATGAGAAAAGGCATTTAGCAGTTTATATTTACTAAAATTATTGCATTTCCATGTTCTGTGTATTGCAGGGTCCTGGGTTTAGTAACATTTTACAAGCACTTGCTTTCTGAAGTTCTTGATAATGTTTGTTTTAGTCTGTGTTTTACTCATATTTTTTTCACAATATTCAGTCATTATTACATTATTAAATCACGTGTTCTTCCAGTTTTTAGCCTATATTTTAGTGTATGTGTTTTTCACTTTTATATTGGGGAAATATCATCTTTAAAGAGACCCTGTCACCACCTGGTACTCCTTAAATTAATGACAGGCAGGGAATTTGTTCCCAAAGCACTTGAAATGGAAATGTTGCCTGCTGCAGAAATGTGCCCCTTATTAGCAGAAACATCTGTATTGACATTTTTCAGTACAACTGACACTTCTAGGAGTGTCAGGAGCATTCCAGGCCTGCATAGCCACTTCACGAACCTTCAGTCATCAAAACTCCAATATGATCAGCCCTAAAAGCTATGTTTTCCTCATGCTGTTGACACCATTGCAGGGTTTCTAAAAAATGAAAATAATTCTAAAAATACTCTTGATACACATGTTCTGGCTGCCAGACTTCAGTTTGAAAAGTATCAGGTGGTGACAGGGTCTCTTTAAAAATTTTGCTGTATATTTAGAATGAGTCAATATTTACACTATGCACTTTAAAGTATATATCAAACCAAAAACATTTTCTTTTTTTTTCACTTAGAACTGGGAAGGATTAGGACCTCTGTTGGTTTTTTACCTGACAGGAAGAGAGGGAAAATCTAAAAAAAGTACACAGACAGAAATGGAAATCTGACAGAGGTTCTTGCCTGCCCTTCACTACCACAAAATGCATTCTAATTTCTGTCTGGGTTGCTGTTAGGGTGTTCACCTGACTTCTTGTCTGAGAAAACATTGTCAGCAGGACTGGAAATGAAAATAGAAATATATATCTAATGGAACCCCAAATATAGTGAATGCTAAGGTGCTAAGAAAAAAAGTTTAGGTTGAACATACATTTTAATGAGACTCTGTCTCTATCTCATGTCTATAAAAATAAACACCTCTAGTTAAAGTACTCACATATGCATAAGCAAGGCTGCATTTGTTTCAAAGTTCTTCAAGGAAAGTTAACTCTATGCCCCAGATCATGATCAAATACTATTTATTTAGAAAGACTTTTATTTGACCTCAGGAAAGGAAAAATTATATAAACAACAATAACACCGCTTCCTCACAGCTGAGCTGGCCAGAACCAACTCTTGAGGGAGTCTATTCCACATTTTCACAGCTCTCACTGTGAAGAAACCTTTCCATATTTGGAGATTACAATTGTGGCCATTCGCAGCCATGGCTGTGATTACCCGCCGGTGCCCGGTGATTACCGAGCATCTCCAACGGGGAGGAGGACTGTTTTGATTACTAACAGTTCTCCTCTTTTTCAGCTAGGGTACACTGCTTTGGATGGCTGTGCACACCACAGCTATCCAAAGCAGTGTGTTTACAGTGAAGCACACTGACACAGCTCCCTAGTAAAACACTCTCTGCACACAGTTAACCCTTTGATCGCCCCTCATTTTAACCCCTTCCTGCCCAGTTCCATTAGTACAGGGTCAGTGCATTTATTAGCACTGATCACTGTATTGTTGTCACTAGGGATGTCAGTGACACCAAGCCAGTTCCCCCCAGTGTCAGAATGCCCACCACAGTCCCACTATAAGTCGCTGATTGCCACCATAACTAGTAAAAAAAAAATTCCAGTATATATACCGCCATTTGTAAACGCTATAACTTTCACGTAAACCAATTAATTTACATGTATTGGGATTGTTTTTAGCAAAGACATGTAGCAGAATACATATTGACCGAAATTTATGACAAAATTAGATTTTTTATATATTTTTACTAGACATGTTTATTAGCGAAAAGTCAAATATATTGTTTTTTTCAAAATTGTTGGTCTTTTTTGTTTACAGCGCAAAAAATAAAAAATGCTGAGGTGATCAAATACCACGGAAAGAATGCTCTATTTGTGGGAAAAAGGGACATCAATTTCATTTGGGTGCAGCATTGCATGACCGCGCAATTGTCAGTTAAAGTAACGCAGCACCGTATCGTAAAAAATGGTCCAGTCAGGAAGGGGGGTAAATCCTCTGGAGGGCAAGTGGTTAAGGGTGTCCATAATTTCCACAAAACAACATCAAGGTAGCATAAAAAAAATCAATTTTATTTGTAAATATAAAAAGTACTTACAGTGCATATTCCCATTAATAATGCAAAGTAAAGCACTCCCAATTTCGTGCCATAGTTATCACAGATGCAGACTACCCTTTTCCAAACCACTATGTAAAGTAAATATTTCAGAACATAAAAGATAAGTTCACCTTTTAATAAAAATAATAAATGTAAATTTTTTTTGGAGATAAAAAAATGTGCATTTATTGTTTTTGGTCGCAGGAACCTGTAAAGCATTGAACCAGCGATCAGCAGATCACTGGTGCCATTCAGGTCTTCTGCAGATCTGTCAGTATATCTGCTTGCCCGTACGAGATGCAAGAGCAAGCAAATTTACTGACATTTATATTCAAAGTGGGGGTTTGGCGGGGAGAGGGGGGCCAGTGCTTTTATAACATGTTACCCTGATGAGTGTAGCATGTAACATGTTATGAGAGGTGAACTTATCCTTTAATCCTCTGTGTTGTAGAACTGATCACAAGTGGAATGGCAGTAACTGATGCATTTCATGAACAGCTGAGTTTTATTAGACACATTTGAGGAACAAATATGTAACACCATGTGCCAGTGCATGCTTGGTCATGGAGACTGAACGGAACACACTGTGCTGTGGATATCTTAGCCCTGGATGTGCAACATAATGTATGGTGGACCAGCCAAAACTCGAAGGAACTATTAAGCCCTCATGTAAAAAAAGTATCAAGCACTGTTTTATTCAGTATTAAACAGTTTTTTAAATTTTTGCTTTTAATAGAGATTTTGCAAATGTTTAATTTTGGCGAAAGGAATACATATTAAACTCACAGGTCCATAACACTTGTCATAGGTTTAGACTATATCTGTGTAACTCAAACAGTCTTTCAGCATATTAAAAAGGTCAAGATTGGTAATTTCAGATATTCTGATAATGCCCCAGGTTTTTTCATAATAAATAATCAGAAATCAGAAATAGTAAAATCTATCATCTCTGAATACTAAATCCTTAACTACTTAAATATGACCCTATCAAAAATTAAATTAGAGAGGTATTTAAGGAATTTTATTAAATCAATCAAAAAGTCTTTTCTAGTGAAATCAGTGAAATGCTTGGTTAGAGGGACCTGAATTAATTATAAAGCAAGACAAAAAAAATACATGAAACATGAAAAACATGATTTGTTAACACACTTATATAGACTCAAAGTTACATAAAGATTGCTTCATTTTATGTCTGCAAAAGACTTATATTCTGGGGAGGAGAACACAGCTGACCACAGAGTGAGGTAATGGACCAATCACAGCAGCCCTTTACCATGTGATCAGCTGTGGCCAGGCAGTATTTTAGTAGTGATTTTATTAACGACTGCAGTAAACAGACTTGCCATTATTGGCAGTCTTTTCCTCAAGTTCTGTGACAGAATGAGGAAAGGAAAGCCGGTAACTGGCAATTCTCACAGGTACATTTATACTGATAATCAGGACACTGATCATCGGTGCCCTGTTTATCACTGCAGTCCAATCAGTGCTCGTCAATGCGGCCCTTCGGTGCAAATCAGTGCTGCCTATCAGTGCCACCCATCAGTGCCGCCTATCAGTGCTCATAAGTGCTGCCTATCAGTGCCACCCATCAGTGTTGACTATCAGTGGCACCTATCAGTACAGCCTCATCAGTGTCTCCTAATCAGTGCTCATCAGTGCCACCTCACCAGTGCCCATCAGTGTTGTATCATCAGTGCCCATCAGTGCAGTCTCATCAATACCCATCAGTGAAGAAGAAACAGTTTCTAACAAAAGTTAACCACTTGCCCTCCTGAGGACCTACCCCCCTTCCTGACCAGGCCATTTTTTGCGTTACGGTGCTGCGTTACAATTGCGAAGTCATGCAATGCTGCACCCAAATTAAATTTACGTCCCCTTTCCCCACAAATTGAGTTTTCTTTCGGTGGTATTTGATTGCCTGTGTGTTTTTTATTTTTTGTGCTATAAAAATTAAAATGACTTTTTCAACAATTTTGAGAAAAAAACAATATTTTTTACTTTTTGCTATTAAACATGTCCAGTAAAAAATTTAAAAAATCACATTTTGTCATAAATTTAGGCCAAAATGTATTCTGCTACATGTCTTTGCTTAAAAAAATCCCAATACATGTAAAATAATTGGTTTAGGTGAAAGTTATAACGTTTACAAATGGCAGTATAGATACAGGAATTTTTTTTTTACTAGTAATGGCAGCAATCAGCGACTTACAGCGGGACTGCGGCAGACATTCTGACACTCGGGGGAACTGACTTGGTGTCAGTGACATCCACAGTGACACCAATACAGTGATCAGTGCTAAAAAAAGCACTGACACTGTACTAATGGCACTGGGCAGGAAGGGGTTAACATGAGGGGTGATCAAAGGGTTAACTGTGTGCAGAGAGTGTTTTACTAGGGGGCTGTGTCAGTGTGTTTCACTGTAAGCACACTGCTTTGGATAGCTGTGCTGTGCACAGCCATCCAAAGCATTGTGCCCTAGCTGAAAGGGAGGAGAACTGTTAGTAAACAAAACAGTCCTCCTCCCCGTCGGAGATGCTCAGTAATCACCGGGCATCTGCGAGTAATGGCTGTGTGGTTAGGGCGCGCACACCCCCTACCCAGAAATGCAAAATCACGTATATACAGTATACGTGATTTTGCGCACCCCTTCTGCCCTGTAGCATTATATCTGCTATAGGGCGGTGGGAAAGCGGTTAAGAGAAAAAGTTTTTTTTTCTAAATCTTCAGTCTTTTTTTTGTTTGTTTAGCAAAAAATAAACATCCAAGTGGTGATTAAATACCACAAAAAGGAAGCTCTATCTATCTAAAAAAAATCCTACAAATTTAATTGGGGTACAGTGTTGCATGGCCACACAATTGTCATTTAAAGTACAACAGCACTGAAAGCTTCAAATTGGCCTGGGCAGGAAGGGGGTGAAAGTGTCCAGTAGGCAAGTGGTTAACCGCATCCTGCCCACCATATTGGCAAATAATGGGCGGGCAGGGGCTCTCTTGTTCTGGAAGGATGTCATATCGCTCAGAGACAGCGCATCACCGTTCAAGGTAAAGAGCCATTGGCAGCGGCTTTTTACCATGCGATTGGCTGTGTCCAATCACAGCTGGTCACAAATGTAAACACGAAACTCACTGTTACCATCTTCCTCTCCTCACACACAGATCCTGTATAAAGAGAGGAATCTTCTAACAGTAAGTTACTAGTCTAAACTGTACAGTGCTTAAACAATACACAGTACCCCATCACAGTGCCCATCAATAGTGTTACCAGTGCCCATCAGTCTACCTGTCACCCATCAGTGCACCTGTTGCCCATCAGTGTACCTGTCACCCATCAGTGCACCTGTCACCCATCAGTGTACCTGTCATTACATCAGTGTACCTGTCGCCCATCATTGCCCATCAGCAGTGTACCTGTCACCCATCAGTGCCCAACAGCAGTGCACCTGTCGCTCACCAGTGCCAATCAGCAGTGCATCTGTCACACATGGTCCATCAGTACCTCCATCAGCAGAGTACCCATCACATAGTCACCATCACCAGAGTACCCATCACACAGTTGCCCATCAGCAGTGTACCAGTCACACAGCCACCATTAGCACAGAACCCTTCACACAGCCACCATTAGCACAGTACCCTTCACACAGCCACCATTAGCACAGTACCCAACATACAGCTACCATCACCAGTGTACCCGTCCTACAGCCACCATCAGCAGTCTACCTGTCCCAGTGCCACTAGAGCCAGCCATGTAAAAAAACTTTTACACTAGTGAGTAGGTGTTCAAAATCTTCATTATGATGGATGAGAGCAGCAGGGAGCTCTCAACGTCCGATTCCGATTCAGTTTATGAACCCATTGAATGAAGTGGATCAGCGACCAAATTGGAGGAGGAAATGGTCCCCCCCTAAAGGGATATGGCGCTCTGAAAACTAGGCAGCCATCAGCAGAGCCATACACCACAGTGATGAATCACCAAAAGCCAATGGCGCTAGACCCATGGCCCAGTACCAGCACTGTAATATCCCATCAGATCCCACAAATCAGAGCCCAAACATACTTCCCAGATGGTCTTGCCAACCCATTATGGCTGCCCTCCAACTCTGGATCAGTAAGTATTCCCCCTTTAACCGCACAGCCAGAAATTGATTTTTTTTATTTATTTTTGCCCCGCAGTTTACTTCATTTCATTGTGGACCAGACAACCCTTTTTGCCCAACAATATATTATTAACATCCTATGACCGTCCATTTGAATGGAGACATCTTACATTGGAGGAGTTTAAGTTATTTTTGGGCCTCACCCTTAACATGGGGCCTACA
This sequence comes from Staurois parvus, assembly GCF_062004578.1. NCBI lineage: Eukaryota > Metazoa > Chordata > Amphibia > Anura > Ranidae > Staurois > Staurois parvus. The sequence goes on from NW_028318345.1 coordinate 2,197,741, forward strand.
AAAAAAATGAAGGACATGTCCTTTTATTCTGCTGTAATACCTAGTCCATACTAAAAGATGATCATGCGTTTCCTTAATTTCAGTAACAATACCTAGTGCCCTCCCCCGAGATCATCGCAACTATGACAAATTATACAAAATTCGTCAACTTCTTAATTTTTTCCCCAAAGATTTGCTGATCTTTATGACCTTGACCAAAACATATGTGTGGGAATCAAGCAATACATTCCAATCAAAAGGACCAGATATAGAGTAATGCTCTACAGGCTTTGTGAAAGAGCCACTGAATATTTGTATGCGTTCCGCCTGTATAAATGCAAATATTCCCAGCTCTAGCACCCTTAGTGCCCAACCTAAATCGGCACAAGTGGAAAAACTGTCTGGGATCTGGCTTTCCCACTTTTCCAAAAGGGTTATCACATCTACCTAGACAATTTCTATTCCAGTCTGCCCCATTTCCAACACCTGTACCGTGAGAAAACCTTGGCCTGCGGTACCTCCCGAAAAAACAGGAGGGGCTTCCCACAAAGTCTAGTGAACACCAGGCTACAAAGGGGGGAATCAGCAAGTCTAAGAAATGATGAAGTGCTAGCACTGAAGTGGAAGGATAAGAGAGATGTTTACATCCTTCCCACCATCCACAATGATATCTCGGTGGAAATTCCCAGAAAAATTCTCATTCAAAAGCCTGCGTGCATCCAAGCATGTGTTCCGATTCTGTGAGCAGACTTCATACCATTTTCCTGAGAGTATTCCACCAATTGAAGCAAGCTGAAGACACCAAAAAATATGTTGGGTATGCAGCAAAGGGGGAGTTAGAAGAGACACCAGTTTTCATTGTCCCCAGTGTCCCTCCCAACCAGGCCCATGCATTGGAGACTGCTTCTGACGTTCCAATTATTGGCACAGCTGAGAGGGGAGAGATCTGTGTGTAAGTAAACAACAAAGATCTCTCTCCTGTCAGCATGGACGTGCTGCTTTGTATCTCTCTGCACAGCAGAAAAATACAAAGCAGCAGGTCTTCCAAGTAAAACACCACGCAATGCACACAGTAAAACACACACAGCACACAGTTAACCCTTTGATCACCCCAGATGTTAACCCCTTCCTGCTCAGTTTCATTAGTACAGTGTCAGTGCTTTTTATTAGCACTGACCACTGTATTAGTATCACTGGAGATGTCAGTGACAGTTAGTCAGTTCCCACCCATTGTCAGAATGCCCGCCGCAATCCTGCAGTCCCGCTAAGTCACTGATCGCCACCATTAATAGTATATATATATATAAAAAAAAATTATTAAAATTCCAGTATATTTACCACCATTTGTAGATGCTAGAACTTTCACATAAACCAATCAATATACACTTATTGGGATTTTTTTTGCAGCAAAGACATGTAGCAGAATACATTTTGGTCTACATTTATGAAGACATTTCATTTTTTTAATTTTTGTATTGGATATGTATCATAGCAAAAAGTCAAAAATATTGTTTTTTTTTTAATTGTCAGGTTTTTGTTGTTTATAGCACAAAAAATAAAAACCACAGAGGTAATCAAATATTCCTGAAAAAAAAGCTATATTTGTGGGAACAAAATTACATACATTTTATTTATGTACAGCGTTGCATGACTGCGCAATTGTCAAAGTACTACAGCACCATATCACAAAAAATGGCCTGGTAAGGAAGGGGGGTAAATTCTCTGCAAGGCAAGTGGTAGGAATGAAAGCATTATTAGGTTTGGTCAACACAGTTGCATGACAGTATTATTTTTCCATTATATCATTATATTTCCATCCATAATATTTCATTAGAAAAGAAGGTAGGGGTTATTATCTTTAATACTGGAAAGTTAAAAGAACTTAGAGACTGTACTTACCTCCATTCCTAATAACTTCAGTGCTTTTGGCTGTTTAGGAAATAATAATAAAGAAATTATGCAAACATGGAAAACATATTTGGATCCAGTCTAACATGACCATAGAAATATATTATTACCTTCCTCAATGTTTCAAATCAACTGTTTATATTTCAGTACAACCTGGTAGTTAGGTATGACAGTGCATTACTTTGCCCCCACAATATATTTTGGCCCACCACATTGTCCTACCAATTTGTCTTGCATCTTTTTTGAATAGCCCTTCAAACCTATGTCAATTTCCAGAAATCAATCTGCAATGTGTATTGCAGAGCTATTGAAGACTTTACTGTCATCATCAAAAAGTTCAGAACTTTCTGTAATTTTTAGGGCCCACACTTCCCAGAAAGCTGCTGCTTACTACACTGCAGTGGTTTTGTGTTGGCAGCTGTCCATGCCGACTTCAGTGAGCTGGTAGTAAATGGCAATGTGATATGCTTTTCAGTGCAGTGCAGTGATGTTTCTGCAAGCATAATAAAATCAGTAAAATGTTGATGCCCATGTGAATGTAGCCTAAAATGTTTAAAAAAAACCTTGCATCTAGTCTGGGGTTGTGATGTTGCTCGGTATTGGTGTTCTCGGACCCCTGCTCTTGGTCTTGTTATCTTTTTCTTTTTGTACTCCTCTTTCCTTTTCTTTTTCTGTTTGTTTTTTGTGTGGCAGTGGATAGCTGCCTTTAGTTTGAGTTACTGTCAGTGTTATACTAATGTTTTTGTCATTTATGTGCAATTGATAGCCCCTGCGTGGGCGCACCTTTTGCTCTGTTGGTGTTAGAGTACTGTTTTTTAATTTTTTTTTATGTGCAATTGATAGGCGTGTTTTGTTGCTCCTGTCTTAAACTGTTTATAAATTAACAAAAGCATTGAAATACAAAAAAATAAACGTAAAGGCACATGAATGTGTGTATGCGTATACAGTCAGGTCCATAAATATTGGGACATTGACACAATTCTAACATTTTTGGCTCTATACACCACCACAATGGATTTGAAATGAAACGATCAAGATGTGCTTTAACTGCAGACTGTCAGCTTTAATTTGAAGGTATTTACATCCAAATCAGGTGAACGGTGTAGGAATTACAACAGTTTGCATATGCACCTCCCACTTGTTAAGGGACCAAAAGTAATGGGACAATTGGCTTCTCAGCTGTTCCATGGCCAGGTGTGTGTTATTCCCTCATTATCCCGATTACAATGAGCAGATAAAAGGTCCAGAGTTAATTTCAAGTGTGCTATTTGCATTTGGAATCTGTTGCTGTCAACTCTCAAGATGAGATCGAAAGAGCTGTCACTATCAGTAAAGCAAGCCATCATTGGGCTGAAAAAACAAAACAAACCCATCAGAGAGATAGCAAAAACATTAGGCGTGGCCAAAACAACTGTTTGGAACATTCTTAAAAAGAAGGAACGCACCGGGAAGCTCAGCAACACCAAAAGACCCGGAAGACCACGGAAAACAACGGTGGTGGATGACCAAAGAATTCTTTCCCTGGTGAAGAAAACACCCTTCACAACAGTTGGCCAGATCAAGAACACTCTCCAGGAGGTAGGTGTATGTGTGTCAAAGTCAACAATCAAGAGAAGACTTCACCAGAGTGAATACAGAGGGTTCACCACAAGATGTAAACCATTGGTGAGCCTCAAAACAGGAAAGCCAGATTAGAGTTTGCCAAACGACATCTAAAAAAGCCTTCACAGTTCTGGAACAACATCCTATGGACAGATGAGACCAAGATCAACTTGTACCAGAGTGATGGGAAGAGAAGAGTATGGAGAAGGAAAGGAACTGCTCATGATCCTAAGCATACCACCTCATCAGTGAAGCATGGTGGTGGTAGTGTCATGGCGTGGGCATGTATGGCTGCCAATGGAACTGGTTCTCTTGTATTTATTGATGATGTGACTACTGACAAAAGCAGCAGGATGAATTCTGAAGTGTTTCGGGCAATATTATCTGCTCATATTCAGCCAAATGCTTCAGAACTCATTGGACGCCGCTTCACAGTGCAGATGGACAATGACCCAAAGCATACTGCAAAAGCAACCAAAGAGTTTTTTAAGGGAAAGAAGTGGAATGTTATGCAATGGCCAAGTCAATCACCTGACCTGAATCCGATTGAGCATGCATTTCACTTGCTGAAGACAAAACTGAAGGGAAAATGACCCAAGAACAAGCAGGAACTGAAGACAATTGCAGTAGAGGCCTGGCAGAGCATCACCAGGGATGAAACCCAGCATCTGGTGATGTCTATGCATTCCAGACTTCAGGCTGTAATTGACTGAAAGGGATTTGCAACCAAGTATTAAAAAGTGAAAGTTTGATTTATGATTATTATTCTGTCCCATTACTTTTGGTCCCTTAACAAGTGGGAGGCACATATTCAAACTGTTGTAATTCCTACACCGTTCACCTGATTTGGATGTAAATACCCTCAAATTAAAGCTGTCAGTCTGCAGTTAAAGCACATCTTATTTGTTTCATTTAAAATCCATTGTGGTGGTGTATAGAGCCAAAAATGTTAGAATTGTGTCAATGTCCCAATATTTATGGGCCTGACTGTACATGCATAAAAATATTCATCTTCTTCTAATTGGCAGCATTTGCAATATACATGCATATGCATGCCTATTACATGTGTATGTGCATAAATTGTGGCACTCAAATGTAACATTTTCTATTTTTATTTTATGGCTCTTTGCACTGTATCACTGATCTTTAAGCACATTTGAGGAACAATACTGTAACTAAAGAGTATTGTTATACAGGCAAAAATGAGTGAGGTGGCCTAGCTGTTCATAAGAAGTGAAATTTTATAATGCAAAATGATTTAATGGGCTCATAAAATGTATAAAAGGTAATCAGTACACGTTAATATGGTATGGGAGCTGGGGATACTGAGTTATTGCTGAAAAAGGTGGCAACAGCTAATGATTTATATTGTCTTCTGATTTCTTCAATCCTTTGATTCCCAAAGGTAAAACTATTCTTAAGACTGTAGAAATGGTTTAATACAGATGTTTTTTTCACTGTTTTATTTCATCTGGTGCTAATACTTGTTATGTTGGGAACAATGTAAACCTGTTTAAACAATAGGTAGACTTAAGTTTATGCAGTGCTATTTCCGATAATATATTGCATAGTAAAGGTACTCATCCTTTATCACACACATGTTCAAGTGCTGCTTTCACAGCTTTGGAGTAAGAAAGAAATATAGCATTTTAAGATGAATGACAAAAATATTTGATGTCTGTCATTGAAATCTTTTGAAATAATGGAAAATGCATGTCGTTCAAGTCTAAAACCCTTTTAAAAATAGCACTTAATGGTTAAAATAGGGAAAATTGTAACCATGGTGGCTGTTTTTTGAGCAAGGCTGAATTATTATTCTCTCATTTTTATATCTCACTGTCATGTTAAAACAACAAGGTATGTTTTAAAATGATTTTGTTTATTTTGTGGAGCATAGTTTTTGAGAATAAAGAGAATTTTTATGACTCTTGCCCACAGTATCACAGCAATGTAAAGTACTATATAGACACAGCACACAGACTCATATAAAACTTTTTGATCCAGAGTATGGTGAACCCTCTGTTGCCATAGCAGTTCTACCAGTGCCTTTTCTAACAGAAAATATAAAAAACATTTGCTATGGTTATTTTCTCTTTTACTTCACACTAGTATGTAAGATGTTCACAAAATATATACACTGTATGAAATTAGAAGGCAACAGGACCTCTAACATCATCCACACCATAAGGTAAAACATACTTTACCTTCTTGATAAACATTCTAATGCACAGTTATTGAAATAGTATTTAAATACCAGGATATTTTGCTGAGGAAGGTAGAGAAAATTTCCTGAGCAGAGAATTTTGTACTTTTAGGAATAGGCCATGCTGCAGGATTTGGAACTCACAGCAGGAACACAATGTATATCACAACCTTTGTAGAAAATCAATGCTTTCATTTATTACAATTTATAATGATGATATAAAATTATTACTTACTCGTTTGGGTCCAAATAAATTGTGATAAAGGGTTCTAAATCTTTTTCTGGTGTAATTGCAACGGTAGGCTCCACCCATGAGGTACTCAATAACGAGACCAATATCGATCAGGCTTATCCTGTAATCTGGAGGTAGATTTCCCTGTGGGAAAGGCACACACACAACAATGGAGGAACACGCACACAAAACAGGAGGTAACAATGTTTATCAAAATACATTTAAACAATCGTTAAAGTAAATTAAATTATTAATGAATTGAAATGTATGGAAACAAATGAAAGATATTAGGCTATGTAATTCACCTTAAAATAGATCCAACCGAAACCTGGATATTCTCGCTTGGAAAGAAGACATAAATGAAATAAGAAGATGCAACAATCGATGAACATCACAGATGATATAAAATTTAAATCCGGAACATCTAGCACGCAGATACCCTCAAAAGGCTAGCATGGATTCTAGAAAACGTTAATGGTTTGAGAGGGGCTCGGTATACCGTCAAAGAAAAAAAAAATCAAAGTATCAAGAGTTCTTCGAAATGACATGTTTATATATAGCCTGATATGATCTATGAGGGGTTTCCTGAAAGTAAAATACTTTTTTTTTCCAATATAATGACATTAAAAATAATTTTAATTATAATTAAATGGCTCCTAAAACATTTGTGCTATTTGTGCATAAAAGTAGGTTACTGAGTCAGCTATATGTTCAAATGATAACCCTTTCCCACTTTATAACACTGTCTATCTACTGTCTACAACATATTTTTAAAATATTACTTGGCTTACTGCAGTGACACTAAATTAAATATGCAGCATGTTTTGTTAGAAAATGAATTGCCAACAAATTGTGAAATACGTAATTACAAAAACTCCATTGTACAGCAGTGCACATGGGAACCTTAGCCCATGCAATGTAAACTCATGAGTATTTTTGCCATCCTGAAAGGTCAGGTGCTGTGTACAGTCACCTATAGACAAGAATGGCTGTACAGGTCTCTACTCGGGTATATGCCACTGCTGGAATTTCAGCTGCCCATGTGCAAGTGACCTATTACTTTCAAAATCATCCTTCTGATAAGATTACTGTATCAAGTATTGAATGTCATTATACAAGTAGAAAACTATACTATAATGAGTATTTGGCATTTTTAGATTGCAAGCTCGAAAGAGCAGGGCCCTTGACCCCCTCGTGTTTTGTTTTGTTACTGTATTGTCTCATCTTCTGTCCCCCACTATAATTTACAGCGCTGAGCAAACCTTTTAGCGCTATTTAAATACTGTATAATAATAATAATTTTTACATTTATTCTAGTGAACCTATGCCTTTTTATAGATGTGCAACTATCAATAATTGTTTTTTTTCAATCAGGGGCTTCTGTAAAGTAAATCCATAAGTTAAAAATGCCTAATATTTTAACTGATTTATTTACAATTTTACTGGACTAATCACCAATAAATACAAATTTTGTGTTGCGACACACAATTGTTTTTCACTGTATATCTACTTTGCTTCCAGCAAATTTGTCTTAAATCAGGTGCAAGGTGCCTCTTAACAGCCATTTGACTGATTCAATGGAGAGGTCCCCATGTTTCCTCATGTGTAGAAAAAGGATGTATTGGCTGCCTCATGTCAGCTGACAGAGTAATGGTTAGCAATGAACAACTTGCACCTGTGCCAAGAGACAGTGCTAGGAACAAAATTAATTTGTAGGCAGTAAGGGAAATCCCTTCATCTTGCTCAGTACAGCCCCAGTGTACATGTATACAAAGCAGGAATAAGATCTGTGTACTAAAAGTGCTCAGCTTAAGCTTACCTTTCCACTATGAATCTTCATTCAAGCTCTTCCAAAAATTTCCTGTGCAGGAAATGACTACTGCCAACTGCTAAAAAGTCCTTTTTCTCTTTTTTACTACATATAGCACATATATAGTACACTTGTGCTATATGTTCTGACAACACAATATCAATACCACTTACACAACTGTGATGTGGAAGTTCACAGTTATATAGAAAACACACACAAACTGACACATACCAGGGCTGAACACAGCATGAGCCTTTTTTAACACTTGAAATGAGCAGGGATTAGCAATATTGTTAGATATGCATTACAACATATCTTCAATATATGGACCACCTCTCACAACAGAACACAAAAACCCAAGGAAGATTTTCACATCTAAACAGCAGCCCTCGACATAACATTCATAATTTAACTATGATCTGAAAAACATAAATTAAAAAATGAGTGGCTAGGCCAAATACATTTATTGTATGCTGCTCAGAAGATTCAAATAGGCTAGAAAATATGAGTTACCATCTTTTCCGATTTTCCTAAAATTTTGAAACATTTACTAAGCACTGTGTAGTGCATATGTTTTTGTACCACACACACATAGGGCAGCCCATTCATTTCAATAGGCTGCCCTACATGTGTAAAATGCAGCAAAGTAGCTCATGCACCTTTTTCAGCTTTGAGCTATGTGCATTTGTAACCACGCATTTTTCAGCATTTAATGTGGGATTTTTTGTGCAAAATACATCTATAATTTTTGCTGTATTTGGGTGCCATTAATAATAAACGGCCCTGCAAATGCAATGCATGTTTTTGCGTATTTCGAAAACATGCAGCCTTACGTTCTCATCCTATTTCACATTTGTAGTAAAGCTTTTGTTAAAAAAGAAGGAAGACTTTCTAATGAATCTACTGGTAACCTAAAAAAATTCAATAGAGCCTCTGTAGATTACTGTCAGATACTAAAGGTCTGATTGACAAAAACTAATGCACCTATGCAAGCAAATCAATCCTGCCCAAACAAGGAAATTAATCTACTGGTAACCTAAAAAAATGCATTAGAGCCCCTGTAGATTACCATCAGACACGAAAGGTCTTATTGACCAAAACTAATGCACCTATGCGAGCAAATAAATCCTGCCAAAACAAGAAAATTAATCTACTGGTAACCTAAAGAAATGCAATAGAGCCTCTGTAGATTACCATCAGACACGAAAAGTCTGATTGACCAAAACTAATGCACCTATGCGAGCAAATCAATTCTGCCCAAACAAGGAAACAAAGTCCTTACAATATTTACTATGTAGAGTCCCCTATATGTACTCTATATGTAGGAGTTGTCAGGTTGTCTGGATGCCCCCCCCTCCTGCCTTTGTCTTTGTAGCTGTCCTGGGACCCGTCACATATGTAAAAATTGCAAAAGTTCTATGCACCTTCTGAGGAAGTCCCGCTATTGCACATAATGCATAAAAGGGTGGAGCCTGATTCTGATGACATCGTCATGCTGCAAGTGCTGCTACTGAAGATTCATTGAGGTGAGTGTTTCTCTATGTATTTTCCCTGGATGTGACTTCGCAGGATGGATTATTTTTGATGATGTCCTTATTTACATTTCTGTTGTAAGTGTTTTTAATCCCTTACTTTAATTCAATAAAATAATTTAGAGAGCACTATGAGGTTTTTCTCTTCCATGTATTTTTATACATGTTGATACAAGCTGAGTTGGCGATTTCTATCTGGATGATTAAGGGAGGAGACCAGGCCATACTATTAGCCCCTACAGGGGAAACAAGCTATATTGACCTCATATTACCTCATAAGTCATATCACTAAGGTGAGCAAATTGAATATTTTTGCAGTATACAGCGTGAGATTTGGAGAGGAAAGCATGGTTGGATTCACTTGGAATGGAACTTGATTAATTTTGAATTGCAGCTCATACACTTTTTAGGTACATTGTTGGCTGCTATTTCAGCACTTTATGATTAGTATTAATAGTTTTTTTCATATTTTACTCAAGTTAAGTATTGATTTGTTGATGTACTGATATGAATACAAACAATTTTAGTACTTAATTTTGAATATTAGTTTAGGGGTCGTGGTCTTGCTGGTACTCTGGTGCATATGTTTTGGGCTTGCCCTGGTCTTTCTTTGATCTGGTGTAAAGTTTCTGAGGTGGCCTCGGCCTTGGCGGATACTCCGGTGAATTTGTCATTACAGAATTGTTTATTGGGATCTCCCATTTTGGGGATCCCAATCAACATAATGAGGCTAATTCATACTATCTGTGTCTCTACCCTATGGGCCATTGCTCTTCATTGGAAGTCACCAGCGGTGCGTTTGTCTTCTGTTTTGCGTAGAATTGATAGATAGGATTGCTGGATAGGATGCAGTTATTCAACAGAAAATGGGATGTTTGGAAGACATTTCGGCATTTATTGTTAGAATGATGGGTTATCATGGATTTATCGGCATTGTATCTTTGTTGGTTGTGTAGTTGTTCAGTATATCTTACTGCCTATCTCATTCATGTACTTGAACATTCTTTTTCTATGATTCGACTTTATAAGACATTTTTTTTACTTATGTGCCTTTTTCTTGATGTATGCTATACTTCATGAAGTGGTACTGTTGTTGTTGTCTATCTCTTAATAAAAACGTTTGTAAACAAAAGATTTTGAGTATCAGATTGCATTCTGAAATGTGCTCATTATATTTACATTATGTATTATGTAGCTATGTGATCATTTGCACAAAGCTGAATTGGGTAGTGCCTTACTATTAGGTTATTGAGTAGCAAACATAAGAAGTTCTTCCAGCTCTTGTTCATTAGTAGATGAGGGCATTTGTGTATACAGAATAACAAAGACTTTTGTAGTTACACAATAAAAATATGCTTCTGAATAGAGTATGCTAGGTGGTGAATTCTAGTCATTGTAATGAAATTTAAGAAATCATCAGCTCTCTCTAAACTACACTACAGAGGTATTATTTCCCACATAAAATATCTTACCATGTTACAAATTACAAATATTTTTGATATTTGTTGTATATTCATATGAAAACAATGCACCGATTGTATTTTCCCTCTGTGGGAAAAGTAACAATCGTGGGAATACAATGGCCTGCTGAAGTTAGTAGATACATTTCATAGTTTTCACAGTCTGCTTTATGCAAGAAAACTTTCATAGCATTCTTAGATGAATAGTTTCTGCAGATTATCAGAGCAGATATATTCTAAATGACAATGGTAAAGTGAAAAAAAAACAGACAAATATAAATTTGTTGCTTTTTTGCCACATATATAGTTTTGATTTTTTGTTTCCCTTTCATATAATGAGACCTTTCTAGTTCTTTTCATTAAAGTTGACCTTTTAATTTATAGTAGACTTGTAGTGAATTCCAAACAAACACCAAATATGCTTACAATTTTTCCCTCTCCCTTCTGCTACCTGGACTGGCTAACCTGTGTTAAAAAGATCTTTAAACATGCATTTTTCTAGTTTGCTCCAGTTCAGTGAACAGCAGATGCAGGGGAGAGGAGGGAGCCTATAAGTGATGTCATGGCTTTCAGAATTCCCAGCTGCTGTTCCCTCCTCTCCCCTCCATTCACCGCTCACTGACACAGTGGATTGCATGACTAGACTGGAGGGGACCAAAATAAGTAAATATACACATATTATTTTACACAGGTTAGGCAGGATAGGTGGGTGGGAGGACATTTTTAAGCATAGTTAGGCCCCTTTCACATGGGATGGAATCCACTGAGATCAGCAGGGGATCTGTGAGCTGATCTCCTGCTGATCAGAGCAGATCAGGCAGATGACATGTTTGTGTCCACTCAGTTATGCAGAGCAGATATGGAGCAAGCTCGCTCTGCTTTTTGGACCGACTGCCCTTTGGTCCAATCCGCCTAGACAGAGGGGGATGGATTCCCTTCTGTTTTTTTTTTTAAGTGAACCAGATAGGATTGGAGGTAGGTGGGTGTAAAAGGACACCAATCCATTTACACCCACCGGTCAACAGGGGTGAACAGACCATGAAAAACTAACAGGCAGACCTGATTGGACCCTTCATGTGAAATGGGGCTTAAGTGTTAGATAGGGTCATATTCAACTAAACTTAAAAACATATTGACCTTATTATTTATAAATAAAAAGTATGTCGCTATATTTCCTTTATTTAAATGTATCTTCAACATACAGTGTTGAGGTGTATACCAAGCACATTTGTTTCTAGTTTAGAAACATTTGCAAGAGGGTCACAGTGTTGTAGCCTTTCCTTATGCTGCTAAAAAGAATATGTTTTATTTCTCTTTGTGTTGCAGTTAGATAATTCCTCTCATTTCCTGTCTTTAGGTAAAACAGTGTCAGCAGAACAGGAAGTGAGAGTAAAGTTCTCTGCGCCCCAGATAGCATTGGGGGCTTTGGAAAATCTATAAAAAAAGGTTTTGGCTTGACATACACTTTAGGTCTGCTGCTTTTTTTATGCAGTTGTAAGTGCTGTAAACTGTTATCATAGCTCACGTTCTTCCATTTTTGTCAAGTAAACTGCTAAAGTCTCATCCACCTTACTAACCGCTCCGTATCCACCACCCCCCTCTGGCAATCCCTCCACTGGCTTCCAATTGCCCAATGGATAAAATTCAAAATACTAACATTGACGTATAAAGCTGTTCATAACACTGCCCCAAACTACATCACCGATCTGGTGTCCAAATACCACCCAAAACAAACTCTCCGATCCTCACAAGACCTCCTACTCTCTAGTTCCCTGGTCTCCTCCTCCCATGCCCATCTCCAGGACTTCTTCAGGGCTTCCCCCATCCTCTGGAACTCCCTACCCCAATCCATCAGACTATCACCTACTCTCCTCACCTTTAGACGCACCCTGAAAACCTATCTCTTCAGGGAAGCCTACCCCGCCCTCAGCTAATTACTGAACTCCTCCACTCTTCCTACCACTCCATCCCCCACAGCTATTTCCTCCTGTACCACTCTCCCCTCCCTCCTAGATTGTAAGCTCCAAGGAGCAGGGCTCTCGAACCCCTAATATATTGAATTGTATTGTTACTGTACTGTCTCGTGTACTGTCTCCCATTATAATGTACAGCACTGAGCAAACTATTGGCGCTATATAAATCCTGTATAATAATAATAATAATAATAATAATAATAAAAAAGTAATGTTTACACCCAAAATTAGCTTAAAACCTAAAACTGGTCTTTCTTTTATAAAGCATTATCCTCCCATATGATAATAATTTGTGAAATGTTACTATCAGCTTGCAGTATACTGTGTTGTACTGAAGTCTGATGGTTCAATCCCTTTAAGAAACACATCACGGGTATTTGTTTGCAAGGTCAATTGGGAATAATACAAGCCTAGTCTGTTCTTTTGTTTCAGCCTGCAAATTGCAGATCATACCAGCAGATGGGGCTCACTAGCTATCCTTTTGTTCAGTACAATTTGTCCTTAGTGTGTGCTGCCTTATCCTTTAGAAAATATTTCACTAATCTATGAGAAGTGTGACCATTTGAAACATGTTAAACAACATGGAAATCTAACTAGTTTATTTCCACTATAAAAATAAACTGCTACTGCTAAATACAAATATTGAGGTTGGGTTTAAGTTTTCATTTGTTTCTAAAATGATATTTATTTTATTTCAGGTACTTATATAGCGCCGTCTATTTACGCAGCGCTTTACACACATATATATATTGTACATTCACATCAGTCCCTAACCCTCAAGGGGTGTACAATATAAGGTCCCTAACTCACATTCATACATATACATACATACTAGGGACAATTTAGACATGAGCCAATTAACCTACCAGCATGTCTTTGGAGTGTGGAAGGAAACCGGAGTACCCGGAGGAAACCCACACAGGCACAGGGAGAACATGCAAACTCCAGGCAGGTGGTGCTGTGGCTGGGATTCGAACCAATGACCCTAGTACTGCCAGTTGGAACCATTTAGCCACTGTGTTGCACATCCTTTTCATCTTTGTTTTAAACAGGTTCAAAGAAATTGATGATAATAAAAATAATATATATGTATATAATATTTATACAAGACAGCAGGAAATAAAGATTTATCGTTACTTCCTGTTGAGCTGTATCAACAAGATGAATCAGGTTTAAAAGCAGCAGCATTTTTGTGGGTTATTACTTCGTTTGGCCCCATAATGGAGATATCTGCACAGGGGCAGACTGACAACTCATGGGGCCCCCGGGCAATAGGGGATCATGGGGCCTCTGTGTCCATGCCCAAACTCAAAAAAGCCTATGAAAAAGGTACCAGGGGCATCTCATGGGGCCCTGGGCCCTCGGGCAGTGCCGGAGTTTCCAAATGGTCAGTCCGCCCCTGTATCCACACATTACTTGCATCTAAAATAGCTACCACAGAGACTGGTAATAAAGGGAATCTAAGGGATGAAGTCTGAGTTTGTTGTGACACAGGGTTTGCAGCAAATATTACCTGATCACAGTTCACAAAACAAGTGAACCAAATAGCTCGATTTGGCCTGTTGGCCCATGTGAACTCTTGGCTGCTACTGTGTATGGAAGACATTCACTTTGTGGTAGTATTACTACTGCTTCTCATTGAGAATTTCCTGCTGGGTGAGCTGCAAGGGCCCTTGGCTTCTAGGACACAATTAATTACAACTTATTTGGTTGCTGTGATACTGGCTGTTGTAAACAGGGATCCTGGGTGATTTTATTGACCAAAAATGACATCACCCAGGATCCCCTGCCTTTTTCTTTGTATATGCTGGGTTGGGGAATTTCCTCAGCAGCAAAAGTCCATTGGGAATGCATCATCTCCAGTGATTGACTTGTTTTTCTTTGTGGATCTACACTGACTGATGTGGATCTACATTGGTGGATGACATGGTTGACAACAGATTTTCACAGTAGAACTTTTTTTAAATAAAATACTTTGTCAAATGTTTATTATTATTTACATTGTATCTTTTTATTTTGTGAATGAGTAACCTCTTATTTATTCATGTAGGGGGGAATGGGTAATTGGTCCCCCATTCCAGATTCCGATAAGTACCCCTACGAGCCCCCCATATCCACCAGGCCAGGGATGCGTGGAAAAGGCCCTTGTATGCATCAACAATGGGACAAGGATCTATTCTGAGGAAGTGGGGGGGGGGCCCTGGCAAGGTACCCTCTCTATGTTAACCCCTTCAGGATGGAGGGTAAAACAAACCTTAATGCCCAGACCCAATTTTGCAACTTCGACCTGTGTTAGCAAAACTGTACTGTACATATGGTCGCAACTACTTAGTGTATCCAGGTGAATTATACCTTGTTTTTTTTCAGCACAAATTGGGCTTTCATTTGGTGGTAAATTGCAATGGGTATCGCCTGATTATTTTATTTTATTTTTTATACTGACCCAAAACAGTAATTTCTTGCTATTACCATAATTTACTACCAAAGAACAACTCAAAATATATTATCCTGCTTTTGATGATTGCAGTGATACCACATACAGTATGTGCATGTTATTATAGTGTGTGCATAGTGGGCATTTTGCTTTATTTTTATCATACCTAAACCATACTGAAGTTGACACTGACTGACACTGATACTAATTTTAAAAATGCTTTTTTTAAAAATCCTACCTAAACGATACTGACCCTAACACTAGCCTTCACACTGGCTTAGGTCAAACCATGATCTAGCTATCTTTTTTTTTTATTTTTTAATCTTCTTTTTACACAATTTTGTTTCTTTACATTGTTTTCCCCTGGCAAGGGGAGAAAGGTACAATGTATCTTTCTGTCTATATAGAAGAGAAAGAAAACACATTGGCAGGCTGCACAATGACTGATCATTGGAGGAGATCAGGGGACCAGAAGTCTTGGTTCCCTATCATTAGTACGAAACCCAGGGCTCTTTGTAAAAGCCTGGTGTCTATGCTGGGAGCGGGTTGTGAAGCTAAACCCAACTTCAAGAGCATTGGTCATCAGAATAAGTGGAAAGAGTGCTGTCTGTTAGTTCTCTACAAACACACACACACACAGTAAAAAACATACGTAAAGTATAACACAACCTATTATACCCCCAATTACAACTTAATAGTCAATCAGGGCCATTTGTGTATTAAAGCCTCTCTTGCCGCTATGAAACTACATCGTCCTTAAAGATGGCATCCTGGCATGCATCAAGATACACTGTTATATATATAAGGGAACACCACGGCCAGGCCCGCCACCCCCCACATCTCACCTCACCAACCTGTCTAAGACACGGGTATAATGGCGGAAGACTCCAACATCAACTTCCATTTAATGCTTACAGAGCCCTCTATTTGGCACATGGCCACATTGCCAAGAATCCCACAGACAACAATAGTTCTTCCATTATGTAGATCAAATATCAACAAAAATATCCACAAAAAAGGGACAAATCAGCGCTGAAAATAAAGCTACCAAACGAACATATTAGCCATTGAGAAGTATTAAAAAAACAGAAAAATAAAACAAATATTGTGTGGGGTGTGGGATGGACACAGTTCACAACCATCGCACCTAGGGGTGAATGGGTAAGAAGAAGAAAATAAAACATCCTCCCCTCCCTCCTCTGTTGCCCCATACCTCTTCAATCTCCCCCAGGCACCAAAAACCAACAAATCCAATATACAATAATTACATTTATTAATATTTATGTAAAGAAATCACACCAAAAATATAAATATCATAAACACCAAGAGTACATAGTTAAAAAATGGGAGGCACAGAGATACTCCCAGGGCCTATCAATGCTGAAAATGGAACTAACACATGGTGAAGTGGTGAGCCATTGGACTCACCAAGTCCACTTTACCAATGTCTTTGACATGGCCACAAATACATTCCTAATGCTAGTGCTTAATTTTGCATACATAAGACCTCCTGCTCTCCAGTTCCCTTGTTACCTCCTCCCACACTTGTGTCCAAGACTTCTCCAGAGCCTCTCCCATCCTCCGGAACTCCCTGCCCCAGTATGTCCGGTCAGCTCCTACCCTGTCCGCCTTTAGGCGATCCTGGAAAATTAATGTATTAAATGTGAACTGAGTTCACCTCCATCAGATCATCCCCTGCAGCTATTACCTTTTGTACCACCTCCCCCTCCCTTTAGATTGTAAGCTCCATGAGAGGGGCCCCCTTATTCCTTCCGTATTGAACTGTATTGTGATGGTATTGTTCCCCCGTTATATTGTAAAGCGCTGTGTAAACTGTTGGCATTATATAAATCTTGTATTATAATAATAATATATAAACAATACCAATAGTTTGACAAGATATGAAATGCCGTGAAGTCATAACTTTACCATTCTGTAGGATAAAATAAAAAATGTACAAAACCAACACTCCCTACAAGGAAAAGTACCCATGGGGAAGGTTTCGCATAAAACATCTTTAGAGTCAGATTGATAGTGACTTGATACAATCATATCTTGAATGGAAGTATTCCTAGCAGTAGGATCAACAAACTCTCCCAGGGTATCATCATTCTTCAAGCTATGCCAATACTTTTTAAAGATACTTCCAATATCTTCCAATTGATTGGTAAAAGTTGTAATAATTCTTGTCCTATGGGCTAAATTTGTTTTCTCACCTCGTTTTAATTAACTTTTACTATAACCTATATCTAAAAACCGGTCTCTAAGCTTGGAAGCTCCCTCCTCGGAATCCATATTTTATAAAAGTATATGTACTTTTAAAATCACAATTTACTCTCTCCGTTTTCATATATATACACAGAGCTCAGCATAAATGAGTACACCCCAACAGATTTGGCAGAAAACCTTTACTTTACTTTCAGAATCAACATTTTCTATGGCTCATTATACTACAAAATACTTGTCACAAATTAATTAAATTTAAAAAAATGAATACACCCCAATGAAAGTCTTAGGAGCAAAGCTAAATTTTAGACAACAAAATCCTAATTAACAAGAATTTAACTACAGGTGAGTCTAATTATTCATTAAACAGGTATCCAGCAGATAGTTAATTATAAAAGGGTGTTACTTAACAAAGAAAACCCCTTCCCATTTCATGCTGTCAGTTAGCTAAAGAAGTAGAAAGCCAAACTGGGGTGATTGTTTCCTGTGACACAATACGGTGTACACTGCAGAGGAATGGCATGCATGGGTGTCATCCATGAAGGAAGCCTCTCCTAAAGCCCATACACAAAAAAGCCTGCCTAGAATATACCAGGGCCTATGCTATAAAAGAAGACTACTGGGACTCTGTACTCTGGAGTAATGAGACCAAGATAAATGTGTCTGGAACTGATGGCTTCAAAATTGTATGGCATCGCAAAGGTGAGGAGTAGATCTATCCACAAAGAAAAATGCATGGTGCCTACAGTGAAACATTATGGTGGCAGTGTCTTTCTGTGAGGCTGCATGAGTGTTGGGGAGCTGCAAGGCCACTCTTGCATTTCTGAAGAAGAACAGGGCAAAAGTGATTCAGTGGCCAAGTATGTCTCCTGATCTGAACCCAATCAACCACTTATGGAGAATTCTGAAGAGACAAGTTGAGCATCACTCTCCATCCAGAATCTAGGCTCTAAAAGAGGTTGTTCTTGAAGAATGGAAAAAAATACATGTTGCAATACGTTGCCAAGTTGTTCATTCCATGCCTAGAAGACGTGGTGCTGTCCTTACAAGTGTTCTTGTGTTCATTGAGATATTGATTAAAATCTTACTTTTCAAAAGGGGTTTACTCATTTATGCTGAGCACTATATATATATATATATATATATATATATATATACAGACTGTATATAGACATTATAGGTCCTAGCCCTTCCTCACTATCCACATCTGAACAATAATGTTTGGCTGGGTTCAAATGAAAATATAACTAAAGCCCAAACTTTTTTCTTTAAGGCAATATTAAACCCAAATGCAAACATTTATTATATTACAACTTACCAATTCTTAGGTGTGATGGTTACATTCATTTTATTTTTTTTAGATTGCTTTCTTCTATTTTCATGTGGTGATCCAAACAGTAAGTCTATTGTTTTCAAAAGTACAAGCTCTCTGGCAGAATGTATCAATGTACATGGATGAGGCAAACCATTTAACACTGGTGGGGTTGATTTAAATGGTCAGCTTTTATTTATTCATGTAAAACCTTGCTGCAACTGATTATAAAGTGTGAGGTGAGGTTTGGCCTTAATTTGTTACTGATATAAATCTGCTAATACAAGTATAACTACAGTCCCCCCCCAGACTGACAATGCTGCTTTCTGCTGTGCCATCTGTGCTCCTTCATCCAGAGTGGGGGCACTCTAATACAGGAGGTATGTTACTGGCCAGATCATTAGATGAAAACAGCCTAAAAAGAAAATAAATGCAGCCATCATATTATAATATATTACATTTTTGGTTTGGGGTTTAATAAATGCAGCCATCACATCTAAATATATTACAATTTTGGTTTTGGGTTTAGCACGGATTTAAGTTTTGTATATAGTGGGGAAGGTTTCACAACCCTGCAAGGATTTTACTGTCTATTTTCCTTGAGTGGAGATTTACCATTTAGCCTTTCCTTTTGTCCTAGTAACCAGGGTAAATCTTGCAATGGGGGCACTTGTAGCAGTATTAACTGCCAAAGAGAGGATTTCCTTCCTTCATTTTTTCTCATGTTTCCTGGTTACAAAACAGAAATTAAAGGGAAACTTCACCAATGGGATGCAGGGATGCAGGCACAAAAAAAGCAGATCCAAACAGTCATTAAAAATTATATATATACTGTATATATATAAAACTGTAACTATATATACGCACTTGGTAGAAATATTATGGTGCATACATAGTCTACTACAAGTTTTTTTTTGTTTTTTGTGTAACACCAATACTTTCTTATTTCTTATATCTATTCATATTAATGTTACTATTTGCAAGAAGATATTATCACTGCCAAAGGGCTATTTTTTCAGTTCACGCTTTCCTATACCCATTTTAGTTTTTCCTATTCAACTATATTTATGCACTGATTTCCTGCGTAGGGATGAAGACAGCGTTATTGATAGTAAATGGAAATGTATTAGTCACATGGTTTATAAAATGTAAAGATATTTTGTCAGATCCCCTGATAATTAGGTTAAAAATGCTTCATGTAACCAACTAGTGGAAAAGAGAAGTGCAAGCAATGTAAAAATCTCCTTTGACTATAATGTTGCCAAGCAACATGGATTGCACCTCTGGATACAAAACACTAACAACATTGTTAACCAGGGACCACACATTCTGAACAGCTCCAGAAAGCATGAAAAATGCTAGGAACATGTCGATATGCATTACTTACACATCAATATCACCTCTTGCTCATAAAGAGTAAAAGAGAATTACGGAAAATGTCGGAAATGGTTCAGTGTCCACCAGCAAGAAAACAGTGGTGTCTGTATTGATGACCAATATGTCTTCAGACTACACCAATGCACTATAATTGTGTCCTCACTAGATGGGAAACCTCCAAGGTTTTTAGCTGATAAATTGAGTCAAGGGATTTGTATAAAGTAACTAAGCAAACTGAGATACACCATGCATGATGGCAGGAAACACCATTAGGTTAGATTTAACTGTGGTGAAGGCTTGTAGTATGGAGGCAGCAGTGGAAACTACATTAGACATAATGGCCTGTGAAAGAGCTTCATTACTAACATTTGCCAGCAACACAGGATACTAGTTTGTGAGTGCATTAAAGATTTCCCATAGGTAAAGAACACACAATGCTTTGCTCATTTACACTGTTATTACAACTACTGTACATTCATGTTCCACTGGCATTCCCTAGTAAATGTACTATATACTATCAGTATAATCAACTTTCAAGTGACTGTAATATTTTTGAAATTTTATAACAGCAGCCATACAGCTCTGAGAGTAATATTGCAAGTGCCCAGTGAAAGGTCTTATGACAAGAACCGCCATGCCATACTAGACGCGAGTAATGGGATATTTACTTTTCAGCTTGTTTACAGTATACTCACACCACAATTTCTAACGATTTCATTAGTGTACTAACCACTAAGCTACCAAAAGGAGGGTTTAAACTCATCCTTTTCTACATTTTTATTATCCCCATAGGAATAAATGAGCGCTTAAACTGTACTTCAAAAACAGAACTTGTTAGGCATTTTTAGTATGGTCATCCTTAAAATGGGTCAGAGAGGATATGTTTGGCCAGACACCTAAAACTCAACTTTTTCACAGTGGAGTTAAAGATCAGTTTGCCAAAAAATAATTTAGCAGCTAATGATCACATTGACTTTAATTTACAAAATAAGTTTGCAAAGAATTCATATGGGTATTGACAATTTAGAGATGCCCACTGCCACAATGATTGTGGTCATGGCTTGATGACATTTCCACTCACAACTCAAAAATAATTACAATACAGTTTTGTCATCAAATATGTTTTTAGACCCGACCCCAATCTTGGTGTATTGGAGGTCACAAAATCATCTACACAATCCACAATGTGTAATGGACTCCAAACCTTTAGGTGAAGGCAACAGGTTCACAGAGGTCACCTGTGGCCATCTTGTGTTTAAAACCTCATCTAATTAAAAGATCTGAATGTAATTCCCATATTTTTATACTGAAAGCAGCTTAGATATATGCTGTTATTTCAGCAAACCCACATTCTATGTGTATTGCTAGGTTCTGGAATGGATGAAAACCATCTATTGTCAAGTTATTTATCAGTAAATGTCTGAATTTTTAATTCTGTAGATCCATGTGTCAGAGCACATCATTTACATATTAATTGTTTCAGACATCTTTTCAGATCATTTGAAAAACTTATTTAAAAATAGTTATACATATTAAGAACAATTTTTAACTGTATGTATAGCCATTTTTGTAATAGGGTGAAGAAGGATTGGAACATCTGTCAAGTTTTTATTGGTGTCTGTGTCCTGGCTGGGCAGACTCACCCTCTTTATTTGTCCTGGCTACCATTATCACCGAGACAGAAATGATAGGAAATCCAAAAGTTTAACATTGTCACTAAAACAAGAGGTGTGGCTAAATTTTGCTATAGGGATACCTGTCCCAGTGACAACTGTCAATGTGAGTAATTACTCTCACTGTGCAGAGATTTCCTGTCACTTCTTGTATCTGCAGGCAGAAAGTGAATGGGAATTGCACAATTGTGACAAAGCAAGCAAAAAATAAATTGATAGGGGTTTTAGCCCTTACCCACACCATATAAAACTAACAAAGGTCTTGGCTATACATACACTTTAATAATCATCATCAATGCCTTTGTGACCATATTTGTTCTGTGACTGTGCCAGTGGTCTCCTCAGTCTAGTTAATATGGATTTTTTCCAACACCTCCTCTTCATAAAGTGGCTACAACACAGACATGATCAGTGTAGGACATATCCTAAAATATTTTAACCTATTACTTCTACCCAAAATGAAACATTGTGTCTGGGGGAAGTTTTTGTTCAAATCAACTATTGCTGCATTGTATAGAGAGCTTCCAAAAATGTCTTGTTGTTTGAATGTATGTTTTCCAGATATATATGGATTTGTCAAATTATATTTGGCATGGTGTTTACTTCTGATATTATCTGTAACATACACATTGAAAATATATGGTTATTTATAAGGGTTATTTATAAAGCTGTAGCAAAACAAAACATGCCCCAGAACTTTCTAATTTTCTTTTTTTTTTTGTACCTTTACCTGCATCAATTTCTATTGCTAAAAAATAATGTCTTTATAATGATGGGGTCTACAGAAATGTTCCTACTTTTGGATGGATGATCTATGTTAAGAATAGGCCAGTATTTGCTTGGTATGGCAGTCTAGTATACGTGTGTAAATCACAATATTGACTTGACAAAATTGTACATACTTTGGCAGGTAAAAGGTTAACATATACTGTATGTATTTACATTATGCTTCCTAGCTGTTTGCATGTAGCCCCCAACATAACACTTAAAGTAGAACCATAGGCAAAACTTTTTTTTTCATTTTGGATAGAGTAAGGGAGGGTTATAACCCCTGTCCGATTTCTTTTCACCATCTGTGCCCCATTGTGGAGATTTACCCTCTAAACCCTAAATGTAACCTATCATTACAATAACCCTCTAGCTCACAACCTCCCTCTTAATATAGAGTATTTACATTACTGGCTTCAGAAGAGTGGATACTGATCTAACGGCTGGAGGCAGCATAATTCTGGCCAACAAGAAGGAGGCACCCAGTGGAATCTTACAATACACAAGCAGAAGCAGCAATCTGAATAAGGGAGCAAAGCCTCTTAGAGACACCCTGCCCTCCTTGAAAAATTGTACCACAGAATCAAACTAAACCAGTACAGAGTCCATGAAAAGAGAACTGCTACAATAAAAGAAGGCGGTCAAGCAAGTTCAATGATCCAGTCAATGTAATTGTTGTGCATTATAGGCAGCTACTGTCCACAGTTGTAAAGGGAGTTATTAGGAGGCATGAGGCTGCAAAAATCATCACTCTAAAGCATGATCATCATTGTAAAGGAAGTTATATTTTTGGTCATAAGACACTAAAGTCCACCAAACTGAAGCATTTTTTTTTTTTATAAAGGTGGTATGTAGTAACAATGGCCACCAATATAAATCTAAAGGGAGATTGGTTTTATTAAGGAAGGTATGCTGACCACCAAACAAAGAAACATTTTATTAGGGTCACCATTGACCAACGATATATAGGAGGCTTTTATTAAGGGGACATAAAGCTGACACTTAAAATGTAATTGTGATTTTTAGAGGAGCAAAATAGTCAGCAAATGACCACACATTTAAAAAACTGTATTATTAAGAGAGTATATTTCTGCCTAATATTTGGATTAGGGGAAAGAGGGGTCCTATCAGAATTGTGCTATGGAATTCTATGATTTCAAGTTACTCCTCTAACTATAGTTGTTTTAAAAGTAAGATGTTCCTGGTAGCTTGCAGAGTTTTGAGCCATACACTTGTTTTCCAGAAGAACAGATTTAGGATATCACAGTTGGTAGGGACCAATGAAATGATAATTTCTGAAAAATCAACCCCCCCGCTATGTATTACTTTTGTGGCTGTGTTCTGCCGGATGATGGAGATTTCAGACTGCAAGCTTTTTTACTCTAAACTTAAACACCATAATTAACTAATAGCTTCCTATAATTTATTAAAAATTGATATCTCAGCTTTCTCGTACTAATCTTAGCCTGTATTAATCATGCAGAAGACAAAACCCAAAACGTGAAAGTGAATGTGCCTCCCGACAAACTTATTTAAAAAAACCTTCCCTTTTTCCTGCTTTATAAATGACCCTTTTTGGCATTATTAACATTTATACAACACTTAACAAACAATAATATTTGTTTTTATCAGTATCTGATTTGTGAACATTACAGTTTTTTAAGCACTGGCTGATTTGGTAAGTAAAAGTAAGTATGCACTTCAGTCAGTTAATGCCAGTTTATGCCAGAATATAGCATACTACTGATTTCTTAATGGGCATTGTGTATTATACATTACAAAATACACATTTATCATAATATATTACATTCTGTGGCAAAAAGGCTTGTAAATCTCACAAATCTTTCCAGTTTATCTTAACTTACTAACAAGATGTTTTTGCAAAAAGCATCTATAGTCACTAAAAAACAAAATTCTACAAATATTTTTGATGGTGCATGTGTGAGAACAACACACAGTGATATGTATCGAGAATATTATCAGGGTAGAAAAAAAAAGAAAGTGTCCATATTTTGTCATTAGCTTATTTAACACCATTGATGTTATTATTTTAATGGCCATCACTATCTATTATATGCTTTACCAAGCTGAAGTCATAAAGCTACCAAGCTGAGTAGGCCATTAAAGAATTAATTTTTGCCTAGAGGATTCCTGTACAGCTCAGTGAAATATAAAATCCTTCCTATTTTGAGCTTGACCCAGTAGCAATTTTCTGCGACACATTCATATAAGATGCCAAATGTACTGGAAATGGCTCTTAGTTTGAATATTTCATGATGATGTTTGAAAATGTTATATAATGTGATGAAGAAGTCCTTATTGACCTAAAGTACTATGGTTTTGTGACTATATAGTTATAACAGCCAGTTGAAGAAAGGGACCCCCTATAAGGCTTGGGAGTTTAAAGGCTTGAATATATACCAAAAGAGTTTTTTTTTATAAAAAAAAGTACAAACTTTTTATTTTCTCAAAGAATAGTTTTAGCACATAGACATACCATACAATACATCATCCAAAGTCATAGTACAGCATCAACATCAGAATATGAATTACATGATAAGGATACCCAGTACATATGTCCACATGACAACATCATAACAGGAGGAAAAAAGGCCTTCGACGCCCAAGAATAACTGCCCAGGGGGAAGAGAGCAAGAAGCTTACCATATATAATGCTCCCCAGTGTATGCAGGAGAACCCTGCAGCGTATAAAAACCGTGTATACCGTCTCACAGAGACGAGGATTATCAGAGGATGAGAGACGACTCCCCATTATGGTGTCCGTTTATGACACAGAGAATAGCTGCGATTCAGAGGATTGCAGCTATTCTCTGGTCATTCACAGTTTATGACACTCAGGAGATCAGCAGAGAACATGTTCAGCCCTTCACTGGAGATCTGTGTTCTCCCTCCAGATTCTCCAGCCCAGAGCTGGAGAATCAGAGGAACCGCAAACTAAGCAGCAATAATTTACCTCTGCTTAGTAAACTGATCTCTTACTGTAATCTTATAGATTATTATAGATTATAGTAAAATCAGCTGTTTTCCAGCATTTGTAGACTGTTCTCCCTTTGTTCGGAGAACTGATCTACACCGCTTCATAAAAGGCATTCACAGGAGAACTGTGTTCTCCGAGAATTCCGAAGAACTGAGCAGCGATCATTTACTGCTGGTTCATAAACGGACACCTATATAGGGACCTAGATAGAGCAGTAATGACATCCACCAGTGCACTCCTGGAATCCAAGATGGTGTCTGAACGCCGGACCCATGTTGCCCTTGCATGGACGTCACTAGGGACCACCCCCGGAACGCTGGTGCATGGCTCTGCCCTGCCCTAGTTTTTTGAAGCACCATGTCTTATAATGGAGTTTAATAATTCAACAATTTTTTCTGCACTTTCATGTATTGTAAGTATATCTACAGATTATAAATTGTTAAATATCATATTGAATTTAAAATTTTTTTCAAACAAATATATGTTCAATCTTGTAGATGATGTCACCCATATGCAGAGTGAAGTCATTCCAAAACATGTTGGATCATTTAGAATATTATCTCTGTAATCATGTATACAAACAGTGATATTACATTATATTTTTATGGCCAGTCAAACACAGTCATACTGAGTATCCTTATCATGTAATTCATATTCTGATGTTGATGCTGTACTATGACTTTGGATGATGTATTGTATCGTATGTCTATGTGTTAAAACAATTCTTTGACAAAATAAAAAGTTTGTACTTTTATTTTTAAAAAACTCTTTTGGTATATATTCAAGCTTTTAAAGTCCCAAGCCTTATAGGGGTCCATTTCTTCACCTGTTTTGCAATTTTGGGTGGCTCATAATCAGGAGTTTCTTTCCCTATTTGTATAACCACCAATTGATTCATTGATTGATAAGTACAATGCTCTATTGTTACTTTGCAGTAAAAATAAAATTGCTTGATATGTTATTGGTATAGATATTTGTGATATATAAGACGTTCTGGGTTAGGGTCCCACTGCCATTTCATCACTGCTAATGAGCTATTTAGGCTATATTTATGGAAAGACACAATGCTGATAATACATGTCATGTGCACCATTAGCATTGGCTTTACTTACAACAAGATGGTGGTATGTTGTCATTAGGAGCACACTTAGCCAAACATCTGCCTCTTGACTCTTATTACGTCTATGCCATCATTTTAATTATAATGTAGGCTATATCTGTGTAATTGTAGGAAGTTTGTAATTAGAGTAAAAATGAAAGAGTGACAAACATCTTGATACATACAATGAAAACACTTGAAAATAATGTTGATTGAGATGAGTGTTCTGAATTGAGGTGTCAAACAAAAGAGATACATAGAAACATAAATCACATCAGAAAAGCTCATGCAAAACAGGGAGTTTCTAAGATCTATTAACAAATACCAACATTACCTTGATCAGGAGCTAATGCTTACCTTTTTGACATCTCTGACCAAATGGTATAATGTATTTGATGGTCCATGTCTCTGAAATACAGTACAATTAGAAAATAAATGAACAAAGGAGGAAATAGGTGATAGAAACACCATATACTGAAATACCTGACTGGTCCAATCTACTGAATACTTTTGCACATAGTCAGCAGCAGTTCTGGTAAACCATTATTAGAGTTGGAACATGAACATGAATTATATGCAGAACTACTTCAAAGATTCACTCTTCACAAAAAATAAATAAATACATAAATAAACAAATAAATAAAAGCAGAAGAGATATGGACATGTTAAAACATACAAGGCACATACACATTATCATTAAAATTCAAGTAGGACTGTACTTCATTGCAATAGGATGAAGATTGCAATTTTGAAAAGAGATCTACAGTATCTATTAAGGACAGAAGTAACGCACTTTGAAAAAGTAAAGCTGGGTACATGCGTATCGAAAATTCAGCTGGTTCAACAAGAACTGGCCAATTTTCAATCCATGTGTAGCCCCTTCTGTTCAAAAGAAGCCAATCGCTACACCAACTCAATAATTCACTATAACCACTGGCTGAACAGTAGTATATTCTGATAGTGTTGTCCAGTGGCGGACTGACCATTTGGAAAATCGGGCACTGCCCGAGGGCCCGGGGTCAGTAGGGGGCCCCATGAGATATATATATATATATATATATATATATATATATATATATATATATATATATATATATTGTATGTAAAGAAAAACACTATTAAGCTGATAGTTTTCTGCTGTATGTGGGTTATATCAGTATTATGTACATCAATTTTATTGGCTTCATGTATAATTTCTCTGCAAAGCAATCAACAACAAGTCTGCTCTTGCTTTTATGATGAAAATTAGAATTCCTCAATATGTATGAATCAGAGATTATTATAATGATATACCCCTAGGGAAATGTACAAGGTACTCACAGTCTAGAGCATCAGTAAATTCTAACATATTCTGTTAGATTTCTGGGGCTGTCACATTTACATAAACAGAAAAGGAAAAGAAAATGCATTCTACCAATACATTTCTGAACTGGAAAATTAAACTTCTATATTTGTAACATCAACCAAGCATTTCTTTTGCTGCAGTGAATCTGTGAAGAGGTCAATATCAGGTAACAATGATTTGACCATTGCTACGGGTTTGGTACTGTTTTTATGTTGTTAATGTGTGTAAAAATTGTACATCAACCTTTTTTTAATGAAATAATCTAATAGAAAGAAGGCAAATAAGCCCACAAATGATTTACTTTGTAAACAGTTCATTGTGAAAATATGTTTTATACTGAGAAAGTTCCAGTAACTTATGGGTGCAAATTAGAGATGAGCGAATTTTTCAAAAATTCGATTCGGCTGATTCGGCGAATTCCAGGAAGAAATTCGATTCGATGCGAATTAATTCGCTACGAAGTTAACTTATAAAAAGGGTTTCTAGGCTTCAGAGAGCCTTTAAATTAGTGCAGAACACTGTACCTTTAATTTAAATGCCCTTGGAGATGAGGAAGGAGAAGGAGAAGGATGAGAAGAAGGAGAAGGAGAAGGATGAGAAGAAGGAGAAGGATGAGAAGAAGGAGAAGGAGAAGGAGAAGGAGGAGAAGGAGAAGGATGAGAAGAAGAAGGAGAAGGATGAGAAGAAGGAGAAGGAGAAGGATGAGAAGAAGGAGAAGGAGAAGGATGAGAAGAAGGAGAAGGATGAGAAGAAGGAGAAGGATGAGAAGAAGGATGAGAAGAAGGATGAGAATAAGGAGAAGGATGAGAAGAAGGACAGTTCTGTGACAGTTTCTGTCTATTTCTGACAGTTCTGTGACATTCACTCCATACAGCGGTTTCAACCGCTGTATGGAGGGAATGTCCCAGAACTGTCAGAAATAGTCTATTTCTGACAGTTCTGGGACATGTATGGAGTGAATGTCCCAGAACTGTCAGAAATAGTCTATTTCTGACAGTTGTGGGACATTCCCTCCATACAGCGGTTTCAACCGCTGTATGGAGGGAATGTCCCAGAACTGTCATAAATAGTCTATTTCTGACAGTTCTGGGACATTCACTCCATACAGCGGTTTCAACCGCTGTATGGAGGGAATGTCCCAGAACTGTCATAAATAGTCTATTTCTGACAGTTCTGGGACATTCACTCCATACAGCGGTTTCAACCGCTGTATGGAGGGAATGTCCCAGAACTGTCAGAAATAGTCTATTTCTGACAGTTGTGGGACATTCCCTCCATACAGCGGTTTCAACCGCTGTATGGAGGGAATGTCCCAGAACTGTCATAAATAGTCTATTTCTGACAGTTCTGGGACATTCACTCCATACAGCGGTTGAAACATTGTATCTATTTGTTTCCATAAATGGATCCATTTATGGAAACAAATAGATACAATGTTTCAACCGCTGTATGGAGGGAATGTCCCAGAACTGTCATAAATAGTCTATTACTGACAGTTGTGGGACATTCACTCCATACAGCGGTTTCAACCGCTGTATGGAGGGAATGTCCCAGAACTGTCAGAAATAGTCTATTTCTGACAGTTGTGGGACATTCACTCCATACAGCGGTTTCAACCGCTGTATGGAGGGAATGTCCCAGAACTGTCATAAATAGTCTATTTCTGACAGTTCTGGGACATTCACTCCATACAGCGGTTGAAACATTGTATCTATTTGTTTCCATAAATGGATCCATTTATGGAAACAAATAGATACAATGTTTCAACCGCTGTATGGAGGGAATGTCCCAGAACTGTCATAAATAGTCTATTTCTGACAGTTGTGGGACATTCACTCCATACAGCGGTTTCAACCGCTGTATGGAGGGAATGTCCCAGAACTGTCATAAATAGTCTATTTCTGACAGTTCTGGGACATTCACTCCATACAGCGGTTGAAACATTGTATCTATTTGTTTCCATAAATGGATCCATTTATGGAAACAAATAGATACAATGTTTCAACCGCTGTATGGAGGGAATGTCCCAGAACTGTCATAAATAGTCTATTTCTGACAGTTCTGGGACATTCACTCCATACAGCGGTTTCAACCGCTGTATGGAGGGAATGTCCCAGAACTGTCATAAATAGTCTATTTCTGACAGTTCTGGGACATTCACTCCATACAGCGGTTGAAACATTGTATCTATTTGTTTCCATAAATGGATCCATTTATGGAAACAAATAGATACAATGTTTCAACCGCTGTATGGAGGGAATGTCCCAGAACTGTCATAAATAGTCTATTTCTGACAGTTCTGGGACATTCACTCCATACAGCGGTTTCAACCGCTGTATGGAGGGAATGTCCCAGAACTGTCAGAAATAGTCTATTTCTGACAGTTGTGGGACATTCCCTCCATACAGCAGTTTCAACCGCTATATGGAGGGAATGTCCCAGAACTGTCATAAATAGTCTATTTCTGACAGTTCTGGGACATTCACTCCATACAGCGGTTGAAACATTGTATCTATTTGTTTCCATAAATGGATCCATTTATGGAAACAAATAGATACAATGTTTCAACCGCTGTATGGAGGGAATGTCCCAGAACTGTCATAAATAGTCTATTTCTGACAGTTGTGGGACATTCACTCCATACAGCGGTTTCAACCGCTGTATGGAGGGAATGTCCCAGAACTGTCATAAATAGTCTATTTCTGACAGTTGTGGGACATTCACTCCATACAGCGGTTTCAACCGCTGTATGGAGGGAATGTCCCAGAACTATCATAAATAGTCTATTTCTGACAGTTCTGGGACATTCACTCCATACAGCGGTTGAAACATTGTATCTATTTGTTTCCATAAATGGATCCATTTATGGAAACAAATAGATACAATGTTTCAACCGCTGTATGGAGGGAATGTCCCAGAACTGTCATAAATAGTCTATTTCTGACAGTTGTGGGACATTCACTCCATACAGCGGTTTCAACCGCTGTATGGAGGGAATGTCCCAGAACTGTCAGAAATAGTCTATTTCTGACAGTTGTGGGACATTCCCTCCATACAGCGGTTTCAACCGCTGTATGGAGGGAATGTCCCACAACTGTCATAAATAGTCTATTTCTGACAGTTCTGGGACATTCACTCCATACAGCGGTTGAAACATTGTATCTATTTGTTTCCATAAATGGATCCATTTATGGAAACAAATAGATACAATGTTTCAACCGCTGTATGGAGGGAATGTCCCAGAAATGTCATAAATAGTCTATTTCTGACAGTTGTGGGACATTCACTCCATACAGCGGTTTCAACTGCTGTATGGAGGGAATGTCCCAGAACTGTCATAAATAGTCTATTTCTGACAGTTCTGGGACATTCACTCCATACAGCGGTTGAAACATTGTATCTATTTGTTTCCATAAATGACATTCTGCAGATACACTTAGAGGAGCTCTGCAGATACACTTTTTGCCGGCTTGGAATTATTCTTATTTTCATCCTACTTCTTCTTCTTCTTCTTCTTCTTCATCCTCATCCTCATCCTCTTCTTCTTCTTCTGAGGATGAGGATGAAGAAGAAGAAGAAGTAGGATGAAAATAAGATTAATTCCAAGCCGGCAAAAAGTGTATGTGCAGAGCTCCTCTAAGTGTATCTGCAGAGCTCCTCTAAGTGTATCTGCAGAATAGAGGAACTCTGCACATACACTTTTTGCCGGCTTGGAATTATTCTTATTTTCATCCTACTTCTTCTTCTTCTTCTTCTTCTTCTTCTTCATCCTCATCCTCTTCTTCTTCTTCTGAGGATGAGGATGAAGAAGAAGAAGATGAAGAAGTAGGATGAAAATAAGATTAATTCCAAGCCGGCAAAAAGTGTATGTGCAGAGCTCCTCTAAGTGTATCTGCAGAGCTCCTCTAAGTGTATCTGCAGAATAGAGGAACTCTGCACATACACTTTTTGCCGGCTTGGAATTATTCTTATTTTCATCCTACTTCTTCTTCTTCTTCTTCTTCATCCTCATCCTCTTCTTCTTCTTCTGAGGATGAGGATGAAGAAGAAGAAGTAGGATGAAAATAAGATTAATTCCAAGCCGGCAAAAAGTGTATGTGCAGAGCTCCTCTAAGTGTATCTGCAGAGCTCGTCTAAGTGTATCTGCAGAATAGAGGAACTCTGCACATACACTTTTTGCCGGCTTGGAATTATTCTTATTTTCATCCTACTTCTTCTTCTTCTTCTTCATCCTCATCCTCTTCTTCTTCTTCTGAGGATGAGGATGAAGAAGAAGAAGAAGAAGAAGAAGAAGAAGAAGTAGGATGAAAATAAGATTAATTCCAAGCCGGCAAAAAGTGTATGTGCAGAGTTCCTCTAAGTGTATCTGCAGAGCTCCTCTAAGTGTATCTGCAGAATAGAGGAGCTCTGCAGATACACTTTTTGCCGGCTTGGAATTATTCTTATTTTCATCCTACTTCTTCTTCTTCTTCTTCTTCTTCTTCATCCTCATCCTCTTCTTCTTCTTCTGAGGATGAGGATGAGGATGAAGAAGTAGAAGAAGAAGAAGAAGTAGGATGAAAATAAGAATTCCAAACCGGCAAAAAGTGTATGTGCAGAGTTCCTCTATTTCTGACAGCTCTCTGACAGCTTCTTCACATGTACAGCGGTTGAAACATCTGTATCCTAAATGGAAACTAATAGATACAATGTTTCAACCGCTGTACATGTGTTCCTTCTGTCAGAGAACTGTCAGAAATAGCGGAGCTCTCTGCAGGGACACTTTTGCCGGCTGATCGGGAAAAATCCGATTCGCGCACCCGAAGTAGGCAAATATTCGGATTCGACGCGAATCGAATTTTTCCTGAAATTCGTATCGAATTCCGGTTCGCCTGGTTCGATTCGCTCATTTCTAGTGCAAATAATTACCAAGAAATTGTCTGTCCCTGGAAGTAGGACCCTTTGAGCCTTAAAATGGATGCTAGGTCTAATACTTATCACCTTCTACACAGCACTGGAAATTATTTGCTAAAGGAGTAGAGATTATTTACTTGGAAAAGTGAGTACTAACTTTGCAGAAAGAATGCTGACTTAACTTAGTAAATAATGTAAAGCTGTGTTGAATGATCAATTCACGCACAAGCAAAGATCCAGTTCTTTTTATTATTATATTTCCCTTGCACATTATTGGGTATTCAGTGAAAATATAGATACACAATATAGATAGAAAATATAGATACACAACTCTGCAAGCTTAAAATCACTTTTCAAAGTAAGCAATTTCTATTCCCTTTGCAAGTTGAATTATTTATTTGCAATGATAATTTACATGCCCTAAATAGAGATCAAAATTTAGGATTCATTTAGATAATATCCTTTAAAGAGGCTGTGCCACTTTAAAGAGTAAAGACAAAAGAAAGAATACAGTGCAGCACTTATAAAATAGATATCAAAAAGGATTCCCATCAAGTTCTCTGCCCCACGGATCTCACTTGGGGACATCTGGCATAAGACCCCAGCCCAATGGGTTTTCCCATAGGATATGTAGTTCATCTAACCCTTAAGGGGAAGGAACATCTGGTGGGCAGGGACACTCGAAGCCCACACAAGAAACATAAGAAACATTATCAAAACAGCAAGTATCACAAAAAGTTTCAATATCCTACCAGCACATGTGATTTGTTTACTGATGCCATGAGTAATATCAATGGACAAGAGTCAACTGGTACATTGATAGGGGTAAATAGTCATAAGGAATCCATTCTCCCTAGTATGTGAGATCTATGTGAAGACCCTAGTCTAAGCGTGGAGAATAATGTGAATGGGATAGTCAGTGGTGTGAGAATTGAGCACTTAAGCCCCCTCTCCCTCTTCTATGTTTCAGGCAATTTCCCCCAATTCCTCTTTTTTAGAGAGGAGTCTGCCTACAGGGGCATCAAAAGATAGAAAAGACCTGGCAAATTTGAAGAGGAAGGAGAGGTGGCACAAAGAAGAGGGAAGGTATAAATCAGAACCTTGGCCCTATTAAGATTTTCAATTTGTCTACCACTGAATTAAGTGAAGTAGAAATTTTGTACCCCCTAACTCCCCAAATTTATTTGAGCGTTATATTCTCATCATCGTGGATCTTATCAGGTTCACACACAATTTGGTGCTCAAAAGATATTATTCTATAAGAGAAATTAAGAAAACTAATAGTGGAGAGGTTGTGCTTTGTGAACAGGATACCAGTAGTGTCACTTTGGACAAGGAGGTTCTGGCAATGTTGGAGGAGCTGTGGTCGGAGGGGCTAAGTGAAGAAGGTGAGACTGTTCCTTGGCTTCTTGAGTGGTGTCGACAAGTAAGTAGGGGACCAAAACAGCATACACCCTTTAGACCTAAGTCAGAAATCTACCCTTAATGGGCTAAAGGGAACTACATATCGTCATTTTATTAATTGGTTTACGCTGAATTCAAAGCTATCTGCCAAAAGTCCAGAGAGGACTAAACTTCATATATGTCCCTTGAGGAGAAAAAGATCTTGTAAAGCTTGAACAATACCTTGCATATTGTTATCAGGCAAGAATGGGGGGTGGATTGGTGATCCAAGGTGCACAAAAAATATTCTCATCATCCTGCCAGACCTATAATTGCACACATTCTTACTAGCAATTTGGGCAGCTATCTTGATCACTTTCTTCAGGACGTAGTGGTGCAACTTCCATCCTTTGTCAGAAACTCTGAGCATATGTTAGAGATCTTGTCCAATTACCAGTGGCAGAAATGCTATAAGTGGGTCTTGCTTGATGTTTTGTTTCTTTGTACACCTCCATCAACCATCAATATGGTCTTCTGGCAGTCCAAAAGACAACAGCTTGCATCTCTGTAATTTTATTATACAATGTATAGAGTTCACACTCACTCAAAATTACTTCTACAAATATCCATTCCCCTTAGCTTTATTGCCCTTCTCCGGACTCTCTCCAGTTCCAGCACATCCTTCCTAAGGAATGGTGACCAGAACTTGACAACATACTCAAGATGTGGCCAAACCAAAGTTTTGTAAAGTGATAGATTTTGTCTCTTGAGGAAATACCCTTTTTAATACACGCTAATATTTTGCTTGCTTCATTTGCTGCAGCTTGGCATTGCATGGCATTGCTGAGCCTATGATCTAATAGGAACCCCAGCAGGAGGACATTATCTCAGCATACAAGATACAGTTGTGTTCAAAATTATAGCAGTGTGTTGAAAAAAGTGAATAAAGCTCAAAATCCTTCTAATAGCTTTTATTTCCATACACACAAATGCATTTGGAACACTACACATTCTATTCCAAATCAAAACAGGAAGAAAAATATATCAAATTTGTGTTGTTCCTCTAAAAAAATTGAAGAAAGTGAATATTAAACTGTTCAAAAAAATAGCAGTGTTTGTATTCTTCTTTACAAACTCAAACATTCACTATATAAACTGAAAAATGTTTGAAGATTTTGCTTTCTTTTGAATCACATAATTAATATTTAGTTGTATAAGCACTGTTTCTGAGAACTGCTGTACATCTGTGTTGCATGTAAGCAACCAACTTCTGGCACCTGTGAACAGGTATTCCAGCCCAGGATGATTGGACTACATTCCACAGTTCTTCTCTATTTCTTGGTTTTGCCTCAGAAACTGCATTTTTGATGTCACCCCACAAGTTTTCTATTGGATTAAGATCCGGGGATTGGGCTGGCCACTCCATAACGTCAATCTTGTTGGTCTGGAACCAAGATGTTGCACGTTTACTGGTGTGTTTGGGGTCGTTGTCTTGTTGGAACACCCATTTCCTCTTCAGGGCATTTCCTCTTCAGCAAAAGGCAGCATGACCTCTTCAAGTATTCTGATGTATTCAAACTGATGAGTATGAGAAACATCCCCATATCATGATGCTTGCGCAACCATGCTTCATTGTCTTCACAGTGTACTGTGGCTTGAATTCAGTGTTTGGGGGTCGTCTGACAAACTGTCTGCGGCCACTAGACCCAAAAAGAACAATCTTACTTTCATCAGTCCACAAAATGTTGCGCCATTTCTCTTTAGGCCAGTCAATGTGCTCTTTGGCAAATTGTAACCTCTTCAGCACATGTCTTTTTTTCAACAGTGGGACTTTGCGGGGGCTTCATGCAGATAGCTTGGCTTCACATAGGCGTCTTCTAATTGTAACAGTACTCACAGGTAACTTTAGACCTTCTTTGATCTTCCTGGAGCTGAATGTTGGCTGAGTCCTTGCCATTTTGGCTATTCTTCTATCCATTCGAATGGTAGTTTTTCGCTTTCTTCCACGTCTTTCAGGTTTTGGTTGCCATTTTAAAGCATTTGCGATCATTTTAGCTGAGCAGCCTATCATTTTCTGCACTTCTTTATATGTTTTCCCCTCTCCAATCAACTTTTTAATCAAGGTACGCTGTTTTTATGAACAATGTCTGGAACGACCCATTTTCCTCAGAATTTCAGAGAGAAATGCGCTGTAACTAGCATGTACAACATTTGCTGCCTTCCTTCCTTAAATAAGGGCAATAATTGCCACCTGTTTTTCAAAGAATGACTGACCTCACTAATAGAACTCCACACTGCTATTATTTTGAACATTCCCCTTTCAATTAGTGATTCAATTACACAGAATCAGCAGCATGCATGTCATGACTGTTGGGTATGTTGGATTTCTATTACTCTACTACACCTGCTAGTAAATTATTTGCCATGTAGAAATATCATTTCTACCAAAAACAGTGATTGATCAGGTTAGTGATGTCTGACTGCTATTATTTTGAACACAACTGTACAATCGGTGTGGAGGCACAGAAATCGCAGAAGACACAGGTCATAGGAACTCAGGAACTCCAGAAGACTGAAACACTCAGGAACTGGGACCTGCAACTAGGAATGAAGCTTATTGTTCAGGCAACAGATGTTGGTCTAACACAAGCTACTGTATATTAATCAGCAGGACAGATACAGAGATGCCTATAACTTCCAGTTCTGTGCGACAACAATGTAGGAACTGACTGCATGCTTATAGAAATATAGTGAACAGATTGATTTTGGATGTTTTTAGAGGTGCAGGTAACAGATCAGTTCTTCAGCTGACTTGTGAAACTCTTTCATTGTGGCTTAAGCAAGCTGCTTACATGCTGTCCAGCCACTGCACAATATGTGTTTATATTTTCTTTCAAATAATATTAGCCTTGTAAAAGGGCAAAACGTATCAAGATTTCAAAACAGACTTCACTGGGGTTCAATGCAGACTTTGGGTTTTGAGGACCTTGACAAACTCCCCATAAATCGATCCTGGGCAGATTCACTCATTCCTATTCGTCTCAATACATGGAAGTGGATGGGATTAGTAGTTTACACAAGAATGATACGCTTGTTTTTTTTTGTTTTCTGTTTAGTTACAAGGACACTGCATTTCTAGCAATATCAGCAGATATTTCCTGTATGTATTAAAATGTTAGCCTAAAAATTTAAATAAATGCATTTACCACAGCTATGGACTGGTAAGCCGCATTAAACTAAAAATTTTTCTTGGGTTTAGCTATCCTTTACAATTTTATCCGAAGCACAAAATGTTAAATTATGTAGTGTTTACCATGTTGCTTATATTCACTGTAATCCACAAAGTAATGAATATCACACAATATGGCTGATTTACTAAAGGATCAGAGCACATTTTTTGTTTTTTATCGATATTTAAACTTAACGCTGTGAATGTGGTGAAAATTGACTTTGCAAAGAATTCCCAATCACATGCAAGGAAAATCTAAAATGTTGATGACTGGATAATTCAAGGTAGCAGAGCTTCTCAATTATTAAGCTAAGGGAAACTTCCCTTGAAAAGTGAAAGTTTACTTTGTTAAGTAAATAGCCAATATTTCTTTAGTAAATCAACCTCAAGGTGGCATTGGTTAAAAGTATGAAAAACCTTTTACAGGATGAAGTATTGTTTTTATTTTTTTACCGTATTGTACAGCTCCTCCAATCTAGAGATGGTGAGGAAACGGTGCATGCTAACTCCATTTTCAATAAGTAGTTTCACAAAATCAACTCTATCCAATACCAGTGCATCTAGCATTGCTTGCTCCAAGGATCCCACCTAAGCAATTTAAAGCAGAGAACAAAAATGAAAACACCTACAAATTGTACTGAGAACTTTGTAATCTTTTTAGTTTTGAAAACAAAATTATATGATTTCCAGCAATGTAAGGTTTGTATTACTTTATCTAAGCAAACATTATTATGTAACATTTATGTACCGGCCACTGTTGTCCGTAAATGAAGATCTGACTCCGAGCAATGTCCACTCTGTTCCAGGCTAATGCCAGACTCAGTTGATCAGGAGCAGAAGCATTGGCACCTGTTTCATGAGGGATTAGAAATAAAAATAATAATTAGAATGGGTATGGCTCATTTGGACTGTATAATGGCAACCTCTTTTGCCAAAGTTTTCACAGTTTTTGGAATCTCAGAAAGTAATAGC
The DNA here is from genome assembly GCF_062004578.1 of Staurois parvus. NCBI lineage: Eukaryota > Metazoa > Chordata > Amphibia > Anura > Ranidae > Staurois > Staurois parvus. Next base: position 2,236,149 of record NW_028318345.1, read on the forward strand.
TTATAATAAACTAAGTTTACTTTAATACATATGTGATTGCCATAGAATTGGTAGGTATATAGCCCTTATGGAGAAATATACTGCCTACAGCCAGCATGTGATGCATGATTTCTGCACTTCTGAAATGCAATTAGTCTAGGGATCACCTACTGTAACATAATAATCCAATGGCCCTACTCAAAAAAACTGAAAATTATTTCATCAAGGATATTAGGTGAAATACTGGGTTCCTTCTGCAATACTTGAATTTGCCCAGGCTCTATTGCTTTACATTTGTTTAAATACTGTACATGCATTGCACATTTGGTTGCTTATAGTTATCTTGGTTTATTACAGTCAAGCTGTCATGGTTGGAAACACAAATCCATCTGTTATTACACTCTTACTGTGATGCTATTTAAAAAGCATTCGATATTAAAGGATAAGTCGAATTAGCAGTAAAAGGCATTACATGAATAATATACAATTTCATAAATAAGTAACAAATAGAACATTCTCTGCTTTCTTGGCTTCACATTATATAGTACATGCTGCAAGAAATAACCATTTTGTTTGGTAGCAACAGTATTTTTTTTATTAGGGATGTTTTTTAACTACTTGCCCTCTAGAAGATTTACCCCCCTTCATGACCAGATCATTTTTCACTATGAAAAAAAAATCCAGATAAGTGTATATTAATTGGTTTGCATGAAAATTATAGTGTCTACAAACAATGGCATAGATACTGTTTTTTTTAATACTAGTAATGACAGCGATAAGCTACTTATAGTGGGACTGTGATAGTACGGCGGGCATTCTAACACTAACTGACACTGTGTGCGTACTGACTAACCGCCACTGACATCTCCAGTGACACCAATACAGTGATCAGTGCTAAGAAAAAGCACTGTTACTGTACTAATGACACTGGGCAGGAAGGGGTTACCATCTGTGACGATCAAAGCATTAACTGTGTGCAAGGAAGTGTTATTGCATGTGTACTGTGTGCTGTTTTCCTAGGGGATATGCTGGTTTATATTTCCTGCTTTGCAGGGAGATATAAACCAGCACATCCCCACTGACAGGAGAAAGATCTGTGTTGTTTACATACACAGATCTCTCTCCTGTCACTTGATCCACCGTTGGCTGGATCCTGACCATGAATTGCTGGCCGAGACGCGGTGATTGACATGTAAGGGATCCAATGACAGTGCAGGTAGGCGCCCGTGCTTGCTTAGGAAAGCAGAATCACATAATATACCTTTATGGGTTAGGTTAATATCTGGTTCTCTGCAACAGAGAATGTGCTTAGTGAACTGGTTGGAAATAGGGCTTGTGAATAAGGTCTCTGTGTGTTCTGCGAATGGAGTATTTGAGCCAGAGTTTCATTCATGCTGGTTAATGGACTCCTGGGAGTGGGCCAATCACAAGTTGATTTACAGCAGCTGTACAATCAATATAAGAGAGTATCTTGTGATCGGATCTAGTAGGGTATGAGTAAGAGCTGATAGTGTGAAACACGTCACCATTATACTCCCTCTCTGTGTCAATGCCAGCCTGATGTTTTGGTCTTTATGAGCACAATAAAGTGGATTGAATTGGAGTGCAATCTTTTGGATGTCTTCTATTGTTTCTATGGGCTTTTAACTTTCATCCAAAGACCAAAAACAAAGGTGCAAACAAGAATGGAAAAACATGTCAGTGTGCTGATGGTCAAGTACAACTGTTTTGATGCCTGTTGGGGTAGTATTCTAAAATGAATTGGAAAGCACATTTTAATGCATGCACAATTGTTATACCACATGTGCACAAGTGTGAATGCTCTCTAACAATTTCCATTTTGTGTAGTCTAATTGTATCATGGTCCTATCTGATGTTACAGTCTGTGCAGTCCATTGGACCTGTACAGACTGTAACAGCAGACCTAATGTGATCAGTAATTAGCTCTCAGTTAGAGATTTGGTCTGACACACCCTTTGCTTTCACTGCAATAAACGTGTATGAGGATGCTTGATGTGTATGAGGGATGTGTCTGTTACTCATCCAGGCCAACACAGAGGAATAGAGAGAACAGAAAGCAGCATTATCATTAAGAATAAAATGTATTAAAGGCATTTCCAATCAAAAATCAATTACAAATAATAACTTGGGGGTATAAGACTATAAGACGTTAAAAAGGAAAACAGTTTAATTGAGCTCTGCATTGAAAACGTCAATGGATAGTTGGTGTCAGTTTGAACAAATGATGAGAAGTTTAGCTGAAAACTTCAATTAACTTTTTTTTTTAAGTCATCCTTCTGTATCCAGGACTACTGCATGCAATTCCTTTTGCCTTCATTTTTCCATACATGTCCAAAATATTTAGATTTCAATAGTTTTTGTTGAACAGTTTTTTTTTTCAAATTAACAGATATAACAAATGAACAATAGTCATATCACAAAAGGTCAGTTTCAACACAACTCAAAAGAACATGGGTAGGTTCAAAATATTTACCCACAAATATTTTTGTCTTGCTTAATGTTCTTGCTTTTATGTTGTTGTTAATGTACTTGTAACATACAGTAAAAATAAACTTTAGCTGACATTTGTAAGCATGTACCAAGGGCATCTAATGTTTTCTTTGTTAATGAACACATTTGTATATAAATAATCTATTATTATAACACATGACAATATTAATAATGCATGAGGACATTGACTGCAATGGATATAAACATCTGAGATACTGACCTTCCAATTGAATGGAATGATTATTATAAATGTGGGACATAATTACCTTTAAGCAAAGCTGTGAGGATTGCTAAATCAATATCTTGATGACCTTCTGATCCCATCCTGAACACTGTAATCTGGAGTTTGGAAAATGAAAAAACAATAAAATAGACATTATTATATTGTAATGTTGCAAATATCTTGTCATCTTAGGTCACCTTAGTCACCTAAGAATTGTTCTAGAAAAAATGTAATTCATCATAGATGGTTTTTAATTACCAATGGATTCTTTATTCTTAATTTTCATAAATACAATCTTTTTTTCTCCAATTTATCTTAAAATATATCTAATACACAGCTGTGCCTTCTGCTTTCTCTGCTCATTTAGTTATATTTGAACAATGTTGAATATAAAATGACAAAAATATAAATTTGTGCATATGTTTCACCAGATTACAAAGACAATTGTTGCAAAATAGATTTGCAAAGATTTTCAAATATACCAAACCCAGTTCAATTATGTCTTTTCAAAGGAACTATATTTTTGCTTCACTTCACCTATATTTTTATGTTCTGACTACCTTTTACATTTTTAACATGGCTGGTTAACATTGCATCTATCTTGAAGTTGACATTTTGTGGTATAGTTGCATGAAGGAATTACTTAGTCAATCTTGTCCCATTTTGTCAATTTAATTGCAAACAAAATCTACACTTCTACAATCCTCGGTTTTGTACTACCTGAATCAGTTTGAGAACTATATAATTTTATAATAATTTAATTAAATATATTAAATTTACATTAATTATATGTCAGGTGATTGAAATAAAACATTGGAACCTATGTTGCACATCATTTGAACTTTGAACCAAACTTAAAAGGTTTCTTCCCTAATAGGAAATCATTTCAGTGAACAATATGTAAAACTGAAAATATGTGCCAATTTATTCCTGGGTCAGTACGTTCCAATGTCCTTCCCTCCTTTTTAACACATTATACAAAACCTTTCTTAATTAACGACTGTCTTTCCCTCCCAACATTTTGGCTCTGTATCTCATTACTCATAATCACATCATCCCACATAGTTAATCTTTGCAGTGACACTCTTGATATCTGGCCATGCTGTGCTGAAAATGGTAATTCTAAAGAAAATTCCACCTGATACTCTTAGTTAGGTAACCTGCAATCCATGTTAAGAACAATCTCAAGGTTATTTACTAAAGTGAAGTGACGTGAAGCTATTATTGTTTTAAATATATTTAGGAGCAGTTTTCCTAATTTGCCCTCTGATTGGCTAGAACTTTAAAGTGAACCACATTAAATCTTATTAATTTAACTTATTTTTTAATTAAAAAAATTCAAACATCGCTATTTTATTTCCATCTGCTAACACTCTTTTAGATCATGAGACCATGTCAGAATCAAACTGACACTCCCTTTCAAGTGATAAAATGATATACAAAACTCCAGCAGGTGTCTGCACACCATGGTCCCGTTTGCAGACCCTTATATCAATACTAAGGCAATAGTGACAAAGTGATCTGAGGAAGGCACTACAGCATGTGACAGGGGACTTGGGCATCTGACACTCCTGGAAGCAGGTTACGGCAGGTGTAGACAGTTTTTAAGGCCATTCACACCAACTGCTTGCATTCGTTGACAGCCACTGGTGTGCTCTGTAAAGGTATGATATGTCGTAATCACTCATTGCACTGTTTAGTTTTTTTTATTCTATTTTAACCACTTCCATATAGGGCACTTTTACCCCCTTCCTGCCCAGGCCAATTTTCAGCTTTCAGCATTCTCACACTTTGAATGACAATTGCGCGGTCATAAAACACTGTACCCAAACTACAATTTTATCATTTTTTTCACACAACTAGAGATTTCTTTTGGTGGTATTTAATCACCACTGGGGTTTTTATTTTTTGCCAAGTTAAAAAAAGACAGAAAATTTTGAAAAAAAAAACCCCACGTTTTTCTTTGTTTCTGTTATAAAAGTTTGCAAATAAATAATTGTTCTTCATAAATTTAGGTCAAGATGTATTCTGCTACATGTCTTTGGTGAAAATAACCCAAATTAGTATTTATTATTTAGTCTGTAGTTATAAAGTTCTGTAGCTATAAAGCTATGGGATATATCTGAAAATTGATCAATCCTGAAGTACTGACAGCCAATCTAATTTCTTTAAGTCCAAGAATGTCAGAACAGTACAGATATCCCCTTTTTGCAAAGTAGACAGTCAGACATATTTCATAACAGGCATGGTGAGTTTTTTGATGTTGTAATTTTTTTGTCTTTTTTTTTTGGAAAATTAAGAAATTAAAAAATAATTTTCACTATTTTTTTTTACATACTGTCACCAGTGCAGTACAGCATCATCATATAACTGGTATGGCAGTGATCAGGGACACTGACAGGTGACAGTACGGAAAAAAAATTGATACATTTTTTTCAAAAATTTTAAATGTTTGTTTTTATTTTTAATTTTTATTACATTTCTTTTTTTGAGATTTTTTTTTCATATTTCACTATGACCAAAGTAGTATAATGTTACCATAGTAACATTGTACTATTTTGGGGAAGTGATCAGTATTTTTTTTTTTCTTTACACAATTTGCTTATAGCAAAGAATTACTTTGTTATAAGCAAGCATTTACCTGAATGAAATCGATTCATTCAGGGTTTTTTTTTTTTTTATTAGCTGTGACTTGGCCATGGCTAATCACATGACACAGCTGGGACATGACACCTTGTGCATGTGATCACTGTGACCATTCACAGCTAGACACACTTGTATACAATGGATGGCATGAACGGAAGCCATCCGTTGTATACAACTGTTATGTGACCTGCTGTGATTGGTTACAGCAGGTCACATGGTACTGTCAACAGGGCCGGTACACAGATCTATCATCGGCCGTGTCCGAGGTACACGGCCGGTGACAGATCGCGCCACAGTGCGGCCCTGCGGGCATGCGCAAATGCGCGATCTGGAAAGGATGCCATATGGCGTCCACCCGGAGGGACGAGCTGTCAACGGGTTAATACTACAAATTTATATTTCATTAATCTTTATGCAACTATGCACGCTGTTCTGAAAAAAAAAGGTACATGTTCTACATGTTTTCTGCTCACACCACTGCAGTGTGATGGTATGAACTGAACTAAATAAACAGAAGGTAAATTGCCTTGTTTATGCATTTGGCCAGTTTGGGCAATGCTACCCAGCTCAGCCAAACGCATATGGTGTAAATGGTGTAAATGGGCCCTTAGGAGAAGTTGTCCAAATCACACCTGCTGAGTACAACGCAAAGAATCTTAGGAGAATCCTAATGAGATCCTTTGCACTGCAAAAACAGTCGAGCACACATGTGCACAGTGGTCTTAACTTGTTTACACCCAATGTTTGCATGACTATACTGAAATCTTCTTCATATGGACTAATGTAAATGTTTCAGTGTTTTAAGTAAAATGATGTGTTGCCGAATATGTTTGCATTAAAAAAATGTTAACACTAATAAATATATTAAATTGCATTATCCAGCTAAAGTTTTCCGTTAACAAATAATATCAGCCCTCTATAAACAGAGACAACTAGTCAGAGAAACAAGGCTGTGCAAAATTCTCTGGATCCATACCATATTGCATATTCTAAAATTCATAAATTATACTAATAAATAAACATAAAGCAAAAAAGTCCTATGCCCTGTACATAAAGCACATTGGTTTTCTGACATTTATTTAAAATGTATAAATGTAGCCACCCTGCCCTAAGCAGAAGTTTCCCCAGTCTATATTTAATACTGCTGGGCTGTAGTCAGCTTAAGCTCTAGTTGATAGTTCTGCTTTCTTTAGGTTTTTCCGAAGGTCGGTGTTATTGTTTGCATCTGCCAGCTGTCCAGGAGTGTCCCTGGCAATAGTGTAAGAGGATACAATAACCTAACTTATGAATTTTTTATGTTTCCCTGGCAAACCACTAAGAAGTTTATTGCCAAAGGTGCCTGCTGAGGAAGGACATAAATATACTGTATGTGAGTGACCTTGGAAAGCTCTCTCATCTCCCCTGCTCTGCCTGAGGAGGGTGTGTTGTTGTGTGTTCCTGTCCTCCCAAGCCTGCTACCTGGGAAACCAGTGCTGTGCTACAGAGAGGCCCAAGCTTGGGGTCTGAGGCTTTCTGATGGAGGGCATATCCAAGCAAAGTGGAACAGGAAGATTATTATAGGAAAATTATTATCTGGATTGAAGCACTATAAGGCTAGGTTAACACTAGCCCATGCTAGTGTTCTGGTTGCGGGTGCGGGAATCATATCGGTTTCCATGCTTGCAACCACCCGCAGCTGAATCATGCTGCTTTTGCAAGATACATGTGGCTACCATTCATTTTGAATGGCAACCCCCATGCATCTCAGCCCGCAGTGCGATCGCAGGTGTAGGAACCGCAGGGAAACTGGATGGTCAAAAAGACCATGCCTTTTCCCTGTGGCCACATTTTTAAAAAGGTGCATGCGCCTGTTTTGTGCCGGACGTGCAGCACAGCAGCCCATTCGAATGAATGGGCTGCCATGTCTGAGCAAACGTGGGCCTCACAGCCTGCACGGCCCGTACTAGTGTGAAACAGGCCTAAGTGAAACTTAGCCTCCTGAAGAGTGTCTGTAAAACTTAGGCAGAAGCTATGGGCAGTGGAAGAAACTTTTGTGGCTTATCCCTGCAGTATGTAGTGCTAAAGCTGCTCTGCAATCTGAAGAGTGCAAAGTGCCAGTCTTTGTAGATTTGTTCTTTTTGGGTATCCTGTATCCTAATTCCTCTCCATGAGTTTTTGGTCCTATAGTAAACTCTGTAAAACGTCCTAAGCTGACTGGCGCACAGTGTCTTCCAACCCACAAAAAGTCAAGGATTTCCCCATGAGGTTAAAGGATAGCACCATAGAAACACCAGGGTGTTCATAAGAAAACATACCTTAAAGAGCAGGTATCAAAAGAAAATTATTGTAAATGCTTATCCTTGCTTGTTTTAAAGGTGCAGACTCATGGTCTCTTAGTCCGATAATAGTTGCATTAGCTAGTGAGCCACTGGCTGAACAATTTTTCTATGCCCCCAGGAATTGAAACCTGGATCAAGATAAGAGGCTTGCCATTTGTAACTTTAAATATAAGTTAGCAATAGCAGCTTCTGATTTTATATTAATGTCCCACTATTACAGGACTAAACTACAGTGCACTACAAATATTGGGGCTTTAGCTGAGTTCATGGGTTTATAAGTGTTGCTCTATATATAATGATTAAGTTTACAGGCTTATATCTTAGTGCACATGTTTGCTTGACCAAGTATATTGTATCAGCACACCAATATGGCACTTTGAAAATTCAAATTTATATTTAAATTTATAAAGGTTCTTTCTCATCTTCACTAATTTATCCTCTATTATGGTCAGTTTCTACCTATAACAATTATTCTGATAGACTACTAGGGGAAAGTTTGATTATTATATACACACCTTGCAACCTTCTGAGATGCAAAGAGGGACACCTATTAGTCTAGGATATTTAGCCAATGGAAAGGCTGTTGTGAAATCCCCAATCGCACAGATTATGAAGAATTAAAATGACTCTGTCATGAGGGAAGTATAGGAATTGCTATTACTGGTCTCCTTCTGATAATAGTAGTTCCCTGGCTGTGCCTGACTAAGATACCAGAAAAGTATACCTTAAAGGAGTGTCAGACCTTCCTATTTCCATACTTATTTCAGATCAGCTACTCAGAAAGTTTTGAAGCCAAAGCATCAACATCCAGGGAACTAACATTTCCAAAGAATAGATAATCAATTGAAGCCTCCACAGGGGCAGACTGACAACTCATGGGGCCCTCAGGCATTAGGGGATCATGGGGCCCCTGTGTCCTTCCTCAAACTCAAAAAAGCCTATGAAAAAGGTACCAGGGGCATCTCATGGGGCCCCCTACTGACCCCGGGCTCTCGGGCAGTGCCCGAGTTTCCAAATGGTCAGTCCGCCCCTGAGCCTCCATTATCCTCTAATGACAATGTCCGTTTAACATACAAAATTGAATATTTAAGCATTTAAAACCTTTGTTTTCTTCCTTATAATAACATTTAAAACAAATCAATACAATAATTTGAAAAGTAGCTAAAAAGTCTAGTGCAATTTATATATTTTTGGTAACTAAATAGTGCAATTCTTTATATAAATCTTTACACTATAGCTAAAAGTGAGACAATGAGATTTATTTTTAAGAGGGGGACAGTCCTAACTAAGGGACAGTTGGAAGTTATAAATACATACACCCCTTAATGGTTCTTTTTACTTTGACTTGAAGCAAATGCCCTTCCTTGCCCCCTTAAAACAACTGCCCTGTAGGTATGTCATATTAACACCTTCTAGTTTATTTCACATTGAGAGTATGTTGTTACAATGCTATGGCCTGACACAGGAATGAATCCAGTTATTAGATTTTGAGGCTGTGTTATTAATCAATAAAGCTCTGAGACCTTGCGAGACATATTGTTCTACAAATCCTCCCTATTCTCAATGAAGCACAAAGCATTCACTTAAACATATTTGTTTTATTGGAAAAAGTAAAGGCCATAGCTATAAAATCCCCAGTGATTTTTCATCAGGACAGCGATGTTTGTAGAGGACTATAGGTCTAAATAAAGACAGATTAGTGATTTTGAAACGTCCTGCACAATCAATAGCATACAGTATGTGCAGACAAGTATTGACAGTGATTTCAGCTCATTTGTAAGGACTTTATAAGAGCAGTGATTGATGTGCAATTTGAAATGAAGGCACATTCCAATGCAAATAGTCAGTTTGAAATAAATGTAAGTTAAAGTAAAACAACTTTCCAAAATAACAAGTTGCCACAAAAAGCTGAACTTATTTTTGGCAATTGAAAATTAAGTTATTCAATGTATTGAATTAAAATTGTAGTAAAGCCTAAACATATTTTACCCTAATGATTCCTTGCATTAAGTTAAAAAAAGTTTTCAGTATGTGTATCGCCCCCTCACTGCCATTATACTTGCCCGATAGTGATCTTCATCCAGTACTGTGCCTATCTGCAGAGGCTCTTTCCTCTTCTTCCAGCTTTAACAGGATTTGCTGAGAGCATCAGGAGCCACTCCTGCTGCTATCAGTCAAATCCTGTGATGAGGAAGTGGGGGAAAGGGTTGAGCCTGGCTGTCTGCATCTATAAATACAGGCAGTGTGGCTCGGTAGCAAGCCTGCATGTGTGCCACAATAGGCAGTGGCTTCCTATGGTGGAACACCAGGAGGAGGAGGAGCCAGGAGTGCTGGCAGGGGATTACACAGGGCATTGTAAATGGCAGGTAAGTATACCATGTTTGTTATTTGAAAAAAAAGATTTTACAAATGCTTTAAGGCTTATGATAAACTAATACGTTTCTTGAAAGAAAAGCTGACCTCCCTCTGAAAATGAAACTTATTTGGCTGTTATGCTTACCAGTTTGCTCCAATCCTTTGACTCGCTGACCCAGAACAAGTACAGTATGTACTGTAAGTAAGTCAGAAGTCTTTATCCCAATACTTTTCAGTGGCTCAAAGTATTCACATTATAAATTAGCATGTCATCACTAAAAAAGGAGCATTTAGTAATAGCAGCCTTCATGTTTCTCTTGAGAGAAGTATGAAGCTACCATTGCTTTGCTCCTTAAAATACACCAGTTATCTGACTGTTACACTTACTCTCTGGCTACCATACTTTGAGTTAAATGCCCAGAACAAGTATGCAGATCAGGAAGTCAGAAAAACAATACGAGCCTCAACTGTATACTTGTTCCAGGTCACTAACTAAAAGTATTTTTAAAATTTGGTTGGTATTAATACCAGGCATTTATCATTTTCGGAATCAGTAAAAATCTTTTCAGTGACAGCGTCCATGTTTCAACCATAACAAGTCTCATTAGAAATCTGCCCTCTAAATGGCAAATACGGAGGGATGTTTTACATCAATGACAAAGAAAAAGCATAAAGGGGGGTCTGTCACAATGTAAAACAAATGCCTTTCTTGTTCTTCGCTTGGACACTAATTCTCGGGTAGTAAAGGCTGAAGCATTGAGAATTTTAATTTCACTGGAACTGCAGTGCAGCCCAGGAGTCAGAGAAGAGGGTTTTCTATCTGAGACCAATAGGTCACACACAGATCACAATTACTGTCCACTTCTCTTTGCAGGCCAATGACCCAGAAAGCAATAAAGCCAGAGACTGGCATATAATATGCATTTGCAGGCATAGGGTAAGCAATGACAATCTATTTCCTCTTGAGGACAATCCTGAGCAAACTTCCCTTTCACATATCATCTACCTACTGTATAATGACCAACCATTAGTTTAATGTATTCAGTAAAGAAACCATAATAATTAGATTATACTGTTTCATACATTCTTCAGCTAGGTTCATAGCTACACCACACAGCAACAACATTTACAGTGGATCCACCACTAAATTTAGCAAAATCAGTTGTCACCATAGACTATACATTTTGGGAATCTAAAACCAGATAATGTCATTGTTGTATACAGACACATATATGCTTATTCAATGTGTCAAAGTATTATCATATATTTTACTTAGAATTACATGTTATTTCTAATAAACACGGCTACATATTTAGTGGTAGCATCCATGATCTATAAATAAAGCCCTAATTTCATCTGCTTACCAGCTCCTTTTTTTTCATACACTCCATAAGAATTATAAAAAGATGCTGGGCCTGGGTTCGTGTATAAGTGAAGGTCTTCTGGATAGTAACTAAAAGTTGGTCTCTTAAGGATTCATTGATAAGGCTGAAAAGAGAAATACAGTGCATTATAATATTCCTAAGGTTATATCTGGTGTGCTAGAATGTAGGATGTCAAAAAGAGTATTTATATCTGGATATAGTTGTGTATGTGTATATATATATATATATATATATATATTTTTTTTATATAGATTGCATCTGTCCTTTAGGTTACAAGGTGTCAATGTTAGTGTGTTTATATATATATATATATATATATATATATATACATTCACTAAATATAGACAATGTGTAGCTTTAAGGACAGATGCAATCTTAAAGGCAACAACACAGTCTCCTTCTTCTCAAATAGTCATCAGATACATAGGTATGGGGACCTTATGATTACATCAGATGCATACAAACGGAGATCTTAGGGTGAGTTCAGCTACATACGTGGGGAGACCTTACAGTAACAACAGATACATACATAAGAGGATCTTACAGTAACCTCAGATGCATATGTAGGGAGATCTTTCAATAACATCAGATGCAAGCATAGGGAGATCTTACGATGACATTGGACATCAGATATCTAGGTTGGGATATTTTGGTACTGGAGACTGCACAGTTACAGACTTGGACAGTTTACAGCATACTGCTAGTTCTTCTACTGTGGCATAAAGCGCACATGCTTGGCAAAACGTATTATTTGCCATCTACAGAATGTCTTTGGAGATAGCCAATTATACTGTACTGCTGGTATGGAAACATTTTGGTATGTCACAGTAAAAGTGCTGCTGTCAGTGCTTAACTCTCTGTAGTCCAGCAAAATGTAACTTAGATGCAACAAACATGCAGAGTTAAATAAAAATACTTTTTTTATGTCTCTTCTCTATTTAATCCCTATATAAACCTAGTACGCCATAACAAAATTATTTTCTCTTAGCGACATTTTTATTTGTTGTGAAATTAATTTTTTATTGTTGTGTAAAAACAGTGTGGGATTTACTAAAACTGGTGCACACAGAATACAGTGCAGTTGCAATCAGCTTCTAATTTCAGCGTGCTTAATTAATCTTTCACAATAAAACCTGGAAGCTGATTTGCTACTATGTACAGCTGCACCAGGTTCTGTGTGCATCAGTTTTACTAAATCACCCCCAATTTGTTTTTCAAAGCTCTTAATTAATTTTTGCATAATCTCATGCTTATGCAACTTCATGCTTCACGCTTATACCAGAAACAAAATTTTGATGTCTTGGTAATCATGCTAAATTGTTGAATAAAATTTGTACTTTATATCTACAGTAACATCAGAAGTTTTAAAATTATTACACTCCACACTGGAAAAAAATGATTTATTTTACCTACTTTTGTACTTTAAAAATTAGAGACAAAATAAAATAAGTCCAGGAAGTTAATATAACAAATAAACCTTTATTTATTTTCTCCCAAAAAACAACAAAGTATAAAATAAGATATGTATTATTTCTAAATCATAAGCAATGACAATTGTGAATCATCACATGGCATAACAATTGCAGGTGCCATAGTTTTATGCTATAGATCCTCTGCTTTCAGAAAAAATATATTGTTTTGGAGGTTTTAATTAAATTTACATGTCAAATAGTTCACATTTTAGCAGGCATGTGAAAAAACAAACAAAATGGTCCTACAGTAAATGTGTTAAAAGTGGTAAATCACATTGGAACCTTCAAGGTATTGATTTGCTGCTGCTCTTTGTCCTGCTGAAAAACTGATCCTAGTCTAACCTTATGTTAGAGAATATCTGTCACTAATGTTTACTGGTTGAAAAAGTAGTTAACATGGAGAGGAGAAGACGTAAGCCGGGAGAGACAAAGGTAAGGTGAGGTAAGTATTCATCCCTATTATATTCAAATAGATCTGTCTTTCTCAAATAGGCTACCTCTAGAGGTTGCTAGGTATATATTGAGCTATTAGTAATTTATGACCATCAGTTAAGTTCCCAGTGACACCAATAGTGTTTTTATCCATCGGAAAAGAGGGTATTCTTACCACTGGCCATAAATGTTAGAAGCATTCTTTCCAATGACCATCATGCTGATGTCCCATGAGTTGTAGATAAAATATTCATTATCAGGGGTTCCCTTAGATCAGAAAAGTATTTTAAGAGTTCTTTTGTGTTAAAAACAAAAGTTTGAGAAAGGCTGCCATAGATCCCTCTTAAAAGCCTCACAACTAGTATTAAAGGAAATCAGCATGTAGAAAAAGCAGGCTGCTATTTATAACCTCCTTCTAGAAAATGCTAGCTGCCTGTCTGACTTCGTCTCCATTATCTTCCAAATCACAGACCCAGAGATAGTGTGCAGCAAGTGAAGTCAGACTGAATTTGGGACTCCTCATCTGTTTACTTGGTCCCTGTCTGTGAAAGAATTGATGTAATTAGTTCATAATGACCGCCAAACAAGTAATATTTTTAGAAGGAGGTATGAAATGGCAGTGTGCTATTTCTTACAGCATGGGCTTCCTTTACTATCAGAATGTGTTTAGTTACATTGTATGTAAAGAATGTTTTATCAAAAAGGATACATACTGTTGTCTATAGGTTCAACCCACAAAAATAATGCCCACTCTATGCACTAAGTATATACCAAAGGCAGTTCTGAATCTTGTAGGAAGCCATTGGACCCTTTGCTTTTACAAGTTATTTAGGTCCAAGTATCGATTGTCCTGGTGTCACTAGGGTTTTAGTGTCCATTGCTGCTGAAACAGAATAATGGGAAATAGGGATGAGCAGAATTGCCCTGGGTTCAGCTGGAGTAGGGTTTGGCAAAAGTCATACCCCACTGAAATTGGAAGCCGAATCTGTCAAATTAAAAACACCCATTTTTTGGGTTTATTGGCAAGAGTGTAAAAAAATAGCAAGGGGGGTGGCGTAAGGGATTTCCGGTAAGATGAATTGTGAATAGAAATTCGCATGCGCATAGAAATGGCCGGAGATGAGTGGTCGGTTGTGCTCATGCTCATGGAAATGCGCGATCGCGCACACGAACGTGCACACGCACGGCGAAGATTGGCGCCAGACGGGCTATTTAAAGAGTGCCTCTGCCCATGATAGGTGCTGACTGGTCTTCAGCTCCCCCATGTCCTGCTTGTTCCTGTGTGATTCCTTTGTTCCTGACCCGGCTTGTTCCTGACTTGACTCTGATTGCTCTCCTGATTGATACTGGTTCCTGACTTAGGCTCTGCTCCTGACCTTGGCTTTCCTTCTGATTCTGTATCAGATGACCCTGGCTATTCCTATGACACTGCTCCTGTCTCTTACCCTCGCTACCTGCCTTGCTCTGGTGCACACCTGGCGATCTACAAAACCCGCTCTGCTTGTTACTACTGTGCCTGAATCAGAAGATCATCAGTCTTCCAAGATCATCATCTGCAAGAGCTGCAAACAACATCTACTGGCGCTCTTGTCCCCCTGGTCCCTAGACTCCCTCTGTTCCAACTCCAGTGGGGTCAGGGCTAGTGACACAAGTGAGGCCGACCTCATTTCAGTCTCTCATCAGGTACGTGACAATAGGAAACATGTACCAGTGCAAAAAAATAGTCCATTCACCTAGGAGCAGTGATATTTTTATATGCTTAATGTGAAATATTAAATATGCCCAATTCCTTTCAATAACATGCTTGGGAGTGCCCTAATCCTGACTGTGAAGGGGGGCATCTCTGTGATGTACAGAAAGTGCTACAGCAGCACTGACATTTACAAAGGAAAAACAGATGAGGTGGGTCCCTTTCAGAGCGTTTGTGCCCAGGAAGCGCATCGGAGAGGAGTCTACGTACTGATGTCACGCCGCCGAGTCCATGCGATGGTCCAGTGGCCATCTTTGTGAGTGTTTGTTTTGGCTTTGATTTTTATGCTTCACATAGCTGCTTTGTTATTTTAATAAAATACCTCACTATCTGCTGTTGTCTCTGGGCTCTGTTATGTGAGCTCTTCCCTAGGATGCGCCACTTTTGGATCGATCACTGACTGGTGCAGGGGAGGTTCATTTCCAAGAATGCCCATATAAGAGCCCATTCTGTAGTGGATGTCATCTGGGTATTTCTCTATTTCCGGCAGTGGAAACTTCTGGGGGGATTTCCATACAGAGCCTGTTTATCTCTTGCTTCTGCTCTTCCCTAGGATGCGCAACTTTTGGATCGATCACTGACCGGTGCAGGGGAGGTTCATTTCTAAGAATGCCCATATAAGAGCCGATTCTCTAGTGGATGTCATCTGGGTATTTCTTTATTTCCTGCAGTGGAAACTTTTGGAGGGATTTCCATACAGAGACTGATTCATTCTTGCTTCTGGCGAGTGCATAGTGGTGGAGGATTGTCACAGAAGTCACTTTACATCGCTGATCACCATTGATTCACACATCATTGTTTTACAATGCTATATTGGACTTCATGATATTGAATAACATTCACATATTTGTTTTTTTTTCATATACTAGCTCCGCACCTTTATTTATGAAGCATGCAACCTGGCTGGTCAGAAAAAATAGGGAAAAGCAATGCAGCCCTCCCCTCCACCAAACAATACCATGCCACATGCATGAAAAGCATCTTTACCCTATGGTGATGAGGACAAAAGCATCTTTCCCAAAACCCTGGCCAGGTTTTGTGGGGGTCTGCAGGTGCAGGGCTTATCAAAATCTGGAAGTCCCCTTTAATGATAAGGGAACCCCCCTATTATATGAATGAGTATGGGGTACATAGTATGAGGTACATAGTGACCTAGAAATAAAGACATCCAAAGATTTGACAAGTCCTTTATTAAAAAAATAGGAATAAAAAAATAAGAAAATAAGACTTAGTGCATGCAACAAATCCCAATGGTACCACTAACCAAATGACTGCTCCTCAAGCTGTCATCAACTATGTATTTAAGGGAGGGGACAGGGATAGTGGTGACATCATTGTCCAAAGATGGTCAGTGGCCAAAGCTGTTTGGACTACTGAACCATTGGGTTGAGTTGTCATCAGAGCGGGGGGGCTCCAATGGGGACACACCTGGTACTCTGTTCACTTTGGGGAGATTTCCTGTCATTCCCTGTTGTTTTTCTAGGACAGACCTACCTTTTACTTTACAATTTTACCCTAACCTATACTCTCTTCTTATGTTTTCTAAACTAGGAACAAGGTTTCTAATCCTTTTCTACATGTAGTCTGAAATGGTGCCCCTGGGCCCTGTTTGTGTTCTTATGTAGACTATATGGCTTGAAATTAAAGGATAAGTTCACCTTTGGGAACATGTTACAAGTTCCACCCATTTTTAGGGTGGAACATGTAACATGTTTCCATAGCTGCAGCCGTGCCTGCCACCCCCCCTCCCTCAGATACACTATATTGCCCAAGTATTGGGAAACCCCTCCAAATCATTGGATTCAGGTGTTCCAATCACCTCCATTACCACAGGTGTATAAAATCAAACAACTAGGCATGCAGACTGCTTCTACAAACATTTGTGAAAAAATGGGTCGCTCTCAGGAGCTCAATGAATTCAAGTGTGGTGCTGTGATAGGTTGCCACCTGTGCTATAATTCCGTCCGTGAAATTTTCTTGCTACTAAATATTCCATGGTTAACTGTTAGTGGTAGTAAAACAAAGTGGAAGCAACTGGAAACAACAGCAACTCAGCCGCAAAGTGGTAGGCCATGTAAAATGACAGAGCAGGGTCAGCACATGCTGAAGTGCACAGTGCGCAGAAGTCACCAACTGTCTGCAGAGTCAATAGGTAAAGACCTCCAAGCATTGTATGGCCTTCAGATTATCACAACAGTGCGTACAGAGCTTCATGGAATGGGTTTCCATGTTCGAGCAGCTGCTTCAAAGTCTTACATCACCAAGTGCAATGCAAAGTGTCGGATGCAGTGGTGTAAAGCACGCTGCCACTGGACTCTAGAGCAGTGGAGACGTGATCACTGTAGTGATTAATCACTCTTCTCTGTCTGGCAATCTGATGGACATGTCTGTATTTGCTTATAGCCAGGAGAACGGTACTTGCCGGACTGCATTGTTCCAAGTGTAAAGTTTGGTGGAGGGGGGATTATGGTGTGGGGTTGTTTTTCAGGGGTTGGGCTTGGCCTCTTAATTCCAGTGAATAGAACCCTTAAGGCGTCAGCATACCAAGACATTTTGCTAATTTTCATACTCCTAACTTTGGGGATGGCCCCTTCTTGTTCCAACATGACTGTGCACCAGTGCAAAAAAGCAAGGTCCATAAAAACATGGATGAGTGAGTTTGAGGTGGAGGAACTTGACTGGCCTGCACCTCAACCGAGTAGAACACCTTTGGAATTAATTAGAATGGAGACTGTGTGCCAGGCCTTTTCATCCAACATCAGTGCCTGACCTCACAAGTGCTCTTCTGGACAAACATTCCCATAGACACATTCCTAAACCTTGTGGACAGCCTTCCCAGAAGAGTTGAATCTGTTATAGGTGCAAAGGGTGGGCCAACTCAATATTGAACCCTATGGACTAAAATCAAGATGCCATTAAAGTTCATGTGCGTGTAAAGGCAGGCATCCCAATACTTTTGACAGTATAGTGTATATACTATTGTCAGATTTGAAAAGAGCGCAGCCGTGCAGAGCTCAACCCACACGGCTGTGTCACTCATTTACAGTGTTCTGTGAATGAATGCCTATAGGTCCCGGCAGCCTTAGCCGCTGTGGCAGTGTAGTTTTGAATGAACTACCATGGTGCTATGGAGCGCCGTGGTAGTTCATTGAAGCTTCCTCTCAGTATATCTGCTTGCTCGTACATCCTGTATAGCAAGCAGATATTCTGACAGATCTGCAGGAGACCTGCATGGCATCAGCAATCTACTGATCACTGGTGCAATGCCTTCCAGGCTACTGCAGACAAAAATAATAAATGCACATTTTTTACCTGCAAACAAATGTGTATTTACTATTTTTGTCAAAAAGGTGAACTTATCCTTTAAATAAAATCATACTCTTTAAAAAAAGTAGAATTAGAATTAGTAAAATTAGGGAAATTTAATTAATCAAATTATTCCTGGGCTCAAAGCCCCATAGGTATCAGAACTATGCAGAAAGGCTGAAATCCTGATTTTTATTAATTGTTGGGAATTCCATGTTGATAGAATGTATACGTATATAGTGAAGCTGGTGTTCATTAAATAAATGCTTTTGGGTGGATTTACCCTTTAAAAGAATCAGATGCTTTCTGTATAATGTTCCAGCAACATGTATAGATCTAGATTAATTCTGTCCTGATGCTCATAAAAGAACTTCATGGCAGTTATAAAACAAAGAATTCTGTAAATGCAATGCTTTTATGTTTAAGCAGATTTATTAGCATAAATGAGACGCTAATCTGCTCTAATGAAAGGAGTTAACTCATGTTTATATTTTGGATTGAAAAAAATAAAAGTCAGCAGCTACAAAAACTGTAGCTGATGTTTAAAATACAGACACTTACCTGTCCCTTGGTCCAGCAGTGTCCTCACCATGGCTGGTTTCACTGGCCGTCTTCTCTCCCCAGCACCGGCATCTTCAGTATGAGAACCCGGATTCACATCCGGGTGCCCACCACTGCGCATGCACGAGAAGCGATGCGCTTTGTGAATGACTCTGTAGTCTTCTGGGACCTGTCACGTATCCCAAAAAACTACGGAGAGAGAGGGGGGACGACAACGTCCGCTTCCGATTGCCTAGGCGATTGCAGCGGAAGTGGCAGTGGGTACCTGTCAAATTCGGATACCCGCTCCCCCCGGCTCCCCAAAGGTGCCAATCCTTAATGGGGAGTGGGGAACAGAGGCTTAAAGCGGAACTTCCCCTTTTGGGTGGAACTCCACTTCAAGTAACATTTTGCTAGTTTATAATTTACAGTGGAGCAAAACTGCATAAGGAACACTCCTTGTACTTTGGGCTTTAAATTAGACACATGCATATTCTTCAGTTCTATACCCCACAATAAAATAATTCACTTTGGATTCACTTCTAAATTATAAAGAAACAGAATTGGATGCATATTTCTTGATACCCTTATCCAAAAGTCTTGCATTGGCCCCCATTCCAGTCTGGACTGGGTTCACACAGGAGCAGTGGGGAAACTGCATGTGAATCGCATTCCTGTTCAAATTGTATGCTATTCTTTGCAGTGCAATTTGCGTCCATTAGAGCAAATCGCACTGCAAAATATCGGTGATCGGTATCGGCAAGTACTTGACCGAAAGTATCGGTACTCATACTCACTGCTAAAAAATGGTGCATCCCTACTAGTTGTTACATAATGCTGAATGTTATTGCCACAAACACATTATTTAGTATGCCAAAGAGCAGTAACCCATTGAAATAATCTAGTACTAATCTTTCAGTAATTTGGATAATGGATAATATCATTAGCACTTTGGTCTCTGCATCACCTTATTGAGCCGTGCCGTAATCAATAGGTCAATGCAAATATCAGTGATTTTAGTTAGGTGCAGTAACCTATAGCACTCAGATTTTATTTCAGATGAGAAAAACATAATTTTGTCTTGGTCGCTTTGCAACTTTCTGTTAAATCTTAAAGAAAACCTGTCATACGAGAAATATAGAGGCTGCTGTTGTAAGGTTACCAGTAGTCCCCTTTTCCTGGGGACAGTTGCACATGTGGAGGCTGCTCCAGCACTGCCATTTTGGATTGATGCTTGTGGAGTGTCACTTGAGGTTTAACCTGCGCAACGCAATGTTTTCTCTGGCTCCTGGGGACAATGCTAGGGATGACCGCAAAAGGGGAGGGAGAAGAAGTCAGATGCCGGATGTGGGGGATACCAGGTGAAACGGTTGAGATATAATCTATTTTAAACATATGGTGCAGCTGCAGTGATTACCCTGCAGTCTGTTCCTTACTTAATCCTGACTCCAGAGCTCTGTCTGTTACTCACCCCTGACCCCTGTGCTCAATGCATTACTTAATCCTGACCCCTGCACTCTGTGTATTATTTAAGTCTACCCCTTGAACTCTGCATTACTTAATCCTGTCCTCTGCACTTTGTGGGTTACTAAAGCCTGAGCCCTAACCTCTGTGCATTACTTAATCCTGACCCATGTACCCTGTACGCTATTTAATCCTGAACCTTAATCTCTGTGTTACTTAATCATAACCCATGAACTCTGTGTGTTACCAAACCCTGAATTCTGCACTTTTTGGGTTATTCAATCCTTAACCCTAACCTCTGTGTGTTACTTAACCCTGACCCATGTACTTTCTGCGTTACTTAATCCTAATCCCTAAACTCTCTGTGCTACTTATTCTTGACCCATGAACTCTGTGTGTTAATTAAAGTGGTTCTAAAGCCCGGACATTTTTTACCTTAACCACTTCCAGTCCGGACACTTTCACCCCCTTCCTGTCCAGGCCAATTTTCAGCTTTCAGTGCTATCACACTTTGAATGACAATTGCGCGGTCATGCAACACTGTACCCATATTAATTGTTTAGCATTTTTTTTAGACAGATAAAACTTTATTTTGGTGGTATTTATTTACCACTGGGATTTTAATTTTTTTTATATAAATAAAAAAGTCCAAACATTTTTTAAAAAAGTGTTTTTCTTATAAAATTTTGCAAATAAATAATCTTTCTTCATAAATCTTAGCCAAAATGTATTCATCTACATTTTTAGTAAAAAAAAAAAAACTCAAATTAGTTTAGAACCAAAAATTATAATTTTTCAAAACTTTTTTTTACATTTTTATTTTATTTTTTTATATTATTATTTATGATTTTTTTTTATATACTGTCGCCCTAGCAGTACAGTGTCACCATAGTGACACTGTACTACTTGTGGGGGGTGATGAAGATTTTTTTAAATTTTTTTACACTGATTGCTTTTACACCCATAAAGACTGTACATGCAATCATTTCTCTTTCTCTCTGGCTGCATTCCTTCCGCCATTGAGAAATACTGTGCGAGCTGTGATTGGTCACAGCTTGTCACATGGTACAAGGCTGTTGTGACTAGCCTTGTACCATGTGACCTCCATGATCATTCACAGATTTTACAAGTAGTAAGCAATGATGTCGGGAAGTGACATCTTGTTTACTACTATTCTTGTGATCACTGATTGGCCAATTAGTAATCACATAAATTGGGACCTCACACAGAGGTCCGATACAGTTATCTGTGTCCTAGGGAGCGTGCACAGGCAATGGATGTGGGGGGACATTTAGAAACGTCCACCCTCATTGGCAGCGCTCCCATCCGGTCGTTTATCGACATGGGCCAGACAGGAAGAGATTAATACATTCTCTGCATTAAGGTAAGAAATGTCCCTATATTTGATTTGCCCTCACCCCCAATATACTTACTAGTCTGATCTTGATCCAGTACTCTGCAGTGGCTCTTTCCACTCTCTCTAATCACGGAAGCAGCAGTGAGAGCCATTGTCCCCTGCTACTGTCAATCAAATCCTGTGAGCATAGAGCAGGGGTGGGTCCAAGCTGTGCTGTGTGTGTCCATAGACGCATATAGCCTGCAGGTGTGCCCCCATAGGAAGCGGGTTCCTATTGTGGCGCACCAAACAGAGGAGGAGCTCAGAATGCTGGTGGGGGACCAGAGAAAAGGAGGTACGGGGCAGCTCTGTGCAACACTGACACAAAGAGCAAGTAGGTATAACATGCTTGTTATTTTAATTAAAAAATTAAGCATTGCAATCACCTAATCACATAATCCTGATCTCGAAACTCTCTTTGCTTAACTCAATTCTGGCTCCAGAACCTTGTGTGCTTCTTAATCCCGACCCCCGAACTGTGTGCATTATTTAATCCTGACCCTTGAACTCTCTGCATTACCTTATATTGACCCTTTAACCCCATGCATTAGTTAATCCTGACTCCTGCACTCTGTGAGTTACTTAATCCTGAGACTCAAACTCTCTCTGTTACTTTATCATGACCCCTGAATTCTGTGCATTACCTAATCCTGACCTCTACACTTGGTGGGTTATTTAATCCTGATCCCCAAACTCTTTGCTTTACTTAATGCTGACCCATGAATGCTGTGCGTTACCTAATCCTGACCTTTGCTCTCTGTGGGCTATTTAGTACTGAACTCTAAACTCTCTGTGTTACTGAATCCTGACCCCTGAACTCTGTGTGCCACTTAATCCTGACCTCTGAACTTTGTGTGTTACCTAAACCTGAGCCCTAAACTCTCTGAGTTACGTAATCCTGACGATTGAACTCTGTGTGTTACCTAATCCTGACCCCTGCACTCTATGATTTACACTCTCTTGACCCATAGCTACATTCCCCTTTAAGCCCCACCCACTGTTATACTGATTGGGCTACACCCACAATTGGTTGCAGCATGCTACGCGCACCATGTCATTCTCCTTCTCATGGTGCCTGAGGTATTTTGTATTTATACTTCAAATGACTGCCTCTTGATCTAAAAGTCTGTGATCAAATGTTTCAGATCTTGTTAAAAAAGAGGGGTGAGGTTTCGTGAGTGTGGCTACAAATGGGTGTTGTGCTTTTTTGGGCATGGCTAAAAGTAGGCATGGTCAGTAGGGTGTCCTGGGTTTCATTTTAAAAACCTGGTAACCTTATGCTGTTGTTGCTGTAGTCACCTTGCCCTGAGAAGTACTGCTAGGCTATAAACAGACACTGATAGTTCTACAGTCACCTGGTCTTTTTTACAATGTTATTAAAGGCAGATTTTCTTTTTATTAAAATAACAAACATGTTATACTCTTTTTTTGGTCCCACACTGGCAATCCTGGTCATCCTCTTCTTTGCGTGTCCCCAGTGCAAGCCATTTGCTATGGGGACAAACACTGCACGCTCACTCCCGACCTGTGTGTCTATGGAGCTGTGTTCCATAGACACACACGCCTGGACTTAGCCCCACCTCCCACTTCCTATTAACCACAATTGATTGGCAGCAGCAAGAGCCAATGGCTCCTGCTTCTGTTTGAGTCCCTGTGTGAAGAGGAAAAGAGGGGAGAAAAAATGTAGCCGTGCACAGCGCTGATCTCTTCATCTCTTCTCCCCTCTTTTCCCCTTCACACAGGGAAGGGGGAGCACAGGGAACTTAAAAACATTGTTACCTTAATGCAAGCAATAAATTAAGTTAATAAATGTTTTTAGGTTTAATATCACTTTAAGATCAGTTTTTTTGTTTTGCTTGCTGCTGTAGAGTGTTCCTGGCTTTAGAGTAAGAGGATCATATAATTCTGGATTATGAATACTTATGTCTCCACTGTCCAAGCCCTAGGAGGTCCTTACCTTTGAAGACTGCATTATTTTTCTTGGAGTCTGCTGCATCCTTTGGGTAGCCTGATCTCTAACCCACTCTCACATGAGTTTTTGGTGGTTAATAAACTTTTTTTTTTTTCTTCTAGGGACTGGTGCCCATCTGTCTGCTTCCCACTATAAGTCAAGAACTCTACTCTCAAGACCACTGATGAGTTTTCGGTTATAGAGCCTTAATCATAGCTGTGATTAAGTTTGAATGACTGAATGACTTTTGCTCTGGCACTGGATGAGCCTCAAAGTCAGAGAAATAGAATGCTTTTAGTTGATTGTGAAAAAGATGATTGTCTGGCTATCTAGTTGATACACCAGCTTCAATGTTATATTCTTTTGTGCCTTCAGCAAGAGGTGTAGGCAGTGGTGTCTCTAGGAGGTTGCGGGCCGCACCATCACAGGGGGTGCAGGAGCAGGATGCCAGCAGAGCTTCTGGGCTCTGTGTAGGTCCTGGCCAGTTACTGGGGTGATCCTGGATTCCTGGGAGAAGTGACAGCTGCCCCCGGTGTAGCGGTAAAATGAGTGTCCCGGACCTGTGAAGATATGTATCCCCTGCAGAAACTGAGCATGTGCCGGTTTCAGGCCGAAGAAGCTTATCGCCGATCTCCGACTTTAGCACAGAGCTGCCACAGTTAACCCCTTACAGTCTGCAAACTGCTGAAGCTGATCCTGTGGATCACTATGGGTTGCAAGATCAGTTAACCCCGTATAGGTTAAACCTATAGTGATTCGCGGGATCAGCTTCAGCAGTTTGCAGCCTGTAAGGAGTTAACTTTGGCAGATCTGTGCTAAAGTTGGAGATCAGCTTCTTTGGCCTGAAACCGGCACATGTGCAGTTGCTTCAGGGGATACATATCTTCACGGGTCGGGATACTCATTTTATCGCTTCACCGGCACCGCTCCTTCCTCTCTGGAGGGATGACACCACGTGTTACCGCACATCTGGGAACACACTGCTTTAGAGCATACAGTACTTAGCAATTGGGTACATTCACAAAGTTAACTTACAGGATAAGGCAATTTTCTTTTTCTAAAGTTTCATTTTTTCAACTGAATTCAATGAGATTTAAAGCTTGCAGTCATATGGCTAAAACAAAGATCCTTATCGTTGTGCTAACTTCTGTGATTTGAGTAATTTTATCAGTAAGATATCATTTCTCCCTCCAGCTTCATGAGATATTTTTTTTTCCTCCAGGTTCAAGGATGCTAAAGGCTGTTGATTCTTAGTGCCGCCTGGCTGTGTGGCAATGCAAGCACAGTGCACAGGCGGGTGCATAACATCCACTGGAGAGGAATATTACTATATGCATATACTGTGTTGGTTGAGACTATCCCAATTCAAAAAAATTACTAAGATTTGTATTGACAAAGTGACATACCTGTAGATCTAAATACAATTTTATGACCTTTTTAATAATAATGCTGAGCATCTACACTCATTTTGCATGTGTGGAAGAAGCACAGTACCACTTCGCTGGCCCTGTAAGCTGGGTGGAATGATTTTCATCTCTTGCATTTATGTACACTGCACATCCATTGTTCTGTACACTGAGAGTAATTGTCAGTATTTTTTGTACTGTATGTGTACATGTTAAAAAGGATGATTTATTTTCTGTCTGCGGGATGCAATTTACATGATCTACTTTTAATTTTAGTTTCATCCAATTTTACATGAAGATAATACAGAAATGATAATCTGTAAATTGCAGGGTATTTTCCATGTGAGGGGCATCTTTCCATGTACACATTTTTTTCTCTGAATGTGCTATATTTTTCTGCACTCTGAAGGGCATGTTTCTGCATGAGAATGGATTAACAACAGATTATCTTTAAAATGGGCACTAAAATATGAGGTTTAAGATTTAGTTTTTTTGTGGCCCTAATCAGAGTGTCTTTATTAAGCTTTGAGTGGTGTATCTTGCATCTTCTAAACCGGAGCCTGAAAAGTGAGCCATTGCTGTGGTTTTATTTACACACTGTGGAAATATATTTGCATCAATATTAGCAATTCTCATAGGGTTGTATTTATAAAAAATTGCAAAGCATTTTGCTCAGTAAACGTTTGTAGCACTCACCTAGTTAGCTAGGGGGAGCTAAAGTTTCAATTGTTAGTCAAAGGCTGAGCAGCACCCTGGTGCAACAGTCAGAGGGATCACATTTTGGTCAGGGCTTAGAGGCTCTGCAGACTGGCTCTCTGAGACTTTCCCCTGCACTAGAATTTTGGAGAAAGTTCTAGAAGCAGTGGGTGAAGGTAAGGAGTGGCTAGTCTGCACTCTCAAGGGATCTTGGCCAATCCCCAACAAGAGGCTTGGCAAGGGGCCAGGACAGCCTTTAAGAGTGACCAAGCCTGTTTAGCAACAGGAGAGTTCAAGTGGAAGATGGAGAAGTGAGGCTGGAGAGCAGGAGCATCGGAGGGGGCCCAGATGGAGAGGGGCTTACCTACCAGCAGAGAACCTTGGAGGGAGGAAAGTTCAGGACTTTGCCTGCCCCCAGAATGAGGACCACCTGTGCAGCAGCCCAGCTAGAAGGCCTGGTAACAGCCACCGACCCAGCAGCTGCATAGCAGAAGGACTAAGTGAGTAGACCTTCACCCCCTGACATAGTAAGGGGAAAGAGGCACTCTAGTTTGAAACTGGATTAGCTTTCTTATGCATGACTGTCTCACACTGCAGTGGCAGGCACTGGATCCCATGCCCAGGGATTCACACAGTACAGCTGGATGAGGAGAAGATTCATCTGGGGTCTGGGGTGTTACTACAGGAGATGCTGACTAGCTCTCCAGAAGAGACATTTTTGCTCATTTTTTAGATTTGTATATAGTTCCAGGGAGTTTGTTCTTTGTCACCATTCCCTTGGGCATCCCATACACCCTTTACCCCATCCAAGTTCAATCCCTTAATAAAACTTCAAAACAAAGCTCAAGGACAGGTTACTGTCTCCTGGATGCAAGACTGAATGAAGTAAATGCATGTTGCCTGACTGTGCAGGACTTTAGGGGGACCCAGACTTCAGTGACTCCTAAGGGGGTAGTGCAACAAGTGCATGGGGTATAAGCAAATGTTATTAAGCTATTTTCTGTGCTGGTTGAAAATTTTCAGTGATTTAAAATGGAAAATACTACATTTGGCT
This sequence comes from Staurois parvus, assembly GCF_062004578.1. Lineage (NCBI taxonomy): Eukaryota > Metazoa > Chordata > Amphibia > Anura > Ranidae > Staurois > Staurois parvus. The sequence continues at coordinate 2,263,033 of NW_028318345.1, forward strand.
ACTAGAAAGAGCTACTAGAAAGTATTATAGGAACGTCCCACAATATTTAGTGAAATCTAGTGGCCAAATGCATTACTGTTCTATTTAAATCAATGAAAATCATTTGACCAGCATAAAATAGCCTAACATTTCTTTTTTGCCCCTTTTATACAAAAATAACGTACAAGCACTTTCACAGGGGGTGAATTGCTATGCAAATTTTTAATGAATACAACCCTTAGAGTTGGAGGGTGCTAACCTTTGTTACTTGAACTGTGCTACCTGTGTTTATGCCAAAACCTATACCTTATGTTGTATTTTGCCTTAGAGTTTGGTATATCTGGGATGGGATGATACTGATTCATAATGTAATTCCACTTCTACTGTAATGATAAGTCATAAGAAGTGATGACTCATTTATTTTGCTGTATTTCTGAAAAGATGGGATAGTATGTTTCTTTGCTTTTCTATCTATATAATTTTCTTTCCCATGAAGTGATTTTCCATGGAAATGTTATTTGCAGTTGTAATGTGATTTAAAAAGGCAAATGATTAAACTAATTGTTTTTTGATAGAGTGCCTGTCTTAAAACAGGTCACATAAACATTCCAGATTGTTTGCAATTGGTGGATCTAATATTATATCATCTGACACATTATCTTCATGCTGAGAGCAATCAGATTATACCTTTAATTAACAGTTTCATCCATAAATTTCAATACCTTGTAATAAAAGCCAAAATAATTGACATTTGTACTGCATTTTTACTGAATGGTTCATATTTGTACTTTGTCATACTGCATATGATGAAGGTTTTCTGCTTATTTTTCAGAGACTGTATTTTCTTATAGAGATGGCTAAGATATTAGCCTAATTAAGTTAAACCTTTCCCCATATAAATAGTTTTTGCTACATGCAGTGGTTTGTAGGATAAATCTTGATATATTGTATGTTCCCCTTGGAAGACAGTTTAGTCATTTCCATATTATTTGAAGGAACTTTTTAAACCACTGCTTAGACCTACCTAAATTGACCAACACAGATGGAAATACCTTCTTTAAATATATTACTCTTATGTTTTGCTATTCAAGAAAATTTGCTGATTTGTGCATTCTTGTATGTATGTGTTTTGCTTGGCTATTAGCTAGACACACCTTGACCCATGCAAAGAGATATAAAACAGAAAACGTCTTTTATTAGACTACTCTATGTGTTCTCATGTAAAAGAACTTGATAAGTTTTTTTTTTATTAAATTTGCTGAGCTATTGTCCAAAACCATTTAAAAAATGTAGATATCGAAAAGATTACTAATAACACACAAGCTAGATAAATATTAAGAAGAAATGAGAGGAGCAGTGAATGATTATGCTTCAGAAAATTACAGGGCTGTGTTTCTTTTGAAATTACCAAGGACGTCTATGTGGTTATTTTAATGTGGCTAAACAGCTTTGTATTTTTGAAGAATTAATGTGCCTACTTGATGTTTTGGTGCATAAGGATTAAACTGTATTGCATTTGGAAATTCTTGTGTACCAAAATAATGCCTTCAATTTTCAAATTATTCTTGCATTTGGTCTACCCTGCCATTAACCTCGACTATTCAATTTTGTCATGCAATTAAGCTTTTAGTATTCCTATCTTCATTTAAATGAGGTATAAGAGTGACATTGGAATCATGGTGGGTTACAATGAAATGATATCCAACCAAATTAGTTCTAGTCTGAATTCACTTCTATAGCTGCTTTGAAAATGGAGAAGGGTTGGGTGCCTAGGTAATATCAACCCTTGCTTAAAGCGGACCTCTAGATAAAATGGTATATCTAACTTTGGATAGAATGGTGTAGGACTTAAAATCTATCAGGTTTTTAATGCTGTGTGTATTCTTATTTGGTAGATTTAGTGTCACTTTCTGTCCTGGTGATTGTGGTCATGTGTAACATTTTACAGATGTCCATGGAACAGGATTAGTGGAAACATCTCCTAATCTGAACCAATGTTCTTGTGATGGCTGTCAAAGATAGGATTTACCTTCATTAAGGGGAGATTTCCTTTGTGGTTGTGTCTACATGGGTAACAATAAAATCTTACAGCATTCGCTGCTCTGTTTTTTTTTTTAAGTTTTGCTTTAGGTTCTGAAGCCAGAAAGTGTTGCCTAGTGTGCTCATTAGCATGGTGACCTTGAAATAAATTATAGGCTAAAGTCTAATGTCTACAGCCTCTTGGATGAGGATAATTTTTTGGACACATGGTCCAAGCTCAAAGGTAAAATAGAGAATATTCCCTATTTCCAGACTCTTATTTAAAACAGCATTTTTCTGAAATTTCTGTATGCCTACCCGAGTGGAGCAAATTTAGGAAACTCCTTCATCTTTCTAATAGCAGTTTACATGTCATTCATTCTGCTGATTCACTGACCCGGTGTTATTTGCTGACATCACCCTGCCAACAGCAGACTCACTCTGTCAGTTCTAATTTACTCCCATCACAGGAGGTGATAAGGGAGATTTCTGCAGAAGTCAGCCTTTTTAAATTGATAAATTCATTTTTTTTAACACAAAGACCCAGTGCAGTGCTAAAGCATGTTTGTGTTTTCAAATAGAGTTTGTATTATCACTCAAATATTTATAAGGAATTTACAGATTTCCAGTGATATTTTTTTTAGATGTCTTACTATTTGGATACATGCTTTCAAAATTAATTTTATGGCGAGGGCATCACAGACTTTATCATTAGGGAAAAATAATTGTGTTAAGGAGGCATATTTAGAAGTGACATCCTCTTAAAGAGTAACTCCACTTTTGCTGAGAAGGAAACATTTTCCCTTGGGTGATCAATGTACAATACAAGGATTTTAACAAACTGTTGCAGACACCTACTTTTTGATAATCCGAAGAAATAACTGTTTGTTTGTCTATGTCCATTTTCAGAGTGCATCTGTATGGGAGCTGCTGCACCTGCAGTGTTCTAATGAGGAAAGTGGCATGGTCTGCATCATTTTAGACGTGATTTCCCTTTAGGAGCTTCTCACCAAAAATGACATTCTTGTTGCAGGGGATGCCAAAAATCTGACTTGTATCTCAGTGCAGACTTCTGGGAAAATCAGTAAGCCAGTCACACAAGAAGAAAATTACATTTTTGGGGGTGCTCGATACACCAACTGTGTATAGAATACCTCCAGGCTGCCATATTACATTGCATTTTACAGAAAATTACAGATTGAAACGGAAAAGTCATTTTTAATAATGTTCAATTACAATATGACTTGTGTCGCAATACTATACACTATATTATTATTTATTTTATTTGATATTGTTTCTTCCTATGAAAGTGGAGTTACACTTGCAAAGAAGACTTTCACCAAGGATGATATTCAACAGTTAATATTCAACATTGAAATAATCTCTAGCTTTATGTGCACTAGCTGTTTAGTTTTTTTTAAATGTAAGGTACAGCAATACCCCAGCTTTAAAAGAGCCAATGAGGAATGGACATTTTAGAAAATCTGAATCTCTGGTCTTAAATTATGACAGAGTAGCTTTATCATTCCGGGATATATGAGAGCACTGTATTTAGCTGTGTTACGATCCTGTTAAAGCAGAATGTGTAAGGCTGTAAGGCCTCTCTGGAAATTGACCTGTCTCCTGCCTCAGATCAGGACTGATAACTGGCATGCTGAGGCTGATTTACAAGAGGAGATGAAAATCGTCTCTCAATAAATTATGTGAATATTCAATGAAAGCATTACTAAAGGCAATGTTTAAAATTATAATAATAAACACGTTATCCTTACCTGCACTGTGCAATGGCATTGCACACATTGGCCCCAAATCTCCTCTTCTGGGGACCCATGCTGATGCTGTCTACTCCTCCCCTTCAGTGTCTGCCCCTATAGCAAGTGCTTGCTACGGGGGCAAAAGTGGGATCTCACTCCCAAGCCAGGCTCTGTGTGTCTATAGACACACATATTGCGGCTGAGCCCTGCTCCCTTCTCACTGGATTTGTTTGACAGCAGCAGGAACCAATGGCTCCCTCTGATGCCTCCATGTCCAGTGAGGAGAAAAAGAGAGAGCAGGCACACTGCTGGATTGAGATCGGGCTCAAGTAAGTATTTGGGGGGGCTGGGGAGGAGCTAATTTTTAGGTTTTTTACCTTAAAGTGGTTGTAAAGGCTGAAGGTTTTTACCTTCATGCAAAAAACCTTCAGTATGCAGTTTTCCCCACAGTACCCCGCTTAAAGTGGTTGTAAAGGCTGAAGGTTTTTTACCTTCATGCAAAACACCTTCAGTATGCAGCACCTCCTGCAGCACCCCTTAATACTTACCAGAGCCCAATTACAATCCAGCAATGTGCACAAGAGCAGCTGCTGTCCTGGCTTTCTACCTCCTCATTGAATGCCCTTGCTGTCAATCACAGCCAATGTGGAGGGAGCAGGGGTGGAGCCGAGCCCTGTTCTGTGTGTCTTATGAACACACAATGCTGGCTCAGGAGCTAGCATGCATGAGTGCCTCCATAGCAAGCTGCTTGCTCAAGGGGCACTCAGGAAGGGGAGTTGCCCAGAGCACCAGCAGGGGACCGGAGAAGAAGAGGATTATAGCTTCTCTATGGAAAACCCTTGCACAGAATAGGTAGGTATGAATTTTTAAAAAATTATTTGCCTTCAATGTCACTTTAATGGAAAACATGCATTAAGGTAAAAAAAAAATGTCTTACATGGTTAGATAGTTAAAAAAAATATACACACAATTTATTGAGTGATGATTCTCAACTGCTCTAATAAATTGGCCAAACTCTTTGGATTGCTGCAATCTTTAATTACAGAACCTTTGAAATTTTACAATGTTTTGAGTGCCTGTTACAATCTGTGCTGACGGTCTTTGGGCTTATGCATATGCCATTTTTGAGATCAGGTTTGTATACTTCTGAGATCAGGCAGAAATCATTTACAGGTGCAATCATTTGAGTTGCAGCTGACCTCCTTCCAACCTGCATTTGACCTGCTTCAAGTGGATTTTGCATTCCTATAGACATGTATGAAAATGCAAAACTCATGAACAATACATCAGTACAGACCCTTGTCAGATTTAAGCTCAGGCAGAAGCTTTAGAGTCACATACTGGTCAGATGCTTTTGCTCTGACAGAAAGCATATGCAAGTTAATCGTAGAAACTGGGGATTTTTGCTTTTAACGTTCTTTTCAACTGAATGCAAGTTGTTAATGACATCAGTTTGTTGACGGGTGGCAAACGATAGGGGTTGATGAATGAATTACGATGGATTAGGCTCAATTTACAAAGCAATTACACCAAGATAATGATCTTTATTCTCATAAAAATGACTGGTGATTTCAGATGCGTCCAATGCGAATTGAAAATGACATTTGCGTGACTAAAAATGTAGGGCCTTATTTTAGTGTTAAACCTCTGCAAACTGAGCCTATTGTATGTAATAGCTAGAGGGGGTCATGTCTACACAGCCTTAACATTATGTCACCAAAAAGTTGTGTTTCCTTTTAGAAGCCCAGACTTTATGAGGCTTTATTTTTTTCTTTAAAATTGTGCATCCCATAAAAAAAAAATCTTACATAAGTAAACTGTTTATAGTGCAAGTTTCCTAATAACTTTTAATAATGCCAATTATTTTTCTTGTCTATATCCTATTGTCTGTACAATGGTGTACACTTTTCATTTGTACAACACCACATGAGATAATGCCACTATATAGATTATTATTAATATTATTATTATTATTATTATTATTATTCACAATGATATTAATACTTAAACTAAACATGAATAAAAAGTTGACATTGTCATGAAACGACTTTTTGAAAAATCTCTCTATTTGGCAGGCATTTATGCTTAACTACTCTCAAGAATGCCTGCCTTTCCATTTGTATTTCAATGCACTTTATTCCTTTGAATCTTCTTTGCTGTATCTTCGTTTTCACCTGTGAAGTGTTTTGACATTTAGAATTTGGTTTAATGTCAGCAGAAAACTCTTCTTTTCACAGCAAATTTCTTACAGCTTTACTTCTACTATAGTGAAAAACTGACAGCATAAGTATTTCTCAGGCCTAAAAGAATAGAAAAGGAATACACTCTGTGCAAAATATAATAAAATGTTTCTGCTGGTGGAACACAAATACCATGTAATAATTTTTGTTATGAATTTTGATTTGAATGAATTCTGTATTTTTGGTGTGACACAAGGTTGAAGGGCTTCAAAAATAACAATTGGATAACAAGTTGCTATATAGCACAAGGTTTTCTCTTATTAAATAATAATCCAATTATATACACTGTGTATTATACCACAAATATTTAATGTAAGGTAAGTAATGATAAAATGTAAAGTTACTGTGACAATAAAGTGGTATTAAATCCAAAACCAAAAATGTAATATATTGCAGTCTACCGATTCTTAGATGTAGTGACTACAAGGGTTTTCTGTTTTCTCCTGGTGATCTGCCCAGTAACATACCTCCTGTATTAGAGTGCCCTCACTCTACGTGAATGAGCACCTTTGGACCTTTCCTCTTGGAGGAGGGGAGTGTTAGCTGTACTAGCAAATTTAAATACATTAACAAATTGAAGACAATCTTTAGCTCAGACTTTATAATCAGTTATAGAAAACATTTTTTTGTTGTTTTTAAGGTGAAAAAGTTTTTTCATAAATAAATAAAAAATGATCATTGTAAGCACCTCACCAGTTTTAAATGGTTTGTCTTATCTCTGTAACTGCTACATCTGCAAGACAGCTTGTTCTTTTGAAACACAACAGGCTTACTGGCTTAGTGGCTGGGTCACTAGGTGAATAAAAGGGAAATAAAGTCTAAAAGCTAATGCAGCCACCACAACTAAGAATTGATAAGCTGTATTATAATAAATGTTGGCTTTTGGGTTTAATACTGCTTTAATATTGCAAACTAAATATAGAAATGCTTTGAATTATCATCAGCATTTCAGTTAATACCCCAGTATGCTTGAGTTTAGGAGCATTTAATCAATTGTATCCTCTCTTCTGCTGCAATATCCCAGAATTATTATCCCTCTCTTGTTCTAAACAATTGTAGAAAGGGAATAAAAATTAAGCCTTCTTAAAACAGAAGATATCTGCATCAAAAATTAAGAAGCTAAGTGGTTTATTCCTCATTCTGGGATAGCTGGTAGAACCATGCAAATTCTTTATTTGCTTCTAGACCAGCTGTGCACCCAGAACTACTGCATTATACCACAGATGCAGCCTAATATTATAGAACCATTTATTCCATGCTGGGAATCAAATATATGATTCACAATGCTACTTCAAAGATTTATTGTGACACAGTAATATTCTCTTCAGTAAAGGGAGAAGCAGGCTGACTTTCCTTCCTTTTATTACTGGCTTAGACCAGGATAAAGGAAGGCTTGTGAAAAAATCTGTAGCTTGAAATGTCTGTTTTTTCCAGCATCATAGAATGACCTGAATGCCAATCCTGACTTGTGCTAACTAATAGTATACAGTAGTTATATAAATACTACACATTTCATTTTACATAGATAATATGTGTATACATTTTAAGTGAATTTCCACTTTAAGTCAATTATATACATTGGAAGAATTTTTATCAAACTTCACTGAAGACTGTTCATGCTATGTAGTTACTGACATGCATTTTAGTCGTTTCCTACAAATAGGAGAGTCTGCCTGCTAAATTCAAATAATAAGAGGCAAACTGCTGGGAAAAGCAGTGAGTCAATTACAACAAGCAGGGAATTAAATTTTGGGGGGAGTTTTATCAAAAAGGGAGCAAAAAACCGCAAGTGAATGGCACTAAATTGAATTAGATATTTATTTTTATCTAACATTGAATTACAAAATGGCTTGTGTTGGAAATATACAGTATATGTTACGGTACATATTTTTTTTTAAATAAAGGCAAATGTTTCCTATTGGCATAATAATTCAACTCAGGCATTTTTCCACTGTTTCACTTACATTATGCTATGGTTTTTTTTTACATGCCTTTTTTTTTATAAATGTTGATTCTGTCTTAATGACTTACTTGCATGTATACAGATAAACTACTGGTCTGGTGGCACTAATTTAATGTACAATATTTCATAAATACTGTAACAGATGTAATCAATGTTATTTTGGTCATATATGGGCAGCACAGTGGCTAAATGGTTAGCACTTCCACCTGGCAGTACTAGGGTTGATGGTTCGAATCCCAGCCACGGCACCTCCTGCCTGGAGTTTGCATGTTCTCCCTGTGCCTGTGTGGGCGCTCTGGTTTCCTCCCACACTCCAAAGACATGCTGCTAGGTTAATTGGCTCCTGTCTAAATTGCCCCTAGTATGTATGTGTATGTATGAATGTAAGTTAGGGATCTTAGATTGTATGCCCCTTGAGGGTTAGGGACTGCTGTGAATGTACAATATATATATATATATATGTAAAGCGCTGTGTAAATTGACGGGGCTATACAAGTACCTGAAATAAATAAATAATATATATATTACATAAATATATCACAAGTTAGAATATCTGCCTACCCTCCTTCTTCTGAATATTTATGACCAAAGGCAAGAATATCAGATGCACGTCCGCTTCCATCACACACCACAACAGGAACTGGTGGGCTGTCACGAAGATATTCCAGGACAATCGATATCACATTTGGCCCACCTTCCACAATAAGAGCCACCACTGGTACTCCTTGACCAATTCCTGTAAAAGCACAACAATAGCCATGTCCCCAACATGACATAAATAGATTATTTAATTCCTGTTGTATATCAAACGATAAATCGTATACTGATAAAAATTCTGAAAGTCATATATATATATATTTGCATTTATTTACTCTTTAATATCCTAATCATTTATTTCATGAAAACCTTTCATGAGAAAAATATGAAGGAGACCATTAATGACATCTTATTTGACAATGCTGCTTGTCTGGTTCTTATGCTAACTCTCTGGCTTCAATGTGATAGGTTTAATTTACTAAAACAGGATTTTTGTCCTACCTGTAAAATCCTTTTCTTGAAGTACACTATCAGAAACAGACACTTTAGGTCTTAGACCACTGTATTCAGTTGATTGATTACTAGCAAACTAAGCTGTAAGGGGAGGCTTGTATACGCCCTTCCACTCTTAGCAAGCTTCATTTTATTTAACAAGCAATAATAGGATCATGCAAAACACAAGGGAGGGGGCCTGTTTCCTGCAATGTACTCCAAGAAAAGGATTTTATGTGTTATCCTAACCATACATTACAGGATATAGGCTATTTAAGACAAATGGGACATCCAAAAGCAGTCCAACTGAGGGGTGGGCAACATAAGACAAACAGCAACAAGCCATGTAACAAATGAGTCAAGGAAGATCTCATTGGAACTTAGAGAGCAGCTTTGAGCACTCTACAATCAAAACTAGCATCAGATCTGGTCTGAACATACACCTGGTAAACCTAACAATTTTGTGAACCAAAGAAAAAGTGGCCTCCTTGGAAATCTGGCAAATAGACGCCTGATGCTGAAAAGCCCATGAAAAATCAACAGGTCTGGAAATGGACGCTGGCAGGAAAGGGTGGAGCCATATCCTTTAAATAATAGATTCAAATTATGAAACAACTTATCCACCTGGAAGGCTGATAGGTTCAAATGGTGTGTTTTGCAAACCCAAAAGAATCAATTTGGGATCCCATGGAGCCACTGGAAAATGCACATTGGGAGCAATATGAGCGACACCCCATATAATTGCTTTCACCAAAGAATGAGAGGCAATCGGTCTTTGGAAAATAATGGTTAAGGCCAAAACTTGATCTTTGAGGGTATTCAAGACTAGACTGAAGAAATAACAGATATGAAGAACTTCCTGGGATGGAAGTTGCTGGTGGCACACCAGAAGTAAGGTTTCTAAATACCATGATAGATTTTCTGAGAAGTCAATTTCCTAGCCTTTAGGAGCATAGGAATGACCAAGTCTAGTAGGCTCTGTCCCTCAAAAACAGGGCTTCAAAAGCCAAGCTGTTAAAGCCATCAACTGTGCAGAATGGTAAGCTGCTCATTAGGAGAGAAGATCCTAACGATCCAGGAGGGCCCAAGTCACTAGAGCATCCACTGCGAAGGCCCAAGGCTGCTTTTTCCTGGTAACAGGAACCAGATTCGTAGCTAGGGGTTGGGCAGGGGGGTACATATGTACCCGGGCGCCAAGGTACAGGGGAGCCAAAATGAGGCTTACAATCAGGGGCGTATTTGCTGTGAGAGTCAGATCTGGAATGTGACATTCTTCCCAAGTGAGGATCAGGCCTGCTTCTGTTGAGCTGCATGACTTATGACACCCAATGCTTGATGCAATAGCCAACTGAATCCTGGTCGGGTAATCTTGCAGCCAAGAGGTCCAGTATTGAAGGGACAACTTAGTTTCCCTTATCTCCAGAATATTCATCAGTAGCTGAGCTTTCTTCCATGACCAGGTCCCCTGCACTGAGAGGACATCCATGACCTCTTCCCAGCCCAATAGTCTGGCATTCATCGTGGACATCCCCTAAATCGAAGGGGAAAGTATTTCCCTGAGTCCAGCACTGGCATGGAGATCCACTATGCCAGAGCAAGTCTTGCTGGTCAGGTGCAGAGAACAATGCAGAGAATAGGCCTGCTTGTCCTACCCTGCTGGAATGTTGCAACAGTCTGGGGTAAAGTTGGATGTAAGGGACTACTTCAAAGGAGAAAAGTGCAAAAACTAATGGTTCAGCAGTTTCTGGACTGGTGGAAGGAAGACCTTGCCCAGGGCTGTATCCAAGGTTAGACCCAGGTACTTCAGGCAATGTGTCAAATATAGCACTGATTTGTGAAAATGTAAGATCCATCTTGATCTCTCTGGGGTCTGCACTGTGCCTGAGTTAACTGCTCCCTCAGCAGTGGACTGTAAAGATATATCACAATGGGGGTGCACTGAGAGTGTAGCAGAGTGAGAACAGGAGCTTGCACCTTGGTGAAGACCAGAGGGGCAATGGACAGGCCAAAGGGAATGGAAACAAACCGGTAATGCCGTGTGCAAGAGCAAAATGCAGATAGAGTTGATGTTCCAGAAAGTTGGGGATATGGAAACAAGTATCCTTTATGTCTAGAAAGGACAAAAAATCTCCCAGTGAAGGGAAGCAATGACTGGGATAGCAGAATCAATATGGATTTTTGAACAGATTTGAGTAGAAACCTGTAATCTGAAACCTGTAACCTTCCTGTTCTAGAAGGAAGGTTATGGCCCATTGAGACAGACATTGTTCAAAACATAGTTGTTCAAACATAGTATCTGAAAATTCTTCTTTGGACAAATGAGAGGTGAGGGAGGGTGCACCACAAGGGGATAAGTAGGCTTTCAAGGAAGGTAGTGCCTCAGTTTGGGGACAACAGTCCTGGCTCTTAAAATCAGCTCTGTTGGAGACCCTCCCTGAGTTGTTGTTAGAGATAACACATCCTGTGATTCGTATGTGTGGTGAGTGATATCCCACTAGGGGTACTCACAACTGTCACTGCAGAGTAGGAAGGGTTAAGCATTCTGTGTCCAGTCACTGTAGACACCCAAGCATGTCTGATAGATCGCTGTGCTATATGCAGGTAGGGAGGCAAGCAGCAGCGGACCTGGGCTGCATGCTGTATACTTGAAAATGATTAAAAAATATGGAGTATGCCTGATGAGAAAAAGGCTGCTTAGGCAAGATAGCTCTCTCATTTCGGGTCGCTCTAGACCCTTCAAGGAATGGAGAGACAGCACACAGGATCCAAATAGGGCAGGGCCCTAACACACCACTGATCACTGTTGTTTCTCCAAGTCAGCCAAGTGAAATTTGGGGAACCTAGCCCCATTCAGATCTTTGCCTCCTTGTGAGCATGCCTCCTATGAGGACTTTAGAGACAGAGATCAGAATTCCACCCACAGCTGGACCATGTCCCTGGATCTGAGAGCCTAGTGCCCCAAGCACATTACATGCTGGCCCCACATCTTACTTTTTGGTTGGATCCAGGTACAGTCCACCATAGTTCACCTCAGGAGTCAAACAACACTAAAGCTGCAAGACAAGCCACAGTGGCTGTGTTGCAGCAAAGGAATATTGCTAGAAGTATACCTTAAAAAAAAAAAGCAAAAATAGGGAAAATAAAAAGAAGTCCACATCTCCCAAGAGAAGTTTTTCTTCACCTAAGAAAAACAGAAGCTTGCTTGGAGTGAGAGGGGTTACAGGCTGTCCACACAGCTTTGTTGCCCAGTGTTCAATCACCTGATTGGCAGCTTCAGAACCCAATGGTCTAAGACTTAAAATCATGTGTCCTGTAATGTATGATTAGGAAAGGAATAGTGTATGTTCAGTTAGCAAAATTAATGTTTCCTTAGCTTGGTAAACCAATTGCAGCTATGTTCATGACCATTAAGCAATCATGTGGCAGCAAAAAACCCTAATTTTTCTAATTTCCTTCATACATTGGGTATTCAAAGTGATCACAGGTTCACATTATTTGCTAACATTCACTTTGCTAAGTGAACAACCACACTGAGTCACCTGGAACAAATATATAGAAAATTACACAGTTACATAGTTACATAGTCAGTCTGGTTGAAAAAAGACAAGTCCAACCAACAGAAAAAAAAAACACACACATATAGAAAAAACTCAATAAAGCATTATCCAAATTGCTCCAATGGGGGAAAAATCCTTTCTGATCCCCCAAGAGGCAATCAAATATTCCCTGGGTCAACTTTGCCTATAAATATTAGTATCCAGTTATATTATATTATGCATTTAGTAAAGAATCCAGGCCTTTCTTAAAACAATCTTCTGAGCTGGCCATAATCAGCTCTTGAGGGAGCCTAGTCCACATTTTCATAGCTCTTACTGCCATATTTGGAGATTACATTTCTTTTCTTCCAGCTGTAAAGAGTGCCTCTTGCCCTCTGTGATGACCTTAACGTGAATAACTCTAAATGAAGTTCACTATGTGGACCTATGTATTTATACATATTGATCATACCCCTCTTCTCAAGAGAGAATAAATTCAGTTCCTCTAATCTGTCCTCATAGCTGAGCTCCTATATGGCTCCTATTAGTTTGGTTAACCTTCTGTGCACTTTCTCCAGTTCCCCAATATCTTTTTTGTGAACTGGTCCTTAAAACTGAAGTGCATATTCCAGTTGAGGTATTACTAATGATTTGTACAGGGGTAAAATGATATATCTCTCGCTGCAGTACATACCTCTTTTAATACAAAAAAGGATTTTGCTCACTTTGGAAACCTCAGCTTGACATTGCATGCCATTATTAAGCCTATTATCTATCAGAACACCCAGAACCATCTCCACCATTTATTCCCCCAGTTGTACTCCCCCTTGTGTGTATGATACATGAATAATTTTAGCCCCCAAGTGCATAACTCTACATTTATCAACTTTTAACCTCTTTTGCCACTTAGTTGCCCAATTACACAGTGCATTGAAGTTGGCTTGTAAGTTGGAGACATCCTGTAAGGATATCGTTCCACTGCATAGCTTGGTGTCATCAGTTTCAAAGACTGAAATGGCACTTTTAATCCCAGACCCTATATCATGTATATTAAAAAGTAGGTGTCCCAACACTGAACCTTGGAGTATACCACTAATAACCTTAGACCATTCAGAGTATCAATCATTAACCACTACTTTCTGAATATGGTCTTTTAGCCAGTTTTCTATCCATTTACAAACACATTTTTCCAAGCCTGTAGACTTTACTTTACACATTAGCCGTGCATGGGGAACTGTGTCAAACGCTTTTGCAAAATCCAAGTATACTACGTCCACAGCCACTCCTTTGTCTAAGGTTTTGCTTGCCTCCTCAAAAAAAGAAATCAGGTTTGTTTGACAACTTCTGTCTTTCATGAATTCATGCTGACTATCGCTTAATTCATTTTTCTAGCAAAAACCCATCTGTGTGATCTTTTATTAAATTATCCAGTAACTTCTCAACTATAGAAGTTAAATTAACAGGTCTACAGTTACTTGTTAAAGACTTTGACTCTTTTTTAAATATAGGCACCACATTGTCATTATGCCAATCCAGTGGTAATGCCAGTCATTAAAGAGTCCCTTAAAATTAGAAATAATGTCTTAGAAAAGACAGTGCTCAATTCTTTTAGGACCCTTAGATGTATGCCATCCGGTCCAGGAGCTATATTCACCTTTATTCTGTCCAAATATTTCTGAATCATATCAATTATGAGCCATTGTGGTTCATTTGGGGTTATGTCAATATCATCCTCATTATGCACATGAGCTCCCCCATTCTCCTTTGTATACACAGAGCTGAAGAAAGTATTTAATAAATGTGCCTTCTCTTTGTCCCCAGTCACTCACTGGAGATCATTTTGTAAAGGACCTACATGCTCAGACCTGACCTTTTTACCATTCATATATTTGAAGAATTTTTGGGGGTTTGTCCTACTCTCTTTTGACCTTGGACATTAATGACTTTCCTTGACTTTCATACCAGGTAGCTTTAATTTCATTAGGAGGGCAGCATGTTTACTGTAATTATAACAATGTTTCATTGTACGTAACTCAGTTGTTGGTATTAATCATTCCAACTTGGCCCACTAGAGGATATGACAAATTTTAATGCAGAGAACTCCCCAGGTATCCTAAAATTCTGATAGATGGTATATTGTCACTGAGCTAACACTTTGATTGTAAATTACAATAGAATAACAGTAATATGGTTTGCTAAATGAGTTCTGTATACAGAGTAAAGGCAAATTTGCATAAATGCATTTCATTAACATGTGGTTCCTTCCTCCCATATGCTGAATTAAATTTTTTTTATGCATGAAGATGAATAATGTTTACACAGACATGAAAACTAAAGTAATTGATTCTGATTGGTTGTATTTGCTGGCAGCCATATGAAGATAGTGTATAGGTAGTTATAAATGATTGTTTCACATGTAATCACCCCATCATGTTAAATTGCGTAATTTGTAAAGACTGGCACTGGGGTAGTATACACAAAACATCAATTAGATATTTGTGTTTGGCTGTTTTTTGTAGCTTAACTCCAGACAGTTTTCCATTTTTTGATATGTAAGTGGTAAACTTTTAAACTAATCCAGGAAGTAAGGGAAAATGTTCCCAGTATGGGTGTAGATAACAATACTCAATTATATAAAATTTAATTACTGTTCATGTCTACAATTACAGCAAGACAATCAGTGCAAAGAGACAGCAATAAAAACTTGACAACAATCCCATCTCATTCCCATTCTATTGAAAACAAGTTTTGACTGATTTTTGGCTTTATTAATGTTATAGTTGTGATTTATGGAATCCTAGTCAGATGACTACATCAAATAATAAATATTTCCCCCAAATTCCTAGCATTTAATTGTTTTATAATACACTTTGATAAGCAATAATCACTTTACTAGGTCTTATATGCATTTACTGAATCATCTGTGCATTGTGATTGGCTATAGGGGCAGTGTGACAAATGACTGTTTGTGCTATAAGGAAACTCATTCAGGTAAAACAGATGCAAATGGGATGCTCTAACTTATAGAAGTCAGCCAGGTTTCATGCATCATCTGAACATAAAATCTGATCTGTAGACAAGAGATTTAGAGCACATTTGCTGCTTGCTTTTTCTTGCAATTTTCATCAGTTAGCTGATGTTGATGTTTCATTTGGATGATCAGCTCATTGGTTTCTATAGGCAACAGCTTAAAGTGGTTGTAAACCTCAGACATGCAATATAAACAAAGTATATCCCTCTATGGTGTGTACTTGTGTCATTCCAGAACACTAAGTGAAATTTCTGTCTGCTGCCTCATTCCTCTGCTATCAGCATGAGTCACTTCTGATGAGTTTTCCTGACACCAAGAGAAAAATGGTAACAGGGAGGGATTTCCAGCAAATAACAGCCTCAGCTCTGTTCCTGTGTGCTCTGTGGAGGGGGTGTGTCTCATGCCTCCAATCAACTCTCAGAACTCTCCTCGCTGAGCTCTGCAGAGTGTAACTTTAGTTCTCTGCCCCCTTTTTCTGAACTCTCAGACAAGCTTTAAAATTCAACACTTTGAACAGATGTAGAGAAGAGAAAACTGCAGATAGACAGGTGCAACTTATGTAGAAGGATTTGTTATATCTTTGTGTATCACTTGAGGCCAGTCACTTCTCTGGGTATATGTAAGGGTTTACAACCATTTTAATTTTCTTTTCCATCTTCATAAATCACTTTGGGCTCAAAATGGGTTTTACATAAATGTCACATGTACAGATAATAAAAGTGTGCTAGGATTTGTACTTCATGGTCGACTGCCACAATTCCTGTTCTAGCACAATTTGAAAGAATGGGTTATGTTTTCTAGATATGTGTTATACATGACCCTGTGCCATTTGGTGTGAAGAAATATATGATACTTATCTCTGTCTACTGTCTTAGAGTGACAGCTTTCCAAATTACCTCTGCTCAAATGAAAAAGCCCACAAACAAGTTGCAATTTAGAAAGGAAACAATGTATTATGTATTAGTTTCATGAACTAATATAATGAGATACAAGTCTGATGCTAAAATTATCATACTTCAAAAATATCTGTAAACATTTATGACAGTAATCGCACAGCCAAATATTACAGTATCAAGAAATGATTCAAAACATTGCAGAAGTGAATAAGTCCAGACATTCTTTATTCACTAATTCAATAATTTTAATACATCCAAAACTTTGTAGAAGTAAACATTTTACGGATATTTATTTTTTTTAGAAGCATCAGGTAGACATACTTTGAGATGGCTAATGATGGAATGATGGTTGAGTTAGATGTCAGTAATGACAGTTGAACGTCCCTTTGCCTTCCCAGCCCCCTTCATATATTCTCAGGCATAGGATGACAAAGGGAAGCCCACGGGTCACATGACTTCCGTTAATAAAGCAATGGCCATCTGTTAAATGATGAATGCATGTTTATAATGAATGAAACATAAAAATATTCTTAACAGGTTTGGTAATATTTAAACAACAGATGAAATTTATTCATCTCACAGTCTGTTAAAAAAAAAATTTTTATTACTGGGTGTGATATGCTAAAGAAGTAAGGAATTTTCACCATGAAAAAAGAATATTTACTTAGCTAAGGGAATATGGATCAAGGGAAATTAAAAAATACAAGATTGTATGTTTGAAGGCCAATCTTCACCTTATTTTCTTATTTGATAAGTTATGCAAATATTCTTTTAGTAAAATAACCCAAATGTTTTATGTTACTCCCTTTTTGTTTTTTTAACCAGAAGTGGAAAAAAGATTCAAAGGTGTTCCAGTTCAATGTGAAATTGTATTCTTCTAATTATTACCTATAGTTTAGAACAGTGGCTAAATGGCTAGCACTTCCACCTGGCAGTACTAGGGTTGTCAATTCGAATCCCAGCCACGACACCACCTGCCTAGAGTTTGCATGTTCTCCCTGTGCCTGCATTGGTTTCCTCCCACACTCCAAAGACATGCTGGTAAGATAATTGGCTCCTGCCTAAATTGGCCCTAGTATGTGTATGTATGAATGTAAGTTAGGGACCTTAGATTGTTATCCACTTGAGGGTTGGGGACTGATGTGAATGTGCAATATATATACAAAGCACTGCGTAAATTGATGGCGCTATATAAGAACCTGTAATAAATAAAATAATAAGTTAATTTTGGCATTAAAAAATCAGTTCACGATGTTGAGGTGGAGCCTAACCCTGGCGGCTGACGAGAGCCCGATGTAGGAGCTCTCGGGCAAGCTCCTTCACCCACCTCCCCAAACCCCTACCTGTGATGTGGAGCTGCGGTGCGGTGGTCCCCCTTGGATGGATGGAGGAACCCTGCGGGAGAGCTGAGTTGTGAGAAGGGATCCGGCTCCGGTGCTCGGGGTGAAGGTGTGTCGGGCAGCGGGGAGACAAGGTGGAGCGGTGCAGACACGTGACCGGCCGCTAAGCACCACTGGGAAACCAGGAAGCCGGCCGGTGTTTGGTGCAGAGAGAGAGGAGCTGATCGGCTTGTGGATCTACCCCTTGGTGCACGGCTGCAGACCCAATACCTGGTCCCCTGTTATAGCGCCGATAGTCTGGTGCCCTGCTAATAGGCTCACTGCTCGGAGCTCTGCATCCTAGCCCAGTGCTCAGAATCCTGTCAGCCGGTTTCTACCTGGAGCTCTGTCTGCCGGCTTGTTGGCTGGGATCTTGACCGTTGCTGGACTGCTGGGGGCTGTGCTGGTCGGTCCGTTGTTTGGGGCCCTGCTGGTTGGCCCATTGCTCTGAGTCCTGCTTCTGAAGGAGGAGAGACACGGGGGATTGGAGAGAGAAAGGAGGAGGATTCTTTTTGGAGGAACCCCTAAAATGATCACACTGCCCAGCTGAAGGACAGAGAGGAATGCTGGTTGGGCCCCGAGAAGAAGAGAGACACGAGCAGGGTGAGTGACTCTGACCGAGTCTCAACAAAATTATGTGCTTCCTGTGGGCTGTTGGGAGAGGCAGTGTGTGAGAGAAGAGAGGGGAGCCCCTTGAGTGGGAAATATAAAATAGTGAAAAGGAGAAGAGGAAAAACGAATAAAAAGCTGGAAAATCAAATGAGTGGATAAGTAGTGACGTATATATTAATAGTTATCTCTCCTTAACCCCCGAGCCAATAAAGAAGAATAAGAGCAATAGAAGAATGAAAAATAAAAGTACAAAAGGAAGTGGGCTAAAAGGGACTCAGACTGGCACTATTAAAAAATACACTTCCCAGGGAAATATAACCCCAGAAAGGACTCAGGGCAAAAGTGGAAAAGGTGAAGTAGATCTAAGCCTGGAAAGTAGCCCTAGACTATCACTAGGCCTTGACATTAGCAGCCAACAAATATCTGCTAATACAGAGATGGAGACAGAGCTACAAATACCAAACAAAAAAGAAATGGCAGAAATGTTCAAAGATCTGGAGAAAACAATAAAACAAGAAATTGTAAATATTCGAAATGATTTGGGTCACCTTTTGGTGAGAGTGGAAGAAACGGAGGAAAAAGTCAAAAACCAGTCCCAAACTATTGCCGAATTGGAAAAAGAAATAATTAATATGAGGAAAGCACAAGAAAAATTGTTTTATAAGGCTGAGATACAAGAAAATAGGAATAGGAGGAGAAATATTAGGATACGTGGAGTCCCAGAGAATTCTAAAGGAGAAAATTTGCAAGAGATGGTCTGTAAAATATTAAATTCCATAATGGACAGTACTAATATGGAAAAAACTAAAATAGAAGGAATCTCTAGACAAGGAAAAATCCAAGGAAATTCGGGAAAAGATAGGCCACGAGATATACTTGTCAAATTTTGTGAATTCCTAGATAAAGATAAAATTTGGAAGAGGATAAAGGGAAAAGCAGTAATTATGTATGAAGGAAAGGACTTACAGATATATGCGGACTTGTCACCAGAGACTTTATGGAGAAGGAGAACCCTTAGACCTCTATTGGAAAGATTGAAAGAACAAAAGGTGCAATATAGATGGGGGACCCCTGAGTGCCTAATAGGATGGAGAAATGGAAATACAGCATATCTTAGGTTCCCAGAAGATTTGAAAAATTTTTGCGACAGACTCAATCTACAAAGAATGGAGATTCCTGGCTGGGAAGAAGAACACTGGGAAATTAGAACGAAAAGAAAAGAGGACTGGCAACTGGTTGGTGGGGGGGGGCGGAGGGGGGGAGGGGGAGAGGGAGAGAGATAGTGTTTTTTTTTTTTTTTTTTTTTTTTTTTTCTCTCTCTCTCTCTCTCCGCCTTGTCCCTTCCGCCCTCAAACCACTGTTATTGAGATATTTTGGTAGGATTTAGGGGTTAAGGGGGAGGGGGGGAAGGGGCGGAATGCTGTCCAGGGCTGGAGTTTTTCCCCTATAGATTAAATCAAAAGTGGATAGTATTACCACAAATGATTGGTAGGCAATCAACAGGCCTAAAAAGAGGGGAGGGGGAGGAAGGGGGGTGGGATGGGAAAATGGGTGGGAGGGGGGAGGGGAGGGGAGTTGGGTGGGACGGGAGCTGGGTGGGAGGGAGGGGAGGAGGTATTGGGTTAATACTCTGCATGACAGAAGGGACAAAGAGGAAGAGGCAATCTAGAAGAGAGATGGAGTTAATAGGGAAAGATGGAAGAAATACAGTTTATAACTTATAATGTGAATGGGCTGAGTTGTCCAGGGAAGAGATTTAGGTTGTTTAATGAGTTACATCATAGGGCGACGTCAGTGGTATTTTTACAGGAGACGCATTTTGAGATAGAGGCAAACGTGAAATTAAAATCCAAATACTACCCAATATGGTACTATGCAGATTCTCCAATAAAAAGAGCAAAAGGGGTTGCAATAGGTTTGGCAAAGAATATGAGATTTGAGCTGCAGGATAGAAGAACCGACCCGGAGGGGAGGTTTTTATTCCTAAAAGGTAGACTTCAGGGGATAGAGTGTACTTTAGCCAATATATACTGCCCTAATAGAAACCCGGAGATATATATGAAGGGTCTGTTGAAAAAATTAATGGAATTCAAAAAAGGGCGTTTGATAGTAGCTGGAGACCTAAATTTCTGTATGGACCCACAAAGGGATAATACCTCTTCTGTGCAGAGAGAGGGGAGTAGGTCTCTGAGAGTTTTGAAGAAAGTGATGCATGAATGTCAACTAGTGGACACCTGGAGAATAACGCATATGAAAGACAGAGACTATACCTTCTTCTCTAATGCACATGAGATATATTCGAGACTAGATTACATCTTAATAGACCATCAACTTATAGATCACCTGGTTAAAATTGACATAGAGACAAGGACGTTCTCGGATCATGCTCCGGTCGTAATGAAAATGGAATGGGGAAGAAGGTGGACTGGAGGATTAGGGTGGAGGTTAAATGAGGTTCTTCTTCTGGATGAGGAGGTAGTTCAGAAAATCGAGAAAGAGATTAAGGTATACTTTAAGGAGAACGAATCAGAGGAAGTATCGATAGCCACAGTCTGGGAAAGCCATAAGGTATTCATAAGAGGAATCTTGATAGCGGCAGGAGCAAGGAAGAAAAAGGAAAGAAGAGAGAGGGTCAGTGGGATATTAAAAGAAATATTGGATTTAGAGCAGATACATAAGAAGAAAATAACAAAAGATACAAGACAGAAGTTATTGGATAAAAAAGATGAACTAGAGAGATTGATGGATGAGGAGAAGAGAAGAGTATACAACAGGGTTTTGAATGAGAGATATAGATGGGGAGACAGACCAGGAAGATATTTAATGAGAGCTTTGAATAAAAAGAAAAATAGGAACTATATAGAAAAGATAAAAAGCTCAAAGGGGGAGTTGGTCCACTCAAATAAAGAGATTATTAAAGTGTTTACGGAGTATTACAAAAAGTTATATAATATTAGTCCCCAAGGCCCTCTAAAACAAACTCAAGAGGTAATTAACAAAAAAAAGATGACATACTTAAAAAATGCGGGATTACCAAAACTAAGTGAAGCACAGTTGAACTCCCTAGACGCAGAAATTTCCCAGGAAGAAATCAAAACAGCATTAAAAAGCACAGGGGGGGGAAAAAGCCCAGGCCCGGATGGTTATACAGTTAAGTACTATAAGAAATTTAGTGAAGTACTGTTACCCAAACTGGAGAAATATATGAATGCTCTGGGAGGTGGGATGGAAGTGAGGAGAGAATCCCTACAGGCCCATGTAGTGCTTATTCATAAGGAGGGAAAAGATCCATCTCAGTGCTCCAGCTACAGACCTATCTCATTATTGAACACTGACACTAAACTGTATGCAAAGGTGTTAGCAAACAGGTTGAGGGACTTGATGCCTGAATGGATACATGGAGATCAGGTGGGCTTTGTACCGGGGAGAGAAGGTAGAGATAACGGCTTGAGAACCCTCATGCTTATTCAGAAAAGTAGAAAAGGGAAAGCCCCGGTAGTGCTCTTGTCAATTGATGCAGAGAAAGCATTTGATAGAGTGGACTGGGGCTTTATGATGGACAACTTAAAAGTGCTGGGGATAGGCGATAGAATGCGAGAGTGGATAAGTAAATTATATAGGGAGCCTACTGCAATCATCACGGTAAATGGGGAGAGATCAGAACCCATTGGAATGTCCAATGGTACAAGACAAGGCTGCCCACTATCCCCCCTGCTATATGTATTGTCACTCGAACCTTTGTTGTCAACAATAAGAAATAGCGGATCGGTAAAGGGAATTCAGATAGAATCTATAGAACACAGAGTAGCGGCCTTTGCGGACGACTTATTGTTCTATGTGGGGAACCCCCGAATAACTCTCCCAAATATAATGAAGATTCTGAAGGAGTACGGTGAACTATCAAATTTAAAAATTAATCCAACGAAAACAGAGATCCTGAATATTAATATATCAAAGAACGAAAAAGAAAAACTACAAAAAGAATTCCCCTTTATATGGAGAGAAAAAGAGATAAAATACTTAGGAATAAAACTCACTGCCTCATCTAAGCACCTGTATAGATTAAACTATATCTCTTTGATAAATGAGATCAGGGAAGATCTAAAAAGACTGGAAGGAGGAAATCCATCCTGGATAGGACGTATAAACTTAGTCAAAATGGTAATTATGCCTAAAATACTGTATAGATTTCAAATGGTACCAATTAAAATCCCAGAAGCCTTCTTTAAGATAATGAAAAAAATGTTAACAAGATACATATGGAAGAATAAAAAACCTAGAATAGCATATGAAACATTGAGCAGGACTAAAGAGAAAGGGGGATTGGGTCTACCAGATGTCAAGAGATACTATAAAGCAGTGGTCTTAGCAAGAATATATGACTGGACATTTAACCATAAGGGGAAAAGTTGGGTAACAATTGAAAACGATCTTAGTGGCACTAGATTGAACCAGACGATATGGGTTCCACCACAGTTTAGGGGAATTAAAGAAAGCACAAGTATCTACACTCTAAATGTTCTTAGGATATGGGATAATTTACACAAAAACATGAAATGGGAATTTAATTCTATATTAATGCCTCTCACAAATACTGATTACTTTCCTCCGGGAAAAAATAAGATATCGGGGAGATGGTTTAGAAAGGAGGATACCCAACTGAGAGATGTTTTGGTGGGGGGGGAATTGAGACCACTTAAAGATTTAATGGAGAATAAGGGAGATATTTTTATTAGAATAGATGAGTGGAAATATCATCAATTGAAATGTTTTATTGGAAATCTTCCGAAACCCTTGAGAGTAAAACAGGAGTGGAATATGTTTGAAAGGTTGTTAGAGACACGAAGAGATGGGAAGCACGGTGTTTCAAAAGTGTATAGAATACTCACAGAATTAGACACAAACACAAAGTTAATCTTTATCACAAAATGGGAAAGAGATATGGGAGTTGGGTTTGACGAAGATAGACAGAAAAAGATGTTTAGATTGATACACGATAATGTGAGTATGAGAGAGGTTGAGGTTAATTATAAGTGTGTGACACGATGGCACATTACACCGAGTGTAGAGCACAAGATGAATGGGGAGGACTCAGATAAGTGTTGGAGAGGGTGTGGAGAGATGGGCACGGTGTTTCACATATGGTGGGAATGTCCGAAAATCCAGGCTTTTTGGAAGATAATAGTCAAATTGATTAAAGAAATAACTGAAATTGACATAGGGTTAGACCCAACGACGTGCCTCCTACACAATGTAGAGACATCAGTAAATAAATATAAAGACTCAGGTATTTGGTATTTCTTGAATGCGGCGAAAGGGTTGATACCCAAGTTTTGGCGGAGGGCTGAGGTACCAAAGGAGGAAGACTGGATTAATAGAGTAAACCAGATAGGTAGAATGGAAAGATCATATCATATGCAGGAAGATAAGATGAGAGTTTATTTCAGGAGATGGGAAAAATGGGAAAGAGCAGGATTGAAAGAGAAATATAGGAAAATATGAACCAGGATGTTAGCAAAAAAAAAAAAAAAAATTTAATAAGCCTCAAGAGAGTAGAATGGGATAGAGTCTGCAGAGGGGGAGGAGGGGGGAGGAGCGGTGGGAAGGGGGGATAGTGGGATGGGAAAGAAAAGAGTTTTTAGTAAGGGATAGATAGAAATGTTAGAAATGTTTATTTGTATGAAAATTTTTTTCCCTTTTTGGGTTTTTGTAATAATATGAAAAATTTAATAAATATCTAAATTAAAAAAAAAAAAAAAAAAATAAAAAATCAGTTCACATTGATCACAAATAATTTTCTTTTAGAGCAAGTTAATAATTTTATTTAAGCAAATGGATTATTGCCTTTGGGGCTATAATTACAGTACTTGGTTGCCATATTGATTTATTTGATCTGATTAAAGGTTAGGTTACATGGATGCTCAAGAGTCCACTTTTCAACTAAAATTCACTGTACTTGCTATTTGATGTTCTCCAACTAACATGGAATCTGTGCTCTCCCATAATTGTTTTTGAAACAGAAACTGTAAATAGTATTCTAGTATCACTTTACCAGCTGAGGTTTATACTGTTAAGTAAGTTAATGTGCATCCTGTGATCCTGGCCCAAAGGGGTTTACTAAAGTGAACTGCAGTTTCATGTCAAGTTCATGCATCCAGTTATTTGCAGGGAAACTTCTGCCTGTCTTTGAATGTTTGAAGAAAACACAGGAGCATTTCAGTTCACTTTAGTTAAAGTGTAGGGCAAAAGTATTTGAACAATACAAAAAATATGTATTCAGTACATCTTTCCAATGCATACACATTTCCCTGTGTTTTGCATATTTAAAATGTTCTAATTCTGCATGAATACATGTTGAACCTGCCAAAAATCCAGTAAACTTGTAAGCTCCCCGGCTCTCTATATCTGCTGCACCCATATACCAAGCAGTGTTACCTTTTATGCCCACATTACCTCTGTATGCTACAGAACATCTAATCCATGTTCTGGAAATAAGGAAAGCATGAGGTGTTCTATAGTCCTTTCTGTTCTAGGGTGAACATTTTGCTTCTCCTTAGATACAGTCTGGAGGGTAAGCCTTGTTAACTACAATGTGTTACTGGCTGAATCACTAAGTAAAATTAAAGTGACACTAAATTCTGGTTTAAAAAAAAGAAAATTATTTCCAAGTCTATATTCTTAACTCAGAAACATTTCTTATTCTAATGCTCTGACCCTCTCCAAATTTCTAAACTCCTATTTTTTACTGCTTTGATCTGACTTCCAGTTAGAGGGTGGCTACAGTCATTCTCCATGGTTTCATCATATATAGGAACATAGCCACCCACCATTACTCGCTCCCAATATGAACTAGGGACTATGAACTATGGTCTATGGGAATTCTATGGGCACTCTACGGCTAAGCTCCAGTTGAAGTGAAACGCGCAAGTGCAGCAGGTGGATTTTCTCTGTATCAGGTGATAGCAATCAATGTACCTCGGACTCTTTAAAGTTGAATGGCTCCATTATTGTTACTTTGCCTTTGATGTTAATTCGAGCCAACAGCCTTTGGTCTGGTGAGCTGTGAGGGGAGCCTTGCAATGAAGTAGTTGGGATTTATTGCATATAGGCTATGGGATCTGTAGTGTGCATACAGCAGTGCTCGTGACTGCAACTAATATGCACTGCTTGTTCTAAACAAATGGAAGTGAGGTAGGAAAGGTGCTTGAGCTCATAAGGATGTTACAAGGAGTGAGAAAAACACAAAAATAAATAGGGCCATTAAGCAGTGAATATGTATGGATTATTTTTGTAGAAAATTTATTTAATTGTGTGTCACTTTAAAGTGATATTAAAGGCATTTAAAAAAAATAACAAACATGTTATACTTACCTGCTTTGTGCAGTGGTTTGCACACAGCAGCCTCAATCCTCCTCTTCTAGGGTCAGCCGCCAGTGCTCCTGGCTGCTCCCTCCTGCAGAGTGCCCCCAGAGCAAGCAGCTTGTTATAGGGGCACCCAAGCAAGCTCGATCCCCAGCCTCTGCTCTGCATGTCCTTTCACACAGAGCATGGCGTGGCCCCACCCCTGCCCTGCCCCACCCTGCCCCCGCTCTCTCCTCATTGGATTACTGGCTGTAACTGTCAATAGTGGGATCTAATAGCTTGCGCTGCTGTCTCAGCCAATGAGGAGGGAGTTTCCCGAGAGAGACACTGCTCTCGTGCACATTGCTGGATCCAGTGGGTGCTCAGGTAAGTATTGGGGGGGTTGTTGCAGACAGAAAGTTTTTTACCTTCATGCATAGAATGCATAATGGTAAGAACCTTCAGCCTTTACAACCACTTTAAGGAAAAAAAGCTTGAAAAAAGACCTAATGTAGCCACCACATTTAATGAATGGTAACCTGCAATATGTGAAAGATTTGTTCTTTCATTTAGATACACCTTAATTAGCCCAAGAGAGTGTAATACATTCCCACACTGCTATGTGACATAATGAGAGAGCTTTTGGGGTTAAAAGTGACTAAACAGTATTAAAATACACAATGCATGATTCTAATTTCAGAAATTGTGTATTCATTAGTAGTTTAGCATTACTTTTATTTTGGGAAGCAAATATTTTCTACTTTTTGTTTTAAAAAAAATCAGTCTTGAGGCATTGTTGTGATTTATAAAAGTATGAAAGCAGGCAATTGGAAGTGAAAAAAGTGACATAAACCTAAAGTCACTTCAAACATCCAGTCATGTTCAGGGGCAGTGAAAATAAAGGACCAATATTACCATATAATCTCTGGCAAATGACACTGGTGCATCAGTATCTGAAAGTACAGCAGTATAGTCACAATATTTAATAATGACTTCAACAGTCTTGAAAAGCATAGTATACAAACACAAATAACTTACATAAACTATTCAGAGCTTTCCCTTTAAAAATACATAAATAGTTATATACATTATACCCAAATAGCATAAAATAGAGATTTTAGCTGGCATCCTTCTTATGCCAATATGGCTGTAGGGTTTACTCCCCTAGCTGTGTCATGAAATTCTTAAATTTTAGTGCTAGAGGGAAAGCCCTTCATCCTCAAGAAGTTTAGTGCAAATCCATGTCTGAAGCCATTCTGGGATCCTTAACAATATCCTGCAGCTAAAAAATGATAGACACTTTCCCATATCTCCTAGCATTAAAATGGCTAGATTTCATAAAACAAGCAGAAAATGTTGCAGCCATAAATACAGTGCCAGAAGCATTTTTTAGACCCATGGTTAATATTTATGACTATTTCCAGCTTTAAAATATAAATAATACACAGAATAGAATAAAAAATACATATAAAAGTTTGCAGATAAGTAGAAGAGGAAAGATATAAATAAAACTTTATGGGGCTGATTTATAAAGCCGAACCACGGTCAAACATCTGCTTGAACAATACTCCCGCAAATTTATAAAACTCTTTGCTTCCCTTGCACTAGTATTCTGAATAGGCTTTGAAAGGTCAAATAATAATAAGACATGCAGAGAACCATCTGAAGAACACCACATGCTCCTTGGCATGCTCTGCATCTTATGAATAAAATGTTAAATGCAGATACAGTGTGGAGTGATCACTGCAATGTCCTGCATATAGTGGATATCCACTCTTTGTTATAAATCGGTCCCTAAAGTTCTTTACCTGTTAAAACAAAGACTTTTATCCAAAATCGGAGTAATCTGGAAATAAGTTTAGATATATTGGTATTTCTGAATTGCCATTAAAAAAATATCCAGAAAACTGGACATGATACCCAAAATACTGAAAAAGGTTTAACCACTTCCAGACCGGACACTTTTACCCCCTTCCTGACCAGGGCAATTTTCAGCTTTTATATTATTATTTATTTTATTATTCTTTTTTTTTTTTACATACTGTCACCCTAGCAGTACAGTGTCACCATGGTGACAAACTTCAAACTTTTTTCGAACATGCAAGAATCTTTAAACTGATATTTTGGCCTTTACTTGAGATGAGTGACATTTTATATATATATATATATATACAGTAGTATGCATACACTGTATATACCTATACTATATGAAAAATACATGTGTATGTATAAATATTTTTGCTTGATTCCAGTTTATCTGTGCAGTACGAAATCAGCACTACGGCTAGAAAGTATTCCATTTTTTTTAAAGCTAACTCTTGTTGTTCCACTGATAATTTGGAACATATTTAATTTTTCATAGCTCTTCTTTAAACCATTAGAAGACCCTTACTATTATATACGCTAACCATTAAAAATACTACATAGATCTGAAATTCAAATAAACATTAATCCTTATCTGAAATATTTAAAAGCCCCATTATTGGTAATGGTTTAGGTATTAGATTATTAATTTATAAAGTAAATTTGAGCTTTTGAGCACATAGTGAGCAACATATAATCAGAAGCTTTTAACTAGAACTAACCTTGTTACATTTCCTTATCCAGGCAGCACAGTTTTTATGTAGCGATAAGTATCAGTGAGTTTATGACCTTGACTTTGACTTGTTATTGTGACGGTAATTTGCATTAACTCAAATAGATGCTTTTATGTCAAATGATAGTTGTATTAGTAATTTCCATATATTTGCCTTGATGTAAGGCGGCAGAGCTTTTGAATTCAGCATCAACAGATGTAAATATGGTTCAATTACTTCAATTTCTTTCTTGGATCACTCCTTGGATAAGCAATTCCTAATGTGAAATGTACAAGATAGCCTGTTAACTAGAGTAGGTTCCAATTTTTGTCCTTTTTACCTTTTACAATATACACTGATGAATTAGCGCCACAGAGTGTGGTCGTTTTTTGCTTCTGTGGTGTTTGAGCTTTAGAAACATTTTTCCTGTACATGGAACCCTTGAGAACAGTGACTGGGTCTGATTCCTAGCTAGATTGTATCCATAATCCCTCCCTAAAATGTCCTTATCTTTAATAATATAAATCCACTCTCATGTATTAGCCATGTACTATTTATAATCATGTTGATTTTATTTCATTTAATGTGATAGCTTGGCAAGTAACTTATAATTCTTAACTTTCACACTACTTAATAGCAGTGTGCACATGTTAACTGGATTTTAAAAATAATCAGTTCTTTTTACATAGAGACATTGCATTGTTCAACATAAAGGAAATCATTTTGGCTAAAATTGATTTATTACCACCAGCAATAATTTTGAATGGTATGTGGCACCGCCTTGTACTGTTGGTGGCAGTGTGTCAGGAATGGACTTGCCAGTAATGGTGGGACTCACCTGCCTTGTGGGCTGCAGTACCAGGGCTGGCCAGCGGGTGCTCTCAGCAATCAGAGACTCAACCCTGCAGTCAGCCAAACACCTGAAGCTGATTACGGAGGTGTATTTAAGGGATGGCCAGACCTGCAGTCTGGGCCTTGGTGTGTGTTTTTCCATGGGCCCCTGTATCTGGTTACCTGCATTCCTGTTCCTGTTCCTGCCTGACTGACTTGTTGCCGACCCTGCTTGATCCTCACCTCTGCTGACTTCTCCTATTTGATCCCTGGCTTGTGACCCCGACCATTCTCTGCCTGACCCCCTGTACCTACCTGCCCGTTAGTTGCTGTACCCGGCTTGTGACCTGACTACTCTCTGCCTGCTCCTCCTGTTCCTACCTGCCCGATTGTTATTGACCCGGCCTGCCTGACTACGCTTGCATTGTATGTATTGTTATCTGTGGGTGGTTTGGTTTGGTTCATTTGCACCTTGTTTATGTTTTAGTATTGCACTGCGCTTTGTATTGTTAGTATTAATAAATTATATTGTTTATAACATATCTGAAGCCTGCGTTTCCCTGCGTCAGTTCACATACCTCTGGTCATACCCGGAGCCCTGACACAGTGTCTTTCATGCTGTACCAAGTTGTTAAATAAGATTCAAGCTCTAGTTCACATAATCTGCAAACACGGAAGTCAACTAGAGATTGCTCTCCATCTTGTGCTGTTGTGCATGCAGATCCAGTATCATCACCTCCAGTCCAATCTGAACAGAATACACATATTCAAAGATCTTGTGCAGCCTTTAGTCGGTTGCTGCAGGCATTTTTGGAGGAGTATACCCACCCGCTTTTTAAGATTGCCCTCTGATCATCTAAACCTAATCTTGTTCTCACTGGAGGAAATAGAAGAATGACCCTGGCTCTATATCACGGCATTCTTCTTCCTTATTATTGATGAATTTTACTTTTTTAATATTCTCAGTTTACTAGGTATTCTGAGCACATGACAAAGCTTTGTTTTACTTTGAATGTATTTTCTATGTTCCCCTCTATTTATAATTTTACTTGTAATATTTTTGGAGTATTGCTTTGTCACTTGATTCTAGTGGAATAAATCATATCCCCAGCTCTCAGCATTCAACTCATGTCAAAGCCCTAGCTGCTATGCCTGGGCCAGGGTGGCGGGGGATATCCCTTCTGGAGTCTTGCATGTTGACAGCTTGGATAAGTGGAATCAATGCTTACCCTATCCATTCAAAATAAAAAAAATAGATGGAGCTCTACTTTAAAACAATTATAAACATTAATAACATTTGAAATATGCAATAGCAGTACAAAAAAGGTAGCCTTTAGTGTTTGCGGTCATTTTGTGTATCTGTTATTGGGTTAAGGTGCCTTTTCAGTAGGCAAACACCAACTTGTAGCATGAAAGATTATCCTCCTCCTCTCCTTTTGCCTTGGAATTGGTTACTACGCCTGTCCATCAATATTAAAAATCAATAGGGATGCAAAGAGTTGGGAAGAAGAATCAACTACAACACCCTTGGTTTTGGAGGTTTTCAGATGCTTCAGAAGATATTGTGGTTGATTTACTAAAACTGGAAAGTGCAAAATCTGGTTCAGCTGTACATGGTAACCAATCAGCTTAAGCGTTGACAAAACCCCCCCCTGGAAGTCAATTGTTTTTAATGCGGAGCCACACCAGATTATGCACTCTCTGGTTTTAGTAAATCAACTCCATTGCGAGGTACAGGGGTTGGACAAAAATATGGAAACACTATGTGATTTTTTTCAGATGTGAAAGTGATGCCATCTTTCAGTTTGGAAGCGCAAGTGATGGTGCCTCTGTGACTGAAGTTGTCAATTTATTTGCCGTGTCGCAAGGTACAGTATCAAATGTTATGAAAGCATACACAGTTTCCAGGAAAACATCATCTGATAAGCATAAGCACGGTCGATATGGTCAACTGACCGATAAAGACAAAAGGATATTGCAGATAATTGTGACTCGGAATAAGAAAACAAGTGCTGCAAAAGTGACTGCAGAGTTCAATCTCAGTCTTCACAGGACTAAAATTGAGCTCTGCAGTCTCTTTTGTAGCAGTTGTTTTTTATTCTGGGTCAAAATCCTGCGCAATGTAATTTTGTCTTTTTTGTCAGTTGACCATGTCGACTGGGCTTATGTTCATCAATGTTTTCACGGAAACTGAATATTCCATCATAACTTTTGATACTGTACCTGGCAACATGGCAACTAAATTGGTAACTTCGCTCACAGAGGCGCCAGCTAAGCGGGCATTCTTTGAAACTCAGTAAGCTCTGACATGACTCCGCATTACTAGCAGCACACGCAGTGATTGACGAAAGTGAGGATTCCCACCTGTTAGCTTAGTGTCTCATCACACAGCGGAAGCAAAATAATTTGTTTTGACTTTGCCCAGTTTTGGAATGCAAATCAGTCATCCTCTGATGCTTGCAGGCATGGGGGTGTTTCCATATTTTTGTCTAACCCCCATGCATGCAAGCATCAGAGGATGACTGATATGCATTCCAAAACTGGGCAAAGTCAAAACAAATTTAAATTATTAAGCACAAGTCATCTACAGTTGAATGCTCCTGAACTATTTATTTCCATAATGGCCATATAACTTGAAAAATAAGTGACAACTTTTAAAATAAAGTAAATTAAGGAAAATATTTTAGCTGCTACTTGCCTATTATAGACTTTTTGGGTTCTGAAATAGCAGTTATACATTTTATTATACAGTTTAAAAGGAACTGAAAACTCTCATCATTAATGAGATAATCATTCCTTGTAGCCTGTCTGGCACAGCAATAAGAATTAATTGTTGAATTCTGGATTTGACATAGCGTGAAATGCTTGTATGAAAAGAAATGGCTAATTTGATAAATAAGCTTACTTATCTGGTATCCACCAGTGTCTGCTGAAGGAGATACAGCCTTGTATTTCAAATTCATAAATTAGTGCTTTGTAGCATTTTCTTGATAGGGCAATTGTTTAATTACTTTATACATTTCAGTTCTCTTGACCCAAACTCACATTGTAGAACATATCTATACCTCAATATCCATACAGAACATATACACAGATGTAGCAAATTATCCGTAAAATACAAAATGACAAAAATCATGTTATTACGGCTTTTCATTGTAACTAATAAAAGAAAAGAGAAAAAGGCATATAAACAGGCATTATCAGTAAAGACTTTTTTAGCACTACTAATGGAATGTGCTAAATTGAATGAAAAAGAGCTTTTCCCAACTTCTGCATTCCCCAAATCACACATAAATTTTTTTTTTAATAATAATAACATATTTTGATATGACTCTTTACATTAAAGTATTCCCTTATGAATAAACTTTCAAAAGATGACATATTGCCTAAAGTAGGATAAATACATGGAAACTGTTTACCTGTAACTGTGTGTTGTGATCAAAGATTTCAACAGCAAGAGCGGCTGACAAATAGTTTTATAAAGTGGTCATGGTAAATTTAAGGAAGTAGGGGGCAGGGTTGTTGACCCCAAATTTGTTTATGTGTTTGGACTGCAGCCATAAATGCTAGTGACAGGTCAAATGTTTTATGTACATGTCACTATGACATCATTAAACTGTCCCTTAGTCCATAGACTTAGTTTGCATCAACAATGCTGTATTAGGGATAATATACACATGTACTGTATTTGTTTATACCAGCTAAATGGTTAGCAATTCTGCCTGGCAGTACTAGGGTCGTTGGTTCGTATTCCAACCTTGGCACCACCCGCCTGGAGTTTGCATGTTCTCCCTGTCCCTGCATGGGTTTCCTCCAGATATTTTAGTTTCCTCCCACCCTCCAAAGACATGCTGGTAGGTTAATTGTATCCTGTCTAAATTGGCCCTAGTATGTGTATGTATGAATGTAAGTTAGGGACCTTTGAGGGGTAGGGACTGATGTGAATGTACAATATATATGTAAAGCGCTGTGTAAATTGATGGCACTATACAAGTACCTTTAATAAATAAATAAATAAATAAACATATTGTCTTTGCATACAAGTCAGTGGAAATTCAAAAGCAGCTCAAAGCAGCCCCAAACAGCTAGGAAGAAGGCCAGATATTTGGGTGTCCCAGTAAGGGAGATTTCAGATTTTGATAAGCCCCCTGTCCACAAACCCCCACAACCACTATGCCAAGTTTATATGGAACAAGTTCCTGTTTGAGGACATGTGGATGGGTATGGCTCAAAAGGGGGTGCTGCTCATTTTCCCTGGCATGCTCAGATAAGAGTCTAGTATGGGTATTGAAGGGGAGGGATTCCTTGCTATTTTCTTAGTTTTTTTTGCATGGGTCCCCTATGAGATCCATACAAAATCCTTGTAAATGTCAGTTTTAATGTAGTTAATACAGATGCCTCAGTTTACAGGCAGGCAAGAGGCATCCCCCAAGCATGTTAAAGGTATTTTGCATTTCTAGTTTTGCCCTTTAAGCATTTAAAAATACTGCTCCCCACCAAAAAGAATTTAAGTTTTTGATACATGTCCCCCAGGGCACTACCTATTCCCTATGCCCGTTATTTGGCAATCCCTTGCCTAATAGACTAGAAAATGGCATTAGAGATTTCCAAGATTCGGCTTCCATTGATTTCAATAGGGTACACAATTTACATCTAAACTTAGGTATGTTCAGCTCATCACTAGCTTTGATGACTGTTTGCTAGTCTATGATCTATCCAGAGAAAACGCAACGTCCTTATTGTAAAATCCTTTAAACAATACAAAACATTGTTCTTTGTTGTTTTTCATGCTTATTTTTATTTATCACAGCCTGCTTTCAACTATATGGTTGTGTACTGCATTTTTATTAATCAGTGCAGCACGCTGAAAATCAAGTGAAAATATCACAACCTTATTCTGGCTATTTTTACAAAGCTGCCTGAAAAGTAATGGTAAAATATCGAAAGTAGCCTATAAAAATCTTAGTTTACTGTAGTCAGACCAAGAAAATGTGGCTGGTGTGAGTCACTGCACATTTTATTGTTATACCAAATTAGTCAGAGTTTTAAACAGTTAACATAACTGGAATTTGTAATCATTGCTAAGACAATTTTATTCAAGGACGGACATATAAAGAAATGATGAATAATATCTTGTCTCTCCCCGCTCCAGACCATCCTGAACTCAGCGGCCAGACTCATCCACCTCACCACCCGCTCCACCTCTGCCACCCCCCTCTGCCTCTCCCTCCACTGGCTCCCGATTGCCCAACGCATCAAATTTAAACTTCTAACCCTGACCTACAAAGCCATTCATAACACTGCCCCTGACTACCTCACCAACCTGATCCCCAAGTACCACCCTACCCGTACCCTTCGCTCCTCACAGGACCTCCTTCTATCCTGCTCCCTGGTCTCCTCCTCCCATGCAGGACTTCTCCAGGTCCTTCCCTATCCTCTGGAACTCACTGCCCCAATCCATCCGACTGTCGCCTTCCCTCCCCACATTCAGGCGCTCCCTCAAAACCCATCTCTTCAGGGAAGCCTACCCCACCCTCACCTAACGGCCATTCTCCCTCATTCCTCCCACCACTTCATCCCCCTCAGCCACTTCATTCCCCTCAGCCACTTCCTATTGTTCCACTACCCCCTCCCTCCTAGATTGTAAGCTTGAAAGAGTAGGGCCCTCTTACCCCTCGTACGCTGTCTGTTTTTGTTGTACTGTGCCATGTATTATCCCCCCTATTGTACAGCGCTGAGCAAACCTTTTGGCGCTATATAAACTCGATGTAATAATAATAATAATATCTTCCATTCTACTTGCATTAGGAAAGATAATGAAAACGACAGAACTTTAAATGATCTTGACTCTATTAGGGATATTGTAGGCATACAATATACCTTTTAGGCAGGGTTTTTTTCAGCGGGAATGCAGGGGAATGCAGTTTCAGCACTTCCAGCACTAAATGTATGTAATAGCAAGAGGTGCTGGGGTGTACTGGAGGGTCTATTGATTCTGGCTGCTGTGGGATCTATTAATGCTGGAGGGGATTGATTTTTGTGGAGGGTCTATTATTGTTAGTGGAGTATCTATTGTTGCTAGGGGTACATCTTATGTTGCTGGGGGTCAATTGTTGCTGGGAGGGATCTACTGTTATGGGAGGGATCTATTATTGCTGACTGCTGGAGGGTCTAATATTGCTGGTTGCAGGGGATCTATTTTAAATATTTTCTTCTTATAATTAACAAATAACATACAAATTATTTAGCACCACAAAATGATACTGGTTTCTGTATTCTTTAAATGGATGATACTGAGAGTTGGGTAGGAGGTGGAACCAAGGAACAATGCGCCAAGGGGCAGAGGCAAGGAGTAACTTGGAAAGGGAGAGTTCCTGCACCTATTCTCTGAGAAAAAATGCCCTGCTTATAGGAATATGATGTTCACAAGTTCTAATATGCCAAACTACCATTTATATTCAATGTTTCTTTTATACACAATGTAGATTGCCAGAAGCAGAGAAAACTCATTACATCTTATTCTAATAACTTCTTCCTTCTGCACACAATGAAAAATGGACCCCTGCTACTCACCCTACCATTTGCTAAAAAGGAATCCTCCAGTCCACCTTTATCTTTCTCTCCCATTCCCTGCTCTTAAGCAACAGAGGTTTCCCAATATGCATTTAAATTATTTTAAATAATTTGATTCTCGGCACATATTAAAAAAAACAATGAATGTACTTGTGCATCTGTAAATTGTATTTTGTAACTTGTGATAGTGTCTGAATTTGACATAGTATCAGAGTCTTTACAGTAGAACTGTAGGCTGGCAGATGGAATGGGCAGCGTTAGGGGTCAATCTGATGTAGTGAATACACACATGCTGACAAGAAGCAAGTTGAGGGGAAAACAAGGCATATGTTTATTAGTCTACTGTTGAGCCTTCTTGGTTCCAACACAGCCTGCTTACATGAAGGTAACATAACTATATTACTAAAAGGATATCTAAACTCAAGAACCAAAGTGGGATATATTGCAGCCTACCAGTCCTTAGATGTGGTGGCTGCATCAGTTTTTATCTTTCAGCCTAATTAAATTTTTACCTAGTACAGAAAATACCTATTGATCGTGTCAGAAATGCATTTTCCTTGTCAACTAAATGGAAAGCACAAACAATGTTATATTTCCCTCTGTAAGCTATTAATTCCCCCCCCCCACTCATGTAGATAAGGAGAGGAAGACATGGTTGAAGTCCAGCTTGGATGGCAACCATGGCTCCCTTCATAGGCATAGCGTAGAGTGACTGAGCTGGATCACCAAGTACAAAGAAAAAAAGTCTAAGGAAATAAACGAATGCAGTCACTTCAAGGAAAGACTGGTAAGCAACAACATGTTTGTTTAGCGATTTACATATGATTTGATTGCTGTAGAAGAAAGCCAGGTCACCATTATGGCTCTTCTATCCAGCAGGGTTGTGTAAATAACTGGACTGCATGGTCCGAAATACAAATCCTTTGGCAGGTAAAATGGATTTCATATATGTATTTCACCTGAATTTTTAAAAGATAGCTGCACATTTGACCAAAAACATATCTTAGTTACAAGGCCATAACAGGTGGCCTTCCTAGCTATATAAAAGAGTCTGCGTAGCCCCAGAAATGACCCTTTGTATTCTGTAGCTAATGCTTACAGCTGTCATCAGCAATGCTTTTTAACAGTTTTGGACGGTAAATGCAACCCTCATACCAGTGTGTGGGCCACTTCTTGTTAGATATTATTTTCTGAGTCACCATGAAGCAGACAGTTATTTTTTATAATAATGGCCAATCCAAGTCTGCCTAATACCTGATGTTCTAAGTTAAAAGTACAGCAAATTTAACAGCAATGAAAATTGGTTTGGATCAATACATTTGTTGACAGTTTTAACAACCCAGGATAGTCCAAAGATTTAAAGGTTTTGCTTTAGACACTTCAGTGGAAATGTAAATGGCAAAGTGAACATTTACCTGACAGTTGAGAAAAGAAAACAATGACATCAAACAGTGTTGCCATGCTAACAATTTCAGCCAATTGCTTACTTGTATTAATTT
The DNA here is from genome assembly GCF_062004578.1 of Staurois parvus. NCBI lineage: Eukaryota > Metazoa > Chordata > Amphibia > Anura > Ranidae > Staurois > Staurois parvus. Next base: position 2,300,291 of record NW_028318345.1, read on the forward strand.
TTTGCAGAGATATGTGCTTTTCCAGTTGCCTCCTTAGTTTGACTTCGGCTCCATACTTGCCGGTGGTCCCATTATCAGCAAGAATGAAATGTGAATGCATACTGTTAAGTACTGTCAGCTTGCTCATGGGGTTAGACATGGTTTGATACGGTCGCACCACCTTTAAGAATCAGTATAATGAGTAATGTTAGTAAAAGAGGAAATAAATATAAATATTTAGTATAAAATACATCACACCATCCTAAACATGTTCTGCATAGTAGTAAAATCTAAATAATGCATTACTGTAGGGTTTCCATAATTTTTAAGCAAGTTGTAATACATATTCCCTTCAGTGTTTTTAGTTTTTATGGTTTCTTCCTTTTTACGATCCTAAGGCTGCCATGATCTCACTTATTACCATAAAATAACATAATCTAATACACTTAGGGTAACAATAACTGTTGTAATGGTAAACAAAGCCTTAACTATGTTTGTAATGAAACAAAAGTCTACTGTTTATGTGATTATATACCAATGGAAGAAGCCATTTCATAAATCTTGTATTACATACAATGTCTGGGTCAATCTACCTACATCTATTCACTAAATCATTGCCTGGATACTAGTAAGCATCAATGAGTCAGGGATATGGCTGTTTCAACCGCACAGGTACTTAGCTTTGTAACATGGTCCCTAAAGGTGATGCTCCTTTTAACAACCCCTTTCAGATTACACAGAACCCGTTGTGTGATATCTCTGAAGAGTTTACACCATTCCTTCTGCACAAAAACAGCATTATCAAAACTCTATCTAAAGTAATTATGGGTTTTATAAAGGTTTATTTAATACATTGAAAAGTGAATTGCAAGTTATTCTAGCACATAGTTAATATTTGAATATAAACGTTTGTGATATGAGAGTAGTGGAATCTGCTTAGTGCACCATGCACTTGATCTATGATTACTGCATTGGAATTATTCAGGAATACCCATCGACTATAATTCTATTCAGAAAAATTGCAGTTAATATTTGATCACTGACATCTGTAGACTGCATATCTTGTGATTTTTTGGGGGGAAGATTCTAAACTTCTAGGAGACGATCACAAGCATATTCAAAATTTGGAAATTGTAAATGTCCCTGTAGGTGTTTGAGAACAGACAGATAATTCAAAAACCATCCTTCGTGAGGGATATACAGTATTTGCCTGTCTATGGACACCTCTACATTCATCACCAGTTAATGTTGTTTGTACATTTTGTGATTGTGGCTCCTGGTTTCTGATAGATAAAAGAAGAATTTACCATTCAAGTGACCATTCAAGTATACTTATGCATACTCAGCAACTTGCAGAAACTTTCTAAGCCTGTCCATGTTTCCCTACTGCTGGGAATTGCCACTTCTGCCCTGAAAAGAACCCAGTATTTTCAGGTATATGACACATCTTTCCTTTCATAAACCAATGTTTATTTCCTGGTGGCTAGCTGCCAGGGATAGGTAATGTATGGTAGTAGTCAAGGGATGTGCCATGCCAAATGCAGAAATTAGCTTCCAGACACTAAGCCATTCATTCAGTAAATCTGCATGTACATTAATTTTGGGCAAAAATTACTGTTTTTTTCTGTTCTTAACTAAGTTTTTCATTATGTGCAGTAGCAAATTACCACATTATGGCCACTAGATGGAGATGAGGAGCATAGGAAATACATATGGCTTTGCAACAAAATATACAATCTAACAAATCTATAGAATATTAGAGGGAATTAGCAAATAAATGTAAGCATTGGTTACTTGTATTTGTTCATTCTCTGTAGCAACACACAGGGGTTGATTTCTTAAAACTGGACAGTGCAAAATCTGGTGTAGCTCTAAATAAAAACCAATCAGCTTTCAGGTTTTATGGCCAAAGCTTAATTGAACAAGCTAAAAGCTGATTGGCTACCATGCACAGCTGCACCAGATTTTTCACTCTCCAGTTATGTAAAATCCATATTTAAAGAGCCTAGTTTTGATTTTAGGGAGCACCCTTCGATTAAATCCAAGTGTCTAGTAAGGATTTTGGAAATCCCCAAAGCAGATTTTTTTGTTTTAATGGTTCACTTTAATAAATACTAAAATCACTGCTCCCCGCAAAACAGAATTTATTTATTTGCATTCATTTATGGTCCCCACTGTAATGTCCAGCCATTTTTGCCAACTTATAACTTTAGTGTGCTTCAGATTCAGCATTCGAACTTGTGATTGTTGAACATCTCTAGAACCAAACCTGGGTAGTCTCAGGCCATTCCTACATATAACAGAAATTACTCAAGGGCAACATTTTAAACTATGAGAGCTCAAATAACTAGAGTTTTTTCCTGGTATACAGTAATTTTTTGTATTGCTGTTAAAACATACCAATTACTAGGTTTTAGAACTTCTTTGCCCCAAATGTTTATATTTTCCAAAAAGTTTAAAAGGAGAATACTTTGAAGTCAGTTGTACCGATCTAGATTATTATTGAAACATGAGTTACCAGATTCATAGGCTTAATTTAGGTAGCAAATTGAAAAAAAATTGTGTTTAATAACAATTTTGCTTATCACAGATATTTAGCTCCACTAGATTGCACAATTTACTGCACTAGATTGAGGACTACGTAAATTTATTTTCTGGATTCAGAAAAAAATTGATTGATACATTGTTCACATTTTTAATGCCTGTATTATTGTCAAAACTATAAAGACAAGAGGTATTTGTGGATGCTTTACTAAAAAAAAAAAAAAAAAAACCCAGAATCCTAGGTAAAAGACATATCTAAGATATTACAGGAGTTTAGATCTGCTACGTATACAGTTTATTTAAATTTGCATCTCTTTTTATCTCAACTATAGCATGCACTACTGCTGTAAATATGCAAATAGAGCAATACTATTGATTCTTTAAGAAGTCCCTCTAAGACACCGTAGTTTTGGCTGGCTGGCAAAGCAATACTTCCAGTCATTAAAGAAGCTCTGAAAAAGAAATTTAAGGTTATAGTGGCTGTTATGCAGATAGATTCACAGCTGCACATATACTGATAGAAAGTACTGGCAGTGCCCTGAGTAACAATAACATTAACATGAAGCTTTTTGCATAAACTGTTGACCTCATTTACACTACTTCCTTCACTTGGTTGTTGAACAGTGACAAAAATAAGGTGGAAAATGAAAGCTGTTGACCATGAAGTGAAAGATCACATTTTATCTGTGTCCATTTTAGGCTATCCTTCTTTACATCAGCTGTCTTCCCTGCTCCATGATTTTAAAATCATCTCTTCCCTGCTGAAAATTTTCAATGTCTCCACTACCTTTTTAAAACCTCCCTTATATCCTTCTTGCATACTGCCACCATACAAAAATACTGTATTTTTTCCACACTTGTCCATACCCATCTTCCTCGTCTATAACCTTTTCTCCATGCCTCCTACCCCTCTGTAACATATTGCCTTCTTCCATATGCTTTTTTCCCCTGACTTCTCTCTCCCTTTTATCTCCTCCTTCCATATTCTTTGCTCCTCGACCTTAAAGTTCTAATAAAAAAGCTTTAGGTCATATACAATAAGTAATGATCATGCCAGAAACAGAACTAATTGGTAAGTAAATGATTGTGCAAAATGTGGAGCGTTAGTGTGTAATAAAGCTCAGGAATAGGGATGAGCTGAACATACCTAGTTTTGATTCAAGGCAGGTTCATAAAACATGAGTAAAGTTTGGGTGACAAATCTAAACCTCACTGAAGTCAACAGGAACCAAATGTTCAAAAACAGTAATGGCCTATTTCTAGTCTAATAAGCAAGTGATTATCAAACAAGGCATAGAGGGCAGGGTACTTCCCTAGGGAACATGTGCCAAACAGAAAAAAAATTGTTTGAAAATTCAATTTGTCAAGAAGCAGCAATTTTTAAAAATGAAAAATTCCTTTAACTACTTCCCTACTGGGCCTCTTCTGACATTTCTCTTCTACATATATAATATTTTTTATTAGAAACTGATTTAGAACCCCCAAATATTATATATTAGCAGAAGCATATTTAGGCTCTTAACAAAATAATCTAGAGTGGGTGATTGGGAACAAAGAAAAGGCAAATTTATTAAATACCTTCTTCAGCTCTGTGTATACAAAGGAGCACGGGGGGAGCTCTTGTCCATAAAGGGCATGGTATTGTCACAGCTCCAGATGACCCACATTGGCTAACAATTGATATGATCCAGAAATATTTAGACAGAACAAAGGTGAATAAAGCTCCTGGACTAGATGGAATGCACCCACGGGTTTAAAGAATTGAGCTCTGTCATTTCAAAGCCATTGATTCCAATTTTTAGGGACTCTTTAATGACTGGCATAGTACCACTGGACTGGAGTAAGCCCAATGTGGTGCCTATAGTTAAATAGGGGTCAAAATCTTTACCAAGTAATTATAGACCTGTTAGTTTACCTTCCATAGTTGGGAAGATACTGGAGAGTTTAATAAAAGACCACATAGATGAGTTCTTGCTGGAAAAAAATATTTTAAACAACAGATAGCATGGATTCAGGAAAGACAGAAGTTGTCAAGTAAATCTGATTTCTTTTTATGAGGGGGTGAGCAAAAATCTTGGTGCACGTGGTATACTTGGATTTTGCAAAGCGTTTGACACAGTTCCCCACACACAGCTAATGTGTAGGGTAAAGTCTACAGGCTTGGAAAAATCAGTAAGTAAATGGATAGAAAACTGGCTAAAATATCATATTCAGAGAATAGGGGTTAATGATTCATACTCTGAATGGTCTAGGGTTGTTAGTGGTGTACCCCAAGGTTCAGTGTTGGAACCCTTACTTTTTAATGTATTTATAAATGATATAGGGTATGGGATTATAAATACCGTTTCAGTCTTTGCAGATGACACCAAGCTTTCCAGTTGAATAATGTGCTTACAGGATGTCTCCAACTCACAAGCCGACCTCAATGCTCATTTTAATTGGGCAACTACGTGGCAAAAGAGGTTTAATGTTGATAAAATGTTAAGTTATTCACTTGGGGGCTAAGAATATGCATGCATCATACATACTAGGAGAGTACAACTGGGGGAAGCAATGGTGGAGAAGGATCTGGGAGTTCTGGTAGATAACAAACTTGATAATGGCATGCAATGCCAAGCTGTGGTTGAAAAGCGAGCACAATCCTCTCTTGTATTAAAAGAGGTATAGACTCCAGAGAGAGAGATTTCATATTACCCCTGTACAAATCATTAGTAATACCTCATCTGGAATATGCAGTTCCGTTTTGGGCACCAATTCACAAAAAGAATATTGGGGAACTGGAGAAGGTGCACTATAATTGTTTTTGTTTTCTTTTTTTATGGTTGAACTGGATGGACTTTTGTCTTTTCTTCAGCCAGACTAATAGGTAACTATACTGTATGTAAGCAGAGGCCCTAGAGAATAAAATGGTGGGTGTTGCAATTTTTTATGCCACATGGTATTTGCGCAGTGATTTTCTAAACAGATTTTGTTCGGAAATAATTCAATTTAATGCATACAAATACAATATAATACCCATTTTTTGGTAAAATTTAAACGATGCTGTTATGCAAATAGATACTTAACATATCAAGCTTGGGTCTATTAGACCTTAAAGTGATTCTAAAGGTTTACATTTTTTTTAAAATAACAAACATGTCTATACTTACCTGCTATGTGCAGGGGTTTTGCACAGAGCAGCCCAGATCATCCTCTTCTCGAGTTCCCCACCAGCCCTTCTGGTCCCTCCCTCCTGTCAGGTGCCCCCACAGCAAGCAGCTTGCTATGGTGGCACCAGCTGCTCTGTGTGTCCATTTACACATGGAGCCGCAGCTTGGCCTCGCTCCTCTCTCTTCTCATTGGCTCACTGGTTGTGATTGACAGCAGTGTGAGCCAATGTCTCAGCCAATGAGAAGAGGGAGTACCGTGTACTCCAGTGCACATCACAGGATCGAAAGGGGGCTTAGGTGAGTATTAGGGGGGGCTTGGGGGGGATGCTGCACGCAGAAGGTTTTTTACCTTCATGCATAGAATGCATGAAGGTAAAAAAACCTTGAGCCTTTAGAACTGCTTTAAAAGCAGCTGATCAAATCAAGATTGGTTGGGTTGATCAGTAATGGCTTGTTTACATCCTGGCAGAACTGAAGTGACAAAATCCTCATTGCTTCTGGTTTCCTATACCATGGAGATGATCAGGGAAGTTTAAGTCCTCGGTCATTTCCATGTTAAGCTGGGGGAACTGCCAGTTTCAGTCCCGGGCTTTCCCTACCCACTGGATGGTAGTGGGTGCCCCCTCCCACCACAAGAAAAAGCAACCAATGACTCTTTAACTGCTCACATCATTATACATTATTCAGTATAGCTGGTCAAAAATTTTGATACTGGGATGATGCTTCTGTTACAACCACACTGAAAATCCAAGAAGTCTGGAAGCCCCCGCCTGCACTCTAAATGAGTAAAAAGTACAAAGTACCCTAACTCATTCAGGCAAAAAAGGGAAAAGTAAATAAACATGCTTACAACAAGTACTTTATTTATAAGAGAAAAAGCAAAAAAACTAAGAAACAAAAAAGCTTCACTATGTAAATCCATCATCAATTACATTATCCAGAAATCCAGATGCATATCAATCATATAGAACAATGCCTGACACCTGCCAAAACAAGAAAAAACATGCTGACTGGCTGACGCTGCCGATCCCTGACTGATGAAGGGTGCCGAATGACTTTTCCAGGAGCCTTGCCGGTCTATGTAAACAAAGGAATGACATAATTGACACAATATGGTGTTTGGCTACTGTAGAACTTTAGGATCATCCCTATTCAGGAAAAGAATAGTTGTAAGAAACGTGTGTTTCACTCCCCAGGGAATTTGGATAACTGCTTTTCCATGCATCCAAGCCAACAGAAATTGAAAAACAGCTTGATGCAGCTTAGAAAATGTTAAATAGTAGCTTGAAAGAAAGTCAGAAATGGGTCAGAAGGATGTTTAAATTAACTCAGAAGTATCTCAAACTAATCTCACAGGAAAGCTGAATGTGCCTGAAAACATGCTGCATCCATCTATTAACACAAATAGGCTGATTGAAGGAATTGAGAATTGCCACACAATAAATGTGTGAATATTTGCTTCAATTATCCAATCATGTGCAGATGAAATAAGTAAACAGGCAATTTCTTTTCACATGATTGGATAATTGAACTAATCTTTCACACAATTTATTGTAAAGTTATAGGAAATAACAATATAGAAAATGTTTGTCTGATTATTTCAACAAGATGAACACAAGCAGAAAAGAAAATACAAATTGACCTAGCATGCTCATGCTTTGGCTGTCTTCTCCAACCTATGTACTTCTCTAACAGCCCTTAAAATGCAACAGGGAATCCTATTGCCTATAATGAAGGTTCAAGTAGCACAAACTCTCATATCATTTTGCAAAATAGAGGTCTCTGGGGTCTTGGGGTTTCTTCATATTTATGCATGGAAGTGTCTCTAAAACTGCACACACAAGTTACAATCAACATCTATTCAATCTTCAAGCCTGTCAGCTAAATGCATTCAGTCTATGATTATTCAGGCAGGACCTTGCATTACATAGTAGTTGGTAGACCTGAAGTAGATCATACAGATTGTAGAATCTATGGTGAGCTTTAGGGTTCCAAGGACTAGTGTATTGGATTAGCAAAGACCACAGATTTGCTTTAACCCTTTGCTGCTAAATCCCCCACCTTAAAAAGGATCTAAATGTTTAGAGGGGAGACTGGCTTTCAGATCTTGTGACTGCAGTAATTGGCTGTCACAGCAGTCACGTGATCGGAAACTCCCAATCGCAAGTATGCATCGAGAGAAGCCTGTGATATTGTAGTTACTGTGCTGAGAGCATGCAGCAAGAGTGCTGTCAACACAGAAAAGCTGTTCCCTATGGATGCATATATACAGCCACTCAGCACTAAAGCCCACTTGTTCAGCAGCTGTGTATATGGGTAAGGCCAGTGGGAACAGGTTCAGAACTCCCATACTACTTTGCTCAAAAAAATCACTTTGAAAACACATCAGATCTCAATGAGGAAAAATATCATGCTGGATATCTATACTGATATGGACTGGGTAATATGTTAGGAACGTAAGGATGCCCCATCGTTTGATAGAAATGAAAATCATCAACCTACAGAGAACTGAATTCAAAGCCCCCCCAAAAATCAAAGTGCAAAAATTATGCAACAGGCTATTCCGTTTTACTGAAATTTCATTGCAGCAACTCAAAATGGTACTCAGTAGTTTGTATGGCCCCCCACGTGCTTGTATGCATGCCTGACAACATACTCCTAATGTGACAACGGATGGTGTCCTGGGGTATTTCCTCCCAGATCTGGACCAGGGCATCACTGAGCTCCTGGACAGTCTGAGGTGCAACCCGACAGCGTCGGATGATATCCCAGAGGTGTTCTATTGGATTTAGGTCAGGTGAGTGTGGGGGCCATTCAATGGTATCAATTCCTCCAGGAACAGCCTGCATTATTGTTCACCAGGAGGAACCCAGGACCCAATGCACCAGTGTAAAGTCTTACAATGAGTCCAACGATTTCATCCCAATACCTATTGGCAGTCAGGGTGCCATTGTCTAGCCTGTAGAGGTCTGTGCGCCCCTCCATGGATATGCCTCCCCAGACCATCACTGACCCACCTCCAAAATGGTCATGCTGACTGATGTTGCAGACAGCATAATGTTTTCCATAGCTTCTCCAGACCCTTTCATGTCTGTCACATGTGTTCAGGATGAACCTGCTTTCATCTGTGAAAAACACAGGACACCAGTGGCGGACCTGCCAATTCTGGTGTTCAATGCCAATAGAGCTCTATGGTGCTGTGCAGTGAGCACAGGGTCCACTAGAGGACATCGGGCCCTCAGGTCACCCTCATGAAGTCTGTTTCTGATTGTTTGGTCAGAGACATTCACACCAGTGGCCTGCTGGAGGTCATTTTGTAGGGTTCTGGCAGTGCTCATCCTGTTCCTCCTTGCACAAAGGAGCAGATACCTGCCCTGCTGATGGGTTAAGGACCTTCTACGGCCCTGTCTAGCTCTCCTAGAGTAACTGCCTGTCTCCTGGAATCTCCTCCATGCTCTTGAGACACAGCAAACCTTCTGGCAATGGCCCGTATTGATGTGCCATCCTGGAGGAGTTGGAATGCCTGTGAAACCTCTGTAGGGTCTAGGTATCGCCTCATTCTACCAGTAGCGACACTGACCCTAACCAAATACAAAACTAATGAAAAACAGTCAGAAAAGATGAGTAGGGAAAAAAATGTCAGTGGCCTTCACCTGTAAAACCATTCCTGTTTTGGGGGTCATCTCATTGTTGCCCATCTAGTGCACCTGTTGTTAATTTCATTAACACCAAAGCAGCTGAATCTGATTAACAACCCCCTCTGCTACTTAACTGACCAGATCATTATCCCAGGAGTTTAACTGACTTGATGCTATACTCTGATTAAAAAGTGTTCCTTTAATTTTTTAATACTGTACTGTAGGTTATATTAAGACTTTTGAAACAATATGAGTTAGAGTTGCTTGATCTAGAGTTGGTTTTCCTTCACATTGCATGGATAGGTGTATACTAAAGACTGCAATGACAATTGCTAGGTGGCACTCCAACACAGAGGTCCCTCTAAGGCGCCTCAAGTGAATACAGATAAGGAAAGGGAAAAAACAACGGTACCAAACCATGGTTTAGAAGTTCAAAAGCATTTAATCCTATAAGTCAATGCACTTTGGGGGTAACAATGTTCAGGGCTTCAAGTGCTGATCAGCTATTAAAGACCCACTCTGTTATTTATGCCATATATAATATATAAATATTTTTGATTGCATAAACCTGTGATGCGGCACTCTTGTTTTCCTTATTCTCTCCATTATAAGAAATTCATCAACATTCCTTCAGTAACTTATACCTCTTTTGCCATTAATTTTACCATGAAATAATTGAAAAGCTGGCATATTCTTTTTAATTTACATGTAATTTAAGCACTGATTCGTGATGATGAATTCTTTTAATTGGTAGACTCCAGGAATTGTTTTTACACTAGAATGTGTATAAATACAAGAAAGTGAAAATAATTATGACGTGCAATTATAAGAACATTATAGTAGAAGAACAACTTACGTCTTTGCCAATAAGGTCCTCTTGATTTTCTACTATTCCCCAAGGGGCAATACCAATTGTGCAGATCTTTCCTCTAGACTTTGATGCGTGATCTTTTAAAGAATCACCAACATGGCGAATGACACCTAAAAAAATGTATTCATATTAAATCACATAATGTATTGTAAGTAACATAACTGAAACATTTTGAACTTTTATCTAATGTCATTTCTTATACAATTTAATACATTGCTTTCAAAATACAAGTCAAGCTGTTTGCTGTGTATCGTCAAGCATGATTAACCTTTTTTAAATTTGAAATTACTGTTTAAACATCCTTTTTAACAGTTCTGTCTAGGAATGACTTAAAATAACACTATTTTCCACATTGACATATATATACAACTAAAGTTGTTTTTTTTTTAAGAGTATGGAATGGGAAGTCATTTTTTAGACAGTAAACACCAAAGCAGCTGTTCCCATTGGATGATTTCCCATGTATTTCTGCTAATGTGACAACTGTAAAATTCTAGATTTCCCATCATTTTCTGTTCCAGTGAGCAATAAAAACCTGAAGAGTTGTAACGCTTCCACATTCTATCCAAAACTGACTTGCTGTATCTGTCTTTCTGATAATTAAATTCTCTACCACCAATGTCTGCCTAACCTTGATTGTATCCTTGCCCCCTTGCTTACCAGAGCAGTCAATCCACTGGCAGCTAGGGGAGAAGTGCATGCAAAGAAACAAACAGAGGGCGCACGGGCCTAGTGCATTACCTTTTAAAAGATCATTTATTGTGTAAATAAGTGGTAATATACTCACAAAGGAACAAATGTCAAGGGCACTTCATATAAAGTAAAGCAAGGTCTAGTCACACTGGATGATATCTGTAATGGGACTCCTAGACCTCCAAATGGCTGACGCGTATCAAGGACTTGCCCCTTCCTCAGAGTCTATCATTGGCTTTGTGAGTATATTACCACTTATTTATACAATAAATGATCTTTTAAAAGGTAATGCACTAGGCCCGTGCTCCCGCTTTGTGTTTCTTTGCATGCAGTACTTTTGATCCCCCTGGTCCGTTGAGGGCAGCAAGGTGTGCAGTTTCTAGGCATCATACTTGTGGTTCTAACCTTTGTGGAGTCCATCCTCCAGCGCAGGAGTATATGCTTATGCCATTCTTTGTTAGCTAGGGGAGGAAGCCTGCTCCAGCCGTACCATCCCTGAGCTGATATCCCGAACATCATGCAACTTGGCAAATATATTTGGGCGTACCAATGCAGGACTAGCCTCGGCTCTTCCCTATACCCCTTCTAACTAACCCAGCTACCAACTTCTGGCTCCTGTACCTCTATATCCCCACACCCCTCCCCGCCGTGCCTCAGCTAGCGCCTGCTGGGTAATGTCCAAGCTCCTTTCCAGGTTGCGGATGCGTCGCAGTGTTGCCACCTGATTCTCTAGATCCAAGATCTGGGTTTCCAGAGAAACAACAAGCTTACATCTTGCACAGCAGTATTCACCCTCGAATGGTTTATCAAGGAGCACATACATGGATCAAGATGTGCATTGGGTTGCATCACCAATCCTACCCACTACTGTAATGTTATTATTATTATTTTTTAATCCTATATATAATTTGCTGGTAAACCTTCTTAATTAATCTTGATCTGATCAGTATCTGTTTTTTTTAACTAATTTAGTATGCCAATTTGCTCCAACTTACTCCCAGTACTTTATGTTAATCCAAACTACTACTAGTATGTCAAATTGATTCAAATTACTCCCAATCCACCCAGTTACTCATAGTGCTCCAAATTATTGCTGGTACTCCAAGTTACTCAAAAATGCTCCAAGTATTCCGAGTTACCCCCAGTTACTCCCAGTACGCCAAGGTACTCAAAAATACTCCCAGTATTACAATAGTAATCCTAGTCCTCCAGGTTACCCCAAATTACTCCCAGTACTCAAGTTACTCCAAGTTACTCCCAGTACTTCAAAATATTCTCAGTACTCCAGTTTACCCTAAAATGCTCCCAAGAACTCCAAGTTACTCCAAGTCCCTCAGAGTACTCCATGTTACTCCAAAATACTCCCAGTACTCCAAGTTACTGCAAAGTCACTTCCCAGTATGCCAAGGTACTCCTAGTCCTCCTAGTCCTCCAAGTTACCCCAGGTTACTCCCAGTACTTCAAACTATTCCTAGTACTGCAAGTTACTCCAAAAATCAAATACTCCCAAGTACTCTGAGTTATTCCCAATTACTCCAAGTTACTCCCAAATACTCTGAGTTACTTCCAATTACTCCAAAATACTTCCAAGTGCTCTTAGTTACTCCAAATTACCCCTAGTACTCAAGATGATCCAAGGTATTTCTCAAAGTACCCCTGTTCCCCTGCAGCTGGTCCTATCAATGTATCCCACTCCCTCACTCACAACGTGCCTGCAGCTCCTGTCAGTGTGCCAGAGCTCCTCCTGTCAGTCAGTGTGTCTCGTGACCTTCTTCAGAGCCTCCTCTCAGCATGTCCTGCATCCCCTGCTGGCCCTTTTACTAGTATCAGTGTCCCACACCCTCCTGCCTGCATGTTCGGACTCCCTCTCAGCTTACCAGCTTCTCCACTCTCCATCCAGCACCATCACTCTCCTCCTGCAGTGGAGATTAGCTTAGCCTTTCCTATGCCAAGAAACATGGTCTGTCTTCCTCCTACCTTCTGCCTCTCAGCATAGTCCGCTTCCCTCCTAGTGTCCACCTCTCAGCGTGGTCTGCCTTCCTCCTACCATCCACCTCTCAGTGTGGTCTGCCTTCCTCCCAGCAGCCGCCTCTCCTTCCTCCTAGCATCCACCTCAACTTTTTGAAACTGTGAACAATACTACAAGATATTAAATGGGATCCGATCCTAGAAACATTGAACATGAAGGAAGAATGGGGGTATTAACCTCTTCCCTGCTGCCCTATAGTAGAACTATACATACATGATTTGCATTTCTGGATAGGGGGCGCTTGCGCCACCCTACTTGCACTGCCATTGGCGGCTATGGATGTCAATCACTGGGATCCAGCTGGAGATTCCCCACCGGCACTCGGTGATCGCCATGTGAAACTGATAGGGGAGAGACCTGTGTGTAAACAACACAGGTCTCTCTCCTGCCAGCAAAGACATGCTGCCATATATTTCTCTGCACAGCAGAAAAATACACAGCAGCATGTTTCCCTAGTAAAACATACACAGCACATCATGTAAACACACACAGCACACTGTTAACCCTTTGATCAGCCCAGATGTTAACCCTTTCCTGCCCAGTGTCATTAGTACAGTGCCAGTGCTTTTCATTAGCACTGACCACTGTATTAATGTAATTGGGATGTCAGTGGCAGTTAGTCAGTTCCCACACAGTGTCAGAATGCATGCTGCAGTTCCGCAGTCCCGCTATAAGTCGCTGATTGCTGCCATTACTAGTATATAAAAAAAATTCCAATACATATAGCACCATTCGTGAATGCTATAACTTTCACGTAAACCAATTAATTTACATGTATTGGGATTTTTTTTTAGCAAGGATATGTAGAACAAAACATTTTGGCCTAAATTGTTTTTACTGGATATGTTTTATAGCAAAAAGTAAAAAAAATTGAGTTTTTTTTTCAAAATTGTCGGACTTTTTTGTTTATAGCTCAAAAAATAAAAACAGCACAGGTGATCAAATACCACAAAAAGAAAGCTCTATTTGTAGGAAAAAAGGACTAAAATTTTATTTATGTACAGCGTTGCATGACCACGCAATTGTCAGTTAAAAAAACGCAGTGCCATATCGTAAAAAATGACCTGGTCAGGAAGGGGGGTAAATCCTCTGAAGGGCAGATGGTTAAATAAAGGTATCATCCAGTGTATTCCAATGGGCAATAAATATGAAAGAGTGAAGGTTAAGCCAGGGTGGCTAAACTGTAATGTAAAAAGAAATATTAAAGAGAAAAAAATGTCCTTTAAAAAATATAAGGCAGAGGGGTCATTGTCGGCATTCCAACACTACAAGGAATGCAATAAGAAATGGAAGAATGCAGTCAGAAGAGTAAAAAAAATCCCAAAATATTTTTTAATTTTTTAAATATATTAACAGTAAAAATGCGAGGTCAGAACATATTGTTCCCATAAAAGATGACACAGGGAAGTTGGTTACAAATGAGAAGGCAACTGTACTAAATCATTCTTCTCCTCAGTTTTTACAAAGGAAATGGAGGGGTATGGTAGTAAAGACTGCATCATTAGTAATGCATCAGAAAACATACCCTTGTGGCTAACAGAAGCCAATGTCTGAAAAAGACTTGAAAAGCTTAATGCAAATACATCACCAGGACCAGATGGCTTACACCTGAGAGTCCTCAAAAAACCCAGCCAGGTTATAGCCATACCATTATTCCTAATTTTTATGGACAGTATACTGACAGGAATGGTACCAGCTGATTGGCGAAGAGCCAATGTTGTTCCAATATTTAAAAAAGGTCAGATATATATTCCTGGAAACTACAGGCCAGTCAGACTAACATCGATAGTATGTAAACTTTTGGAGGGGACAATAAGGGACGAAATACAAAAATTTGCTGAGAAAAAACTAAATAATTAGTAATAATCAGCATGGCTTTATAAAGGGTCATTCTTGCCAAACCAATCTGTTAACATTCTTCGAGGAAGTTAGTTGCCGTCTAGATAAAGGAAGATCGGTGGATGTAGTATATCTGGATTTTGCAAAAGCATTTGATACAGTCTCTCATAAATGCCTAATTTACAAACTGAGGCCTGTAGGCATGGACCATAGGGTTTGTACATGGATAGAAAACTGGTTACAGGGGTGCACCCAAAGGGTGGTGATAAATAGCGTTTACTCAGACTGGTCTGGAGTGGTAAGTGAGGTACCCCAAGGCTCTGTACTGGAACCAATTCTGTTTAATTTATTCACAAATGATATAGAGGCTGGCATAACTAGCTCAACCCCAATGTTTGCAGATGATGTAAAGTAGGGCATTAACTTTACAACAGGATACAGAAACTCTGCAAGAAGACCTCAATAAAAATTAAGAGGTGGGCAGATACCTTGCAAATGAGGTTTATTGTTGAAAAATTGGGGGATAAAAATATGAATAGCTTGGTATGCTAATAAATTTTATCACCTACTACACTATGGGTATGTCCTTGTCTTGACTCCCCTGGGGAGCATCAATTTTCAGCCACTCATCCATCTACTGGACAAGGGGCGTGCTGTAAGGAGAAGTCCGCAAGCCACCTACTGAGGGAACAAACAGGAGCACCCAGGAATCCTGAAGGGAGGTTATCGCCTTACAGACCTTTTCCTAACGTTCCAGAGGGGAACCTATGTTTAACAAACGCTCATTTATCTGTGCGTTCTGGTGAGTGCACATTTCTTCTGCACCATTCCGCACAACGCCTGAATATCAGGATAATACGAATTAAAGGAGAGCACTTGAAGTCACATTATTAACTGCTGCATGGACTAATTTCTTTACTTACTGTATTGATATATGTATCAGTTCCTCATTTACTCATAGCGCTGCTTTTTTATGATATACTGGTTTTCTAGGGTGTTTGGTTACCTTATGTTCAGCGGCTATTCATTTTCCTATAGGGGCGCTCGTTTATAACTCTTTTACTATATAAAAATATGAATGCAAGTTACTTGCTAGGGGGAACCTCTGGGGGAGTCCAGGACAGAAAAAGATCTGGGGGTCCTTGTAGACAACAGACTCAGCAATGCCAGCAGAATATTAGCATGGATTGAAAAGAGAATTTACTCAAGAGATAAAACTATAATCGTGCCACTTTATAAAACTCTGGTTTAGCCACATCTGGAGTATGCCGTCCATTTCTGGTCACCAGTCCTTGGGAAAGATGGACTGGAGTCCAAAGAAGGGCAACAAAGTTAATAAGGGGTCTGGAGGACTTCAGTCATGAGTAATGACTACTAATATTAAACATGTTCTTCTTGGAGAAGAGACACTTGAGAGGGGATGTGATAGTGATATACTACACTGTTCACCTTTTTACAAAAAAATAAATAAATAAATGCACATTATTTTTGCAGGTAAAAAAAATGTGCATTTATTATTTTTTATTTCTGGAGCCTCTAAAGCATTGCACCAGTGATCAGTATATCGCTAGTGCTATGCAGGTCTCCTGCTGACCTGTCAGCAAATCTGTTTGCTTGTATGGGATCTACGGGCAAGCAGATTTGCTGACAGGAAGAATCAATGAAATACCACGACGATTCACAGTTCCATGGTAGTTCATTGAGAACAACAAGCCGAGAGCTGCAACGACTGTCGGGAAGTGTAGTTCATTCACAGAATACTGTGAATGAATGACGTGGCTGGGTGTGTGGAGCCCCCCGTGGCAGCATTTTTTAAAATTGTGACAACCAGCATGGAGGAGAAGATCCCCCGCTAGCTGTCACAAGGTGGAGCAGGGAGGAGCGGGGGCTGGTCCATTCATAACCGAATATGGGTGTAATATGTAACATGTTATGAAAGGTGAACTTATCCTTTACTGGTCGTTTTGGCATAAATAATAAACTATTCAATTTCAGGGAGTGTAAGAAGACACATGCCACTCATTGAAATTGGAGGAGAAGCTGTTTAATCCTAAACTGAGTAGGGTTTGTTTCACTGTCAGAGCGGTAAGGATGTGGAACTTGCTTCCACAATCGATGGTGTCAGCTGAAAGTATTGATAGTTTCAATAAACTCTTGGATGGGCTTCTTAGAGAATGCAGTATACAGGGATATGAGTTTTACCATGAACACACACCCACATGGGCTGAACTGGATGGACTGGTGTCTTTAACCACTTGCCTACCGGTCACTTTTACCCTCTTCCTGCCCAGGCCAATATTCAGATTTCGGTGCTATTGCACTTTAAATGACAATTGCACGTGTCAAGAAACACTACCCATATGAAATTTTTATCATTTTTTTTCACACAAAGAGAGCTTTCTTTTGATGGTATTTAATTGCCACTGGTGTTTTTATTTTTGCACTATAAGCAAAAAATTTGAAAAAAAAAGTTTTTCTTTGTATCTACTATAGAATTTTGCAAACAGGTAATTTTTCAGCTTCACTGATGTGCGTTGATGAGACTGCACTGATAGGCAACACTGATGGGCACTGATGAGGTGGCACGGATAGGCAGCACTGTTGAGCACTGATGAGGTGGCATTGATGAGGAGGCACTGATGAGGTATTCAGGGTGTAACATGTAACATGTTACTGCTGCAGCTGCTCTGAAGCCACTTGTTACTCTATGGGAACACAGCAGCTGTACGAACACAGCCACAGGTTCTAATCTGACAGGTGTGGGTGAGTGGCCCTGAATGTACACTGTTTGTGTTCAGGACCATACACATGCACCCACATACCTGTCAAATTAAAACCTGTAGCTGGGTTCATACAACTGCTTCCTCCGCAGAATGTAACATAGGCTAACTGAACATAGCTCCAGGTGGCTCCAGCCATATAAACAAAGCACTGATTTACACTGTACAAGCCGCAGTGCCCATGTGAATGAGCCCCAAGACTTAATTTACACACAGAGTTTTACTTATTAACTCAATACAGTTTTATCTTTTAGATTTAGCAGAAATTTTGTTGTGTTTCTACCTGATAGTAATGATTTTAGTGTATTTTTTGCAAGAATATAATTTGATATTTTTTGGAGGGAGGGGAGGGAAGCCCTGTCAGGTAGGCTGCACGTGGCCCTATGATTTCCAACAGTAGCCCAGGAACGCAGGAATATTGTTTTTAGGGCCTGGACTGGGCCTCAAGAGGTTAAAGGTGCAGTATATCATAAAGGGAGATTTTTTTTTTACCAGTATTGACTCCACCAGTGAATATCCAAGCTCCTGTTGTCATGGCAGCTTTGATTAGGCCTTTCCCGAAGACCTGTTTTAGTTTTGGCTGGAGCTCAAAGTTTTGGAGGCCTCCGTGAACAGATATGAGGAGCTTTGGCAGTTCTAGCTGCCACTCTTTCGTCATAAGATGCAGCAGCAGATCAGGCTTGGTGTCAAACGAAACACGTACGTACTGTAAACAGGCAGAAACAAACAAGGTTGTAATATAAATTATTGCTTAAATGAATTACATGCATTTTCAGAAAATATGTTGTAACAACACGATGTAGACATTTTTTACCATATCATCCAGCTCTGTATTAAGTAATTTGTCTCATGGTTTGTAAATAAGTCAGTATAGAGTTGAATTAAAGACGTCATGTTTTACACTTTGCTATGAAATCATCTAAAATAATACGAACAATAATATTGATTTCAACAATAGCGTTTTATATTATATATATATATATATATATATATATATATATACTGTATATGGTTATTATAACCCAGAAGCTGAAGGAGGGTTAAATCCCTTCTTATCCCTACATGGTGGGACAAAATCAGATGGGATATTCCCATGACAACTGAAAAATGCCACTGAGTTATAAATCTGTAAATAGGCACATACTACGCATTAGTATTTATGCAGGTGATAGCTATAATAATGATTATTACATTCACTGTAGCTGGGGTGACCTGTATTCACAAGTGCCACACAGTATAAGATGAATTTGATGCCTAAAAACCTGCCTCGTGTAGAACAATGACCAAGTTCCTTGTCTGAAGCCAGAACTTGGTCAGAACTATTTATTTCTCTTGAAAGTTGCTTAATATAATACATGGTTATGCATACGTGACTTACATGTTCTGGTCATAATTTATAAAGCTTTGCCAGCCATGGCAGGCATGACTGTGCATAATGGGATTAATTTGCTAAAGGTTTTTTACTTAACAAAGTGTATGTTCAAATTGCAAAATGAATGTTGGTAAATACGGCGGGCTTGTGATCACCCTGTACAAAAGAAATTAAAACATGCATATGATTAGGTTTTCAAAATTAAAACAAGTTTATCCTTTTTTCCAGTTTCACTTTGTAAAGAGAATAATCACATTACTACGTGAATAGCCTCTGCTCCTTTTGTAAATTAAATGCAGCCTATAAGGCTTATCCAATTTTGCTTTGGAAATCAAGGCATGTGAGCTTAGAACTAAGACTTGTCTTTGTTTGACTTTCTACTTCTTCTTGGACTAGTTTATCTTTTTATATTAATCCCTGTGGGGTTGGTGCTGTATGTATCAAAATAAGAATGTATAATTTATGAGCCTGGAAGTCCACATTATAGGGATGACCAAATCTTTATAAATAATGTACAGATGTCTCAAACATGAGAATATATTCAATACGACCCTTTTGTCTACCAATTATCTATTTTGAAGATATCTGGAATTATTAATTATATAATATTATATTATGGTCAAATCTAGACACATTCACCTGCCTAGGTTTGGTTATAGCATAGGTGTCAGTGGTTGACAGGTTTCTGAATTTGCAGCTTTTGTGCTTGTTTAAAATATAAAAGACAATGTTACTTCATTTCCAAATCATTGTAGTTCTAAACATCTGATATGGAATGTGCAAAGTGTTACTCATGATGTGAGACAAGATGAAGTGGATTTGTGCAGGCAGACTTTCACTGTGCAGAGAGATTCAAGAACAAACAATTCAAATGTACCATGGCCTTATTGGAGTGCCCCCCTCCTTGGAATTCAATGGTGCCAAAGGCATCAGTGGGGCTCAGCTGTGTATGTTTTCCGATTGACCACTTCTCTGACTGAACATCATTACGTCCCAGTCTGCCTTCATTCTTCTCATTCTGGATGATTGATATGCTTGGCGTCAGCCCAACATGCTGGCCTATGAGCCGCCCACAACAACACCTACAGAACAAATAAAACAATACACTTAGTGTTTTACAATGACAGCACAGCATTCTGCAGAATGCAGAAAAGATGATCATGTTTCCCAGGACAGTGTCAGTGCTGTGTAATGCAGTCACACTATGCAGAGTAGTTGGCAAGATTTTAGATGTAAAATTTTGTCTGTTTTTGCTGGGATTAAACTTCATTTGTGCCCTTTTCAAATGTATTAAAATGGTGCAGTTTCATGAAAATACAGATGTTCTCATTCATGCTGCAGTTCTGATAACAGCTTATTGCATTTTGGACTTGTATTGTTATTTAGCCAAACCTGGTTGGAAATTTGGTAGACCACAGGTGTCTCCAATAGATTTTCAATCACCTCCTTTTCCAGTGACAACAGTAAAGTTTTAGATCACTTTGTGACATTGATTGCCAGGACAAAAGGGAGGGTGCATTTCAATGGACATGGATGTAGCAATAAACACTTTGTAAATACTCTATCGCCTCCCTACTACTCACTTGTTTGTAGGCAGATGCAGTCTGTTTTGTTCACTGTAAGTGGGGCTTGACCAAGTTGTACCACAGTCTGGAGAGGAAGTCCAAGGGAAACATGGTTTCTCCATGGTTTCCTGGGTCAGTGGAGCAGTGCTCCAGTTGGCTACTCTATAGCCATGAGATTCTTGGTGGCCATCTTGGGTCAGCAAGGTCTATTTAAGTCCCTGCCCATGGGTTTTGGCACATTTTTGTGAGAGACTAGTGTAGGGAGAGAGACCCCCACTTGTTAAGTAACTAGTGGTAGGGAATGGTTCCAGACAAAAAGAGACAGCTAGGGACTCACTATCCTGGAAAGAAGCCTCCACTCTTGGGACTGGACTGGCCAGGCTGCACTCCATCCTCTGAAACAGACGCTGTCGACATCTCTACTCAGCGGCATCTTTGACTACATTGTACTGTGAGTTATTTCCCTAAACAGCGCTCTTCCGCTAGGGTGTTTATAACTATGGCATTCTGCTCAATACAAGTTCCAAGTTTACTGCAACTGGATTCTGTGTGTATTCACTTCCTGCACCACACTGCACATCCCCACAAGTTCGTTTCCTAATATTCAGGAAAATTCCCACAGCAATTACATCTCCCTGCAATGGTCTCACTTGGAATACTTGTGCAGTGTTGGGTCACATGTTTCTTTCTAGATTTTTTGAAAGAATACACAGAGGATTCAGCCAGATTAGAAACGTTGTTTGGGTTAGTTTACTGCTTGACAGAATCTGAAGTTGGACTCCTAGAAAACTTTCTCTGTCAAGGTCCTGCAAAGCCACAAAAAGTCATCAATCATCAAAGTACATTGGTTTTCCTCACGAACTATCAATGATGGATTTCCATAAAGTACATTTACTTCAGTTACAAGCTAAATTGTCAGTGAGGTGTCATATTTAAAGGAAAAATGTACTAAAGAAATATGAATGATGTCATCCCTAATATCTGTTAGGCGCCTGTTTGTCATGCTGATTCAGTGGCATTGATTTACTAAAGGCAAATAGACTTCTCTTTTCAAGGTAATTTTGCTCAGAGCTTAGTGAATCCGATCATATGCAAACAAAAAGTTCTATAAAATATTTGTGCAGCGCTAATAAAGTGCATCAAAAATGGTTTTGTGTGCATAAACATTAATGCAACAAATAAATATGTATTACTAAATATTTATATGTTGTATATTTCTATGCACATGATATCATTTTTTGATGCACTTTATTATTGTTGCACACATTTTTTTTATTGCGTTCACTTTATTAGGCTTGTTACCTTTAGTGCCAGCGGCTCCTACTTCTAAGCGCTCACTGTTTTTTTTTTTAATTTGTTTTGAAACAAAAAAAAAGCTGTTTTTATTTTCCTTGCACATGATTGGTATTCTTTGCAATGTGAACTTTCTCCACATTCTCTAAGCTCTGGGGAAACTTTCCTTGCAAAGTGAATGGTCCATATGTTTTTAGTAAATCAACCCAGGTGTCTTCAGTACTTACTAAGTAACTGACCCACAACAAGTATGCAGATAATGTAATTTGCTTTCATTTTGACTTTGGTTGCTGTAGACGTGTTCCAGCTCAATGACTAAAGTTTTGACAACTACCCAGACAGCTAGCATTTTGAGAAGGAAGTCAGAAATGGCAGCCCAAAAACTTCTCTCTGTACTAGTTCCCTTTAGACATCAAATTTTATTACTATATCTGTACTTGTGCTGAACAAAAGAACCTCCTGGCCAGGGGCGGACTGACAACTCATGGGGCCCTCGGGCAATAGGGGATCATGGGGCCCCTGTGTCCTTTCCCACACTCAAACCACACCCAAAAAAGCCTATGAAAGGTACCAGGGACATCTCATGGGGTCACCTACTGCCCCCGAACCCTCGGGCAGTGCCTGAGTTCCCCAATGGTCAGTCCGCCCCTGCTCCTGGCTCATGCTTACCACCTGCAGGCAGCAAGTAATTCACCACTTGCAAAGTGAGGGGGCTCTATTCACAAAGTAGTATCTATCGCTTTAAGAACTGCAGTAAAATACATCTTAGCAGTTTTCAAAATATTTTTTTGCAATTCGCTAAAAAATGCTACTAAAATACTGCATGAGCTATTTTATTAAGTGATGTGATATTTTAATAGTGAAAGCTAGTAGTATTTTAATGCCGGCAGTGTTAAGGAGCTGGCGTCTGCTGGCCACACGCGCGCCCTACCTGCGCCACCATTCGCAGCTGCGGCTCTCAATCACCGGGTCCTGGCCGGTGATTACCCGCTGGTGCCCGGTGATTAAAGAGCATCTCCAATGGGCAGGAAGACTGTTTTGTTTACTAACAGTTTTCCCTGTCAGCTCGGGCACACTGCTTTGGATGGCTGTGCACAGCACAGCTATCCAAAGCAGTATGCTTACAGTGAAGCACACTGACACGACCCCTAGTAAAACACTCCCTACACACAGCTAATCTTTTGATCATCCCTCGTGTTAACCCCTTCCTGCCCAGTGCCATTACTACAGTGCCAGTGCTTTTTTTTAGCACTGATTACTGTATTGGAGTCACTGGGGATAACACCAAGTCAGTTCCCCCCAGTGTCAGAATGTCCACTGCACTACCGCAGTCCTGCTATAAGTCGCTGATCGCTGCCATTACTAGTAAAAAAGACTAAAATTCCAGTATCTATACCGCCATTTGTAAACGCTATAACTTTCACATAAACCAATTAATTTACACGTATTGGGATTTTTTTAGCAACTTTTTTTACTGAACATGTTTAATAGCAAAAAGTCCAAAAGATTTTTTTTCTCTAAATTGTCGGTCTTTTTTTTTATAGCGCAAAAAATAAAAAACGCACAGGCGATCAACTACCACCAAAAGAAAGCCCAATTTGTGGGAAAAAAGGATGTAAACTTAATTTGGGTGCAGCGTTGCATAACCACACAATTGTCAGTTAAAGTAACGCAAAAAATGGCCTGGTCAGGAAGGGGGGGGGGGGGGGAGGGTAAATCCTCAGGAGGGCAAGTGGTTAAAGAGCAGGCAGCCCCTGAGTCCTTAATTACCTTGAGTCATCTGCTGTCAATGTGGTTCCCCGCGGACAGCAAAATGTAAACAAAAGAATGTGCGGGGATCCCTCTTAGATCGCTAGCAGGCCCTTCAGATCTGGTATGGATTTTGAGAGGAACCATAAGCCAAAAAACCATAAGCCAAAATTAGAAAAAAAAAATGGTGTGGGCTCCCCCCCGAAACCCATACCAGACCCTTATCTGAACATGCAACCATGGGGCCTCCCATTGTTCGGCGGGAGCCTAGTGCAGGTGCAGTTCGAGGTTTTTATTTTATTTGATCTACTTCAGGGAACTTTTTTTTTGGTGAGGGGGGGTTTGAATAAAGGATTGATTTTCCACCTCCTGTAACTCCACAACCATCAGGCCAGGGTTGTGGGTAAGGGGCAATTGTCCTCAACAACATGAGCACAAGGTGCCTTGGGGGAGAGTCCTCCCTCCCCCTAAGCACTTCCCCCATGTTGAGGGCATGTGGCCTGGTATGGTTCGGGGGTGCTTGCTCGTCCCCCCCTTTCCAGGCCTTCTGGGCTGCATGCTCTGATAGGGGCTGGTATGTATTTTTGAGGCAACCCCAGGCCATTTTTTTTTCATTTGGTGTGGGGTTCCCCTCAAAATCCAAACTAGACCCAAAGGACTTGGTATAAATTGGGGGGAACCCGGCAATTCTTTTGACAGCAGATGAGTCATAGTTCTTAAGGGTGCGGCAGCTGCCAGCTCCCTAACAATCATAATATTTACTGGTTCATAAGGACATCGGTGGATGCCGGCTCCTTAACAACCAGCTAAAATATGTTTACTGCATATTTTATTTATTTCAGTGAATTGACTATAATGGCATTTTATGGAGTATTTACCAAGTGTTTTGCTTTCTACCTCATAAAGGGTTAGTGAATTGACATTTTCAGCATTTCAAATTTGGGAAAAATGCGTCAGTCACCTAAATACCGCATGTGATCTGCTTTAGTGATAGAGCTCAGACTTTTTAATTTCTGAGATGCACTGATCTTATATGTGCACTTTTGCCATCTAGTGGTTTAAATATATACTGAAGGACAGGCAAATCATTTCTCTGATATCTTTATATCTCAGAGATTGATACAGGGCTTGGGAAAATATTTTCTTCTAGACCTTATAGTGATTTGATATCTTGCACTTTATTTTTACTGTCTGTATCTTTACAAATCTGACTTGTCTTTTGGATGAAGCTTCATCATCTGCCATCTTCTTGAATTATGCCTGCATTATGAATTTGCCTAAGCCCTGTCTATTGTAACCTCAAACCTTTTATTGCATATGTTCTTTGCCCGTCAAGTTGGCACTTCTAGTAACCTATTTGTATTTCAGTTGTTAAAAGTAAGGCAAATTTGGGGAGTACAATCTAGGAATGTTTCACTTAGAAAAACTATACTTGCTTGCATAAGTAGCTGGTGCTTTTTTTTTTACACATGCTTGTTGATAAATTCTGCCAACAGATAAAAAACATAATAGCTAAAACACAATAGACTAAATATTTAACAAAAGTTCATGCTTTAGGAATACATAGCACAGATTACAACTTGCCAAAATCCCATCTCTTTTGTAATAATTGGATCTCCTACTGAATCAGAATAGTTTGTTATATCACAATTGTAATTCAAATGTAGCAAAATGAATTTACATTGTTAAATTTACAACACTGTTTTTAAATATTGCTTTATTTATTTTAGGACAGAAATTTGGAGCATGTGATGATGATCATAGTAAATGCATTTAAAGTGGTTGTAAACCTCTGAAATGAAAAAGAAACAAAACATATCCTTCTTTAACGGGAGCCTCCAAACTTTCTAAACAAAGGGCCAGTTTATTGTCCTTCAGACTTTAGGGGGGCTGGACTGAGGCCAGTGGGAATGGAAAATCTCCTCGCATTAATAAGGTAAACCTTGCCATGTTTGGTATTAGGTGGAGGAATAGCTCTCCATTGTTGGTGCCAATGGCAGAAATGGTGTCCCATTGTTGTCATTTGGCAGAATAGTCTCATATCAGTGGAAGGAAAAGTGTCCCAAGGGTTGGATAAAAGCAAGCAAAGAGCCACATCTGGCCCCCGGGCCTCAATTCGGAGACCACTGTTCTATAGTGTGTACTTGCCTCAATCCAAAGTACCTAATGTAGTTCTTATGTGTGCTCTCTCTGCTATCTGCATGTGTCACTTATGCTGACACAGAATCCTGGGAGACAACCCTGCCCCCCCTCCCCATTCAGCACACTGCAGGTGATTGACAGCCTCAGCTATACATCTTTCACATGAGACTGTGTAGACGGGGGTTGTCAGATTACACCCAGTTTCCTGCTCTCTGCTGTGCATTGTGTGCATCAGATCCCTGTTCCCTGCCTTCTGAAGCCCAGAAATGCTGTGTAAAATATGGGCTTTAGGAAACTGTAGAGGAGAAAGGGCTACAGATAAACAGGTGCAACTTGTAGAAGGATTTGTTTCATCTCTATGTATCACCTGAGGCTAGTCACTTGAGCAGGTTTATGTGATTCTTTGCAAACATTTTAAAAATCTTTCATCTGCCTTATAGTAGAACTCCAGACAAATAAATGCAATATATAATATGGTTGAAATACATACACTGCTTTACCTGCCAAAGGTCAGCCATTATTGTAATACACACACCTTGCTAATCAGAAATACCACTCTGATACTTCCAAGCTCTGCTTTGCAGCTCCCTGCTCACAATAATACATAAGACACAACATGTACAATAAACAAATTGTAATAAAAACATGCAAACAAAAACATAGCAAGAAAGCCCACAAGAACAACATTATTATATAATATTCTTAAGACTAATAAAAAATATCAATCTCAGCTTGTTCAGCAAGTAATACTCCTATGCTATAACACAAGCCTTATATAAAAATACAGCTTACTACAGAGTCACTCAAAATATAATTATAAAAAATATTACCATAGTAGCCTATCTCAGATAAATTCCATTGGGACAACCTGAGGTGCATTTAACCATACCAGCCACATTTTTTCAAATCTAATAGGGCATCCTCTTTTTTGATATGCCAATTTTTCCAAGCAGAGAGAAGTAGTTACCTACTTAATCCAATCATCCACTGTGGGAGAAACTGGCAAAAGCCATTTTCTAGCCATTACATTTCTTGCCGCAACAGAAAGCAACAGAAAGGGTTGAAGAAATTCAACCCACCCCACAGTGGGGTGAGAGGAATTTGAATATCATACACAGTAATAAATATAGCCACTGTTTCTCACCAATATCTAAACAATTTTGGGCAATGCCACAACATATGAACCAGATCGCCTGGAGACATCTAGGACAAAGAGGAGAGTCTCTATATCTGATTTTATGTAATCACTTGGGTGTCCTATATCTTCCATGTAGAATATTTAGCTGTGTCATCCTACTGGAAATAGATAAAGATGTGTAAGGGACATTTTGTAGAAAAAATCTCATTGATCTTCAGGTTGGACATATAAGACACATCACCTCTTTTAGAGGAAACATTAAGTACCCTAAGCAACTCTGTTGGGGAATATAATGTAAGACAACTCCACTTCTTGTGGGCATTCATAACATGCCAAACTTGGAAGTATTCAAAAAAGCTGGTTCTAGGAATTTGAAACTCATCTTGTAATTGTTGAAAAGATTTCAAAACATTATACTTAAAAAGCTCATAAACATATCTTATGTCTTTAGATTCCCACTGTTCAGAGGTACCAAAGTTGATGACCTCCAACAAAGTATCGTGTAAGTAAGTATTTGTGTAAATCAGAAAATATGGCTGAACAGATCTACAAATCTCTTGGCAGGTAAAAAAGCCAACATATACTGTATGTATGTATTGTTTACCAGTGCACTTAACCATTTTCCTGGAGTCTCACTTTGACAAAGGGCAAATCCCATCTTTTATGACACCTTTTAAGTGCGGGACAAAAATGGGAATTATACCACAACCCTTGATCTGCAACTGTCTCCCATATCAGGCCTCTCATGTTCATATTAGAGTAAAATGTAAGTATTTTATTGGGGAATCTCTGTAAGGCTGGTAAGAAGCTTTTAGTTCTGGCATGTGAAGACAAGGCTTAGGGATTTTGGAAAGGGAAGACAAAAGAAGCAGAAAAAGACTAAAACTCTTGTGTGATAGTCCTGTTTTTTTTTAATACCTCTTCTTACCTATGGGGGTCTTTGGTGCTGGGTATAATATGCACACATTCTCTCTTGTGAAATGCTCTTTCGATCCATGATTTCTGGGCCTACAGAAATGAAAAAGAAATAAAACATGAGCATTTTAAGGTGAAGTAACAGCGCAGAAGCAGAAAATAAAAGTTATATGCATAGAAACAGAAAAAGCCTACTTATCTTAAAGTGATTGTAAAGGCTCAAGGTGTTTTACCTTCATGCATTCTATGCATGAAGGTAAAAAACCTTCTTTATGCAACAGACTTCCCCAGCTAAGCCCCCTCTCAATCCACTGGATGTCTCGGCTATCTCAGGACTCTCTTTTTTCATTAGCTGAGGCAGCAATCATTGGCTCCCATTGATGTCAATCACAGCCGGTGAGCCAATGAGAAGAGAGAGAGAGCAAGGCTTAACTGTGGCTCCATGTTTGAAGCAGTGGGTGCCCCCATAGCAAGCTGCATGCTGTGGGGGCACCCAACAGGAGGGAGGGGCAGGAGAGCCTGTGGGGGACCCGAGAAAAGGAGGATCCGGGCTGCAAAACCACTGCACACAGGAGGTAAGTATAGACATGTTTGTTCTTTATAGAGAAAAAAATGTAAGCCTTTAGTATCACTTTAAATGATAATTCCATAAAAAAATGTATAAAACATATTGTTTGACTAGTCTTTCTAGTCGTGATGTATTATGTACAATCAGGGACACTATTATCTCCCTACTACAGACAGTTCTTTAGAAATGGATTCATTACAATACTATAATGCACATGATGATAAATGCAGCTCTTTGTAACCTTTATCTTTCCCTACATTAAGGAAAAAAGATAAGTAGGTAAGGATATTCAACGTTGTGTTGTTAAGTGTTATCTGCACACCAGGACTTTTTCAACATTGTGTTGTTAAGTGTTGCTTGTTTAGGACTTTTTCAGTAACTTTTTTGTACTTCTATACCTCACAACATACACCTTTTCGTAAAAAAAAAAATAAAAAAAAATTTATATATATATATATATATATATATATATATACATACATATATAAAAAACCTATATATTCTGCATAATCTGGTTTGTATCTTAACATATGAAATTTGCTGTTATAAATAATTATTTAAAGTTCAGATGTATAGTTTGTGCAGTCATTGCTTGCTCGCTGCTTTTTTCAGACCTATGTACAGAGTATGAGGTCATCTAACAGACATCCCCTGAAGTAGAACTTTCACAAAAGATGGCATATAAACAATCATGCAGTGCAAATTAGAATTTGAATATAGTAAATGCAGACTCCCCAATTTAACAATCATTTTCAGAAAAACCACTGGCAAGACCTGCATCGGTAAATACAAATGAAAAGTAAGTAAAATAAAGTTTTCCAAAAGTCTAGTAATTGACATAGAGGAAACTCAAGAAAACTGAAGTTGAAAGGGTATGTCAGGTATATGTTTCAGAATTTGTTCCATTTACCTATGTTTCACCAGAAAATATTTGTTTTTGTGCTAGGCAAGAAACATTTACAAGAGTCATTTTCTGCAATCTTACTTTTATTTGGCCCTAGGCATTCTAGACCTTCTGAGGCAATGAAGGGAGATATGAATTTTCTCTTGAGAAACTATTGTTCAATTCCCTTATTAATACCAGTACATACTACAAGCAATGCTATGTGTTAATTGAAAGAAACACAGACTGTGTTATACAAGGGAATTGCTAATCAATATGTCCATGATTAATATGTTCTTAACATTATTGCTTTGGAAATGTGTTCCTTTACAGCACCCATAAAACTACTTGTCTTTTTATATGTTCTCTCTGATATACAATTTTTACAATGCTGAACTAAAATTAGAAAGCAGCCCAGGCATTTAATATTTGCTAGCCCACAGATTTACTCAATGTACCAGCATTAATTAGGAAAGGCAATTTGGTAATGATTTTTACTGAAGGGCAAGTGTGACACAGTGTTTAGTGCTATAAACATATTTACTACAAATATTAAAAAATCCACACTACAAAAAGGACTATCACTGCTAAATTACTGACATACCAAAAAAATAACAATTCAAGCTTCTTTTCACTCAGCACTTAGTGCTATAACTAAAATTAATGTACAAATGACATTTAATAATGATACTCGGGGGTTGATTTACTAAAATCAAATAGACTTTGCTCTTTGCACTTTATTTTTTTTTTGCTCTTTGTTCCAGAACTTTGTAAATGAGCAAAAGCTCTGCTGACATCCATCATCCAATCATATGCAAGCAAAAATGCTGATTTTTTATTTTCCTTGCATGTGTTTGGGTATTCTTTCCAAAGTGAAGCTGTCCCTCATTTACTAAGCTTTGTAGCAACTGCACTTTGCAAAGTGCACAGTCTATTTGCCTTTAGTAAATCAACCCCATAATGACACAAAAAATAGTGCAAATTTCTAACCAAGTGCAAACACAGTGCATATAATATGCAAATAGGCAAACAAGTAAGTGAATATCTAGATTTATAACATGATTAGTCTCCTCTTCACACAAAGGGAAAGGTAACAAAAGTAAACACCATTCACAATCCTCAAGAATGTGAACAATTCTAAAGCATAAAGATGTTCTCTTATTCCTTCTACTGGTAATATTCAGATCTGCCCCCACAGCTATCTCAATTAAATACACACTCTCCAGAGGGAGTTGACCAGTCAAATGAATAATCTGGTCTAACAGCACTTGTGATTAATCCTGGTCTTTCTCATCACAGGAAATAACAGTTCTGTATTCTCATTGAGATAAATCAAGAGCCGAAGAAATTTTCATTGTGTATCAACATTTATTAAACATTTTTTGAAAAGCAAGGAACACATAAACACACTCAGGGGAAATAGTGCTTAGATATGTATGTGGGGAATTTGGTGGGGTAAGACGATTTTTGCTAGAAGGAGAGGTTTGGGGAGGCAGGAAGATTTATGCTGGGAGGGGAAATTAGGTGGGATTTGTGTCAGGTGGGGGGATGTAGGTGGGTGAAGGGAATAGGAGGGTTTGTGCTAGAAGAAGGGAGAATTTTTGCTGTGGGCATGATTTTGGAAGAGAAGAGGATTTGTACTAAAAAAGAGTAATGGGGGAGGGGGGATTTGTGCTAGAGGGTGGATGTAGAGGGGATCTGTGCTGGGGGAATTTGGAGAGGAATGGGATTTGTACTAGAATAAAAGGGGTATTTGGGAGGGGGGTTAGAGTATTTATGCAGGAAAGGGAAGAGGAGTTATGCTACAAAAGAGTGATGGGAGGATTTGTGCTATCAGGGGGACAGGGTTTGTGTTAAGAGGGGAAATTGGAGGGGGTATTTATGCTGGAAGGTGATTTGCTTTTGAAGGGTGAATTGTTGGGGATTTGGCAGAGTGATTAAGCAGGGAATGAGAGAGGATTTATGCTGGAAAGAGGGATGAGGGGAATTTGTGCTAGAATTAGATAATTGTGGTAGAAAGAGGAAAAGATTTGTGTTGGGAGGGGGAATTGAAGGGGGGATTTGGAGAGGCGGAAGAGAATTTAAGGGGAATAATCATGCTGGGAGGGGAAAATGGGATGGAGAAATCCATGCTAGAAGAGAGGAGAGGATTTGTGCTGGAAGGGGGTTTGGGAGGAAGAGGATTTGTGCTGGGAGGGGTAAGTGTGCAAATTAGTGCTGGATTATTATTATTTTTTTTTGGGGGGGGTGAGAGCATGTATTTCTTCTGAAAGGGTAAAGAGAGGGAGGGTATTGCTTGTGGGTAGAATGTTGCAGTCTCCTGACCCTACACTATTTGTTACACACTCCTGACTCCTGCACTCTTTTCATTCTGTACTCCTGACCCCTATTATTCATTACACACATCCTGGACACCTGCACTCTGTATAAAGTACACGCACAACGTTTTACAAAATGCACATACAGTACATTAAAGCAAGTTATGTTTTTAACTTGTTTTAAAGTATGTGCATGTTATTGTTTAGGAAATAGGTCTTGATGACCCCCCCATATAACTATTTGTATTTTTTATGCTGTGTGGGAGATTAAAAATGTTCTGTGACCTATACTGCAGATAGGAGACTTTACAGTTTTTCCTGAGGAAGCAGGTGTGGTGCCCAAGAAAAGAGTTGAACCTTGTTACCCCAAGTAAAACTCTGCATAACAACAGAACATCTGAGAAAAAAATGTAATACCTATTTATATTTTTATGTAATTGCAGTACTGGGGGTGTTTGTAAAAAAATGCTTTAAGTAAGTGTTCAGCAACATGTGTGCAACAGTATTTTCTGAATATATTTTTTAAAGTGGTAGTAAACTTGAGTTAAAAAAAAAATCTTCTCCCTGCAAGGTAAAGTCAGAATGTGCTAGCATGCATATTATCTTAGAATGAAGCCCTCCAGCAGTGTGCTTTCACCTGACAAGGCTTCTATCTTCACCCAGTCTTTCTTCCGGGCTTCTGGGCTCTGGTTGCTTGACTGTCCAAGCCATGATCAAGTCACTCCCGTGCACGCATGTGGGAGTCTCTGCCATGGTCTCTGCCATGGTGCAGAGCTCTAAAGGAAAGGCACAAGCATGCTATTCCTTCAGAGTGCATGCGCCATGACGTCACCGGCTGCAGGGACACTGAATATATCCTAAACAGTCACGTTTAGGAGATACTCCTTGTATCTACAGGTAAGCTTTATTATAAGCTTACCTGTAGGTACATGTATCCAGGGGGAGTGTTCTCCCACTTTAAAGGGTACCAACATATGACAATATGACATACAATTGACAAGTTGTATTGCTTCCTTTAAAGTCCTATAGTTGTGTTAGGATCTTTTGTGGTATGGACTGAATTGTTTGTGGAAGTGGTTCCCCTAAATTTACTACAAATTTAATATAATCCTTCCTGGATTAACTAAAATGTTGATGGCAATTGGGGAGCACAGTTTGCCATCTTCACCCTGGGCACTGAATGACCTTGTCTCGGCAATGGTTTTTGCATACACTTGATTGCTTCTTTGCACATTATATGCATTGTGTTTGCACATGGTTAGACTCTTTTTGTCCTATTGTTAGTGATATTTAGTATAATTAATTATTGTCATCTGTACATTAGTTATAGTTCTAAGTGCTGGGTGATATATTGTTATTTATTGTTACCTGTTTTTTGGTTATTTTCATCAGTTACTCATTTAACACTTATAGCACATTAGATATATTTATAGCACTAAACACTGTGTCACACAAATTCATTATAGTGTTGCGAAGGCATTCTTTGATATTCACATAGCAACAACACTTTTAGTGTTTTATTTTAGAGCAGTTTTCTCATGAATGCTTGCATTCAAATGTAAAAAAGGAACTGTAAAACCAGTTAAGTAAATGCCATAGCGATTGCTGTGCCGGCAGTATCACAGTGCACATGCACAGATCTGCATGATGTGGCAATGGCAAGCAGGCATTTTATAGACTGCTGCCAGAGCTGATTTTAGACACTGTCAAGCCCAGGCCTAACATACTATGTGTGGGTTTTTCCCATCTTTTCATTCCCACAAGATAAAATAGCATGATGATACCATTTAGAATGATAGCAAGAGTAAGTTACTGGCTTTCTGGAACTGAGGCCTTGTTCACATACAGATGAAACTCGAAAAATTAGAATATCGTGCAAAAGTTCATTTATTTCAGTAATGCAACTTAAAAGGTGAAACTAATATATGAGATAGACTCATTACATGCAAAGCAAGATAGTTCAAGTCGTGATTTGTCATAATTGTGATGATTATGGCTTACAGCTCATGAAAACCCCAAATCCACAATCTCAGAAAATTAGAATATTGTGAAAAGGTGCAATATTCTAGGCTCAAAGTGTCCCACTCTAATCAGCTAATTAAGCCATAACACTTGCAAAGGGTTCCTGAGCCTTTAAATGGTCTCTCAGTCTGCTTCAGTAGGAATCACAATCATGGGAAAGACTGCTGACCTGACAGTTGTGCAGAAAACCATCATTGACACTCTCCATAAGGAGGGAAAGCCTCAAAAGGTAATTGCAAAAGAAGTTGGATGTTCCCAAAGTGCTGTATCAAATCATATTAATAGAAAGTTATGTGGAAGGAAAAAGTGTGGAAGAAAAAGGTGCACAAGCAGCAGGGATGACTGCAGCCTGGAGAGGATTGTTAGGAAAAGGCCATTCAAAAGTGTTGGGGACTTTCACAAGGAGTGGACTCGAATGTTTCATTCCTCTTGTCAAGATGCTCCCGAACAACAAACAATGTCAGAAGCGTCTTACCTGGGCTAAAGAAAAACATTTCACAGACCTGGTCTGTTGCTCAGTGGTCCAAAGTCCTCTTTTCTGATGAGAGCAACTTTTGCAACTCATTTGGAAACCAAGGACCCAGAGTATGGAGGAAGAATGGAGAGGCACACACTGCAAGATGCTTGAAGTCCAGTGTGAAGTTTCCACAGTCTGTGTTGATTTGGGGAGCCATGTCATCTGCTGGTGTTGGTCCACTGTGCTTCATTAAGTCCAGGGTCAACGCAGCCGTCTACCAGGAGATTTTGGAGCACTTCATGCTTCCTTCCGCAGATGAGCTTTATGGGGATGCTGACTTCATTTTCCAGCAGAGCTTGGCACCTGCCCACACTACCAAAAGCACCAAAACCTGGTTCAATGACTTTGAGATTACTGTGCTTGATTGGCCAGCAAACTCGCCTGACCTGAACCCCATAGAGAATCTATGGGGCATTGCCAAGAGAAAGATAAGAGACTTGAGACCGAACAATGCAAGAGCTGAAGGACGCTATTGAAGCATCCTGGTCTTCCATAACACCTCAGCAGTGCCACAGGCTGATAGCTTCCATGCCATGCCGCATTGAGGCAGTAATTGCTGCAAAAGGGGCCCAAACCAAGTACTGAGTACATATGCATGCTTATACTTTTCAGAGGTCCAATATTGTTCTATGTACAATCCTTGTTTTATTGATTGCATGTAATATTCGAATTTTCTGAGATTGTGGATTTGGGGTTTTCATGAGCTGTAAGCCATAATCATTACAATTATGACAAATCACAGCTTGAACTATCTTGCTTTGCATGTAATGAGCCATATATTAGTTTCACCTTTTAAGTTGCATTACTGAAATAAATGAACTTTTGCACCTATGCATACACCCATATGAAGGGCCATCTTTTTCCGCTTGGAATACACAGGTGTTCCATGCATCCAGGTGCAGGCAGTCCCATGTCTATTGGGATGCAGTGATTGCACAGTTCCAATTTGTAGGCGGGTGCATGTCCCTGAACATAGACAAAGTGCATTCAGGGGGGTGCACCCACATAGCTGTCAAATTGGAACCAGCTATGAATGGGACTGCCTGCCCATGGATGCATAGAATACTTGTGCATCCCATGTGAGCAAAGACAGCCCTTCA
Source organism: Staurois parvus (assembly GCF_062004578.1). NCBI lineage: Eukaryota > Metazoa > Chordata > Amphibia > Anura > Ranidae > Staurois > Staurois parvus. The sequence continues at coordinate 2,335,395 of NW_028318345.1, forward strand.
CAAGGATGTACTCATTTTCCAAAGTTAACAGCCTCTACTCTTCTTAGAAAATCAAGGCCAATATCTGCTAATTCAGTATGATGTCACAAAGCTGCATTCTAATTTCTAAGCTTCTGATAATGTCACAGAGCCCAAAAGCCTGTTCATACCCTGGCATTGCCTTTTGGGCTCATTGCAATATCCAAAAAACTGTGAAGAAGGAATCCCTGCTAATAATTTGATAGAAATCTGAACCAGTTCCATAATGTGAAATGCTCATTTGGATGTTTCTTCGATTTTTCCATTACTGACATATTTCAATGCAGATGAAGGCACACATTTTACTGCCATTTCAGGTAAGTCCCTTTACAATATAAAACTGATGCATGTGAAATAACTACTTTTTAGAATGTACAGAAGGAGATGCATTTAATATGGTATCATTTTGTAACTCATGGTAACCAATCAGATCCCAGTTTAAAGTAAAAGATCAACTTTCATTGGCTATCAGTTCCTTCACAAACTGAGGCTGGTTTACTAAAAGAATTGAGATAGTAAGACTAATTTAAGCCCTCAACTCAACCAAATTAATCAACTGTGGACAATATTTTTAAACTGTTGGAGAACGTAAATCCACTTTCAAACCAGATCCAGATTTGATTATACCACTTTATTGTACAATGGGAAAAGTAACATAGAACAACTAATCAGTGGGTATTTTACATTCTTCTAAATCTTCTAAACGAGTGGTGGTCAGTTTTCTTGATATGAGGCGCCTCAAGTGCAACACCACACATAATATTGAGTGAATAGTCAGAGACAGCAGACACACAAAATGATATGGTCAGAGCCTGAAGACAAGATACAAGAGATGGTCAGAAACTGTGTTTATACTGTCAGAGACTGTGAACATGCTTAGAGTTACTGGAGTCTGGGGACATACTGCATGACAATGCCATTGCTTGAAGACATATTACATGAGACTGCTAGAAATCACTGCTATGAAAGGGCAATAGGGAAACACAGATTTGTGTGTGCAAGAGATCTGAGAGCTGCAAAAGAGTGTTAAAGGGCCACATGCTGCCCCAGGCCACAGGTTGGGCACTAAGGCTCTAAACGAATCAAAAAGAAGCTGTAATTTGTTTTGTTTAGAGTTATTTATTCCCCCACAGCCAGTATACACATATATGTATATATATATATATATATATATATATATATATATATATATACCCTCCCCTGCAGTGGTTGATTTTTCAGCAGCTCTTGTGGACCCCCCTTGGCACCAGTGCTTGCACTGCCAGGCAGCTGTCTGTGACTTTGGGCAGTAAGACCAACTGGACCCCAGCACTGGGCTTAGTGCTGTTTAAATGAACATCTGTATGTGTATGCACACACAAACACAGCATATAATGATGACGTGCAGAAGAAGGTGTTCATCTTTATGGAGGAGAGGCAGTACCTGGTGTGTGAGTGTGTGTGTGTGCAGTGTATATGTGTGCCTTTATGTATGTGTACAGCTATTTGCACAAGTAGTTTACGACTTTAGTGCTGCTAGGTGGAAGGGTTAACCACTTAGCCATTGTGCATACATCAACATTTTACTGAGGACGAAAGAAAAATGTGACAGAAATAACTCTAATAAGACCAGCACTGTAACTGCTCACTAAGGAATGAAGTGACCATTCACAAAGACATGTGGCATGTCAGAAACCCCAGGATACTAAGTCAGTGTATGCACAGGTATTTATCATTGGAATATCCACATTAAAATTTAAAACTGTTAATATTGTTTAGACAGACCCAATAAATTCGAAAAAAATACATTTTAATATTGGGCTTTATCTTCCTAGTGGTAATCCCGAGTGTGGCTCGGAGTTAATTTTACAGTACCAAAAGCGGTAACCCTGAGCCACACTCGGGATTACACTTTAGTGCTTGTCCAGCTATCCCCCGATCCTTACCTTGTCCTGCGATCCCCCGATGTCTTCCTGCTGTATCCTAAAGCTATGTCCTCCAGCCGATGCCGGCATCCGTCTTCCGGGTTCCCTTCCCTGCGAGCGTAGGGGGGTGGACCCGGCGGGAGATTCAAAAGGTAAAAACATGACATACACATAATACATTGTAATCTGTTAGGATTACATTATTGTATCAAACCATGTCACCTAAATTTTGTCCCTATTGCTTTGTCCAGTGCCCTGCCTGCACATTTACTGTTCTTTCTGCCTGGAAACTTGAGAATGTCCATGGCATCCAAAGCGTGTCCCTTTAGGTCAAAAGCGGTTTTAGACCAGCTAGAGAACAGCAATAGTGAATTAGAATCACTTGCAGAATTGAGCGATAGTGTGGGGAAATTCATTATCAGATACTGAAAGTGACAACAGCGATGATTCTGTGACTGAGCTAAGTGACGTGCGAACTTGGCGCTCTATTTCAAATGTCATTGTTTTTTATTGGTTTGATTACATTATTGCATTAAATTTATTATATTATTATTTTTTATAATTATTTATTATATTGTAATTTCTGATTTTGTGTTTTAAACTTTATCATACCTGGGATGTTTACCAGACTCTTGTTTGAACAGATTTAAGTGAGTTATTCCTAAGAATTACAAGCCTACAATATAAAACAACAAATTTCCATGAAAAACAATGTGCCGCTTTGACATTCAAAAAAATTGATATAATTAGACCACCAGGGAGGTTAATAACATAAAGCTGGCATATCTTTAGATTCTAAAGTAAGCACTCTGCTGAAAAGTTTTAGTACATACGCTATCATTTCAATATTGCCTGTGTCCACACATATGTGAACATTGCGGGCACATAATAAACATTATGAAGATAGAGTGTAACAGTTCACGCATTGATTGATGTACATCCCTTAACAAATTAGGGCCAATGCTTGGAAAGTATAGCTACACTTTATGTCAGTGATATATCAAAGCATATGGTAGCTTTGCTGCAGGCAGGAAAACAACAACTTTTGCAGTCAAACTTTCTGGGTGGGAGGAACCTGCTTCATGCACATTAATTCTTGACTGTAGGCCTTCAATCTACATTAAATTCTATGGGGTTGGTTTACTAAAGAATGTCTGGCCACAGTCTGCAAAAAGAATGTCCACTTAGCCTAGTGAATAAGGTGAAGCTGTGTTTACTTTAATCATACAGTCATATGTAAGCAATGATACTTTTCTAAAATTTATTTGACACATTATTGGATATTCAAAGTGAACATAACTTTACTCAGTGAACATTTTCTAGTTCTTCTATATGTGCAGCATGTATCCATTACTGGACTTTGGGTTTGGTTTACTAAAGGTGTAGAGCATGTTCTCTTTGTAAAGTGTATGTTCACTTAGCTTGATGAATGAGGTGAAGCAGTGTACACTTTAATAATTCAACCGTATGCAAACAAAAATTTTTTTGTTTTCTTTTTCAAGTTTACCTTTAAAAACATTGGGTATTTGGAGTACACCTAGATTTACCTTATTTACTAAGCCAAGGGAACATACAGTTTCCAAAGTAGCCCTGATTTATTGTATTTTTTTAGTCCCAAATCCAGTACTACATAAATGCTACCTATATAGTGTTGATATACTAAATCAGCCCTGATGTCTTCTTTGCTAGCTTAGTGAATAAAGCATATATGCATTCACATCCATCCAATCATGTGCAGGCAAAGGAAATGTTTTCTTTTTCTTTATGTAATAATTGGGTATTAAATGTTAAAGCAAATTTACCATATGTGTTAAGCTAAGTAAACATTCCCTATTCCTTTAGTAAATCAACCCCTTGATGTGCAGTGATTATGAATTAGAGGGCTTTTTCTTCTTTCTGAAATGTTATATTTTAATATGCTTTTTTTATCCACACATCAGTACAAGAAATTATGTGCTGAGAAGAGGCACTTGTATTTCACAGGCCTACGTGGTAAAAGGGAACAAAAATTGGCCTTTTTAAAACCAGTGAACTTATTTATACACTTATATACATCAAAACTAAAGAATAAAACAGTTCAAAGTAGAGCACTTGGATTATGATTCAAAAGAACAGCCTGTTTTGAAAATACATTTCCTTTTTGAATAATCAGATGAATATTGCTATTCAAACTGTTTACCTTTCTATGTAGGGATGGTTATGTTAAAGAATCTATAATGCACCTGAAAGTTCTACTTTTGGTACCTAAGAACTGGAAACAGAATTTTGATTATAAGTCATTGAAATCTTTTAGACGACTTTGATTTCTATTTGTCCTGAAAACAATCACTGGAATGATTGACTGCAGCAGTCTCCCAGTCATTTTTGCAATGTCCAGTGTCAGAGTGATGAACAGATTGCCATCTTTTCCTAAGAAAAGGGAAACAATCAAGCACTGGTTCAAGAATCAAGAACCTCTCTGACAAGCTTAAGCTTCTCTTTGATCAACTCCTTGCTTGACTGATGCAATTACTTAATGGTTGAAACTGACTTTTTGATGGCCAGACAAAAGTTTTCCATTTGTAAGCAGCTTTTTACATGTAACTAGTAGTGCACTTCAGTATTATTACTTGTATTTCAATTGTGCTAAACATTATTATGCTATAAATGTTTTGTCACATTTTTTTTTTCTTCGGTGTTTTTGTTGGGAGCTCCTTACAAACTAAGTATAACTTTCAGGATGCAGGTCATACATTCTGTAAAGTACAGCCATGCAAAAGCATGCTAACCCTTAATGACTTTTTCATCACAATTCCTAGATCTTTGCAGACATTTTTGAACAATACTATATGATTCATCGAGCAAAATCACAGCTGGGATAATCGTGGCTTAAGTAAGGGATTGAACTTGCAGCCTAGACAAGAACAGGCACATATCAGCCTCTACAACACTATGCAACAAGTCATTGGGTCCCTTCTGTTTGCTCTCTATTCCAGGACTATACAGACCAAATGTCAAGGCGTTGCTTTGCTGATATCCACAGTTTTTATTTTGTTTCCCAGCCACTAGTTGTTTGTTTGGTATAATCAGGAAACATGTTAGTAACCCATATACTATCCTTCTAATGGGAAGTAAAGCTGAATATAGCCTTTAGTTTAAGTCAGTCAAATACATTCCAGGTGCATCATAACCAAATGTGTTCAATGCCTTACAGTTTGCTTTATTTCTAAAACAACTTCAGAATAAGTAGAAAAGTCTGTCCCCTGGCAGTATCTGCAGAGCGTGGAACCTTGCTTTTTTTGTGTGAAAGCAGTGGTCCCATCGTAGAGGTCTGACATGCCCCCTATTGAGCCAAACCAGTAGTCCTGGTCCCTGTTGACTGGAGAGCTCTAGCTCTGACTCAGTAGGGGGTGCATTGGACCTTTGAAAAGAGATCGCTGCTTCCCCACAGACAACAACAGTCCAACTCTGTAGCTACTGGCAAGAACAAGGCTGTTTCCATCAGACTATAGTTGTTTTGTAAAGAAAACAAACTGTAGGACATTGAAAATCTTTGGTTTGAATGCACCTGGAATGTGTTTAGCTGATTTAAATTGAACTTTCAGCTGTGCTTTAACAAAAGATAAATGATAATGTTCTTATGTTTACCACATTTGGAAACATAACGAAGAAAAAATGGCAGTTACAGGTGTTGGAACAAACCACAGAACTCCAACAGAAGTGCTTATAATGATCAGCTTTTCTTCATATGGTTAAACCTTCATTTCCAAAAGAAAAAAAAACAATACTTTGCTTAAACTGCTTAAACATATTCAGGAATTAGGCTTAGTTTGTTTGTTTCTTACTTAAAGTCAGTTTAAATCTACATGTTAACCTGTTCTTGTTAGCATAACACATATACGCGGCATCACAGAAGTGGCCCACATATACACTATATTGCCAAAAGTATTGGGACGCCTGCCTTTACACGCACATGAACTTTAATGGCATCCCAGTCTTAGTCCGTAGGGTTCAATCCTGAGTTGTGCCACCTTTTGCAGGTATAACAGCTTCAACTCTTATGGGAAGACTGTCCAAGAGGTTTAGGAGTGTGTCTATGAGAATGTTTGACCTTTCTCCCAGAAGTGCATTTCTGACGTCAGGCACTGATGTCGGACGAGAAGGCCAGGTTTGCAGTCTCCACTCTAATTCATCCCAAAAGTGTTCTATCGGGTTGAGGTCAGGACTCTGTGCAGGCCAGTCAAGTTCCTCCACCCCAAACTCGCTCATCCATGTCTTTATGAACCTTGCTTTGTGCACTGGTGTCCAGTCATGTTGGAACAGAACGGGGCCATCACCAAACTGTTCTCACAAAGTTGGGAGCATGAAATTGTCCAAAATGTCTTGGTATGCTGATGCCTTAAGAGTTCCGTTCGCTGCAACTAAGGCTGTGTGCTTCAGCATGCGCTGACCCCGCTCTGTCATTTTACATGGCCTACCACATTGTGGCTGAGTTGCTATTGTTCCCAGTTGCTTCCACTTTGTTATATGACCACTAACAGTTGGCAGTGGAATATTTAGTAGCAAGGAAATTGCACTTATTGCACAGGTGGCAACGTATCACGGTACAATGCTTGAATTCACTGAGCTCATGAGAGCGACCCATTCATTCACAAATGTTTGTAGAAGCAGTCTGCATGCATAGGTGCTTGATTTTATATACCTGTGGCCATGTTGGTGATTGGAACACCTGAATACAATGATTCGGAGGGGTGTCCCAATACTTTTGGCAATACAGTATAATGCATGTGTACCTGAGTTTGTGCTGGAAGTATGCTCAGTCCTGTTCCCCCAGCACCAAGACTGAACTGTTACTGACAGCTCTGGGTCTTATATGAATGATAGCAAATCACAGTGATCACTGTGAATGAAACCTGCCCCTCTACTGTTTCTCCCCCACAAGGAGAGAAAGATACATTGCATCTTTATTTCCTCCTAGAGGAAGACTCTTAAAATAAAGTTTTCTGAAACATAAATAAAGATAGGATAGTCAAAATGATAGCCAAAATAGTCAAAAGTCAAAATGTTCACTATTGTTCTTGGGCTCTACTATGGGTACAAGCAACAAACAATTTACACATATGTGATATTGCCATGAGTATCAGGAGTAGGAGAATTTATTTTGGGTTGTTCTTTGGTGGTGGTGATGACAAGAAATAAACAACACCAGTTTAAAAAAATTTTGCTATTTTTGGCCAGATATTTTTTTTAATTACATATTTCTTTAAATAAAAGAAAAAAATATCAAGGGTAATCCAATAACATTTACCAACAAATTAAGGTGTCCTGAACAAATCACCTTGATACATTAAAGCAATTCTAAAGGCATAGTTTTAATTTTTTTTAAAATAACAACCATGTTATACTTACCTGCTCTGTGCAATGGCACAGAGCAGCCCCTATCTTCCTCTTCCCAGGTCATCTGCTGGTGCTACTGGCCCCTCCCTCCTGCCCTGTGCCCCCATAGCAAGCCGCTTGCTCTGGGAACACTTGTACATGCTCACTCCTAAGCAGGGTTTATGTGTCCATAGACATACAGAGCATGGCTCAGTCCTGCCTCCCCTTGCTGGCTGTAATTGACAGCAGCGGGAAACAATAGCTCCCACTGCTTCCTCTCTGTTCAAGGAGGACAGATAATGCATTGATGTTAAAAACCTTCTGTTTGTAGAACTACTTTACGCAGTTGCAAACATATATACAGTTTTATTAATACATACCAAAGTTGTAAAACTGTGTTCAGGCATTAAGGTTTGTTTTTACCTTTATCATTAAGGAGGTTAATCAATTAATTAATCAATTAATCAACACAGTGTACAGGGTGACAACATTGCTAGGTGATGTCACAACAGAATGAACAGAATTGTCACCAGGTCACAGGAAGTGGAAACACAATGGATGTACTGGCAGCATGAACAGGTAATAAAACTGTTATGGGGGCAACTGAAAAACAAAAACTGTTTTGTTCATGCTAATGATGGACTACTTCATATACATTGTATCTCATTTCTGACTTTCCCCATCGTTCCACTTTAAGGCATGCTAAATTGAAGGCCTTTTTAGCTTACTGTGCCATACATACTATTACATCTTGAAAAAACTGGGTCAATATTTATTACAACTCTTTAAACAATGCAGCATGGATACTTTATCTTCACTTAATAAAAGTGAATAAGAAACCTGAACACACATCCTTTGTTGTATTAGCTTATTTCAGCATGCATCCCATCTCCTCCCAGGACTAAGCAAACAACGGTTTTAGAATACAAATATTTGATAATGGTTTATTGCGATGTTTTCAATTTTATATTTTTACTATTTTTCCTAATTGTCCTAGAAAATTTAGGCTTGAATATTTGAGATTAAACTGAATTAAAAAGTAACGCATATCAGCATTTACATTTTAATTTTGATTGTGCTACCATCCAACTTAAAAAATTAATAACAATAATTTTCTTCACAAATTATTTGAAAGATGGGGATTCATTTTGTTGAATTTAAAAATTAAATAAACTAATCAATAATAAAATAAAAGGAACAATCATGAATATTCATGATGCCACATTCTGCTGGCATGCATATGAATATTTGCCTGGGGAGCTTACAACGTCAAAAAAATGTAAGTCCTAAATTACTGCTAATATATGCATTTGTGTATTTAGCTATTCTGTGCATTAGCCATGCAAGTCCTTCTAAGACAACTCTCTGGCAGCTACTGGCAGACTTTTCTTTGAGGAATTTGAGAAAAGCCAATATTTATGTTTAAGCTACTAAAATTACAATTTCATTCTGCAGTTGCTGTGATTTTCTAAAGTTGTCAAAAATTAAATTTTGTTACTTTCTTGTAATATGTATAGAAAACTTTTCTTGCTTTTCCCAGAAGTCTACACTGAGCTTAAATTCCAGGCAGCAACTGTAATAGTGGTGTAACTTTTGGTGAGATATTATCTAAGGCTTACCTACACGTAAAGAAATACAGGCACTAAATATTTACATATGACAACTGTGGATATTGTGCAGGTGGTTCTTGTAAAGGCTAACCCTCATATTTATTAAATGGCCAGAGAAAAAACAAGGTAAAACTCCTAAAACGATGGTGTTGTTTTTCCTCATCAGGCTCCTCATAAAACTACCTTACCATACCTGCTGTTCTCTATTAAAATCCATGGATCAGACAGCATTACCATTCATATCAAATGCAATGAGTGAACAAATTGAATTAATAAGGTGAAAAAAAATAAATTGAATAGTCAATGGAGGATTTTTTTATTAAATTTAAGCTTTTAATAAATCCTTCCATGGAGTTCAGTGCATAAAGAGAACCTTCACTGCCCTAGAAACAAGAAAAAAAACCCCGCAATACAGCTACAAAAATTTACATACAAGAAAAATATAGACGACAGAATCTCCTAGTCACCTGCTAAGGTTAAAGGATACAGTATGCAACAGGGGCATCCTGAAGTTAAGCTGCATGGAAGAACTGTAAATGGAGGAATTTATCTACGTATATGTAGATATGTACACCTACATCGATGTTTTACGTTCTTATTATATTTCATATTTTATATGTAACATATATATTTACTATATTTCCACCTGTACATATATTTAAAAAGCATTAGATTGGAAATATTGAAGCATTAATTATTGTATTAAATTGATCACATAAGTTTCATCTCACAGATCAAGTGTTAAGTATAGCTATGTCCCAATGTATATATATATAACCATCAGTACATAGATAAATCACATGGAGTAAGTGGGCATGATTTTGTTGGTGAAGAAAATTAACATTTTTTGCCATTTCGTGACCATGACCTTAGTAAATCAAGTTCAGAAAGTAACTTGTGCTGGGAAATAACTAAAACTTAAATAAGTATGAACATTCCTGACATAGTTCATTCATCCAAAATATATATATATATATTTTTACAATACTTACTAAAAAATCATGCTTTAAGAACATCTGATAATCGTTATTGTTTAAACATTATTGGTTGATACATTTTTATCTGCAAGTTAACAAAATGTGCAGGTCTACAAAGTTAGGGCCTACTTAAACGTTCCATTGTGGTTAAATAGATCAACAAACTAATCATTACTTTTTTTGGATTTATATGATTAGTAGTTTACTTATTGTATTTGCAAAACAGCTAAAGTAGTTGTTATTCATAATAGTTTAGCAATTGGGAAATAATCTGACAGTTTGAACATCTTACTTTTACCCTACAGATATGAATCATAATTGTAAAGACTGTGAACTATGATGATGTGCTAATCTATGCACTAACATTAAGAGCACATTTTCATACACAGAAAAAAATTATCCTGTTTTTTATGTTGCAAGTTTATCCTTTACAATCGATTGTATCTCATGTAATACTTAGATGTATTTTGTCAGAATGCTTAGCATTACTAGATGAAGCTGTGTTCATTGCAATCATCCCTATGCAAGGCAATATTTACTTTTTTTCATGAAGTCCCTTTTATATGATTGGACACTCACAGTATACAGAACTTCACCTTGTTTACTAAGCTAAGAGAGTATTCACATTGCTAAGTGAACTATCTCCACTCCTATAGACAATCGCCCTTAGTGGGTATGTAAGGTGTAAAGATATGTTAAGTGGCCTCATTGATAAACTAACATTAATATAACATTTAGTGATCATTTTAAATGTCAGATTTCAGTATTTTAAAGTTAAATTTAAACAAGTTTCTTAGTTAGCATCAGACAATGGGGTTTATTTACTAGAGGAAGATGTGTTCATTGCAATTATTCAATCCTATGCAAGGCAATATCTTTTTTTTTTCATTAAGACCCTTGTATATGATTGGACATTCACAGTAAACAGAACTTCACCTAAGCTAACAAAGCATTCACCTTGCCAAGTGAACTATCACCACTTCTATAGTCAATCGCCCTTAGTGGGTATGTAGGGTGTAAAGGTATGTTAAGTGGCTTCATTGATAAACTAAAACACTATAAAGTTAAGTGATCATTTTAAATTTCAGATTTCAGTATTTTAAAGTTAAATTTAAACATGTTTCTTATATTGCAAGGTTATTCTTCACAATGGATTGTATCTCATGTAATACCTAATTGTGTTTTGTCTTTGTCAGAATGGTTAGCATCAGACAATGGGATTGATTCACTAGAGGAAGCTGTGCTCATTGCAATCATCCAATCCTGTGCAAGGCAATATCTTCTTTTCTTTTTTTTTCATGAAGTCCCTTTTATATGATTAGGCATTCACAGTAAACAGAGATTCACCCTAAGAGAGCATTCACATTGTTAAGTGAACATTTACCTTTAGTGAGTATGTAGGGTGTAAAGATATGTTAAAATGGTCTCATTGGTAAACTAACTCAAGTCAAGTGATCATTTTACATTTTATTTTTTAGTATTTTAAAGTTAGTCTTTTTGTTTTTTTTTGCTGCTTAAATAAGCTATTTTTGCAGTTTTGTGTTAAAACTAATTTAATCTACTATTCTGTAGCCAAAAGACAACTTTCTGTTTAGCAAGAGTAAGTGTTTAAAAAAAAAAAAGAACAATTTTACCTGAATTGCATGCACAGTGAGCACCAAAGGCAGTCAGTCCTCTGAAGTGTGTGGCGTCCATGGTACTTTGTTGCTGACCGTTATTCAAATAACGCGACCGCCCACCGCACAAGCCACTCCATCCTCGCTGAACTGATGGCAGACTCTACCCAGCACCTGAGCCCATTAGCTACTTGGAATGTACTGCTGTGGGATTAGCCTCATTAAAAGTTCCAAAGACATTCACGGCAGACCCCAAGTACACTGCATGATTTGAACATCTAATCTGACGCCAAAAGAAAAACAAATCCCCTGAGAGCTTGGATTTAACTGGCACAAGCCCTGACAGGCTGCTTTTTTTTTTTTCTTTTGGTCCAGAAAAGAAAGCATGTGAAAGTGTGATAAGGTGTACTGGCCTCTGAAAGCTTAGCTGAAAAAAGCAAATTCTTCAAAAGGCACAGTGTGCTAAAGAGCCGAGGAATCTGCACACACAAGAGTATTGTTAATCTGCAAAGAATGAATCCAGTGTGTTTACAGCAAACCAGTTGGGGTACTTTACATCCTCCACAGTGCAGCAACCACTAACATTGTTGCTGTTCACTGGCACTGGTTAAAAGACAAGGACATGGAAACTGCACAGTTGCTGAGATATTGAAAACATTCAAATGCTAAGCCCCAGACATATACTGAGGATCTGAATGAATCGTTTGCTTATATTAGCAGCGTCCATAAGTGTAGTAAAAGGTTTGAAAGAATAGGATGTTAGATGACAGCTTACATGTTAAGAGCCAAACTTTATATTGCTGTCGGAGTCCTTATTAGGGAGACCGTGTATCATTTCCCATCTATCTGATGGGCATAAAACAGAAACAAAAATCTCTCATCTCCTGTCTATTTCTTAGATATGAAAACAATATTAAACCCAAAAGCAAACATTTATTATTGCAGCTTACCAATTCTTAGTTGTGATGGCTGAATTTGTTTTCTTTTTTTTTTCTTTTTATTCCTTCTTTTTTCTATTTTCATCTGGAGATCCAGCCAATAAGTGTGTTGTTTGTCAAAAGCACAAGCTCTCCCGCAGAATGTATCTGTTTACCTGGATGAGACAAACCCTTTAACACTGGCAGGGGTGGTTGCAATGATCAGCTTTCATTTAACCACTTTGCGCCGGTGCCTCCCGACCCTTTAAGAGTTTCAGAAGCCGGGAGGTGGGCAGAGTTTTAGGGTCATGTGACCACCGTGATTCGCCATCATGGCTGTCACGTGATCAGAAAAGGTCACGATCGCAAGGGGAGATCAGGAACTCTCCGTGAGTCACGTGCTCTCAGCGCATAAGTACTTTCTAATGGCACGCAAATATGCGGCCGCTCGGCATCAAAGCCCGGATATTTGCGTGCGCTCGGTGTCAAGGGGTTAATTATGTAAAATCTTCATTCCAAAAGGAAAAAAACTGCTTGCTGTAACTGATGCTGGAGTTTGGCTTCAATGAGTTAATGTATTGAAATCTGCTAGTACATCTAACACTCCCCTCCCCCCGAAACTGAGAATGCTGCTGACTGCTGTGCCTCCTATGCTCATTCCTCCAGAGTGGGGGCACTCTAATATAGGAGGTGTGATACTGGCCAGATCACCAGATAAAAACAGAGGGGAAAAAAAGACACAGAAAAGAAAACTGACAGAACCACCACATCTAATGATTGGTAAGCTGCAATATAAATGTTTGCTTTTGGGTGTAATACCATTTTTGGTTTTGGGTTTCATACTGGTTTAACATTCATAAAGTGCATAGGAAGTGGTTTATATCCTCAATGGTGACACCTTTTTCAAACCTGACACAAAAATCCAAAATGAACAGATAGCTTTTGAAAACTGATGCTTTTCAACTTTATCCAAAACCCCCCCCCCAAAAAAACAAAACTGTTGCTGGAGATGGGCTTTAAAGGACATAATCACAATTAGTGAAGTTTAAAGTATAGTAACACTATAAAAAAGTTATAAAAAGTTATAAAATGCTTTTCTGTTGGTCTGCAGTCATGTGTTTCTGGACAGTTTGATGTGCATTTCTTCACATTTTTGCACGTGTTTATGTGAGTTTTTCTGCATAGGTCTTATTTTTCAAAGGCATGTTTCCTCTGACCTAATTGTTGTGAGTGAGAGGGGTTTGTTCACATGTCCGTCCATACCCTGCATTTATGTGGCAATTATTCAGCATTTTTAAAGCCTTCTAACCACCATTCAATGTTTTCCATTAACCACTTGCCCACCAGAGGATTTACCCCCTTCCTGATCAGGCTATTTTTTGCGATACTACGCGGCGCTATTTTAACTGACAATTGCGTGGTCATGCAACATTGTACATAATTTAAATTTATGTCCTTTTTTCTCCAAAAATAGAGCTTTCCTTCAGTGGTATTTGATCACCTATGCGTTTTTTATTTTTTTGCGCTATAAACAAAAAAAGACCAAAAATTTTGAAAAAAAACCTCAATATTTTTGTCTTTTTGGTATAAAACCCATCCAGTAAAAAATTAAAAATAAAATTTCTTCATAAATTTAGGCCAAAATGTATTCTGCTAAATGTCTTTGCTACAAAAAAATCTCAATACGTGTAAATTAATTGGTTTACGTGAATGTTATAGCGTCTACAAATGGCGGTGTATATACTGGAATTTTTATTTTTATTTATTTTTTACTAGTAATGGCAGCGATCAGTAATTTATTGCAGGACTGTGGTGGGCATTTTGACACTAGGGGGGGCTGACTAACTGTCACTGACATCTCCAGTGACTCTAATACAGTGATCAGTGCTAATAAATAGCATTGACACTGTACTAATGACACTGGGCAGCAAGGGGTTAACATCTGGGGCGATCAAAGGGTTAATTGTGTGCTGTGTGTCTTTTACATAGTGTGCTGTGTGTGATTTACTAGGGAGTCAAGCTGCACAGCTAAGCAATACAAAGCGGCCTGTTCATGTTGACAGGGGAGTTCCGTCCGAGAATCGGCGTCCAGGACCTGGTGATAGACATGCAGAGGAGCCAATTGTGGCACGGATAGGGAGCGTGTGCACACATGGCCCCTCCCCAGAAACTGAAAATCACGTATACATACATGATTTTGTGCATCTCTGCCACTCTGTAGCAGTACTTCTGCTATAGGGCGGTTAGAAAGCAGTTAATATTACAATGGCACCATACAGTGATGTTCGGACAGGAGTGGTAACATTGTTCTGAGTGTCATGTACAAATTAAGCAGCATGTTGCATTCATGAAGCATCAACACTTGACGGCTGCCTCCATTTTCAATACCAATGCTCTGTAACTGCACCTTAACAGCACCTATAGCATTTATGCCGTGTTAGTGAAGTATTTATAAAGTGTTAGCTGGGAGCTGGGGTTGAGGCAGTGGAGGTTCCTGTATCCCAGAATGCACTGGGAAATAATAGAGAACTAGGGCAGAGCAGCTCCAGTCTCTTCCTACTTGTACAGAACAGCTGTGTAGTCCAACTAGCAGAAAAAAAAACACAGAAATGCCTGCTATAACCCCACAACTTAACACCTCAAAGCAAATCATTTCCACTTAATCACTTACCCTTTAAAGCACAGTTCCACCAAAAAGTAGAATCTCCACTTATGAACCATCCGTTCCCCTCCACTGCCACACTTGGCACCTTTTGGTTGGAGGGGAGCAGATACCTGGTTTTGACCAGGTACCTAGTTCGGCCGCCCTCCTTCCCCCTGCAGCCGATTTGCGCATGTGCCGTAGGAAAACGGCTGCCAGTTTGTCTTAGTCAAGATACCTGGTGCAGATACTCCTCCTGCCCACGCAGCCCGATTTGCGCACGTGCAGTAGGAAACAGTTGCCAGTTTGTCTTAGTCAAGATGGCGGCGCCAGTGTCCAACAGCCAATGAAAGAATCATCTTGGGCTGAGGACACCGCTGGATCCTTGGACAGGTAAGTGGCCTAATATTAAAAGTCAGCAGCTACAGTATAGCCATTGAGGATTCATTCTTCATAATGAACACCTATGTGAACGGGCCCTAAAGTTCCAACAAGAAGCTGCACCACTCAGATTCATATGAAACTGCTTCTCACTCAGGTCTGGTTACTGCATTAGGTGCCAACTTGTCTTGCTCAGCATGTGTAGCAAAAAGTGAAAGCAGAGCTGCACACCATAGGTTCAGTTCAGTGTAGTTGGCTTCCAAAACACAGTAGCTGCCTCAGGCCATGCCCCTCTGAAATTCCACTCCTGACATACCCTCTACTAATAAGCCCAATTGGGGTGAAATGCATCAGAGGGGTGTGGCCTAATGCAAGCCAAGGATGATGCAGTTTTCTTTCCTGCAACCACAGTGTTGATGGGGGAATCCCTCCCACAGTGCTCCCGGCTGGAAGAACACAATGATTATTGCTAGTGGCTATAGTCGTATGCAAAAAATAGAACAGGCTGGTTACACTGAAGTCGATCAATGGGTCGAATTTAGGACAACCAGCCTGCCCATACATGGATGGATTCTCAGCGAGTCCCAGATAAACAAGCTGAGATTTGATCCATCTATGGCCAGCTTAAGGCAGGCTGTGGAAACGAGCTACACTGAATAAAGGATATGGTGTGTGGCTCTGTTACCACTTTTTGCTAAAAATGCAAACATTTTGCATTTCAACACACATCTCTCATTTTGACAAGGCATACTTTCATTTGACAAGGTGGGGGGTATTGATGTTAAGAGCATTACTGCTGTTCAAGTCATATCAATATACCCTACTTAATGACTTAATGGCATGTGAAGATTGCAGGAGGCTGCTGTGGTACATGAGCCAAAGATTATTATATACAACCTCACATATACGTTTTTAATGCAGGAAGAGAGCTGTGTACACATCTTGGTGTTCACTGTGCTCGCTATGACTAAATCCCACTAATTTAACCATGTCAAAACCCTCCCAATCCTATTCAGCTTTCCATGAACAAAAGGTGGCATTCCTAGGTCTGGTAGACAGTGGCTAGCATTTCTGCACATGCCATGAAGGCATGCATAATCCATCTTAGCTCAAGAAGAAAGTGTGCATAATGTTTTCACCTTGGGTGCAAGGGTGATATGTTACAACAATGCCTCATCGTCTTGGCCCATGCTGCCCACCTTGCTAGTGCTGCTGCTGCAGTCTCTACTACATCTGTGGCAGCAGCAGGGCCAGTCCAGATGGGCCTTGGCGGAGAAGCTAGGCTTCATTGTGCTGATGCTGTGCCATTTACCTGAGCACTTTGCTCGTTAGGTCACTGTGCACCTTGTACTAGAATGGGCAGCTCCGCTGCTTTCCCAGAATTTGGCCCAGCCAGGAGGCCAAACTGAACACAAGGATTTTGGCTGCAAAACAATGCTTCCTATGTGTTTTGAAGCAAAAGGGTTAGTGTGTATAACTATATCAGAAAAGACAAATTCCATCCATTGTATGTTACAATAAAAGCAGTTTCATTCTCAAACTGGTTGACATTACTAGGAGGCCTTTGTTGGTACCAATTGCTGACAGTAGTAATGGGTCCTATTTGTCCCAGTGTCTGAGATAACTGCAACACAGCAACTAGTTAAATTTATAGTAAGCCTTCCATGGAAAAAGACAGAATTAATGGAAGAATCTTGTTACTATGGGACAGTGCTGTCAGTTCTGATTTCACCCCTTTTGTGAGTAAGGGCCAGTGAAAGCTTATGTACTACTGATGAGAATGCAGTGGTAAAATAACATTAAAAGGCAACATACTGACAGAATTACCAGGTATGCTGATTTCTTCTTTCTTCACTATTACCCCAATATTTTGCACTGCTAATAAACTCTTGCAGCATTGTGTCAAAACCATTGCCACTATGTTGGCACATTTTGCAATCATTAAAGATGTTTTGTCATGGGATCCTACACACACTCTTATTAGTTCTGCCTCTGACTACATCCCTAGTACCATTCCCATTCTCAGATCCACTGATTTACAAAAGTTCCAAGGTATGCTGATAAAGTATGCATGTAATGCTATGGGTTGAATCTGTTCATCTGTTCATCTCTCAATGGCCAAGGGTGATTGCCTTATTTTACTGCAGTGGGAAATGTAATTGTGGGATACAGAAACAATTCGATCCAGCCCTCCAACAAAAAAGAGAAAAACAGGAGGCACCAGTCTAAGTGCAGTAATGAGGTGCTGTATTTAATAATATAGGATTAAAAACACTCACAAAAGGAAAGAAAATGACAAGCTCATCTGTGTAGGGGGATGTGGCTACTCCTCTCTGTCCTGCAGGTACCACTAGTCATACACCTAGGGTGCCATGGACAAGCCTGTGTCCTTTGCCTATGTTTCTGGCAGGGGCGCACTGGCAACTCATGGGGCCCCCAGGCAATAGGGGGTCATGGGGCCCCTGTGTCTTTGCCCACAATCAAACCACACCCAAAACAGCCTATGAAAGGTACCAGGGGTATCTCATGGGGCCCCCTACCGACCCCGGGCCCTCGGGTGGTGCCCGAGTGCCGGAATGGTCAGTCCGCCCCTGGTTCCTGGTATCTTCTGTGTTCCACATCTAGCCCTCCGCCTCTTTCGGTGACGTCACTTCCGCCTGTGTATTCCACGCTGGTCAGCGTGGACTCTTCCTGGTCCAGATGACATTGGACTTCCTCTGCTGCACCCCATGACATCCGGGTTGTCTCCCAAACAGCATATATGGCTCCACACTGTTCCAGCTTAACTCCATGGCACCCTAGGTGTATGACCGCCAGTAGCTGCAGGACGGAGAGACGTGGCCACGTCCCCCTACACAGATGAGCTTGTAATTTTCTTGCCTCTTGTGAGTGTTTTTAATCCTATATTATTAAATACAGCACCTCATTACTGCAGTTAGACAGGCGCATCCTGTTTTTCTCTTTTTTGTCTTTGCATGTAGAGTAGGCTTTGCTCTATAGCATGGCTGCTGCAATTTGACACTTAGTGCCCCAGAGACTTTTTAAAGACATGGTTATGTCTATGGACATTATATGATTGATTTTTTTAACAGTGTTAATTTATATTTAACCCGTGCCTGAGTTATACATTTAAAAGTACATATACATTCATCGTTTGGCTTGCAGGAATCTTACACTTTGTTCATAATCCATACTGTATTATTTTAGAATAACCTCACCTCTGTGCGCCAGAATTTCTCCTTTATAATCCTCTACCTTTCTGTTTTTCTGCACCCCTGAGGAGATTGCCCTTGTCTAAAACCACCAGTACTCACAATGGCTGTCTCCATTCAGTCTCCAACCCTTATATACACATCAAGCTCCTTGTTCTGTTATTAGTAGAGATGAGCGAATTATTCAAAAATTCGATTCGGCTGATTCGCCGAATTTGCGGGAGAAATTAGATTCGATGCAAATTTATTCGCTGCGAATTTAACTTATTAAAAGGGTTTCTAGGCTTCAGAGAGCCTTTATATTAGTGCAGAACACTGTACCTTTAATTTAAATGCCCTTGGAGTCTGCTGGGGAAGAGAAATAATACTGTCAGTCAGTATGACATGCAGATGAGTGCCGTCGATCTTAGAATCACCGCACACTTCACTCATTTGGGCAGTCACGGGGCACGACGAAGAAGAAGAAGAAGAAGAATGAAAAGAAGAATGAAAAGAAGAAGAATGAAAAGAAGAAGAAGAAGAATGAAAAGAAGAATGAAAAGAAGAAGAAGAAGGATGAAAAGAAGAAGAAGAAGAATGAAAAGAAGAAGAAGAATGAAAAGAAGAATGAGAAGAAGAATGAAAAGAAGAATGAAAAGAAGAATGAGAAGAATGAAAAGAAGAATGAGAAGAAGAAGAATGAAAAGAAGAATGAGAAGAAGAATGAAAAGAAGAATGAGAAGAATGAAAAGAAGAATGAAAAGAAGAAGAAGAAGAATGAAAAGAAGAAGAAGAAGAATGAAAAGAAGAATGAAAAGAAGAAGAGGAAGAATGAAAAGAAGAAGAAGAATGAAAAGAAGAATGAGAAGAAGAATGAAAAGAAGAATGAAAAGATGAATGAGAAGAATGAAAAGAAGAATGAAAAGAAGAAGAAGAAGAATGAAAAGAAGAATGAGAAGAAGAATGAAAAGAAGAAGAAGAATGAAAAGAAGAATGAAAAGAAGAAGAAGAAGAATGAAAAGAAGAAGAACGAAAAGAAGAATGAAAAGAAGAAGAATGAAAAGAAGAATGAAAAGAAGAAGAAGAAGAAGAATGAAAAGAAGAAGAAGAAGAATGAAAAGAAGAATGAAAAGAAGAAGAAGAAGAATGAAAAGAAGAAGAAGAAGAATGAAAAGAAGAATGAAAAGAAGAAGAAGAAGAAGAATGAAAAGAAGAAGAAGAATGAAAAGAAGAATGAAAAGAAGAAGAAGAAGAATGAAAAGAAGAAGAAGAAGAATGAAAAGAAGAATGAAAAGAAGAAGAAGAAGAATGAAAAGAAGAATGAAAAGAAGAAGAATGAAAAGAAGAAGAAGAAGAATGAAAAGAAGAATGAGAAGAATGAAAAGAAGAATGAAAAGAAGAAGAAGAAGAATGAAAAGAAGAAGAAGAAGAATGAAAAAAAGAATGAAAAGAAGAAGAATGAAAAGAAGAAGAAGAAGAATGAAAAGAAGAATGAGAAGAAGAATGAAAAGAAGAATGAGAAGAATGAAAAGAAGAATGAAAAGAAGAAGAAGAAGAATGAAAAGAAGAAGAAGAAGAATGAAAAGAAGAATGAAAAGAAGAAGAAGAAGAATGAAAAGAAGAAGAAGAAGAAGAATGAAAAGAAGAATGAAAAGAAGAATAAGAAGAATGAAAAGAAGAAGAAGAAGAATGAAAAGAAGAATGAGAAGAAGAATGAAAAGAAGAATGAAAAGAAGAATGAGAAGAATGAAAAGAAGAATGAAAAGAAGAAGAATGAAAAGAAGAAGAAGAATGAAAAGAAGAATGAAAAGAAGAAGAAGAAGAATGAAAAGAAGAAGAAGAAGAATGAAAAGAAGAAGAAAAAGAATGAAAAGAAGAATGAAAAGAAGAAGAAGAAGAATGAAAAGAAGAAGAAGAATGAAAAGAAGAAGAAGAATGAAAAGAAGAAGAAGAATGAAAAGAAGAAGAATTCCAGTACAGCAAAAAGTGTATCTGCAGAGAGCTCCGCTATTTCTGACAGTTCTCTGACAGTTCCTTCACATTTACAGCGGTTGAAACATTGTATCTATTTGTTTCCGAATAAAAACATCTGTATCCTAAATGGAAACAAATAGATACAATGTTTCAACCGCTGTAAATGTGAAGGAACTGTCAGAGAACTGTCAGAAATAGCGGAGCTCTCTGCAGTGACACTTTTTGCCGGCTGATCGGGGAAAATTCGATTCGTGCATCCGAAGTTTGCTAAAATTCGGATTCGGTGCGAATCGAATTTTTCCTAATATTCGAAACGAATTCCACTTCGCCAAGTTCGATTCGCTCATCTCTAGTTATGAGGATGCGATTATCCACAGAGGACTTTCCACTTTCTCCTATCAGTATCAAGCTTTCCTCTGTTTGTTCTAATGTATGCAGGCACTGGGAGAAATTTGATGTTTTCTTAAAGAAGAGACCCAACTTACGATCTTTCACACAGGCCCACTGTATTCATAAAATGCATACAGTAAAATGTATAGCAACTTTGAGAGAGTTGGCTGTTTCCTGTAAATTTGGTGCTCTAACAGACAAAATAATTAGAGGCTGACAGGTAGAAAAAAATCAGCATGCATTAGAGAAGGATTTCTCTTGGATCATGATTTAACTCTAGCAAAGGCTATTATAATTTCAAGCCAAACGGAAACTGACAAAAACCCTCAATACGATAGAAAGGTACAACAAGGGATGCATCTAAACTGCGATGCAGAGCTGCACATGCACAGGACAAGTACTACGCTGTGTGCCCTGCAATAGATGCATGGTGCCATAAAATGGGACACCAAAATCTGCTGTGCTTCTACTGTTAAACAGAATTGCGCACATAGATAGATAGATAGATAGATAGATAGATAGATAGATAGATACTGTAGATAAATACTGTAGATAGATAGATAGATAGATAGATAGATAGATAGATAGATAGATCGATCGATCGATAGATAGATAGATAGATAGATAGATAGATAGATAGATAGATAGATACTATAGATAGATACTGTAGATAGATAGATAGATAGATAGATAGATAGATAGATAGATAGATACTGTAGATAAATACTGTAGATAGATAGATAGATAGATAGATAGATAGATAGATAGATAGATAGATAGATACTGTAGTAAATACTGTAGATAGATAGATGGATAGATAGATAGATAGATAGATAGATAGATAGATAGACAGACAGACAGACAGACAGACAGACAGACAGACAGACAGATAGATAGATAGATAGATAGATAGATAGATAGATAGATAGATAGATAGATAGATAGATACTGTAGATAGATAGATAGATAGATAGATAGATAGATAGATAGATAGATAGATAGATACTGTAGATAAATACTGTAGATAGATAGATACTGTAGATAAATACTGTAGATAGATAGATAGATAGACAGATAGATAGATAGATACTGTAGATAAATACTGTAGATAGATAGATAGATAGATAGATAGATAGATAGATAGATAGATAGATATTGTAGTAAATACTGTAGATAGATAGATAGATAGATAGATAGATAGATAGATAGATAGATAGATAGATAGTCAGTTCCATTCCACATAAACTTTTGTTTATTAACTATTACTACTGCTAACAAGAGATACTCCATTATCCTGATGTTTGATTCAGGACCTGTTGACCCAATCCTTACTGAGTTAGGGTCTCGTTCACATGGGGCGATCTGATCCATACCAGCACAGAGATGCACAAGTGTTGTGTACAGTCCCTTAGCTTTCAATTGGGACACAGCTGCTGCACGGACACAGCTCCCAATGTGACATCTGTGTGGGTGCGGGCACACAGCAGGAACATACCAAGGGTGAGTTTGGGGATATGCATCTGCGCTCACCCGCACCCACACAAATGCAGCCACTGTGTCCTAATACACATGAATGGGACTTCCTGTGCAGGAATGCACAGTACACCTGTGCATCCCCATGCTGGTAGAACATCACCCTGCACAGGGCACGGATGAAATCATCCTGTGTGAACAAGCCCATAATCTACCAGGAGTATGTTGCAAATCTACCGCTTGCTGAATCTATTCTGGATCTGGTTAATTATCTTAGAGACCCTATAACTGTTCTCAGTTGTCTGCCAGGGACTGTAACATTTAATTCAACTAGTGTGCAATGGGACCTTTTGCACACAGTCCTTTTACAGAGGAACCTGTGGATTGCTGATTTGCTATAACTTTATTGGAATATTACAGTAAATGGCTAGAAACTACATTTATCTCAAACAGAACATCTGCTACTGTAATTACATTTCTGTCTTCAGATCCATCACTAGATACAGAAAATGGACAGAGATCTCCTTGGGGTAAACAAGTGCAGGACACTCTTGTCAGATGTAGCAGGTGCCTCAATAGCTGTTGGGGGGAGAATTTTGCTCTCTCCTCCCTCCATTAGTATCCTACTGTGGGTGGGAGAGAGCAGGTGCCCATTAGGAACACACATCAGTCTCAACGCAATGCCACTGGGGAGTGGGCACACTGCCCTTCCTCCTGTCTTCCCTGTCATCTGAGTTGGAGAGAAGGAGAAGCTGCTTTCATTACTGGTGGGTACTGTGCTGAGACTAAGGTGTGAACAGTGAGTACACAGAGGATGGGGGGGGGGAAACTCACCCCTAGACCTATCCTCTCCTTCCTAGAACACCCTATAAGCCTCCTATCTCACTTAGGGCCCATTCACATGGGCAGACGGGTGGAGCAAGCAGTTAAGCCATGATTTTACTGCCCCTCTATTTGAACAAGGACATTCAGCTGTTCATGGTTATACACATGCTGCATCTGTGATGCTTTGCTTGACAGCAAAAATTAAACAGCATGTCGCATTCTAGAGCAACAAGTTTTAAAACCATCTGCTGTAAGACAGGAAGTGGATTAAGCATGCAAAGATGACAGAGGTACCATGTAAATTGCCATCGACGCAGGTGGATCTAACAGGGGTCTGTAGGAGGCTCAGGAAGCATAAACTTTCTTGTGCCTAGTAAATCTCTACAGAATAAAAAAGGGGATCTGGTTAAAAAATAAAATATAAAGTGCCCAGAAAATGATGACCATGATCACAATACTAAACATAACAAATGTCCAAACAAATTTAATAGTCCATCAAAAAGTCCCATAAAGTTTTATACCACAAAAGTGTATTACCTTATGTTTTATTAAATTTTCATCCTTTTATTACTACACTATGAGGCTCTCTGTTTCTATGTTTCTTGTGAGCCAAATGTATCTCTGAGAACAGTGCCTGGAGATTATTTATGAAAAGAGAATTTGACTGCTCAGTGCATGGGGGTCAAAATAATCTGGCAAGGAGCTTGTGTTGCTAGTTTTCATGGAAAAGGTCAAATCTGGGTGAATATTTCTGCACAGAAGGCTTTTCTTTGTTCTCATTAAGAGTTTGAAGGTGTTCATGCTTCTATTACTATAATTGCCAATAATTCACATATTGGGACTTTTTGATGGACTGTAATATATGTTTGGATATTTTTCACGTATAGTATTGTGATCACAGTCATTATTTTCTGGGTATTTTATTTTAATTTTTCATATTTTTTGTTTGTTTTTCAAATGTGACACTTTGAAATTTAGAGTTTAAAATTGTTTAGTGCTGCACTTTTTGCATATATGTATGGTTTAATTTGATATCAACAAATTGTGCAAGCAGCTTTCTTACAGTTTGACAGTCTAAGCACCAGAAATATTGGAGTTTCTATATGCACTAGTCCATTGAAGTTATGCCAGCTGCAGTTGCTCCTGTGAAAATAAAGTAAAGGAAAACAATCCTCACCACAGACAAGACCTCCACAGATACAATGAGCGAGTCTGCAGAGACAATTGCAGCAAGGTGTAGTAAAAGTAATTGAGTCATTGAGTCCCGGACACAGAAGAAGTGGTGGGAAGTGCAATCAATGGTTTGGGCAGAAACACTGCCCAGCCGCTCAGTGAAAGACAGAACTAAACTCAAGAAATTAAATAAACAGGAGAGTAGACCAAAGTCACCCTAAAGTCTAAAGCAATGCTCAGCCGGTTTAGACTGAAAATAAAAATAGGTTCTTTTCTCTAGCAGTGTCTCACTGACAAAATGCAGATTTCAGAGATGGGGTCAGGTGAAACTGTCAAAGCTCTGGTTCCGACATTCAGCAGGAAGTCCCAAGAAAACTGGCCTGACCTGAATAGTGGAGTTCTGTGCCATTGGAACACCCATGGGATGTCACTGCTTACCACAGGACTGTTGTGGAGAGGACATCAGTATACAGACTGAAAAGCTCTGTGCTCGAAGGCTACTGGCAGAGACTTCCAAGATTTTTAACATCTGACATGAAGCTGTTGATAGTAGAAAATCTTCCAATTTAATCAAAACATCTAGCAGAGAGGATGAAAACATCCATTATCCTGACACTAAGCGTACATGTGCAGGTGTTAAGATAGGATGGGTTATAGCCTTCAGAGAGTGGTCTTCAGTTTCTATGTACCTAGTGTTCATTCCTCAGTTCACTAGTGGCTACTTAGGGAATGTCCCATGCCCACATCCCTTGGTCTTCTTCATGCCTTTCTAACCTTCTGGGTCCCTATCTCACAAGGCTATATTGGTGTGGCTCTCAAGCCTTCAAGTATGTCACTTTGACAACTGAGATTATAGCAGTATCTCAACCTTACAATGCAAGGCAGGTCAGCAATGAAAAAGTTCCTGTGGTGCTTTCCTACTCAGTCTGTCACACACCAACTTTATGTTGAGGACAACTGCAGTTTGCTTCCTCTAGATTCGAAGTGGTACGCCATGGTAGCCAGGAGGGGAGATTCTTGCAGCACTTCGGGATCTTACACTTACAAAGCCCTGAACAAAAAGGTCAGGAAGTCACTCAGATATTTAATAACACTCTTAGCATACACCACCAATGCTCCTCCCAAGCTTATCGATTGATCAGGCATTAAATATTTCTAACTGGACTGACCAAATCAATTAGACTATAATATGGGAGAAACTGACATATCAACATCGTAAGTCAAGTCATACATGAAAATATGGCGTAGCTGGCTAGATTAACCGGATCTGGCTCCTCCACAACTAATTATGGATAGATTACTGCAAGTGTGAGCTGATGTAGAACTAGGGGGTTATTGCCTGTCAAGATACCTACGTGGATGAGTGGGCTTTGATATATTGCTCATTACAACATAGATGGGAGTATTGCGGTCAATTGGTTGCAGTAATGTGTATATGATACACTTCATGCATAGAAAACATTAACAGACACATAGCTAAGCTGACTAAAGCTCACTACAAGGTCCCGAAAATGTTTAAAAAATATTGCATCCCTTCATGTTTATGGAAAGGAAAATAATACTACCAATAATTATTTAAAATACTTGATTTTGTTCATGCTTTTATCTGCATTTTTTTTAAAGATGACGACAGCAGCACTAAAAACAACATTAGTCTTGAAGACTAATTTTGCTCCTAGAGCTCCTGGCAAAAACGTACATGGCGCTTTTCTGTTGGGACCATAGATAAGAAATCTATCAGCCAAGACTGGCTTTAATTTTTTACATCAAATACAGAATATGTAAGGTATTTCACAATAAACATCTTGACATTGTGCCAGACCCACACGATTTCTATCACACATTTTGTGCACATACTGTACTATGAATATGGGATTCAGCAGTTAGGCATCATGAATACATGAACTAGTTGTCAATAGGAATGAGCTTCTGATTTGAAGCAAAGTAGATTTTGGTCCAAACTTTGCACTTTTTGGCATTCTGAGGATGTGAGAATTAAACAGGGAGATTACCGATCTGCTGTGCTAAACTATTGGCTGCAGGAGTAGGCGATACATTTAGTAATGGTATTACTGCCTTTTTGCATGGGGTAACACCTTACAGACCCGAGGGGTCTGGTATGGTTTTTGAGAGGGAAACCTGTGCTTTTTTTTGGCATGGGGTTCCCCCTGAAAATCCGTACCAAACCCTCATCAGGTTTGGTTTTACATTTTCCTGCTGGACTTTTCTTTTTTTTTTTAACCGCATGGAGGCCCTGCAAGGGTGCCACTTGTTTTTTTTCATAAGGAAAACTAAGCTGGCAGGTGTCTTGTCACCAGCAATTTTAATGGTGTTGTTTTCTTTATAACTGTCATTTTTGCGGTAATACATTTGGGGGGATTTACTAAAACTGGAGCACTCAGTATCTGGTGCAGTTCTGCATGGTAACCAGTCAGCTTATAACTTCAGCTTGTTCAATTAAGCTTTGACAGTAATCCAAGAAGCTGATTGGTTACCATTGCCAGATGCACCAGATTCTATGTGCAGCAGTTTTAGTAATTCTTCTCCATTACATACTTTGTACAGGTGCACCACTTCCCAGGCAGATTTAGGGCATCCCCCAATGGTACTTAAAGGAAATGGGTATTTTTGATGATTCACTTTAAGCCAAATGGTACGTTTTTTAACATTTTCATTGCATTAGTACATGTCCCTCGAGTCAGC
Source organism: Staurois parvus (assembly GCF_062004578.1). Lineage (NCBI taxonomy): Eukaryota > Metazoa > Chordata > Amphibia > Anura > Ranidae > Staurois > Staurois parvus. The sequence continues at coordinate 2,362,543 of NW_028318345.1, forward strand.
ACCCAGCCCCACTGTACATCCCCTTATTTATCACCTCTTAGGCTAAATGAGCAGTAAAGCCTTGCTGGGGGATGGGAACCCACAGCAAAGGTTAATGCTTTTCATCTCTGGAGTTCAGCTTTAAAAACCATTTGATAGCTGCTGACCTTCCAGAGTTAAAAAATGACCTTGTTTAAGAATCAGTGTGCTGCCTGTAGGAAAGCTTGCCGATTGTGTTGTGTAGCGCTTGTTAGATAACAGGCTGTGTTTCTTAAACCTTGTGGAATCTGATTACACAGTACATTCCATTACTGTTGCCACAGCAGGCTCTTGTAACAAGGCTTGTTGATTATTACTTACACATTGTTTCCATGTGATTTATTGAAGGATTTCATTTAATACAGATTAGGGCTTTTATTAAGCTGTGGATAATTGAAGCCTCAAAGCTTCATTAGCTGACGTTCAATGAAATGAATTCATATTGGTCTTAACATGTTAGGCTTGGGTTAAAATGATTGGCTCACATAGCTCACCTTTTCCACTAGCTCACTATAAAAAAAAAATGTAAAAACACCTTCTAATTCTCTGTAAAAAACAAACAAACAAAAAGAAAGCAGAAATAATGTAATACCCGTAGCACCTATTACCTTCTCTAGCCAGAAAAGCCAGTTATATAAACCACTAATACTAGTTGCAGTTTGCTATGATCACCTGAAATTATTTCACCCTACCCTTAGGCAGGCCATGCATGATTAATTTTCTTTAGTTCAATTAACGGTTTGAAGGAGAGAAAATTAATCGATTCGCCATCCACACATTGAAGATGGATGGAGGAATCCCTCCCACAGATCTATTGTATTCTGATAGCGGGGAGCCTTTACCACCATGAAAATACATTCATCAACACTGCTGGCATCACTGATTGAGTGAAACTTTTTCAACAGGCTGGTTGTACTGAAGTTGATTGAGAAGTCGGCTTCTGTACACCTAGCCTGCCCATAAATGGATCTAAATGTATCCTGTTCATCAGGGACCTGCTGAATTTTGATCCATCTATTGCTGCCTTAAGAGTTAGGCCATACCTCTGTACAATAACAGCTCCTTGATAGATAATAAGGACAGTTGAAGTAGTTGAAGAGGTTTCTACCAAAGGTTATAGCAGTCACCTTTTTAATATTTTAAACTGGTTAACAGTTTGACTATAAAAAAAGGAAACAATATACATTTACTGTATAATTCTAAATAAGGAAGAGAAATGAGTGTGATTTGTACTAGCAATGCCAAATTACACTAACCTCCACTCACTCTCATACACTGTTCTTCTGGTACTCACAGAGGTACTCACGTTGCATAAATTAGAACAAAAAGCAATTTTTACATTTTGGATAGAGTAAGAGAGGGTTATAACCCCAGTCAGTTTTTTTCCATCTGTATACCATTGGGGAGATTTCCATTCACTTCCTGTCCCATATCCAAAACAGAAAGTGAGAGGAAATAACTCCAAAAAATTCTGGGGTGTCACCAAGGTCACCAAATGTCTCCATTGGAAGATTTCCCTCTATTACACAAAGGTATTCTAGTTCCTCTCCACTCTATCCAAAACTAAAAAAAGTTTTGCCTGTAGTTATGCTTTAAAAGTGAACTCCAGACAAAAAGCTAAATGTGTAGTTGAAATACATATATGTGAGCTGACGTATCTGTAAAATGATGTATTTTTATCCATCCAGTTCTGAAATGTACACAGCCCTTCCAGAAAGCACAGCCATGCTTGGAAAAGTGGGGACCTGATCAGGGGTGGACTGACCATTTGGAAACTCGGTCACTGCCCGAGGGCCCGGGGTCAGTAGGGGGCCCCATGAGATGCCTCTGGTACCTTTTTCATAGGCTTTTTTGAGTTTGGGCAAGGACACAGGGGCCCCATGATCCCCTATTGCCCGGGGGCCCCATGAGTTGTCAGTCCGCCCCTGGACCTGATATTTCTCTGCTTCAGTTAAGTAATATTTACGGTCTTGATCCTCCTCCAACTTGTGATTGGACAACGAAAAGAGAAACAGTAGACTGATGACTTCATAACTCTATCAATCTGTTATCACCTTTTATCAGCATACTCCTTGTAGCACAACTGATAGACATCTTGTGCTGCTGCCCCCTCTCCTGGTCTGTCCTATGCTGTATAAAGGACAGCAAGCAGCTGATAGTAAGCCAAATTCAGGTACAGTGCCTTGAAAAAGTATCCATACCAGGGGCGGACTGACCATTTGAGCACTCAGGCACTGCCCGAGGGCCCGGGGTCAGTAGGGGGCCCCATGAAATGCCCCTAGTACCTTTTATAGGCTTTTTTGGGTGTACTTTGAGTGTGGGCAAGGACACAGGGGCCCCATGATCCCCTATTGCCCGAGGGCCCCATGAGCTGTCAGTCTGCCCCTGATCCATACCCCTTGAAATGTTCCACATTTTGTCATGTTACAACCAAAAACGTAAATGTATTTTATTGGGATTTTATGTGATAGACCAACACAAAGTGACATATAATTGTAAAGTGGAAGGAAAATTATAAATGGTTTTCAAAATGTTTAACAAATAAATATCTGAAAAGTTTTGCATGCATGAGTCAATACCTTGTAGATCCACCTTTCGCTGCAATTACAGCTGCAGGTCTTTTTGGGTATGTCTCTATCAGCTTTGCACATCTAGAGAGTAACATTTTTGGCCATTCTTCTTTGCAAAATAGCTCAAGCTCTGTCAGATTGGATGGGGAGTGTCTGTGAACAGCAATTTTCAAGTATTGCCACAGATTCTCAATTGGATTTAGGTCTGGACTTTGACTGGGCCATTCTAACACATGAATATTCTTTGATCTAAACCAGGGGTGACAAACTGGCCACCCTCCAGCTGTTGTGAAACTACAAATCCCATCATGCCTCTGCCATTGGGAGTCATGCTTGTAACTGTCAATCTTGCAATGCCTCATGGGAATTGTAGTCTGGCAACAGCTGGAGGGCCGCCAGTTTGACACCCCTGATCTAAACCATTCCATTGTACCTTTGGCTGTATGTTTAGGGACATTGTCCTGCTGGAAGGTGAACATTTGCCCCAGTCTCAAGTCTTTTGCAGACTCTAACAGGTTTTCTTCTAAGGTTGCCTTGTATTTGGCTCCATCCATCTTCCCATCAACTCTGACCAGCTTTCCTGTCCCTGCTGAAGAAAAGCATCCCCACAACATGATGCTTCCACCACCATGTTTTCACGATGGTGTGTTCAGGGAGATGTGCAGTGTTAGTTTTCTGCCACACATATCATTTTGCTTTTAGGCCAAAAAGTTAAATTTTGGTCTCATCTGACCCGAGCACCTTCTTCCACATGTTTGCTGTGTCCCCCACATGGCTTCTTGCAAACTGCAAATGGGACTTCTTATGGCTTTCTTTAGTTCTCCAATAAACCTCTGAGGGCTTCACAGAACAGCTGTATTTATACTGAGATTAAATTACACACAAATGCATGCCACACTTTTCAGATATTTATTTGTAAAATTTTGAAAATCATTTATCTTTTTCACAATTTTTCACAATTTTTTACAATCATGTGAACTTTGTGTTGGTTTATCACATAAAATCCCAATAAAATACGTTTTTAGTTGTAACATGACAAAATGTGTAAAATTTCAAGGGGTATGAAAACTTTTAAAGGCACTGTACTTACACCACTTGCATAAAAAGATACATTTAACAATTTATTAATAACTATAAAGTTGAATTAATTTGTGTCTTATATCTACCTAGAGCTGAGCTTTAAAGCCTTTAAAGGACTTTGGAACATGTTACATGTTCCACCCATTTTTAGGATGGAACAAGTAACATGTTCCCATAGCCACAGCAGCGCCTGCTGCCCCTCCTCCTTCTGACAGCTAGTACAGGGAGAAGTTTCCTCATACTATCTGTCAGATTTGAAAACAGAACAGCCGTGCAGGGCTCCTCCCACACGCCCACGTCACTCATTCACAGAGTTCTGTGAATGACTGCCTACAAGTCCCGGCAGCCTTTGCGGCTGTCAGCTTGTAGTTTTCAATGAACTACCACACCGCTGTGAAGCGGTGTGGTAATTAGTTCAAGCTTCCTGTCAGTATATCTGCTTGCTCGTACATCACGTACAGCTAGCGGATATTCTGACAGGTCAGCAGGAGACCTGCATGGCATCAGCGATCTACTGATTGCTGGTTCAATGCTTTCCATGCTTCTGTAGACAAAAATAATAAATGCACATTTTTTTTTTACCTGCAAAAAAATGTGAATTTATTATTTTTGTCCAAAAGGTGAACTTATCCTTTAAATCAGAGCATCTGTAGAATAGAGGCACAGAGGTGGTATATACATAGCATTCAAAACATCCAGCACTATTTAGTGATGTTGTTTGGTGAAGCTACTGTACTTAGTGTACTATTAAGGCAAAATAGTCATCCTATTTTAATCACTTTCAATTGCTTCCACCATGTACACTATCTTTGCTTTAACTTTAAAAAATATTTTTGTTTCACGGTTCATTTTCTTGTTTTTTCAGTTTCATACAAACCTATGAGAGTCAGAACAATCTTGTAAATCTAATTCTATAAGTCTCAAGGCTGCTCTATTTTCCATAATATTTCCTCAAACAGTACAATAAAAAGGATTTACTGTACAGTGGTTTACCTGTGATTCCATGCAGCTTAAAGCAGGCTCTAGGGCACAGACACATTCAAAAATTCATAGTGCTCCAGCAAGCATATATGACCTACATTCAGTGTTGCTGGAAACTGGTATGGCATATTAAATTTTCATTGGTCATCAGTCCACAACACCAAGGAACACCCTTTGTGTCTGTTTATGTGTCAAGAACTCCAGGAAGAAACATTTTGAAAATGCAAGTGCCAATTTAAAAGTACAGTGTTTGTGTATTCTCAAGGCATTATGCTTTGAGAGCAACAAAAAAGTAACCTTTTCTACGTGTAGCACTGTCAACTGAACTCAACAGTACATCTAATTCATGTATGTTGAATTGTTATTCAGCTACACTATAAATGGAGAAATAAAGCTATCACATTTTAGGGGAACATGTGCATGTTTGCATCATAAATAAAATATATTGATATTCAGGACATAAATGTCACCTGGCACATATGTGCCTCTTCCTTGCACTCTTTAATACCGAAGATGTTATAGCAATAAAAAAAATCTACGTTTCTTCTCTGCAAAAAACAAAGTAAGCAGTGTCCTTGAAAAGACCACTCCCTCCATCCCCAGCTTAGCATCACATCATCTATGTAAATGTCCCAGCAGCTTACTCTACCTGGAAATCTCTGTGGCACTCTAGAAAAGGCTGATTCCATCCTCCCCCAACTCAGTATACTTTCAGGAAATAGTGCTGTGCTTCCAACCCTGGTTCAGTAGCACAGTTCACCTGGCATCTGGTTGTATGGGCTATATGGGAACAAACATTCCCTAGACAAAGCAACCATTCTATGGTCTTTGTCTTTTTCTTTGTAATTCTTATGTGAGATGGAGGGATACTACATTGATTGTTATATTACTAAAGGTTGTAACTAGAGATACAACTTTCAAAACCTACTGCTCTCCTGATTTGCAATTAGTGGCACCTAATGTTGAACTTGAAGTGATGGAGAGCATATCATCGTGTCCAGGGGCGGACTGACAACTCATGGGGCCCCCGGGCAATAGGGGATCAAGGGGCCCCTGTGTCCTTGCCCAAACTCAAAAAAGCCTATGAAAAAGGTACCAGGGGCATCTCATGGGGCCCCCTACTGACCCCGGGCCCTCGGGCAGTGCCCAAATTTCCAAATGGTCAGTCCACCCCTGATCGTGTCCTATATATGTCAATGTAATATTTTAATGAATATATTGTGTAGAGAGTTAAGCATTATTGTCATTAGCATATGCAGAGACATTTTGTAACTTTGTAAGTTGACTTGTTTAAGACTTTTTCATTCCCTTCTGACTTTCTGTTTGGCGCCATTGTGTCCAGGTACATCCACAGGTTCCGAACATGGGTTCTGACAAGCATTTATTCTAACTACATCCGGCTATTAGAGCCAGAAGCTTGTATACTCAGTCTCTGAGGACATGGAACTCACTGTGACTACCAGCAATACCAAGATGCACCTTCCTCCCTATGCACTGTTGGGACTGATCCTGTTTGTTTCTTAGTTGATACTCCATCATAGCAGATATCCCAATAATCTAGTGGAATGTCAGGGGATTGTGTGACCCAGTAAAATGTACCATGGTCTTTTCCATATTGCATAAATATCAGCCTGCCATTATTTGCTTACAAGAGACTCACTTAAAGCATGATGTGCTCAATTGTATGTCTTATCGTTGGGTGGGATATGTCTGCCACTCAATTCACACCTCCTTCTGGTGCACCGCCAGCTTGGCTTTGAGGTTTTGGCACGTGAACTAGACAATGTGGGCAGATATATCTGTTGAGTTTTCAAGTTCCTTGCATCCCTGCATTTGTGTATATCCCTTCTTCCTTCTCCACCATGGTCTTTAGTCAATTAGTCTGCTTTCTCCTTGACAAACCTGATCTACCTCTTTTGCTCATGGGTGATTTTAATGGCTATATCTGTCCTAGGCTAGATAAACATCCACTGCTGGCAGAAGACCCTCATTATAGAGGCACTGCCTTGAGTAGGTTTGTGAGTGAAGTGGGATGGTTGAACCTATGGAGATGTAGAAACCCAGAGGAACATCAATTCTCTTGTTTTTTCAAAACCTGTATTTCCCTTTCTAGGATTAATCAGTGTTTGGTCTTTGCTAACTGTGCTGCTCTGGTTTCCAAAATACAGTATGCCACTAGATCTGTCTCTGATCATACCCCCCCTGGTTGTGTGGCTCACCGTCCACCCTACACCATTTTACAGAAAGTCTCTTCAAAACTCAACCCTTTTTGTCTTAAATTGCTCCACGACCCAGAGGCAGTTGAATCTAACATTGCAACTACTTCCTCTGGGATTCAGATTTTAGAGACCCTTTACTATGTTGGGATGCTTTCAAATGCTATCTTAGGGGTCTATTTAATTCAGAAATAAAGGCGGTGCAAACTGCAACCAGGGAACATGAGCGAGAAGTTATATGGAAGGTTGGTGAAATTGAGCGTCAATATATTTTGGACCCCTCTCTGGCGCATTAGATGACGTGGTTGGAAGCTCAAAAAGTGCTTCAACAACTACATCTTACAGTGATGGAGAGGAAATTTACAAACACACAGTAGCTGCTACTACGTGTTTTTTTTAACAGAAACAGGCTCTAGTCTCAGTATCTACTATTGTAGTTCTAATCTTTAGGAAAGGTTTATAACACTTGATGCCATGCCAAGCAGGTATGTAACAGAGTTTACATTACAGCACCTCACAAGAGCAGAAGTTTTATTAATATCTGATAATAAATTCAGAAATGCAGCTTAACAATTTTCATATAATGTTTTATTAAAAGACAGGAAAAATGGTGCAAGACACACATTATAGCAGAGGAATGCCACAAAACAGGCAAAAAGCTACAGTAAAACAAAGGGACTAAAAGTAAATACTTAAGCAAAGTTTGCTTGGTCTTTGGTTCTGTGCATAGTCCAATTTGTATGCAGAGTAAGTCTATTCTGATATTGTATAACACAGTGTATGGTCACCACCTCTTATAAATGGCAAATGCAGCCATATTTCTTGCTCCCTGCAGAGGGCAGGGGCGGACTGACCATTTGGAAACTCGGGCACTGCCCGAGGGCCTGGGGTCAGTAGGGGGCACCATGAGATGCCCCTGAGATGCCCCTGGTACCTTTTTCATAGGCTTTTTTGAGTTTGGGCAAGGACACAGGGGCCCCATGATCCCCTATTGCAGTAGGAGGCCCCATGAGATGCCCCTGGTACTTTTTTCAGAGGATTTTTTGAGTTTGGGCAAGGACACAGGGGCCCCATGATCCCCTATTACCCGGGGGCCCCATGAGTTGTCAGTCCACCCCTGGCAGAGGGTGTTTACAGAATTAACATAATAATTTAAAGGGTCTGAGGGGTGTTGATGTATGTTATTATGCTCCAGAGGGCACACCCTTAATACTAGTTTTTTTAAGTACATTTATATATTTCTTTATAACATGGTAAAATTACAATTCATTACAGCCCAAATATGATATGGATATTATGTGCATCTTGGGAGGGCTAATGTGTGCTGGACCTTGTGGCATGGGCGAGCTTAATATCTAACTGATTCCTATGCATTAGGTTAGCCACTTTTTATAAAGTTATCTCCATTGTAGCACACATTATGGGTTATGAATAGCGTTTGACTCTGTTTCAATTTTAGGTCATATCAAAACAGACTCATAGATGCTCTATATTTTCAAGAGTTGTTCTGCAGATGATTTTCAAGCTGGCCATTTTATGACAGGGCCTAACTAGAAGTCTTTTGAAGTCCTGCTAATAGAGATTTAATAACACCCCTGCATTCCAACTGACTTTCACGTTTTTTGGTCTTAAAAGATAAATTCACCTTTGGGAACAGGTTACACGTTCTACCCATTATTTGGGTGGAACATGCAACATGTTCCTGATCCTTTTACAGAACAGCGCTGCCATGCGAGGCTCCACCCACACAGCCGTGTCATTCATTTACAGTCTTCTGTGAATGAATGGACTACACGTCCTGACAGCCTTAGCGGCTATGAGCTTGTAGTCCTCAATGAACTACCACAGTGCTGTGAGCTCTGTGGTAGTTCATTAATTTTTCCAATCAGGAGTATCAGCTTGCTCGTACAGTATGTACAAGCAAGCAGATACATTGACAGTCTGCAGGAGACATGCATGGCATCAGCGATCTGCTGATTGCTGGTGCAATGCTTTCCAGCCTCCTAACACAAAAAATAAAAAATGCACATTTTTTTACCTGCAAACAAATGTGCATTTATTATTTTTTGTGGAAAGATGAACTGATCCTTTAAGCTGAACTGTGTTCTAGTGGGGGTCTTATGTATCACCTTCTTCAGATCCCCACCACAAACATGAGATTTTAATCTGAACATTTTTGTCACTGACTTGCACATTTTGGGAAAGGCAACACTGTGTTCAGTACGACCCCCAATTCTCATTAGACATGTTTTATCATCAAAGTGTAATTATAGTAGACTATGTTATGGTTGTGTAACAGCTTCAGCTGTTATTAGAGTATTAAAAGCAAATGAAGGCCAGTGTGCAAATACACAACATCTTGTACATCACAAATAGTGGTAACTTATTAATTTGTGCATCTGTTTGCAGGTGATCATTAAAGCACTAACTAGCGAAGATACAAATGCTTTGCAGGAAAAGACAGTTGGATCCAATGAAACAACTCTCAAGAAATATTTGTAAAGCCACTGTTTCAACACCCACCTTTTCCATCCACAAATTAAATTTTGTCCACTGCACATCATCATTATTATTATTATATTATTATACAGAATTTATATAGCACCAACAGTTTTTGCAGCGCTTTATAAAGTGAGAGCAAACAGTACAGTTACAATACAATTGAATACAAAAGGAATTAGAGGGTCGTGCTCATTAGAGCTTACAATCTAAAAGGGGAGGGTCAAGTGATACAAAAGGCAATAACTGTGGGGGATAAGCTGATGGAGAAAATACATGTACAGTTGTTAGGTGGGGGCAGGATAGGTTTCTCTGAAGAGAAACGTTTTCAGGGATCGTCTAAAAGTGGACAGAGTAGGAGATAGTCGATCAGATTGGTAGGGTATTCCATAGGATGGAGAAGTCCTGTAGGCAAGCACGGGAGGAGGAGACAAGGGAACTAGAGAGCAGGAGGTCTTGGGAGGAATGGAGAGTACGATTTGGTTGGTATTTTGAGACTAGGTTAGTGATGTAGCTGGGGGCCGAGTTATGGGTGGCTTTGTAAGTTGTTAGTATTTTGAATTTAAATCATTAAGTGAGTGTCAGCCAATGGTGGGAATGGAATAGAGGGGTGACAGACACTGAATGGTTGGTAAGGTGGATGATTCTGGTAGCAGCTTTCATGATGGACTGGAGGGGGATAGCCTATGTAAAGGTAAGCCAATGAGGAGGGAGTTGCAGTAGTCAAGGTGAGAGATAACCTTGGAGTGAATTAGGAGCTTTATGGTGTCATTGGTTAGCAAGGGGTGTATTTTGAAAATATTATGGAGGTTGAGACGGCAAGCTTTGGAAAGTGATTGGATCTGGTGCTGAAAGGAGAGTTCAGTGTCCAGAAATACACCTAGCACCCTGGCATGCAGGGACGGGTTGATGGTTGTGCCATTGATCTTGACAGAGAAGTCAGGGGAATGGGCACGGGGGGAGGAAATATTAGGAGCCTGGTTTTGGATTGATTGAGTTTAAAGAAATGGTGTGACATCCAGGCTGATATTTCGGTCAGTAAGTTAGTGATATGTGAGGAGACTGATGTTATGAGCTGAGGGGTAGAGAGGTAGATTTGGGTGTCATCAGTGTAAAAATTATATTGAAAGCCATGGGAGGTTACCAACTGACCCACCAAGAAGGTGTAGATTGAGAATAGGAGAGGTCCAAGAACAGAACCTTAGGAGACCCAAATGGAAAAAGGAAGAGGAGAGGAGGAAGTAGAATTGTAAGTGACACTGAAGGTGCAGAGGGATAGGTAAGATGTGAACCAATGAAGAGCACAGTCACAGATACCAAGAGAGTAAAGGTTTTTGAGGAGGAGGGGGTGGTCAACCATACCAAAGGCAGTCAAGAGGTCCAGAAGTAGGAGTACAGAATAGTGTCCATTGGTTTTTGCTGTTAGTAAATCATTTGTATCTTTTATGAGAGCAGTTTCTGTAGAGTGTTGAGGGCGAAATCCAGACTGAAGGGGATCAAGAAGGTTATTCTTGATGAGGTGGTCGCTCAGTTGGTTATAGACCAGGTGTTCAAGGAGTTTGGAGGAAAAGGGGAGCAAGGAGATGAGGCATAGGTAGTAAGATTTTTGGGTTCCAAGGAAGGCTTTTTAAGTATAGGGGTGACTAGTGCATGTTTTAGAGTGTTGGGAAAGGTGCCAGAAGAGAGGGAGGGATTGAAGATGTGAGCTAGAGAGTGTAGGATAGAGCCAGAGGGTGACCATAGTATTTGAGAGGGAATAGGGTCCAGGGGACAAGTGGTTAGGTGGGCATTAGAAAGAGGTTTATCAACCTCGTCTGTAGTAGCAGGGTTGAATAAGGGTAGTGTTGAGTGTACCTGTGGACATGGGGTGTTAAGTGGAGTTATATGTAGAGTGGAGATTTTAGTACGAATTTCATTAAAAGTTAAACTAGGCCTATACTTTGATAAGTCACTTATTTAGTCATTAAAATCAATAAACTTTTAGTGATCTAAGTAATATCTCAAATAGCAAGGATTTGGATACTTGTTCCTTGCCCTTTAGAATTACAGCTCAAGATAATGTTGTTTTTATTTACTTTTATAAAGGACTTGACAAACAGTTCATAAGTATAGGAAGTGAAAGCAAAGCTCAATACATTGACCCAACTACAGTATATTTATCAAATCTATTACAATAAATGTACGGCTTTTACAAATCACTAATCATTGTACTGGCACAAATATCACCTGAATAATACCTAGACCAGGGGGTCCAGCCTTTTGACATTCCTGGGCCACATTGGAGGAAGAGGAATTGTCTTGGGTAACATATAAAATCCCCTAACAATAAGGATAACTAATGAACAGAAAACGTTAGGCAGATCACAAGCTAACAATCACTGATACACTTCATTTTTTTGTAATATTTTTTATTATAAAAATAAAGAAGGGCAACATAAAACTAGGGCACCAAGTGACACTGTTCTTGAGAAACTAACGCATCAATATCTGGTTAAATGGATGTAGTAGCAATTCTCAATGACGTTCCAAGCTGCTCATCAGATATTTTGGTTCTAATTTTGCCCTTTGTGTGCTCCATCCTTGAAAATAGTTGCACACAAATATAACATTTATAAACGTTCAGTAAAGAGACATTGTCAAATCTTTCTTCGTTCACATGTGTTCACTACGTATAAACGCACTTTTACAACCCCCCCCAAAAAAATTAAACATTTTAAAGTAAATTTACGATTTTGTGTTGGATCTCATTCATAGCCATCTTGGGCCATATGTGGCCCATGGACAGTGGGTTGGACACCCGTGATCTAGTTATTTAATAAAGAGATTACGTGCATATGTAAGCCGTGTACCGGGGTGGGCTCCCCAGGATACAGTGAAGTCAAGAACAAGGAATACAACCCCAACACCAGCTTTTGTCACAACAGAATTTTACTTAGATGTGGCAAATAAACACAACCACAAATGCTGGAAACATACAATAAATTTACATACACCCAGCCCAAAGGCTGAGACCCTTGTGCTGCACAGCACAGCGCCTTCTGATGGATGAAGGTAGAAAGTGAAGTAATTTACCTACTGGCGGGCACAACTAAGCTGCCACACCTTACCTGTTATTACCCTAAAAGAGCAAGATTCAGTGTATGGGTGTATGGTATGGGCTAGCCTGCGGTGCAGCACAACAGCTTACAATCTTACACAAATCTACAGTATTCCCTCTCCCATAACTGGTCCTGTAGCACGTGCCTGAGTATTCCTTCTGAGCAAAACACCAGTCTGGCTTGAGTTTGTAGGATTTTATCAGCTCTCCAATGTGAAATGTCACTTTAAGTTGTGGAGTCCTTCCAATGATCAGTAACAACACTTGTGGCCTGACACAAACAGAGACCCTAACTAACTAACTATAGGCCTGGACTCAGTCTATAGGCGCCAACACTGAAATGAGGTGCGTGCACGATCTTACCGACCCGGGTCTGCTTTTCATCCACTGGTGACTCTGAACAGAACAAATGTCTCTCCAACAAGCATGCGGTCTCGCCGTATATGTTGCTTAGTTCCTCTGCTCTCATCAGCATTCCTGGCAGCAATCTCATCAGCAATCCTGGCAGCAATCTCATCAGCTTCCTGGCAGCAATCTCATCAGCTTCACTTAGCTGCAGCTCTGGTTACGGAGGGATGCTTTCACACCTAGATGTCATCAGATTCTCAACTCACAGTGCCCCTTATTCACCATGCTCCAAAAACATGTCTCTCTCTCCCCCCCCCTCTCTCTCTCTCTCTCTCTCTCTCTCTCTCTGAAAAACTCCACCTCTTCATGAATATAGAAATATCTATGCAGTCTGAGGCTGTTAGAAAAACAGTGACATCTTGTGGCTAAACTGCAGAATGTCAGTCAAAACATTTAATTTACTCCACACAAGCAGTATTCAAACAATGAGAGCTGTTTCCCCATCTCACACATAGATTTCAAAAGACAATATTCATCAAAACAAAAACTAGGACAAAATATTCAATGAATGCTGTCAGTTTCTCTATATATTTGTTTAGTAATGGATTTTTACTTTAGCAGTTTACATGTTAACATTAAAAAGGCTTTATTATCTTTGATAGTGAATGTTTTTTTAAGTGGGATATAGTGTGCTTGCAGTGGTAGACACTACTTGCAGACGGCCCCCGTACAAGCTATTACTCATGGGGTTTTCCTTACCATTTGTTAGTGTTTCTTAATGTATGCCCTCTTGTCATGGTGCCACCTGGACAATCTGCCTCACTGTAACCTGCAGTAAATTGTGCATCCAAGCACAGCTGAGCAATTTGTCTGTTTCCTGCCATTTCTCAACAACCAGATTCATTCATTAAATTTGATTACAACATACTATTTTATGAATATATATATAGATTGTACGCTCCTTGAGGGTTAGGGACTGATGTGTATGTACAATATATATGTAGAGCGCTGAGTAACTTCATAGCGCTATATAAATACCTAAAAAAAATAAATAAATAATAAAAATATATATGCAGTATATAGTATATGACAATATATATTTTCCTTGATAATTGCACTTATGCACTCGCTGTTTTTGCTTAATAATCTTGCATATAGTTAAAATACATCCCATATCCATCCCAATATAATACTTTAAATTGTCCATAAATTGTCTACATGGCTTGATTATCCACAGATACTGTTCGAAACATATACTACACTGTAGAAAATCGTAGGCGTGTGATGTATCCACCTGTCTATTGTGCACTAATATGTGTTTTCACCAATCTTGTCTATAATCATTATACAGGTACTTCAAATAAATTTATTGGTTTCCCCTGGAGTGATTGTGGATGAAGGAATACAGTAGGGTTAGCCATTGTATACACATGGGATGACTAATGTGAGTGCCTAAATTGGTCTACTGGACTAGAAAGATGAGCTTGTTTAGCAATGTCACTTCTAATACATTACAGCGGTAAAGAACAGCTATGCAGCCCATTTCCCACAGATATCTTCAAAGCTCTATAGTCTGCCATTTGAACCATTGTTTAATTACCTTTGGCACAAGCTTGAACAGCTGCCAAAAGCAGAGCATATTAATTGCCTATTTCTATATTAACCTCCAATGTGTGCCTTTGATGTATAATTTCTAAGGAGCTTGTCCATCGAGAAAACAAAATAATTATGAATTGCTTAGATATTCACATTTTATTTCAGTCTGTTTCAAATATCTAAATTCTGCATTCAAATCCAGTGGGAAATTCTTTCTTCTGTATCACAGTCTCCACAACTGCATTACCAATTACCACTAGATTCAATTTCATGTGTCACAGTGAGCTGTAGACTTTTAAAGTTTCTGCAGTGTTCACCAAATATTGCATAGACAAATGGTGTATCACTACCTAGTATGGTGACTATTTAAAAAGACAAAGAGGAATGTGTATAGTGCAGTTAGACATAGGAGACAATCAGATGTACATTGCACAGACATGACTACAGTAAACTAAAAATCTCATTGGATTTGCATTACATTTCCATTCTCTCTACTCTTTAGTGCCTTAGATGAAGACATTGGAATGCCTTTTTATTTTGAGATGGATGAGTGTGTTTATACACACAAAGTATTATTGTGCAGATCTGTCAAGTGTTAGAAATGCACCACGCACCCAATATTTGAAAAATGGATGTAGGCACAAAATAGCTTTGGTGCGCTGTGAGCTTCTGATGAAGGCAAACTGCCAGGTACGATGCTCTATATATAGAGCAACAATGATGAGCATCAAAGGAATCACACGAAGAGGGGATGCAAACTGTTCCTCTGCACAGGGACACCCTGTAGATTTGTATGAAAAAGAAATAACCCCTACAGAGCTTGGCCTGATTCATTATTGGATGCCATTTATCTTAAGACATATAAACACCCATTGGAGCAAATTTAGCAATATAGCCCAATATATTGCAAACATAGTTTGGCACAGGCATGTTTGTTAGTGGAGAAGAAGAAATATATTTATGATAGTGATACACTAATACCCCTTTTTGATCAGCGAGTATGAGTACTGATACTTTTGGTCAAGTACTTGCAGATACCGAGTACTGATTTGCATTAATACAAAATGTATGGATGCAAATGGAACTTCAAAGAATAGCATGCGATTTGAACAGGAATGCGGTGCGATTCCTGTCCAAATGGCATGTGGTTTCCCCACTGTTTCTGTGTTTACACAGGAAATCCCAGCAGCTTTGTCTCCTCTCTGATTGGTCAGCACAGTCATGGTGCTGACCAATTAGAAGTCGTCTAGCCCGTACTGTCATCCCTGCAAGGAGAGGAGAGAAAGCCGCTTCACAGGTCTGGGGATTTGAAATCCCTGCGGCTTTCTCTGCTCTCCTTGCAGGGGTGACAATATGGGCTAAATGGATTCTGATTGGTCAGCACTGTGATGGTGCTGAGCAATCAAAAGCTGTCTAGCAAGTACTGTCATGCCTGCACTGAAAGGAGAGAAAGCCGTGGGGATTTCAAATTCTCAGCTTTTCCTTCTGTGACAGCATAGGATCGGTGCAGAGAGGTTTCACTCACCACTCCTATGTCACCTCAGCCTATGACAAGCCTGGGTTTACATAAGAGCAGTGGGGAAATCGCATGCAATTTGGACTGGAATTGCACCGCATTCCGGTTAAATTGCATGCTATTCTTCGTGGTGCAATTTGCTTCCATACATTAGGTATCGGGTGTATTTATACTCGTGAAATTACTCGCTATTAGCTCCGGTATCCGTGGATCCCTAATTTATGAATATCGTGCAACAAAGAAAAACAGATGTAATTCCAATTCAGATGTTCCCTTTTATCTCATGGTGAATGGCAATATAAAAAAAAAAATCAATATTATGTTGAAAACTGATGAGTTATTTATTCATTCAAAACTATTTCAGCTTTTAGTAAACTAACTTGCAATTTCCTATATAACTTCATGGTGACATTTCTGATTTTGAGTTCCAGAGTTTGCATTCTCCCTCTTCCTGGGCAGATTTTTAAAAAATACATTTTATGCTATGATCAAAGCAATATGAAAAACATGAACTCCCTCCCTAGAAGTGTAGGGGGAGCCCTGAAGCTGTGTATTTGCATATCTAAATACACTATATTGCCAAAAGTATTGGGACACCCCTCCAAATCGTTGGATTTAGGTGTTCCAATCACCTCCATGGCCACAGGTGTATAAAATCAAGCACCTAGGCATGCAGACTGCTTTTACAAACATTTGTGAAATAATAGGTCACTCTCAGGAGCTCAGTGAATGCAAGAGTGGTACTGTGATATGTTGCCAAATGTGCGATAAGTCCCTTGTTGAAATTTCCTTGCTACTAAATATTCCACGGCCACTGTTAGTGGTAATATAACAAAGTGGGAGCAATTGGGAACAACAGCAACTCAGCCACAAAGTGGTAGGCCACGTAAAATGACAGAGCGGGGTCAGCACATGCTGAAGAGCACAGTGCGCAGAAGTCGCCAACTGTCTGTAGAGTCAATAGCTCAAGACCTACAAACTTCATGTGACATTCAGATTAGCATGAAAACAGAGCTTTATGGAATGGGTTTTCATGGCCAGGCAGTTATATCCAAGCCTTATATCACCAAGTGCAATGCAAAGCATCGGATGCAGTGATGTAAAGCACACCACCACTGGACAGTGGAGACGTGTTCTCTGGAGTTGCAAATCCCACTTCTCTGTCTGGCAATCTGATGGATGTGTCTGGGTTTGGTGGTTTCCAGGAGAACAGTACTTACCTGACTGCATTTTGCCAAGTGTAAAGTTTGGTGGAGGGAGGATTATGGTGTGTGATTGTTTTTCAGGGGTTGGGCTTGACCCCTTAGTTCCAGTGAAGGGAACTCTTAAAGCGTCAGCATGCCAAGACATTTTGGACAATTTGATGCTCCCAATTTTGTAGGAACAGTTTGGGGATGGCCCCTTCCTGTTCCAACATGTGCACCAGTGCACAAAGCAAGGTCCATAAAGACATGGATGAGCGAATTTGGTGTGGAGGAACTTGAATGGCCTGCACAGAGTCCTGACCTCAACCCGATAGAAGACTTTTGGGATGAATTAGAGGGGATGTTTCCTGATTATGCCAAACAAACAACTAGTGACTGGGAAAAAAATAAAAACTGTGGATATCAGCAAAGCAACGCCTTGACATTTGGTCTGTATAGTCCTGAAATAGAGAGCAAACAGAAGGGACCCAGTGACTTGTTGAATAGTGTTGTAGAGGCTGATCTCAACCCAATAGAACACCTTTGGGATGAATTAGAGCGGAGACTGCTAGCCAGGCCTTCTTGTCCGACATCAGTGCCTGACCTCACAAATGCGCTTCTGGAAGAATGGTCAAACATTCCCATTGACACAGTCCTAAACCTTGTGGACAGCCTTCCTAGAAGAGTTGAAGCTGTTATAGCTGCAAAGGGTGGGCCAACTCAATATTGAACCCTGCGGACTAAGACTGGGATGCCATTAAAGTTCATATGCGTGTAAAGGCAGACGTGCCAATACTTTTGAAAATATAGTGTATGTAAAATCCTTTTCTTTTTATCTAAGTGCATAGCAATGTGCTGTTGGTTGTATTTTCCTGTTGCCTGCCCACTGTTGCATTCTTCAAATAAAAATGACAGAACAAGAAAATATATACTACTGCTGTATATTGTGACTGGGAGTGTCTTCATGCAAACTTTAAGAAGGCACCATATGTGCAAAATTATAAATGGGTACTAACAGAAATAAAGTTTAAATATAGCATTAAACCTTTCAATTATATCAAATATCATACATTCTCCAAAAACCCTTATAATTTGCCTAATGTTAGGAGAGCATCTGTTCAGGGTGCAGTGCCAGGCAGTACAGTGATAATCTTGGTTTTAAAAGGAAAAAATTACACAACACATTCAAACCAAAATAAGGCTTGCCTGCTCGATACTGTCAATTGGTATTGTAATGTTAAGAGGCAGTGTAATTTTTTTCTTCATTCGGTTAATGAACCGAAGACATAATGTTTCAGTGATAGCACACTACAAGTAATGGCTCTACAAGAAATTGGTCTTCGGCTCCCTCATGTGGAACAAATATTCCTCGTATTACAAAATAATCTCATGAGGTAAGCAGAACGCGTACAATGTCAAGTGACATGTTCTCACTGAGAACTCTTTTTTCACATGCTTCTGGCATTGAATATAGCTAGGTAACTGAATATGTGGGCAAGCTATGAGCTTAAATCAAGGCTGTGTGGTTACACTGAGTTTCACTGATTTCCTGCAGTTATTATTATAAATGTATTATTTAAACAAATATAAAATCAGCTGTATCTGTGCAAATTATAGCTATAAAGCAGTTCTTTCCTTTGCCAATGTTTACAGAAACTGCTGCCAAATATGAAATATTCAGCATATATACAACTCACTGATTCATAGTCAGTAAACAAAAACGCTGCTCCAATCTGTCTCCGGAGACCTACTTATTTCCCGTTGGGTACCTGCACAGCATAGGGAAGGTGGAATCAGACTGTGAAACATACACGCCTCCCAGCTATCCCTCAGTTGGAGGGACTGTCCCCCTTTTGGAACCAAATCCTTCTGTCCCTCTTTCTTCCACATTTGTCCCTCTTTTTTACCTGATATATTGACCGCTATAAAAATTAACTATTTACCTACAAAAAGTGTTATATTACATCAGACATTTTTTCCAACCTCTAAATTATTGCATTTTGTATTTTACAAAAGTCTGCATAAAGTAAAAATTTGGGGTTGAAAAAAAAAACAATTGTGTGGGTTTATCCAATCATATTTTGCATTCTAAGTCTTTATAGTGTGTGTAATTATGAGTGTGGCATGGGTGTGCGCTTTGCTTCCATACTTTGTGCTGCTAGGTGTCCCTTTTTCCCATCTCATAGAGTTGGAAGGTCTGAATCATAGTCCGCATGTCAAAGGTGCTTTTGAGCTTCCTGTGATCGTATGTTCCTGTATCCTGCAAAAATCAGCAGCTAGAAGGAATGGTTGGAAATTAGGTTTTAGCTACTGAATGTTTACAAAACTGGCAATTAACAGGTCACGTACAACCAGCATAAAAAAGTAAACAATATAGCAGACTACGGCTGTGTGATATAGGTAAGCAGAGCTTTGTTTCTCAGAGAATAGGTGCAGGTACTCCCCCTTTTCTGAGTCACCCCTTATCTCTGCCCTCAACTCACCTCTGAGCACCATTCCTTGGTTCCACCCCTCAATGCTGGAGGTGCTAGAACTGCGTTCCCCTGCATTCCTGCTGAATAAAAGCCCTGCAGGTAAGTATACATATGGGGAGGGAATGGGTGTAGAGATGTCATCTGTCAACCTGCGGAGAAGTTGTTACTTGTTACTTGTTACTACCATGACCTACCACCAAATAACAACCCAAAATAAATTTTACAGCTCTTGATGATCGTAGCGATACCATACATATGTATATACATATTTGTTGTTTGTACCTGTACTACAGCACAGAAACAATAGTGCGCATTTTGTTTTTTTTTACCTAAAACACACTGACACTAACTGACACTGATACCAATAAAAAAAAATGCTGACCTGTGACCCTGACCTTTGCCCCTGACCTTTGACCCAAACACTAACCCTGGCATTGAACTAGATCAAACCTTGAGCTTGGTATTTTTTCTTTATTGTTTATTAATATTTCTTTATTTATCTTTTTTTTCCCTCTATGCAAGGAGAGAGATACAATGTATCTCTCTCCTCCATTCAGAGAGCAAAAAAACCAAGGGGGTCAGGCTTCACAGTGACTGATCACTGTGATAGCTAATCAGAAGCTATCACAGCGATCATGTACCCTGGAATTCGGAGTCCCAGGTTCCGACTGTTAAAACGGGACATGGGGCTCTCAGTGACATCCCAGTCTTTGTGCTTGGAGTGTGCTGTGCGGCCCAGTTCTGCCAGGCCGCTTATTTTTGTGATTTAGGCACCAAGGGGATAAAGAGATCTGCACCTAAGTACCTAAGGAGAGTATCTTGGAAGACACAGACACCATAGTGGAAAGGAGAAGTGAGAGATATCCCATTACAAGTACACAGAAAGCAGTGTGTCTACCAGAGGGACACCTGCTGGAAACAACCCATGCAATATTTTACCTTAAATGTATTGTAGATCAAAGCACTAAGGTGAGCACAGTGATGAATGGGACGATGGTATAACACTTATGGTTACAAATAGAACATTTAAGTCACTAAGAGAAAATGTTCATGGACTTTTTACACTGAGCTTTATTTGATAGAATCACAGACTGTTTACATAGATTGTCATTTTTCTACTTTATAATTAAGTATTTAGTGACTTCATATTTGTAGATTTCACCTATAGGATTGTTAATATATTCATTTTAGAGAGTCATGCACTAGTATTGCACTTTTTCATATTTTATTATTTATGACTATATATGTAGCACTATCCCCTTAGAGGTCACTGAATTATTTTCAGGCTCCCTGTCACTCTTGACCCCACTCTGAAAGCCCAACCCTGCTGACACCAATGTAACTTTCTGGCCAGGATAAACTCTCTTATTATTACCAGAAATAGACTCACACACAATTTTGTGAACTGATATTTTGTTTATATTGGAGTTGAATGTAAGGACAGTAAAATAGCATAAAGTAATATGTGTGCAAATAATAACAGTTATCACTCTTTGTAGCTTCAAGCAAAAGTCAACACACACAGCAAAAATGTCAATCAGTTCTGGCTGTCCTGCAATTCAGAATGGCGATGGCAGCGATCAGCTATTCCACCCTTTTTTCCACTCTCACACTCTTTGGCTTCTTCCGGTCCTCCAGCGTTTCTCACAGTCATCTCCTCGCAACTCTCCTTCCAGCTCCTCCAACTCACTTCCTGTCTCCGGGTTCCCAGGCTTCTGTATATATCTGCCTCTGCCCACATGCCAGCTCCTCTGGAAAATGTAGTCTCTTAATTCACTGTCTCCCAGCAAGGTCCTGCGGTTCAGCCTACAAAATCCACAAAGCTTTTCACCAGTGTGTGTGTGCAACTGAGTTGCAGGACACTGCCAACTTGTGTCTCTTTTAACATCCTGTAATCTGAGTTATAGCAGGGTGTTACATATATATTTGAACATTGCGCTTTATTCACTGACATTGCACTAGATTATTTTTAGGCAGTGCAGCACTTTTTTTTAACATACTCTAGTGTGCCATGCATGTGCGGGAGTGACGTCATCCCACTCTGGCCAATTAAAATGGCTGAAGACCATCACCTAGAAGGACCTGGGGAGAACATTACATCGCTTGCAAGAGACCTTGAAGCATCAGACCATGGCAGCTAAAATTAGTATTTGTGCCTTTAGTTCTACTTTAGGAAACTGGGCACTTGCACATTTCATTGTGTGTCTGAGGCTTGAGAATCACAAATAACTCCAGGAAATCTCATGGGACTTGGACTTGTGGAAATGTCACAAGACTTGCATACTCATCTGTAACCCTATTTTTGGGTGAAACACAGAGGTTTGGAGCACTGCTGGAGATCTAGTTAAGTTTATGGGGGGGGGGGGCAGCTTGGCGCTCGGAGCGGATGGCCACACACTGACAGAGCTCCGGGACCCACACTTCTTCACAGCCTACAGGTCAGTCTCAAGCTGCCAGATAATGGGCAAACTGTCCACGCCAGCACCACACACCGCTCACATAGCATTACTACCGACTCGACTGCTTGCCACATCCTGGCAATCTTCAGATAACAGACCCCCAGGCGCAGCACCTCAGTGAGCAAGATGGCGGTGGCCTGCCACAAGGAGAACAGCAATGAAGACACCACAAAAGCACCTGAGGAATGGGTAAGAGACAGAGAGCAAGCAGACCAGCCCCTCACTCTTTCTGATATGACTGCTATAGCTGCGGACATTAAAGGCTCTCTCACTGAGCTATCAGTGACTTAAAAAGCTGAGCAGGCTAGAGGACTTATCCCACTCTCAACATCTTATCACTATGAACAGAAATTTGGAAGACTTAGACAACAGGGGCAGAAGGAACAACATAAGAGTAAGAGGAGTCCCTGAGTCTGTGCTTCCTGATCAAATTAAAGCAGCCTTGCAAAAGATCTTTAATGGGGTACTTGAAAGGGTATTGAAGTTGATCGAGAACACAGATCTCTACGCCCCAGAATTGCAGAGATAACATATGCTGTCTCCAGCTTTCAGTTGAAAGAGGATATCCTCTCTAAGGCCAGACACAGTGATTTCATAATGTTTAATGAGGACGCCATTAAGCTCTTTCAGGATATTTCACCAATCACCTTAAACATTCAGAGAGCACAATGTCCATTGTTAGAGGCTCTGAGAGATAAAGGAATCAATTATAGATGGAAAATCCCCTTTGCACTACACGCTGTAATAAGTGGCAAACACCATTTCCTCAGGTCACCGAAGGAACTGGGGGAATTTTGCTCTGCTGTAGAAACAATTGAGTACTGACGTGATACTTTTTTTATTTGCCCTAACATACAAAACAATAACATATACACATACCTCCAACTCTGCAGACTTACCTTGTCACTCACCGAATAAGACACCCCATAAGAAAGGAAGAGCTGACAAATCCTCTTCATCTGGATCTACTTTTTCCTCACCGAGATCAAAACTGCCCAGAGTTAGAGAGGACTCCTGAAGCTAAACCCAGAACAGGTTCAATTAACCTTTATACCCTTCTCTTTTTTTCCCCTCTTGGGACCTTACAAGTTGATGTAGACATCTGCATCTATAGAACACTACAGTTTTGCCATAATGTTGTTCAAATTGTTCGCTTTACATCTAATTGATGGGTTATAGTTCCCTGCATCAATTTTAGTCATCTACTGTTGATTCCAGCTGACCATCTTTACACTCAAGAAAATATACTGGCTACCCTTCGTTGTCCAACTAAGACTTTAGATCTACCTAGGTACTTGGTTGCATATCTGTTACTGCAGCTGCTACGATAACTGTTTACACCGGGTTAACCTCCCTGGCGGTATGATTATTTCAGATTTTTGGCGCTGAAAGCGGTACCATTATTTTGCATGGAAATTTGGCGTTTTATATTGTAGGCTTACCAATTGTTAGATGTGATGGCTGTATTAATTTCCTTTTTTTAGGCTTCATCTGGTTATCCAGCCAGCAAGGCTCTTCTTTTTCACAGCACAAACTCTCCAGCAGAATGTATCAGTTTAAATGGATGAGACATGATATTTAACCTCCCTAGCGATCTGATTATGTCCATATTTCTGTGCTCAAAGCGGTACATTTTTTGCATGGAAATATGTATTTTTTTTATTGTAGTCCTGTAATTCTTAGGAATAACTCACTGAAATCTGTCTGAACAAGAGTCTAGTAAACATATCGGGTAGGATAAAACTTGAAACACAAAATCATAAATTATAATTTAATAAATAATCATAAAAAATAATAATATAATAATAAATTTAATTCAATAATATAATCAAAACCAAAAACACTGAAATTTGAAATATAGCGCCAAGTTCACACATCACTGAGCAAAGTCGCAAAATCGTTTTCGGTTTCTGATGACGAATTTCCCCACGAATCATTATCACTCAATTCTGCAAGTGGTTCTAATTTACTATCGCTGTTCTCTAGCTGGTCTAAAACCGCTTTTGACCTAAAGGGACGCTTTTTGGACGCAATGGACATTTCTCAGTTTCCAGGTAGAAAGAACAGTAAAAATGAAGGCAGGGCACAGGACAAAGCATTTGGGACAAAATGTATGTGAAATGGTTTGGTACAGTAATGTTTTACTATGTGATTTTAGTGATTTTTGTGAATGTCACTTTTCGTCATTTTCGAATTTCCCGCCATTCTGTCCCACATACGTCCCGACGCTCACAGGGGACGGAACCCAGATGACAGATGCCGGCATCCGCCGGATTACATTGCCGGGGACACTGCAGGAGGGACATTACGGGAGCTTAGGACAAGGTAAGTGATCGAGGGATCATGGAGCAGCGCCGCATGGTATTCCCGAGTGTAGCTCGGGGTTACTGCTTGTGGTACTGAAACTTTACCCCGAGCTACACTTGGGAATACCGCCAGGGAGGTTAAACAGGATAGCATATATGTCTATTACATTTCCATTTATATATAATATTGTTCTTATTGCAATATATATACTGTATATATATATATAGATCTTGCCTTTAGAGTGCTATTACATCTCTATTAACATGCCAGCTGGGGACTCTGTTACTAAAAGATTAGGAGGGGAGGGAGTTATTCCAGAAGACACCATCTATGCACTCATTGTGTAGTCGGATGCACTTTTTCACATCTGCTCATTGCGGGTTGCGTGGTGGCCAGGAGAGAGGTGTCCTCCTCCCTCTCAGACAATAGCTCTGTTTTGTCTCTGCCCTGTACTCCTGATGTCTTCCCACTGAGATATTGATATCTTTATTATCTGATACTGAGGATGTTTGTTACTTAACAAGTTATGACCAATACCAATTGAGTACAACACTGGCGGTCCTATTCATTCTTATTCGAAAATTGAAAGTACGCCCATCTTTATGTTTGAGGTCAAATTATCAGTGCAAATTTCTTTCCACGGTTTAATAATATGCTGGCAAATAGCTTTCATACTACAGATAATTGAATACAATCTTCCCTACCAACTTATGTAGTAGTTACGACTAAAAGATTATATAACAGTTTGCACTACCCATTATAGAACTTTGTTAGAACTTATAGAATAAGTGATAAAAATATGTAACTGTTAATATCGGCTGTGGAGTGGTGGGATTCTGCTTATTTTCATGTTTTACAGAATAATTTTGCAGTGAATTGACATATCCCAGTGAACTCAATGTGCAGTTAGTTCACATAGGATGTGAGGCACTCCCACTCTCCCCACAAATAACTTGTAGACTATTAACATCTATTATAGCTGAAACCATCATTGATCTTAATCTACAGTTTGTATACCTTAGGATACTTTCTCAGGAAATACAGTACAAATATCAAAGGTATTGTTACACATCTCTTCCACGCCTTCCTTCTTTTCTTCTTCTTCCCCCCCCCCTTTTTTTTAATTCTTATGAACTAGCTACTATCTAGTTGTACAATGGCTTATACTTCACTTGGAAACAAGCCTTTCCTGATTTCGCATAATGTTAGGAGACTAAACATCCCAGAGAAAAGATCATCCCTTCTAAGAGAACTTAAAGTCAAACCTAAGATAGTTTACCTACAGGAAACATACTTTAAAACACATAACATTCCCAAACTCTACAATAGACATTATACAAAAGCTTTTCATTCAACAAGCACTCTAGCTAAAACCAAAGGAGTATCCATATTGCTCAGCAGGGAATCTGA
Organism: Staurois parvus; assembly: GCF_062004578.1. Classification (NCBI taxonomy): domain Eukaryota; kingdom Metazoa; phylum Chordata; class Amphibia; order Anura; family Ranidae; genus Staurois; species Staurois parvus. The sequence goes on from NW_028318345.1 coordinate 2,388,298, forward strand.
TTTTTCTATATCAGACCAATTAATAGACCCGGAAGGCAGATATCTCTTGCTTAAGGGATCTTTAAATGTCAGACCTACAATGCTTGCCAATGTTTACTTCCAGAATTCAGCCCATATAACTTTCTACCAAAAAATTGTGGATGAATTAAAATGGTTTGCCAGGGGATTTATCATTTTAGGAGGAGACTTCAATATACCCCTTAATCCACTCCAAGATACATCATCCGGCAAAACATGTGCTTCGTACAAAACTTTAAAGAGAATTAAGTTTATGCTACGTTCCCTTACACTAGTGGATTCCTGGAGGTCTTTACACCCATCAGATAGAGATTACACATTTTATTCATCTCCATGTGAAAGATACTCTAGGATAGATTATCTCTTTATTTCTCAGAGAGATCTCCCTACCCTAACTGAGGCTAAAATAGGAATACAATCTTTCTCTGATCACGCTCCTATCTCTTTAACACTAGAAAATTCAGACAGACTTCTTAAAAACTTTAACTGGAGATTGAATCCAACTTTACTGACCGACCCCACCGTGCATGATAACATCAAACAGGTTATCAAGGATTACTTTATTTCAAATGCATCTGCTGATCTCTCCCCATTGACCATATGGGAAGCCCATAAATGTGTGGTAAGGGGAAAACTAATAAAATGGGGTTCCAAATGAAAAAAGGAATCAGAAAAGCTCCTGAATGAGCTCTCTGCCAAAAGTTTTCATCTCAAATTACTGCATAAACTTTCCCTTTCAACACAAGCAGCAGTGGAATTGTTAAATTGCCTTAAAAAAACATTATAGATCAAAAATCCAAATGCGCTTTATTCTTTAAAAAACATACAGTGAAGGAAATAAGGCTCTAATGATGAATTTACCACTTTTGTCCCCATGTTCATAATAGATACTGTATCTATTACAAACATGGGGACAAAAGCGGTACATTCGTCACTAGAGCCTTAAAAGACTCTAAAATGTTAGAAAACATATTCTCCACTAACACTGAGGATGGTAAATGAGTCCATTCTTCTGATAAAATTGCCACACAATTTCACAACTTCTACTCTAAACTTTATAACTTACTCACCCCACATAAACCACCTACATTACTAGGTAAAAGAGACCAAATAATAAAAAATATTAAAAATAAAGGATTTCTTAAAACAGAGCAAAATTCCTTCATTCCCCCAGACTGCCATCAGTGACTTAGAGCAAGACTTCACAGAAAATTAATGTGTCTGCCATCAAAGATTTAATATCAGGGAAAAGCCCAGACCCTGATGGTCTGACAACCCAATATTACAAAGCTTTTTCAGAACTACTAAAAAGCCCACTGGTTTAAACATTAAACTCTTTATCTTCACAAAAACATACATCTGAAACCTTCCTCCTGGCACACATTACCATGATACCTAAACCCAATAAAGATCCTATGGATTGCTGCAGCTATAGGCCGATTTCTCTCCTCAACATTGATTTGAAACTATTAGCTAAGTTGCTTGCAAATCGCCTTCGGCCTTGGTTGGGAAAGATAATTGGACTTGAACAAATGGGTTTCATGCTAGGAAGGGAGGCTTGAGACCACATTATCAAAGCTGTTAATTTGATTCATAGAGCTAAACAGGAAAATATAGAAGGACTTCTTTTATCTACTGATGCTGAAGACTTTTAATAGGGTTGCATGGAACTACATGTTTGCCACATGCTCCCATATAGGCTTGAAACAGAAAATGCTTTCATGGATATAGTTCTCCCACCGCTCAAATTAAAATAAACGGTACCTTCAGACAAAATTATTATCAAGAAAAGTATACGACTAGGCTGTCCCTTATCCCCAGTACTTTTTATTTTAGCATTAGAACCTTTAATTTGCACAATCAATCAAAACAACTCCTTTCAGGGATTCTCCATATCCAGGAGAATGTATAAGATTGCTGCTTAAGCTGATGATTTGTTATTTTTCCTGTTGTAACCACAAACATCAATACCTAACTTAATGCACACCTTTCACATTTTCAGCTATTTATCCAACTTCAAAATTAATGTTGGTAAATCAGAGGCACTTAATTTGACGCTCTCACAGAAAAATCTTAAATCCACACAACAGAATTGTTCTTTCCGATGAGAACAAAAAGCCATGAAATATATGGGTATATGGCTCACCCCCATGCTAGAGAACCTTTACACTCCCAATTTCATCTCACTTCTGAGAAATATTGAACAAGATCTTAAAAATTGGAATAACAAAAATTTCTCCTGGTTTGGCAGAGTAGCTATTATAAAAATGACCATCTTGCCGAGATTGCAACACTGCGTACATGCTTTACCTATTAAATTGCCATCTAGTTTTTTTCAAACCATTACTACACATTTTAAGGCAATTTGTTTGGGCCCACAAATAACCATGCATACACTTCTATTTGATCACTAGATCTAAGCAGGCGAGAGGAATGGTCCTGCCGGACTTCAAACTATACTACTATGCTATACATTTGGCTAGAGTGTTGGACTGGCATTGCCATGCTAAAAATGAAGATTGGATTGCATTAGAAGATTCCTCCATCTCTCTACCGATCCAGTTTTTACCATGGATAGGTAATCTTTTTATCATAAACAAATAGTTCAACACCCTACAATTGGTGCCACTTTAGAGATTTTTCACAAAATTTTAAGATCCTGGGATATAGCAAGTGTACCAGGTCCCTTAACACCTATTGCCAGTAATCCTGAATTTCCACCGGGCCTATTTACAAATATTATACCACAGACATCCAAGGGTCTACCTCTATTAGCTACATATTGGATCTTGGCAAATGGTATGCTATCCAGGGATGAACTACACGATATTAGCAATGGAAACTTGATACCTTTCTAGACCTACCTTCAAATGCATGACTTTATCCAGAACCATAAATAAAACATGTCCTTTTCCAAGGCTCTTACTCAGTTAGAAAAAATATGTCTTAAGGGAATTGAGAGGAAGAAAACTACATCCCTAGCTTACTCATGGCTTCTAACAAAAGCCAATGAGAAGCCAGCTAACTTTAAACAGTTTTGGGAAAGGTCATTAGACACAACTTTCACAGATACACAATGGCTAAATGCTTGTTTTTTAACTCATAAATGTTCCCTCAGTACGAGATTGCAAGAGTCGTCATATAAATTACTTACACATTGGTATGCTACACCTGACAGAGTTCATAAATGGTGTCCCCAGAGCTCAGTTATATGTTGGCGATGTGGTAGTGAAAAAGGTACTCTCCTACACATATGGTGGCACTGCCCTCTAATTGCACCCTTTTGGGATGATATCCGAGCCCTTATTTTAAAAATTACTGAAATGGATCTCAACTTAGATGCTGCCTGCTGTCTGTTACACATCTCCTCATTCTCTTACAAACGTTACAAGAACTCCCTTACAAAACACCTCCTCAAAGCCACCAAATCTCTTATTCCCAAACTTTGGAAAACAAAGGGAACACCTACTATTAAAAATTGGCTGCAGGAAGTGGACAAGATTCACCACATGGAAGAAACTCTGACCATGACAACCGACCACCTGTCTAAATATCACAAAAATCTGGAATACATGGTTTCTTTTCACTTACTCTGACAAATACAAAAAATACATGTCTCCATGATCAACCTATACTTTAACACACAGAACACTAGATGAAGTATCTATATTTCCAATGTTCTTCTTTGGGAGGAAGGGGGGATAAAAGAAAGAATAATTTTTTTTACTTTTTTTTTTTCTTCTCTCTCTCTTCTCTCCCTTATCTGTTACTATTAACTTCTTCTTACTCCTTAACCTTCCTTTCTTATCCTTCTTTATGCATGTTGTCACTACACAATTTATTAAAGATTGGTTCATACAAGAGATAATGCAATACATTATGTTCGAAATCTTTTGTACCTTGAGTTCAGTTAAATTTTCTAATTCTATTATGCTCCTTGTTAACTATGCAAACTCTCTCAATGTAAATTGCTTTTTGAGACCAAACCTTTTCTATGTTATTATGTTGGTAAAATTTCTAATTTTTTTTTTCTATAAAAATCTAATTGTTAAAAAAAAAGGTTTTGTGAGGCAACCCCAAAATGTCAGATGACTTGATGTTCACGGGATTGAGGGTGGGTTGGTGGGAGTAAATAAATATTACAAATAAACATTATTTACTTGGCACACATTTTATGCAGATTATTTTGCTTTGTTTGGTTCTGTCCCTGTGAAGATATTGTGACATAATCCAGATAATTTTTATGTTGATTGATTTTATTTTATATTGTTAGGGGAAGGTAATGTTTGCCAGCTAGAAAAGTCTGCTTCCATTACACACAGATTAACAAATGGTGAATCCAAGACTGGTTATATCAGAAACCTTATAAAACCACTTAGAATAAAAATGCCAACATTTCTTAAATAAATACCAATATGAACTTGCCAAACAGGTTTAACAGAAAGTGTGGCAAAAAGTAATGTCTTCGTTATTAATCATATCTGCCACTGTTAGTATTTAATATTAGTCAATATGTTGATGGGTAATGATAGAAAAATATGCATTGTATTAATAGATGATACAGATAGACAAATGATAGAACAGAATAGATAAATGACATACAGCTATCATAACTACATCCAGGACAAACCACAGGAAACAAACAGGGAAAGAGGTGATAGACAAAATGGCAAATTAGTAGAGGAAAGAGATGGCAATACTTTGAAGAACAGGCGTCTGTGGGTCAATTAAAGCACAAAGTTTCTATCTTGCTGTTAATATGCTACTTCAGGAAATGTGAATGGATTATGTGCTCTAGGATCAGATCCAGATTTAGTGCCCTAGGCTGAGTTTCAATGCAATGTTTTGCCTTTTTTATTTCTACTGTCCAAAATCACAGCATTCCAGAATTATGTACATACAAAAACCTGTAATAAAATAACATTCTACATAAATATTAAGTGAGAAAGCATGCCACATGCTTTGGAAATTGCGTGATGGCCCAAAAAGTGTATTTAGAACCCTATATAGAAAATGAAATGAAAACAAATCGTCAAATGTGGTCTTACATTTTTACTGACATTAATGAGAAACAAGTGAACTTTTTGAAGAACTGTGCAAAGACAAAGTAGTGCACACATTGCTAATTATGCATAGAAAACTGTTAAACTGATTCAGTGCCCAGGCTATTGAAATGAAAACATTTATATATTTTTAAATTTTAAAGCAGAACTCAAAAAGAAGCCAAAAATAACAACATAAAAGTGAATAGCCCATTAAAAGATAAAATAACAAAATCAGCTCATGTTGCAATATTCATCTTCAATCCAGAGATTTCCTCTGCAGTACTTTTTCTGCCACTAGATGTGTTCAATCTGATGGCCAGCATCATTCAACTCACATCGTCTGAGCCCAGGCTCAGAACCTGAACTTGTCCTGAACCTCCCCACCCCCTTCCCCAGCTTATGATTGGAAATTGAAAAAAAGAAGTAGCACAGTGAGGATCTCACCTCTCTGTCATTCTGCTTTCTCTTTCTATCAGCATGCTTCTTGTTGGCACATGAACTGATCAGCTCATTGTTTTGCTTCTTCTTATCACACTTCAGTCCTGCTATATTAGGCTCAAATTCAGATACTTTCACTGCTTGCATTTAATAGTATATTTAACAGTGCATTAATGATTACAGAGCTGCAATAATTTGTGACTTTTATATCCACCTACAGCGTAGCTTTGACACAAAATAAAATAACTTTAAAACAAAGCCTTGATTTCTTCTGCAGCTGTAGGCACTGTGGATTGATTTGTTTTCAAATTTCACAGCAGTTTCTAAAAGTTTCACAGCAGTTTCTAAAAATCCTCTCCCATTATATTCTGTGGCAACAGAAACTTGGCAGCCTGCCAGCCTTCTATGTAAACAAGCAGCAGATGTATGTAAGCTGTTGGAAACAGGCTGAAACCAGACTTTAAAGGTAATTTACTTTACAGTGTCTGCAGCTACAAATATACAGTAAATGGCAGTTTGTTTTAAAGTTTTTTTACAACTAGCTAAGAATATGTAAGCATTTTAACCACTTGCTGACTGCCAACGGTACATTTACTGCTGGTGGCCAGCTCGCACAGGCACTGCAAAATATCAGTACGTCACGGTGAACCCCCTGATTTAGAGGTGTGCCAAATGCCCCCTGCTGATCTGTGCTCTGATTAAACACAGTGTGGTTTGTAAGCAGGCTCCAGCCAATAATTTTGGCTGTATACCTGCTGATTGTCTGTGGCAAATCACAGTACATATATCCATGTGTTTGTAAACACAACGCACAGGATCTAGCTGGATTTCTTCTGCTCTCAGTTCCCATCAGAAGTGTGAGCAAGGAGAGACCCAGCCAGAGACTCTGAGTAAAAGCAGCACACATACACTTTGCTAGGCACACAATTAACTCCTTGCTTGCAATCCTGATCACCACGGTCACACAGCAAGTGTCATTAGTATTATTAGTGGTTATTGTATTACCTTCACTAGGAACACCAGTGTCAGTCAGTTAGAAGCCCTTCCAGCCAGTATCAGTTAGCGCCAGATTGCGATTGCCCGCCACACTATTAGAAATTACACTATAAGTCGCTGAGTACCGCCATCACCATCACCAGTATAGTGTCTGTACAGATCAGTATTTTTTGACCATGATCAGAACCATACTAGCATCCCCAATAGTATAGTGTCCCCAAAATGCAGTGTTAGACTGGGATCAGACCGGATCACTGCCAGCACTAACATTTAGCCTGCCTCCCCCAGTGTCAGTCTATGTTTTCTGATCACTTCCATTTCTGATACATCTGCAAAACCACAGTGTTAGCAAGATAAGGCTTGATCTCTGCTAGCACTAACAATCTATTTTATTTCTAGTGCACAAGCAGTCCCTGATTGCTAGCCAGGAGCTCTTTTTCCTATAGGCGTCAATAGGTACCTGTAAAGTTAGTGCATAAAAAGTAAAAAAAAAAAATACACTAGTTAGGATGCATACAGAACTCTGAGAATGACAGTTGAGAGCAAAGGGGAGGCCTCACTGCCAGAATCAGGCTCAGAATATGAACCTGTAGAAAGCAGAGGCACCCTCACAGCTAGCTGGGGTGATGGAGAAGAGGCCCTTACTAAAACCAGGCATCCCAACCCCATTTTTCTGAAATGCTAAAAACACGTAATTATGCTCAAGTGCAGCAGAACACAAGTACTAGTGCTGCACTACTTTTTGGTGATCTGGCAAGCACCAGCAGCATGGTAGATCCTGGCCTTTTAGACACCAGCACTGCGGTATTTCATTGTGAAGCTGCATGTGCTAGCAGTGCTGTATAAGTTGGTGAGGTGGCTAGCACTCATAGCATAATACAACCAGAACCACCAAGAATTCAAGCAAAGACCCATAGAGCCCATAGTAACCTTCCAGAGGTGAGTTCAAACCCTGATTAGCTGCCCCTAGATTCAGCAGCACCCATTATCCATCCATCCACAGCCCAGCCCTGGGTTCAGGTGGAAACAGCTAACTTAACAATGCCCCTTGACTTTTTTGAGCTGTTTTTCACTGAAGACCTCTATAATTTGATTGTGGACCAAAGTAATGTTTATGCCCAACAGTACATTGCTGCCAACTCAAATTCATACCTTTGCAGGCCATTCAAGTGGAAACCTATAACGGTTCCTGAACGTAAAACGTTTTTGTGCTCAATCCTTAACCACTTGCCCTCCAGAGGATTTATCCCCCTTCCTGACCAGGCCATTTTTTATGATACTGCGCTACGTTACTTTAACTGACAATTGCGCAGTTATGCCATGCTGTACATAAATAAAATTTATGTCCTTTTTTTTACCACAAATAGAGCTTTCTTTCGGTGGTATTTGGTCACCTGTGCGTTTTTTTTTTTTACGCTATAAACAAAAAAAGACCAACAATTTTGAAAACAAAACAATATTTTTGACATTTTGCTATAAACCATATCCAGTAAAAAAATTGTGAAAATATAATGTCTTCATAAATTTAGGCCAAAATATATTCTGCTACCTGTCTTTGCTAAAAAACATCCCAGTACATGTAAAATAATTGGTTTAAGGGAAAGTTTAAGTGTCTACAAATGGGGGTATATGTACTGGAATTTAATTTTTTTTTTTATACTAGTAATGACGGCGGTCAGCGATTTATAGTGGGACTGTGGTGGACATTCTGAAACCGGGGGGGGGACTAACTAACTGCCACTGACGTCCCAATGACACTAATACAGTGATCAGTGCTAATAAAAAGCACTGACACTGTACTAATGGCACTGGGCAGGAAGGGGTTAACATCTGGGGTAAGAGGGCCGCAGGCTTTACATACTGCTTTAGAATGTATGAGTGAAAAGACAGTCAAGTGGACCTCCAGAGATGCCCAGTCTACATGTGGAGCAGTGGTAAGATAGTGGGGGACAAGAACATTATGTGTATGCCCAACATTAGAAGAATGAGTGGATGTGCCGCGGAAGCTTCTAACATTGGGCATACACTTTTTATGGCAGAGATTTCTTCATCTACATCGATTGATGTGAATGGAGGAATCTATTAGGTTCTTATTTTTCATTCAGCCCAGAAAAAAAAAAAGAACATTACATGTATGCCCAATATTAGGAGTGTGGCAGAAACTCCTAGTGCTGGCTATACATGTAATGTCTTTATAGGCCCCTTAAATGCCAGGACAGTTCAAACACCCCCAAAACGACCTACTTTTTGGAAAGTAGAAACCCCACGGTATTTGCTGAGAGGCATGTTGAGCCCATGGAAGATTTTGTTTTTTGCCACAAGTTTTTGAAACTTGGCTTATATATATATATATATATATATATATATATATACACAAAGTTGTCACTTTAATTTGATGATTCTCACACTGCCATGGGTATACATGGAATTACACCACAAAACACATTCTGCTATTTCTCCTGAACATGGGGAAACCACATAACTTGTGCATTTGATTTCCTGACTATCTTTAACAGTTTTAGAGGCCCCTTATTTTCTTTTTTCATTTTTAAAAATCTTGTAACAAATATGAGATCTGCATAATGCTCACCGTAACTCTTTCAAAAATACCTTCTAGTGTCTTTTTTCCAAAAGGGGTCATTTGGGGGCTGTTTGTACTATCCTGGTATTTTAGGGCCTCTAAAACTGTTATAGGTAGTCAGGAAATCAAATGTGCAAGTTATGCCCCTTGACAGCCTGAAGGTGGTCATTGGATTTTAAAATCTTCCATGGACTTAACATGCCTCTCAGCCAATAACTTAGAGTGTCTATTTTCCACAAAGGAATCATTTTGGGGCTATTTTTACTATCCTGGCATTTTAGGGCCTCCAAAATTGTGATAGGTAGTCAGGAATTCAAATGCGCAAGTTATGCTCTATGAAGGTGCTCATTGGATTTTGGGCTCCCATACGTGGCTAGGCTCCCAAACCATTTCACACATGTAGTATCCCCATACTCGGGAGAAGTAGCAGAATGTGTCTTGGGGTGTAATTTAATCTATACCTATGACGTGTGTGAGAAATATCTCAGCAAAGTGACAATATTTTTTTTTCATTTTCCAAAAACTTGTAGCAAAAAAACAAGATCTTCAAAAGACTCAACATGCCTCTCAGCAAATACCTTGGAGTGTCTACTTTACATAAAGGGGCTATTTATGGGGTGTTTATACTGTTCTGGCATTTTAGGGCCTCTGAAAATGTGATAGGTAGTCAGAAATTCCAATTCATAATTAACTCCCCTTGACAGCCTAAAAGTGGTCATCAGATTTTGGGCCCCTGTACTTGGCTAGGCTGCCAAAAAATCCCTCACATGTGGTGTACCCATACCCAGGAGAATGGCATGTGTGTGAAATAACTCATTAAAGAGACAGCTTTGTGTAAAAATAAAATAATTTTTATTTTTCTCATTTTCCAAAAACTTTTGGCAAAAAATAAAATTTTCCATAGGCTCAGCCATTACCTTGGGATGTCTACATTCCAAAAAGAGGTCATTTGGGGAGTGTTTCTACTGTCCTGGCATTTTAGCACCTCAAGAATCGATAGGCAGTCAGAAAGTCAGAGCTGCTTAAAAGCTGCATAAATTCCAGCATATACTTTATACTATAAATTGTAGACGCTAAAACCTTTACACAAAATATTTAATAAACACTTTTGGTATTTTTTTTAACAAAGATATGTAGCAGAATACATTTTGTTCTAAATGTATGAAGACATTGTATTTTATTGGATGTGATTTCTAACAGAAAATAGAAAATATTGTTGTTCAATATTTTTTTTTTTCATTTCCATTCAATTTTTCATTTATTAAAAAATACACAGTGGTGATACATTACCACCATAGAAAAGCTCTATTTGTGTGAAAAAATAATATAAATTTTGTGTGGGTACAGTGCTGCATGATAGAGCAAGTGCCACTTAAAGTAGCACCGTGCTAAAAATAAAAAAATGCCCTGGTTGAAGGGGGGGGGGGGGTAAAACCTTCCGATAATATCCATAGCCTGGCTACAAGAGCACTTTAAAGCTGAACTAACCAAGTGTAGAATTTAAAGTGACACAAAACAATATTGTTATTCTCCAAAAATAATCCATATACATCCACTACTTAATGGCCCTGGAGAGGGTGGTTATATTCCTACATACAGTGGGACCATGGAGAACATATGTAGCCACCCTCCACAGGAACATTTAGAAAAGGCTTAGAGCAATAGAATGTACTTTTTGAGTTAAGAATACATACTTAAATAGATTTGTAATTTTTTTAAAGCAGAGTTTAGTGTCACTTTAAAGGATAAGGAAAATAATAAGTGCACATTTTTGCAGGTAAAAAAAAAATGTGCATTTATTATTTTTTGTTGTAGGAGCCTGGAAGGCATTGCACCAGTGATCAGCAGATCGCTGATGCCATGCAGGTCTCCCGCAGATCTGTCAAAGTATCTGCCTGCTCGTACCTCGTATAGGCAAGCCGATACTTATTGAAAGAAAGAATCAATGAACTACCACAGTGCTCATTGAGAACTACAAGCTGACAGCCGCTAAGGCTGTCGGGACTTGTAGTTTCTCATTCACAGAACACTGTAAATGGATGACAAGGCTGGGTGAGCAGAGCCCCACACAGCCGCGTTTTGTTTTTTAAATTTTGACAGCTAGCAGGGGGAGAACATCCCCTGCTAGCTGTGAAAACAGGTGATCGGGGGGACGGGGGGGGGGGGAATGGTCATTTCATAACATATTACATGTTACACTCTGAATATGGGTGTAACATGTTAAGAAAGGTAAACTTATCCTTTAACATGAAGATAAAAGGAAGTATTGTGTAATTTTTTTCATAATTAACACAATCTGAATCTTCAACTGGACAGGGCGGTTTTGTAGGTGGCAGAATTGGTGTTTGTAAAGTGCAAAAGTATGTTTTTTTTTACTATTTCTTTTAGTATGCATGAGAGATGCATGAGTGTCTGAATGAGTCACTATATGACTGTTAGAGAAGAGCTTCAGGTTCAGCCCAATGCAGGGTTTGGCCCAAATTGTGCATGTTCAGTAATTGCAAACTGAATAAAAAATGTTTTTCTTTTTCTGCAGCAGGAGGTCATTTTTTTTTTGGTTGCATTACTACCACCATAGTTCATGCTGTGCATGCTGAACAGCATCATTGATTGCAATAATTTCACCTGCTGCTGGCATCTTAGCGTCCACTGTCCTACTGCCTGCCAGCTTGTAAACAAGTCAGTGGGCATCCCAAGAGACATCATCAAATAAGGTCATGAGCAGGGGTGGGCAAACTTTTTGACTTGAGGGCCGCAATGGGTTCATATATTGGACCCGGGGGCCGGACCAAGAGTAGATGAATGATGTGTATGTGTCATCCATAGTAAGTATAGTAATATTCCCCCATAGTAAGCATAGTAATTAATCCCCCATATAGTAATTCATCCCCCATAGTAATTCATCCCCCATATAGTAATTAATCCCCCATATAGTAATTCATCCCCCATAGTAATTCATCCCCCATATAGTAATTCATCCCCCATAGTAATTCATCCCCCATATAGTAATTCACCCCCCATAGTAATTCATCCCCCATATAGTAATTCATCCCCCATAGTAATTCATCCCCCATATAGTAATTCATCCCCCATAGTAATTCATCCCCCATAGTAATTCATCCCCCATATAGTAATTCATCCCCCATATAGTAATTCATCCCCCCTATAGTAATTCATCCCCCCTATAGTAATTCATTCCCCATATTAATTCATCCCCCATAGTACTATTCCCCCCCAAGTAGTAAGCCAAGTCCCCCCTGTGTCAATTTACTTACCTTTGCTCCGCGCGTTCCTCTCACCGTGTTCCCGCGCCGTTCCGGTCTTCAGGTCGGACTGTGAGAGGAGCCTAGCTCCCCTCATGTTCGTCACGCTGCCCCGCCTACACACATCCTGACAGCCAATGTATCCCGCACCGTTCCGGTCTTCAGGGCGGACTGTGAGAGGAGCTTAGCTGTCACGCTGCCCTGCCTACACACATCCTGACAGCCAATGTATCACGCTCCGCGGGCCGGATCAAAAGGTCCGCCGGGCCGTAGTTTGCCCATTGCTGGTCATGACTATGTTTGGTCAATCATGTCAAAACAGCTCCCTGCCCCTTTGTTTATGTTCAGCCAGTACCTGTCAGCTGCAACAGCTCTTGACATTGTTTCTTTTCATGGGTTGTAGGTAATCATAATTCATTAAGATCTGCATCACTGGCTGACAATGGATTTATATTGTGGGACTTTTTCTGTTATTTTTTTTAATTGGACTTAAAAGGACTTTGTCAAAGGTGTCTATATGTTTAGTTAGGCTGTATTTTTTTGTGAATGAGTAACCAGGGGTACTGTGTTCTCATTACTCATTAATGTAGGGGAGACCGGTATCTGGGGGCTCAATTATTTTAAAGGAGGTTTGTGAATTTCAATAAGTCTCCTCCTGCCCACAGACTCCCACATCCACCAGGTCAGGGGTTGGAGGAAGATACACTGTGGATGCTGATGTTGGCACCAAGCAGAACAGTAAGGCAATACCCAGCACCATGTTCTAAGAAAATGGTGAATGTTGTATTCCTATAAAGCTTTCAGTTGGCTGTCATCCCTCTGCCTAAGGACATTTCCACTCCTGACTGGTTATTGGAAAGAGCGTCAGGGAGAAAAAGAGGGAACATTTATGCAAAGTAGATAAAGCTTACTAGTGTCAATGATTTGCGTGGTGAATTGCACTAGCACTAGTTCTTAGCAAGAAAGCTACCATGGTCTGAGATAAATGGATTTGCTAAGTTTTACTGACATTTATGTACATTTTTTATAACATTTAGTACACATAAATTGAAGAGATATGGATAATTTCAGCTTGGATACATGTGTTCACCAATCAGGTAAAATAAATGATAAAATGACAAGATAGCATTATATGTATATTTCAAACAGAACTAGATTTAGTTTTTAAAAGGGGACAATAGGTCTTTCAGGTCACAATGATACATTTTTTTTAAGAAATAGACCTAATAATTTGCATTCAATCATTTCCATCTGAATTACATATACAATTATCCAGCAGATGTGCAGTTATCCCAAGGGTTAGGCTGAGAGCAATTCAGACTCTTTATGGCATGTAAAAGCTTCCAAGCTTTTGGGTATTCCATCCAATGTGCATTGAATGTTAATGTGGAATGGTTTTCTAGGAATAGCAATTTCTAGAATACCAACTAGGAATATGCACATCAGTATTTATGCAAATAATTTTACCCTTATTAAAATTCCTAGGTGATATATTTTCAGGCATGTTGTTCCGTAACGACATTTCACTTTCAATAAATTGTTTGAATGTGTATTGAAAGGGTGCTATCTAGGCCTGGGTTTCCATTGTGCATCCATTTAAAATGCATCAAGGAGAAAATATTCTTAATGTATTATACAGGTGAAACTCAAAAAATTAGAATATCATGCAAAAGGTCATTTATTTCAGTAATGCAACTTAAAAGGTGAAACTATTATATGAGATAGACTCATTACATGCAAAGCAAGATAGTTCAAGCCGTGATTTGTCATAATTGTGATGATTATGGCTTACAGCTCATGAAAACCCCAAATCCACAATCTCAGAAAATTAGAATATTACATGCAATCAATAAAACAAGGATTGTACATAGAACAATATCGGACCTCTGAAAAGTATAAGCATGCATATGTACTCAGTACTTGGTTTGGGCCCCTTTTGCAGCAATTACTGCCTCAATGCGGCGTGGCATGGAAGCTATCAGCCTGTGGCACTGCTGAGGTGTTATGGAAGACCAGGATGCTTCAATAGCGGCCTTCAGCTCTTTTGCATTGTTCGGTCTCATGTCTCTCATCTTTCTCTTGGCAATGCCCCATAGATTCTCTATGGGGTTCAGGTCAGGCGAGTTTGCTGGCCAATCAAGTACAGTAATCCCACGGTCATTGAACCAGGTTTTTGTGCTTTTGGCAGTGTGGGCAGGTGCCAAGACCTGCTGGAAAATGAAGTCAGCATCCCCATAAAGCTCATCTGCGGAAGGAAGCATGAAGTGCTCCAAAATCTCCTGGTAGACGGCTGCATTGACCCTGGACTTAATGAAGCACAGTGGACCAACACCAGCAGATGACATGGCTCCCCAAATCAACACAGACTGTGGAAACTTCACACTGGACTTCAAGCATCTTGCAGTGTGTGCCTCTCCATTCTTCCTCCATACTCTGGGTCCTTGGTTCCCAAATGAGATGCAAAAGTTGCTCTCATCAGAAAAGAGGACTTTGGACCACTGAGCAACAGACCAGGTCTGTTTTTCTTTAGCCCAGGTAAGACGATTCTGACGTTGTTTGTTGTTCAAGAGCGGCTTGACAAGAGGAATACGACATTTGAAGCCCATGTCCAGGATCCGTCTGTGTGTGGTGGCTCTTGATGCACTGACTCCAGCCTCAGTCCACTCCTTTTGAAAGTCCCCAACACTCTTGAATGGCCTTTTCCTGATAATCCTCTCCAGGCTGCGGTCATCCCTGTTGCTTGTGCAACTATTTCTTCCACACTTTTCCCTTCCACATAACTTTCTATTAATGTGCTTTGATACAGCACTTTGGGAACATGCAACTTCTTTTGCAATTACCTTTTGAGGCTTTCCCTCCTTTTTCTGCACAACTTTCAGGTCAGCAGTCTTTTCCATGATTGTGATTCCTACTGAACCAGTCTGAGAGACCATTTAAAGGGTCAGGAACCCTTTGCAGGTGTTATGGCTTAATTAGCTGATTAGAGTGGGACACTTTGAGCCTAGAATATTGCACCTTTTCACAATATTCTAATTTTCTGCGATTGTGGATTTGGGGTTTTCATGAGCTGTAAGCCATAATCATCACAAATATGACAAATCACGGCTTGAACTATCTTGCTTTGCATGTAATGAGTCTATCTCATATATTAGTTTCACCTTTTAAGTTGCATTACTGAAATAAATGAACTTTTGCATGATATTCTAATTTTTTGAGTTTCACCTGTACAACTATGTTTCCACCTGTTCTAGCAAATAAATATAGTAATAATTTCAAAGGTCAAGGAAGCAAACTAAGCATTAATGTTTTGCCCTTTGCACTAGAACTTTAAGTGGAACTTCAACCAATAGGGGAAGTTATGCTCTTCCTCCTACTCTCCCCTCCTCTGCCACATTTGGAATATATTTTTAGGGGGGGAGGAGCAGGTACCTAGTTTTGTAAGGTACCAGCTCCCACTTCTGGTCAGATCCCCCAGAAGGTCTCCCCTCAACATGCAACCTTCTGTGACACATACATTCACAAAGTTCAGCATTGCTCATGCATGTGCAGTGGGAAGTCGGCTGTGAAGCCACAAGGAGGCACAATCATCTGCCCACAGTTAACATGCCCACACGGGGGACCCAAAGATCAGTGAAGAACTGGCCTGGGTGAGGCTGGCCTGGGATCCTTGGACAGGTGAATATTTGTTTATTAAAAATCAGCAGTTACAGTTTTTATAGCTGCTGACTTTTAATTTTTGCAGAACTAAATGAAGATCCTCTTTAATATGCAGTATAATACTATGATCAAGAAACAGGGTATCCATTTGTTATGTTCTAACTTAAATATGCCATTTTGACACCTTTATCATTCAGACATTCTATTAAATACATTTTTTGAGAAGCACTCCCTTCTGCAGAGCTAAGAGGTATCCTAGTATCCTAGCAACCAGTGACCATGTGTAAATGACAGTGACATAGCAATTGAGGAGTGGGGGGGGGGGGGGTAGGGTAAGGTGCAAACAATGATGTATACTGTACACAAAGGGGTTGATTTACTAAAACTGGAGAGTGCAAAATGTGGTGCAGATTTTTGTTTTGTCAAAGTTTTAATTTTGCACTCGCCAGTTTTAGTAAATCAACCCCTATATGTATTACTTTGTTAACTTACTTTGACACTAAATTATATCCCTGTTCTTCAAAAATAATCCATACACATTCACTACTTAATAGCCATGCAATCTATTTTTTTTAATTATTAAATTGTTTCTTACTTTGTGTTTCTGCCTCCTTGTAACATAAATCAATGTTTAGATACACAAGCTGAAGTTAGAAGCTGATTGACTACCATGCACAGCTGCACCAGATTTTGCACTCTCCAGTTTTAGTAAATCCACCCCATTGAGTCTTCACTCTGAGCACTGGCCTGTGTTTGTACGTCAACATAGAGCTGGTTGCAATTACCTCTATTTTCCTTATCTGCGAGCTGGTGGTAATCCTTTTTAAAATTCTTACCAAAACTTTTGCAGGGCTTTCATGAATTGGCGCAGGATGTTTTAAAGAGACCATACCACTGTAAATGTGTCACAAATGCTTTAGTGAATCACACCTAATCCTTTACCTTCAAAGGAATTTAACCCCTATTTATCTTTGCAAAGTTGTTATCAGTAGCCCAGATTTCTCCATAACCAAAGCTAATATGATTGGTAGGCACTCTGCAAATGGCTCTCTTTAAAATATCTTCCATGTTTATATGCTACACTGATGATTTGCTGAAAAATGAACCTATAAAATGAATAAAACAATGACAATGAAACAAGGATATGCTGTTGCCCAGGAAAACAATTTCAGAGCAGCAAAATGCTATTTATTGCTTATCCCCAGAAGTCTCTGAACATGGTGTATATCAGTTATTTGTAGCAGCAAACAAAAATGTTCAGCACTTGTAACCTCAAATGGAAAATAGCATTGCTGCAATCTAGTTTCACCCAGATGAACACAGAAATGCATATAGTATGACATGAATTGTTTTACTATAGGAATGTGTAATTGTACTGTGTACAATACATCATAAAAGGTATTTTACTGCATAATTCTTCAATTTTGTTCATTCTTATTCACAAATTGTATCAGAGATGTCATGAAAAATTCCTGCAGTATATTTGGTTATGATTAAGAGTATTCTGCAGAAAGTCCCCATTAAGCACACATTCACAAAATACACCCACCATAGACTAAAAATTTGTCCCCTGCTTCAAATCCTACCATAGCAGTTGCTGTGAATGAAATGAGAGTTCAGTGGGTAGAACTAACTAGAGCAATTGGCATAAAATCAAGCACAATAAACATGGTTAGGCCTATATTGGATCTCTAGTTGATAGAATCAGCTGCAAGATTTATGTTGATATATGAATGGCCATTGTGTATGTCAATATTTCAGCAAGAATTGCAAATCATTCTAATTCCCTGTCCAGAAGAGTTTTCTGGTTTACATTAATTAAAAAGACAATTTAGGCCACACTACTGCTTTCTTCCATTTAATGTACATTTAATTTTCCATCTATATCCACCTTCTCCTAGAAACATTCTATATTTTATGTGTTTCAACCTAGCATAGGGTTTACTTGTAGCAGTAGGGAAACTCTGAGAGATGGGGATATATACTGTTAGCCCCCCTAGCGGTCTGATTATGTCAGTATTTCTGTGCTCAAAGAGGTACATTTTTTTGCACGGAAATATGTTGTTTTTTTATTGTAGGCCTGTAATTCTTAGGAATAACTCACTGAAATCTGTTCGAACAAGAGTCTAGTAAACATTCCGGGTATGATAAAATTTGAAACACGAAATCATAAATTATAATATAATGAATAATCATAAAAAATAAAAATATAATAATCATAAATGTAATTCAATAATATAATCAAACCGAAAACACTGAAATTTTAAATATAGCGCCAAGTTCGCACATCACTGATCTTAGTCGCAAAATCGTTTTCAGTGTCTGAAGACAAATTTCCCCACAAATCATTATCACTCAATTCTGCAAGTGGTTCTAATTTACTATCGCTGTTCTCTAGCTGGTCTAAAACCGCTTTTGACCTAAAAGGATGCTTTTTGGACGCCATGGATGTTTCTCAGTTTCCAGGCACAAAGTAAAAATGCAGGCAGGGCACAGGACAAAGCACTAGGGACAAAATGTATGTGAAATGCTTTGATACAGTAATGTTATACTATGAGATTTTAGTGTATTGAGTGTATTGAGTGAATGTCACATTTTAAATTTTTTTAATTTCCCTCCGGTTCCATCCCCCGTACGTCCCGACGTTCGCAGGGAAAGGAGCCCAGAAGACGGATGCCGACATCGGCTGGAGGAGATGGCTGGGGATGCTTCAAGGGGGACATCGCGAGAGCGAAGGACAAGGTAAGTGCTGGAGGGAATCCCTGAGCAACGCTGCAGTATAATCCCGAGTGTAGCTTGTGGTTACCGCTTCTGGTACTGAAGGTTAACCCCGAGCTACACTCGGAAATACTGGTGGGGGGGTTAATGGAAATGTACTGTATGTGTAAAATCACATTCTCTATCATGGTTGGATCTAGGGGGGTTCTGGGGTGGGCTATGCCCCCCAGATTTTAGTTGTGCCCCCCCAAAGTCAATTGCCTCCCCCCCCAAACACCCTGCCTACCCGCTGAACCATACTGCAGACAGCTGCCCTCTCCTTGCAGCTTTGTAAATGTACTGCCCAGTTAAATCAATGATCTGGTCAGCAGGGAGCCCAGCGAGGTGATGAAGGCTGCCTGTACCACTCCCTTGCCCTCCTGTGGACGAGGAACTCTGCAGCCTGTGCCCAGGCTGTGTGTAGTGCAGGGATAGGAGAAAGAGCTCTGCAGAGTGCCCTGCCAGTAGTGACCCCTGTCATCTGCCCTACCAGCAGTGACCCCTGTCCTCTGCCCTACCAGCAGTGACCCCTGTCATCTGCCCTACCAGCAGTGACCCCTGTCGTCTGGCCTACCAGCAGTGACCCCTGTCATCTGCCCTGCCAGCAGTGACCCCTGTCCTTTGCCCTGACAGCAGTGACCCTGTCATCTGCCCTGCCAGCAGTGACCCCTGCCCTCTGCCCTGTCAGCAGTGACCCCTGTCCTCTGCCCTGTCAACAGTGACCCCTGTCCTCTGCCCTGTCAGCAGTGACCCCTGTCCTCTGCCCTGCCAGCTGTGACCTCTGTCATCTGCCCTGCCAGCAGTGATCACTGTCCTCAGCTCTGTTGTCTCCTATACACTGCCCTACAAACTAATGGCCTCTGTACACTGCCCTACATAATGCGGACCCTAGCCTTTGCCCTGCTGACCCCTTGTATAATGCCCTGCTGATCTTCCATCCTCTGCCACCTTCACATTGTTTACTGCACCTCCACATCAGACAGGCTACATCTGGCCCTGGTTTCTAACAATCTCACATTCTAACATTAACTCCCTAATGCAGTATTAAACCCAAAAGCAAAAATGTATTATATTGCAGCTTACCAAAGATTAGATGTGGTGGCTGCATCAGTTTTATTTTATTTACCCTTTTTCCCTCTGTTTTTACCTGGTGATTTGGTCTGCAATATGCCTCCTGTATTAGTGAGATACCATTCTGGAAGAATGAGCACAGGGGGCACCACAGACAGCACCAATATCAGTCTGGGGAGGAGGGGAGTGTTAAATGTATTAGCAGATTTTGAACCACTAAGACCTCTTTTACACGGACATTCTGATTGGGTCTGCCTGTCTGTTTTTCAGGTAGACACGATCAGTTTGTTTACACCAACCTACATACAATTAAATCTGCCAAAAACAGATGGATGAGGATCTTTTCCCTGTCCATCCAATGGAATGGATCGGATGGCAATTGGGTGTAAACAGACAGGAAGTCCATTTACATCTGACTGCTCATAGAGGAGGGCAGGCTCTGCATAAGTGGAGATCCCCTGATGAGCAATCGGAACATAGCTGGAGTCTGCCCCGTGTGAAAGAGACCTGACAAACTGAGACCAAACTCGAACTCATACTTTATAAGTTGCAGCAAACAGTTTTTTACCTTTTGGGATAAAGGGTTTACACGGATAAATAAAAGCTGATCATTTTATGCCCCCTTGTCAGTGTTAACCTCCCTGGCGGTATTCCCGAGTGTAGCTCGGGGTAAAGTTTCAGTACCACAAGCGGTAACCCCGAGCTACACTCGGGCTTACCATGCGGCGCTGCTCCGGGATCTGTTCTTCTCTTACCTTGTCCTGCGCTCCCGCGATGCCCCCCCTGCAGTGTCCCCTGTAATGTCCTCCGGCAGATGCCGGCATCTGTTTTCTGGGTTCCGTTCCCTGTGACGTCGGGACGTACGGGGACGGAATGGCGGGAAATTTAAAAATGTGAAAAAGTGACATTCACTAAATACACTAAAATCACATAGTAAAACATTACTGTATCAAACCATTTCACATACATTTTGTCCCGAGTGCTTTGTCCTGTGCCCTGCCTGCATTTTTACTGTTCTTTCTGCCTGGAAACTGAGAAACGTCCATGGCGTTCAAAAAGCTTCCCTTTAGTTCAAAATCAGTTTTAGACCAGCTAGAGAACAGCGATAGTAAATCAGAACTACTTGCAGAATTGAGTGATAATGATTTGTGGGGAAATTCGTCATCAGACACTGAAAACGATTTTGCGACTTTGCTCAGTGATGTGCGAACTTGGCGCTATATTTCAAATTTCAGTGTTTTTGGTTTGATTATATTGTTGAATTAAATTTATTATTATTATTTTTTATGATTATTTATTGAATTATAATTTATGATTTTGTGTTTCACATTTTAACATACCCGGGATGTTTACTAGACTCTTGTTCGGACAGATTTCAGTGAGTTATTCCTAAAAATTACAGGACTACAATAAAAAAAATACATATTTCCATGCAAAAAATGTACCGCTTTGAGCACAGAAATATGGACATAATCAGATCGCTAGGGAGGTTAAATATCACGTCTCATCCATTTAAACTGATACATTCTGCTGGAGAGTTTGTGCTGTGAAAAAGAAGAGCCTTGCTGGCTGGATAACCAGATGAAGCCTAAAAAAAGGAAATTAATACAGCCATCACATCTAACAATTGATAAGCTGCAATATAATGAATGTTTGCTTTTGGATTTAATGCTGCTTTAAAAAATGTAACACAACAATATGCAACACACAAATTATCCTTCTTCCCATAATCTACCAGCCTAAAAAACATCAAGGTTTTTCGACCCTATTAAACCAAAGAAATATAATACTCATTAAAAACTGGGCATGTATATCTTAAAAAAACGGATGATGGCTATATGATGCTACTGATTTCTCTATATTTCAAGTGATGTATGCTGTGTTTATTGATAGAGATTGTGATTTTACATCTGAGGACAAACTATATTTGTATTCAAACTGATGACCTCAGTGCTACAAGACAGAAATGCTAACCACTATGCCACTATACCATCTTTCTTTCTCTTAAGTCCATTTTTTAACTGAAGCAAAAAAAAATCATGAAATGTTTTGGAGTCACACATTACTTTTTCATTCCACATGTAACAGCACCTGTTTGTATTACTCCAATTTGCAATTTTGTGTGAGTAACCAAGTAACTGATAACCAAATACTTCTTTGTATACTATATGTACTTAGGGTGCTCAAGTAATACCACATCTTCATACAATGGCATAAATGTGTGGCCAAATTCTCCTAACTCATCTGAGTACATGTGGTAACCAAATCATAAAAATGTATTATTCATGTATAAAAATAGGATACAAAAAAATGTAGCCACCTTGCAAAGCAACCAGCTAGATCTCAATTTTCACTTTTTCTTTGCCTTAGATTTTACTAGTGACTCCTACTGGATTTTTATTGATAGATAAATGACATTTGAAAAGATTGAAAACAGAGGGTCCCATTTATCAGAATGTATGAGTGAAATCCCATGTTTTCAATGATGCCTGTATCAGCCAGATAGGCCTCTAATTAGCCCGTATAGCACTGGGGGACTTGGATAATGAAAAGGATAATCTGATTGGTTGCTCTTATCAATATAATGAGACAGGTATTTAGTTAGAAACTTGGATACAAATGTAAAGGTAATCAGCCACAGAAAACAAAATGCACTTTATCTGGTGCAAATTATATTAGCTAGATTAAATATTTTAGTCAATAAACTATTCTGTATACCACAGGGGAAAATAAGCTTGGTGTCTTGCATTACAGATGGTCACATATACATACTTAAGGCCCATTTACACCATTTGAGCTGGGATGCACTGAGCAACATTGCCCAGTGCTGTACTATTGCAAAAACAAGCCAATTTGCTTTGTTTCCTATGGTGTCAGTTCACATCACTGTGTTGCAGAGGTGTGCACTGAAATAAGTACTGTTGGCAATACTTTTTGCAGCAGGAGTTGTGGTGGAAATCACCACATCCCAATGTGCGAATAGAACTTAACACCTTAGTTTTTGTTTTTTGTTTTTTCAGAAAAAGGATGGTACTTACATTTGATAAGAAGCATCCCTTGTGCTGGTAACTGCTGTTTTAGTTGAAATCTTATGTCCTCTGCACCTCCCATGCCCTACAGTGGTAATCGTCCGGTGCTGTGGGGTTAATACAGTCACTGTACTAGTCATAGACGATTGTAAAGAATGCCAGCTAAGTCTGTTCTTTCCTTCTCCATTCATAGAAGCTGTACTATAGCTTCCATCAATAAAAAGCATTCTTTGAATGGAGGATTGGTGGACCAATTAAAGATCTGTCTCCTCCATTCATAGAGCCTTTGTTGATGGAAGCTATAGTACAGCTTCTATAGATTGAGGAGGGGGCAAAAACGGTGGGCATAGTTGGCATGTTTAACAACAGGTCCAGTGGCTGTATTAAACCCTGCAGCAGGGAATGAGGGGGCAGGAGATTTCAACTAAGAAAGCAACCACAGTCTCTTGTGTTAATTTAAAAACAAACAAACTTAAGCTTTAACTGCTTCCAGAAACACTGCTACAGGGCGGCACGGATGTGCAAACTCACGTGTATATACCTGATTTTGCATTTCCGGGTAGGGGGTGTGTGGCCACGGCTGTCAATCACCGGGTCCTGGCCAGTGATTACTCGCCGGCTCCCAGTGATTTCCGAGGATCTCCGACGGGGCGGAGAACTGTTTTGTTTACTAACAGTTCTCCTTCCTGTCAGCTCGGGCACACTGCTTTGGATGGCTGTGCACAGTACAGCCATCCAAAGCAGTGTGATTACAGTGAAGCACACTGACGCTGCCCGCTAGTAAAACACTCCCAGCACACAGTTAACCTTTTGACCCCCCTCATGTTAACCCTTTCCTGCCCAGTTGCATTAGTACAGTGTCAGTGCTTTTTTTTAGCACTGATCGCTGTATTGGTATCACTGGGGATGTCAGTGACACCAAGTCAGTTGCCACCAGTGTCAGAATGTCCACCGCGGTCCTGCAGTCCCGCTATAAGTCGCTGATCACTGCCATTACTAGTAAAAAAAGATCCCAGTATAGATACCACCATTTGTAAATGCTATAACTTTCACTTATACCAATTAACTTACACATATTGGGATTTTCTTTTTAGCAAATACATGTAGCATAATACATTTTGGCCTAAATTTATGACGAAATTTGATTTGTAAAATTTTTTTACTGGACATGCTTAATAGCAAAAAGTAAAAAATATTGTTTTTTTTCTCAAAATTGTCGGTCTTTTTTTAATTAAAATAAAATAAAAAATACACAGGCAAACAAATACCGCTGAAAAAAGCTCAATTCGTGGGGAAAAAAAGGACATTAATTTCATTTGGGTGCAGCATTGCATGACCACACAATTGTCAGTTAAAGTAAATGGCCTGGTCAGGAAGGGAGGTAAATCCTCAGGAGGGCCAGTGGTTAATCAACTGTCACTTTGTATGACATTACAGTAATATCATCAAAGGATCAATTCACATTTAAAAAACCTGACAGTTATTTTTAGTCTAACGATATTTTAAAATCAGTCACATGGATAAAATAAGGATCTATACCCTTGTGCTTAGGTTTTGTGAATTACTGGGACTCGTGGGAGACGTATGATGGCTGCCAATGCAAGATGCATGGCTTTGTCAGACTTTTTCGTCCTGGAACTAGCATGTTATAAATAAGTGTTTGAAGGTGTCAGAATTATTGTGCTTATCTTTATACTTGTTCTGCATTCGCTTTTCAGGCTGTATTGAAGTCTAAGTATCAGAATGACAGTCAGGGAACCAGCATTCTGTATGAAGAGTTCAGTAATAGCAGCCTCTATGAATCTATCATGACAGTGTTCCTTTAAGCAACATGCATCATTTTTTCCTAGCTTACAGACTTCTCTACATGAACACTACTTTTCTCATAATGGAGTTAACATTAGTAATTGTCCTGTGTACCCACCATGCACTAGGCAGATTCCAAATCATATACAGTACGTATTACAGATGTATACAATATAATTTGTGTACTTAAAACAGTAGGCGAGCTTAGCTCAGACAGCTATGAAAGTTATATAAGAGACACGTTGGTATTTTTCCGTGGTCTTTAAATTAAATTGTGTGCTGTGGCCTCAGTGCATCTCCAAACATTATGAATTTATGTGTGTGTTCAGCTTTACAGTATTAAAACAATTTGTCTATAAAATATAGAGCATTATGACAGAAAAACATCAATCCAGAATTAATTTACTTATACAAATACAGCAAGTGAAGTTTTTCAAAGCATGCTGCATGCCAGCACCTTGTTAATAGACACTGATAAAACAAAGAGAGACTTCCAATAAATACTTCATAGTATGAAATGAAATATGAATGCAATTGAATTAAAAATGAAGTGCTGCAGTTACAATGTATCTACATAAATAAATTATTGAAACAGGAACAGCTGTAAGCTTTCTTACAGTGAAAGTCCATAACAGAAACATCAAAATTATAGCCACGTATTAAAATCTTAAATTCTTCAACCAATGAAAAAGTCAAGATTACATGTCCAGAAGCATCGAGGTAAGTGCACACAAAGGTGTTAAATCATTGTTAGGTTGTGTTATTCATTTTGCATTTAGGTTGGAAAAAGTTATTAATTCTTCATCCAATTTTTGATGTTTGTTTCAGTCTGCATGTCAATTTGTAGCTGGTTTTGGACATTGGACACAATAAAATAAACATTCCCAGTAAACTAGAATTCTTAATTCAGCACTTGCAGTTTACACTTTTAAATGTTGCTGGCTCCTGCTCTCTTGGTGCCGCTTTCATGAACTTTCAGTCCTCACAGGAAAGAGCTAATCTATTGGCTTGGAGGAGGGAGGAGGAGTAGTGAAGTGCCTTGCTATCCTGGGCTATGGGGTTGTGTGTTTCTATTGATGCACACAGTTTACAGTAGAGAGACACAAATCTAGTCTCTGCATGCAGGAGTGGCTCCATAGGAATCTACAAGAGAAAGAAGCCACTCTGAAACAGGAAACCTGGGGCAGCGGTCATTGCATCAGATTAAATTGGAACATAGGCAAGGATTAAAAGATAAAGAACTTTCATGCTCAGTAAGTGATTAAATCAGCTGCTGAAAGTACTTAGGATTTAATATCATTTTAAACATTATACTAGAGTCTTTCATGCTTACAAAAATACGCATTTACATTACTTACTTCTTCACAGTATTGTGTTTGTTACTAAAGTCAAAATGCACTTTAAAGCCGAAGCAAGGGTATCCACCTACATTCAAAAAAAGTACATATATTAGTACTTTTTTTACTTCCCAAAAGATATAATTCTGTTCACCTGGTCTTGTGATCTAGGCATCCCTGGCAGACAGCATAACAGAGCCCAGTTCTCTCTGAGATCTCTGAGATCTCTGAAGACTGCACTTTAAAGGATAAGTTCACCTTTTGATCAAAAACAATAAACGTACATTTTATTGCAGATACAAAAATGAACATTTATTATATTTGGTTGCATGAGCCTGTAAAGCATTGCACCAGCCATCAGCAGATCGCTGGTGCCATGCAGATCTCCTGCAGACTTGTCAGTATATTTGCTTACCCATACAAGATGTACAAGACTGACAGAAGGATTCAATGAACAACCACGGCGCTGTGGAGAGCCGTGGTAGTTCATTGAATCTTCCTGTCAGATATACTGTCAGGACTTGTAGTCCATTCATTCACAGAACACTGTGAATGAATGACATGGCCATGTGGGCAGAGCCCTAGATGGACGTTATTTTTAAAAACTGACAGCTACTATGGGGAACTTCTACCCATACTTCTGTCACAGGAAGGGGGGGGAGCAAGCAGTGGCTGCAGCATTGGGAACATGTTACATGTTTCACCCCCAAAACAGGTGTAATATGTAGCGTGTTCCCGAAAGTGAACTTATCCTTTAGTACCTGGTCACACCGGGAATCGAAATCGCACCTGAAATCACATCTAATGAATGTGAATGTCAGTATCTTAATAAGTGCAATTCACTGCAGCACATTTTCTAAAGTAGTTCTTGCATTACTCTTTCTGTAGTTTTGTTGAGATTTCATATACATAGAATATAATGGAAACCGCACTGCAAATTGCAAGAAATCGTTGAAAATCTTCACAAGTAGCAAAAAAGTCTTCAGAAATCGCACCAGAAATCACACTGAAATTGCATACAAATTTCACTATTTTAAATCGCAGCGATGTGACTGGTGACTTAATGATGTTCGTATAGTAAGAGGGGTAGCAGTATGCAATGCATTGGAACATTAATGGCCTACAGTGCTGCCCCTCCTTCTCCAGCTTAAGTTCTGGCTTCTGTATAAATACCAAGCAAATTACAGGTAATGATTAATCCTTTCACTGAAATCCACAAAAGGGTCATAATGGAGCAGAAATGCTTACAGCAGGGCGGCTCAATAGTCTTTACATCAGTAGAAATTTCTCAGGCTGTGAGCTCATGGTCACTGAAGCAACCAGGAGCCTTCAGTCAAACTGTGCCTTTGGCTGTTTTAATTCAATATTGGATATACATCCATGGCGCCTTTTACTGCTCCGCCAATGCTGCTGACACTTTGTTGCTGCTGAATTTTGTTAACATCACCAGCCATTAAATAGGCTCCCTATTTTCTTGTCAGCTTTATTTCAGCATAGAGAATGGGTGAGATCAATGAACATTACTTTGTTCTCTCTCTTCTCTCTTTCATCTCTTACTGCCTGTAACTGAATCAGAAAGTGCTAAATATATATGAATAATAATTTGTTTTATAATCGTGCTACTGTATATAATATATATATGCATAGATATAATATTTTATATTCTGACATGTCAAAAGGGAAGGTCATAAACAGTGTTTTTATGTTGAATTACGTGTTATGTAGATAGAGCTCCCCTTTATACAGTGAGTGTTTATGAGTATAGTTTGATTTTGCTAAGTTTTACCTTGGAGGATGTACTGGTGGTGGTCAGGGGCGGACTGACAACTCATGGGTCTCCGGGCAATAGGGGATCATGGGGACCCTGTGTCCTTGCTCAAACTCAAAAAAGCCTATGAAAAAGATACCAGAGGAATCTCATAGGGCCCTCTACTGACCCCGGGCCCTCGGGCAGTGCTCGAGCTTCCAAATGGTCAGTGGTGGTGGTGCATCCCTGAAGTTCACCCCTCCTGGATACTTGGAGAGTGTAGGTAGGCAACCATGCAATGAGGGTGTGGTCATGTGATTATGTGGAATGCGTATAATGATTGGCATAGTGTGCAATGTGCCCTAGTGTACATGGACGCACTTTTTAAAGAGGATCCATATTTTATTTTTGATCCCCACTCTCCTGAACTAGTTTTCTGAAGAAGTGTCAAGTGTTGATGATGGTCTTAGAGTAACCCCTCATGCACACTGGATGTTTAAATAACGCTGGTAACGTTAGCTGTGTAACGGCCCATTCAAAATATTAGTTTTTCAGCTTTTTTTAGTGTGTTTGCATTAGTTTTTAGCGGCATTTTGCCATGATTAGCAGCGTTTTGCCACATTTGTGGTTTTTAGAGTTTTTTTGGTGAAAAAAAGTTAAAAAATGGCAGTTTTACCACATTTTACTGCATTTTACCACATTTTGCTGTGTTTTTCAGCGTTAGTGCGTTTTTACAGCTAAAAAACTCCTCTAGAAACCCACTAGTTCTGGGTTCCCTGCCAAAAAACGTCCCAGTCACAAAACGTTGATTACAGTCTATGTGTGCATGGACACATAGGATAACATGCTGGGGAGTTTACTAGCTGTAGAAAAAAATGTCAAAAGCCAAAAACAGCAGATGTAAAAACGTCAAGTGTGCATGAGGACTTATAGGGGTAGCAGTGTGCAATGCAATGCTTGAGTAACACCTACCTCTTGCTGGATGGATTATTATCCCATGGACTTTGTATTATACAAAAAACCTTGGATGGTGCATTACACTTACTGATGTTTTACTGATGGTGCCTACTATATGGGACTTTGCATTTTCAAGTCACTATAAATATGTCTGTAAGCAAAAAACTAGTTGAGTACAGTTCAAGTTTCATCCAGGCTTGCTTGTGAGAAGATACAAAAATAAAATATTTTTATTATCCCCTATCGGATGTAACAGTGTCGCCAGTCATTACAGGTGTACAGTTAGTTACATACTTACATAGTTAGTCCGGCTGAAAAAAGACAAAAGTCCATAGAAATAAAAAAAAAAGTTATAATCCGATACCCACAGTTGATCCAGAGGAAGGCAAAAAAAACCCCCAGCAAAGCATGATCCAATTTGCACCTGCTGGGAACAAAAACATTCCTTCCTGATCCCCCGAGAGGCAATCGGATATTCCCTGGATCAACTTAAATCATTGCAAGTTATAGCATTTACATTTCACAGTAAAAATAAGGTCCTGATATAATATTAGTATATGAAGATACAACTTGGCATCAATGCAATCGACTGATGTGTCTGTAGTGATATATATTTATCAGTACAAAATAAAGATGAAATATCATGGTTACATTATAAATTCCAATAAAGTTGATAATATCTATAACTCTGTCTCTTCCTCTCCAGTACCTCTTTCTTTAGGGATCCCTCAAGGTTCTGTCCTTGGACCCCTTCTCTTCTCTATCTACACCTCCTTCTTAGTCACTTGGCAAACTTCCATGGCTTTAAGTACCATCTCTATGCTGATGACACACAAATCTATCTTCCTACTCCTCGCCTCACCCCTTCAGTCTCCTCTTCCATTACTAACCTACTAAGTGACATATCAGCATGGATGTCACTCCACTTCCTCAAACTAAATCTTTTCAAAACTCAACTCATGCTATTCACTCCAGCCCGTGCCCCCTCCCCTGACTTCTCCATCAAGACCAATAATACAGCCTTCAGTCCCTCCCCTCATGCCAGGGTATTAGATAAAATCCTGGACTCCCATTTGTCCTTTCAGCTCCAAATCCAATCATTGTCCAAATCTTGTAGTCTTCACCTCCGCAACATCTCCAAGAAAGGCCCCTTTTTTTAACCACTGAAACCACTAAGCAATTTATTCACTCTCTTGTTATCTCTCGCCTTGACTATTGTAACTCCCTCCTCATTGGTCTTCCTAATCGCAGGCTCTTCACTCTATCATGAATGCTGCTGCCAGACTCATCCACCTTACTAACCGTTCCATATCTACCATCCCTCTCTGCCAATCCCTCCACTGGCTTCCCATTGCCCAATGAATAAAATTCAAAACATTAGCAATAACATATACAGCCATTTATAACTTGACCACGACCTCCTGCTCTCTAGCTCCCTTGTCTCCTCCTCCCATGCTCATATCCAGGACTTCTTCAGAGCCTCCCCCATCCTCTGGAACTCTCTTCCCCAATCTATCTGACTATCACGTACTCTGACTACTTTTAGGTGATCTCTGATCTCTTTAGGGAAGCCTATCCTGCCTTCAGCTAAAAAACGAATATTCTATTTCTCCTATCAGTTCATCCCTCTCTGCCAATCCCTCCACTGGCTTCCCATTGCCCAACAAATAAAATTCAAAATATTAGCAATCACATATAATACCATTTATAACTCTGCCCAAAATTAAATCACCAATCTTGTCTCCAAATATCACCCACGACCTCCTGCTCTCTAGTTCCCTTGTCTCCTCCTCCCATGCTCATCTCCAGGACTTCTCCAGAGCCTCCCCCATCCTCTGGAACTCTCTACCCGAATATCAGACTATGGCTTATTCTGTCCACTGTTAGGCGATCTATGAAAACCTATCTCTTCAGGGAAGCCTATCCTGCCCTCAGCTAATAATAGAATCTTCTTTTCCTCCTACCAGTCCATCCCCTACAGTTATTACCTTATGTACCACTAGCCCCTCCCTCTTAGATTGTAAGCTCCAAGGAGCAGAGCCCTCCTAACCCCCTTGTATTGAACTGTATTGTCTCCCTTTATATTGTAAAGCACTGAGCAAACTGTTGGCACTATATAAATCCTGTATATGCTATTTTAAAATAGTAACATTATTCCCTTGTCAGCAAGAATTCTTCCCTCAATTACCTTAGTGTGATATTTTGAAATATTTCATACATATCCAAATCTTTTCCAAATCTCAACGTTCTGTAGTTTTATATATAAAATGCCTTTTTACTAGCGGTGGATGCAACAATAGTAACATGTACTGTATATATAAATGGATGAAATTTAGATTAATATATGTTATGAACCATAGGTGTTAGCATGTTTGTCACAATCCCTGCTTCAGAACCACAGAACAATATACAGGAAAACAGCTAAAGGAAATGTACTTTATTTTGATTCTTGATTATCTTTGATTCAATGCCAATTATGTATGCAATCATATATACTGGTATAATAAAGATGCATCAGTGCAAGTGAATTTTGTCTCCTGGGAAAAATTATGTCAAGTGAGGCTAGCCACATGAGATTGTCTTTGCACAGGGTTTGAGACTCAAGAAAAGCACCTGAATTCGCTTTAAAGTGAACTGGGTGCCTCTTTAAATGAACAGTTTATAGTTCCCAAAAACAAATTTCATTGGCCTTGAAGCTTGATTTAGTTTATTCTTAAAGGGAAACTGTGCCAAATAAATACTAGCAATTATGAACTCAGCGCTCACACAGAAGATGGAAATAATTATTATATGAAATAAATTATGCCAGAATGTGAACAAAATTAAATAATAATAAATAATATTAAATAAGAGGGAGTAAAATAAATAAAAGGAATTAAACCAGTCCACGGATGGATGGATGGGGGGCAAGATTCCGGGTGGAATCGGTATGTTCAGGATGCAGCATCCAGCAAGTCCATCCGATGGATGTGCAGGTAAAAGGACCGTGGAAGCTGTAGAATACATAAGCAGACTGGCAACTCCTCGCAAGGACAGGGAGATCCCACAGTGGTATGCAAAAGAATGACAAGCAGAGTGCCAGATCAGTGTAGATAAAAGCAGTAGCACTTTATTATAAAGAAACTTACATCTTAAAATCCCTCAGCAAGTGTGGCAGATGAAAGACACCGGAGCCAGGGACATCAGAAGAGTAGATCCGATGAACTATGCATGGCCCGGGAGGAAACCCGCAGCAATGGATGAACGGCGTCTCTAAGTGCCTTCCTGCCGATAGTAGGGAGAAGTGACAGCACCTGTCACTTCTCCCTACTATCAGCGGGAAGGCATTCAGAGACGCCATTCATCCATCGCTGCTGGTCTCCTCCCGGGCCATGCATAGTTAATCAGATCTGCTCTTCTGATGTCCCTGGCTCCGGTGTCTTTCACTTGCCACACTCAGTGAGGGATTTTAAGATGTAAGTTTCTTTATAATAAAGTACTACTGCTTTTATCTACACTGACCTGGCACCCTGCTTGTCGTTTTTTCCAAAAGAAATACTAGGACCGCCTTCCTGAACTGCTTCTTTACATACATGTTTCAGACAAGTGATCGGCAGTACTGCAGCCAATGAATCAGCTGAAGAACAAGGTCACTAGCATTTTCAGGAGGAGAGAGGAGCAACCACAGCCACCATATTTCCCTCAGTACAGGTTTCCCTCAGAGTACCCCTTTGAATTTTTATCATAGCATACCCGCTTACCGAACTCATTGTTAGTTTATAAATGCACCCATTCTCACTTCAAACATATATTCCTGGGGTAGATAGTTCCACTAAATAATTTCAAGGAGAACAATAGTTCACAAAGTATGTCCCCACCTTCCCTTTCCTCCCTGAAGCCTATCTCATATGTATTAAAAAAAGCACTGCATAATTTTGATTTCATAGCTTATTCATTTTGTTCCTCAGTGGTGGGGATTGATGGCCCTTTCTCTTGGACTGAACTGCATTACATAATGAGATGCAAGTGCCACTCAGTTCAGGAGTTATTTTGAGTCCAGGATGCATTGATGATGTAACCCACATGGGGTAATTGACAGCCTGGCATCCCAAGAAGATGGCTGGATAATGCTGTGGGTTATTCAGCCCTGGAGCAAAGTGGCATCTGGGACCAGGAACAGTGAACCTGTGGGGTCATCATCATGGAGGAGCTGAGTATTATATGGAAAGCAGCTGTTTTTAATGCAAGAGGTTTGGGGCATTACAATTTTAATTAAAATCTAAAACTAGAGTTTCATGTAAGTAAACATTTAATTTAAGTCAATTGTGCTGTGCTAGGGAGCCATCACTGCTCCCCAATAGAAACAATACAGCAAAAGTCCATTGTCACTCTAGGACAGAAAGTGTGCAACTGGCAGGATCACAAGCACAGGAGGACTGACCATTTGGAAACTTGGGCCCGAGGTCAGTAGGGGGCCCCATGAGATGCCCCTGGTAACTTTTTCATAGGCTTTTTTGAGTTTGGACAAGGACACAGGGGCCCCATGATCCCCTATTGCCCGGGGGCCCCATGAGTTGTCAGTCCGCCCCTGATCACAAGATGAGAATAAATAAAGAAAACCCTGAAAAAATAAAATAAATGAATTTACTACATCTAAGGATTAGTACACTGCAATCAGGACCAGTGCTAGACTATTTTGTGCTCTAAGTAAGACCAGCTACTTTCACCCCCCCCCAAAAAAAATACAAATAAAACTGTACAAATTGCCCCCCTTCCTGCACATACTCTCTCCCACTTTAACCCTGCACCCCTCTTCCTGTATACATTGACCTTCTTCTTACACACACTGCCCCCCTGTTTCCCCTGCACACGCTGCCCCCCTTTAATGCTACACCCCCCTTCTTGCACACACTGTGCCCTTTAACCCTACACCCCCCTTCCTCCACACACCACCCCCATTCCTGCACACACTGTTCCCTTTAACCTTACACCCCCTCCTACAAACACTGTGCCCTTTAACCCTACACCCCCCTTCCTGCACACACTGTGCCCTTTAAGCTTACATCCCCTTCCTGCAAACACTGTACCTTTTAACCCTACATGTCCCTTCCTGCATACACTGCCCCCTTTCACCCCACCCCCTTCCTGTACACATTTCCCCCCTTAACCGTACACCCCCCTTCTGGTACGCAGTGCCCCCCTTAACCTTACACCCCCCTTCCTGTATACACTGCCCCCCGTTAACCACACACACCCCTTTCTGTACACACTGCCCCCCTTAACCCTACACCCCCCTTCCTTTATACACTGCCCCCCTTCTTGCACACACTGTGTCCTTTAACTCTACACCCTTTTCCTGCACACACTACCCCCCTTCCTGCACACACTGTGCCCTTTAACCCTACACCCCCCTTCCTGTATACACTGCCCCCATAGACTATACCCCCCTGTGATGTGTGTTGCCCCCTCATTGAACTGACCTGAGCCGCCTCACCAGACACAGCGAGCAGTGCATGGCTGGAATACCTGGTCTGTTCATCCCCAATCAGTCCCACCAACCAGTTCAGTACTTCCATGGTTTCACCTGGCAGCTGAGTTTGTCCACCTGATCCTACAGTATTGGGTTCTTGCACTGCAGGCCGGTGATGGACCAGGAGAGAGACCCCACCAGGCACAGCTGCTTCTCCAGCTGCCTCTCCATCCTGTGCCTGAACTCCTCCATCTCGGCTTTCAGCCCCTGCTTGGTCACCCATAATGGATATTCCCTCTCCTCCTCTGGTACACTCCTGCAGACCGGCCACACCAATGCCTCCACCCTGCATTCCATGCTGGCGGACGATGACAGGCGGCAATTGGGGCTTTGAGCTGACTTCAGCTGCAGCGAATGGCAATCACCATTATCCAGTGAAATACCTTGTCTGCTGCCAGGATCTCAGCTCACTTTTGCAGTGTGAAGGTGCACCGGTGTATGCAGGGAAGGGATGGTGGCTCTAGTGGTGACGTCCACCTAGGATGACGAGGTGATGGAAGAATGTAGCACTGACAGTGGCTGTGCCATAGGTGGCAGTGCTCCCTAGGAAGCTGCCTAGTTCTCCTAGCGGTAACCCTGGCTGCAATATATCACATTTTGTTCTTGGGTTTAGATACAGTTTTATATTTTGTATTTTATAAGTTTACAATTTAAAAGACTGACAAATGTGATCTCCTCCATTAAATGTTCTTGCAAGAGACCAGGATGGTTGTAATACCACCCAATGTGAGTAAGTGGAAAGTATGAATACAATGTGAAAAGCTCCGGTAAACTACACAGGAGGTACTTCCAACTATTGTTGGTATGGACTATTTAATGATTACTTGCATAAAAACCAAACAGATGCTGAGACTGATTTACTAATGCAGTTAAGAATCATCATACAATAAATTGTGTGAATATTCACTTCAATTATCCAATCAATTATACAAATGATGAAAGTAAACAGGAATCTGCTTTTTAGATATTTGGATAATTAAAATAAATATTTACCCAATATATTGTTTTCAAGTTATTTAAGTAAATTAGCCTGATTATGTTGTATAAAACATTATTATAACATACTGTAAAAATAGTGATAATGAAAAAACTATACCAGCTATATTATATAGTTTTGTTCGCTTCATAAACAACTGGTATTTGCCAATATTTCCAGATGGAGTAACAGAACCAAACTGCACTCTCCTGTGATGTGGTGTGAGTCCAAATTAGATATGTCAAAAAATCTCCTGAAAATGTCTTAATCAAATTTAATATAAACCTGTGCCTGCCATTGCCTTAGTTTAGGACATTCACTTTTGCCTGTTATAAAAGTTTAGGACTTATTTGATAAAACAATGAAAAGGGCAAAGACCTTTAACCCATGGCATACCAAATGTCAACATTCAACAGCTTGCTTCTTTTATGGAAAAAGTGTTTAGCATACTAGTCTAAAGCACATCTAAACCCAAGAACAAAAATGTTATATATTGCAGCTTACCAGTTCATTGGTGTGATGACTGCAGTAATTTCTTTATACTTTATTTCTTTTATTTTCACCTGGTGATTCTGTAACACACTTACTGTATTGTATCTATAGATAAGAAAAGTTGTTACCCAAGGAGAGGACTACAGAAGCCTCCCCCTCTTTTCTATAACATGTGTAATTGAAGAGACTGAAGCACAAGTAGGGAGCCCAAGGAGTGATCAGTTGACAAGATTTCTGGCTAGATCAACAGGTGTTTCTGCATTTATTAAACACATATAACAACACACTTCCAATGGTATATTTAACAGACTGAATGGGACCTTAAAAAAGTTTATTGATAGATTTTTTATATACTTTAAATGTTTTAACCAAGCATTCCATTCCATTGTGTCCACACCTTTATATTAGTCACAATTAAGTTTTAGGACATTTATTTATTTAGTGAATGGGCAGCTCTCTCATCAATTACACAATAGAGATGATGTTTTAAGGCAGGCCATAGACAACGTGATTTTCTTTCCTGCAACCAAGGTCAGTGTTGATGGGGGAATGCCTTCCATTGAGCTACTGTGTTCACCTGGCAGGGGGGAGTGGGGGGGGATCCCTGCTGAGAGAACACAGTGATTATTGTTAGCAGATATAGCCCCTGGCAATAATCACATGAGAAATCTGACATGCTGGTTGTACACAAGTCCTGCAACAATCAAATTGGGTATAATCAGCTTCCCAAAGGTAGTTTGAATCTCAGCCAATCCCTGCTGAATGGCTGATATTTGAACCATCTATGGCCAGTTTAAGATTGAAAAAAATGAGAACAAAACTGGAGTTGTTGTCTATAGTTCACCAATTCATAAAATGATCGATGAGATGGATCTGATATTTTCTACTTGCAACTACTCAAATATTTTGTTCCTTTTGATCTCTCCAATTCAAATGCATTTGTTAAATTCATCAGTTTCAGTGACTAATCTGCTCATCTTCACTGTCACTGTAGTATTGCTGAACCCTATTTTGAATTTCTACTGACCTCTGTCCAACAGGAATAGCCAACAATGGGTATACTAACAAAAGAGAATAGCCCTAAGCTTCTAAAACATAAATGGAAGTACCATTTCAAGAGGAAACCACTAAAGTAATCCTAGTACAGTTATTATTCTGTTATAGTTTATTTAGGTACAATGTGGGTAGCGTACAAAAACAACAAATGTAATTTCCCAGTTGGTGCACATTGCTGCACTCTTAATTTTTTACCATGGCCCAGCAGGCTGAAAATGACATTAAGGAAAAGTGTTGTAAACCTCAATGTTTCATTTTCAATTATGTAAAAATAGTGGATTAGCATAATCAGATTATTTTTTTTATCATGTAAATTCTTATAAATGAATAAAATTCCATTTTAACCATTTTTTTATTCACAGCTCATATGCAGCTCATGTTATTACAAAGATAATATCTCATTAATCTTCCACCTGTCTGTGACAAATGGAAACATTTCTAAAATGTCATAATGATCCTCCTCGCTTTAGCAGATGTTACAGAAATTAGTTTACCTTTTAGAAGTGTGACTTCTCTAAATTAAGTAGGTCATTTTCTATTAAAAACAAAATGCAACAAACTCCAGAAGTTTCAACCATGTTAGCTAGGAATATCACAAACAATGAATTAATCTTTTTTTTAAAAAACTGCTTTGCCAATGGCTCATTAAAAAAAACATCATTTGTTTCTGGGCCACTAGTGGAACTATGCCGTCTTTTACGTTTTGCATTAACTCCACTTACATTTTTAAAACCTAATAAACCTGGTGGACTCTCTTTTCCCATTAAAGCAGTGGTTCTCAACCTGTGGGTCGTGACCCCTTTGGGGGTCGAACGACCCTTTCGCAGGGGTTGCCTAAGACCATCGGAAAACACATATTTCCAATGTGTAAAGAGCAGCTACTGTGTAGGAAACAGCTGCTTTGTTGAAAGCAGCTACTCTGTTAAAAGCAGCTACTGTGTTGAAGGCAGCAGTATTGAAGGTAAAACGACACTTGATGAATTATAATTACTGGGTAAATAATTTTATGGTTGGGGGTCACCACAACATGAGGAACTATATTAAAGGGCTGCGGAATTACGGAGGTTGAGAATCACTGCAATAAAGTTATCACAAGGGAAGCTGTTTGAAAAAGGATTTTGATGTTGCATAGAAGGTATTGACTTAATGCCTTTCAGATGTACAGAATGCAACTGGAAAGTGGTAATGTGTTGGCAGCCAAATAAATCAAAACTAGTACTTTGTCAGGTCATATTTGAAATATCTCTGCAAGATTGGCCTGATTCTTGCAAGCAATGTACCTGATTGCAATATAATTTGCAAGAAACTGTCAAATATAAAACCATGTAGTAGTCCACAAGAGGGCAATGAGATTTGCTTCCAACCATTTAGAAATACTATACTGAAAAAAAAAATTTTCATTCTTGTTGGAAAATTTTCTTTATAAATTAACAATCATCATTCCTTTATCTATTGAGGACAATGAAATGAGAACCTATGCCACATCCAGATGGTACTGGAAAGCTATGCGGAGATGAGCTTCAGATTTGGGTTGAACATAATTTTGACCCAAACTCGTCATAAGCAGTACAACAAAATGGCAAACAAAAGTGTAAATTTCGATCTTTAACGACCAATAACAAACAATGCACTTCCAAGCTCCTGAACTGTGGTCAGGTGGTTTATAAAGGCCAACCATGGGTATTTTCCTATGTTTCAGCCCCCTTCTTATAAAAGTCAATGTTCCCAACAACCTTTTGTTAGTTTGTGTTGGAAGAGAAAAGCAGTAGATGGGGACAAATCACAGAGTGTTTTTAAGGAGAGACAGTTTCTGCCATCTTGTACAATGCTGCCGAAACGTGCTATATTTAAAGCCAATGTGTGTTGGGAACATTTGGAGTAGATAGGGACAGATCACACAGCATTTGAGAGTGATTTCCACCATCCTATAAAGTGCTGCTGAAAAATGCTATATTTACAGACCACGTGCTTGGAGAGAGTTTCTGCCATCCTTTACAGTGCAACTGAAAAGTGAGATATATACAATCAGTGTGTGTTATGAACACTTGGAATAGATATGGAGAGATCACACAGTGTATGCAGGATGAGATTGTTTCTCCAATCCTATACAAGGCTGCTGAAAAGTGCTATATTTAGAGTCAGTGTATGTTGGGAGCACATGGAGTAGATAAAGATAGCTGACATAGTGTTTGCAGAAAGAGATAGTTTTCACCATCCTATGAAGTGCTGCTGGAAATTGCTATATTTACGGTCTGTGTGCTCGAGGACCCATATAGTAGATAAGGATAGATCACACTATTTGCAGTGAGAAACAGTTTCACACAATCTATGAAGTGTTGCTAAAAAGTCCTAACTTTACAGTCAGTGTGTGTTAGGGACATGTGGAGTAGATGGGGATTAATCACACAGTGAATTTAATGAGGGATAGTTTCTGCAATCCTACACAGTGCTAAAAAATGTTCTATACCCTGTCTTGCATTTTGCCACATTACAATGAATTACAGTGTGGTGGACTACACATAGGAATGAGTTTTGGGTTTGGGTCAGCCATTAGTGTGACCTGAACCTAAACTGCAGTTCACCAAACAAGGTGAACTAAATGGCCACATAATTGAGTAAGTATACCTTGTTGCTTAGTCACATAAAAAATTGGATAGCAAATAAACACACACATAGAAAAATATTCTATAAAAAAAAATATAAATTTTGACTTCATAATGTTTATTTACAGTATTTTTCTTTTTTTTCTGTGATATAATTACACTCTAATGTTGAACTTTTGATTACAAGTTGTCAGTTGTCTATTATTTTCAGAATTCAGCTGGGAAAAGTACTTACATGCTATGTATAGAGTCAGTGCAATATTTTGCTGCATTTTCTTTCAGTGAAATAATACATTCTAATGACAATTTTTTTTTAAATTAATCAGTGATGCCCAATGTCACCTCTTTCCAAAATACAGCCTAGTAAAAGTGCTTAAATGCTCCGTATGGAGTCATTGCAATATTTTGCTGGCTTTCTTCTGTGATTTTTTTTTAATTGTAAGCTGCTTTCATTTTTAAAATGCAGCCTGGTAAAAGTGCTTATATATTTTGAAATATTGCTCTGACCTTTTCTGTGAAATAACACTCTCTAATGCTGATGTCCTGATTCAAAGATTCCTGATATCTGCCCTTTCCAAATTGTTACCATGTAAAAGTGATTAAATACTGTGTGAATGAAGTCAGTGCAATATGTTGCTGGTTCTATGAATAATACATTCATTTTTTTCTGTGAAATAATTACACTCTATAGTGATTTTTTTTAAAATCC
The DNA here is from genome assembly GCF_062004578.1 of Staurois parvus. NCBI lineage: Eukaryota > Metazoa > Chordata > Amphibia > Anura > Ranidae > Staurois > Staurois parvus. The sequence goes on from NW_028318345.1 coordinate 2,428,345, forward strand.
CTCTGCAAAACTGCCTAAATATTGTGCAATGGCTCCCACTTGCGAGAGTGAGGCGAGAACCAACACTGCTGTGGATGGGCACAATGCTGGAGCAATATTTTAATTGATCTGCGTTAAATCTCTTATGTATGTGTTAATTATAATTTCATAATCTCTTTTAAAGTGTTTTATGAGTGAGACGTCCAACATTCATGCCCTCCATGTTGTCAGAAGAACCCAGGGATGCTGTTGAAGTCAATTCCAAAAGCTTTATAACATCAGAGAACTATGTGCAGATAACACCAAAAGAATTCCTTGTAACCATGCACTTCCCTGCAAGGTCAGTGCCTGAGCTGACAGCCTTATCTTACAAGGTACCCATTAAAAATCAAATAAAAAAATGTCAATAATAAAAAATTAAAGGGGGTGCTTTGGTGCTCACAACCATTGCACAAAAGTGAGCAGCGATCAGGCACTGTGTCAACAACAAGTGTGGAAAAAAAGCTGCCTTGTGGGAGTGCAGTCAGCCCTTGCCCTATGGCTTTCTGCCTGCAGCTACTGTATGTCTGCAGTGTGGTGAAGACAGGCACCAGAAGAAGAGGAAAATGGTGCAATTGCTGCACTCTAAAATAAGGTGACTGCTAGGCACCCATTATGAATGAGTAGTATGTGCCTTTTGCTGCCAGCAATTCTCATTGAGGTGCTGGTTCTACCAATCTCTGTGGTGTAGAGTTATGTGTTTCCTCATACAGCAGCACTTAAAGCCCACACTGCAGAGCTTTTTTTATTTGCAGCACTTGCATACTGTTCTGATAGTAGCCAATTTCTACCAAGAACATATTTTATATCCACAATTTGAGTATTTTGAGAATTGTGGATAAAGGGATAGGAGGGGATTCAGGGAATGTGGTATTGTGTTTTTTATGTGTTTTTGTAGAATATGCTTTGACATTTTGTTAAACTTTTAGGGCAATGCAGTATGGTACTGCAAAACAAAAAGGCACTCACAGACTATCAAACTGTTGTGTCACTGGTCAATTTGTAGAAAGTTGAGGGCTTAAGCTTTATTTTTGTAAGAATACACTTTCCTATAGCTTTCAGATCTGTTGTGGCTTCAATTTTCACCAGTCAATTCTGGTTAGATGAGTGAGAAGGTCCTGGTATACACAAGATGAAACCCGGTTGAATAACAGGGAGTATGTAGATTACCTTTTGGGAAGTGCTCACCTGATTCGATTAATATAATGTTATATCTGGTGAGCCGTTGTTTATAATATCGTATAAAGTTTTAAATACATGGCGATCCTTTTTTAATAATAAAATGTGAGTGTAATACTAGTAGATTAGCATTCTAATTGAGAGAAACTAAACTATGGAGATGTTCCTTTCTTTTTAAATGTTGTTCCTAATTCATGGACCAAGGAGAGTGGTGAAGAAGTGCAATGGGAGCTCCTAACCTGAGAGGAGTGATAGATCTGATGAGATTTACTCCTCTTTGGGGAAAGCGCCAAATGACCTACTTTTCTACAAGAAAACTAATATAATAATTCAATAAATTCTGTTGAGTGTTTTTGAGATAAACCTAGGGCACATGTTGGAAGAATTTGGTGGATTGTACAACAGATTTTTAGTTTACTGGAATTTCTTTATAGTTAGAAGCTAGTGCTGATATCTGTATTTGTATGATATTTGGAATCACTGGGGTGTGTTTTCTATTGGTAACTGGTGGTGTTATAATTATTCACAGGGGGGGGAAGCTCACAGTACAGTCTGTGTTATTAAAGATATAATATGTGCTTAAAATGTCACCTGTACCCATTGTACAGTCTACTATGACAGCTTGGCTAGTGTAGTGGAGTTATACAGGGGCACTAAAATATATGATATGATGTACAATACTGCATACAAAGTATTTGTTTTCTCACAAAAAAAGCGTGGTGGGTACCAACACTTTCATAATCTACCAACTTGTCCTCAGCGAGCACAAACCACTACATGCTGTACATGTTTTTAATATTATTTATACAAATTTCCTTTGTGCATCTCTGCTTTGTTTCACCGATAACACAGTGCAAAAGTTCAACAGTAGCCATCAAAATAATTAGAGACACTTGCCTTCTTACAACAAATTATGCCAATTAGCTTAGCATATTAAATTATAGATTGTTCAAGCATCTTGTAATATAAATGGCTATGACAGTAAATATTAAAATATACATAAATTCATAGCATGCTATAATTCTTTCACATGCTTAGAAATATATAGTACTCTGAATGTAAAAATGTGTCATAATAACTAGATATATTTTCGGGTAATAACCATTTTTAGAGCCAATAACGTTATCATTTCAACATTATTTTCTACCCCATAATCCACATTTGGCATTAGGTGCTGAAATAAAATGTAAAAAACGAAATGGTGCCAAGAAGAATACTATCAGCAAGTTGGACATGAATAGTATATATACAGGAAGAGACAATGACAAGGAGAATCCCCCTACAATCTCTCTCTGTGCTGTTAACACATTGAAATTAATGCCTCTAGCAAAAGAAACTATATCATATTTTGTTGCGTTAAAACACTGCTAGTTCCACAATACCAAATTACTTTTTTTGTGAATGTTGACAGTCAATATATTCAGTTAAATCTAAAATGTATGATAATTTGTAGACATTTAAATATTTTCATAGATCAACTCTGCCACCTGCAAGTATACTCTTCTGATGGGATCAAAAATTGCAATCATATAATTGTAGAGCAGTGCTACAAATGACCATGCTGCCCTAAGTCTTGTCTCTTTACAGGAGAAGACTGATTATGAACCTCAAACCAAATGTGGTCCCTACATGTCTGCATAACCAACATTAACAACATTGTGCAAAGGATCCTAAAAAAAGCAAGTGTTGGCATTCCTGACCCTTTTAAAATTGTGGGTGGGAATTATATTCTTATGAAGTCTACAGAATTTTTGTCCTTTATATATTTCACCAGGAAACATTATGAAGCACACTGAAATAATGGGGCTGATTCACTCAAGGAAAATAGGCTGTTCATTTTGCTATAGAAGATTAATTTTCCCCAGAGCTTAGTGAATGCGAAGAAATTTCACTTTGCAAAGAATACTCAGCCACAGGCAAGAAAAAAAAACCAATATGTTTGCTTGCACAATTGGACGATGGAAGTCAACAGAGCTCCACCTCATTCACTAAGCTCAGAGGATGTTCCCTTGCAAAGTGCAACTTCCCTTGAATAATGAACAGTCCAATTGCCTTTAGTAAGTCATTCTCCAAGTTTTTTTTTTTTCAGTAATTACTAGAGATGTGTATAACTAAACAATTTTTCTTGTTTAGCTTTCACTCATAAGTAATCAATTTTGTTTCATCTTATTTGTTATGTTAGAATGATTAATTTTTGGAACGAGTCATTATTTCGGGAAAGTATATATTCATTGGTCTGAATCGATTTGTATTTTTGGAAGTTCTATTATTCTTTTGCTATTTTAGAAGATTAGCTATATTCATTTTAATGTAATTATTTCATACATATTAATTCATTATGTCATTAAGTTGAATTAATTTCCCCATCCCCAACTGACTTTGTTTGCTAGGCCATGCACATGCAAATTAAGTGAATTGCCTCTCAAGTTCAACCCCTATAAATAAGAATCCTATTAGAATATTCATGTTACACTCAATAGTATAAAGACGAATGGAACAAAATCAGTTCAGATCATTCGTTATGTTGTTATCTTATTTCGGATACTTCAAACATTAACAAAAGGCCCAAACTGTTGCATCATGTTATCCGAATAAAACAAATCAATATGAATTTATTCATTGTTTTCATTATAATTTAGTTTAGATTAGTTGAAATTCATTACTATTGTGATTCAGAGATTCAGATACATCTGCAGTCTCCAAATAATGCAAATTTTGTCCAAATTTTGATTAGTAATGAAAAAAAAAACCAGCACATCTAGTAATTATGGTGACCCTGTTACTGTGACAAAATCTGGGATGCTGTGTTCCTGTTAACTTTGATCAAACCAGTCCATGCCTTGCTTTAACTCTGAGTATCAATTTGACATACTGTATATCTGATGATTTGGCTATCCTGGTCATTTTCACCATCCAGTTTCCCCTCCACATTGAATGCCTGGTCTAGTTAATGCTATTGACAACAAACCTAATTTTCCTGTTTTACATTCATACTACTATCCAAATTGTGGAATTGCAAACCAATGATTCCATTTTGCTTCTGAATCTTGTCTTTTATAGATAAAAGGTCTCTAACAAGAAAGGTAATAAAAACCTTTGTCTGACAATTATAAATGCTATTGACAAAAAAAGAAAATGTTCACAGGATTACAAACTTAAAAAATAATCATATACTTTTTCACATTATGTGGTCAACCACTGATCTCACAAAGAAAAATACAAACTTCTGATGGTCAGCTCCATGTGAAGCAGTTTTGGACATTTACCCAATCCTCATTCATGGTCTGAGTCTGCAGATTATCTTTGCCACTGAAGTCCAAGAGTTAGACATGGCAGCTAATTCAGAAACAGAGGACATTTGGCAGTCTTCTTAGAAGAAAGTATATCACACAGAGAACATTTACATTTTGTGCTTAAAAACTGCTATATCTGCTTTGAAGAATAAAAATAATTGCTGGAATAAGAAATTTATCGCCAACTTTGATTTACACCAACCACACGTTCCTTGAAATTCGGGGAACAGTCACACACCATTCTTTTTCTAATTAATTTCTCACATAACAACATCCAAAATCCATAATAAACAGATGTGGTGTCTATTATGGTCTCCAAACAAGTCAATATAAACATCCCAGATTTTGACTTGCATGAACAACATTTTCTGCTCCAAGAAATTATATTTTATTAAAGTAACCTTAGCCCATCTAACTTTTACTAGTCAAAGACATTAAACATCTCATCTGATTTTCAAATTATTTCAAATTTGTTTCTCTAATGAAATTATTTGTTCTAGGTCAATCTGATTGTTTCAAAGCAGTAATGAGCTCCTAAGATACTATAAATTCAGTACTATGACCTTCATTATATATATACTTGCTTCTTTTTGAAGGTGTAGTGCATTTGGTACTGATCTTCAATAAATATTGACTTCCAGTTAACCAACAGCTACGTTGTGAATGTTCTAAGTACTCTTACATAGCAATAAGATCCCTGGCACATTCAATTAAACGTGTGATTATATTCTCCAAGTGAAAAAAGAATGGGCACTTTAGCAATCTCAAAATAAGAAATGCGTTATTGCACAAACGGGAAGCAGGGTTAGGTGTAGAATCGGGATGGTCTCAAACACCAGACTAAGCTCTATTCCCTTCTTAATCTCTCATCTCTGATAAAGTCTCTGTGATCCTTCTGAAAACAAACTTTACTGTCTGGATATCCACAGAGTTTTAGCTCCTTGGCGATTGAACTTAAACTATAATCACTGTTAATTTGGCATAAAATTTTGATTTAGTGCTAGTCATAGTCTTTTGAATAAAATGCCATGTTAGTTTTAGTCGTACTTTAGTCATCCAAACTGTTTTAGCTTTAACAGTATATTAGTGGACTAAAATCTCCAGTACATTTTAGTTGACTAAAATCTTCAGTATCATAACAAAAAAAAAATATTATTTTTTGACAAGCAAAAGTACAACTTTAAAATATAAAAAAAAAGACCCCAAAGATTGTGTCATGGAAATTTTGTATTGTTGGTCGAACTTTAAATGTGTCATGTATTCGTGTTATTCATATGTCTCTCGTGTGGCTTAATTAAAGCTCTGAAGGCTGCAATTGGGCCATGCGCATGTACAATGTATGTATTACAGTACTCGGCTTGGTAATGGATGAGATGGCAGATCTGCGCTTATAGACCGGCGTGTATACCACCACGGCATTCCATGCGAATGCCGCTGTCAGTAGACCGTGGGCCTGTATCCACATATCAGCAGCATGGTACCACGTGGGCTTCATAACGCAATGCGCAAGCGGTGTGAACTCCACGTGTAGGCTTATGCATATCTTACAACCCATTACCAACTTGAAACTGTATCTGGGATGGATGTGTTTTAATAAAGATCGTATCGGGCCCATCCAGGTACAGACTGATATTTTTAGAGAGTGCTTGTACAGAGAATGTACATACCAATAGAAGATAGTAGGACAGGAAATATGACCTCAGATGGCTCATAGGGGGGAAGGGGAGGAAGTCTGCTGACCTCAGAAGGTTCATGGGGGAGGACCAGTGATAGATAATAGCAAAGGCTATGCTCCAATTGGAGTGTACATCCTCTGTATAAGCAATCCCCATTGTATTGTTCGGTGGGAGGGATTGACTTTATTCATGTGGGGGGGCATGTGTGTATTCTTAATAAAACAGAGAGCTGAGCCTAAAATCAGCCCCTTATGTGAGTTGCAACCAGCCTTAGAGTGTCGTGTGATCATTCCAGGGTAACGGAGCTCCATCACCCACAAATTCAACAGAACCAAAGTATTTGGATGGGCAGGAATCGTGTAGTTTGGCTGCAGTCGTGGTAAGCGAGATTCGCACAGCTTTATGGGGGATTTCTGCGCATCCAACTGCGAGTACTCACGGTAAGGAGAAATTCGTTAAAGCGAATTTCCAAGACAGTTTGGCGAGCCTGGTGGATACTAACGCGTATTCTTGCGTAGCTAACCTAGAACGAGGGGGGAATGGCCATCATGAACTAGCAAAAAGTATGCCGGCACATTTCAGGTCTCTCTGCCATTAAGAGGATCGCTTTTTGCGTGTTCGTGTGGCTGATTTCGCTCTCTGTTAGCTAACAAGAAATACCGCTTAACAAGGACCTCGTTTTTTGTCCTAAACTCTTGATTTGTGGGTGAAAAGACGAGGGTTTGTCTCTGCTGAGAGCAGCAGGGGGGGTGGGTTTTGGTTGGCTGGATTTGGTCAAGTTTAAAAATCTTCCAACCAAAAATTAAACGGGTATATGTTTTAGTGGGTAAAAGTTGTTGCATAGTGTTAGGTAAGTATTTGTGGGCTGTAGGTACTGTGGTAATTGCTCTACCCCCCTCCACGTGAGGTAATTATTACAGTGCTGAAAGGTTTAGGTTAATTGTTAACTGTTGTAAGATCTCTGTGTGTATGTGATCTGTACAATGTTTTGTGGTATTACTGCTCCCAGCAAGCATGCAGCAGGGGGTCCTTTTTGTTACATGTACATGTTAGTGTGATATGTTGGTGTTTTATGTCCGTTCTGTGATTGTGCCCAAATTGTGTTGTATGTGTACTTCATATTGTTGTGTAATTGTCCAGTGTATGTTCTGTCCAAACGTCTGTTTTATGTAAGAGGCAATTTTGAGGCTAGAGGCTGCCGTGTGCTTCCCTGTGGGGGGCCATTCTAGCGTTACCATGTGCTTCCCTGTGGGGGGTCATTCTAGTATCTGCCATGTGCTCCTCTGTGGGGGGTCATCTTCTTGACAAACCACATGGACTCCTTTTGTTTGGTGGCCATTTTGTTGACTACCAAATGTGCAGTAATCTCTATGCAATGTGCATGAAGTTTCCTATATGCATTTGACCCATATTGTGTTTTTAATCCAAATTTTTTACAGTTTCATTTGTTTGCTTTTAGCTTTAAATTTGCGTATTGCCAGCCAATTTAAAGTGTATTAAGCGAGTTTTCCCTTCACGTGTTCCACATTTAATGAGCGCGGTGTAGTCTGGGTTTTTGCACATAGATTTCTTGTATAGTGATTATGTTTTTCTTGTGTTTTTCCTGTTAAAAGTAGTTCCTTATTGTAAAGCGGGTTTGTTTTAAGCTGCTGTGTCGCGTGTTTCACGTCCAGCAGACTTTTTGTGTAAACGGTTCTAGGTGGTTGCAGTAAAGATTGCGTGTATAACGTGGATCGTTTAGCGGTGCTGATAGGAGTGATTTTTGAGTCAGCAACAAGGTTACTTTTGGCGCAGTTTTTCGGTTTACCTCGGTGTAATTGTTTTACTGTGAAACGTCCCGTGTTTTTCATAAGGATCCACTTTGTCCTTTTTAACAGTTTTTCAGGTTGAAAAAGGGTTTTTCTGTGTGTATTAGGAAAGTTTTTTTCTTTTTACACAAATTTCCTAAAGGTCAGTTAGCAGGTTTCTGCCCAACCAGTGACCCCTAAGTAACATCCAAGAACCCCTCTTTTTGTTTTGACTTGTGTTAGCTACTGTGTGCAGGGAGAGAAAAGCCACTTTCATCATTGTGCGGTGTGGCCTGCCAAACACAGTGGGTGATGAGAACCACATAAATTGCGCTGTGTGAGTGGGCGGTCCAGGGAAGTATAACACTTAGCCTGGTTACCACAAACACTTCGGGTGGTCAGGATCACACAAATTGCGCTGTGGGAGTGGGAGGTGTGCTCTCAGTCTGACCGCCACTTGATGCGCTTCGGGTGATCGATAAGTATCACATAAATTACGCTGTGCTGGGAAAGTGGTGGAATCAGGCCTCTCGGTAGGATCCCACCGAGTGCTCCAGGGGGTAAACAGGTACCCGGACGCGGGATATATACCAGTGACTAGTCACGATGGGCAGTAGTCAGTCCATGAAGAGAGAGGGGGAACCAGCCCTCTTCAGGGTAAGGACAGCTGCACAACTGATGAAGGTGAGTTTGGGGGGGAAGTCTACAGAACCCCTCAAAAGGTGGAATAAATGGTCGAAGGGTACCAGATGGGAAATTCCCCGGGAAGGTACATTTGACGCATGGAGGTGGGAAAAATTCATCTCTGAATTTGGACCACGGATGCAGGCGTCAGAACTAGAGATCGCACAGCTATGGCTTCACAGGTCAATCCGATTAGGGAAGCAAGGCATACATAAACTGGTGTCTGTCCGGAAGAACCAGGTGATGTATACCTGGCCTCCAGAGGGAATAAAACAGGAGGATCCAGTGTCAGAGGTGGAGGAAGCTCTTTCAGGGCTGACTCTACTAAGGCAGGCAGGATCAGGGTCTACTGGGGTCCCCCAACAACCAACAGTGGCTGAGATAAGTATAACTGCACCTGTCTCTTCTGTTAGTGACGTCACTCTTGACATACCTTCTGTGTCTTCTGTCTCTATGCCTCAGCCTCTGCCTCTACCTCTCCCTTCTCCCTGCTTCACCCCAGCTCCTTCTGTTTCCAACTATGAAGCCTACTCAACAACCGATTTGCAGACTATCTGTGAATCAAGGGGAATAGACACCCGGTTAAAAAAAACAGGGCGGATTGCATCAAAGCGCTACGAACCACTGATCAGACCCCTGCCCCCCAGCTATACCCTGATCTGAGGGACCTCAAACCTGAAGGTGCAGTAAGCGAGGTGGTTAATCTAAGCCCACCGATGATGCTGGGTCAGCCCTTGCACTCTTCCCGGACCGAGGCCTATCCAGTCAGGGTGCAGCAATTTGAAGGTCCTCCCAATGCACGGGGGGAACGGACTTTAGGGGAACGGGTAGTTTGGCATGTCCCCTTCACCCCGGCAGAGATCCGCACTATTCTGGCTGAGCTCCCGGACTATCGAGTCAATCCGAGAGGATTTGCTCGAATGTTTGGACAAAACCAGTTCAGCTATGGTATGAGCGGGTCAGATTGTGCACAGATCCTACGGGCAAAGGTGGGCATGGAAGTGGCCAGTACAGTGATTGCAGGGTGCTCTATAACCACGCATGAGGAGATGACTTCAGGGGGCAAAGAGTTCTGTACACAGCTAAAGGCAAAGCTTCCAGAAATGTATGGTGCTACCTCTACTACGGACATGATGAAGCTCACCCAGGGTCCTAATGAGGAAAGCGCCTGCTTCTGGCGCCGTCTCAAGCAGACGGCACTGGATGCGGATCTGGAAGTTGGACCTGATGCTCCAACTGAAGGGGTAAAGGTGACCGCGACGCACATTCTGTTGCGGGCCAAATTTTTGGAAGGCATCAATATTAAAATTCGGGAAAGGCTGGTTCTGGCCCGACCCGAATATAATGAGATGTCTATCCCTGCTATCCTTTCCACTCTTGCGGCAATAGAGAGGGAAATGGATAGAAGAAAACAAGACAAGGCCAAAGTTCTTATGTCCCAGACCCCACACGAAAAACCAAGGGATCTGGGTCACAGGAAGGATAGGCCCCCACCCAGGTGCTTCCAGTGCCACCAAACGGGGCACATGAGGAGGAGCTGTCCCCAATTACCTAAAGGTCGGTGGCAGTTCATTCCTGATGAGTCCCCCGCCCCTATGACCACCATGGTAAGTAACTCCTATGAATCCTCATAGGAAGTTGGCAAATCGGTGTCGGCCCAGATCCATCTTTTTCTCGAGGAATTAAAATATCCCCTCCCTTGCCTCATCGACACCGGTGCAGCCAGAACAGTCTTGCGAAAACAGGACATCCAAGGCAAGGTACCCCTCTCAGGGGCAAACACACCGACGGTAGGTCTCACAGGTCAAACAGTGTCTCTACAGTCCACCAAACCACTCCATTTCAGGTTAGGTCTGCACACTGAGGCTGTCAGGTCAGTGCTGGTCTCAGATGACGTCCCCATCAATCTTTTGGGAGCGGACATCTTGTCAGACATTCAAGCTGTCATTGAGTTCACCCCATCGGGTGTTGTGGTGAGTAGTGCCCTGTCGGAAGAAAGACTGTGCACATTGTTGGCCCTACCTTATCTCACCGAGGCTACATATTGTCTGGAGTTGGACGTATTGGCTGAAGTTGACCCCAAAGTTTGGGCAGCAGATAAATATGATGTGGGTCTCTTGCCGGTACCTCCAACTACAGTCAACATCAGACCAGGAAGCGTGTTACCACAACTACCACAATATCCTTTAAGTGTAGCTCAAATGGACAGCCTAAAAACCCAGATCGACCATTATCTACAGATAAAGGTCCTCACCCCAACCCAGTCGCCATGTAACACACCATTATTCCCAGTAGCAAAAAAGACAGCACCTGGTCAACCGACCACCTACCGGCTGGTACATGACCTGAGAGCGGTAAACAAAATCATCATCAGTGATGCCCCTTTGGTGCCCAATCCACACACCCTGCTGGCAACCGTACCACCCAATGCAAAATTTTTTACCGTCATTGATCTGTCAAACGCGTTTTTCTCGGTACCCCTGGATCCCCAGTGTCAGTACCTTTTTGCCTTCTCCTTCCAGGGCCGACAACTTACCTGGACCCGTCTCCCCCAGGGAGCAGTAACCAGTCCCTCGGAATACAGCTGCAAGCTGAAAATCGTGTTAGATCAGTGGACCCCAATGAATCCAGAGGTGGTGTTGTTACAGTATGTTGATGACTTGCTCCTCTGCTGTCCCACTAAAAAGGATTGTTATCAACATACTGTTTCATTACTCAACCATCTGGCGTCAACGGGCAACAAGGCCAGCAAGGAGAAATTACAACTCTGCCAGGAAAAAGTCATCTTCTTGGGGCATTGTATTTCTCAGGGCACCAGGCACCTAACAACCCAAAGAGTGCAGACATTGCAAGACCTAAAGAGACCCAAAAACCACCGTCAGCTGAGAGCCGTCCTCGGCCTTATCAACTACTGCAGAGATTGGGTCCCCAACATCTCGGACAAACTTGGTCCCCTGTATGAGCTGACATCCAAAACACCATTTCAAATGTCAGATGACGACTGGTCAACTCTTCAAGATTTGACTCAGGAACTCTCAATAGCACCAGCCCTAGGTCTACCCAACTATGACCTACCTTTCTACCTTTTCTGTCATGAAAGTCAGGGCCATGCAACCGGAGTACTAACCCAACTTCACGGAACCAAATACCGCCCCATCATGTACCTATCGACCGCTCTGGACCCAGTCATCAAAGGGTCCCCGGGTTGTGTGAGGGCAGTGGCTGCTTGTGCTGTCCTTGTCCAAAAAGTGGGTGACATCGTTTTGGATTCACCCCTCACACTCTACACTCCGCACTCGGTGCAAGAGATCCTAAACCAGGTCCAAACTAAACATCTCTCTGCAGCAAGATTGACCAAATACGAGGTAGCCCTCCTAACTCCTACTAACCTCTCTATCAAACGATGCACTATTCTTAACCCAGCTTCTCTTCTTCCTGTGTTGGAAGACGAGAAAGGGGGGGAGGACAACAACGACGGTGCTGAATTTTGCAACCCGACTAACAATACTAACACCTCTTCTACTAACATGTCTTCTTTGTCCACTACTAACCTCTCTTCCAAAGGACACAACTGCATTTCTTTGATGGAACTGGAGTCAGCGGCGATCAGCCCAGTGAAGGAAACGCCAATATCGGAAGCGAAAAATCTTTTTGTCGATGGGTCCAGGTACTACACCCAAGACGGTAAGCCACACACTGGTTACGCGGTCACGACGGAAAGTGACGTTGTGGAAAAGGGCTCTCTGAACGCACATATGTCAGCTCAGGAAGCTGAGCTGTGGGCACTGGCCAGGGCATGTGAGTTACATGAAGGTCAGAGGATTAATGTTTATACGGATTCGAGGTACGCGTTTGGTATTGCACATGACTTTGGTCCCATCTGGAAAGCGAGGGGATTTCTCACAAGTTCAGGTAAACCGGTGAAGCATGCAGAACTGATTGACAGGTTGTTCATTGCCTTCGGCCTGCCACGGGAGATTGCTGTTCTTAAGGTGAAAGCTCATACCACTGAGACTAGTGTGGAGGCATGTGGAAACGCTTTGGCAGATCGGTCCGCAAAGGCCGGTGCACTGGTTCAGGAAACGGGGGTTCTGATGCTGGCCATCCCTTCAGAGGTTTCATTAGACGAGTTTAAAAAACTGCAATCACAGGCGGGTTTGCAGGAGAAGGCTAGATGGACAGCAGCAGGAGCCTCCCAAGGGTCGAATGACATTTGGTGCCTGAACAAAAGATGGTGTTTGCCAAAGTCCCTTTTCCCCATGATGGCCCACTTGGCTCACTACCCTGGGCACCAATCTAAGACGGCTATGTGTGCGTTGGTAGACGAGCATTGGATTGCACCTGGGTTCAGTACTGCTGCAGCTACCTTTGCAGCTTCTTGCCTAGTCTGTGCCCTACACAACCCTGGCAGAACGGTAGTAATACCCCAAAGGCACTCACCAAAACCTGAACGCCCCTTCCAACGCATCCAGATCGATTACATCTCGTTACCAAAGAGTGGGCCGTACGAATACGCCTTGGTCTGTGTAGATATGTTTTCAGGCTGGCCTGAAGCGTGGCCCGTCACATGTGCCAACGCTAGTACCACGGCGAAGAAAATCCTGTCTGAGGTTGTGTGCCGCTGGGGTCTACCTGAAACCATCGAGTCCGATAGGGGGTCACACTTCACTGGACAGATCTTTGCAGAGGTATGTAAAGCCCTTCACATCAACCAAGGGCTACACACCCCGTATCACCCCGAGAGTAGCGGTAAGGTTGAACGTCTCAACGGAATCCTTAAAAACAGGATCTCCAAAATCATGGCCGATACCAAAAAACCTTGGCCTGAGTGTCTCCCCATTGCCCTCTATTCCATCCGGAATGCCCCTCGGCAACCACATGGGCTGTCACCCTACGAGGTGTTGTTTGGGGGACCTCCCAAAACAGGGTTGTACTTTCCTCAACAGTTGTCGTCTTTGCATTCACAGCTTACAGGTTATGTGCAATCTCTGCAACGGGAGCTGCAGAAGATACACCATCGGGTTCGCGAATCGCTCCCCGATCCAAATACAATAACAGGTGTTCTTTCTATTGAGCCAGGTGATTGGGTCGTCCTAAAGAAACATCAAAGAACCGGACTCGAGCCACGGTTCACCGGACCATACCAAGTCCAGCTGACGACACCTACCTCACTCAAACTCGAGGGACGAGACAACTGGGTGCACGCAAGCCACTGCAAGAAGCTTTTCAGCTACACCAGAGAATGAGGGGTGTCATTTTCCTTTTTCTTTTTGTTTGTATGTCATACATGTGTGTGAACGGAGGAAAAGACGGCAGATACCCCAACTTTTTATTTAAAATGCACCTGCGTTTAGCCAGAACCGCCAACAAAACCAACTGTTGGGTATGCTCTAAGCCCCCACCCAGTCATCACATGTCCGCAATGGCCGCTGTTCATGCCCTATATGACATCCGCGTCGGCATGAAAAAGCAAGGGACCCCTGGTCAGCCCCCACGTAGACATTTGTCGGTAGAACTTAATGACACATTTTTAGCAGGTAACATCAGTTTCAGCACCAATATTAGCTCTAGCTCCTGTAGGGCCCTCACCAGTCCATTATGGGTAACTGGGCAGCTAGGCAGCCCTCAGGTGTGCTTTAACATCAGCTTTGGCACAGGTAACAAGTTTGTTGGGACTACCACCTGCGAGGGAGGTATAACTGTCAATCTGACTAACCAGACTTCCTTTCTGAGTAACCACACTGACCGACCAGACCACGTGTGTTGGAAGGACGGATGTGATGTGCAGACTGAGGGAGCAATCCCCCAGTCTGTGCAACTGTTGCTCAGTACCAGAGGCCGAACGAGGAACTCCTCCTGTTCTGCTCTGACAGGTCCATACTATTTTCTGTGTGGTTCGGCAGCCTATAGAACATTTCCCCAGAACGCGAAAGGTTCGTGTGCCCTCATAAAGCTAGTCCCCGCATCCTATGTAGTGATGGACCATGAAGAGTTGATGGTCCACAAGAAGGTAAGGATGGCAGGGAGAGTTCGCAGGGAGCTGTTCTCTGAGGGCGACCAGGCATGGGCTTGGTTCCCCTCATGGACAGGATGGGGAATAGAACTTATGAAGCGCCTGAACAATTTTTCTGTCATCGTGGATAGTATGTTTAACGAGACCGTAGAGGCTGTCAGAGAAATTGCCCAAGAACAACGGCAGATGGGAATTTTAGTGCTTCAGGAGAAGATGGCCCTTGATTATCTTTTAGCCGCCAAAGGGGGGTTCTGTGAGTTCATCGGAGAGGATTGTTGTACTTGGATAGAAGACACCGATGACAAGGTCCAGGCCCATATGGACAAAGTTAGTGAACTACAGGGAAAAGCTAGAGCTATAGCTAGTGAGGGTTGGAATCCGTTCAAGGGTTTGGGAGGATTGGGAGATTTCCTGTTCTCCATCGGATCTTGGTTGAAGGAAGTGGGAGTGTATATCCTGATGCTTCTCTTTTTCATCTGCCTTTTATATGCCGCGGTGAGATGTTCCTGTTGCCTCATCGACCGTGTAAACCAAGCTCGGGCAGACGACCACATCTCCATGCCCGCTCCTGGGATCCCACTCCAACCACTGATCGGAGGAAGACCTCACCAACCATCCACCTTCTCTACAGATTACGTCCTGGCTTCCCTCTAATTTATCTCTCTGAAGACCACATTCTCCAAGACCTTCAAGCAAGCTTCAAGCCTCATCATTGTTTGTGTCTGCGATTTGGAAAACTGTCTGGGTCGAGACCAGCCTTGTGTGGCCCCGTCTGCAGGGGCAATTTGAGAATCTATTGCTGGATCTCCCCAGACCACCGTGGGATCACAAGCTTTATTCATACCACAAGTCTGTTTGTGGTTTTTGCAAGAGCCTTCCTGTAGTGAAGGTTCCAACGCTCTTGAGGATCATCGCTTCAATCAAGCCTGTTTGCGTCGAGTCTGCGTCGGGTCTTGTTGTTTCAGGTACCCCGTGGAGCTTTATTCTCAGGGACAACTACAGGAACTCTTTGAAGTTTGAGACTACACCCATCAAGCTGAAGAAGATCAAGAAGGGACACGAGGAGAATATGATAAAACAGGAGGGAATGTCATGGAAATTTTGTATTGTTGGTCGAACTTTAAATGTGTCATGTATTCGTGTTATTCATATGTCTCTCGTGTGGCTTAATTAAAGCTCTGAAGGCTGCAATTGGGCCATGCGCATGTACAATGTATGTATTACAGTACTCGGCTTGGTAATGGATGAGATGGCAGATCTGCGCTTATAGACCGGCGTGTATACCACCACGGCATTCCATGCGAATGCCGCTGTCAGTAGACCGTGGGCCTGTATCCACATATCAGCAGCATGGTACCACGTGGGCTTCATAACGCAATGCGCAAGCGGTGTGAACTCCACGTGTAGGCTTATGCATATCTTACAACCCATTACCAACTTGAAACTGTATCTGGGATGGATGTGTTTTAATAAAGATCGTATCGGGCCCATCCAGGTACAGACTGATATTTTTAGAGAGTGCTTGTACAGAGAATGTACATACCAATAGAAGATAGTAGGACAGGAAATATGACCTCAGATGGCTCATAGGGGGGAAGGGGAGGAAGTCTGCTGACCTCAGAAGGTTCATGGGGGAGGACCAGTGATAGATAATAGCAAAGGCTATGCTCCAATTGGAGTGTACATCCTCTGTATAAGCAATCCCCATTGTATTGTTCGGTGGGAGGGATTGACTTTATTCATGTGGGGGGGCATGTGTGTATTCTTAATAAAACAGAGAGCTGAGCCTAAAATCAGCCCCTTATGTGAGTTGCAACCAGCCTTAGAGTGTCGTGTGATCATTCCAGGGTAACGGAGCTCCATCACCCACAAATTCAACAGAACCAAAGTATTTGGATGGGCAGGAATCGTGTAGTTTGGCTGCAGTCGTGGTAAGCGAGATTCGCACAGCTTTATGGGGGATTTCTGCGCATCCAACTGCGAGTACTCACGGTAAGGAGAAATTCGTTAAAGCGAATTTCCAAGACAATTGTAAATTCTATTGGCTGTGATTCCATTGCACATTTTACCTGAAAATAAAAACTTCAACAGTTCTCTGGTAACAATGAAAGCAAGTATCAAGTAATATTATAAATAAAACCAAGTTTCGTAAGCAAGCAAAATATTGCTTTTTGACCACTGTTAATTTTGACGTCAAATTTTGATTAGTTTTAACCACCTGCCCTGCTGAGGATACACCCCCCTTCCTAACCAGGCCATTTTTTGCGTTAACTGACAATTGCGAGGTCACGCACTGCTACACCCAAATGAAATTGATTTACTTTTTTCCTACGAATTGAGCTTTCATTCGGTGGTATTTGATCGCCTGTGCGTTTTTTTTTTTTTGCGCTATAAAAAAAAGAAAATTTTGAGAAAAAACAATATTTTTTACTTTTTGCCATTAAACAGGTTCAGTAAAAAAAATTTTAAAATCAAATTCATCATAAATTTAAGCCAAAATGTATTCTGCTGCATGTCAGTGCTAAAAAAAAATCCCAATACATGTATTGGTTTACGTCAAAGTTATAGCGTTTACCAATGGCGGTATGGAAACTGGAATTTTTGTTTTTTAATTTTTACTAGTAATTGCGGTGATCAGCAACTTATAGTGGGACTGCGGTTCCCCTCATTCTGACACTGGGGGAAACTGACTTGGTGTCACTGACATCCCCACTGACACCAATACAGTGGTCAGTACTAAAAAAAAAGGGCACTGGGCAGGAAGGGGTTAACATGAGGGGCGATCAAAGGGTTAACTGTGTGCTGTTTCACAGTAAGCTGTGTGTGCTTCACCATAATCACACTGCTTTGCATGGCTGTGCTGTCATGTCACTGATAATTAAAGTTTGTACATATTATACTGATAACTTGGTTTCCCTAACATGTAGCCAGGCTATGAATGTTCAAATATGTACATAAGTGCATACATTCTTATTAACTGGTAAAAAGGACATAAAATAAATCCTCAAAGATCTTCATAGATGCAGACACTGTGGAGCAATCCACACTCCAATCCAAGCTCAAACTACAAACAGTGAAGTTGTTCAAGTCTGCAATTGTTATCTCCCTCTCCCACTACACACATTTTTTAAGTTAAGTAGGGGAATGCTAGAACCTCTGGCAGATTTTTATTGTCTGTTTTTCTGAATATTTTCTCTCACATCGTGTCTAGTAAAAGGTTGTCTCCAGAACAGAAAGTGAGGGGAAATCTCCCCAATAGAGCCATGGATAGAAGTAAAACTTGGCAGGGGTTTTAAACTTTCCTCATTCTATCCAAAACCGAATAACAATTTTGGGGTATAGATACACTGTAATGATTAGTAATCTGGTAGGCTTCCAAGTCAGTTTTGAGAGAGGTAGCTGCAATAACCAGAGAAAGTGAAAATAATACAGAGAAGCTTTGACTGCAAAATTTGAGGATAACTTACTCCAGAATGCATGCAGCTACAAAGATCATTGAGGTCTTGTATTTATTGCTAGTTAAAGCAATGCAGTCACTTTATTGGAATAATCCCAGTAATGCTGTCCTGCAATAGAAGACTGAGTATGTTTCTGTAGGTGGGGCATTGTGCAGCTTATTCTAGGAAAGGACAGAATCACTTTAAGAGCAAAAAATATTTGAATTTCAAAAATCTGGCAACAGCTTTACTTTAAATATACAAAAGATTTAATATCCTAAAAGTTGGTATGTAATTATTTGATTGGACATAGAAAGTGCCTCTTTTCTACCTATGTGTACAGACTTGGAAAGACTAGACTTCTGTTCTTTTTCCCACTATTAGATTGAACGTGACACATGCTCCGTGAGGAATAGAACAAGCCTAAAGGTTTTCTGGATTGTCATGTCCAATATGTTATGTAGCCCTCACATTCTTTGATCACTCAGCCCAGATTTATGTATAAAATGTGTTTAATAGCTTAGTAATTGCTAATAATGATACATGTAAGTCTACATTATATAAACTATAATTTACTATAGAACAAATCACTTTGATTATAGTAATCAATACTACTAAGTACAGTAATACATTCTTTGTGTTGTTAAAGAGAAACTGTCATTTTGCCTATTTAGGGCAAACTGGCAATGTTTTCTGACAGCCCAATTTCCCCAACAAGTGCACTTATGAATCCATGCTCCTTCGCTGCCTCTCTGCTCCAAATGTCCACCCGGAGTAGACTCCAGAATTGAATGATGTTACAGCTTACCTGGTTGGATGGTATCATCACCCCTTTGCCATGTGACATAAGCCTGGAAACTGGCTGCCCTGGCCTAAGTGACATCACATTCTTCTTCATATCAAAAATCCCTGTTACATTACAGAATGTGGAGACATCTAGGGAACAGGGGCGGACTGACAACTCAATATATTATGGTATCATGCAGGGGCGGACTGACAACTCATGGGGCCCCCGGGCAATAGGGGATCATGGGGCACCTGTCCTTGCCAAAACTCAAAAAAGCCTATGAAAAAGGTACCAGGGGCATCTCATGGGGCCCCCTACTGGCCCCGGGCCCTCGGGCAGTGCCCGAGTTTCCAAATGGTCAGTCCGCCCCTGCTAGGGAACATAAATTTGTGAGTGTATCTTGCTGGGGGACTGGGCTATCAGTAGACACTGTAATTTTGCCCTAAATTGGTATAGTGGCAGTGTCTTTTTAAATGATTTTTTAAAATATAAATCTGGTCACTGAGTATGAAGTTTGAATGCAGGTAACTTTTGGACACTTCACATGTCAAATGTATGTCACTTGACAATTCAACTATGAGCTCGGAAAACAATAATCACAACTTTGATTTAAGCTTTTAATTATACCTGTATTGGGTTTTTAAATATACCCCCCACAGTGAAAAAAAAGGTATTCATTTAGGACATTTACCCTGGGTACAAAAGATGGTGTAGGCCTAATACTACACAACAGGCAATAAATGCTATAATCTAAAGCATTCTCAAACAAAATAGGGGAAGGTGAGATGACCCTAGTAGGGATAGGGACAAATGGTAAATGTTAGTTTCTTCCCTAGTAAAATATATAACACATGCCCGTTCCAGTGATTAAATAACACACAAACACACATAATATTTAGTCATCTTGTTATTCAGTTTATTATTTTTAGATGTGGATCATTTGTTTGTTGTAGGTATACTAGCACATATTACTTGTCTTTTTTTTAATTAATTAATTAATTAATTTATTTATTTATTTTTTTGAATCAATCATACATGATCAAAGAAAATAATGGATTCTTATTGAAAACAGAATAAAAAATTATCATAAACCTACCATACCTGTCACTATTGCATTGGATAAAGAATACATTTTCTGCTTCACCTGATTGATATTCAGTTTGATCCAATCAGAAGGCAGTGTCACACAGTGCCTGTGCTTTTATACTGTATATTCAGTGAATAGTTCAATGAACCCTAATATTCCCAAATGTACAGAGAGAACACAATATTCTATATATGATATAAAGAAAGGTTCAAAGGTAATGTAATGGCTTTGTATGCATACATAATTCCAGGTGTTACCCTAATAATCTATAATTCTGTACTAGTTGATCCACTTAATCAAGTTGTTGTAGCAGTGTGTAAAGGTATTTAGAAAACAATGGGATTGGTTTTCAAAAAAGGTAGAGGCAGCTCCCTTTGCAAAAATAATGTTAGTGAATGAGGTGAAGCTGTGTTCACTTTAAATACCTAAGCATGTGCTAGAACAAATGCAGTTATTTTAGTTTCCCTTTCCTATCAGGGAGTATTGATGGTAGACACAGCTTCACCTTTTTAATTTTAATAAATCAACACTAACACTCATGGAATTTCAGAGATTGAATGAATTACATTTGCTGCTTTCGTGCATATATTATTTTTGTACATGTAACCTGTGAGAGCGTTTGCTTGTGGTTCTCTGATCTTCCTGTTCAGTTATCTGAATATTGCTACTTTTAATTGTGAAGGGTGTAAATTAAAAAAAAAAATATTCTATGGTGAACATTATAATATTATTTATGGACCCTTTCGGGTGATTTACTAAAACTGTAGAGTGCAAAATCTGGTGCAGCTCTGCGCAGAAGCCAATCGGCTTCCAGTTTTTTTAATTGTCATAGCTTGACTGAACAACTGACGTTAGGGGCTAATTGTCTACCATGCACAGCAACACCAGATTTTGCGCTCTCCAGTTTAAGTAAACTAACCCCTTTTTGTTTGGTGCCGGAGGCACAGTATAGAGTGCCTGCAGGGTGCCCACTGTGGAGTAAGTTGTCTTTACAATTTAAACTTTCACAGTCTGCACATTAAGGATTGCAAGGAAGTCAGCTCCATGATTTGTGGCTAGTAAACAAAAGCCTGTAGTTAATAAACTGTTTATAGTTGGTTTGGAACATTGAAACAGTTGGTTTGCAGTGTTGGACATCTCTTTAGGGAAACTTTTTCAATATATAAATCCTGAAAGGTGTCTGTTTAGCTCACTCTCAGACACCACCAGATTTAAATCATTGCGCCTATGTGATCATACATGATACCAGGGGCGGACTGACCATTTGGAAACTCGGGCACTGCCCGAAGGCCCGGGGTCAGTAGGGGGCCCCATGAGATTACCCTGGTAACTTTTTCATAGGCTTTTTTGAGTTTTGGCAAGGACACAGGTGCCCCATGATCCCCTATTGCCCGGGGCCCCCATGAGTTGTCGGTCCGCCCCTGCATGATACCATAATATATAAAATGGGAGCTGCTATTATTAACCAACTGTAACTTATAATCAAAAATGTAATAAATTAAATATAAATTTAACCCCAAATAATAGCGCTACCCTCAAACATATAAATAATAATAAATCAATAAATCCACTACAACATATGTGCATTAATTAAAATAAAGTATAAGAATCAAGAATCCTCATAGAGTCCATTCAGAAAAGTCCATACATCAATAATGAATATGATCCTCAGTAAATGAAGCTATGAAGTCTTCCATCACACAGTGTAAACTCCAGTGCTTTAACACCCCATCAAATTGCACACTCACCAAAAGCTGGTGAATAACCAGCATATCATTGTTATCCAACACTCCACAGCTAAGCTCCAGCTTATAGATATCCAAAGCACTCCATATAGTACATGTAGGTAGAAAAAACACTCGCCATAGTGCAATAACGTTTGTACAAATTTATTCAAATAAACCCCCCATAAAACCGCACTCACATTGAATCAAAAAATTCAAGCATTTGTTAATATATAAGAGCATCCAACTCTAGCCACAGCATCTCGCCAGCCTGTCTGCAACCAAGATGGTGTTGTTGTGATCACGTGGTCCGGACACATGGGTTGGTATGCGTGGTGACGTCACTGGTTAACCACATAACGCGTTTCGTCATACGACTTTGTCTGAAACATGTTAAGGCGTGGTTAACCAGTGATGTCACCATGCACGCCAACCCACGTGTCCGGACCACGTGATCACAAGTGTATCTATGGCCAACATTTAAAGCTATATATTACTTTTAGCTTTGTATTTCAATTATTACTAGCATACTCCTATCAATCTGAATAATCTTTTGTTTGTAAACTTACTTTGTGCAGTTCCCCACACATTTACATCCCGTAGGGGCAAGCAGATATAGACCTACATGGCACCAGCAATCTGCTGATTGCTGGTGAAATTCTTTACAGGCTCCTGCAACCAAAAATAATAAATGCACATTTATATACCTGCAACAAAATGTGCACTTATTATTTTGGGAAAAAGGTGAACTTATCCTTTAACACTGTAAGTATGTGGTGAGAGAATGTGAAATCAAAAGAGCTCAGAGGCTTGCCTTGTAGGCCATTCATGTGGCCAACAAATACAGTAGCATATTTTTTTATTTTGGGTAGTGTTTGTGTTTTAAAGTGTTTAAAAAACCCTTACATATATCCAGTGAAATTACTGGCCTCAGATAATACTCCTCTTAAATAACTTGTATCTGTTTATTTGCAGCCATTTGTCCTGTACAGTGAACTGACTGGACTCAGGTAATACACAGAGAAGAAAAAAAATCAACCTACATAAGTTGTATCAATTTAACTGCAGCCATTTGCCCTGTACAGTGAAATGACTGGCCTCAGGTAATACACAGAGAAGAAACAAATCATACATAAGTTGTATCTGTTTATCTGGGGCCATTTGTCCTGTACAGTCTTGTAAAACTCAGAGATAAAATGGTTTTCCATAGCCCAGCAGAGCAAGAGCTGAAGAGCTGAGGTAAGGGACAAACCCCTTTCAAGTAGCACACAGGAAGGAGGCAGAACTGAGGATATAAATCACAGGCTGTTTGATGGAGCTCTCCTTCTCAGAGTAAACACTCTGGAAAAACGTGCTTCCAGTAATGTGTTACATTCAGGAACACTAGGTCACCAGAAAAAAAAGGAAAAAGGCCTGATGCAGCCACTGAATGTTAATTCCATTAAAAGTGCCGTCTCCTTTACACTCTGCCTTTCTATAGCTGGCCTATAACTCTTTACTCATGCCAACATGACAATATTTTATAAAATGTTATTATATTACAGAACAGCTCTAAGCATAAGACAGCAAACTTTCAACACAAACTGATCAAGCAAAGAACCAATATAATCATACAGATTTCAAACATAAATGGCAAAGTATCTTATTAAATTCATGTTAATTATTTTGCTGCTGTTATATATATTTTGACTTCCAGCCAGGTTCAATGCACTGAATAAGATTATTAGAAAATCGTGTTATTTAAAAACTGTCTAAGTTGTCTATTTTTTTCTACATTTCTGGGTGAATAAATACATTCAGCTGCTTTAAAAAACAGTTCTGGGTTTATTTTCTCTCATAACAATGAATGTCAAGATTTTTCAACATATCTCCATTTTTTCCTCATTTTTCACAGCAGAAACATTTTTAAAAATGAACACCTGCCAACAGGGGTGAAAATGTTTTCTAAAGCCTTATCTTCCCAGGCCAAAATGGTATTCTGACCTAGACTCAATCTATCAGTAAGGGGAAAAACACATCATATCAGGCTTTGCATCGGCACTGTAGCAGCGTTGGGTTAGTCTTTTGTTTTAAAAAGTTTTGGCACACATTAAAATTTTGTACATATTTTCTTATTTTTTTATGATTGTGGCTAAATATGGCTAAGAAAAATTACAATTGCTTGCTTACTAGTATTTACCGTTTAAATATTGTCAACCAGTTGGTGGTGTTCTATACTGTTTATAAAAAGTTTGCCAGGCCAATTTTACTCTAATAGGCCTAGGATAAATTATACACACAGAGGAGTGAGACTGGCTCATCTTCTTTTCTTTGCTCCATATGGCTCTATATACATTTTCAATTACAGAGTGGCAGCCTAAAAGCAAATATCTGCTGTTGTCTTCTCTCTTTGGAAAACCTAAACTGCTCTGTGACACCAGCATCATGGGTGTACACTCTGTTAAATGTTATTTAAAGAATATTTTATATACATAATGAAATCAATTAAAATGTAATTTTAAAAATGTATGCATAACTTCTTTCTTTTATTTATTATTTTAAATGTCCCTTTAAGGTAAAAGGTCCTTTCATTCTTTGCCATACACAAACCAGGTGGCACATTTAATTCACTACATATGCTAGTGCTGCTGTTTCATCCACAATATCTCCTGAATTATTAGTTGAGTAGCCTTAAACTGGAGTTACTTCCTGACTCCTTTTTACTTTTGGCCTTTAAAATCTCATACTGAGATCTTCAGTCTCTAACCAGTTGCAAAATCTGGGCATTCTACACAAGCCCAAAACATTTGTCATCATTGTACCCCCCCTTGTCTCTGTACAAAGCAATTCAGCTCTGATTAATGACAGTTGCATTGCCCAGCACACAGAGAAGGTCTAAGCAACTGGAGCTATCAAAAAAAAAAAAACAGTCTGACAATGTTTATCAACAACATTGCTCAGCCATGAGTACAGAAAGATATAAAAAACATTGTTTCATGTTCTATCTTTCTGTTTATTTATCTACAGATCAAAAGGCTGAACTTTCATCTGTCAATGAAGTCAGTTAAAGCAACCTGACAAGTAAAAAAAAAAGTTGTGTTTTTTTTTTTTTTTAAATTAAATGTTCTTCTGTTTAACCCCTTAATAACTCTTAGTTTACTCTAATTAGCCTTAAATAACAAATTCTCCTTCTCCATTCAATTATAATTTCTCTGCTGATTTTTTTTTGTTTGCTAATTAATATTTTTACACCTTTATCATATATTTACACGTATCACATTGAAAAAAAGTGCAAGATTGAAAGAAAAAAAACACTTTACTTCATTTGTAAATAACATTGCAATGCTTTGCACCAGAATCATAATTTATGTGCAGTATTACAATTTATTTTTATGCTAACACTTCTCAAAAAAGAAAAAAGTGAGTTTTATTTAGTTTCGTTATGTTTAATTGTCTAAAGTTTGCGGAAAAAAAATCATTGTTACAATACAAAATTCACAAAAAAGAAAGCCTTGTTTGTACTAAAAAATGCAATTCCTCTATAACACTCATTTCATTCCATTAGGTCAGTTAACATTCCGAGATAACACACATTACCGGAAAAAAACTTGGTTTAATTACAAATTAATATAATATATATAACGGCATTGCAAGCCACAAAGTCATGGAAAATTACCTTTCAATTTCAGTCTTCAGGCCTCTAATCCATAATTAAAGGTAAGTAAGTAATGTGAAATGTAAAGGTAGCAGAGTATGAAAATTATGATCCAAGTTCATGGAGGTGATAATCCATATTTTTATTTTTATTTTTTAATGTTTTTTTTTAAATAAAAAGTACATTTTACTAAGGATAGCAACCCAGCACATAATGCATATGGGCTGACATTCTCATAATAAAAGGGCTGCAAGTGTATAGGCTCTTTAGCATTCGGATGGTGCTTAGAGAGGGTCCCCTTCAAAACACAGGTATGATGATGAAGGGCACTGATTTTCTCAACAGTACCAGTGACTCAGAAAATTTGCATAAGATATAGATAACATTTTATTGTATATTAATATTTTCTGCCCAGCTCTGGATTTTCTGTTTGTTTCAACACACATGCAATAAAAATTTGGGATAGCAAAATGACCTATGTCCTCATTCTTGGGTCCCCAGCCCAGAATAAGGTAAATTTGTAGATTAATTTAGTAAAAATAATAAATACATCTGTCTTCATGTACTAGCATCATATTTTGTGGATATTTGCACAGGGAGCTAAACATTGTATGTTTGCATTTCAGGGCTCAGCTCACCTGGCTATCCATGCTGACTGCTGATGGGTCAGATGAAAATCGAATAATTTATAACTGGTCCAGAAAGCTGTTGGTCATATTATCATGGTGTAGATACCTTAGTTTGAACTTTGGTAAATCTTTATTCAATTTTAATAAAGTCTGTTCTTCACTTCATCAAAATAAATTAAATTTGCCTTTTTATCTGGTGACTTCCAGTCACCAAGCATGATGGAAATTTTTGCTCCGGAGGGCAACACTGGGGAAGGAGGAGACCCATAGTGGGCTATTAAAACAGTGGGTGAACTGGTGAGGGGTGCAAAACACCATTTTATTAGGTCATCAAATGGATCTGTTTAGATATATGGATCTAACCATTGACCTACATTAAAAATCAGATTGCCACAGACTGGTCTTAAATCAAAATTGGTTATATTCAAACCAGTTTTCTAACTACCAGTAATAAGGTGTGAGAACACTGCTGAAGGAAATATTATTCAGTGTCAATATTCATTAGAAAGATTCCCAGCAATATATTACAATCATTTTTTTTTGTAGTGACTTGTCACTGTCTAAATTTAAATGCACAAATGATTTTGAAGGCATGGTGCTACATGTTTGTCTTTGAAAATAGCCATGAATAACTGTAAGATGAATTCTATAATATAAAATAGAGATGGTTACTCTATGCAAGCATCCAAAAATCAAAATAATCTATGTTTTAGAGATTATTCTTAAAAAGGATCTGTCAACTGAACAGATCCTGCAGCTGAAATATATACTGTTTTTGACACATATGACTCATGTAGAGGCGTTTCTTTGCATAAAAGCAGAAACAGTAGGTGACTATTCACCTCCTCCTCCTTTTCCTCCAGACACTTCTTTCTTAGTCAAGGGTGTTTGCCTGATATGGGGTCTCTCACTTACGCCAACAGGGGCTGATTTGCTCTGACTTGTAAGTTGAGGTGCATACAATTTTTTAAACTTTATGCAAATTTACTGTAATTCTCCTCCCTCTCCAAGCACTACTTTGCCTGTAAAGCTTTAATTATTCAAAATGATGTCCCTCTGCCAGCTCACCAGGGGTCATCATCAAGATTTATGAAAATCCAAGTTCCTTTTTTATACATTAACTATATCCAGAAAGTTTATCTTTTATACTATTATAAAATATATTATTCATGAGGTATAAATGAAGCTTGTGTTCTTTAAACTTAAAGAAGAAAACCAAATGTCTATGTTATGCTAATCATGACTTTGTGTGCAGGAGTCTTATCTCCCCAACTACTTCACTCTTTAAATTTATCCCATTTATCATTGACTCTAGCAGGTATAAATAAGTTCTCATTTGGTGTTGTTGATGATGACAGCTAACAGCAAAGTTTTCTTTTTTTCAGTAATTAATATTGGAATAAAAATAACAGTGATAAACTCTTAATAAACAAAGTATGGTAAGTGGTATTAAAATGTGTCTATTTTTAAAATGAAGCCACACCTTACACATGATTATCAGCATTTAATTAAGGATGAGTGAAATTGTTTCTCCAAATTAAGGTGGTTTTTGATGGTTTTAAAGGATGCAATAGTTATTACTGGCTCCTAATGGTTGGGAAAGCTAGAACTGTTCTTATACTGAAGAACACAATAAACTCAATGCTAATCATAACCTTAATGCTAACCCTAAAGCTAATTTTAATCCTAATACTAACACTAAAGCTAACTATTTGTTTATTAACACATTTATCACCATGTCAGTGCTACAATAAAAAAAAAAGTGGTAGCATTAATTTAGGGTTAACGATAGGGTTTGTGTAAGCTTGTGGTTAGTGTTAGGGATGGCTTTGTTTATCAGCAATGTGTATTAACAAAGCCATTGATCATCTTGCCATGCTGTAAGAATGATCACATAGTCTCCTTAGAAAAGATGAACTGCGGTTTATTTTGGTAAAATAATTCAGCTCATCCCTATTCAAAAGTGATCCATACATGGTAGTGTCTAGAGATCTGAATCCATATTTAAATATAGTGGATGCTAGCCCAA
Source organism: Staurois parvus (assembly GCF_062004578.1). Taxonomy (NCBI): domain Eukaryota; kingdom Metazoa; phylum Chordata; class Amphibia; order Anura; family Ranidae; genus Staurois; species Staurois parvus. Next base: position 2,456,322 of record NW_028318345.1, read on the forward strand.
AAATACTGGATGTCTACACTTGTTCTGCCTCTTTTATGTACTGGCCAAAAGCTTTGGCTTTGGACTGGTATGAGATGGAGGTATGTGAATTGGTGTCACCAAGCTTTTTAAGGGTCTCGATCTTTTGATGGACTTCTGCAGTGTGCACAGAGTTTAGAATAATTGGTTTCTGTAGCTGCAAACCTAGGTGTTATGAAGTTCCAGACCCATTGATACAAACCTGACTTTGTAGAACCTCAGATAGCAAAATAAACAGCTGCTAAATGCCCCCCTAACTGAGAAAAAATATCAAACATAATAACTTTTTTAGTTGAATTTAGTTGAGTTGAGGAGAAATCTTTCCACTAGAGATACAGATGGCCATAAAACCTGACAGAGGCTCTATTTCCTCTCCACTCTATCCAAACAAAATTAAATGTTCTGGATAGAACTGTGATGTACTGTAAGTGGTTTGGTAGGACTGCTGAAGTCCTATTTTGCCATGTCACAATGCTCTATGGAATAGCAGTAAATTGTGAGCAAATTTGGGTGTGGGCTGATATATAAAGCTGTATCAAGCTTAAAGCATACCTAAAACAAAAGAAACATGTAGAGATTACACAAAACAACCAGCCCTCCTTTGTACTACGTAATGACGATAGGTCCATGGATATGCACACTGAGTGTCTGTGGTATAACAGCAATTATAGCAATAGTAAATGAATGGTAGAGGGGTGGATGAAGAATGGATGATGGATGAATGAAGAGTGGATGGATGAATGAAGAGTGGATGGATGGATTAACAGATGGAACATGGTTTACCTCTGCATCTCCTGTGAGATCTGGGCAGGGACGGCCTGGCGAGGGGGGCAGGCTGGCATTCCTTATGCAAAGTACGCATTACGGCGCTAAGTACATCACACTTTCAACACGGCAACAAGGGAACGTCCCAACATCCTCTCATAATCTCTTCTCTGATCTCCAGGTAACCACTGCTTCCATCGCCCTCTGAAACTTTCTGCTCTAACTGCAACTGACAACTGCCTCCTGTTGCCCCTGGTAACCACTGCTTCCACTATTCTCTCAATTGCTAAGCTACTTTGCATGCCTGAAATTAACTGCATTGTTAGATTTTTCTGTTTTCCTTGTAACTATTGTGTATACTTGCCTGTATGAAGTGAACCTAGCCTCATAGTGCCTTAGCTGATATCAAACACCTTGCCTTATCTTGTGTCCATCCTGCTTGCAATTTGTTAATGGCAAAACACATCCCCCATGTGTCATTTATTAGCTCTTAATTGAAGGATTGCCTAACCCCCCCCCTGTCCATCCAAGTATAAATTTAGTACAGTCCTGGGGACGGACTGGCGAGGGGGACAGGCTAGCATTCCTTACGCAAAGTACGCATTACGGTGCTAAGTACATCACACTTTCAACACGGCACTTTAACTAAGGCAAGTACAAACAATAGTGCTCCACCTCAAGTAGATTGCATGTGCTCTTCCCTCTTACCTCTTTCCGTCTGCCTTCCTATGTTATTTCTACTCTATCCAGCATGCTCTTGCTAACTCTCTTTGTTGCTATAATGCCATCTCTTCTCAAACTCTCTCTTGTTTACCCCTCCTCCCCACCACACAACCTGTACATATCACCTTCACTTCTGCCCTCTCAATATCACTGCACTTATCTCCTGCTCTCTCTTGGTCCACATATTGTCACCACTACAAAAGCACTGCAGCATTTGCCCTCATATAAATCTCGCTCCAACCTCACCTCCCTCACCCTCCTATTACTACTAACTTCTGGAGACATTGCCCCAAACCCTGGCCCTCCACCATCAAACTCCAACCCACAGAAGCAGCAGCCTCCCCTCTCTGGCCGCAGCCGCAACCCTCACTCTCTCATTTCAATTCCCCTGCTTCCACGCACCAACCCCTCCCTCCTATGTGCCCTCTGGAATGCCCGCTCAGCCTCTAACAAACTCTCTACTATCAATGACCTCTTCCTCTCTCACTCCCTCAACCTTCTTGCTATTACTGAAACCTGGCTCCAGGATTCCGACTCTGTCTCCTCAGCTGCACTCTCCCATGGTGGCCTCCTCTGGACTCACTCGCCCAGACCCAGCGGACAAAAATGGGGCGGAGTCGGACTTCTTCTTTCCCCACAAAGCACGTTCCAGGTTCTTCCTGCTCCTCCATCTCTGTCCCTCTGCACATTTGAAGTGCACTGTATTCGTCTCTTTTCTCCTGTTTGTCTGAGAATTGCTGTCATCTATCGACCCCCGGGCCCAGTTTCACGCTTTCTCAATGACTTTTCAGCATGGCTACCATACTTTCTCTCCTCTGAGGTGCCTGCCATCATCCTCGGTGACTTTAACATCCCAGTCAATGTTCACACCCTGCCACCTCTCAACTACTCAACCTAACTTCCTCTTTTAACCTAACACAATGTTCACAATCCACAACCCACTCCAATGACAACACCCTTGACCTTGTATTCACCCACCTATGCACTCCCTCTAACCTCTCTAACATCCTCTCTCTGATCACAACTTTATCAGCTTCACACTCTTCCTGCCTCCTACCTCCCATGCCACCAACCAGCAAACCGTTACCTGTAGAAACCTCCATCACCTCAGCCCTGACCTTCTCCACTCCGCTACTGAGCGCCTCTATGATGAAATTGCACCCCTCTCCTGCCCACAGCTGGCCACATCTGCCTACAACAGCTATCTATCATCCTCCCTGGATGCTCTTGCTCCTCTTTCTACATGCAGAACCAGGCCTCGCCTGTTAAAACCCTGGCAAACAGATGACACCAGAAGTCTCAAGAGACGCAGCCGCACTCTTGAGAGAGTGTAGCGTAAAAGTAAATCCCGGGAAAACGTTACCCTCTACAAATCCGCTCTTCTGGAATACAACTCCAGCCTCCACGCTGCTAAGCAAACCTACTATAACACTCTCATCAAGACCCTTTCATCCAATCCTCGTCAACTCTTTTCTACCCTTAATTCCTTACTCCAACCCCCACTGCCTCCACCCACCAACTTACTTACTGCACAGGAGATTGCTAGTCACTTCAAGAAGAAGATCGACACATTTTGTGATGAGATCTCCAGTGTCAAGCTTCCTCCTCTAACCAACATACCAGGCCCAACACCAAACTCTACACTCTCCTCCTTCAACCCTGTTACCACCAAGGAAGTTACCGAACTCCTTTCCAAGGCCCACTTCACCACCTGTCCCCCGAATCCTGTCCCCTCACGACTGTCGCAGCCTCCTTCCTGCTCTATCCTAAACTCTCTAACCCACATTTTCAACCTCTCACTCTCCATGGGCACCTTTCCCTCCCCACTTAAACATGCACTGGTTACTCCTATCCTCAAAAAACCCTCGCTGGACCCCACCTGTTTGAATAACTTAAGACCCATCTCCCTGCTCCCGTTTGCCTCCAAGCTTCTCGAGCACCTTGTTCACAACTGTATGAACTGCTACCTCACCAACAACAACCTTCTTGATCCCCGACAATCTGGCTTCCACCCACAACATTCCACAGAAACTGCCCTACTAAAACTCACTAATGACCTACTAACTGCTAAAACCAATGGCCATTACTCCATACTCATACTCCTTGACCTTTCCGCTGCCTTGACACAGTCGATCACCCGCTCCTCCTCAGTAAACTCCACTCCATCGGCCTCCGTGACTCTGCTCTCTCCTGGTTCTCCTCTTACCTTTCTCAGTGCACTTTCAGTATCACATACAACTCCTCCTCCTCTGCTCCGCTTCCTCTTTCTGTTGGGGTACCCCAAGGTTCTGTCCTTGGGCCCCTCCTTTTCTCTCTCTATACCTCCTTCCTGGGCCAACTGATAACCTTCCATGGCTTCCAATACCAACTCTATGCTAATGACACCCAGATCTATCTCTCCACTCCCCAGCTCACCCCCTCAATATCCTCACGTATCACAAATCTACTAAGTGACATATCAGCAGGGATGTCACATCACTACCTTAAACTCAATCTTTCAAAAACTGAGCTTAATATTTCCTCCTCCCCAATCCCCCACTCATGACTTTACCATTAAGATCAACAACACAACCATTGGTCCTTCCCCTCATGCCAGGGTGCTAGGCGTAATCCTAGACTCTGACCTCTCCTTTGGACCCCACATCCACTCACTGGCTAAATCCTGCCGCCTCAACCTTTCCAACATCCGCCCCTTCCTGACCAATGACACCACAAAACAACTTATCTACGCCTTGGTTATATCCCACCTCGATTACTGCAACTCCCTCCTCACTGGTCTACCATTACACAGGCTATCCCTCCTCCAGTCTATTATAAATGCTGCTGCTAGACTCATACACCTTACTAACCGATCAGCGACTGCTGCCCTTCTCTGCCAATCCCTCCACTGGTTTCCACTAACCCAGCGTATAAAAAATTCAAAATACTAACCACAGCTTACAAAGCCATCCACAACACTGCTCCTAGCTACATAACCAACCTCATCCACCCACTCCTCCCATGATATCCTCTTCTCTAGCTCCCTCATCACCTCCTCCCATGCTCGCTTCCAGGACTTCTCCAGAGCCTCTCCCATCCTCTGGAACTCCCTACCACAGCATGTCCGGTCAGCCCCCACCCTGTCTGCCTTTAGGTGATCTTTGAAAACTCACTTCTTCAGGGAAGCCTACCCCACCTCTACCTAAGAACTGTACTTGAATCACCTCCATCAGATCATCCCCCGCTGTTATCACCTTTTTGTATCACCTCCCCCTTCCTTTAGATTGTAAGCTCCACGAGCAGGGCCCTCACATTCCTTCTGTACTGAAATGTATTGAAATTGTACTGTCTCCCTTATATTGTAAAGCGCTGCGCAAACTGTTGGCGCTATATAAATCCTGTATAATAATAATAATAATAATAATAATAAAACAGGAAATAGCAAAAAGCGGGGAGCTGAGGTTAATACCAAGCAAAAAAAAAACCTTTATTGAAAGCAGCACACTGACATGTCAAAAATCACCAATATGCCAGTAGATAGTATCACAGCAGGTTATGACACTAGAGCCAATCAGCTGAAGGTACACGGCAATGGAGAGCATGCCAGACATGCAGCAGCAGGGGCTCCAAAGCGCCAGCTGGTAGTATGGAAAGAAAGAGCCAGGAGTGTCTTCAGCTACACTGGTGAAGATGAGATAACTGTCAAAAGCCCATTTTCTATTTTGGATAGAGTACAGATTTTTTTTTTCTGCCATTTGTGTGTCATTGGGATGATGTTCCTCTACTACCTATCCTGATAAGTGAGAAGAAATCTCTAAAAAGTGAGCAAAATTCCCTCTTAAACTATTGTAATGGGAACAACACTTTGAGTGTACCCATTGGAAGATTTTCCATTTCTTCTTTTCCTATGGCAACATTTTGGATCTTTCCCTCACTTTTAGCCTAGGCGATGGTTATTGTAACAAATGGAGAAAGTGAATCTCCCTATGTCACAATGAAAACTATCTGCCATTTAGTATGTAGAGCACTGCCATAGCGCTATATTTTAATACAGACATTAGCAATTCAATCTAAGGGATATTCATAAATATTCAAAGCATGTGTTTTACCAAAACTTTGCTATTTCACCAAAATGTATATTCTCTTGTCTGCATCTCCACATTATGATGCCTTTTCACTTTACATATTTTTATTTTTATTACTATTATATAGATTTTATATAGCGCCAACAGTTTGCTCAGCACTTTACAATATAACGGGAGACAATACAGCAACAATACAGTTCAATACAAGAGGGTTAGGAGGGCCCTGATCCATTACCACTATTTTTTCAGTTGCGAGATACAAAGTAACCTTGCACACTGGATATTCACAGAACCATGGAATGTTTTTATTCTACCTTTTCTCACCCACAGCTTCACCACTTTCAGCTATATACAGTCAATATGGAGCTATACTATCATACCATCACCATATTACAGGGACATTTAAGAGAAAAAATACCTCATGACTTTGCATTTACCACAAAGTTGTTGAATGCAAAGTGGGGTGTGTAGAAAGCCAAGTGCATCTGTAAGTGAAATATCTATTTTTCACATTTTTATAAATACAGCCTTTGACTTGGCTGATAACTAGCTGAGTCATACTGTTTGGCAGATAGATAATAAAACTGACAAACAGCTGCTGTTAAGTGTAAAAACTCAACCCACTGTGATAGCTGGCAGAAAAAGCCTGAATTCCCAGTTCACTTGGATTATATATACAGTCAGGTGAGTAATACGTAAATCTAAGCCCAATTTTGGATTTTGCATATACAGTATATATGAGTGTTATTGAACCTGAATTTTTGGCAGCAGCATGAAATAAGAGTGCCAGAAGAACCCTGGTCAGGCTTTTTTTTCTACTTTGCGTTTGAAGAATAATATTTTGAAACACAAGATCCTGTGTTGCAATACATGTCTGACAAAGGGGTGAATGGCAGACTTTTATTTGAAATAATTATTTTATTATCGCTTTTCTTATATATGAATGCTAGGCAGATATAAAAGACTCAAATTAAAGTAGTAGTTAAATCTTGTACAAAGAAATTGTTCCCCTCCATGTTCTATCACATGACAGATTTAACTGTAAAATGGATCCCACCAGTGGCATGCTGTCACCGCTTGCAGGGCTTCCATCTTTGCCTGGTTTTCCTTCCAGCTTTGCATGTGCACAGGAGTCATGATCCCAGCACAGGTCTGTGAATGAACAGCATTCTCAAGTGTGCCGTCCATTCAGAGTGCATTATGCATGTGCTAGTGACGTCACCGGCTGCTACGAATGTGAATGTCTCCTAAACCGTGCAGAGATATTCACTGTACCTACTAGTCATGTAATCATAAATACACCATTAAATGTGTTTTTTTTTTTTAAAACAAGCAGTGTAAGCACCTAATCCAGCATCAGCCTCTTTCAGTACCTGTACAGTAGGACTGGAGCGTGAGATGGAGAAGCAACACAGATTAAAAGAGTTTATCTACGCTAACACTTTCTTTTTTACTAACACTGATCAAAGTAGATGATGTGCATTTTTTTAGGTGTATTACATTCATTGTTTATGGATTTCATAAATAATTAAATAATGTGTACAAGACATTGTTACCAAAATAAAAAAAATAAAGCACTGTGCAAACTTCTGGCACTATATAAATTCTGAATACTTCTACTGCTACTACTAATAGTACCAAAAGAAAGCCTTGTTTGTTCTGAAATAACTATTTGGGGCTGATTTACTAAAACTGTAACTAAACTTTACTAAAACTAAAATTGTAGAGTTCAAAATCTGCTGCAGCTCTGTATAGAAACTAATCTGCTTCCATGTTTTCTGTTAAAGCTTAATTGAACAAACTGAAGTTATAAGCTGATTGGCTTCCATGCATAGCTGCAGCGGATTTTGCACTCTACAGTTTTAGCACAGTAAGGGTTCAATGTACACAGGGCGTTTGGAAAACTCTTCTGACCACTGGAAACTGACTGCTAGATACGTAGGTTAAAAAAAGTAAGTTTAGCAGAGTTTGCATACCTCATTTATGTGCGTTTAGCCACGTTTTATGTGCGTTTGGAAGCATTTGGAAGCATTTTTAAAAGATAACCTCAGGAGACCTTCCCAAATGCCCAGAATGCACTGAAAATAGTAAATAATTAACTATTTCAAACATTTTGAGAGGAATAGAGAGAGCAGAAGCAGAGAGAGCAGTATGTGTTGAGATTACCTATCTTTTCTGGTTGTATTCACTATGGATACCATCATGAGCATAATGCGGCACGTTCTACTGTTATTTCCTTAATTTGAAACCTGGAACTGACTGCACTGGTGTACTAGGTCCATTTGAAAACATGGAAAACACTTTGCATGCATTTTTGATGAAGAAAAAAAGCTCTGGACAGCATCTGGATACGGACCTGTCAAAAAACTTGTCTAAACGCAAACACTTGTAAACGCGGTTAACCACGTTTACAAGCGTTTACATGCATTTACAAGCATTTGGCTTTTGAAACCCTGGTAAAATCTACTCCTGACTGCAATTTTGGTGCATTCAAGAAAACGACTGTAAACTCAACTGCCTGTAAATTACTGTAAATGACTAAGTGTACATGGATACATAGGAAAACATAAAGGAGAGTTCAGGGGCTGCTGAAAAAAAAAATGCTCAACAGCTCCTGGATGTTAGTTTAGCACCTGCAGTGTACATGAGCCCTTAATGAACTCCTATATGTATTACTTTCAGGGGCGGACTGACCATTTGGAAACTCAGGCACTGCCCGAGGGCCCGGAGTCAGTAGGGGGCCCCATGAGATGCCCCTGGTACCTTTTTCATAGGCTTTTTTGAGTTTGGGCAAGGACACAGGGGCCCCATGATCCCCTATTGCCCGGGGGCCCCATGAGTTGTCAGTCCGCCCCTGAATACTTTGTTTTCTTAATATGATACTAAATGATATCCTTGTTCTCCAAAAATAATCCATATACATACACTACTTAAATTGGTAGTAAAGACCCCTTGGTTATTTTTACATACAGGTAAGCTTATAATAAAGCTTACCTGTAGGTAAAATGAATATCTCCTAAATGTGTTTCTTTTAGGAGATATTCGCTCTTTTGGCAGCTGGTGACATCACCTCCTCATCAGCTGTGCGGTGACCTGGGACTCCTGCACGCATGCGCAGCAGTGACATTATCGCGGCTCAGCCATTCAAGCTGCCAGGGCCTGCAAACCTAGAAAGAAGACCAGGTGAAGATGGAAGCCTTGTCAGTGGTGACAGCACACCGCTGTAGGTATTCATTCTTAGGTAAGTATTTCATAATGTGCTAGTATGAGATGCATACTAGCACATTATGCCATTGCCTTTCAGAGGATTTTTTTTTAAATGTTGCAGTTTACTAATTCTTTAATAGCCCTGCAATCTATTTTTCATGAAATTGTTTCTTACTGTGTTTTTCTGCCTCCTTGTAACATCCTTCCATCCTTGTAACATCCACACCTCTCCTTTTCTCCCTCACTTCCATATGGTTGGAACTAGTAGTATACATTAGTTGTGGTCATGTACATTGTTTTATGCACACTACACATTTCATAGTCAATAGCCCGTCTGGGGAATGAGCAAGAGAGGGTGGCTACATTCCTGGACACAGCGGGACTATGGAAAACAAACATAGCCACCCTCTAATAGGAGGTCAGAAAGTCAGATCACAGAGCAAAAAAGACAAAAAGGAGATTTGTAACAGGGTGAGAGCAATACAAGGTACTACATACACTTTTTTTTTCAAATCAGAGCTTACTGTCACTTTATGTAATTACAAAGTTACTACTTGATTAAGACATCCATAGCAGAAACATAAAATGTGCTCTAGCCCACAGGGGATGTACAGGTATGAAAGCTGAAATGGGTAAATAGTACCTCAGTACTAGCCTCTTATAGTTCTCTGCACAGAATGATACAGGTTCAGAAGGATGTTGTCTTATATTAATGTGGAAGTCCACACAGAAACAGTTCATAAGACAAATCTGTTGTCTTATATTAATGGGGACGGATGATGGACGAGTATATATTTATAAATGTACTTTTCCCGTAGCAACTAGTCCAACAGTTCTTTTCCAGAGAGATACATTTAATCAGCTCAGCGACAGTTCATAAAACAGAGGTACAAAAAAGGCAGATGACAGGGTATCTAGAATATTCATGCAACCACCAGAAACCCCCACCACAGAGGACTCACCCTGGTGCCACAACTCAACCAAAAGAACCCTCCCCAATATACCCACTCCTCCCATTCAGCACAATGACAAGCACCCTGACCGGCCACCCCCAGGAGCCCCCCCAGATCCCCTGGGTGACAGGCAACACCTCCCCCAAGCCCGGACAGCCGCAGCCACAACTCCAATCAAAGCTGTCCAGATACCTCCCAAACCACATTCCAACCAGATAAACGAGCTACCCCTTGAAGAATGCCATCCACCACACCCAACACTCTTCCCCATGCCACCAGATAGCAGATGCCAACCAAGTCCCCTCAAGTCCGACCAAGCCATCCGCACTCTACTACCCCTGCAAGCTCGCAAATCACCTCCCCTGAAATGAAACAAGTGTGGCCCCCAAGTGCCAAGGTGTGCATAAAATTAAGATAGCAAAGAATCCTTGGCTATCCTTTTGTTGTGCAAAATACATCTAGCTCAGTCCTATGCTGGCCTGCTCAATAACGTGAGAATACACCACATACAGTATATATATATATATATATATATACAGTATATATATATATATATATATATATATAATTACAAGATCCTACAAAGGAGAGGGGTAACACCACAAACCCATCAGATGTTACATGATTGCACAGTACAGGCAGGCAGGAGGAAAGAGATGAGGGCTGACCTCAATAAGTATATTGCTGCCCCTTTTCTGCCCAGTCAGAGGCTACAGCAGCTCTTGACCAAGCTTTATTGTTTTAACTGCAGTAGAGAAAAGTGAGGTCAGATCCTGGAAGTGCTGTTTAACATGAATGTGTGCATTAGAAAACTGTCAGAAAAGCATTACAAATGTCTTGGCTGTTAAAACAACTCACACCTATTTCAGCTATACATGTTTATTCTAACTGCCACCAAGATTTCAGTGTCAGTTCACACTGCACATCGCATGTGATTCGCACAGGAATTGCACTGCATTCCTGTGCAAACCACATGCAATTTCTGTGCAGAAAAATTTGAGCCGTACATTTTGTATGGCTCAAATTAGACAGCATTTGCACCAAATTGTGCAGAATTTTTTTCTGTCCGCATCAAAATAGGATGCGATCCTATAGGAACACCCATGAGATCTGATTTTGCTAATCGCACAGTGATTTTCAAACCAATTTTGGGGTGTCATTAACTTATAAATCTGTTTGCATAAACGGGGTGAGATTTTGATGCGGTGTGGGAATCGCACAGAAACCTGTGTGAATTTCGCACCAAATCAGTGTGAATCAAACCCATAAAACAATGTAAAAATAAATGCATGTAGAGGAGCAAACTAACCCAGAGATGGTCACAGCTGTATTGTATTTATCAAAATTTGGCAATACTAAAATAACATAAATGAAGCATAGGCTCAAACATTTTAGCTGTAGAGGTTGCTTAGATATATTTTGAACTGAGCTTTAGTTACAGTGTGGTCATTTTGTTCCATGACTTCAACAAAGTCAGAATCAAATTCAGTTTTTATCATTTAAAGTAAAGCTGTTAGATGTATGGCAAAACGATAAATTGAACAGGATGTTCAATTACTTTGTGGTCATGTTTATAGGATCACAGGGAATCCGAATCAAATAAACCTTTACTATCATTAAAAGCAAAGCTGCTGCATATGTTTAATTCACATTATTGCAGATCGGTACATTTTAAATGTATCTTGCCTTTGCCCAGTGATCAGCAGTTGAAAATAAGTAGCTTCCATAACATATTATTTTAATATCTAATTAATATCTAATAACCCTGTTCTCTGCCTGGACACTTGATTTACTAAAGAAATAAGGGTTCCAAAAATAAATGCTCAGTGATCTTAGTACACTAAAGTGGTTGTAAACCCTTACATATATCCAGTGAAGTGACTGGCCTCAGGTGATACACAGAGATGAAGCAAACCCTTCTACAGAAGTTGTACTAATTTATTTACAGCCATTTATCCTGTACATCCTTGTAAAACTCAGCTATGAAAAAATATTTTTCATAGACTCACAAACCAGGGGGTGGAGAGCTGCAGTTACACACTGTACAGGAGCTCTGTGAGCCTATTGGAGGGAGGAGACCCCCCCTTTATACAGCACACAGGAACAGAGCTGAGGCTGTCAATCAGCTGGAAGTCCCTCCCCTGTCACTTTTTTTTTCTTGGTGTCAGTAAAACTTGTCAGAAGTGATTCATGCTGATAACAGAGAACATAACAGCAGAGAGAAATCTCACTGTGCTATGGAGAGAGGAGAGGAATATGCTTTGTTCAGATTTCATGTCTGAGGTTTACAACCACTTTAAGGTGAACATAAGATAATTTTGAACACCCAATCATGTGCAAACGTGTTCAAGCACATGACTGTGTGACTGCAGTGAACACAGCTTCACCTCATTATTAAGCTCAGGGAACATTTACTGCTCCTTTAGTAAATCAATGTATTTTTTTTTCTGTTTTTTTGCCTTCCTCTGGATCAACTGTGTAGGTGTAGGAATATAACTTTTTTTTTCTTTTTTTTTAATGGTTGAATTGAATGGACTTTTGTCTTTTTTCAGCCAGACTAACTATGTAACTATGTAATTATGTAACAGCTATCTCTTGAAATACTTTTGTATTACACTGGAACATTTAATATCTGCTATACAAGCTAAGTACAAAATGTCGGCATATCTAGCATTTATGTCTGAGCGTTTGCGAGTGTTTTCATTTTATGTGAGCTTGATAAGTGTTTAATGGGCAATTTTCAAGTATTTTAAAACATATTGTGGTGGCTCCTGGAACTTAGAAAGCACGTAAGCACATTTAGCTAGGTTTAGAAGCATTTTATGGACATTTTAGGAGAGATTTTTATGTGTGTTTTTATACACTACAGCGAAAGGTAAGATCACTTGAATAATGTTGCAAAATGCAGGAGATTTTCTAAACACCCCTAAGCATTAGACTAGAGTGTGAATATTTCCTATTAAAAAATTAAAAATATTCATGTCGAAACATTTTGCCAGCATTTCCAAACAGCTACAAAGTGCTTGGAAATGCTGGTTTTGCAAACTGTCCCTAGCACAAACTTGTTGAAGACATGTTCCTTGATTTAATTAGTGAACTGCTGCATGTAAGAGCTTTTGTTTTGGGAATTTTATTTTTCTTTAGACCTGATTCGCACCAATTAAAAAATCGCATGACAAGTCACACCCTATTTGCGGCAATGAAACTGTTCAAATCGTTGCGACTTAATTAGCAGTGCCTTTGAAAAAGTTTCCTGCACTTCTTTCCTCTGCTTTCATTGCAATTTGAATTGCTCTTCTGTTAAATAAAGTTGCAAGCCTCAATGAAAGTGCAAATCAAAATCGCACTGAACAGTGGCTTCGAAATCGCACTGAACAATGGCTTCGAAATCGCACTGAAGTAGTGCAAATTCAAAGTCACACTGGTGTGAACCAGGGCATAAAGTTACACCATCCCTAGATTTAAAAAAAAAATGTAAAAATAAAACTTTAATGAAGTTTTCTCTGCAGTTAACCTGTTCTGCCACCCGCGCCACTTTGTTGAAGAGTCATCTGCATCTAACACTGGAACACAGCAGTGACCAGGGGCGGACTGACCATTTGGAAACTCGGGCACTGACCGAGGGTCCGGAGTCAGTAAAGGGCCCCATGAGATGCCCCTGGTACCTTTTTCATAGGCTTTTTTGAGTTTGGGCAAGGACACAGGGGCCCCATGATCCCCTATTGCCTGGGGGCCCCATGAGTTGTCAGTCCCCCCCTGGCAGTGACATAGAGGCCAGAGAAAAGAGCCAGGGACCAGGCATACCCTAAAGTGTGCTGGATGCTGAAGATTTTTTACCAAGCTGAAAAATTAAAAAATGGTATTTGGCTCCTTTTGGTCATTTAGATATCTACTTGACCTTTGGAGGATTTATCCCCCCCTTCCTGACCAGGCCATTTTTTGCTATACAGCACTGCGTTAATTTAACTGACAATTGCGCAGTCATGCAATGCTGTATACAAATTTATGTCATTTTTTCCCCACAAAAAGAGCTTTCTTTTGGTGGTATTTGATCATCACTGGACTATTTATTTGTTGTGTCCAATAAAAAATGTAAAAAACAAAACTTCATAAATGTAGGCCAATATGCATTGTGCTACATATTTATGGTCAAAAAAATCCCACTAAGCATATATTGATTGGTTTGTGCAAACGTTATAGCATCACAAACTATGAAATACAGTTGTGCTCAAACGTTTGCATACCCTGGCAGAAATCGTGAAATTTTGGCATTGATATTGAAAAACCAAGAAATTCTGCTTCTACTAAACTGGTAATTTTTCCAGGAATATCCTGTATAATGTGCTCAGTGGCTTCCAGATATATTACTAGGGCCTAGTGGATGTAACCATAACACAAGGCAGGGGATGAATGTGACTGACACTCCCAGAAGTGTGTCAAGTGTGAAGATCCTGCTGGTTGTTCTGCTCTGTAAGAATGAAGATTCCAGAAACAAGCAGAGGGAGAGAGCTACATGAGAGAAAGGCAGAGCCATTGCTAACAGCGGAGTGAGCAGTGAGGGATATCAGACCAGACCATACCTTAAAGAGGCCTCCAGTTTACCACTGAGAGTGTTATCTCTAAATGCGCTTATTGATTGCGCATCTGGTGAGTGCACAATCTTTACACGTTTGGTCACATCACCACCTTACTGGATTAGACCACTAGTTATTGGAAATCTTCATGATCTTCCATGCACTTGATCTTCCAGGATCTTCCACACACTTATTTTGGACTATATGTTTTGATTACTGTTCTCCAGAATTTATATATGCACTTTTGGTCACGGATTAGTGACAAAGTTATTTTGACACATTGAATTACTGATATGCACTTTATCATGAGTCACTTTTACAGATATTTTCATTTTATGTTTGTATTGATATATTTTACACATGTGGTTATGTTTAATATAGCGCTGCACCCTGTTTTATATTGAAAATATGACTGATCATGCCAAAAAATGCTCTTTTATTGAAGATTGATGATCATATGAAGCCATTTATTATCAAATAGTTGTTTGGTTCCTTTTCAAATCATAATGATAACAGAAATCACCCAAATGGCCATGATCAAAAGTTTACATACCCTGGAATGTTTGGCCTTGGTACAGACAAGCAAGGTGACACACACGGGTTAAAATACTAATTAGAGGTTAATCTCCCACATCTGTGGCTTTTTAAATTGCAATTAGTGTCATTTTATAAATAGTCAATGAGTTTGTTAGCTCTTACATGGAAGCACTAACTAGGCTAGATACTGAGCCATGGGGATCAGAAAAGAACTGTCAAAAGTCCTGCGTAACAAGGTAATGGAACTTTATAAGGATGGAAAAGGACATAAAAAGATGTCCAAAGCATTGAATATGCCAGTCATTACTTCGACTAAGAAGAGACCTCTTGATACCAAGCCATGTACAGGTAGACCAAGAAAGATTGCAGCCATAACTGCAACAGTGCTTAAAATATACACTATCATTGTACTAATGACACTGGCTGGGAAGCTTCAAAGCAATCAAAGGGTTAACTGTGTGGCTAACCAGTGTTTTTGTGTTTACTTTTAGGTGTTTTTACTAAGGGATGTGTTGGATTTTATTCCCTGCTTTGCAGGGAAACTAAGTCCAGCACATCCCCACTGACAGGACGGAGCTCTGCACTGTTTACAGGAAGTGACCTCACAGGACAAAAAATATCACTTTCAGAGCAATTGTCTGATAATCTGATCATTAGTACACAGCTTTGAGAACCAACCACAACAGTTCATTCTAAAATATCTGAAGGAACAAGCACGCAAATTTTCTCGTACAATACCAGAATTAACAATTTTCCATTAATACAGTATTCTTTCCTAAAAAATCAAGTGACCAAGACCATGCATGCAAAGAAATGAAAAAATAAATTTTAATACAATACATCACAATACATTACATCACTTCTGAAGTTGTATTCTGTCCTACGAGAATTTTCGTAACTTTAGTAGCCTAATGCAAAATAAAAACAAAACAGATGATCATGCAATCTCCTAGATTGTAAGCTTGAAAGACCAGGGCCCTCAATCCCCTCATGTTTTGCATTGTATTGGTATTGTTCTGTCACATGTGCTGTCCCCCTTTGTAATGTACAGCGCTGAGTGAACTATTGGCGCTTTATAAATACTGTATAATAATAATAATAATAATCATGCATCTGATATTCTCATTGTGTGTGCTAGGCTTTAATTGTATGTTGTTACTTGTTTGTAGACAGGGAGTTTTGTTAAATAATTTAATCTATCAACAGGGTTACTTTTGGATTTAAAGACAGTATATATATTTGTTTTACCAATCCGAGAAATAAATATATAATAAAAAATAATAATTAATAAAAAAATTATATATATATATACAGTTGTGTCCAAAATTATTCAACCCCCAATGCTGTAAAGGGGTTTAGGGACTATAGTGTACATTTGGAATTGTATTCAGAATCAAATCCTACAAGGACGTTGTAACTACCCAAATGCAACTAAAATGACATCAATTGTTTATGTAATACAGTAGTAAATGGTTCTTATGTGGTTTCTTCATTGCCACAATTATTCAACCCCTTAAAGACTACCACTCTGAAGAACAGAGGTTCATACAGGTGCTTTCCATCAGGTATTGAAAACACCTGTGGATGTCACCGAGCAGCAATCAAGCATAATAAGCACCAATTAGGCAGCTTTAAAATGACTGTGATACTCAGCTCCTTCTAGACATTTACTGGTGTGGTTACAAACATGGTGAAGGCAAGAGAATGGTCCAGGAAGACAAGAGAAGAGGTGATTTCTCTTCACAGGAAGGGCAATGGCTATAAGAAGATTGCAAAGATGTTAAACATACCAAGAGACACCTTAGGAAGCATCATTCGCAAATTCAAGGCAAAGGGCACTGTTGAAACGCTACCTGGTCGTGGCAGAAAGAAGATGCTGACTTCGACTGCTGTGCGCTACCTGAAGCGTAGAGTGGAGAGAAGTCCCCGTGTGACTGCTGAGGAACTGAGAAAAGATTTGTCAGATGTGGGTACAGAAGTTTCAGCCCAGACAATAAGACGCACACTGCGTAATGAAGGCCTCCGTGCCAGAACTCCCAGGCGTACCCCCTTGCTGTCTCCAAAGAATAAGAAGAGTCGACTGCAGTATGCCAAAAGCCATGTGGACAAACCACAAAAGTTGTGGGATAGTGTTCTGTGGACTGATGAAACAAAATTAGAACTGTTTGGGCCCATGGATCAACGCTATGTTTGGAGGAGGAAGAACAAGGCCTATGATGAAAAGAACACCTTGCCTACTGTGAAGCATGGTGGAGGGTCAATCATGCTTTGGGGCTGTTTTGCTTCTGCAGGTACAGGGAAGCTTCAGCGTGTGCAAGGTACCATGAATTCTCTTCAGTACCAGGAGATATTGGATGGAAACGTGATGCAGTCCGTCACACACCTGAGGCTTGGGAGACGTTGGACCTTTCAACAGGACAATGATCCCAAGCATACCTCCAAGTCCACTAGAGCATGGTTGCAGAGGAAAGGCTGGAACATTTTGGAGTGGCCATCGCAGTCACCAGACTTAAATCCGATTGAGAACCTCTGGTGGGACTTAAAGAAAGCAGTTGCAGTGCGCAAGCCTAAGAATGTGACTGAACTGGAGGCCTTTGCCCATGAAGAATGGGCGAAGATACCCGTAGATCGCTGCAAGACACTTGTGTCAAGCTATGCTTCACGTTTAAAAGCTGTTATAACTGTAAAAGGATGCTGTACTAAGTACTAAGATTGAATGTCACTTGGGGGTTGAATAAAACTGATAATGCTGTGAGCACAGAAAAGACATTTGTGGTTATTTCATTATAACTGTTATGTTATATTTGTCTGACCTACAAGTGCCTCTTTAATGTAAATGTAAGCAAGATGACTGAATGATCAAAAGCAATGTCAAACTGGCCAAAACACTCAATTTCAGTGGGGGTTGAATAATTTTGGACACAACTGTATATACCAATAGAAAACAATATATTAATATTATTATTAATATATTAACAAATATTACATATGGTTATATGTTAGTCCTTTTATATGAACCTTTTATATGAATCCTATCCTATTTCTTACTGTAGAAACTGTAAAAATGTACAGTATATAAAATAAAAGAACAGGAATATAAAGCAAATGGCATGCTGCGTTTGTAGTGTACACATTTTGGGATGCTTGTCTTCATGCTGTTAGACAAAAAGAGAGAACTAGTAGCACTAAACTGTAGACTGATGTATAGTTGTGCAAAAAAGGTCAAATATACTATAGAAATATTAGTACCTGCAGCAGTACAGAGAACTAATGACAAATCTGTAAGAGCAGTGAGAGTAGGAACAGGACCTGCAGCAATGCACACGTGACCCCATTCTACTGTAATCACTTTCATCTTCCCTGCTACTTCTCCTCTCCTACCTAGATCATACTTGCATCCCCAGCTCCATGGTAAACCATAAAGCCTAGCTACAGGGTGGTGGGGGCTACAACTGTGCCTATGAGGTCAAAGAGTTGATTGACATCTGTTTCTCCTTCCTACTTATTAGCTGTCATACTGAAATCTGTACAGAATAAAGGAGAATATATTTTTTTCTTTTCTCTCTCCTGTTCTATCACTTGCTCTTGAGCCTCTAGCAGACTTATAAAGATTACAAAGATTGGAAACGGTAAAACTGTACTCATTCTGTAAAAAAGCTTTAGCAAGATAGGTTGCTTCTGTATTAGAAATGTTCTCTAGGCTGGTGATGCTTTAAAGCTGAAGTGTAGTTATTTTTTTTTTTTTTGCTACAGCTACGGTTACATAACCAATTTGTAATAAATCATGTCCCACGTCCTGCATGATGGTTCCTGTAGAAAGCTTCTCTCCAGTGATGCCCAATCCTATTCACAGCACTGAACCTCTTGTGCTGTAGGGGTAAATAGCTTTGGGTCTAACAATGACGTATACTGAAGAAGTTCCAGACAGGTGCCCACCGTTTTGTCCTCTCCTCTACTGACAAAAATCAGTATACCATTTGTTAATTAAAAAAAAGTCTTTACAATCACTTAAAAAAAACCCTAAACTACAGATTTAATTTACTCCTCTTACGGTTGTTACTGATATGGTCTAAAATGGGGCTTTAGGGCTGACGTATGAAAACTGATTGCAAGTTAAAACAGAGCTGTTGCTTTTATTAGCTGATCAGAATGTACTGATTTTTTTTACCTGTGCTGGCAAAACTGAACAAAATTTAAGATTAGAAAAAGAACACAAGGTACACTCACAATAATGGGATCTATGGAAGACGAAGCTATTCAGGAACACATTTCAACATTTTACAATGGAGGATTAATCTCTAACAGATGAGTAAATACATAGGCAGAATAATCGAAAGACTGGAAGTACCATGTAATAGTTTGTCCCTGGCCCTAATAAGAATTCATCTCCATAGATTAGTCGCGCTAACCTCACTCCTATCCAAGTGCAGAAATAATGACCAACTAAGAAATATTAAACTTACCGGTAAATGCCCAGCATAAAAACACTAACAAATACATTTATGAATTTGCTATAAAAATATTACATATACTTATTTATGTTATATTCATATACCTGAGTTTGACTTATCTTAATACCTTGAAATGCTCTGTAAGGAGCACCGACACTGCAAGAGAGTGGGGCAGGGAGGTGACCTAGCGGAGTTCCACTCACTCTGTAAAAAAAATAAAAGCCAGCAGCTACAAAAACTGTAGCTGCTGACTTTTAAAAAACAGCCACTCACCTGTCCCACGATCCCGCGTTGCCCCAGCTGCAGCCCGTTTCACTGGTCATCCTGTCACTTCTGACATCATTGCTTACTACATGTGAAATCTGTGAATGATCACAGAGGTCACATGGTACAAGGCTATTCACAACAGCCTTGTACCATGTGACAAGCTGTGACCAATCACAGCTCACACAGTAATTCTCAATGGCTGCAAGAATGCAACCAGAGAGAAGGAGAAATTATTGCTTTTAAAGCCTTTATGGGTGTAAAATGGAATCAGTGTAAAAAAAAAAAATTTCCATCACCCCGCACAAGTAGTACAGTGTCACCATGGTGACAATGTACTGCTAGGGTGACAGTATGTAAAAAAAAACAAAACATAAATAATAATATAAATAGATAAAATAAAAATGTAAAACATGTTTAAAAATTATAATTTTTGGTTATAAACTAATTTGGGTTATTTTTTTTTTTTACTAAAAAGATAACGGAATAGATTTTGGCCAAGATTTATGATGAAATATTATTTATTTTCAAAATTGTATGAGAAAAAATCTTTTTTTCAAAATTTTTGAACATTTTCATTTACATAGCAAAAAAAATAAAAATCCCAGTGGTGAATAAATACCACCAAAATAAAGCTTTATCTGTCTCACAAAAATGCTAAAAAATTCATATGGGTACAGTGTTGCATGACTGCACAATTGTCATTCAAACTGTGATAGCGCTGAAAGCTGAAAATTGGCCTGGACAGGAAGGGGGTAAAAGTGTCTGGACTGGAAGTGGTTAATGGGGTGCGGGGGACCAATCTTTAAAGGGGAACTTTCCCTTTTGGGTGGAACTCCGCTTTAACAGAGAAAAGTCAGATCATTGGGCCAGCTGTGCTATGTAGCAGAGCTGTATAAATTCCAGGAAAGAGTGGACAGAAATCTATAGCATTTTGAAGGTAAAACAGATTTTTTTTTAAGCGTTACTAAATTCCAGATTCCTGCATTCACTATATCTGGTCTCCCACAGAACATAGAAGTGTAATTAGTTTAGTAAATATAAACTGCTAAATACCTTTTCTCATCAGCAGTTAAAGCAGTCTCATGACTTCAGCAGAGCACTGGTTAAAGCTTGTAGGAGGAGTTTTCTTTCTGCTCTAGGAGGATGTGAAACCCCTGACTTCTGCTGATTGGCCATGTGCTGATCACATGCACTCTCCAAAGAAAAAAAAGACCTCTCTAGCAATACACGCTAAACTGAGCATGTGTATGTGACTACGGATTCAGTCTGTCTTATCAGGTGGTAATTTCAACAAGAGGAGGGACAGAGAAGACAGGATCAAACAGCCTTGTTACACAATGCAGAGGACTAACCCCTTAGGTTTCACAGTGAGTATAACAAGCATGTTTTAAATACATACAGGTTAGTACATTTTAAACATGCTATTTACAAAATAACATGTCTTAGGCCCTGTTCCCACATACTAAAGTAACCTGCATTTTACTGGAAGAATGAAAGTCACCAAAAGGACACATAGAAAATGACTGTTATCTATGTGCCCCGCTCACAGCACAACACTGGTGTCATATGCATTGTGTTGCAATACAACACCCATAAATGCATGTGAATGCTTGTAAATGCATATCAGCACAAATCAACACAAGTTTATAGAGAAAAAAATGCTTTTTATTATGTTGTCCCTTACAAGGACCCATAAGGCAGCCATCTAAGAGGGGAAGTAGAGAGGGTGCTTTGGAAAGCTGGCTAGTAAAGTCTTTCAGTGGCAGGACTTACAGAAATATATGAAATATATTCTGCCTTCCTCCAGCATCTCTTGATGTTTTATACTTAATCTGAATAATTTTAGTACCTTCAAAGTCCTAATTATTTTTTTTTTTCTGGAGGGATCTTGCTAATGTATATCAAAGTAGTAACACTAGTCCTCCCACCTATCAAGAAAGGAAGTGTGGAGAAATCTCTCTAATAGGGAAACAGACAGAATTAAAATTTGACAAAGGCTCTAGTTTTTTTCAGAATGAAGTGTAAAAATAGGCTTTACATTAAAAAGAAAAGAATAACCAATAGAATTTGTTTGGCAACACAAACTGATTTGACTTTAACTCCATCCGATTGTACATTATCACTGCTCATGGGGTTGCCTCGTTAAAAAAGCTTGCAGTCAATTCTAGGAAGGGCAGTTTTGGGGATCTGGAAGAACGCTTGTAGTATGCTTCCAGCATTGTTGAAAAATAGGACAACTGATACAAAAAAAGATATATTATGAAATATTAGAGGGATCAACTAATGTTGTTTAGGTTGCCTGACATACAGCTAGTGAGTAAAATAGGACCATCTCTTTAATCAGTAGGGAGTTTGTGTTCAGTTTTCTTACTAAATTATTTAAACGTTTTCACTGTTCAAAGCAAACAGAGCACAGGATGTGTACACAGGGAAAACAATTACTATGATATTCATGCAATAAAGATGTATATAATGAATAATACAAAGAGGTATAAATATAGAAAAAACAACTTCAATAACAATACATTAATAACATAACATTGTTTTTGTACTTCTTATCCTTTCTCCAAGGAAGAAAACAGCATTAGATATATTATGCAGAAGTGAGAGCTTCAGACATGTCATTTTGTTTTTTCAGGTTTCGTGTCATTTACTGACAGGCAGCATGGTCAAGTAAAAGGATATAACGAGTACCATATTCTAATAGGGAAAATGTACTTACTGGTAGCATGTTTCAAAAGGTAGTAGTTACTGAGAGGTTATAATTTCCCAGAGTTGATGCAAGTGGCATTTATTCAAAGTCAAAATAATTCTTAAAGTGTAAGTAAACCCTAAGGTCTCATGTAAACTGCTGCTCCTAAATATGAGTTTAGGAGCTTTTGGCGAATCCCTGAACTCAACTCAATAAAAGCTTATGTGTCCATGTACACATAGGCTTTTACCAGAGTTTAGGAGCAGCAGCGTTTAGGGGCAGTTAAACGTTCCTCTTCTGAATGCAGAATAATCATGTTCAGGAGAGAAATGCTTTGGCCAAAAAACACTAAACGCAGCAAAAACGCATGTGAATGGGGCTAAACATGTCTAAATGCCCCTAAACAGTAGCCAAGTTCAGCACTTGGTCGTTTATTATTATATTATTATTATTATACAGTATTTATAAAGCGCCAATAGTTCGCTCAGCGCTGTACATTATAAAGGGGGACAGAACATGTGACAGAACAATACCAATACAATGCAAAACATGAGGGGATCGAGGGCCCTGCTCTTTCAAGCTTACAATCTAGGAGGGAGGGGATGGTGGCACAGGAGGAGATAGCTGTGGAAAATGGAAAATACTCTGGCCAATCAAATGAATAAATGTCCAAGCGCTAAATGTGGCTAAACATGGGTAAATTCGGCTAAACGTGGGTAAACGCGGCTAAACGTGGTGTCGCGTTTACACGCGTTTTTGGCGCATTTAGCATTTTTCTGCTGCCAGGAGAGTTTAACGACTAAGGGAGCTCATGTGTACATGAGGCCTTAATGTATTTTGCAGTATTTTTGGCAGCATGCCTCACTGTATACAGATTTGAAAAGCAAATCATTTTTCGTGAACCTGTTTCAAAGTTTCCTACTTTTTTTGAATTTCATGGAGATCATTCCATTACCAGAACTTCCTATTATAGGCTGACAACACTAAGTGGCTGCCTTGCAATTATCAGCTTGCCTTGGGTGGCCCTGCAGTTGGATGTTTGGTAGCCTATCAGGATGTGCATGCCACCTGCAGACCTGATAGGAAGCTCAATGGCCTGATAGTCAGCAGACGTTGTCAGCTTGCAGCAGGAAGTGCTGTTACTGGAGGGATTTCCAGGTAAAAAACTTAAAAATAATTATCTGCTTAAAGTGGAACTTCACTCTCTCAATCAACATTAACTATTCTGAATCCTTATGCTGTTAGCATTAGTAAATAAATAGGAGTATATATTATATGTTTTATTATTATTATTATTATTATTATTATACAGTACAGGATTTATATAGCGCCAACAGTTTATTCAATATAAAGGGGGAGAGTACAATTACAATACAGTTCAATACAGAAGGAATAAGAAGGGCCCTGCTCATGGAGCTTATAATTTAAAGGGAGGGGGAGCTGGCACAAAAGATAATAGCTGCAGGGGATGATCTGATATGTACTTGTTTTAAACTGTTTTTTACATTTTAGTTACTTCCTAGTTTTCATGTCTAGGCAAATTATGTCATTTATGCCAGGAGTCTTCAGGAGGGGAGGAGGGTTTTCTCAGGTAGTGCCTGCATGCCTGAGCTAAGGGCAGATGGATTCCACGAAGTAAATGCTACATGAATCATCTGCCCTTGCAGTTTTTCTAAGTGATTTCTCAGCTAAATAAAGCATGGAGACATGGATGGATGAGTCAGTTTACTTTGAAAATTAAAAAATACTTAATTATTGCTTTCAGTCTGTGTTGCTCAGATACAGTGTAGATCTGCTTTAAGAAACCATATGCACTCATTAGGCAGCCCGGAGGGCGTGTAAACTTGTCAAATCAACTGTTGTCTTTCTGATGCAAGTTTGACAGCCATCTGATGACTTCCAGAACCACCAGAACATGCTGCCTAACTTGCCCCTCCCCATTTTATCCTGGGTTCTGCTGTCCCACCCCCCAGCCCTGAACAGGTATGGGGACTGTCACTGGGTACACCAGAGGGGGATCAGCGAACATCCATTCACCAATCCTCCTTCCAGGGAATAAACCCAGAAGCGCCATGTAGTACATCACTTCTGAGTTCAGAACTGTCATTCCACAGCTACTATGACTGGGGAAGCAGCACATCCAGCACTTGTTCAGGGGAGACAATATGGAGGTAGCAACAAAGTTAAGTACAAAAAAAATATAAAGACACCTCAATCTCACCGTGAGCAACAGTATGAGTGTTCCCAAAGAGAATAGTATTTTGTGACATTTGGAATTTGCTGGCCCATGATTTCTAAAAAGACAGAAATAATATGGGAACTGAATAAAGGAGGACACCTTAATTGTACTAGATGAAGTAGTCCCCATTTATTTTGAAAGCTTTCATTAAACACACAGATCCCTTTTGTAATAATTAAGTTCAGCTATTCCATAGAATTGTATATTTAGTACCCTTTAAACCAAATTCCACCACGTATTAGAAAATAAATACTTCTGAATACAGCTGTTAATTTAATATAAACTAATTAAGGTATGTTTACCAATGATAAATAAAACATTTAGATAATGTGTTCCCACCTGTAGGCAATACAGCAATAGAATACCTAATGAATGTTTCATGGCTCAAAAGCAGCTTCTATTATGTCATGTAATGACGTCATACTCATTCTTGCACTATTTATTTTTTCACTCGATTTCCCCTTCACCACCGAATCCCCCCCACAGAGCTATTGTGTTGTGTTCTCCCAGGGAGCTGCCTCTGCCAGGAGAACACAGTAATTATTGCTAGCGGCTATAGCCACTGGCAATGATCTCATATAAAAATCAACTTGCTGCTCTGAGATTCGAACCATCTATGGCCGGCTTTATTAATGACAGCACCAATTGCATGAAGGAGGTTTGTGCATGCTTCTTGCAGGTCTAATAGGCAGCCCAACAACCAACTGAAGGCATGTGCAAGGCGGGCTGACATTGCTACAAATCAGAAGGCAGGGGCTTAGCATTGCCCGCATGCACCAGGAATTACTGGTACTTGCAGCACCTCCAAGTAAGAGTTCTTTTACACCAGGAGCATTGGAACTGCTGTGGGCACTTTTGCCCAGTGCGTGCCAAGGCAAAAAACCTTGATCACTATGAAGACAGTTCAATACATTTGACTGCTGTGGTGTGTGTTGAAAAAACATTTTGCATCCACTGCATTGCACTGCACTGCAACCAACAGTACTTAATGAAATGTCATTTTTGACATTTTAATAAAGTTCTAGCCAGAAAAAAGTAAACAGTGCAATGTGATGGGATCAGCGCACCAACATTGTTTCCTCCCAACACACACTTGCTGTCCCAAGAAACTTTGCAACAGAATTACAAAACATATTTACAAAAACTATGTACAGTGATATTAATACAAAAACCACTGAACATACAGTAGATTATGGGTTTACATAGACTTTTAAACGCTGATAAAATGTTAATAAGATGTAATTTATCCAATGCATTTTTCAGGTCCATATCCCCTACTGTATCCAAAGTGCCAGCTGAAAAAGAGACAGCAGGCCATAGTTATTGTATGTAAAAAATGCTTACATTTATTCTGTGCCACCTGTCTGAATAACCCTTAACACTCTTACTAGGAACAGAAAGGTAGATATTATTATGGGCTAAACCCACCATCAAATCAAATAACCAGTAAATAGAAAAATTATATTTTTACACAGCCAAACATTCCTTTGTCCTTATGCATGTAACATATAGCAGTGATGCTAATTAACAAAAATGTTGTTTTTACCATTTTTATAAGTGTGCTTAGACATTATTGGGTATGGTTCTAAAAAATAAAATAAAGTTGCTGAACAAAGCACTTGCAGGTAACATTTTGGCCAGATATCATACTTTTGTTCTAATCACAGAAATGTCAACATCCTCCTGACCTTTAGTTGTGTGGCAAATGAAAAGCCAAAGTAAAGGCTATTTCAAGGAAGAAAGGAAGTCAGTAGTTATTCATTGTCAAAAAGTAATTTTGAAGACTGATAACTAGTAGGAAAATATAGCTAGATTGCTATACAAATGTGAAAAATTCAACTGTGTAGATTGCATTCAGCCATCATGCATGATGAGTCTCAGATGATCTAACGTGTGATTTCTTTAGCCTGAAGCTCTAGGAACTCCTCTGATAAGGTCCATAAGCATTTGTGAAATTTCTATTTATGAAAATTCCTTAAATGATCACTAGTAATCCTAAAATACTTCCTTATGCCCTTACAGTCACTAGAATGCTTTGCATATATATATATATATATATATATATATATATATATAAAATATACAGGGAGCACAATATCCTAAGAAAACATGCACGTATATGTGTCTGTGTATAGGTGTATGCCAAATAAACTATGCAACATTCTACCAAGGGCCATGGATAAGGGGGTACCACCAGTCCTCCTGAATGGGGCTCCGACCAGCAGGGGGGCCCAGGCAGCTGGGTGAATCACATATTTGCAGGGAGGGTGATTGTCACGGCGAGAGGGGGGAGGGGAAATTACTTGAACCAATCCCCTGTATGGCTCTCTCTGCAGCAGCTGAAAGCTGGCTTCATTTACTCTCCCTCCCACTGGCTTTCGGCTGATGCAGAGAGAGCCATACAGGGGATTGGTTCAAGTAATTGCCCCCCGCCACACCCATCACCCTCCCTGTGCACAATACATTTCCCCCTGCTGCCCAGGCCACCCCACCACTGCAGTGCTTTTGTCTTCCCTCCTCTCCTTCCCACCAACAGCTGCAAGCACACAATAGGATCCTTCAGGATGGAGAGTGCCATATGTGGCAGTGTCACATTTACCAGCCCTTTCTTTTCCTGAATGAACACAATGAGTGATCGGTAGCGCTCACTCACTGTATTCATTCCTTGCTGAAGCATAGTAAACTGTTTTTTGGGGGGGAAGGGGGGCCCTGTCAGGTTGGCAGTATGGGGCCCTGTTATTTCTAACAGCAGCACTGGTTCTACCCATATGGGCTTAAATATGTGCTATAGCAGCATTATTTTCTGCTGTAGAATCTAATCTACTGCTAAACCTGCTAGTTCCTGCACCCAAAAGGCTAAGTATGATAATTTAGGGGCTAAAGTGTATATAAAGCCAAAATTGTATTTTTTTGCTTTGTTTTGGATAAAGTAAGTACCAACAAGTTTTAGGTTTGCATACACTGTGCTTTAGATTTAGAGATCAGGTTAGGCTAAGGCAGGGGCGGACTGACCATTTGGGAACTCAGGCACTGCCCGAGGGCCTGGGGTCAGTAGGGGGCCCTATGAGATGCCCCTGGTACCTTTTTATAGGCTTTTTGGGTGTGGTTTGAGTGTGGGCCAGGACACATGGGCCCCATGATCCCCTGTTGCCCAGGGGGCCCCATGAGTTGTCAGTCCACCCCTGGGCTAAGGTTAGAATCAAGAGATAAGGCTTATAAGTTAAGAGTAAAAGTTAAAGTCCAATGGAACCTTCAGTTTAAATCAGCTAAATGCATTCTGGGTGCATCAAATCAAAATGTGTTCATGATGATTGAGTTTGTTTTCTTCCTACAGCATCCACAGCTTGAACAGAAAAGTTGGTCTTCTAACAGCAGCTTGCTAGCTCTGCAAAGGTGTAACACCCTCTACTACACCCCCTGTTGATTGGAGAGCTCTGGTTCTGACTCAGCAAAGGGCATGTCAAACCTCTACAAAGAGATTACAGCTTGCATGTATAGAACAAGATTGTTCTCTACAGCATGCTGGCAGGGAACAGGCTTTGCAGCCAATTGAAAGGTGTGTAGATATAACAGAGATAACAGCTCCTTTTTTCATATTTCAGATCTGGTAAGCTTCTGTTTGCCTGGAAAATTTTATTACACTTCTTGTCCACTAACAGCACCTCGATGTACATGAGCCCTATAAACGGTGTGCTTTACCTTCTGAGTTTTTCCATTATTATTATTATTATACAGGATTTGTATAGTGCCAACAGTTTGCTCAGCGCTTTACAAAATAAAGGGAGACAATACAGCAACAATACAGTTCAATGCAAGAGGGTTAGGAGGACCCTGCTCCTTGGAGCTTACAATCTAAGAGGGAGGGGCTAGTGGTACAAAAGGTAATAACTGTGGGGGATGGACTGGTAGGAGGAAAAGAAGATTCTATTATTAGCTGAGGGCAGGATAGGCTTCCCTGAAGAGATAGGTTTTCATAGATCGCCTAACAGTGGACAGAATAAGCCATAGTCTGATATTCGGGTAGAGGGTTCCAGAGGATGGGGGAGGCTCTGGAGAAGTCCTGGAGATGAGCATGGGAGGAGGAGACAAGGGAACTAGAGAGCAGGAGGTGATGGGTGATATTTGGAGACAAGATTGGTGATTTCATTTTGGGCAGAGTTATAAATGGTATTATATGTGATTGCTAATATTTTGAATTTTATTTGTTGGGCAATGGGAAGCCAGTGGAGGGATTGACAGAGAGGGACGGCAGATATGGAACGGTTAGTAAGGTGGATGAGTCTATTAAATCTATTAAATAGCTTACAAATTTTTAGCCTGTTGTCAGATATTTAACATTAAAATTAATAGGTAGACTGTAATCCAAATTATGTCTTTAGTACATATATAGGCTGTACTCTCTGTAATGCTTGTAGTGAATGGACATACTGCATCCTCAATATTGCCCAGTATCAGTGGTTTTCTGTGGTGTGTATGCACAGATGTTCTTGATCAGCCAAGACCAGCAGACTACACAAACCAATGACAGGCTGACAGGTGCCATGGCTGTTTGCATGTAATCGCACAGTGGTGACATGCAACTAGAGACAGGTGAGTGACCCTGAACGTGTATGTTCTGCTAGCAGATACAAAGCGCAGGCATCTAAAGGCACTTGACTTCTCTTTGCTACAGCTAAATACCAGCAATTCCTGGTAGTGAAAGCTTTCCGAGCACCTCTGCCTCACACAGATTTCTACTGATCAACAAGGCAGGCTGTGAATGCAATAGGTCAATAGGAATCTGAGGATGTGGAAGTAGTGGGCAAGAACCCATATTTACATGTTAGATTTGGAGCTTTGCCATTGCAGAGCAGCCAAGTATTCAGCCATAGCAAAGGGGAATGAGAGCTTCTACAGGAACAGTATGAGCAGGAACATCTAGATATCTGCACTTGATTCCTGAGACCAGTTCTCTTTTTATTTTTCCTTTTCTATTTTTAAGTGGTAGAGTTTTTTAAATCCTGTCTCTGGGTGAATTTTTTCCTCCCAGCACATAGTTGGGTTGATTTACTAAAGTAAAGTGCAAGTGCAGTTGCTCCAGAGTTTAATAAATGAGGTAAAGTTTCTCTTTGCAAATAATACCCAATCATGTACAAGAAAAAATAAAAAAACTGCATTTTGCTTGCACATGATTGGATAATGGAAGTCAGCAGAGCTTTTGCTCATTTACTAAGCTCTGGAGCAACTGCTCTTGCAGAATACAACTGCACTTTGCACAGTATATTTGCCTTTAGTAAATCAACCCCAGTGTCTACATTGAATGAAAACCTGTATTCTCAGTAACTTGTCTAATGTATGAATAGACTACATTCTTAGTGATATTGCTGAAATATTGTGCTACACTGTATTGGATGGCCAGAGGATCATACTTAGTGATGTTGCAGCATTATAGTGTATGATCAGAGCCTATACTCAATGCTGTTGATGCTCTCCAATGAGTACAATGCTACATTTTCAGTGATTAATTTGATTTTAATGAATGGGCTGGCAACATTTTCAGTTTTGTGATTGGACAGGCTGCATTTTTATCAATATTGCACATCTCTGTAATTATGAACCTTCCTGCATAATGGCTACACTCTGTTGTAAGCAATTGCTCTGAAATATGCTTGTTTCCTTTAGGCATAGCATTCCCCTGTAATGTAGCCACTTTTACAGTAAGTCAAATATGTACTTATAGACACTTTTTGCTAATAGGGCTCTTGCCTGTAATATGCTTCTCTGTGAAACAAAGTATCTTTTTTTTATCATCCTTCCAAACTCTTCTAAACCTGCTGCATGTTAAATCTGTTTGAGTGTTATAGCTGTAGTAAACATGCAATCCCTGCTGAGTTGAACTTTTCCATACAGCATATAGATAGGCTGGCTGTGGGGTGTAGGATTTACTAAGTTTTGCTTACCTAAAGTAGTCTAACATTTCGCTATGATCAAGGGTGTATTTAGCACAAGGCACACAAGGCATTTGCCTAGGGTAGCATTTTTAGGGGGGCAGCACTGCTCCCAAAAGAAGGGGAATATGTGGCATCAGGACCAAATGGGATCCAAGAAAGGCTGTGGGCTGCTTGATGGTGTATGCAGAGCCCAACTGGAGTTCCTGGGGATGGCCAGATCTGTAAAGGTGAGTGTCTTTCCCTCTATTGCTGGGGGGTGGTGGTGTTAGTGGAAGACTCTAGTGGGTGGGATGGGGCAGGGGTGTTCTTGGTCATTGTCAGGCTCTCTCCGTGAGGGGGGGGGGGGGTTGGGCCATGTTGGTCGGTGTCAGGCTCTTTCCGTCAAGGATGGGGGGGTGTTCAATTTATGTATTGCCTAGGGCAGCACAAAACCTAAATACATCACTGGCTATGATAATGGTTTCCCCAATCTATAAACATCTATAAACACATCAGTTTGAAAGTCTAACACTTAAGTCTTACACTTAAAACATAAATACAGCCAAAACTTACAAATCGTATTTAAAAATTGTAAAAATAACCTAGTTCTAAAAAAAAGTACGTTTTTAGCTTTAAAATATATAGTGATACAGTGTTTAGAAGAGTACAAATATTATTATATAATACATCATGGAATATACCGTATCTTCTCTTAAATGACTCACTTCATCTCTGTAAATTATGGTGACAGTTACACTATTAAATCAAGCCGAATCCTTTTCTTACTACCCGCTGCTTGAGAATCAATAAACATACTATTTCAGAGCAGAAACTCACTTATCACATACTGTACAGGAAAAAAGGAAATGTGTGGGAAGCTTATGTATATGTATGATGATATTAAAGGATTTCATCTGTGATGAAATTATAGTTGTCTGTTCAGAAAAGGCCAGAAGGTGGTTAACTGTGGTAGGAAGCTGAAAACACAGCCATAACCATGTGCTTTTTTAATATTAAAGTGACTCTATTGCAAGAAAAAAAAGGTTTCAAAACAATTTGCCTGAGAAT
This sequence comes from Staurois parvus, assembly GCF_062004578.1. Lineage (NCBI taxonomy): Eukaryota > Metazoa > Chordata > Amphibia > Anura > Ranidae > Staurois > Staurois parvus. Next base: position 2,487,789 of record NW_028318345.1, read on the forward strand.
GAATCTACTCTTGCTTCTATTGCCCCAAACATCACTTCATTGATGAGGAGTCACCACTCCCCAAGGTCTTTTTTCTAGCTAAGTTTTAAGTCAGGATAGCTATAAAGTTAAGCTCCAGTCAAACAATTAGATGCTCAGTTTTATTACATTAATGGATGATGTATTACACATACCCAGTTTTAGACATGTGCATTACATTTTGATTTGTTTTTTGGTTGAAAATGTAATTTACGGGGATGTGGTTGTATACAAATTTCCAATTGGACATACAGTATTAGCGAATGTCAACAATCTGAAAAAAGTTATAATGAAATTAACAAATGCATTTATTTCATTCAGATGATGTTACTTGATGATAGTAGTTTGAGCCCATGGGAAAATGCATTACATTTTTGAATTTGTTCAATAATTTGGATCCGGATAACAAATGAATTTAAATTTTGCTCCATTCGTTGATTTACCTGCACATGAGTCGATATTGTCCAACCAGATCATGCCATATCTCTTGGTGGGTTGGTCCAAAAATATCAAATCTTTCAGATTTTAATCTGTCCGATTTGATAATATATTGAATATACCACAATATTCAGGAAAAACTGCATTTATTTTTTTAATCCACCGGGATCAATGAATATACGGAACAAATGTCGAAAGATATGAGATGAATTCCAAAAACAATTTGGGTCAACATAACAAACATGATGAAACAAAATTCTTCTATGAGCGAATGCATCTGAAATGAAATGCAACGAAAATTTCCAGCGTGCATATCACTACCCAGCTTTTATTTGAGTCTATCTGTCTGAAAATGTACTAGTGATGTAACTTTTCACGGCTGCAGTTAAGCAAAAGAGTCTAGTCATCTCTTGCCTCCATCTTGTGACTGGACAGTAAAAAAGAATTATAAGAATGATGAACATACCTCACTGCTCTCTACTCCTGTTAGCATGTTCCTTGTTAACACATTTTTCTGATTGGCTCTTAGTGCTGTCCCTCACATTGCAAATCTGAGATCTACTGAAGCAGGAATTACATGAGGCTAAAGCTAAGTCTAATGCAGGTATTTACACTAGCAAAATAAAAAATGAACGCAATGGTTTCTTAGTTAATACATACCTGCATTAATTTGTGATTTATCATATCTATCTGGAGTCCAGCTATAAAGACCTTTTGTTTTATTAGCACATGATAATTAGCATATACTGTTTCACCTTGATGCTTTTTGTATGTAGTATAGAATATAAATTACATGATAATAATGTATAGTAAAGTAAAGTAGAAAAGGCAAGGAATGATTAACATACTGAAAACTGACTTAATTTTTTGGATGGTGCTGGCAAATCATTCTCTAATTATCTTACTTATTCAGGAATTCCCCTGATAAGATCTTTGAATTCCTAGTTGTGCCTATCTGGCAGGACATTCAAAGTGGATATCACACTCTCTGTTAAATGTATTACTTAATTTAAATAATGGAATTGTTGGAACTAGACTACAGCCAGAGTGGGGGACTAAGATGGATACATTTGTTCAAGTGTTGAGTTTTCAGAAGACACAAAAGACTGATGGCTGATTCAACCCACCAGCCGGATGTATGCATGTTTTCAGGACACACTTGACTCAATCCAGCCTCAATTCAGGCATTTTAATTTGTCTCATCCTGACTGCATTACAAAACACTGTTCAAGCACTGGAAGGGGGAGTCTTTTCCTGTGAAACACACTGATTGTATCTTGTTATAAATGATAAAGGCAGGTGAGAAAGCAATACAAGCTTTTTAGATCATGGTTCTGTGTGCAACAACATCACTCCAGACATTAAATGATCCAAAAAAGCCATACTATAGAATTTCTTACATATAATAGGCCATTCAAAATCTCTGGGAAATGAGATAAAAATACTTATTCAACTCCTAGCTTGAAATGTTAGGTCTATACTGCCTTGTGACAAGTTCCTTCTTCAAAACCTTTGCTTAAAACCTGCCATGGCATTTTACCTTTTTTTTTAACCAAAATAAACAAACAGACAAACAAAAACTGTCCAACACTTGTCCCTGTCACTTACGAATTATCTTTATAATCTACCAGTGAGTCAAATGAAGTAGTCATTTTTTGGATATTGAGTTCCTGTATTTTTTCTGTGGATATCAAGTATAATCAAACAGCCCATATACTATAGAATGTACAATATTTACCAGAACTGACGTCTGCTTTTAAGAAGTTTATACTGGGGGCTTATAACCACACACTTAGTGTGTTGTTTAACCACTTGTCCTCCAGAGTATTTACTCCCCTCCTGAACATGCCATTTTTTGCGATACAATGCTGTGTTATTTTAACTGACAATTGCACGGTCATTCAACGCTGTACACCAATGAAATTTATGTCATTTTTGTTCCCCACCTATTGGTGGGGAACAAAAATGACATAAATTTCATGCAAGTGGTCTCTACTCCTGTCAGCATGTTCCTTGTTAACACATTTTTCTGATTGGCTCTTAGTGCTGTCCCTCATGTTGAAAATCTGAGATCTACTGAAGCAGGAATTACATGAGGCTAAAGCTAAGTCTAATGCAGGTATTTACACTAGCAAAATAAAAAATGAATGCAATGGTTTCTTAGTTAATACATACCTGCATTAATTTGTGATTTATCATATCTATCTGGAGTCCAGCTATAAAGACCTTTTGTTTTATTAGCACATGATAATTAGCATATACTGTTTCACCTTGATGCTTCTTGTATGTAGTATAGAATATAAATTACATGATAATAATGTACAGTAAAGTAAAGTAGAAAAGGCAAGGAATGATTAAGGTACTGAAAACTGACTTAATTTTTTGGATGGTGCTGGCAAATCATTCTCTAATTATCTTACTTAGTCAGGAATTCCCCTGATAAGATCTTTGAATTCCTAGTTGTGCCTATCTGGGAAGACATTCAAAGTGGATATCATAGGCCGTGGTATTTTATCACCACTGCATTTTTAATTTTTTTGCGCTATAAACAAAAAAACCCAGACAATTTTTGCTGAAAAACATATCTTGTAAAAAAAATAAAATTTTTTCATAAATTTAGGTCAAAATGTATTCTGCTACAAATGGTGATATATACTGTAGATAAATACTGTATATTTATTGTTATTCATTTCCCCTAGCATTTTCCCCACAGCCTTTCTTTATAGCTGTCTTTCAAAATGTCTGTACCTTTGAATAGGCTTTTTTTAAAATTAATTTATGATATGTGATATTTAGGGAGAAAAAAAAAACCCCAGTGAGAAATGATCATGTGTCCTCACATGTAGTATCTTCTTTGATGCCAGGATTTATGGTCATGGGGTATAAAGCAGTAAAGTTACCCTGTGAGTATATTACTGAAGTCTGTTCTTGCTTTTAGGGGTGAAGAAAATAAATGTTGAATTTAAGGCAATAGGACATGTCTTACTGCCTTACATTTAGCTCCAGGATGGCTCTAATAGTCCATAGACAGGTATCCTGCCTGTAGGTCACAGTCTGTGGCAGATGCAATCAGGATCTTTTATGCCTGATATTTTTAAACAATCAGTTTGAGGATGTCAAGAATATATTGCAGCTAGAGATACAATTTCATGATAAATTGCCTTAGGTCATTTTAAATTGTAGTTAAACTTTGCTTTCATATTCACAAGCTCATATATACTTCTCAGCTATTCACTGGAAAAATGTTTAAAGCTATCTATCTATCTATCTATCTATCTATATATATATATTCACAGTGTGTTTTACTCACTCAGCTTAATATGAATGACTTGGAATGGCTACATAAAGTTGCAATCACAATATTTAAAATATAATGACAAAACATTGGGAAAATCGAAACTGCAAAAGTAAAAAAGAATGATTGCACACAAAGGAACACAAAATTTGACAAGGACAAACCTCTCTAGAAGCATAATGTGTAATAAAAATTAGCTATTAGACATATTGTAAAAAAATACAAAATGGACAGGGTAGGTCACTTTCAATAATGTGCTGTCTGCAATTTGTCTTGTCCTAAAAGAGTAAAAAGGAAGTCAGGATAGAGGTAAATTCTCATTGCAATGTTTATTCTTTCTGAGCTTTAAAGTACATTCAAGTAAACATTTATTATAATGCAGTTTAGCAATCCTTAGATGTGGTGGTTGCATTTGTTTTCTTTTTTAATTTTTTCTTTCCCTTTATTTGCATCTTGTAATCCTGCCACTAATACATTGGGAGTTATTTACTAAAGCTGGAGACTGCAAAATCTGCTGCAACTCTGCACAGAAACCTTTCCAGGTTTTGGTGTCCGTTTATGACACACACAATAGCTGCAATTCAGAGGATCTCAGCTACTCTCTGGTCATTCACAGTTTATGACACTCAGGAGAATATGTTCAGCCCTTCTCTGGAGATCTGTGTTCTCCCTCCAGATTCTTCAGCCCAGAGCTGGAGAATTGGAGGGACCGCAAACTAAGCAGAGATAAATTACCTCTGCTTAGTAAACTGATCTTTTACCGTAATCTCGCGAGATTATAGTAAAATCAGCCGTTTTCCAGCGTTTCTCCCTGCGTTTCGAGAACTGATCTACACCACTTTATAAACGGCATTCACAGGAGAACTGTGTTCTCCTGAGAATGCCGGAGAACTGAGCAGCAATCTATTACTGCTGGTTCATAAACGGACACCTTTATTGCCAAAGCTTAATTGAACTCGTTGAAGTTAGAAGTTGATTGACTACCATGCACAGCTGCACCTGATTCTGAGTGCACAAGTTTTAGTAAATCCCCCCCAGTTGCTGTCTTAGGGTGACAACGCTTACTCACTGTTCTGCATCTATGAAGGAAAAGTTTTGTGACTCTAAGACAGGGTTACAGAACATATTCACCTCTCATATTCTTCATAACATGAGGGGAGTTCTGAAAAAAGAGCTGGTAGCTATGTTAACTGGTAACAGTTAGCAGAGGCTAAATGAACAAGAAGTTATCAATTGACCAGATTTCTGGCAGAATTTAATTGTCCTTTCTTAACTTCTCAAATAAATGAAACATTACATACACTTTAACCTAATTGATTGATCATACATTATATTGCCAAAAAGTATTAGGATGCCTGCCTTTACACACACATGAACCTTAATGGCATCCCAGTCTTAGTCCGTAGGGTTCAGTAATGAGTTGGCCCACCCTTTGCAGCTATAACAGCTTCAACTCTTCTGGGAAGGATGTCCACAAGGTTTAGGAGTGTGTCTATGGGAATATTTGACCATTCTTTCAGAAGCGCAATTGTGTGGTCAGGCACTGATGTCGGACAAGAAGGCCTGGCTCACAGTCTCTGCTCTAATTCATCCCAAAGATGTTCCATGGGGTTGTGCAGGCCAGTGTAGGCCAGTCAAGTTCTTCCACCCCAAACTCACTCATCCATGTCTTTATGGGCCTTGCTTTGTGCTTCGGTGCGCAGTCATGTTGGAACAGGAAGGGAAGTACTGTTTTCCTTGCAACCGCCAAACCCAGACATGTCCATTGGATTGCCAGACAGAGAAGCATGATTTGAAACTACAGAGAACACGTCTCCAGTGCTCTAGAGTCCAGTGGCAGTGTGCTTTACACCACTGCATATGACGCTTTGAATTGCACTTGGTGATATAAGGCTTGGATGCAGCTGCTCAGCTGTGGAAACCCATTCCATGAAGCTCTCTACGCACTGTTTTTGTGCTAATCTGAAGGCCACATGAAGTTTGGAGGTCTTTATCTATTAACTTTGCAGACAGTTGGCGACTTCTGTGCACTGTGCTGACCCCGCTCTGTCATTTTACATGGCCTACCACTTTTGAATATTTAGTAGGAAGGAAATTTCACGGATGGACTTATTGCACGGGTGGCAACCTATCACGGTACCACACTTGAATTCACTGAGCTACTGAGAGCGACCCATTCTTTCACAAATGTTTGTAGAAGCAGTCTACATGCCCAGTTGCTTGATTTTATACACCTGTGGCCATGGAAGTGATTGGAACACCTGAATCTAATGATTTGGAAGGGTGTCCCAATACTTTTGGCAATATATTGTATATTTTATCTAAAATCCAAAACATAACCTTTTGCTAGAATCACATCATAATAAGACTGTCTCTGCTGTAAAAAATGTACCAGCTGAGATTGCAACCCTTATACTGTACTGCAGGTGGAAAATGTTATCACCCAAGTTTAAATGTTTTAATTAAAAATGCTTTGCTCATTTTCTGATTGCAGAGATATGCTTGATCCTAAATCTGTCTGCCTTTCATAGTCATAAGCACTCCTTAGAGATACAAACACAAGTGATGTAATGTCCATTTGTATGTGTGGAATTGGCTGATCATTTGTACCTCAACACTTGTCGACTCCAAATAGAATGTTTATCAGTAGTGCACAACTAAGTAATAGTGTGAAAAGTTGCTTTTCATCAATCGGAACAATTCTATATCATTGCTGATTAGCTAATACTACATATTACACATTCCTTGTTAACCTAATATGTTAATGCAGAATAAAAATTTCACATTTTATGGCATGTAAAGTTTATACAGAAACAGGGTGGGCAGCCTCTTGTACCCAATCACGTACAAGGATAGTTAAAAAAAAACAGTATTTTTGCTAGCACATGGTTAGATGATGGATGTAAACAGAGTTTCACCGCAATCAAAAGGGAAAATTCCCTTGCAAAACGAACAACCTTTTTGACTTTAGTAAATCAAGTTATTGCATTTTTCTTTCTGTCTTTAGGACTTTGATATTTAGATCCATGCAATATGCTGTTGCTTAAGATGCACTAATGGAGGAGATTTACTAAAACGGGAGCAATCAAAATCTGGTGCAGCTGTGCATAGTAACCAATCAAGCTTTTAAATTAAGTTTGTTCAATTAAGCTTTGACAATAAAACCTGAAAGCTGATGGTTTCTATGCAGAACCGCAACAGAGTTTGCATACTCTAGTTTTAGTAAATCTCCCCCAATGTGTTTAATCTCAATGACACATTTAAATTGTTTTCAAATGATGCAACCTGAGCTTATTTAATGTTTTTTTTATGACAAGGAACTATAATATTGCTATAATTTCAAAATTCTTTATCACTAAAAATGAATTTTGCATGCCAACTACTTTTATCATATTGTATGCAGTCTGCTGAGAGTCCTCAGCTGTGCAAATCCTGTGATCTAATTAAATAATGTTTGACTCAATAGGAAATAAGGTCTGGCACTTAAAATGAGAAAGTATTTCCTGTCTCTGGAACTGCTCCTATAGCCTCAGGACTTATTATAGAGACTTTAATACATTTTCTTACATTTATTTTATTCAATGGAATGTATGAAGTGGTTGGTGACCACCACTGGAAGCCTGCATTCAGTGTCAGAGGAGTGGGGGTATGTGTGCCCATAGCGGAGCAATATGTCTTGCAATATAAGTATATATAACCACTTCCATACAGGGTACTTTTACCCCCTTCCTGCCCAGGCCAATTTTCAGGTTTCAGTGCTCTCACACTTTGAATGACAATTGCGCAATCATACTACACTGTACCCAAAACTACAATTTTATAATTTTCTTCACACAACTAGAGCTTTCTTTTGGTGGTATTTAATCACCGCTGGGGTTTTTATTTTTTGCTAAATTAACAAAAAAAGACCGAAAATTTTCAAAATTTTCTGTTATAAAAGTTTGCAAATAAATAATTGCTCTTCATAAATTTAGGCCAAGATGTATTCTGCTGCATGTCTTTGGTGAAAATAACCCAATGTATTATTATTATTATTTAGTCTGTATTACTTAGGTATTATTTAGGATGTATTATTTAGTCTGTAGGAAAGTTATAGAGTTCACAAGCTATAGGATATATCTGAAAAATTGATCAATCCTGAAGTACTGACAGAAATCTAATTTCTTGAGGTCCAAGAATGTCAGAACAGTACAGATTTCCCAAAAATGACCCCTTTATGCAGAGTAGACAGTTCGACGTATTTCATAAGAGGCATGGTGAGTTTTTTGAAGTTGTAATTTTTTTGTCATAATTTTTCGGAAAATACAGAAATTAAAAAAAATTATTTTCACTATTTTTTTTTACATACTGTCACCAGTGCAGTACAGCGTCATCATATAACTGGCATGGTGGTGATCAGGGACACTGACTGGTGACAGTACAAAAAAAAAATTTGATAATTTTTTAAACTTTTTTTACATTTTTTTTTATTATTTTTAATATTTTATAAAAATTTTTCTCTTTTTTAAGATTTTCTTTTCATATTTCACTATGACCAAAGTAGTATAATGTTACCATAGTAACATTGTACTACTTTGGGGAAGTGATAGGTATTTTTTTTGTTGTTTTGTTTACACAATTTGCTTTGGCAAAAAATTACTTTTCTATAAGCAAGCATTTACCTGAATGAAATCGATTCATTCAGGGGGTTTTTTGTGCTTAGCTGTGATTTGGCAACTGCTAATCACATGACACAGCTGGGCTGTGATTGGCCCAGCTTGTGCATGTGATCAATGTGACCATTCACAGCTAGACACACTTGTATACAATGGATGGCATGAAAGGAAGCCATCCATTGTATACAACTGTCATGTGACCTGCTGTGATTGGTCACAGCAGGTCACATGGTACTGGCAACAGGATCGGTATACAGATCTCTCATCGGCCGTGTCCGAGGTACATGGCCAGTGACAGATCGCACCGCAACACGGCATGCGCAATTCGCGTTCCTGAAAGGATGCCATATGGCGTCCACCCGGAGGGACGAGCTGTTCGCCTGGCCGGCATCTTGCTATAGGCCGGGAGGCAACTGGTTAAGGCACCGGTCTCATACTAAGGCTAATGTAATAGAACGCATAAGGAGCAGCTTGAGCAGCCTGGAAACACCTAGCAAATATTTCCAAACACCTCAAACAACATCAAAACACCTGAGAAATGTAGGTAGTTGAAAGATTTGTATACAAGTTTATCAACCCAACATGAAATCAAACCACTTTTGTGTGGACTGAAGTATAAGGGCAATTAAATCTGAAAAATTCATCTTATTTGATTCTCCTGAATATCTGCATGTATACTTGACTAATATGCAGAGAATCATGCTTTTATGTTTAGTATATTTTTTATTGTCATATGCATGTACAAAAGAAAGAGAGCAAGAACAATCAGCTGATCGGAATAAAAGTGCATGACATAGCCATAAGTTCAAAAACATCCGAGTCTAAACATACTTTATACTGTATATCATGTCTTGACCTGTATACAAAACCATGAAGTAAAAGAAAAAAAATATTCCCAAAAAACTGTAGTGCCAGTTCAATGAAAAGTAAGAATATGGATCAGTAATACATGTTCTTGTTAACAGAATATTCCAAGAATAGGCCACACTCAGATAAAAAAAAAACTCTGCAGTCCAATTACCCCCTCCATCAGATAGTGTACAGATATAGAAGAGCTCGCATTAGAAGGGGAGTGCGTGACCAGATGGAAAAGGGAGAATAAAAGAGAAGGGGGAGTTAGGAAACAGAGACTTAAAAGATGATGATCTAGACACTGCAAATTTCCCCTCCCAAAACCAGTATAAGAATGGATCCCATTTTGGTCCTGGATTACCACTCATAGAAAAGATGCAACATTTAATGAGTATCTAAAATGATTCCATATGGCGTGAGTTTATATGCCTCTGAAGTGCCATTTTCCCAAGAGACCATTTGTTCCATATGAAATATAGAATCAATTTCACATTTCCATTCAGTAACAGGGGGGTATGTGGTTAATGGCAATGTCTAGAGATAATAGCTGTCGCTGAATTGAGGAAATGGTGCTAAAGTTATTTTTTGCTTTTTGCTCATGACTTGAAGAACATTAGGAATGGTATCACCCACAAGCTTTTGGTATAATTGCAGGATTTTTTCCCAGAAGGAAACAGTTAGTGAACAGGTACCCCAGATATGGGTCATTGTACCCAGAGTCCTCGGGCACCTCCAACATTCATTCAGTATAAAGGGATCTATAGCATGTAGCAATGTAAGGCAATGATACCACCTAGACAAGAGTTTATAATTGCATTCTTGTGATAAAATGACATAATTTTATCCCACTCTAAATAATCTGGTGTAACACTGAATTCCTCCTACCATTTGGAAAGGAAATGTGGAGCAGCAAGAAAAGATTCCTGGAATAGAAGCTGATATAGTAGAGATAAAGAGTGGTCTGGTTTGTATTGTTGCATAAGTAAAGCCTCAAAGTCCATGTATCATTTGAAGAGTAGGTCTGATGTCTGGACAGACTGGAAGTAATGTTGTAATTGACAGTATGCCAGCCAGAATGGTAGGAGTGCAGAGAGAGGGGGAAGTTTCCTCCCACATAGTATGTGAGGCTAAAGGGTTCCATCATCTCTAGTCCATGACAAGAAGTGAGAGGTGTGCAAGGCCGGAGGAATGTAGCACTGCCAAATAGAGGCATCAGGGGGCTAGGTTTAGTAGAAAGGAGGCCTCATGCATACATAAGAATTCCATGCATTGAGTGTAGCCAAGATTAAGATTAGCAGTGAACTGGGAGGCCTATGTGCAGGAGCCATCCAAGATAGTGACATGAGGTCTGGCAGTTCACCTTTCAGATTGGTCAATAGCTTGGAAGATCTACTGTGATGCCAATCTATTCTGCATAATATTAAAGATGCATAGAGATAAAGAGACAAGTTAGGCAGAGCTACACCACTCCTGTTTTTGGGCAACGATAAAATGGAACTTTTAATTCTGGGGGCAGTTTGTGGTCCCAGATAAACGTATGCATGGCAGTATTGAGGCAAGTGAAGAATCCAACAGGTGGGGAAGGCAATACCTTTTTAAATACATTTTTTACAGCAATTTAGGTAAGATGTCAATTTTAACTATATTTATGTGTCTAAACCAGGGCAAGTTGGGTTTATCATATGATTGTAGACCAGAATTGTTTGTAATAATGGATTGAATTTTAAGTCCACAACAGAGGCTAAGGACATCTGTATGTGTACACCCAAATACTGTACATTATAGACACTCTCTGCAACTTAAAAGGGAAATTCCATTTCGAACAGGATATTTCTCAAGAAGAAAGAGAGATATTTAAAGCTTCAGTCTTGTCATAATTGACATTAAAGTGGAACTTTAGTCAGAAAATGTAATCCTACTACAGTAGGTCACTTTATGCAAGCCCCTTTTGCAGCTATAGTTATGTAAAACATAAAAAAAAGTGCCTATACTATTTAAAATCCAGATGTACGCTCTCTCACTCTGCACATGCTCAGTTGCTCTCTATTTTTCAGCACTGTGCCTAAAATCAAAGCCACTAGAGGCCAAACTGCTGACAACCTAAATATTTACTGCTGCTCAGGGGCTCTGAGCTTCAGCAAAACGGCAGTCTACAGCAATTTACCGCACACACTAATTTTGGTAGCATAATTAATAATGTGCAATGTATGTTCCTTGCTAGAGTACATTATTTTCATCAAGTTGTTATGGGTAAAGTTCCACTTTAAAGTTACTGACGCGCATGAAGGCTTAGAATTTGTGTATAATGGATGGAATAGAAACGTGTGAGTTTATGACATACAGCAGGAAGAATCATGTTTTTAGGGAACTAAGCAGTCATGGTTCATGGATTGTATTATTATATGCAGATTGGACAAAGCTACATGCATATATTCAAGAGAAAAAGATTGCAATGAGCTTATTCGCTGATTTTCCTGGTTTTAAAACTGATTTGAGCCTCACCATTGTATGATATATATTTTCAATTATGAATGCTCTGCTAGGACTGCTTCTTAAATATCTTTTTTTTATAAGGTTAGGAATGAGAAGAGCGTGCATAATGTGATAAACCTAAAGGCCTTGTACACAGTGCTACAGTCTGTAAAACAGTTTTGCACATAGAAAGCATTTATAAAGCACTTAGAAAGATTTTTCCAAGCTTCAAGTGGCTTTGTTTGAACATTTTACTAACTAACTTCAGCTCCAATTTAAGGATGGTAAGCACAAATCGTGAAAGCGCTGATTGTCACCTTACACAAGTTAGTTTTCACTACTTGTTGAAAGCCTGGTGACAGCATGTTTAAAGTGAAAGCTCATGTGTAGAATGCCTTACAGTAAGTTTGAGGTCGCATAGGCTTCTTCTTATGGACACATAGCTAAATAGCGATATGTATGGAAGAATTTTCACAGCAACCAACAAAATTCAAACAGTGTTCAAACATTCTTAAAATCTGCAGAATTCAGTCTTTATCTGCTTAATTCTTGTAATAACAAAGTCAAGATGAGGATGACAACCCAAGAGCCTACAATGGCGGCACCAATATTTCTATCTGTACAGGTTCCCTCCCTACCCTGCATTTTTCAAATCAGACTGTACCTTTAAAATAAGATTGTGAATACTTAGCTATCCTGCTCCCAGTACTGCCAACCACTTCTTTGACTGAGAAACCTTTATGTGAAGTCTGCAGAGAAACTGATAGTTCTTACTGTGTTGATCTCCTGGGTGCACCACAACCCTCACTGGTCCCCCCTGCTAACCTCTATGTCAGTGTTTCTCAACCTTTTTTTAGTCAAGGCACCCTTTAAAATTATAGACAGTCTTGAGTCACCCCATTCTAAAATGTAAAAAACTATTCTAATATTTTTGTATAATGCAGCAACATCCACACATGTAGGACACCCAACATTAGAGGTGATTTATTCTTTCAAAGCAAATACACTTCAGCACACTAGTACTGACTAGTATTCCAATGTTTCTCTTCTCCCTCAGTTTTTCTCCATCACTGAGTTAATGTGACCCCAGCACTGACAGAGAAGGGCAGGGGATGATAAAACTAGGATGTTGTGCAGGTGGCTGACAACCTCCTTATCAACTGATGATGTTATTGGCTGTCAGGACTCCTGCGTCGAGAAGGTCGTAATGGTGCCTGTGTGCCAGAAATGAACACCTGTGGCTTGTATAACAAAAAGGCAGGCGTGTTCCACCCACTGGCTTGTATACAAGTGTTGGGCAACTTTTGGACATTTTGCCAAGGCACCCCTGAAGAAACCTGAAGGCACCCCAGGGTGCCTGGGCACCCTGGTTGAGAAATGTTGCTCTATGTCACTGCAAAAGAGAGTAGTGACAAAAAGTGAAGAATGTGGAATGGCTATGTGCTGTGGGGGATCTAGAAGATCAACACGCCCTGAAGTTTTGGATTCCTTGTTGACTTCACATGAAGATCTCTCAGGATCAGAATGGTGTTTACTGGAGAACACGGCAGAAAAGGTGAATGTTCATCCTTTTTTACTGGTACAGCTCAATTTTAAACATTTATTATAGCAAAAGGGTTGCTTCTTGTAGGCTTTTATTTAAGAGCTTTTCCTCACTACTCTATCCAGTATTTACTTTTCGGTTTATGAAAATGTCCAGTAAAAAAAATTCAAATATTGAGCTCAGTCTCCTATCACCATCTGTGTTTACGACTGGGTAGATTGTACTTCTAATTTGTACTGTAGATAAAACAAAATGTAAAAGAGATCTCCCCAGAGTGAAATTAAATTCCACCTTTGACATCTGTTACTGGAACTGGTGGTCCCACTGAAACATTTCCAGTCAAAGGTCACAGACCCTAAAAGTTAAAACTAGAAGAAAAAAATGGGGCTGGCACTCTAGGTGTACGGTATTGATCACCTATACTGCATTTGCAAAGAAAATGCTTTGCTAATTTACTATTTGCCCTATTCTAACTGCATGTAATATAACAGATTGGAAAAACAATTTACTGAACAATGACTTTGTGGGGTAATTATCTGCAGTTTTATGTCATATTGCTCTGAAATAGATTTGCTGCACATTAACATGTTACTTTTAGAACATTACAAAATGTGTTTTAGAGAAACGTTTAAACATACATTCACAAGCTACACTTAATCAGGTTATATCTATCAAGGTTAAAGTCCCCTTGTATAAACTAGTTATATAAATGATATACGTGTAAGCACTTTTATGTCCTTTGCCAATTTTACACCTCTCTTGCTAGACCTGAATTTCACAGCAGTGTTTCTCAATGCTATCACAGTATGTACAGTACACCTCTATAAATGCCAGGCATCCCCTTGGGTACAAAATACTTCCATTTGATATTTACTCCCAGTATGTCCTATATATAAATGTTTTCCATAATATATCTTTTACTAACAATTGACCAAAATATGGCTTCAGGTTTCTATTTTATAGGATTTTAAATTTGCTAGTGTAGCATTACCCTCTTAGGAATTGCTGATGAATTTGGGTCCCCTATGGTCCTGTTCATCCAGTCAGGTAGCATTTTCCACACAAGCTTTTATCCATAGACAGAAATCAGGCCTTGAGCATTGGTTTTGCTATTTTATTGAGGGGATTAAACTTGGATGGGGTAAGGGTTGTATAGGATGCCCAAGGGAACCGAAATCTGAGGACAACTTCCTGAACTATTCACAGCTTCTTTTCTCCGACATAGTCTCTGTTGGAGTGCTAGCCAGCAGCTCCAGTTGTACTTCCCCAGACCCTAGATGAACTCCCTTTCACCCAGCAATCTGTAGACTTTCTTCCTGAGCAGGGGATCTGGCTCCTGTTCCTCTAAATGGGTAACAGTCACTAGTAGAGAGCTAATCTGGTTTCCCACCAGTGTGCACTTTCCCCTATCCAACCAGGGGATGCAGGTGTACTCACTCATATCCTCTCCTATACCGCTTGCGGAATGACTGCTGCTACCAGGCCTATCAGATAGGCTGCTCCTTCCCTGCCATACAGGTGATCCTCTCTCAGAGGGCCAGTGAGTCCTGAGTTTTCATTCTTTCCAGCTCCAGTATCACAGGTAGGCCCCATCTCACCAGGCCTCCTAGCAGCCTTCCTCTACCAGCCTCACATCTTCCTGCTTCCCACTCCCCCCCACCAACACACTCCTGGTATTGATTAGGCTCTTACACTTTTTAAGGGAGCCCAGCCCCTTGCCAAGCCAACTGTTGGAGATTGGATGATGTTCCTCAAAAGGGCAGCCAACCACTCCTCAAATCCATCCACTGCCTCCAAGGCCCTCCTCCAAAAGCCTTAGAGCAGAGGGAAATTCCAGAGGGGCTGGCCTTCAGAATCTCTTAGTCCTGACCAGACTAACCATTAGGGTCTAGCTCCCCCTAGCTAAACTAGGAGTGTGCTACACTAGAAACCACGATTTTACAAGCTGAAGTTTTGCCTGAGACTTTTTATATCAGAAAAATTATTATTAATTTAGGTGGTTGTGAACCCTTATATATACCCAGTGATACACACAGATTAAACAAATCCTCTTACATAAGTTGTACCTGTTTATCTGAAGCCTACTCTTCTCTACATCCATTAAAAGTGCAGAATTTATAAAGCTTGTCTGAGAGTTCAGAAAAAAGGGGGCGGAGAGCTGAAGTTACACATTGCAGAGCTCAGTGAGAGTTTATTGGAGGGAAGTGACAAATCCTCCTCCACACAGGAACAGAGTTGAGGCTGTCCTAGAGGTCCCTTCTCTGTCACCATTTTTCTCTTGGTGTCAGGAAACTTGTCAGAAGTGACTTGTGATAGCAGAGGAATGAGGAATCAGACAAAAATGACACTTAGTGCTCTTAATTGAGACAAGGAGACACTATAGAGGGATATGATTTGTTCTTATTTAAAATCTGAGGTTTACAACCACTTTAAGAGTTACTGTGGTAGGTTTAGCCTAAAGAGTCAAGGTTGTATTGCTTATTCCAGGAAAAGTGACAATGTCTCTGTAAAGGTTCTCTCACCATCTACCTGTCCCAAGCATTTTAAACTCTCCAGCCATTCTTTCCTCCATCACAGCTGTCACAAAATAGACTGCACTTTTGGGTATAGTGGGCCACCTGCCATGATACAGTGCTTAGGCCTAGCAGTCAATTGCTATGTCCAAAGACCATCACATGGCGCAGGTGAAAAGTCACCACTCCCATTATGCTCCAACACCAGCCTACACTGTGTAATTTTGGTAGTGGCTGTGACAAAGGAAGGAGAGGTAGGGGTCAATAGGTAAGGGGAAGAGCCGGCAATAAGAGGGTGGGAGCTGGGGCACTTTACACAGACACTGTCACTTTCTGCCTAGTAAACAAAGTGAATGTCACTTTAATTTTGTAGCTAGATATTCATGCCTAAGCATCTACTTGTAACATATATCATGAAATATCATACAAGACTGTTGCCTGGTGGTATAGGATACCACTGACATTGGCAAGAATTTTCCCACAATTAGGGGCGGACTGACAACTCATGGGGCCCCCGGGCAATAGGAAATAATGGGGCCCCTGTGTCCTCTCCCACACTCAAACCACACCCAAAAAAGCCTATGAAAGGTACCAGGGGCATCTCATGGGGCCCCCTACTGACCCTGGGCCCTCGGGCAGTACCCGAGTGACTAAATGGTCAGTCCGCCCCTGCCCACAACTGAACCCACCTAGGCTCCCTCCTCCCTACCTTTTAGTACTGCCCTGTATTCTAACCTTTTTGGCAAAAGATTTCCGCAATCATTGAGCAAGTCACAGGCTTTGGCTTGCCAGATGACCTCACTGTCTTCCTTTTTCATCTTACGCCCATGTCTATTCCTTCCTATTTCCTTTGTGGTCTTCAGTGGCATTGGCATTTCGACACAATTATTGTTTATATTGATTTGTATGTAGTTTATATATTGAACTTATGCCGTATACTTTTTTAATATTCAGGCATGCTGCCTTATCTGGTTTGCTCACCTGCCCCCAGGAATAGGCATTCTGCCCATTAGCCTCACTTGTTTCTCCCCTGAGTTGGTGGATCTCCATCATATTGGTGAGCTTATGGTATATTATGTATTAAGTTTAGTATATTTTCTCTGTTTTTGAGCTGTATGTAATAATACTGTGTTTTACGATTTATGACTATTTAGCTCCCCTCACCTCCTGGGGAAGCAGGGTTCCCAGTGAAATGCATCGAGACATTGCATTCATCTGCATGTCAACCCAAGTACAGGCAGAAGTTATAGGACACCACTGTCTTATTGTACCTGTTTTTCTTACCTGATGCATATGGCTTGATTATAACAATGCTTTTAAATGCCTTTAATTGTATTAATAGAATACGTACCTTAAAAGTTTGTATTTTTTCCTCCCCTTTTTTTGTACATGTCTTGGAAGAGATATAAAAAGTCTTTGCTACTTCATCTCTTAACTGCAGATAAGACCTGAATTTCGAGTAACTGGAAAAAAAATCAACCTCCCTGGCACTCAAGCAATGGTTGACAGGGTAAATGATATTCAGATTATGGAAGACCTTACAGCGGCCCTCAGAGAGAATGCTGAAGACAAGACTAAGAATGGTTCTACTGTGAGGAATTGAAATCCTCATCCCAATACAAAAGTTGTAATGAAAAGAGATAAATGTGCCCCCTACTCCTTATTCACCCCCCCCCTTTTTTTCTTTCTCAGGATGGAGCCCCCCCCCCTTTTTTTCTCTCTTCTCCCTACTATTTTAATCTCTTTTATTCTCCTTGCCCCCATCAAGATGGGGGGTATGCTCTCTGTTATAAATAATTTTTAAAAACTTGGCAGGTTTCACCAGAAGTCCAATGTTGCTCATTTTACTTTTCTGTGTAAGATCTGTGTAATGATATACAGTAAGTCTGTATTTTTTATTGTACAATATTTTGTGTATATTGTGACAGCATATAACTTGTGTATCTTTAGTGGTTATGATGAACCTTTCTGATTAAATAGAAAATGTTAATAAAAATAAATAAATACACATTTTTCTTTTTAAATTTGGATAGAGCAGGAGGGCTAAAACCATGCCAGACAATATCACAGACAATGTCTGTGTTTCTGCTGGGGAGGTACTCTTTCACTTCTATTAGTGATCAATGCCCCCGGGAAGTTAAGGGAGATCTTCCAAACAGAAGCATGGTCAGCAATTAAAATCATACAGATGTTCTAGTCCTTACCAATTCTGTTTCTAGAAAAAAAAGTGTTTATATTGCTGTCTGTGTCCTTCACTTTCTGTCCTGAAAACCACTGTCAATGCAGCAGAAAGTATGGGGAGAGCTCCCTTTTGGGAACATTAACAGCAAAATGAAAAAAGGAATGGCAGATGTTCTTTTCCTTCCACAATCTGTTCAAATAAAAAACATTGTTTAGCTGCATTTCTCACACACGAGCTGTACAAGTGAACACGCAACATTTGTAGCTGACTACAACATGTAGTGTGCAGGCATTGTACAAATCTAAAATAATCATGATATAAACTGTTACATAAACAATGCATGTATGTTGTTTCTGGTTTGCATGTATTTTGCTTTCATGCATCTATAATTGCTTTAACTTTGTTTATTTTATACATTTTGCTTTTAGTGTGCATGGTGAGTCACTGAAAACAATGATGTATGTCTTTTCTGAAAACTGCCCACTAAACTACAGCTCACTAAACTACAGTCCACTAAAATGCAGTATCACCACAGAACAAAATGGGCCTTTCGTGTGTTTTAAAATGCAGTGTTACCAATGCCAGTTTGTGTTTTTTGTAGTCAGCAGTTTTGAGTTCTGTATTCAGGTCTCTCACAACCTTACTAGTACCTTTTGCACCCCCCCCCCAACTGTCTCAGATTCCACAAGACTGCCCCAAGATTTTAACATGATCCTGGTGTCCCACTGATCCAGTCGGTGTCACAAAGTTGGCTACTGGAACTCTTGTTCCAGCATCCGGCTCCAGCTTTAAGCAGGTGTAGGGATCTCCTGCCTCAGAGTCTTTAGTAGATGTGTTAATTGTGTTTAGAGCTGATTCAACAGGCCCTGAACAAGCACAAAAAAATAGGTTTAGAATCAATACAATAAGACATAACTAGCATTTTTTAATTATCTGGCTCAGATTCCACAATAAAAAACATATTCATTCAGATATGTCTCTGATATAGTTACAGGCAAGGTTATATGTGTCATCCCCTCTCCTCCAGGCTATTGTATGAATACATTTATAGAAAGCTGCAGAGCATTTCTGCTTAAAGCAATAGGTTAAATCAGTCTTGACATATAAAAAAACTGTTAAGTTGAACAGTGAAATAATAGATACAATACTGTGGTATTAAAAGTAAATATTATCAATATGGAACCTTCAAAATTTACAAAACAACATATAGACCTTACAGTTCAAACCAACCTTAAGAAATCACACACCAGATATAGAAAAAAAATTAATATGTATAATTTTTAAAGTCGAAGTCTAGCCAAACATCTTTTAGTTGTTTTTTTTTTGTTTGTTTTTTAGTTGTTTCTTTTAGTTTTTAGATTTTTTACTGTTTATTACTGTTTTTTTTACAAAATTACTGTTTGTGTACTCCCAGATCTTGTCTTTTGGATCTGTGTCAGATGAACAAGTGAGTGAAGGTTAACTCCTCAATGTGGACACAGACACCATGGGGGAGATTTACTGACAGTGGTGGAAACAGAATCTGGTGCAGCAGAATATAGTTACCAATCAGCTTCTAGGTTTTATTGTCAACACTTAATTGAACAAGCTGAAGTTAGAAGTTAATTGGTTACTATGCACAGCTGCACAACATTCTGTGTGCATCAGTTTGAGTAAATTTGCCCCTATGGGTCCATTTATATTACTTTTCAAACTTCTGATATCTTGAGGGCCTGAATGCATGTTCGTTCACCAACCAAAAATACACCTGACTTATGTTTTTCCAAGGCACCTTAAAGCAACTTATGTGTTTATTATTACATGTGTGGTGCAGTACCAGAGTATTAAGTGTGTTTGTTTTGTCTGAGCATGTCTGCTGGGGTGCCACTGAAAATGAATGGCAAGATTGTGCCTTTACATACACTTTAAATTTGTTTTTTCAAGAGCCAGCATTAAAGAGGAAGGCAGGTATAATGTGATAAAGTATGCCGCAACAGACAGACAGTACAATTGTGTTGCCCTAGAGTGGCCTAAGGTAGGTTAATAAGTCTACTAGCATCTCATGTTAGAAAAACATCATATCCTTGAGAAACAGCCTAATTGGAAGTGAAACGATCTGAACAGTGAATGCTATGCTGATTTGACATTTAATGACATTTTAGGCAATTGGCTCTCAATGTGGTTGCATTTTAATAAAAGTCTCAAACTTTAAAAATAAAAAATAACCTATAGAGTTTACAAGGGCAAGGCTATAGAAACGACAAAGTAGCTCCCAAACTGTAGGAGAGGGTTGCCTTTAAGCATTCCAATCATGTTAAATTACCCATTTTACTTCAAAGTCAATGCAGTTGCAAGGCAATAGTGTGCCCAGGGCACATATCTCATTAGAGTCCTTTTTATAAAAGATGTAATCCTGATTTAGTTACTTTTAGCTCACAAAAACTAAAAGTTTTATTTTGAATAAACACTTTTACTTGCCTAACTCCAATATAATGTTTAAATGGCTCTTTAAATGGCACACAGATACACAGACAAGTCTGCAGGAGACCTGCATGGCACCAACGATCTGCTAATTGCTGGTGCAATGCTTTAGAGGCTCCAGAAACAAAAAATAGTAAACACACTTTTTTATACCTGCAAACAAATTGCATTTATTATTGTTTGCTAAAAGGTGAACTTATCCTTAAAACACCTTAACTCTACCTCCCAGGCATTGAAGCCCATTGAAAGGCCTGTCGGGAGGTAGAATAGCTTCTATATCATGTGGCCATTGTGATTGGCTCTTACAGTGGTCCCGTAATAGGAAGCCCATCCAGCTGGCTCCCGATCAAAAGCAATAAGAGAGAGCTGTCAGTGATAGCTCATTCAATGTGCTGGAAGTGCTTAGTGAGTATGCTCTCAGTTCAAACTTTAATGGATACATACAGTATGTGCGGTGGCTGATCATTAAAGACCACTTTTCATTTATGCGAAACACAGTTTGCAAGAGGATAGTAGTCCCAAGCAACATTCACTTTGGGCTCAAAATCTCTTTTAGCAAGTTTACTAGGAACGCACATCATGATTACATTGTCCTCATTTCATTTCCTATCATATACTTAATGTGAAAGAAGAAGGAGGAGGAAGTGAGCAGTTCTTCAAAAGCTGTCTACTTGTAAGCCTGCAGTGACGCTTCTTAGATTGAGTGTCACTCAGTATGGTGTAGGCTCCTGGATCTCATAATTGATCTAATGCACAAAGGCAAGAACGTTTAATTAGAATTTTGCAAAGAGTTAATTTCTTTTTGTGAAAGTATAGCTAGTCTTTAGGTCCCCTTCAGACCTATGCATGGTAAGCTACCTCAACAGATGTTAACACATTTTGTTCGGTGGTACATTGCAGTGCCATTCATTTATAGTAGCAACCCAATGCACAAGTACATTAGGTGCCAACAGACATGTATTGCAGCACACCACCACACATGTGCCCTGTGTTGTGGAGTGCTGTGTTAAAAAAAGGTGCAGGCATGGTTTTTCTTCCATTACTGTGCATTGGCAACCGATTATTGATGAACTAGCTGCCATAATGTAACGCACATTAACGTACAAAATATTGTACATTATTGTATAACACCCCAATAGAAGGACAGTGTGAAGGAGGTCTTAATAGTTTGATCTTGTTAAGGTCTCAGACATTTTTGTTTTTTATGAGCAATAATCTTCCTTCCCTCCTCCTGAAAACAGGAATTTTGTAGCTGTAACTTGTAATGAACTTCAAAAGAGCCTCTTAGTTTAATTAAAACACAAATAGATGCCAGCTCCAGGGCTGTAAACAGCTAATTAGACTTGGCAGGATGTCTATTTTGCAGGAACCATGGAAAACACTTTCCTCTGCCCTATCGTAAAATAATAATAACTCAATCAAGCAGTCACACATGACCTGTAAGGTCATTAGAGCTCTGAGAATGCAGAGTGTGCCATAAAACATCTATTCCACATGTAACAATTCCATATACAATTCATAGAATTCAACAGGAACAGGGCACATTAATATTAAGCATATATTTGAATAGGGAACATCATACTGAACAAATCAAGGTCATACGTTATGCTATGTTAGCCCATAAGAAAGGAGAGGAAGCAGTCTCTTCCTTCCTGGGTGACAAAGGTATGCTGTCTTTGGTATCCCTGAGTTCAAAATATAATTCTGAATAATAATCTGCTAGTTGCTAGAATACCACCTACAGGTATTGGAAGTTGTTAATATTAGTATGAAACTGTAGTTGGGACTTGGTCATAAATTTAATGACCTCTCAACACCCGTCCCTTAAACTGGATTATTGGTCAGATGGTATCTGTCCACACCTCCTTGATATCATAAAGGACTGACGGAACTTGTGAAGGGGGAGCTCTTGTTTAACATCAACCAAGAAACATCTTAACAGACTTGAGAGCCAAAGCAACATTTACGCTCGGACAATTGGACTAAAAACAACGACTTTGCAAGTATTCTGCCTTCTTAACTCCTTTCTTCTATTTCTCTGTTGCTTTATTGTTCTCTTTATGTCTTTCTAACATCCCTTTCTGTAAATATTTAAATTGCACCATTTTGACCTTTTTAGTAATAAACCCCACTTTGAAAAGTGTTGAAACTGTCTCTAAAGCTTTTAGCAAACTAAAGACTCCCTGTCTCTTGAAAAGTGCTACTGTATGTAATAATCCTCTGAATATACTTGTCTGTGGTGACAGTGTGTGTTACAGATGTTTATTGTTCACATTTGTTCTTGCTAATATTGTGAAGGGTTGATAGGCCCAAAGCTATCCGGTGGCAGTTTGGAGTTTGAAGAGGTAATTGCGTAATTAACCTAACCCAGCGACAATCGCTCTCAGGCTGCTGGCACCTAGATTGTGGTCCCGCAAGCTGGAAAATCTTTGTGCAGGGTGCAGCTGAGAGTGGCATTATTACGCAAGTGACAGTGCAGTGTGAGATTGGCTGGTCCTTTGTCACGAGTTGGTGAGAAGGGCAGGGGTCAGGCACGGTGTTGCATCACAATTGTCACTAAATGCCATTCCTCTGCTAGGGATATCTTTTTTAGCATTGTGAGACTACTACATGTGTGTTAGGAATCTGCGTCATTTTTGCATATTCTAAAGACACTTTCATATATGCTTGGTTGTATTGAAATGTAAATGTAGGCCAGCACTATCTACATCAATCATATGCAGTGGAAAGGAAATCAATTTTAATCCCTGCAGGTGAGTCTGTTTTGCAATTGGACATGACCTTCTAAGCTCTCACGCACACTGCATGTTTTGATAATGCTGGTAACGTTAGCTGTGTAAAATCACGTTAAAAACTTGAGTTTTTCAGCTTTTTTAGTGTTTTTGCACTAGCATTTAGCGTTGTTTTGCCGAGATTAGCGGCGTTTGCCGCGTTTGCATTTTTTTGTGGTTTTTAGTGTTTTTTTGACCAAAAAATATTTTTTTGGTTAAAAAAGTCCAACAACGCTGGTTGCGGCATTTTACCTTGTTTTTTTAGCGTTAGAGAATTTTTACAGCTAAAAACTCCTCTAGAAACCCACTAGTCCTATTTTTTTTCCAGCCAAAAAACCCTGATTACAGTCTATGTGTGCATGGACGCATAGGATAATATGCTGGGGGGTTTACTGGCTGTAGAAAAAAACATCAAAAGCCAAAAACAGCCTCTGTAAAAACATCAAGTGTGCATGAGGACTAATTTCTGGTCCCATCAGCTGACACCACCTCCCTTACTCCTGGCTTTTGCTGCAGCTCATACTGGCACTGTAATCTCCAGCCTGTTTTTTTTTTTCTTCCTGCAGTTAATTTTTATACTTCACAGTTATACTTCTCAAAAACTTATCACATGGCAAAATTGGTAGCCAATAAATTTAAATGGATGGTATAGTGTTTTGCAAAATAATCCTTTATTATTTTTAGGACTAAAAAATATATATTTTTCTAGTAATGTAAATATGAATTCAGATAAGTATTTACTTCCTACTTGGAGCTAAAAAGGTGGCGCTCTAGGCTACTTTCTTGTTTTTATCAAGCTGAAGTTATAGCATTGCTGTAAATAACCTGTAGAAACCCTTTTAGTATGAGTGCTATATATTTATCCCACTTATTATATGAGAAGGGTCCCAAATTCAATTGTAGGAGTTTGTGACTTATATAAGTTATAACCAATTAAACTTTCCTTCACTAGGTAATGGATACTGTCAATATCCATACTGTATTTGGGATCTGATACTCTAAAGTGATTTTGAGACAGGTAAAGTATGAACATTCACTTTTTGTAAATATTACTGACAAAGCTGGAATATTTACAAGAGGTTTAAGGAACTTTTCAGTTGCAGAAAGTTATGCATTAGAAACCACTTCAATTGAGACATGACTTAGTTAGGGGACCTATACGAAACGGGCCATAGATAGAGCTAAGGCTATTGTCGGTTCAGTAGGAAGGTTTTATGAAATGGTTTGTCAGTAATGCAATGTATATAAAAAAAGGTGAAGTTTACAAACTATGGTGTCTAATACAGTTTTCACAATTCAGCTGTTTAGAAATGTGATTCAAATAAATAGCTAGTGTTAGATTAAGTAAAATATATACATACATCAAAAATTCACATAATTAATATACAAATCATATGTATCCAATAAAGACTAGAATAATAAAGAATAAAGAAAAGTGCTCAATAGTGAACCATTGCCAGAAGTAAATATATTGAATAAACATATATGAAACAGTCCTTATAAGGGATATAGAACAGTGGTGAATAATAGAAGATCATTCCAATATAACCACCAACGTGAGAATTGCACCACCGTGATATCAAATTGGAGGTTTACCAGATTCTTTGACCCCTTAATTATAGGGGGTCAATACACGCCTGATATATATATATATATATATATATAATTCCGTCTAGATTCATATGTCTCAGATCATAGCATAGTAAATTATAAGGCAACCATAGACCATCAGTCAGCCGAAACAACTGTAAAATGGCGATTCTTACATGATGACATCAGAAGGGAGGCTCCGCTCGATGCGTTTCGTCATAAGCAGATGTCTTCCAGGGCTCTTCTATTATTCCCCACAGAATAAGGGACTGTTCTAGATACCTTATAAGGACTGTATAACACTTTTCTGTTTTATTCTTTATTGGACACATATGATTTGTATATTATTTATGTGAATTTTTGCTGTATGTAAATATTTCACTTAGCGGAACACTACCTACTTATTTGATTTGTGATTTAGAGGGGATATCCTCTTGGTGTGTTTGCTTCTTTGTACACAATTTGGTTTGGGTATTTGCACGATTTAACCATTTAATATTATAAATGTGATTGCCAGTACGAAATGTAATGTACAATAAGTGCTGTACAGGGAGACCACTTAGGAAAATAAGTGCTGAACATTTTTGTGAGGGTCAAAGATATAATTTAAAAATCTGGGGACACTCTACTGACTATGCCCAATTTTTAACCACACCCACAAAATTGTACCCTCAAAACAATTGGTCACAGACCTTTGGAACAAGTGGCAGACATTCTAGGTGTAAAGACAAAATAAACAGATTTCAAATAAAAGGCACCGAGATATTCATGCATAGTTAGGAGGGACACCTTGAAGATATCTAGAAGGAAAATGCAATGTGCTTAGTACACCATCTTCTGAACAATATGGCGAGTGCAGAGAACCACTTGCCAAACAACTAGAGGCAAGGCCAACAAAGTGGGTTTCACTTTACTGTGCATGGCTTGTAGCATGGAAGAAAATTAGGCCCCAGAACTCTGCCTCTTCTTGTTTCCCCTATCATCCAGCACTCTGCACAACCTCATACAGTAGGTAGGCTGTTTGTAAAAAAGCTTAAGGGCAACATAAAGCAGCCAGGCTTTATCAGTAAAAAACTATTTCAAACATACCAGCTTGCTGCAGAAAAAGACCCACCCAAAGTCTTTTACCTTGCAGAAGCAGTCTGTGTTCGGAATGAACCAGGAGCTCATCCCTACTAACCACTAAGCTTCTGTGCTGCTGATGCTAGACAGCCTACAGAGTCCCAATCCTGTGGGCTGCTATATGCTGGAAGTATAGTCAACAGAATCTGTTGGATTTTCCATAGCATTGAATTTATACACACTTTGGCTGGCAGAGCATGCTGGGAAATGAAGTGCCAAGACAACTTGCAATCTACCTCCGTCTGTGTTAATTTAACACGACTACTGTTGTTGTGGTTGTTGTGTCCACAAGTGACAGAAACAGGTCATTTGAGATTGACAAGCTGATTTGGTTGGAAGAAGCACTTTTTTCAGATTGTGTCTAATATATATTTTTTGGGTTTTTTTTTTTGCATTTTATCTTGGAGGCAGCAGTGAATTTTGCTTTGCAAAAGTGATGCTCACTTGTGTCTCTGTTAACAGCAACTAAGGTTTTCAGTATTTCTTTAGTAAATGCTCCTTTATTTCTGATGTGTTTGCTAAAGGAGTTGGGAATCCGTAGCAACTCACAAAGCAGCTGTTAAATGTAAATACTTTCCAGACTAGAGTGTGCAATGTTTAATTAGAGATGAGTGAAGAATGAACAATTAGCACTGCCAGTTATTTGGCAGAGTGGACTCCATTTTTGTTCCAACAGGTCAATATTTAAAAGTGTTACTAAACCCAGTCAAAATCAGTCTGTATATATAATAAAGCATGCTTACTATACTCACTGTGGAACCTAAGGGGTTAATCCTCTGCATTGTGTAAAAAGGATGTTTGATTCTGACTTCTCTGATCCTCTCCTTCTTCTACTGCCCTCAATCCATCTGCTGATAGAACAGAGCCTTGGGGGCAAGCTGCACATGCTCAGTTTGGTGTGTATTGCTAGAGTTTTTTTCTTCTTGGGAGGGTGCATGTGATCAGCACAGGACCAATCAGCACTGTCCAGATAGAGGGTCAGGGGTCCTGCAGCCTCATAGGACGATCAGGGGAGAATGAAAACTCCTTATACAAGTTTTAACCAGTGCTCTGCTGGACACTAATAGAAGTCACAAGACTGCTCTAACTGCTGATGAGAAAAGGTTTTTAGCAGTTTATATTTACTAAAATAATTGCATTTCCATGTTCTTTGTTCTGTGGGAGACTGGATATAGTGAATGCAGAGTCCTGGGTTTAGTAACACTTTAATTTGCAAGGTGTTACTAATGAACTAGTAAAAAACTAGTCTAAATGACTAATGTGATCAAAAGTGATGTAGCGCTGCTATCTAAAAACAACATATCAAGATATATGCAATGTAAAATAAAGCAATAATAGATCCCCTGATGAAGTAATGTGATGATGACGCAACGCATCCGGCATAACTGGAGGCAAATGGAATAGGAAGTGAAGCACACGGAAGTTTTTATGTGATCTCTGATTGTGAAAGCACATTTTTATCCTGATGAGTGCAATATTTTAAATAACTGTGAATAATTTTAAAAGTTTAATGCA
Source organism: Staurois parvus (assembly GCF_062004578.1). NCBI lineage: Eukaryota > Metazoa > Chordata > Amphibia > Anura > Ranidae > Staurois > Staurois parvus. The sequence continues at coordinate 2,515,215 of NW_028318345.1, forward strand.
CCATATGAGGCGTTCTTTTCATGCATGAACTAGATGATGCAGCTTATCTAAGGTAGAAGGGGTGCTTCTAATACATCTGGGCATTGATTCAAAAGGAGAAGAGGGAAATGATGTGACTATAAGGAGTTAAGGAGAGAGACGGAGATATTTTGTACACACACTATTATTAAAGAAAATTGGAATTGAGAGATTTGGGAGTACGTAGGTGGCACAAGATTGCACAAAGTGGATCTTAAGCACTTTTAGAACCATTGGTGTTGGTCACATATATGACATATGGACTGATTTATCCAAGCAATTTACTGATTTACTCTATATATATTGGTATGGACTTATTTATTTAAGCACTTTATTTGCTCACGGGAATATGTAATTTAATAAGAAAGATTTGTTTATTACATTATTTTACATTGCATATATTTTGATATAATATAGAAATATGTATAGACAAGCGCTCCACAGGATGCGAATAATATCACATAAAAAAGCAGACCGTAATTCCTTACTCCAATCTAATGTGCCAAAAATAAATCATATACCATAATATAATATGTTATAACCCGTGAAAACAAAAATCTTCAATGCTATTACATACATGACTTATATCTATAATTACTATTATATGTGCTTACATAAGTGTCCATGCAATATTATCAATCTATTTTTCAATATTTTTAAACATCAATAAATAAATGTACAAATTAGCTCATATTCAATTATGCAATCTTCATAAATATTCGTGCTTCTTGTTAAAGCACCATCACACTGTGAAAAATCCACCACTAGCCAAATTAAATAAACTCACCAGAGCTCTATGCTGGTAATGTTAGAAACCAGCTAATGAGCAGTGGCTCTGGGAGTAACGATCTGCAGCTATGCCGACAGCCTGTTCACCTCTATGGATAAACCCTCATATATATATATACCATATGAAAGGAAGAGAAGAGGAAACTTCATAGCATAAAACCATAAAAGAATTTTTATTCCATATAGAGACCATAATAGGTGTTACAATTGCCTATTCAGAACCAGAAGGTCAGCCTCAATTATAGTGAATCAGACCACTCTAGGAAACTCAAATGAATGTTTAGTATAATTACCAAACAATAGGACTTGTTAACTGGGGACTTCCTAAACGCCATATCACCATGAACCTTGCACTCAGTTTATATGAAGAAAGATTGCAGTTAATATATTACAAAAGTTTGGCATACAGTTGCAAGAAAAAGTATGCGAACCCCTTGGGATTACGTGGAGTTTTGCATGAATTGGGCATAAAATGTGCTGTGAACATCATCTAAGTCACAACAATAGAACACAGTCTGCTGAACATAATACTACACAAACATTAGATGTTGCCATGGTTTAATAGCACATAACATGTAAACATTCACAGTGCAGGGAGGAAAAAGTATGTGAACCTTTGGACTTAATAACTGGTTGACCCTCCTTTGGCAGCAATAACTTCAACCAATTTTGGACCACTCCTCTTCACAAAACTGTTTCAGTGTAGTAATATTCTTGGCATGTCTGGTGTGAATCGCTCTCTTAAGGTCATGCCACAGCATTTCAATTGGGTTGAGGTCAGGACTCTGACTGGGCCACTCCAGAAGGCGTATTCTGTGCTGTTGCAGCCATTGTTTTGTTGAATTACTTGTATGCTTTGGGTCATTGTCCTGTTGCATCACCCATCCTCTGCGGAGCTTCAGTTGGCGGACAGATGGTCATACGTTTTCCTGCAAAATGTCTTGATAAACTCTGGAATTCATTTTCCCATCAATGACAACAATCCATCCAGGCCCAGAGGCAGCAAAGCAGCCCCAAACCATGATGCTCCCTCCGCCATGTTTTACAGTGGGGATGAGGTTTTGATGTTGGTGTGCTTTGCCTTTTTTTCTCCACACATAGTGTTGTGTGTTCTTCACAAACAGCTCAATCTTGGTTTCATCTGTCCACAGTATATTTTGCCAGTAGTGCTGTGGAACATTCAAGTGCTCTTTTGCAAACTTCAAACGTGCTGCAATATTCTTTTTGGACAGCAATGGCTTCCTCCGTGGTGTCCTCCCATGTACTCCATTCTTGTTTAATGTTTTCCTTATTGTAGATGTGTCAACAAAAATGTTAGCATGTGCCAGAGATTTCTGTAGGTCTTTAGCTGACACTCTGGGATTCGTCTTTACCTCATGCAGCATTCTGCGCTGTGCTCTTGCAGTCATTTTTACAGGATGACCACGCCTAGGGAGAGTAGCAACAGTGCTAAACTTTCTCCATTTGTAGTCTGTCTTACCGTGGACACATGAACATCAAGGCTTTTGGAGATACTTTTGTAACCCTTTCCAGCTTCACGCAAGTCAACAATTCTTGATCGTAGGTCTTCTGAGAGCTCTTTTCTGCGAGGCATGGTTCACATCAGACAGTGCTTCTTGAAACCAGTAAACCCAAAACAGGTGTGTGTTTTTTAAGGGCAGGACAGCTGTCAGCAACACATCCAATATCATCACACTGATTGGAGTCAAGGTTGGCTCACTCCTGGCTCCAATTAGCTCTGGGGAAAGTCATTAAGCTAGGGCCTCACATACTTTTTCCTCCCTGCACTGTGAATGTTTACATGTTATATGCAATTAAACCATGGCAACATCTAATGTTTGTGTAGTATTATGTTCAGCAGACTGTGTTCTTCTATTGTTGTGACTTAGATGACGTTCAGAGCACATTTTATGCCCAATTCATGCAAAACTCCACGTAATCCCAAGGGGTTCACATACTTTTTCTTGCAACTGTGTATCTATACTGAAATATTATCAAAGGCATGGGTATATACTGACACACTAAGGTCCATTTAATAAAGTTGGATACTGCATATCACTCAACTGAAGATTATTAAGTCATAAGGATATATGAGATGGTTTGTGATTTGGGTAAAATATATAATATCAAAATAAAGATGCAGCAACACATGTGTCTATATCATGATGTGGAGAGAGGTGCCATATATCACATGATGGACTGGAATTAAGCGTACAAGATCAAACTGAATACCATAACAAATTATGGAATTATTCTACAGAGATCTGCCATTTTCAGGACCGAGATCAGACATCAAAAAATGTATATATAATATATATGGACCTTATTAAAAAGATATCGGGAAAAGTTATTTTCTTACCTCAACAGGACACCTAAATTTTATCATACTTCAGATAAAAGATGAGTCATCATTAAGGTCACTATTTCATTCATGGTACATGACTGCCCCCAGTGCACAGGTAAAGAACGTCCAAATTACACAGAATTCTAACCGTCCTATCATCAAGCCCCTTGGGAGGTCTTTCAGAACAATGGACTTATACCATATATATATGCAAGACCCTCAAGAAGAGAGACCACATGCTATACATGACACATGCTATATGCTACACATGCTACAGACTCTAAGACTCTACACTCGGCCTAATTTTGAAATGTTCTGCTAAGAACTTTCTGCTGCTAAGAACTTCCTGCTGCTATATATTTTTGAAAAACTTAATTTTTTTTTTAGAAGAAGACTTTCGCCAAAGAAGAGATTCTCTGCTGCTGATCCCAATTTTTGTTCCTGACTGACGAGAGACATTTTATTTTTACCAACCACATCCCACTGGAAGACCTCAGATAACATAATTCTGGGAGTGGTGAGAACTGTATCAGAACATCGTAACTTTTATATATATTTAAACTTACTAAAGCTTTTAATCATATTTCATTGTGTTGGTTAGAGTAATATTGCGCATATCTATATAATTTGCATGGTGTACGGAGGTTAACTGGGTAATAATAATAATAATTGATCAAACTTTTTGGGTACTGATATATTGTGTACTAACATATTTGAAGTATTTTGCTCTGCATTTTATCAGGTATCCTTTCCTATTTCCCTACTGCCGTGGGAAATTGGAAATTATATCTGGAGCACTAATCATTTAATACTAACCCCTCTAAAATAGTTTTTACATTGTGGTGATAGACATATATTGTGTTTTTATACCATAGAGGGTAGTGTGATATATTTTGACTGTGCGTAAGGAAATACCCATCACCAGTAGTTTTGTTTGTATTAATATATTTTATTTATTTATTTATCAATAAGGAAAATTTTGTGTATATGGTAAGAAATCACATTGGTGAAAAGAACTCAAGGAAAATTTTAGCGTGGTGATCAAATTATTAAGGTGTCCATATCGTTAGAATATTAATTATTTGCCATATTTAACGGCTGTAGGGACTGCAATATATTGATTAAGGGAATCGGACACCGCCCTATTTATTTAGATTAAATTATCTCATAAACCACCACAATATATATTTTGATGTGTTGTTTTTAGATAGGAGCACTTTTTATCACATTATTGCACATTCATGTGGGAACATATATTGATGTCAATTGCAGCGTTTATTTATTGATACCGCACACTAAACAGTTGGCACTGGAGTTTTCATTATTTTATTAGTCTAAATGACTGCTTACCAGTTCACTGTTTTGATTGCAGAGTGGCAGCAATCCCACCAATATACTCTATGGGGTTGATTTTCTAAAAGACTAGAGACTGCTAATTGGCTGAGTGTGTTTTTACAATGCAAAGTAAACTTTCATCTGATTTAGGAAATAAGGTAAAGCTATGTTCACATGCTTTTACACCATTGAGCATTCAAAGTGGACATCTTCACCTTATTAGCTAAACTATGTGAACATACACTTTGTAAAGAATGCATTCAGCTGGATAAGTGAACAGCCTGTATTCTTTTAGTAAATTAACCTCTATATCTTCCTATTAGGCAACTTTTGTCAAAGCCTCAGGGATTCTCACGCCATACTTCTCTGCATTGTTAAATGCAGTATCCCCATTGGAATCTGCTGAGTGGTTTGAGGTTACTCAGTGGACAGAAAGCCCACATTCCCTATGGAATTCCTGTTTGAAACAAAGCATATTGCCACTTTGAACCAGCCATCCTATGCTTACATGGCTCTTCTGTCTTATAGAATTAACTGTCCCTTAATAGGTCATCAGATCTCCCTACAATTGATATAACACCATCAATAAAAATAAATGCCTTAATAAGCAAGTTCATAAATGGTCCCTTTCCAATTATACACACATTGGAGGAGTCTATGAATGTGCCGCACATGAAGCACAGGCTTAGTAGTAATCATCTAACATGTAAGCAAAATGAGCCACAACTACCTGATAATTCAACAATATAATGGCAAAACTAAGGATCTCTTCATACATAGAAAAGAAATATATGAAAAAAATATCTGACAATGGCACAGTGTTCACCTGCATACATTTCGTAAACATCAAGAAACAGTTAAAAAAAATCTCTGCAATATTTATAGCCATCAGTTTCTTTTGAAGTAACCACTTTGTACTAATCCATTGATGTTGCAGTACGTTAAATTTTATGGCACTCATATAGATATGTGACATTACATGTTATGTTTTATTGAGAAATACTACAACAGACAGGTAAATCAGCCTTCTTCTTTGAGGAGAAGATTTTTTTTCTTCCTTTCTGTGTTAGGTTTATAGCAATATAGTGTAACTCTTACATGGTAATGCTTATATCCTTTATACGTTTAGTAAACCAACTGCTTACATACTTCACACCATTAATTTACCTTTTTCTCCAACAGATCCCATACCAGATGCAGAAATCACATCATCACATGCACAGCATAATTATGTTGTGGCTCAGCACCTTTGATGACATTATCATAATGAAAGTTGTTACCTTCCACAGGCATTCCTATTTATAGAGATGCTTCCATTGCTTCACTTATAGCTAAGGCCATGGGAAACCTACTCAGTTGCAATAAGGGAGGGGCTCGGATTCCTTAAACAGATGTCAGAAATGACAGATTTGCCTCTTACAGACACTTAGGGTCATATCACACATCTTGAAATTGCCAACAATTCTTCAGGATCTCTAATAGACCACTTGCCAGTTGATGTTGAATCTCTCTCTCGCTAGCCAGGTCAACAAGTTGTCCATAGAGGTATTCCCATGTGACACTTCTGTTTGAAGGACCAGCTACAGCAGGTCCCCAAGCAGTGGGGTCCACCTGGTTTCGGCTTAGGTAGACCATAGTATGCCTTGCTCCTGTCAGTAGCTCTGCATCCTGGGGGGTTCAGGGATTGAAGCCCTTCCGCTTCAGAGGCTAGTCCTGTTTTCTACCCTTCATGCACTTTTTGTATACTGTGATTTAACGGTTCACTTTATTTGTTCGCAGGGGGTCAATTTAGCACTGCTATGATTGGTAAAAATGACATGGCTGATAACTATACAGGTATACAGGTGCCCATAGGCACAGGTCAAATGGTAAATCTGACCCTGTGGTTATTACTGTGTAGCTTGAACTGCTAAAATGTCCCCATTCATTTTGCTTGTTAAGATTTTTAGAAAGTTTTCTATGTTTTAATAAATTAACTTACACAATAATATTTATTTTCCTAGCTGTACTTGATTTTATTGGGTACAAACCATGGCAATAAAAATGGAAGGTCATAACTACAGATTATAGGACCTCGTAACTAAATGTTGATGTTGCTTCTTTCCACTTGCCACCAACTCTTCTTAAACAACCCATCTTTGGAGCTTCCATTAGTAGATATGAGGTTCAGGCTTGCTGCTACCATGGATTAGCAAATTTAGTGAATCATGAAGTTTTGGCCAAACATTTTGTAGGTTTTGTAATGCATAGCATTTACTGTCAGTCACAAAAGTCAATAATTTGAAGCAATAGAAAACTTGCTCCATCTTCTATAAACAAGTGGGCTCAGTGTGTCAGTGTGTGTTGGAGCTTTTGGGGGCCGTATATAGTATGATTTTTTTGTTTTATTTCTTATTTTTAATTTCGACAATGAAATGCATCCTCATAGCAGTACCCATCTTCCTGTGCCTTTTTTTTTACAATATCTTGCTTATTAGCCCTACAAATTGGCAGAATTAAATATCAAGATTACCCCCCCAGGTGCCTTCAAAGGGGCTTGCTGCAAAGTTCATGCACGATTATTTAAACTGTTCATGAACCAAACCCAGGCAAATTCACGCATCTCTAGCAATCAGTGCCAGTGTACCGACTACATGTGTGCGATTCGTTTCGTTATGAATTGGAATTTGGAGGAATTTTTCATTATTCGGAGGTTCGGATATATGCGAATCTCTGAATCTCAATAATAATGAATTTCAACGAACAAGAATGAAATTGTAATGAAAACAACGAGTTAATTCATTAGTTTCATGCATTTGTAACTTCAGAGGGCTTTGTAAGTACAATAATATGTGTCACGCTCTGTACTGTTATGATTGGCCAACGTCGCAAGCAAACAAATGTGTCCTAAAGGACAGGAGAAAAGAACTCTGACATGCTCAACAATAAGGAATATCTGGATGTGAAAGACTACTTTTAAAAACTGCATTATTGTCGGGGGTGTTGATCATAGCAGTGTCAAACATTTGCAGAAGTGAGGCATGATCAAGAGTCCTGTCCCTTGAACCCATAAGAGCTGACTCTGTAAATACGATGTTCTGCCACAACAAGCTATCTATTATTCTTATTTTATTGTATTTTGATATGTTCCACTAGTTTCCCTCCCCTTTTTGCTGTTATATAATATAGTCTTCAGCTATGCTGTACCAGCCTCCCCATGATTTTTGTTAATTTGTTTTACCACTGCAGAGATATGGTTAGGAAAGTCATTGCCTCCTTACAATTCAAAAGACTGGACTAATATTATTTGTACCATACTGTACTGTACTGTCTTCTTCATAAAGAGTTCAACTGTCTGTGGATATTATCCAGTCTGCAATTACCATATTTTCTGCACAGACTGGGTCTGGAGAAGTATGTCATTACATATAGTGCCATTTAAAACAGAACACACTACATATGTATTTGAATAGCTATTCACATGGAAAAAACATATTTCAATGGTGAGTAACTATGGACAAAAAAGGAGGGAATAGAAAGAAAATAATACAAATATAAACATAAGAGACTAATTGTTATGTACGATTACCTGGGAGAATTGTATTTTATAACCTAGAGAAAAGGCAGCATTCATGATTAAGAAACATGCTAATGTTTAATGTCAAATCTCCATTGCCATTCACTATGTGCACAAAAGAGGGGAGTAACATAAAACAAAATAATAGCTAACAGTGCTGAGGAGGAGTAATAAGGGAAGACTTGGAAGAAAATATAGGGAATATAGCCGTAATATGATACTTTATGAACATTATCCAAGAATACGGTGCTATACATTTCTTGCACTGGGGCATTACACCAATTCTGATGGAGATAGGGTTGACAAAGTTAAATGAATTCACTTTTATGCCATGAGTTTAAAATTTTGCTGACCTCCTTTTCACAAGAAAATGAATCTTACTGTAGTGCTTTGAAACTCCCAATTAGTTTTTTAAGCTGTCCCAGATACAAAGAATGTCATTACCATCCAACAGCTTATGCAAAATTGTTACAGTTTATTAAACAATCATTTAATTCTTGTTTGGCCAGTGAATATACAGTATTACGGAATAAGCTGTGCAGTATTAGCTTCTAAATAATGCCTTTTATACTTATATGTGCCATTTTAGAAAGCTGAATTGATTGCAACAAAACAGCTCACATTTACACTTCAGATAGTCTCCAACTTTTAGTGAGTTATCCAGCTTATCGAAAGTAGTGTTTAAAAAAGACATTTCCTGAGTTCAACCAAAAAATAAAGTACCCTTTATTAATTTAGTTTATCACCTCTGCACTCTTGTCAGCTCTATAACATTCTCATTGTAAATTGGAGCTTAATAGGAATGAGGTTTGGGTTTGCCACTACCAAGTGTTCAATGGAAATCCTGCATATCAAGATTCACAGTCACTGTGAATTTATGTGCAGATTCACACAGAAGAATTTAAAAAACAAAACATAAAAATATAATCCACTGCGTAACCTTTAAACTATAGCCAGTGGCTTCGAATGGCAAATCAGGGAGCTTTTAATTAAGCCATCCCTTTCATTATAATAGGGGGCACAGAGCAGCCATAGTGTCAGTGAATTGGTACTGTTGCAAGTGTGACATTTTGGGGTTGTTAGCTCAATGGTAGTGCTTTCCAGACACTTCAGTCCACTCAAAAAGTGTTCTTTAAGGCTTACTGGCAAACGTTTATTTATACAATGGAAAAAGTTCATAAAGAGAATAGGTTTCCCACACAAGGGTTTCCGCCATCAACATAAACAACTTCAGCCTTGTGGCTTTCTCAGGCCTGTTGTCTTGGTTTTCCAGACCATCAAACACAGCACCTCAGTGCTTCTGTACACACTCTCTTCTGCACTGTGCAGACATACAGTGAATAAAGCTCAAAATCCTTCTAATAGCTTTTATTTCCATACACACAAAATGCATTTGGAACACTACACATTCTATTCCAAATCAAAACATGAAGAAAAATACCGTATTTTTCGCTCCATAAGACGCACTTTTTTCCCCCAAAAAAAGGGGGGAAAATGTCAGTGCGTCTTATGGAGCGAATATGGAGTGGCCGGTCTGGTTTTTCCACCGCGGCCGTGTCAGAATACCGGGCCGGCCGCTCAGCTCTGCAGCGGGACCTTATGGAGATGACTGCTGACCTTTGGGGAGGTGGGAGCGGGTACCTGAATTTGACAGGTACCCGCTCTTACTTCTATGTTCTTTGATCTTACCTGTTCCTCTATCCAGCGGCGCGCTGTCTTCCGGCTTCTGTAGTGTGGGCACTGGGCATGACAGCCTGGGTGCCAAGTGCGCATGCGCAAGAAGCGGTGCTTTTTGTGAATGGTAAGGCGGTATCTGGGACACATGACAGATCCCAGAAGCCGCCGGACCAATCACAAAGCGCAAGTGCTTCTCGCTCATGCGCACTGGGTACCCGGCTGTCATGCCGAGCGCCATTACAGAAGCCGGGAAGACAGCGCGCGGCTGGATCGAGGAACAGGTAAGATCAAACAAAAACTCTGCGGAAGTAAGAGCGGGTACCTGTCAAATTCAGGTACCCGCTCCCCACCTTCCCAAAGGTCAGCAGTCATCTGTACTGTCCGCAGTCTCTGGTCATCCCTGTGCTGTCCGCAGTCTCTGGTCATCCCTGTGCTGTCCGCAGTCTCTGGTCATCCCTGTGCTGTCCGCAGTCTCTGGTCATCCCTGTGCTGTCCGCAGTCTCTGGTCATCTCCTGTACTGTGTCTGCAGTCCATTAGTTCAGAATTTTTTTTTCCTGTTTTCTGCCTCTAAAACCTAGGTGCGTCTTATGGTCAGGTGCGTCTTATGGAGCGAAAAATACGGTATATCAAATTTGTGTTGTTCTTCTAAAAAAAAATTAAGAAAAGTGAATATTAGACTGTTCAAAAAAATAGCAGTGTTTGTATTCTTCTTTACAAACTCAAACATTCACTATATAAACTGAAAAATGTTTGAAGATTTTGCTTTCCTTTGAATCACCTAATTAATATTTAGTTGTATAAGCACTGTTTCTGAGAACTGCTGTACATCTGTGTTGCATGGAGTCAACCAACTTCTGACACCTGTGAACAGGTATTCCAGCCCAGGATGATTGGACTACATTCCACAATTCCTCTCTATTTCTTGGTTTTGCCTCAGAAACTGCATTTTTGATGTCACCCTACAAGTTTTCTATTGAATGAAGATCCGGGGATTGGGCTGGCCACTCCATAACGTCAATCTTGTTGGTCTGGAACCAAGATGTTGCACATTTACTGGTGTGTTTGGGGTCGTTGTCTTGTTGGAACACTAATTGCAAGGGCATTTCCTCTTCAGCATAAGGCAGCATGACCTCTTCAAGTATTTTGATGTATTCAAACTGATCCATGATCCCTGGTATGCGATAAATAGGCCCAACACCGTAGTATGAGAAACATCCTCATATCATGATGCTTGCGCAACCATGCTTCACTGTCTTCACAGTGTACTGTGGCTTGAATTCAGTGTTTGAGGGTCGTCTGACAAACTGTCTCCGGCCACTAGACCCAAAAAGAACAATCTTACTTTCATCAGTCCACAAAATGTTGCGCCATTTCTCTTTAGGCCAGTCAATGTGCTCTTTGGAATTGTAACCTCTTCAGCACATGTCTTTTTTTCAACAGTGGGACTTTGCGGGGGCTTCTTGCAGATAGCTTGGCTTCACATAGGCGTCTTCTAATTGTAACAGTACTCACAGGTAACTTTAGACCTTCTTTGATCTTCCTGGAGGTGATTGTTGGCTGAGTCCTTGCCATTTTGGCTATTCTTCTATCCATTCAAATGGTAGTTTTTCGCTTTCTTCCACGTCTTTCAGGTTTTGGTTGCCATTTTAAAGCATTTGCGATCATTTTAACTGAGCAGCCTATCATTTTCTGCACTTCTTTATAGGTTTTCCTCTCTCCAATCAACTTTTTAATCAAGGTACGCTGTTCTTCTGAACAATGTCTGGAACAACCCATTTTCCTCAGAATTTCAGAGAGAAATGCACTGTAACCAGCATGTACAACATTTGCTGGCTTCCTTCCTTAAATAAGGGCAATAATTGCCACCTATTTTTCAAAGAATGAATGACCTCACTAATAGAACTTCACACTGCTATTATTTTGAACATGCTCCTTTCAATTAGGGATTCAATTACACAGAATCAGCAGCATGCATGTCATGACTGTTGGGTCTGTTGGATTTCTATTACTCTGTTACACCTAGTAAATTATTTGCCATGTAGAAATATCATTTCTGCCAAAAACAGTGATTGATCAGGTTAGTGATGTCTGACTGCTATTATTTTGAACACAACTGTATTTGCTCTGGCTGCCCCGTGAAGCCTCTCTGACTCCTGGGGAAGGATTGGGGTCCTCCTGTCCCCTACACAGAGACCTCCTGTCTCTCAAGTGGAGTCCTGAACTGTTATTAGGTCCTAAATTATAAGAGCTGTGAAAAGCTGTCTACTCAGCCTGCTGGTTACTGGCAAGAGGAAGAAGGGTCTGCTGTACACCGGAGGATTGATGAATATAGTGTGTATTTATTGATCCATAGGACACACAAAACACCAGGACATGAATACAGGACCTGTTAATGCGTTTCACACGATCTCGTGCTTAAGCATAACAAAGGTTACTGGCAAGACCCGGACACTACATTAGAGACTCCTTACCTCCCAAAGCACTTCAGAGTCTCCCAGCTCCAGCCTCTGATTTGGGAACTTCAAAACCCAGGGAAAGATTAAAAAAACACGTTTCTCTGCTCAGAACTGACATTCTGGATCCCTGAACTCTACATATGTGCAAAACCTGTGTCACTTTCTCCTACGTTTTCACAGCGGCAGGGCCTTACACTGCCACACAAGGAAAGCATATGGGAAACTGACAAACTGCATAGGGAGAGATTAGAGTCTGTTAGTAGATTATTTAATTTTATTTTGTAGTTGATTTTAAAACAGTGGTCACCTTTAGCTGCTGGCCTGTGTCCCTTTTGCTGAAAGGCTTCCCTTTAAAAAAAAAGGGGGGGGGGGTTGTTTCTGGGTAGTAGTAGTTTAGGGGTTGCATTTATTATTAGGGAATTTATTTTTTTTATTTTACGTTGATAAGGCCTTTTTTGGTTTGTGGTGCCATTCTCTTGTTTCTGTCCTTGGAGTCACCTTTCGTTTGCAGCACTGCATGATTTGAAAGGAAAACAAGTACAAGAACAATGTGCACCTCAACCACCTTTCTTTATTTTATTCATATTCATGGCCCACTCATCCCCATATATAAAATAAAAGTTAGGCATGTCCAAGTTAGATCTATACTGTATATTCCTAATTTTAACTGTCCTACTGCTGGACAATCTTACACCAGCCTGTAAGCTTTTTCTCTAACATACAGTATTTAGGCCATTTCTCCCTAATCAAAAATGTTGTGTTTCTAGCCAATTTTATATCAATGCTATATCATCTGTTGTCTCTTAAGGGCTCATGTACACTGCAGCTATTAAACTCACGTTTAGGAGCTGATCAGCGTTTTTTTTAGCAGCCCCTGAACTCACCCTAATGTTTTCCTATGTGTCCATGTACACATCTTCGTTTACAGTCATTTACAGGCATTTGAGTTTACAGTCGTTTTTTTGAACAAACTTGCGCTCAGACGTCCATTTAATCAGCGTTTCAAGCGCAAAACACTTGTAAACGTGACTAAATGCGGATAAATGCTGCAAATCGCATTTATAAGCATTTGCGTTTAAAATTGTTTTTAACTCTTCCAGTTCCCAGTGCTGTCCAGAACCTTTTTTCATCATGAAAAATGCATGCAAAGCATTTTCAAGGTGCTCAGATGGACAAAACACTGAACACAGGATGTTCCTACCAAGCTTGTCACACATCGTAATGACCAATTCCCCCCTCAGACCTCTCCCACCCTTGGAAACACAAGATATGTTAATGCCCATTCACACCTCAAATTCCTCATGAAGACCCCCTGCCAGATGACCTTAATGACTCACTCCAACAGACACCTTTCCACGCTTGGAAAAAAAAGAAATGTTAATGAGCAACTCACACCTATTTATCTAAACATATCCTGCTGTCTCTGCTTCTACTGTGTGTATTTCTCTGAAACAGTCTGAAATAGTTAATAATTTACCACTTTTCAGTGTATTCTGGGCATTTGGTAGGTTTTCCTGTGCTTATCTTTAAAAAACGCTTCTAAACGCAAACGTGCATAAACGCGTTATGCTAAACAGACGTTTTTTAACCTACGTTTTCCAGGAGTCAGTTTCCATCGTTCATAAACGTCCCATGTTACTTACTGCCAGTTTAATAGAAATTGGCCAGTGTTAGAACAGTTTTCTGATAGTCACCATGAACTATTGGACAATTTCTATCTGCTGGTCTATTACTGGTTGATGAAAAAACATGTGTTTTTGCTAAAGCTACCCTAAAAAAATCATTTTTTTCACCCTGAAATTAATCAGATTGAGGTGCTGCTGCTGTATGTACTGCTCTGTAACACCACATACAGCTTGTTAACCACTTGTCCTCCTGAGGATTTACCCCCCTTAATGACCAGGCCTCTTTTTGCTACTCGGCGCTGCACTAATTCAACTGATAATTGCGCGGTCATGCAATGCTGCTTCCAAACAAAATTTACGTCCTTTTTTTCACACAAATAGAGCTTTCTTTCGGTGGTATTTGATCACCTGTGCGCTTTTTATTTTTCACGCTATAAACAAAAATGTTTTTGTCTGCTACATGTTTTTGGTAAAAAAAATCCCAATAAGTGTATATTGATTGCTTTGTGTGAAAGTTATAGCGTCTACAAACTATGGTATAGATACTGCAATTTACGCCGTTTGTTTGCTATACACCGCTGTGCTAGTTTAACGGACAATTGCACGGTCATGCAATACGGTACATAAATTAAATCTACATCCTTTTTTTTCCACAAATTGAGCTTTCTTTCGGTGGTATTTGATCGTCTGTGCATTTTTTATTTTTTGCGCTATAAAAAAAAGGCTGACAATTTTGAGGAAAAAAAAACAATATTTTGGACTTTTTGCTATAAAACATGTCCAGTAAAAAAAAAAAAAAAAAATCAAATTTAGTCATAAATTTCTGCCAAAATGCATTCTGTGACATGTCTCTGCTACAAAAAACCCCAATACGTGTAAATTAATTGGTTTACATGAAAGTTATAGTGTTTACAAATGGCGGGAAAGATACTGGGATTTTAAATTTTTTTTTATACTAATAATGGCAGCGATCAGCGACTTATGGCAGTGATCAGTGACTTATGGCGGGACTGCGGGACTGCGGTGGACATTCTGACACTGGGGGGGAACTGACTTGGGGTCACTGACATCCCCAGTGACACCAATACAGTGATCAGTGCAAAAAAAACCCACTGACACTGTACTAATGGCACTGGGGAGGAAGGGGTTAACTTTATTATTCAGTGAAAGGGTTAACTGTGTGAGGGGAGTGTTTTACTAGGGGGCGGGGGTGTGTACTGCAGGGAACACTGCTGATTGGGACAGATAAACTCTTCTCTCCTGATCAGCGTGTCAGGAGCTGTCAGGGAACTGACAGAAAGCACAGCTACTGCAGCTGTGCTCTCTGTCACTGATTGCCGCTAATCGCCGGGACATAGCCGGTAATGACCGGCTGTGACCCGGCGACTGACATCCGTGGCCATGATCAGTGGGACAGGTAGGGCGGCTGCACGCCTCGCACGCACCCCCTACCTGTTTTAAAAACACACATTTTAAAATGTGGTTTTGCCCAGCCGTGCCGCCCTGCTGCCGTATTTCTACAGTGGCTGGGCGGCATGTGGTTAAGTATTGACAATAAAACCTGGAAGCCGATTGGTTTCTATGCACCAGGTTTTGCACTCTCCAGTTTTAGTAAATAACCCCCTAAGTTCAGGTTAGTGAAATTTTGAACAATAATTCCTGGCAATACAAGTCAGACAGATTCACACATCACTATTACTTAAAACTAAACTGTATATTCTAGGTGAGGAAAGGTTTTATATCTCTCTCTCTCACTTTCTGTCTGTCTCTCTCTCTAATGAATCTGCCAAATACAAGAAACAATCTTGGTTGCTATATAGTGGAATGCTATGATAGACTGACATTGTACACAGTTATTAATGTATAACTGTACTCACATTTGGAAACAATCTTGATATAGAAATAGAAAATAGATAATATAGAAATAGATTTCAGGCAAATATACTAGCAGTCTTTATAAGTAAATTTAAAGTTGATGTAAACCATAGATGAATGGTGTTTACTAAAGCATGGTGCATCATAAACAACTGCCACTTTTTGCAATAGTGAGCAAGAACAATTGAATATAGGGTTGTTATCCTATAACAGGAAGTGTCTGGACATGAACATGGTTAAGTGTTATACTAATGAAAGCTTCAGATTCAGAAATATTGTAAACAAGTTTAGAAGATGGGTAAGGATTTAAACGTGTTTAGCGATTGGATGCATCTATTTTAGTGACTTGTCAAAGACTACATAACTGAAAAAAGGGCATACATATATAAAATCATCAATAATCAGGAAATTATGTATTTGATAGGAGTTCCTTTTATATGAATTTGTAAGGGAAATACATATTTTGATATCTTGTATTAGTCAAATATTTTGTATTAGTAAAGTCATTGCTATAAACTAGCACCTCCTAACCTTTTCTAAGCTCCCAGGAGATTCAGAGAATCACATAACATCTGCTATATGTTTCTCTTTGCTTCATAAGACAAGGGAGCAAACATATTTGTGTTCATTTGTTCTAGCTCACATTTCATTATGAAAAAGGTTAAGTTTCTCATCAAGCATAATGAAGATTATTAACACGCCCAAGTACAAACAATAATGACTGCAAATGTAATTTGCCACAATGATAGTATTGCATAGTAAGAAAACTCTACTGACATTGTTTCATGACTGAAATACTTATAACAGTATTCTCACCTAGGTGGATGCAGCATCGATCCAATGCTGCATCTGTCCCCCGCTGCCTCTGCAGTGAGAACTGTGTAATCAAACACCACTGATCGCTCAGTTCTCCCCTTCACTCTGAGCAGAGAGCTGTGACTTTCAGTCCCTGAAAGCCTCTCTGCTCTGCTTCTCCCAGCGGGATCCTTTCAGAGCTTGGAACGGCTGAGTGACATCAACTGACAGCAGACTTTAGCCCTCTGTTAGCTGATAACAGGTCACAGAGGTACAGAACGAACTGCACTCATGTGACCTACAGGAGAAGAATGGTCAAAATAGCTTTGGCTATACATCTCCTTTAAAGCCCAATTTCAGGCAAAACCTTTTTTTCTAATTTGTGAAAGACAATAAATAGCTAAAACCCATATTAGATTCCATTTTAGACTGTGAGTCCATTGGGGAGATCTCCCCATTTATTTTCTGTGTGATCATCAAAACAGGAAGTATGTGCAGGTAGGTTAGTAGCCTCACCAATTTTTTATCCCTTGTATCAGTGCTGGATACCTTTCTCTAACTTACTTTGTGGTCATCAAGTCAGAAAGTGAGGTAAGGGGGCACCAAAAGCCAAAACAAAAATTGATACTGATATCTAGAGGTAACCTACCACTTTATCCAAAACTGTACACATTTTTTAGCAGGATTTGGCAGACAGCTAAGAAGGCCAACCTATTTGGTAGGGAAGGATTTCTCCCTACTGAAAAATAAAACGAAAAGGGCTGAAAATGTTTTTTCATGTACAAAACATCATGTGGCTGAAACCTGTACAGTGTAATATAAGAATGATGTCTCGAAATAAGGAAACCAAAAGAACCAAAAAAACAAAGAATAATTAGGAATAAACCACACAGCCACAAAAGGTAACAAAAAAGTATTACATTTATTGTGTAGAAAGATTAAAAACATCTTAATATTGTCAATTACTGGTATGCCTTATGATCCTAAGAAGGACAAATGTCTCACCCTGTATATACTACCCCTAGCAGACTAGAACCAGTTCTCAATAGACTTAACAGTTTGTATATATTTGTTCATACAGTATTACTGTCTTCATTGTACAGAGGCTCTATTTCTGTAAGATGTAAAAAGTCCTCCCAATGCATTTAACAGTTGATCGCTTCCTTGGGAGACCTAACAAAGAATAACATGGTAAAAATATTGCAGAATGCTATGTGCTGTCAGGGAGGAGTGGCAATCCCATAGTGACCATGCACCAGATTTAGAAAAAAGATGTAGTAGGCAAAATCAGACCCTAAGCAGTGGGCCATTTCTAAATGACCATAAATATAAGACTAAATCTTATTGTATACAACGCTACACTACAATAATAAAAATAACTAACTATCCTCCAAAAAGTGTTCATAAATGTAAAATGTCCTATGATTCTCTTTATTGTCTAGAGGGCCAGCAGTAGGAGGCAGACTGGATGTTCCTTAGCAAATGAATTAATTAAGATTGTGGCTCTATACCTAATAAATATGTAAACCCAACATTTCATATTCCTGATGGGTGCCTACTGTACTTGTATAAAAGAAGTATCCTGTTCCCTTTGCATTGCTTCCTTTGTATGAAATAACTGATGTTTCTGCCAGTCCCTCTGATTCTCTATTAAAAATTGACCACACTGGGAAGGAGAGCACAGTGCTGTCAGTTTTCAAGCTGTGTTGGTAATGCTGCCTGCTCTCCTCCAATGATCAGATATCCCCACTGCACAGCCATTCATTGTATCAGTGCTCTGCTGTTTCTCCTCCCTGAGCTCCTTATGCAGCTCAAAACAGTGGGTATGCGCTCACTTATAAAAACAGGAAAAAAGTCTTGTTTTAATATTTTTTATAAGTATACTTGAATGTTTTGCCTTTCATTTCTATTTTAAACTGATTGGTTGTTTTACAAAGTAAATGTTTATATATACTTTAAATATATATTTATTTAAGATTTTTTAAGATTCCAGATAAATCAAAATGGGCATCGTTTTCTACTGCAGGCTATAAAATTACATACTATTTTTATTTCCAGTCCTGAGAAGCATAACTACTAATTCAACTGATAATGTCTAACCCTTAACCACAAATAAAAAATAAAACATATGTTAAATACATTGAGAAGACCTCAAACATTATTATATAATGTAATTAAGACAAAATATTTGCATTTGATCTTTTATTCATGATTCTACATGTAAACGCAAAGCATAAAAAACGTAAGGAGCTATAGTTAGACAGCAGCAGTTTAATTTTGCAGTCAATATATGAAAACAGAGAACACACACTCCATAAGGTTATTCAGTTTGGCTAATTTAAAAAGAATAACACACTGTAATATAGCAGAATCCCACAAAGAAACATTTTGGTGATATGTTTGACAGAAATAAGAAAACTAATATCTCCGACTGAAGCTTACAAATGAAACTGCCTCATTTTGCAGCAGGGAAAAACTAATTTTCTAGGAAGTAACATAGAATTCAGTGTTTATCAGAGTGGGCTAAAGCTCAATTGTAGAGCAAAGCTTTCTGATGTAATCACAGCTGCCAAGTCTCTGTCCCCACAATGTCTTCCTTTATCAAGCAGCTGGACCAAGCACGGATTACCCAAGCTAATGATTACGTACCATATTGCCAACAGTGCATATTATCTGGCCCAGACCAGCAAGAAATAAACTACTAGACAGAATATGGTAAACATCCAACTATTTCAAAGACGAGTACAACATCACATTATTATATTTATTATCAAAGGGAATATGTGATTATTTCTCAACAATTATGTTCTCATTCTAAATATACTTACTGTATATAGCATTGACTGTAAATAAGTTTTAACCCAGATTTAAAGAAGATACAGCACTAGAGGCCAGCAAAGAATGGCAGCCTTACAATCTGATAGCAGCACACTGTTCAACAGAGGAACGCAAGAGTCAAATCAGATTAGGAGAGATTACTGAAACATTTTTTATACTTGCTTGCACAGACATCTCTATGAATCTGCCATGGCTTCACATTAGTTACAGCACTCTTGAAAACAGGTCAGCACTTTTTATGTAGGGAATTCAACCATCAATTATACAACTTTGTTAAAAATACCTTTGCAGTAGATGTACAATGTTTAGAAGAGTTTTCACTAAACTCGGGAGCATATGTGGAACCATATATCATGCTCTTGAGTTTGTGGGACTTTTTCAGTAGGGCATTGTTCAAAGTGTAGCGCCCAAGAGCAACCATCTGAAATCATCGTCCAAAGATTGAATCAAATTTTTACTTGGCTGTTGGAAATAAGTCTTCCATTTATGAATGCTGAAAACCACAGGTCTAGGCACATACCTACTTACTAAATGCAACCCTTCCTAAATAACAAGGAAGGGCAAGGCCACGTGAACACACATCTTTTTTATTGCATAAACCTAAGTAAACCAAGAAGTTGTATTTTATACAGACATGTGTTTGGGGCAACATGTTGAACTCTTTTTTAGGGTCTTTTATGGTTTAAGAATTTTTACTGAAAGTTGGTCCAGCTGTTTTCACTTGACAAAAGCTACACTTCTGTATGTAATTTTGCTGCTAATGGCTAAATAATGATTGGCATTTTCACTGCTAAAGCATGTTGTAAGTTGCAGTTGTTATTATAATTTTTATTACCAAATTAATATATTCTTTAGGGTCCATTCACACCATTGTGTTGTGGTAATGAGTGCATAACTATGTGTTGGTGCGCCATTGGCACCCAAACGCACCTTCACAATGCACCACATGGTAATGCCAAACTGTTGCAGTGAGCTGTGCTAACATAAAATTTAGCAGGTAGTAGTTTTGTGATCTGTTGTGGATCATTAGGTAGCCCATATGAATGGACTGGCTTAATGCAACCCATGTTGATGCACAACATAATGCACATTATTGACGTCATTAAATGTTCCGCAATTCATCAGCCTAGTGTGAATGGACCTCTATGTAAAATGAAATAGGTTACCAGGTCCCCCTGATTTTGAAATCTACCATGTCTCAGCGATACTATCCTCTTGGAATGGTTTCCTCACCTAATCCTGAAGGCTTCAGTCATTGCTGAGCAGTACTTATCCTCAGTAGATTTAAGAGCTTTGCTCTGGGGTCATACTAATTGTTATCGATCTTTGTCCAAACTCTCTCCTTTAACTATAGCATCACTCCAAGTGTGGTACTGTCAATGAGCACATTACTCGTTATCTTCTGTCCTGAGCCCACTTATTCCTCTTTTTGATAGTTCAGTGCTCCCTGATAGCAGACAAGTGCCAGTCTATGGTACTTACAACAGGTGCTCCAGGCCCTTAGCATGCTCATTGTACACTCCTATTCAGGCATTTTTGTGAGTTCTCCTGCTGCAGCATCCTCCTCTCTGAATTGGTTGACGGAAAATCGATTGTCGACCTACTGTAAGTCCTTACACTCAACTGGTAATGTACATAGATCTTTGTCAGAATATGAGCACCTTTGCCTTTTATCAGAGATACTCTGCCACACACTATCCAAAATATACAAAATAATTCTGGCCCACACCCATAATACTCCCACTGTATACACCCCATCTCCCCATATTGCCTTATTGTCTATCTTACCAGGTACAATTAAATCACACAAAGCAAGATTTTTTCTGTCAACAGCTCTTCAACTTATTTCTAAATTCTGGAAATCCACCACATGCTCTACTCTATCCCTGTAGGTAGACGCAATTAATGACACTATGTTGATGGAAGAAATGCAAGCTAGAGAAGCAGAAACATGGGACAATTTAATTCGCCTTTGGTATATTTGGATTCACTATTCAGCTTCTGACAAATTGCAGCATAGACTCCAAAAATAATTATGGTCTCCCCTCCCTTGACTGTATAGTTTTTCTATACACAGTTAATGGGTAAATTGGGATAGAAAAACTTGTGCCCTTTTACATTTTACTTTTTACATTTTGCTTTATTATTCAAAATTTTCCTTGCCTTTTTCACCTTTCCTTTTCCCCCCTTTTCTATATCATTACTGTTTTTTTAATCACTATTAGATGTCACCCATCTTTTTCATTTTTCATGTAACTCAAGAAGGGGCTGACAGTCCCAGTTCCACTTCCCTCATGAGGTGGCCACCTGTATCTGCAATCATTCTTATGTTTCATCTTGTGACTGTTTGCCTTCTTTACTCTGTGCTTTTGTGAAATTGCAATTGTCAATGTTGCACAAATTAAGTTTTTTTCTTTTTTTATTTGTGGATACTGTTATGCTGTATTTACAATTCTTTTCTTTCTGAGATTTACTTCTCATGTTATTATGAAAAATTATAATCATGCTAATAAAGACATATTCAACATAAAATGAAATAGGTGTGGAAAATTTATTACACTCAGCTTGAGTCTGATTTAGTATAAGCACAGTGCCATTTACAGAGAGACCGTAGGCACCCAATGATTATTAAAACATCACCTAATTGCAATCAAAATACATGGAGGGCTTTACCTAAAACCATTTAAATGCTGGCATGGTAAACTCTGCTAATAAAAATGTGGTGATCACAAAATGTTGAGGATGGGTGGGAACTTACCTGGTTGTTTGGGGTGGCCTCAGGTTAGTGATTCCACCCCTTGAACAGACAAATACATTTCCAGCTTTTTCTACCCAGAAGGCAACTCAGCATATAAAGAGCTCCTTGTTGCCTAATAATTAACAGAAAGGGTTTGAAAGGGGAGGGGGTTATAATGCAACACACCACTCTTTAATGATTGACAGCAGTAGGGGGTTCCTTGTTTTTGGCGTAAGAGACCCTCATTCTGCTTGATTTGGATCAAATGGTTGAAAATATTAACACTTTCTATACTCAAAGATGATATTCGTGACTTATTAAAGTGTACTGCAATTGTTAGATTCTAACTTTATTTGGAAAAAAGTGGAAAGAACATTAAAATTAACTCAGCTGGCTACATTAACGTTTCTTGTACATGGGATAATAATGAGTCAAATTAGACCATTTAAATTTGTAGCCTAAAAAGACTTTAACAGTTTAGATATATTTATTCAGATATCTAATTTAGATTGAACGAAAAATCTAGTTTTGTTTATCAGTGCTAGAGGATCGTCAAACATGTCCTTTTCTGATTTGGCTTTACTTTCAATTCAAGTCAGTTAAGATAAATTTAAGCCCAATTACAGAATACATTTTAAAGAAGATCTTGCATTCTGCAACAACTAAACCCTATATAGTAGCCCCCTCCCTTACACCTACTTTAAACCCTGGCTTCTGGCCTGTTCACTTAGGTATGGGTGAAAGCATTCAGCATCTTAGCAGGTCCTAGGAAAGCAAAATCTCATGAGAATTTGCCCCCGAATGCAAGTGCATGTAGACAGGAAATAATTATTGAACAAAATTATTTAAATTGTTTACAGTTACAGTGGGGCAAAAAAGTATTTAGTCAGCCACCAATTGTGCAAGTTCTCCCACTTAAAAAGATGAGAGAGGCCTGTAATTGGCATCATAGGTAGACCTCAACTATGAGAGACAAAATGAGAAAAAAAATCCAGACAATCACATTGGCTGATTTGGAAAGAATTTATTTGCAAATTATGGTGGCAAATAAGTATTTGGTCACCTACAAACAAGCAAGATTTCTGGCTCTCACAGACCTGTACCTTCTTCTTTAAGAGGCTCCTCTGTCCTGCACTCATTACCTGTATCAATGGCACCTGTTTGAACTTGTTATCAGTATAAAAGACACCTGTCCACAACCTCAAACAGTCACACTCCAAACTCCACTATGATGAAGACCAAAGAGCTGTCGAAGGACACCAGAAACAATATTGTAGACCTGCACCAGGCTGGGAAGACTGAATCTGCAATAGGCAAGTAGCTTGGTGTGAACAAATCAACTGTGGGAGCAATAATTAGCAATAATTGGTGGCTGACTAAATACTTTTTTGCCCAACTGTATACAGTGAATATAACTATAGCATTAATCAGATGAAAATATGATATCATTTCACCTTGTTTATTGCTATTCAATATGCATAGCATGAAGCAGGTGCATAGTCTGCACAACCCTTTCTCCATTTTCTGCACTGTCCATATTGAAGACTGGGCAGTTAAGGGATTTCAACTTCTCTTTTTTTCCAGCCTCTGCTATTCCAAAGTCTTCCGGTCAACAAATATTCTACTAGTGGGCCAATCACCAGTCCTCAAAACAGGGCCATAAACAGTCACTATTTATCTTCCCTTCTGCCTCAAACTGTTACCAGACCACAAGAATCTTGGGCCTGTGATAAAATTCTCAGGCTGCCATTAGTACAGGATAACAGTAAGAATTAGAATAAAGCACAATTTTCCTAAAGCATTTTTTAGAACACCAACACTCAATGAAGCGAATAAACATGTAAAGGGCAACAAGTACAAGAAGCACAAGCAAAAAATCTGATGCAACAAGCAAAAGATTAAAAAGCAACTAATACATTTACACTATCTACTGATCTGGTAGTTTAAATTAACACATAAAATCCCTTTCTCTTAGATAAAATTGTCATTTAAAAAACTTGGGTAATGGAAAACACTTCTAGATAGAGATGTAAACAACCGAAAAAATTATTTCGGTTTGGTTTCATTTGTTAAGTAAATCATTTTATTTTGTCATGTTCATTATGTTAGAAATATTCATTTTTGGAATGATCCATTATTTTGGGAGAATCTATATTCTTTGATCCAAATTGATTCTTATTTTCGAAAATTCTGTTATTCTTTTGCAAAATTAGCTTAATTTGTTTTAATGTAATTAATACTTATGTATACATTGGTAATGTTATTAAATTGAATTAATTTCCCCTTTCTCAACTGTCTTAGATTGTTGGGCTGTGCACACATAAATTAAACGAATTGTCTCTCTAGTTCAACCTCAATACCAAAAAAATATTAGAACATTCACGCTATGCTCACTAGAATAAAAACAAATGGAACCGAATCAATTCCGATCATTCATTATATCGTTACGTTATTTCAGATGCTTCAAACACTAACAAAAAGCCCAAATTATCACATCACGCCATTCAAATTAAACAAATGAAAATTAATGAATTTGTTGCTTTAATTGTTATTTATGTTGGATTTGTTGAAATTCGTTACTGTTTTAATTTGGAATTAAACAAACTCTACGTGTCTACTTCAAAACTGATCATGATGTATGGCTGATGTATTTTTACCTACAATGGTCTTTATAAAGAAATTGAACTGGCAAATATTTCCTACTGTTAGGTGCAGAAGACAACAAAATCAACTTGCATTTCTATTGGACAATAATTAGTCCCAGTGTTTGGTTCAGCCTGATCCTCATTTCAATATCTTGATGAACATCATTCCTGGACATTTTGCCATTGACAGTTGATACTGTGCATAGTAGCCAATCAGCTTCTATCTTCAGTTTGTTCAAATAAGCTGTAACAAAAAAAACCTGGAAGATGATTGGTTTCTATGCAGAGCTGCACCAGCTTTAGCACTCTTTAGTCTTAGTAAATTAACCCCTGACTGTCGTATCTACATGAAACTATTTCAAAACTAATTTTTGTAAATGATAGATTTTGCTACCCCTATATATCTGAGATTAAATAAGAGTGAAAGCAATCCAAACAGGATTTAAAGAGACCCTATCACCATTTAAAAAAAAAATTAAAGACGCATGATGTTTCATTTGCCTTTTTGGATTTGTCTCTAAGCTGTCTCCTGATCTGATGCTGTTTTGAGTTAACGCATAACATTCCTCTGGTCTGGATAGCCTAATATTTTTTGTTTAATAGATCCACTTGATCTATCTATCTATCTATCGATCTATCTATCTATCTATCTATCTATCTATCTATCTATCTATCCTTCCCCCTCTCTCTCTATTGTGTGTGTATATATATATATATATATATATATATATATATATATATAGTGCTGGTCTGCCTTTGAAGAACCAAAGACAAGACATTTGTATTATTATAAACCATTGTGCATGATTTCAGTTTAAATACGCATGACGTCAGCCTTTTGTAGTTGGATATTTGAAATGTTATAAAGCCAGTTTAAATGAGTTCTTTTAAGCTGCTGCCTATTGTAATGAAAAGTCAATGCCTTTGTGTAACAAGACTGCTTTAGTTATATAAGCCTTTTCCTTATTTTCTTCCTTTCTGGTCTACCAGCTTATCTGACTCCCACAATCTTGTCACCTGTTAAGGTGACTGTTTTCTTCGGTGCTTCTCATCCTCATAAGTTGCATCTGTCTCACATTCCTTTTTAGTCCACAGGGAGCACACACTTTATGTAATACTCTGTGGTAGAATACTGAATGAGGTACAACATTTATGGTACGATAATTAGAAACAAGATAGCCGTAAATAAATTGTGCTTGACCCTTAGGATCTGTTGTAAAAGACAGCATGAAGCTAGACAAATTCTAACAATAAACAATGTTTAATTACTTAATTGGTAGCACTAAACTATCTACTTTTCTCAAAGACATTTAGCTATCACCTTATGTAGTTTTTTGTCTTCCAATTGCAATTTATTTTCTCTATGAGTGCTGAGAGTTTACATGTTGCCTTTGTTTTAGGGAGTGATAAATGGATTGTTTCTTACCAAACTTGATCCATCTAATTTGAAATCAAAGGGTTGGGGAGGGGTATAGTTTTCTTTTTTTTCCCCATTTATTGTAACTGGATAGACCACGGTGGATGAGAATTGACAGCATCAAAACATTTTTAATGACATATTCCTGAATTGTCACTTTTCCTAACATATTATGGTATGCATAGTTTCCAACATGAAGCCACTAATGCATGGCGCGTTATTGCATGGTAAATTGTGAGTTACTTTGCCGTATATTTAAAAAGGCACTTCAGTAGCAGGCATCACACCAACACTTTAGCACACCACCAAGCACAGTCATCCTGTTGTGGTCCACTGCATAATAAAAAAAGGTTATGTACATTCTTGAGTCATTGCTATGGAGAGACATTTTTCTTCTAGTAATAAAACATTAGCAAGACAAATTTGTATGTGTGAAAGATTGCTGCAATTTTATCTGTAATTACTTTTAGGCCTAATAATAACAGTGTGTAGGCGTTATTGGTGAGCCAATGGTGGAAGGAACCAGTGAGCGTTGTAACCCTGAAAGCTGATTTGGGGGTTACAATAGTATCTTTTGCAATAAGCATTGAGCTGCTTGTTGTCTTTGCAGTCCTCTGTCCTCATGTTTGGAAAATGTCCCTGCTTTTGTTTCCAACTCACAGTTGTAAATAGTGTTTTTTTCCACTTTCATTTGCTTTAAGAAGATCTTTCAAGATGAGATTGATGTTGCTTGAACATGTGCAGTCCACTACAAAGTTTGCACTGTCCCTAGTAAAGGTTGGGTGGTTGTTTGCTAGCTAAAACCATTATGGCAGCAGGATTTCTCTTGTATTTACAATTACTTTCTTTGGATCAGCTTCTGCCAATGTTTACAGCAACATTTTATTGCTCTCCTTATTTATCAGCACCTAGGACATCCAGGACAGAAGAGATATGCTAGGGGCATTTAATCTTATAGTCAATATTTCACAAAATAGAAAGATGGTTCTTACCACAGCCTCAACCAGCAGGTCCAAATGTTAAGATTATCTCCAATAAACTGTTACAGTTCCATTTGTTTACAAAACAGTATGTATTATGTGTTCCTATCTAACCCAGAGAAATGGCTGAGTTGCTGCATGTCAGCATTAATTAGAATTAGTTATAGGCATGTACAGCGAAACAACTAACATATCATGCCTCTGATGCCAATACCAAGCTTTGGGTAAACAGACTAGGGATGAGCTGAATGAGCCTGGGTTTGATTTGAGGCAGGTTCACAGAACATAACTAAAGTTTGGGTGCCGAATCTGAACCCTATGAAAGTCAATGCTAAAAAAACTGTAAAGGTCATTTTCTATAATAGGCAAGGGATTGTAAAACAAATGGCATGGGGGCTAGACATTGCCCTGGGGAACAAAAAAAAAAAAAATAAAGGTTAAAAATTCAGTTTTATGGGGAGCAGAAACGTTAATGCTTTAAGTGAAACATTACCTGCATAGAACACAATGAAGGGATATAAATAATGTCCACATTGACGCTAAACAGGAATGCACTTTATCTTCAATTTATCATAGCTACTGAGACTTTAGCATAAACATACACCGTAAGTGTGCATTTTTTGCAAATGATTTACTCTTATCCATTACTTCTCTGTACACCATCCTGCCCAACCTGTTCAAAACCCTTAAAAAATTTGCTGACATATCGGGACTTCAACACAAATTGGAAGCACTAAACATTAAACTATATGTGAATCCTTACCTTGTAAAACAATTCATTCAGGTTAAAATAGAAATGAAAGGCAAAACATTTGTGTATATATACAGTATATATATATATATATATATATATATATATATACACACATTGATCACATAATCTCAATTTTCAGTGATATAAGGGGCTTAAAGTGCTAGGGATGGAGAAACAGCAGAAGACCGATCTTCCTAGTGAATATCTGTGCAGAGGGGAGCATGGCAGCAAACATCACTGGATTGAAGGCTGGTTGTGCACCCAGCACAGCTAGAAAACTGACCATGCTGAGATAGATGTGCTCTCACTCCTAGGCTGGACAGTTTGAAATAGGAAAGCAGAGGGGATTTCACACAAAAGAAGCAATACAAAGAGAACAGTATACTTGTTAATACAAGTACATGGTACAGCAGGCACATGTCAGGAATAATAAATGTTGGAGGGACATATTCTTTAACTTAACAGAATCTACGCTTGAGATCTTAGGATGCAATTCCCCTTCTCTTGGCAACCTCATGCCTTATAATACCTGAAACTCAGTTCAAATACAGCTATATTTTTTGAAGCAAACTACACCACACTTTTCACAAAATTGTAAGTTCTATATAGTTTTGTTATAATTTCAACTCCTGATATCAATAGATTTCTATTTAGTATATTAAAGTACATTTGGAACTCTATGGGGTGCAGGTTTGAGTGCCAGAAGTAGCATGCCCCAAAGAGTCGGGTGGTTTGAGAGTCACGAATCCCTGGAAATATTACCAGACAGTCCAATTAACGCAACTGTTAGAAATCTATACCAGTTATTGTAGACCAGACTAAATACACATAAAAAAGCATCTGAAGAATACATTCTTAAAATCAATAACACTTAAATCCCTACACACTCCTTTGCTTAACAACCCAGCATCCCTTTTGGACTTGCAACCACAGCAGATTCAATGAGGGATTGATAAAGGTGTATAAGGTATTAAAAACATTTTCTCAATCAAAAAGGCTGTTCTGTTATGGATGTCAAGGGGGATCCCATGTGACCTTTAGGATCTGATATGCATTTTAAGGGGGGAACCCAAGCAAAAAAGCAAGAAAAAAAGCATGAGGTCCTTCCTCAAAAAATCCATACCAGACTCTTATCTGAGCATTCAGCCTGGCTGGCCAGGAAAGGGGAGGCAAGCTTGTGCCCACCTTCCCCGAGTCCAAATGCCCCCCAAATGGGGAGGGGGAACATTCATTAACCCATGTTGATGAAGACAAGGGACTTTTCCGCACAATGTAGTCAATCATGTCATCCAGTGATGCAAATCCGCATCATTCACAATGAACAATGCCTGGTGCTCACTGTAAGAAAAAACTTTGCTGACTAACAAACATATTGAATCCTGTCTCTGACTCACCATGAATGACATCTTCTGGGGTCCCCTTTAAAGTAAATATAGGGGCTGGAACTCCTGGGTGATGCAATTGACTAACATGGCAATATTTGTTTAGTGGTGTCATGCCATCCCCGACTTTGTTTACATGGTCTGAGATTGGTGGTCTGGGCAGAAAATGTATAGATCCGAGGTATGTTACTGCTTGTTAAAGATGTGATGGGTGCCTACACCCACTGCTTTCTTAGCACCCATTGATAGGAAGAAAGCTGTCCTGTCATATATAGTAGTGGTGTCCTTACTGCTGCTCAATATGACATTCAGCTAACTCTGAACTAGCAAAAAGTCTGCTGGTTGGATGAATGCCAGAGCAGCCAATGTTCGGTCCAAACCTTGAACTCATCTCTAAAACAGACCTGCCTCTCGTCCTTTATTGCAGTAAGGTAGTTGACCCAGTGTTGGTTGAAGGCATTAGCATCTAGTCGTTTGTTTTTGTTGACATCTCCTGCTACCCTTTAATTGCTTTCTTGAAAGCATAAAAAGTGAATAACATTCGGAATGAAGTGTGTGCAGTTGCCAATAAACGTAGTTTTGTTAAACTCCTGTTGTGAAGAGAGCTTTTTGCTTAAAGATTTCAGTTTCTTTTCTTTCCCTAATGTGTTGCCTGACAGAATCAATATAGTATGTATTTCCCAAACATCCACTTTACCCATCCCCCATTTTATATCTTTATGAATGGCATAAGACAGAGTAACAATTATTGATCTTTAGACTAAAAAAAAATTTTCATCTATAACATTTATTTGGAAACACATTTTTTTAAGGCAGTTTTCAGTTTTAATTAATCTATTTCCACCATTCTAAATATTCTAAAAATATAAAATTACTTAAACTAAAAAAATAATTGTAAAACTACCAGCATGATACTGCTGTAGTTTTTGATGCGTGCTCACAGGCCATTACAAAATCTGAAAGGAGATCACATGCACTACAAACGTTCTTTAGAGGATGACTTTGAGCCAGAAACACATTATAGATTGTGTAGGTCGTGATGAGGCTGGGTGATATAACAACCCTCCAAGCAACCTGCTGCATAGATGTACAGGTTTCCGATTTCCTAATGTTAGTATTGGTGCTATATCATCATACATACTGTACACCCACTGCTCTGTAGTTATGCCCTAGTAAACAGTATGTCATAGTATAGCAATCTTGTTTTTTTGAGATCCTCAGTTTGGTAGCACCACAAGGTTTGGACTTGGGGGTACAGAGCTACAGTTACAGATGTCAATTACACATCGACCTGCTGGTGAATTCTGCATTGTGACATATTTACAAGATACGGATAAGGATATTTTATCATTATTCCTAAACATGTATGAGAAAGAACAATAAACAGTACTCTGGTCCTGATAACAGTAATAAAAACAAAATCAACAAACTCACGATAAATAACAATATATAATAAATCTTAGCAGCAATTTGTTAAAGAAACACACAATATCAGCAAATATTTAATAAAGTTATAATATTATCAGTCATAATAAACAACAAATTACATCATGATAACAATAATACCATGAAGCAATCAGTGGTATAGCAAATCATCTAATGCCATGCTGAATTTATCAGGCTCACTGCAGCAGGGCAAAACTATCCCTCAACCTTGAGTCCTGGCGCCAGTGTAACATCCCTCTGACCTCAGGGGGTAGGGGTACAACATTTATAAGCAGGGTGAATTGAATCCCTCATGATGTCCAACGCCTCTTTCCCTGCTACTATAAATTTCACTGAGATCAGTAGTCTACTGCCACTAATCATTTGTGGAAAATACTCTCTAGCATGCACCTACAAAATGGAATAAAGAATGAAGTGCCAAGACTAGTGATTTCTTCTCAAAAAATAAAGGTGTTGGTTTCTTTACTATACTGTTTATATCAGTACTCCAAGTGAGATTATCAGAAATATACAACCCTAGATATTTTAAAGCATGAGACCATCTCTATAACTGAACCCCCAATATGAAGAGGAGGAGTGGTACTATTTTATCTAAAGTCTACAATCATCTTCTTTACTTCCTCTAGATTAATCAGTTGCCCACTGCCGCATGTACTGTACATATAATGTGACAAGTCAGCATCTCTCCCCCAGATCACGTATATATACCTGATCCGGCATTTCTGAATAGGGGGTGTGCTTGTGGCCACTGCCCCATTTGTGCTGTCAATCACTCCAGCACAAATTGATCTGCTGATCTGCTTAGCGAATAACAGTACAAAGCCTGGTGTTTACTAAGAACACAGGGCTCTGTACAGAGAACAGCGAGGTGTCTGTTTTTTTTCTCCCTGCAAAGGGAGAAGAAACAAACATATTGCTTAGTCAAAGCAGCACACATTACACATTGTTAGGCACACAGTTAACCCCCTGATTGCCCCTGGGGCTGTTAACCCCTACCCAGCCAGTGTCATTTGTACACTGACAGTGTACAGTATTAGCACTGATCACAGTGTTACTGTCAATAGTGATGTCAGTGTCAGTTATTCAGTTCCCACCCAGTGTCAGTTAGTGTAAGATTTCCCACTGCACAATTACAGTCATACTATAATTCGCTCATCACTGCCGTTACTAGTATAAAACAAATAATACAAATTCCAGTATATATACCATTGTTTGTAGATGTTGTACCTTTCATAGAAACCAAATCAATATACAAATATTGGGATTTGTTTTTTTACCAAAGACATGTAGCAGAATACAAGTTGGCCTAAATTTATATTTTTTATTGGGTGTGTTTTATAGCAGAAAAAGAAAATAGTTTTTTCCAAAATTTCCAGTCTTTTTTCATTTACATAATAAAAAAAATAAAAAACCCAGTGGTGATCAAAATCCACAAAATGAAAGCTCTACTTGTGTGAAAGGAAATGTAATTTGGGCACAGTGTTGCATGACCGCGCAATTGCCCATTTAATTAGCGCAGTGCCGAATAGCAAAAAAATTACCTGGTAATGAAGGAAGTAAAATCTTCTGGAGCTTAAGTGGTTAATCGAAAGATTTATTATTTTGCACCAGACCTCCAGTTTCTCCACCTCTTTTTGCGGGTATAAGGACAACCAAAACTACTTATTTTCTTAAAGTGCAGGGTCATCTTTCAATGAATGACCCCTGTAGCATATTTTAGGGGCATTAGTAGCATCACAGGCTACGCCACCGGAGATGTAGAATGTCCTGGTGATTCATCTTTCCCTGATGCTCTCAAATGTAATACTCATTTTAAAGATTCCAATAATATCTCTGGCTCTAGGTTTACCCTATGTTTAGTCACAGGGTGACTGAAGGAGGTCTCTGCAGGAAGTTAAAGGATAAGTTTGCCTTTCCTAACATGTTAAATGTTACCCCCATTTTCAGGGTGTAACCTGTAACATGATAATGATGCAGCAGCCCCTACACCTCCCCCCCTTCCTGTGTCCCCATTGTTAAGACAGTGGGCTGGGGATTTTCTTCCTGCTTCTGCTGTCACAATTTTAGAAAAACGCAGCCATGCGGGCCTCTGCCAACCTATCCGTATCATTCACTCACAGAGTTCTGTGAAAGGGAGAAATAAAACTACTAGTTTTTAATGAACTACCAGGGCACTGGTGAGTGGTCTGGGTAGTTCATTGATGCCTCACGTCATTCAGTAACTGCCTGCCTGCATGAGGTATGGGCAGACAGCTACATTGACAGTCTGAGGGAGCCCGAGATTGCAATGCTTTCCAAGCTCCTAATAAAAAATATAAATGCAAATTTATATTTTTTTACCTGAAAAAGATGTGCATGCATTTTTATTTCTACAAAGGTGAACTTATCCTTCAAGCCTTGTAAGACTGCAATAATGTTCCAGACAGGATCCTTTGAGGCTGGGAATATCAGTGGTCAGAGGTGCCGATGGATATCTTTAATATTTCACTTTCTCAAGCATCTGTTTCTACATGCTTTAAAGCTGCATCACAACCAAAACCAAAAATGTAATATATTTTAGATTACCAATCCATAGATGTGGTGGCTGCATTCGTTTTCTTTTCTTTGGCTCCTTTCCCTCTATTTTCACTTGGTGATCTGGCCAGTAACACTCATTCTGTATTACAGTTCCCCCACTCTGGATGGAGCTGCAAAGGGGTGCATTTGGACAACAGCATTGTCAGCTGGAGGGGGGGGGATGTTAGATGTACTAGCAGATTGAAATACACTAACAAATTGAAGCCAAACTCCAGCTCACACTTTATAATTGGTTACAGCAGTTTTTTTTGCCTTTTGTGACAACGGTTTTACATAAATAACTACAAGATGATCATTGTAAGTGCCCTTGCAATGTTAAATGGTTTGTCTCATTTCTGTAACTGATACATTCTGCTGGAAAGCTTGTTCTCTTGAAAAGCAACAGACTTACTGGCTTGATCACCCGGTGAAAATAGAAGAAAGAAAGCCTGAAAAAGAAAATGTATGCAACCATCACATCAAAGAAGTGGTAAGCTGCAATATAGTAAATGTTTACTTTGGGATTTAAAAATGCTTTAGACAACTACTAATATCCCTATCTTGAGGAGGTATAATTTATCATGCTAAATGATTATTGTCCATTAGCTTTGATTACAATAATTATGAAATACTTTAAAAGACTGGTTATGGCACAGATAAAGAAGAATATTGATTTTAGAGCAGACCCCCACCGGTATGCATACAGGCAGATCTGCTCTACTGCAGATGTTATTTCATGGTTGATTCAATAGGCAATCACTAATTTGGAGTGCAAGGACACTTATGTTATACTGCTTTTTTTGGATATTAGTTTAGCTTTTAACATTATTGTCCCACACACTTTGATTGGAAAACTTCCACCCACACCTACCTCCCACACACCCCTCCCTTCCTTCCTTCCATCCATCACTTCTTTCCTTCCACCTACACCTCCCTTCCTTCCTTCCATCCACTCCTTCCTTCCATCCGCCCCTCCTTTCCTCCCTCCCTTCCTTCCACCCACCCTTTCTTCCTTCCACTCACCCCTTCCTTCCACCCACCCTTTCTTCCTTCCACTCACCCCTTCCTTCCACCCACCCACCCGTCCTTCCTTCCACCCACCCACCCGTCCTTCCTTCCACCCACCCCTTCCTCCCTTCTTTCCTTCCACCCACCTCTCCCTTCCTTCTTTCCATCCACCCCTTCCTTCCTTCCATCCACCCCTTCCTTCCTTCCATTCACCCCTTCCTTACACCCACCCCTCTCTTCCTCCCTTCCTTCCTTCCTTCCTTCCTTCCTTCCACCCCTCCTTTCCTTGCTTCCACCCACCCCTTCCTTCCCCCCACCCTCCTTTCTATCCTTTCACCCACCTATTCTTTCCACCCACACCTCCCTCCCTCCCTTCCTTCCTTCCTTCCTTTCTTCCTTCCTTCCTTCCTTCCTTCTTCCCACTCCTCCCTTCCTTCCTCCCATCCACCCCTTCCTTCCTTCCACCCACCCCTCCCTTCCTTCTTTCCACCCACTCCTTCCTTCCACTCACCCCTCTCTTCCTTCCTTCCATTCACCCCTTCCTTCTACTCACCCCTTCCTTCCACCAACTCTTTATTCCTTCCACCCATCCCTCCCTCCCTTCCACCCACCCCTTCCTTCTACCCACTCCTTCCTTCCTTCCACCCACTCCTCCCTTCTTTCCTTCCACCCACCCACCCCTCCCTTCTTTCCTTCCATCCACCCCTCCCTCCCTTCCTTCCTTCCTACCTACCACCCTTCCTTCCTTCATTCCACCCACCCCTCCTTCTTTCGTTCCACCCACTCCTCCCTTCCTTCCTTCCATCCACCCCTTCCTTCCTTCCTTCCAACCACCCCTCCCTTCCTTCCTTTCATCCACCCTCCCTTCCTTCCTTCTACCCACCCTTCCTTCCACTCGCCCCTCCCTTCCTTCCTTCCATCCACCCCTTCCTTCCACTCACCCATTTCTTCCTTCCTCTCACCCCTTCCTTCCTTTCACCCACCCTTTCTTCCTTCCACGCACCCACCCCTCCCTCCCTTCCTTCCACCCACCCCTTCCTTCTACCCACTCCTTCCTTCTTTCAAACTACCCCTTCCTTCCTACCACACCTCCTTCCCTTTCTTCCATCCATCCCCTTCCTTCCACCCACCTCTTTCTCCCTCCCTTCCTTCCATCCACCAACCCCTCCCTTCTTTTATTCCACCCATCCACCCCTCCCTTCTTTCCTTCCATCCACCCCTTCCTTCCTTCCTTCCTCCCACCCTTCCTTTCTTCCACCCACCCCTCCCTTCATTCCTTCCTTCCATCCACCCCTTCCTTCCTTCCTTCCTTCCTTCCACCCACCCCTTCCTTCCACCCACCCCTCCTTTCCTTCCTTCATTCTACCCCTCCCTTCCTTTCTTCCACCCACCCACCCACCCCTCCCTTCCTTCCACCCACTCACCCCTTCCTCCCTCCCTTCCACCCCTCCCTTCCATCCTTCCTTCAAGGGGGAGAAGTTGTTCGTGGTGGTGGTAAAAATGCAGCTCAGCTGTGAGTTGAAACCCCCCCCCCCCAGAAAAAAAAATATCTACAGCCCTGACTTGCATTAAATAATAGAGACATTTAACCTTCAACATTAGACAATAAAAACTTGCCATAAACTAGAGAGCACAGTAAATAATGTACTAATAAAATATAATTGTCAGCAAGGAATCTGTGTATTAGATACACAGTATCCTTTGTTATGAGAGGCAATATGAACTATTTTTGTTCTCTTTGTGTTTATTGTATATCTAATTTAACTAAAAATAGCCCACTGTGTTAAATTCTTTAGATGCTGCAAAGCCATAAACACAACTAATCCCTAGTAGACCAGTTAATTCTAATATATATGAATACAGATTACAAGGGTTTTAAAAATGCCACCAGATAACCAGTTTAAAAACATGTAACAATTAATTTTTATTTTTTCTCAGACATCGAAGGAGTGATTAATGTAAAAAAACAAACAGTAACCATTAATTACACCAATTTTTGACTACACACATTTATTAATGCATCTACAGGATATTGCTATACTATGACATACTGTTTACTAGGGCGTAACTACAGAGCAGTGGGTGTACAGTGGGGCAAACAAGTATTTAGTCAGCCACCAATTGTGCAAGTTCTCCCACTTAAAAAGATGAGAGAGGCCTGTAATTGGCATCATAGGTAGACCCCAACTATGAGAGACAAAATGAGAAAAAAAATCCAGACAATCACATTGGCTGATTTGGAAAGAATGTATTTGCAAATTATGGTGGAAAATAAGTATTTGGTCACCTACAAACAAGCAAGATTTCTGGCTCTCACAGACCTGTACCTTCTTCTTTAAGAGGCTCCTCTGTCCTGCACTCATTACCTGTATCAATTGCCTTTGTTTGAACTTGTTATCAGTATAAAAGACACCTGTCCACAACCTCAAACAGTCACACTCCAAACTCCACTATGCTGAAGATCAAAGAGTTGTCGAAGGACACCAGAAACAAAATTGTAGACCTGCACCAGGCTGGGAAGACTGAATCTGCAATAGGCAAGCAGCTTGGTGTGAACAAATAAACTGTGGGAGCAATAATTAGAAAATGGAAGACATACAAGACCACTGATAATCTCCCTCGATCTGGGGCTCCACGCAAGATCTCACCCCGTGGGGTCAAAATGATCACAAGAATGGTGAGCAAAAATCCCAGGACCACACGGAGGACCTAGTGAATGACCTGCAGAGAGCTGGGACCAACGTAACAAAGGCTACCATCAGTAACACACTACGCCGCCAGGGACTCAGATCCTACAGTGCCAGACGTGTCCCCCTGCTTAAGCCAGTACATGTCCGGGCCCATCTGAAGTTTGCTAGAGAGCATTTGGATGATCCAGAAGAGGATTGGGAGAATGTCATATGGTCAGATGAAACCAAAATAGAACTGTTTGGTAGAAACACAACTCATCGTGTTTGGAGGAGAGAGAATGCTGAGTTGCATCCAAAGAACACCATACCTACTGTGAAGCATGGGGGTGGCAACATCATGCTTTGGGGCTGTTTCTCCGCAAAGGGACCAGGACGACTGATCCATGTACAGGACAGAATGAATGGGGCCATGTATCGTGAGATTTTGAGTGCAAACCTCCTTCCATCAGCAAGGGCATTGAAGATAAAATGTGGCTGGGTCTTCCAACATGACAATGATCTCAAACATACCGCCTGGGCAACAAAGGAGTGGCTTCGTAAGAAGCATTTTAAGGTTCTGGAGTGGCCTAGCCAGTCTCCAGATCTCAACCCCATAGAAAACCTTTGGAGGGAGTTGAAAGTCCGTGTTGCCCAGCGACAGCCCCAAAACATCACTGCTCTAGAGGAGATCTGCATGGAGGAATGGGCCAACATACCAGCAACAGTGTGTGACAACCTTGTGAAGACTTACAGGAAATGTTTGAGCTCTGTCATTGCCAACAAAGGATATATAACAAAGTATTGAGATGAACTTTTGATATTGACCAAATACTTATTTTCCACCATAATTTGCAAATAAATTCTTTCCAAATCAGCCAATGTGATTGTCTGGATTTTTTTTCTCATTTTGTCTCTCATAGTTGAGGTCTACCTATGATGCCAATTACAGGCCTCTCTCATCTTTTTAAGTGGAAGAACTTGCACAATTGATGCAAAAATCTCTATTTGTGTGAAAAAATTATATAAATTTATTTGGTTAGTGTTGCATGACTGCACAATTGACAAAGTGACGAAGTGCTGAACAGCCTGGTTACGAAGGAGGTAAAACCTCCCAGAGCTTAAGTGATTAATAAGAGGCGTAAGATGGTTAGATAGTATTTTGAAATATAGGTGAATATTGACATTTATCAGGGATATTGGGCAGTCACTGCCGCATAAGGTAGGATCTTAGCTAGGTTTGGGCAAAACTGCAATATGAGATTCCAAGGCCAGTGTAGGTAAGCCCATATAAGATGACATAGCAATAGCATTTAAGGTTTTAGTAAGAAACTCGGTAAAGGAATCCCAAAAAATTGTATAAAAGCAGAGACTAAAACCAGCTTTGTTAAGTTTTAGTTTATGAAGAAGTTCAGACAGCATTTTCTTTTCAAAGACCTTTAGTGGTGAGGGTAGCTGGCAGTATGTAAGTCATTTCTTTTACAGGCAACTTTTAGTCTGACAGTAGCATATGTTTAAACAGTGAATCAGGAATGTAATGGAATGTGGCTATTAAAGGAAACCCTTTCTGAGAAAATCACAGAGGTTGCCTTAATCAACTCTTTGTTCTGTTTATGCTAGTGCCTTAGCTGATGATGCTCTAGCCTCAGGCATTTTGAGTCAGTGACCAAATACAAACTATGTACATAAGGCTTCTGAAAACTATACTTTTCCTGCATTATAAAGGTAAAAGCACTATCTATGCCATTACTACAAAATATTAATGCCTATCAGCATTGCTAGTTGCATCATCTGGTTGGAGAATGTCTTGTATTTTCCTGTGTAGCAGTGATTTTCTGGAGCAGCCATTTTTGTGTAGCCTAAAGTGTAGCATAGAAAAAGCTTTCATCTTGTTTCCTTCCTCTATGTCATAGTTTCTAAACTCATGAGACTTCAGATACAAACAGATATCAGTGCAGTTTGAGTGGTGATCAGAACGTTTGACAGCAACATACAGTTCATCACCTGACCAGCATACCATGCTGGCTATTGGTATAACAGTCAGCAATGCAATGGACAAGCTTTGCACATTAGAGACATACCAAACAATAGTTTTACATGTTTAGCCTATTTTAGATTGTAGATTGTACTGTTAAAATGTTATTTTTTTTCAAAGCATGGTCTACATTAGGCTGGGCCTTAATGGCTAAGAATGAGAGTTAGAGGACAGATTAATTTGTAGTCTAATTTTATCTACAAGCTGTCATCTTTCTCTCCTCTATTTGCCAGCAACCTTCCTAATAGTATAGGCAATCAACTTATATTGCATGTCAGTATATTTATTTTATTTATTTTCATGGTCAATCTCAATTACTGAGGTGATTGATTGAGCTACAACTTCCCTTGCCAATTAAAGTGATTTATGTTATGGAAATCAGCTAAGGCTGTTTGGAATTACAACCATTTGCAAGCTTATTAAATCTTTGTGTCAATTAACTGGCTCCGCCTTTATAAACCTGACTGTTAAATATATTTATGTGCCTATAAACACATTTAATCATGAGACATTTTGTAATCTTTAAACATTAAGTACTATGTGTCCTATGCATTACTATAATTCTAGACTTTTTCAGGAAACCAATCTTCTGCATTTTTATGAACCGAAGTTAAAATCACAGGATAATCTCCATCACGTCAGAGTTTCAGAATAACCTTACATCTCAAAAACTTTATAGCATCTAAGACCAAAATCAATTTTCATTTTAATATTTCAGTTTTCAGGCTAAACAGAGAACAAATGGGAAAATACAATACCATTAAATATAATGGAAAATATATGACAGTTCTTTAATTGTGGCCAGGATATGGATATTCAAGTACCTACAGTACATATTCTTAACAAGTACTGAACGAGCTTTGAACCAAACACTTACTGACCTCTGTAGCTTAGGTCACTTAGGAGAAATTCACCTCATAATTCACAGCAAAAGTACCAAAGTCATCCAAGCTGGTCCCTCAGGCAGCTCTCCTAACCCGATTTGAACTACCAGCAGTGACTCAGCAGCCTTCTAGCCTTCTAATTTGTAATGTAAGCATAGATCGGGTGGTCGGGGTAGAGGGAAAAGGGTAAGATGAGATGTTGAGGGATATTAATTTCAGTGCTTGTCCCACTCCACAGTGACTTCAGCTACAGAAGTCAATAAAGGTGTGTTTTAAGGCTCATTTACCGCTTGTTAAAGTGTAACTAAACCTCAAAACAAAAAGGAAATACTATTGCAGTTTACCTGTCCTTAGATGTAGTGGCTGCATTCGTTTTTTTTTTTTTTTCCAAATGATCATACCACAAATGCGGTGTCCTCATAACTTCCTATGAGCTTAATACTGGCCATACATGGATTGAAATCCGTCCAGTTCAGCAGGGACCGACCGAGATTCGATCCATGTATCGGCAGGCTGATTGTTGATCGACTTTAGTACAACCATCCCGTCAGATTTTTTGACACTTGATTATTGCCAGTGGCTATAGCCGCTAGCAGTAACCATTGTGTTCTGCCTGCCGAAAAGGCACCCCGCACACAAACACAACAGAACTGCAGGATGCATTCACAGTACAGTCAGTGTTGATGGGGGAATCGAGTAATCTATGGACTGCTTAACACAACGTGCAAACAACCTGATCTTTCTTCCATCAGCTCTTATGTAATGAATATGAGCAAAAGCTGACTAGTTTGAAGACCAGCCTCAGTGGCAACCATATCCTAACCTCTTCCCACCAGCAGTCACGGCCGCCTTTAATATTGATTGGACCCTGGGCAAACATTTTCTTGGGTCCCCTATCTGCTCATGCAATTTTGCTCTCCACCCCAACATCCAAAAAAACAAACACACACATAGACTTATCTCAAAAAACTTTAATGAAGTAACATAAAGAACACCCACCGATTGGTCCAGGCTTAATGATTGGCTGCTGGAGGTTACTGCACATCCTTACTGCTCACTGACAGGTTGCTAGAGGTTACTGCACATCATCACTGCTCAGTAACTGGTTGCTAGAGAATACTGCAGATCATTACTGCTCAACCATTGGTTGGTAGAGGTTTCTGCACATCATTACCGCTCACTGATTGGTTCCTAGAAGTTACTGCACATCATTACCACTCACTGATTAGTTCCTAGAAGTTACTGCACATCATTACCACTCACTGATTGGTTATTAGAGGTTACTGCAAATGATTACTGTTCACTGATTGGTTCTTAGAGTTTACTGCACATCCTCACCATTCATTGATTGGTTGCTAGAGGTTACTGCACATCATTACTGCTCACTAATTGGTTGTTAGAGGTTACTGCACATCATTACTGCTCAGTGATGGAGAAATGATTTCATGTAATGAGAAACAAATAACAATAAAAATAATAATAATAAATCATTGGGGGATGCCACTGTAAAGTTTCCGGAATCATAATTATGCTTCTATGTGAGACCCCCAATACATGACCTGCCCCCCTACCCCCATTGTAATAACACGCTGTTAGTTAGATGGCAATTATTGTTGCTGTCACTGATAGTTGGAGGGCAGGTCAATATTGCGGTGTGTGATGCTGCTGTTGGGGTAGAGATGGCTGGTTGACAGGATGCAGTTTGGGGTGATGGTGGTAGCTTTGGGGTGATGGGATGCCAGCAGTGGAGTGCAGGAGGGATGAGGATGATGATGATAGGGAGTAGGGTGATAGGATGCCAGAAGCAGGGTACAGGAGGGATGAGGATGATGATGACTGGAGGTAGGGTGATAGGATGCCAGAGGTGGGGTACATAAGGGATGAGGATGATGATGACTGGAAGTAGGGTGATAGGATGCCAGAGGTGGGGTACAGGAGGGATGAGGATAATGATGATAGGGGGTAGGGCGATAGGATGCCAGTAGTGGAGTACAGGAGCGATGATAATGATGATGACAGCAGGTAGGGTGGTAGGAAGCTGGTAGTGGGGTACCAGGAGGGATGAGGATGATGATGACAGGGGGTAGAGTGGTAGGAAGCTGGCAATGGGGTACGTGGGGGGATGATGACAGGGGGTGGGGTGATAAGAAGCTGGCAGTGGGGAACCAGGAGGGATGAAGATGATGATGATATGGAGTAGGGTGGTAAGAAGCTGGTATTGGGGTACCAGGAGGGATGAAGATGATGATAATGCTGACAGGGGGTAGGGTGGTAGGAAACTGGCAGTGGGTACAGGGAGGAGGGTGATGAAAAGGGGTGGGGTGGTAAGCAGCTTTAAGTGAGGTACCAGGAGGGATGAAGATAAAGATGATGATGAAAGGCAGTAGGGTGGTAGGCAGCTGGCAGTGGGGTACAGGGGGGTGAAGATGAGGATGATGATGACAGGAGTGGGGTGGTAGGAATCTGGCAGTCGGGATACAGGGAGGTGAAGATTAGGATGATGATGATAAGGGGTAGGATGCTAGGCAGAGCGTGAATTTAGATGAGAATGATGATGACAAGGGGTAGGATACCAGGTACAGGGGGATAAATATGAGAATAATGATAAGGGGTAGGATGCCAGGTAGAGGGAAGATGAAAATGATAAGGAGTAGGATGCCATGTACAGGGGGATGATGATTAGGATAATGATGATGGCATGGGGTCAGTAGATTGCATCATCTGTTGGTGGAATGGCATACATATCTTCAGAACTGTGACGTCACTGGTGGCCTGCAGCAGTGTTTTTGGGGCACCTTTGGTCAGGGGTTGACGTCACAGGGTGCTGTCAGTGTCAGGTGGATGACATCATGCTGTACCTTGAGGCTCCGGTGGACCTGCATTTCGGTGAGCGACAGCTCATGCAAATCCTACATTTATCTGAACAGACCAGCCTGACTGAAGTCCATCCTGGAGAGCAGATCAGGGAGTTGTAGTGGACATCTTCCGGGTGGGCTCTTCACAAGGCAGGAAATCTGAGGAGAGGGGGAGGAGCCAGAGGAGTGGATGAATGGGGCCATCCTGGGCCCTCGGGCAGTGCCTGAACGGCTGTCCACCCCTGGTTGGGAAAACTATTTGCAGGACGGACAGCTGCTTTGGGCCTCACAACATTGACTGGGCCTGGGGCAGCTGCTCCTCTTGCCCCGTGTTAAAGACAGCCCTCCGATAGTTCATAGTTATGTGGTCTCATGGAAGTGGGTCTTTATACGTGTGGCTGCATATAAGCATACATGTTTTTGTACTGGTATTGTGCCACACAGTGCACTCCCAGCACAGAGACCGGGCTCTCCCCGAGAGCCCCGGATCTCGCACTAACAAT
This sequence comes from Staurois parvus, assembly GCF_062004578.1. Lineage (NCBI taxonomy): Eukaryota > Metazoa > Chordata > Amphibia > Anura > Ranidae > Staurois > Staurois parvus. Next base: position 2,558,392 of record NW_028318345.1, read on the forward strand.
TGGGACCCGAGACTCCCAGTTCCCAGTCACCTGATTTCTGCGATAGCCTCCACACTCAGCAGCAATCACCACAGGTACTCTCTGGCTCTGCAAAATAACTGCAGAGCCAGAGAGAATAACTGCAGCCACCGGCGACCTGTCATTATAGTGAATAGGGATGATGACCGCACCTAGCACCTCAGAAAAAATCAGAAGATTCTTGCCGCTAAATTTGAACTAGGCTTTATTGCTGGTATGAATGTAACCTTAGAGATATAGACTCATTCTCCTGGTTAGAGTCTGGTTAAATCTTATAGAGATTCAGTAGCTTCTTGTATGCTTAATGTCATACAAGGTAGAATACCCTAGGGCAGACCTCACACTTTTTTTTTTAACATTAAGTAGACCTTAGTAAATTCACTATATACACAAACCATATAATTAAAAAAAACCCACATTCATATTTTATATTTAAAAAACAGTAGGTTGAGATGATGCCATCATTCAGCTGCATGGAGGAGAAATTGTTTCCTTATTCAGTTATTTCCCAGTGATCAGGCTGAAAGTCACAAGGAGAGAGGCTACGGTAGGGGCTGATCTGTATCATGGCTGAGAACTACAAAACACCAGGATTTACATGAGTGCAGCATTTCTGGGCTAGCATCTCATTTCCGGAAATACATACTGAGCCTGGATAAGGTCTGAAAAAAGATGACTCCATCTTTCTGTTTGGAAAAACAGAAGGAGCAATGTTAGAAGTATCACTGTGATCTCTGTCAGATGTAATAAATTAAGTATTCCACTTACATAATACTTAGCATGCATCCATTTACCATGCAAAAATATATCTGATACTAGGTCCACTGTAAGAAACAGCCCCATGTGGACAAATGTAGTAGATTAAAAGGGAGCAAAACTTCAATGACAGATTCTGTAGGGTTCACTCATGACTAGCAGTGCATAACTATAGAGATATTTAACATTGTTTACAGGTATCATCAAGCAAACTTATGTGCTCCTAATGTATTGATTATTCATCATATGCTTGTATGATATGTTACTTGGTAACATAATTTTCAAGATGACATAATTGTATTTTTTAACAGACTGTTTGCTCTATATGCAGCTGCTAAAGGGAATTTATTGATCGTTCCTGGTTTTTAAAAACTACTGTTATTCCTTTTCTCTGTAATTCATCCAAAACTACCATTGCAGAAACCCAAGAGAATTGATACAAGCGGAGACATAACCCTTGGGTGTCTCAGTGGATTTGTAGCTGGCTAAAGATCAATATGAAAGTAATGTTACAAATGGGGTTCATTTGGAACAAAGGCCAGTCATTAGTGGTGTACCACAAGGCTTTGTACTAGGTCTTGTTCCATTTAATATGTTTGGAAGTGATGTAACTAAAGATTTGGTATGTAAAGTATGTTTTTTTTTTTTGCTGACGAAGGTGTGATATAGGGTTGATATTCCTGGAGGTGCTTGTAACATGGAATATTGCTGGAAGATTGGTCAAAGCAGTGGAAACTGCAGGACAATGTTTTTAAATGTAAAATATTGCATCTAGGGAAAAAATCTCTTGATAGAGTACAATATTAGGGGGTACAGTGTTGTCAAGACCTGAGGAGGAAAAATAATTGGGGGTACTCAGATGAATTCAAAATAAGCAAATAGTATGGCTAAGCAGTGGATATAATTTCAGAGTGTATCACTAAAGGCATACCTCCCAACCATTCTGGATTTGATGTGAATTCCTGCAAAGTGAGGAAAATCCTGGGGAAAACCCCAAGATAATCCTGCTATTTCTCATTAAGTCATAAAGTGAACAAAAATGTGTTCTTAAAGGAATTATGCTCGGAGGAGTATTTAGGAGAAACGTAATTGCTGAGGGGGGGGGGGGGGGGTAGTCGGTTTGGGAGGGGAAATCATGCAGACACTTTTACAGGTGTTTGATCTTTTTTTTTTTTTCAGCCTATAAACGCACCTGTTTGTCTATGTGACCATGCACAGATAGGCATTTACAGGCATATTAGAAGAGAAGTGTTTAGAGGCTGAAAAAAAAAACCACATGAGCATTCAAGAGTAGCAATTAAGCAGAAAAAAATGCTTGACACATCTAAATGCCTGTAAACGTGTGTAAATGTGCCGAAATGATTGAAACAACATTGAAATCTTGAGCATTCATTCCAATGACCAGAATAAATTAATATTCTGACTAATGGGATGAATGAATGCCCACACCCTCTACGCATCAAAACACACCTAAACACATGGGCAAAACATGGCTTTAGATGTGTTAATTCAGCTGTTTTTTTTCTGCCAGAAGCAAAGGCATTCAGAGGAACTGGGCAAGCGCCTAGTGTGCAAATTTGTGTTAGAATGTGGGGGGATAGGGGTTGGGAGGGGATTTGTGCTAGAAGTAGGAGAGGATTTGAAATGGGGGAAAATTGTGCTGGGGGTGATTTGTACAGGAAGGAAGGATGCGGAGAGGGCACAGAGATTTGGTAGGGGAAGTGAATATGGGGGGGGGGGGTTGTACTAAAGGAAAAGATGATTTGTGCTGAGAGGAGGTTTCAGGGGGGTAGGATTTGAGTTGTGAGGGAGGATATGTCAGGGTGGAAAGATGTGTGCTGGAAGGCAAGATCTTTGCTGGGAGAGGGGATTGGGGAGTTGAATCTTTACTAGGAGGGGGATTTAGGGGTAGGATTTAAATCTGCCTACCCAGCTAGTCTGTGAGGTAGTTTGTTTGAAATGGTGGAGAGCAACTGGTACAACACCAAAATGCCACCTCTTTATTTGATGTTTTGCATATGTAGCACCCTCCTAGATAGGTGCTAGGTTAGGTAAATTTAGTTCCTCTGTGATCAGTGGAGCTGCTTATGATTCCTCTGGTCTACTCTGAATTTCACAGGCTGTGGGTTTGACTATGCACTTGCACTTATTTCAAAAGACTTTATTTATTCATGTACTATACTGTTTGCACTTGCACACTTATATATGTTTTTGCACAATATTGATGGATTGATTAGAGTGGCACTAAGTATTTATATACACCCCATTTTTATCTATTTATTAGTCACATCTAATTAAGTTTTTTATTGATTGATATCAGCCATATATTAAGGTTTTTGATTTATTTATAATTATTCATTTTTTATTGATTTACAAGTCACAGTGATTTACAATTGATTTTTTATTCACTAGCTATAGTGATTTATGGATTTCGTTTAGGTTTCAATATATATATTTATTAGAATGAGAGTAGATTGGATCTAATTACATATATACAGAATTAGGAGCGCGGCACTATAAATATACTTTTATTACTGAATAAACACTAGCAAGTGAGTCTGTGTAAGTGCCAGCGCACCAAGCACATTATACCAGTAGATAACTATTTATAACCCACTGAATGCCTCATTCATAATAGCTCACAAGTATTCACTATTTATAGCTGTGGGTTTGACTACTTTCCCCTGCCTTCTTGATGGTTCTGGAAAGTAGTGAGCTGGGAAAGTCATATTCAGTCTGAATATTTTATGTGGGCCCAGCCAATCCCTAGAGGAGGGTGCCCAGTAGGAGGCTGAAAGGGAGCATTAATAGCTTGAAGCCTGGAGCAGAGGGGCTCCGATCCAGGAGGAGAGAATTTCAGAGTGAAAGGCTGCTGCCCTTTTGGGCAGTCCAGATGTGCTTCCTAATTGCCCTTCAGGGTCCCTGCTGTGCTAGCCCGAGGCTTATTCTACTGAACTTTACTGGAGCTGATTGAGGATTTGTCTGGGGATAGGGTCTGAAGAACCCATAGGAGACATGTCAGGGTGATATTGGAATGGGGCATGTAAATACCCAAGCACATTTATGAGTACAGAACAATGTGTGACATTTCGGTGACTGTGTGCCAGGCATTTCTAATGATGCCCCTGTGTAGTTCAGTCTACCATTTGCTCCTGCAAGGACTGTACTAAGAATCTTAAGAAGGAGACAAGTGTCCACAAATTACTACTTAACGCTGCTGGAGTATCCCACAGTTACCCCGCACCCATCCAAGTTCAGGTTTAATAAAGCATCATACCCTAGATAAATTACTGAGCCAGAAGAGTGAATGAGACTGTGTGCCTGGATGTGAATACACTAGCTTGGGAAAAAACCTTAAGGCCATTCAGAGGGACCTTACTGGGGTGAGTCCTACACATACATGTGTTTTCAAAAACAGATCTTGTAATGAAGTAATCTGGGGGGGTTTTTACGGTATTTAGAAAATGTATCATTTGGTGAATGTGGAAAATTTCTGAGAGGAGCATTTGAAAATTTCAGAGAAATTATTCTGAAGTCTGAACTGCCCTATGATCAAGGAATTGTCCTATGTGGTATAAACTTGTGTCCATCCACCAGTTGAAGGTTGCAACCACAGTGGAAATGCTGGGTTATTAAAATGCTGAGCCACTGGAGTATGTGAGGATTGGAGAGCAAATAGTTTGCAAGAGGTGTCTCATGAGTGTAGGAAGTTCAAGAGTGTGGGGCACGAAATTGCATATATGGGATGAGGAATACCTGTATGAGATTTAATGTTTATCTAGTCTATTTTATAAGCAGTGGAGAAAATTTGTGACAGTTGGGTTAGTTGGGCTGCAGTGTAATATTTCTGGAGTTTCAGGACCCCTGATCTGAGGACATACAGCATATTGAGGGCACATCCTCAAGCCCTAAAAAAGTTAAGGATATGAATTTGGACTTTTTTAGGTCCAGGGAAGGGATGTTCATGGGTGTTCCAAAATAATACAAAGTCAGCAATTCTAACCATACATAAAAGAGAGTACATAGACCATATTTCCATTTCTTACGTCAACTTTGCAAAGACCAAGGTGTAATTTGAATTATGCAGTTATGTCTGAAGTAAGTTTGATTTCCAAGTAGGCCAGAATATCAGGGTGTTAGGAAAAGGGAAAGTGATCTTTAAGATGTTGTGATGGTAGAGTCAGGTAAATTGATGCTTAAAAAAACCTTCACTTTATCTTAAAAATTACAGCAATGGCTTGGAAAAGTTTAGTAATGGCAATCTATATATTCACTAAGTAATGATGCCATTTTCTCCACCTAGTCCAACCAGCTATTACTTTACATTTATTCAGAAAATGCAAACAATTCTCTGTATGGCACCTGTGCTGAGTTCTTTCATTTCTGATTTTAAGCATTCAGGGATTGGCCACTTCCGCATCAGAGCATTTTTTTTTCATTTTTTTGCGCACATTTAAAAAATTAATTTGTATCCATAAAATGACCTAAATCCCCAGATCAGTATATATTTTCTGAAAGCAGAGACCCTTTAGAATAAAATGAGGATAGTTGCAATGTTTTATGTTGCATGACATTGCAATAAATGACAAGGATAGGCCAAGTAAATATATACCAAATATATAGGTTTTAAAATTTTGTGCGCCAGTGATATTGCAAAAAAATACGGTACCCAAAAATCTAAAAGTCTTTACAGATCAGTTTAGAGTTAACTGTGAGCTCTGGTGCTAGAATTATTGTTCTTACTCCGACATGCACGTGTTCCCATATGTGTGGTGCGACTGCAATTAATATACACGCGAATGGTAAATGTGGTCCTTGGTTCTAGGTAAGAGCGGGAGAGGCTGGGAACTGAGTAAGGGGGGGGGGGGGGGATGTCTGGGACACTGCACCGGCCATACTGTGAAACAGATCAGCAGCTAACTAGTTAAGGATTTTAAATATTGTTTTAAGAAAAACATTTCAATAATGCATTTACAGAGAAGATATTACAAAACTGACATGTAGCAACAGTAAAATAAATGGGAGCAAGGGAAAAGTACCTAACAATGTTCACCTGTTGTTTGGTGTCTTGCAGAGTCTTATGCTTGCAGAAGTCCAATCTGAGGTATCAGAGTCACTCACCCTGATAAATGACTTTAGAATTCCATCATAGTTTCTATGCAGATAAAATCTGCAGCTGCCAATTGCAGCCATCTTGTTGGGTCCCTGAACGGGGAGTTTAGAAAATGAACATAACCAATCACAGGATCTGAGGGCTGTGCTAAAGGGGTTGGAATAGGTCTAGTCTTACATGTAATATAGTATAATGACAGCAATAACAGGAACTCTCTAAAAGATATAGAACAGCTATGTGATGTATATTTGTATACATACGTGTATATATATATATATGTATACATGCACACACAGAAACATGTATGTATATAAGCATTAAAGTGAATAAAGTAGTTCACTATCTATCCTTCCTCTTTGTGTCCTTAAATGAACAGATATCCAGCTAATCTTGCTTGTATACTTATGGGTACGATTTCAATTTCAAGACATTATTGCTTGCAGCTGCGGCTAGAAGGCCTATAACTGAACAAACATGCATCTATAGTCTGAGTAGCTGGCTGAACTGCTCCTGACACAGGCTTCCCACAGACAATTCTATAATGGCTTCCTCAGTGGTGTACCTGATTTACTATGTCTTAAAGAAAATGTGTCATAACACAATAAAGCAGGCACTGCTGTCCTCTTATTCTGAAAATGCTTTTTGCATTGTGCTTTGCTTTTCATAGCATCTTATTGAGCACAAATGATGACTCAGAAATATTGAAACAAGAGGGTCAGCATAACATCCAGGGAGGTAATATTTTCAGAAGAAGATGAGCAATGGTGGTCCTCATATTTCTCCTAGGAAAGATTTACTTCACACTGAACCTGTGCTTCAACTATACAGGACACAGTACCAAGGAATGGTCAAAGCACCAAGTTTAAATTGAAGTGGTTGTAAAAGCAGAAGGGTTTCTTTACCTTACTGCATTCTATGCATTAGGATGAAAAACCTTCTGCATGTAGCTTCCCCCACAACCTCCCTATATACTTACCTGAGCCGTTCTTATTCCAGCAATGTGCACAGGAACCAAGCCTCTCCCGACTCTCTTGCTCCTAATTGGCTCAGATACAACAGCACGAGCCATTGACTCCCTCTGCTGTCAGTCATAGCCAGTGACAAAGATCAGGGGGGTGGGTCTGAACCACTTCTGTGTGCTTTATGTACAAATAGGGCAGGGCTTGGGATCAGCATGCATAAGTGCCCCTACAGCAAGTGGCTTGCTCTAGGGGCACTTGGTGGGGGGTGGAGCCCAGACCTCTGGCGGGGGACCCCTGAAAAGGAGGATCAGGACTGCTCAGTGCAAAACCATTGCACAGAGCAGGTAAGTATAACATGTTTGTTATCTTAATTTAAGAAACAGGCTTTACAATTACTTTAATTTCACTCACCAGAGTTCCTTATACTTACCTTTCCCTTTCTCTCCTGCTGCTCCATTCAGCCAACAGAAGCAAGGTGAAGAAATCTATTGTAACTTCCAAATCATGATTTGGCACTTACTTAAAGCTAAGGACTCTCTCCCCATGCCCATGTGATGTGGCTGGGTGCCCAAGCAGCCAATAGCCAAGCACAACTGCTGACACATAGGAGGAAGGGGAGTGTGCCACATGCTCTCCAATACCCAGGTATACCAGATAAGTCACCTTGCCGTCTTTGGTGAATGGAGAATTGTAGGAGTGTAGGAAATGCAAGTATAAGCAGCTGGTAGGCATTAAAATGGATCTGCTGCTTTGGCCTTGATCCCTATAATGTCACTCTTCTAATATCAGTCACTTAACGCTTGGGATCATGCTCCAGGACAGAAATTTAGTTTGTAGGTTAGGAGTTCACACTTTTTAGATCTTACTAGTTGCAAACTTGTACTAGGCCAGAGACTTACTAGGCAATGAAGCCAGAATCAGAATGACAACTCTACAGTCTGTACCTTTAAAAAGAAAGACAGCAGTGGCAGATTCTTTTAACTATGTAAAAGGAAAAAATGGAACCCGGCCTTTGATCTTCTATATATCTTTTCTTTTCTGGCTTACAGAGGAATGGCAATGGGGCTAACATATTTTGGCTGATGTGGCCTTACTCATAGCTATGAGTAAGGCCACATTGACTGAAACATATTAGTGTTTCTGCTGTGCCTTGTATGTAGGTTGGAGAAGAAATACATATAGAAGATCACAGACCAGGTTAAATTTTTCTCCTTTTGTTTGGTTGATTGAGAGGCTGACAGGAGCCTGAATGAACATTGGTATTCCCTGCAGTTGATAAATGATCTATGGATGGAGGAGGTAGAGTGCTTATATCCCCGTTGTTTGACTTTCAACAAGATGTTTTCTTGACAAGAAGGTTCCTAGGCTCACAGAAAGCATAACTTTTAAATAACTTTTTTTTAGTAACACTAATTGAATTGAATGCTGTGTTTTGCTCATCAAGAAAAGGAATGACAGTTTTAATTGGATTTATGAAAGTGGTGCATCATTGCTCTCTGCAATAAAGAATCTATTATAACTTTAACTTTTATTACAGACAACCAATACACTGTGGTATATTGTGCAGCAAGAAGCTCAATGCATGACGATTATTCAATGTATTTAGTGAATTAGAGAACACTTTGGTTTTAAAAAAAAAAATATATATATATATATATATATATATATATAGAGGAGGAAGAGACAGTGTTTTTATTGTTAACATTTCGAAGATGCTCAGTCTATCTTTCTCAAGAATGAGCTTCATCGAAACATTGACAATAAAAATCTTTCTCCTCTGCAAGACCTGTGAGTGCCTCTAAACCAATTTTGGTTTTAATGGATTTCATTGTGGGTTAGCACCTGGGCATTTACTTCAAACCTAGCATGGTTATCCTTGTAACTACAGTATGTACTGTATATATATACAGTGGTGTATTTATGTTTTGTGCTGCCCTAGGCAACACAAAAATCGTCTGCACCCACGGACAACACAACCCCCCTTCCCCCTCCCGCAGAGAGAGACTGACATTGACCAACAACACCCCTGCCCCTCACCCGGGAAAGCCTTCCATTACCCCCTGCCTGGCAATAGAGAGGCGTTCATCTTCACAACTCCGGACATCCCCGGAAAAGAGAGTCAGGCTCTACATACACCATGAAGCAGCCAGCAGCCTCTCTCAGATCCCACCTGGTTCCCATGGTGCACGTGTCCCTTTTTCATTCCTTCTTCTGGGGGAAAGTGCTGCCCCCCTAAAAAATGCCGCCCTAGGCAAGAGCCTTGTGGTACATACGCCCATATATATACATATATATCTATATATATATATATATATATAAATACATTTTTCTAATAGCAGATCTGTTTTTGACCAACATGCAAATTAACTGATCACTAAAGCCACTCTGTTGCCAAACAAAATTGACAGCACACGAAAGATAAAAAGAAGAGTAGTAATACTTGTCCCTGGAACACATTAGTGGTATAGTGAATGGCAGGTTGAACCCATTGTCAATGGGAGAGAAAGTGATGGGGAATGAAATATTTTACAGTTGTTACTGTAACAGAACATGAAGAGAAATCTGTCAGTGGGAACACCTATCTTGATGGCAACAATCTAAGAGGGGATTTCCCCTCACTTTGCCGAATTTTTTCTCACTTCCTGTTGGATTGAAGTCAAGGTAAATCTCAATAATGGGACTCCAATACTTAACTGGGGTTTTAGCCCATTCTTTCTGTATTAACAACCAGTTTTTGATATGTTTAAGATTTAAATGGTACTTATTTTGTCTTTAAAATTTGATCTGATAGAAATTAGTGTAATATGACTCATAAATTCCCTGACATGTCCAAAGCATGTATATAATGAATGGTGGGTTTAGACGCAGTTCATATCTACTTACATAAATTTAACAGAAACTATTAATGCCAGTGACCATAGAGACAAATAATGGTATTGACATTATAAATCAGATTCAGAGGTCAGATAAGAGTCCCATAGGGATTCCTAGTACACAGCATTGCACAAGTATTAAACTGACATTTCTAATTCATTGAGCTTAAGATTTCCTTCTGGCCACCACAGCACTTATCACTTCCTCTACTCAGCCAGGTAAGATACAGACTAGAAAAGTCAAGCAAGTGAGAAGATTTTAGAACTTTAATAAAGACAGCTAGGGAAACTGTGCATTTTCCCAGTCAATCATAACAATCTAAAACTATAATATTGTTTCTTTTTTTTTTTGGACAGCTATTTTTGGTTCCAGCAGATGTTCCCATTGGCATGATGGGTTTTTTTAAGCTGAAAAAACGACAATATTTCTCAGCATGCAGTTCTTTTTGCATGTGGGTTGCTCATGCCTCATGATACATTCCTAAACTCTACCTGAACTTTGTGAGCTGCCTAAAAACCTTTCTACTCCATTTCTAAAATGTTTACTGCTATAAGACACACAAAGTTAATATCATAAACAACAAAATGGACATCAGCTTCTTAACTGCTTCTGCGCCACCCTATAGCAAAAATACTGCTAGAGGGTGGCACTGGTACACAAAATCATGTATATACACGTGATTTTGTAGTTTTGGGTAGGAACCATTCACTGCTTCGGCTGTCAATCACTGGGTCCCAGCTGGTGATTCTCCGCCGGCACCCAGCGATCTCCGAGTATTACCGATGGGGGAGATACCTGTGTATAAACAACACAGATCTCTCCCCTGTCAGCTCCTACACACTGCTTTGTATGGCTATGCATACAGTGGAAAGCACACACACAGTACACAGCGAAACAGCACTCAGCACACAGTTAACCCTTTGATCACCCCAGATGTGAACCCCTTCCTGTCCAGTGCCATTAGTACAGTGTCAGTGCGTTTTAATTGCACTGATCACTGTATTAGTGTCACTGGGGATGTCAGTGACACCAAGTCAGTTCCCCCCCAGTGTCAGAATGCCCACTTCAGACCCGCTAGAAGTTGCTGATTGCTGCCATTAGTAGTAAAAAAAAAAAATTCCAGTATATATACTGCCATTTGTAAATGCTATAACTTTCACGTAAACCAATTAATTTGCGTGTATTAGGGTACTTTTTGCAAAGACATGTAGCAGAATACATTTTGGCTTAAATTTAATGCAAAATTAAATTTTTAAAATATTTTTACTGAACATGTTTACTAGCAAAAAGAAAGAAACTTTTTTTTTCACAATTGTAGGTCTTTTTTTATAGCGTAAAAAATTAAAAACGCACAGGTGATCAAATACCACCAAAAGAAAGCTCTATTTGTGGGATAAAAGGACATACATTTCATTTGAGTGCTACTTTGCATGACCGCGCAATTGTCAGTTAAATAACGCAGTGCCATATCGCAAAAAATGGCCTGGTCAGGAAGGGGGGTAAATCCTCTGGAGGGCAAGTGCTTTTTAAACATGCTCCTCTGTATGTATGTAGCAGTGTGTATTCGTCCTATTTTTAACAAAAGCAATTCTTTGCAAAGAGCTTTAACACAGTTATATCTTAAGGATGAAAAAAAGTATTATGGACAATGGTCAGCTGTGCTGTTGCAATAGTGCACTAATACAACTACAATCAACTTTTGCAAAGAGCTATAATTCATTATAATGCCTCTCTATTCATCTTTTACTCCAGAGTCTTTGTGACATAAAAATCTGGGGATTAGTGATTATCAAGTATGTGTGTTGTAGTACTTGGAAAGCATGCTAACAGATTTATTTTTTTGGCAGTGATATCTTTGTAACATATCCTGTTAATTAAATATCCAGCCTAGCAATGTGAATTAGAGCACTAGTGAGCCGAAGTAAATCATTATGATGAATGGCAATTGCATAGGAAGAATGAAACTGAACGGCCAATGAAACTCTACTTAAAATTCATTAATATGAATGATCTTCACCATAATAGATCAGTAGGCAGTCTTCATATAGCCCACAGGTAAAAACAATTTTTCATGGATATTTTAACAAAAGGAGTCACTAGGTGATAGAAAATATCTAGCAGTACACATATATGACAAGCTAAATGTGCAAACCAAATACTTTCCATGTGGCTGAAATTAAAGGACTTGATTTAATAAAGCGGGAGCATGGAAACTCTGGTGCAGCTCTGCATAGAAACCAATCAGCTTCCAGGTTTTATTGTCAAAGATTAATTGATCAAGCTAAAGTCAGAAGCTGATTGGCTACCATACACAGCTGCACTAGATTTTGCACTCCCCACTTTTAATCAATCCTAAAGTGTATGTAAAGTTTAACAATACATTTCTTTTATTTTCTGCCTTTTTGTTAAATATATTTGAAAGTGTAAAATAGCTGTTCATCCGACTAAAAATCTTGTGAGCTTCCCTGTGCTCTCTGCCTGTGGACTCTTATCAGTCAGCATTGTTTCCCACTATCTATGTGGACTACAGAACACCTCTCCTATTAAGAGAAAAACGTGTTATATAGTCCTAACACAGTCCATGTCTTATGGTAACCTCCCCATGGGTTGTAGGATAGGATGTGTGCTAATGGAAGGATTACCAGGGTACAATAAATGGAAAAAAAATGCTGAAAAATGATAACCTATGCAGCCCCATCTAAGCTGCAATACTATTATTTTTTGTCCTTGGGTTTAGATACACTTTAGCAACTTTACATAAAGCCCAACTGAACATTTGTTTTAAGGTCTCAAGACACGGGGTGTCTGTTTAAGCTCTTCTGAACAGGAGAACTTCTGGCAGGAAAAAGCCACTTAAAAAACATGGAAAAAGCCAAGTATTGCAAATACGATTAGGCACATCTGGTGTTTGAGCGTTAATGCATTCTTTTGGCCACATTGTTAATTTATCGTGGCCATTGAAATGCGTTAACATCCAACACTAGACATGTCTAGCATTTATTCACCTTTAGACATGTATAAACGCATAGGCGCGGCCTGAATTTTTTTCTCCTCTTCATCTCCTCTCCTGAACACGTCTTTGGTGGTGAGAGGTTTTCTGCCTCTTATAGACTTGAATACGCTTATGTGTGCATGGACACATATGCTTAAACACAGGTGCTTTTACAGGTTGAAAAAAAAAAGCTCAACACCTGTAATAGTGGCATTTTTTTAAGCTCCGTGTGCATGAGGCCTACACCAACTGAATACATTCCATGTGCATTAAAACAAATTGTGTGACAAGTCTTACATTTTGTTTTATCATTCTTACAGTTAATTCTTTAGAAAGCAGCTACAGCCTAACTAGAAAAGCCTGTCTTCTGCCAGCATTCTATAAAGGAGGACCCCTGTTTCCTATGGGAAAACAATGGTATAGCTACAGAATTCTGGCACACACTTGCTATGTAATTTCTCCAAACATCAGGAAACATGAGCTTTTCTGACTGCAAAGTTATAGGTTTAAATATTTTTAAACAGCATGCTGGAACAACTCTTTTTTTCTTTATACAAACAAAAGCAGTGATCCTTCCCTTAGTGTCTGGAGTCAATCTGTTCCCCTTACAGAAAGAAATGGTAATGATAGAAGTGACCAGCACTCTCAAAATAATAAATTCAATATCGTCTCTGTATAACTGAAAATCAGACAGCATCCATCCATCAACTTCTTCCTGTGAATCCAATCTTCCCATACAGTGATCTCCAAAATAAGAAATATATTGTAGTATACTCAATACACCATGCTTCAAATCCTGTCCAATGTGCTCACATTTATAATAAAAAACCGTATGTGTATTTGTTCACCAGTGTTCTTCGTTATCTACCCTTACCCTTGATATACTTGTTGTATATCCAATCAATTATTTTCAGATTCACTTCAACTATGTGTCTCCTTGTGTCTGGTACTTCAATGGCCTTCTCACATGAAGATCCACACGATTTCACACAAAACACAAAATACCAATATAGTGCAATACTGTTTTTTAAAAATCTCTCCCATATAGAAACCCAAACACATTATAATATATTAACCTCCCTAGCGGTCTGATTATGTCAGTATTTCTGTGCTCAAAGCAGTACATTTTTTTGCATGGAAATATTTTGTTTTTTTATTGTAGGCTGTAATTTTTAGGAATACCTCACTGAAATCTGTCCGAACAAGAGTCTAGTAAACATCCTGGGTATGATAAAATTTGAAACACTAAATCATAAATTATAATATAATAAATAATCATAAAAAATAATAATATAATAATAATACATTTAATTCAATAATATAATCAAACCAAAAACACTGAAATTTGAAATATAGCGCCAAGTTCGCACATCACTGAGCTTAGTCGCAAAATTGTTTTCAGTGTCTGATGATGAATTTCCTCACGAATCATTATCACTCAATTCAGCAAGTGGTTCTAATTTACCATCTCTGTTCTCTAGCTGGTCTAAAACGCTTTTGACGTAAAGGGACGCTTTTTGGACACCATGGACTTTTCTCAGTTTCCAGGCAGAAAGAACAGTAAAAATGCAGGCAGGGCACAGGACAAAGCACTAGAGACAAAATATATGTGAAATGCTTTGATACAGTAATGTTTTACTATGTGATTTTAGTGTATTGAGTGAATGTCACTTTTAACATTTTTGAATTTCCCGCCGGTTCCGTCCCCTGTACGTCCCCTGTACATCCCAATGCTATGGTTATGGTTACGCATGAGATCGTGTGAAACATGTTAACAGGTCCTGTATTCATGTCCTGGTGTTTTGTGTGTCCTATGGATCAATAAATATACACTATATTCATCTATCCTCCGTTGTGCGGCTGACCCTTCTTCCTATTGCATCGTGTGTGGTGGCGAGCCAGAGCCTGCACCTGTTGTGGATTGATCTGGATTGTTTGCCTGAATGGTATACCTTTTGTTCTTTGGATTAATCCCAAGTGTAGCTCGGGGTTACCGCTTTTGGTACTGAAAGTTTACCCCAAGCTACACTCAGGAATACCGCCAGGGAGGTTAATGATGCATCCCATTAATACCCATAGAAGGATCTACCAAGTGTATCATCTCGCCAAAGACATTCCAAGCTTCTTACCGAACTTCCAATAAACTGTGCTTTTAATAAACCATTCTACCTTCTTCCTGCTCTTTGCCAGTATAACTTGTGTGGATGGTCCCCAAAAAAAACAAAGACGAATATAGTGTGCTATTGCTTAAAATCAACACATGAAAATAACTCACATTTCCATACCACCAAAATAGTGCACATCCCTTCAAATGATACAGATCCACCTCATACCAGTGTTTAATAGTTTGGTAAAAAGTGAGCGCCTTCTCTTACCTGCAAGAACAATATACTATCTTTACAAAAATATGTATCTGCTATAAAATATGGATTTCTAATCGACCATATGGTGTACCAACATGAAAAGAAAAAATGTTAGCTGCCCTTGTACATTTTGTTGATTTTATCCATTTTTACAATAAATATACTATACTATGAGAAATTTATCCTGATTCTTGATAACCTTGGATTATGGAGAAAATTTGTAAGACCATTGAGAAGATATACACTGATGTTCCAAACTCTTGAGGACACAAACCGCATTAGACCTTCTTTTAATTAAGAGGTCATGGATGGTCGGTGAGTGCAATGTATTGGCATATGGTGATGGAGCACAAAGGATCTGCATGAAGCAATATATTGGTCACCAGAAGATTATACACTGGTTTTGATCCAGAATTTGGTGTGGGACTTTTGTTTTTGGACTTGTTGATCTATATCACTTTAGGTTTTGAATTTATACCACAGTCAGAACATTGTATAGCATGTTTGTGTAGCGCCATACCTTACATCAATATTTGGTCACAAAAGTTTATTAATGTCACTCCATGCACCTTACCAGATCAGTGCCTTTCAAATCACTTTCTACCAACCTCTTCCACTTTCAACAGCCTCCTTCTTAACTCCAACTCCTCTCCTGGGTTTCCATGCAAGAGATATCATACAGAGGCCATAGTGCAATAAATCCTTATAAAGCCATATATTTCTGAAATCTAGCACTTACAAACATTCAGTATAAAAAACGCCTGTAACCACTTTCAAAATGGCTGCTGTGACACTTCCAGCGTACGTGATTGTGTCAATTCTGGCACCTGACGTCACTTCCGACCGGTTTCGTTATCAAGACTTCTTCTAGTTTTGATGACGAAACTGGTCAAAAGTGACTTCAGAGATGCCTGAGTTGATGCAATCACGTGCGCTGGAAGTGTCGCAGCAGCCATTTTGGAAGTGGTTACAGACGTTTTTTACATTGAATGTCTGTAAGTGCATAGTTTTTAATAAATGTATGGTTTTATAAGGATTTATTGCACTATTATATTGCATTTTGACCTCTGTATGATATCTCTTGCATGGGAACCCTGGAGGGAAGCTGGAGTTAAGAAGTGGACTGTTAAAGGTGGAGGAGTTTGGTGGAAAGTGATTTTAAAGGCATTGATCTGGTAAGGTGCATGGAGTGAAACTAATAAACACTTGTATGTGGTGGATCTGTATCATTTAAAGGGATATGCACTAATTTGGTGGTATGGAAATGTGAGTGGTTTTATTTTCAAATGTTGTTTATAAGCACTATATTAGTCTTTGTTTTTCTGGGGACCAATCACACAAGTCACTCTGGCAAAGAGCAGGAAGAAAGTGGAATGGTTTAATAAAAGCACAGTTTATTGGAAGCTCGGGAAGGAGCTTGGAGTGTCTCCGGTGAGATGATACACTTGGTCGATCCTTCTATGGGTATTAATGGGAATGCACCATTATTATATATTATAATGTGTTTGGGTTTTTATCTGGGAGAGATTTAAAAAAAAACAGTATTGCACTATATTAGTAATTTGAATTTTGGGTGAAATCATTTGGATCTTCATATGAGATGACCATTGAAGTACCAGACACAAGGAGACACAGAGTTGAAGTGAATCGGAAAATAATTGATTGGATATTCACCAAGTATATGAAGGGTAAGGGTAGATAAAGAAGAACATTGGTGAACAAATACACTTTTTTTATTATAAATGTGAGCACATTGGACAGAATTTGAAGCATGGTGTATTGCTCATACTACAATATATTATATATTTTTTTGGAGATCACTGTATGGGAAGATTGGTTTTACAGAAAGAAGTTGATGGATGTATGACATCTGATTTTCAGTTATACAGAGACAATACTGAACTTATTATTTTGAGAGCGTTAGTCACTTCTATCAAAGCTATAGGTTTGACTCAGCATGGGTCGTATCTAAACGCTACTGAGAAACAGTTGTTTCCACATATGCACTGGGCACATTACATTGCTTCACGTGTAGTTGTGAAGTGCTTGGAGCACTTCCCCATTTGCTAGATTGGGTCGGAGTTGAGATTTGCTGACTGCGATAGGAGCAATCCTTATTGCCACAGATGCAAAGTAAAGCATTGCAGCAATGGCATATGAACACCCCTTTCCGCTGACTTTGCAGCTTGAAGGGGGAACTTTTTAATGCTTCTCAATGAGTTTAAATGAGTCCTTGAACACTGCATTAAATAATATGTAAACCCAACACTTCATATTCCTGATATGTGCCTGCTGTACCATGTGCTTGAATGAAAAAGTATCCTGTTCTCTTCGTATTGTTTCCTTTGTGTGCAATCCCTGGTGTTTCTGCCAGTCCCTCTGCTTTTCTTTTAAAAACTGACAATACTAGGCATGAGTGCACAGCATTGTCAGTTCACTACCTCCAATGATCAGACTTATCCTGACACCCCGTTTCCTGGCACAGCCTATAACTGGGAAGATCAGTGTGCTGCTGTTTCTCCTCTTCCAGCTCTTATGCAGCTAAGAACAGTGAGAATGTGATCACTTCTAAAAAAAATGAGGCAAAAAAGTGTATACTCTTTTTATATCTATACACAAATGTTTTGCCTATTTTAAACTGAATGGGTTGTTTTACAAGGAGAGGGTTTACATATACATTAAATAAAACCTGTTATGAAGAAGATACCTAGACTGCCATTTGTTATTTCCTTCTGAAAATGTTGATTGCCTGACTGTTCTGGTGATTCTGTGACTTTAATTTCTTTTTGGTCACTGAATTCATATAAAAACAGATAAAGAGTACTAACCTCACTGACTGCATACTAATTCTGGGTTGGTTTGTCAATCAGAGGATCAGCATGACAGCCAGTCAATTAACAAAGAGATCAGAAAGAACAGCTGATGTATTTTCCCCACGGCATGTTTCTTTTGAATTATGTAGTTAAGTAAATGCGTTCATATCTTATTGCTGTCATAGCTCTATAACTCAAACCGTAAAACGTCAAGCCGCTGTGTGGCCCGCTGATGTGTGTGAGTTGTTTCTTCCACCAATGCACTACTAAGCAAGGATTAGTCATTGTAGTGCTGTAATGATAGATGGGTGATATACTAATTGATTTGTTGGTTCAGTGCTTTGTGTATGCATCTTTGAGCAGAAGTCATTCAACTGTTGATAACAGACAGGACATAAAAGCCCACTGGGTAACAGTTGCTGCTAAAGAAAATAATACATATACAAATCATAACAAGAAAAAAAAATTAATGTTCACAACATGTCTTTAAGTGTACGACCTTGCATGAAAATATGTTAAATAGTTTATCAATGTAATCTTACTAATGTGTGATATATTTGGAAAACTTTGCAGTCCGTTCATAGTGGCCTTATTGTCATATTTCTATGTCTTCATTATTGAAAACACAACTCTATTTAATCAAACAAATGCAATTGATTTATTTGTAAGATTTTAGATTGCCTGACGGGACATTATTGTACAACGCAACAAGAAATAGACATACAGTACTCTTAGGCATGGGCTGAACAAACTTAACATATTCTATGGATTTTGTATGATGGAGCTTTACATGTATGAGCATGTATGATCACATAACATCTGTGAGAGTGACAGTGCTATAAGTTAGCTGGAGTTGTGGTGAGTTTAAATTTGGGGAATTCTGGAGGTAGGCCCCTTTAGAATGACCTTTGCCTAATTCAGGGAAGCATTTGCGCCCATTTCGGTAACATTATCGACAGAGGTGACAAATTCAGGTAATTCTATTACTTCCACTTTAAACACCTGTCACAATGGCTGTGGTAGATTCTCCAATAATTTTTTCTGCTAAAGATTAGGAAACTGGTGACAAGTAAGTCCAGCTCTGAACTGTCATGTAGAGGTACACGAGTGCTCTGAATGGAACATGTCTGTGCTGGGATGCTGTCATTAACGTGGGGATGCTAAAGATGGCCCCATTCAGAGAGAGATTCAGAGATTCCCTGGCTGAAAACTATATGTAAAAAAGGGGTTGGGGATAGTGGTGATATCAAATATAGCAATGACAATATTTAAGAAATGATTTCAGTCACTTAGTGGGCTTTACATTTGACAACGGACAGCAGTGAGCAGTTTCAAAAGGCATTATTTAACTGAATAGTGGCTTTAGATGTGCTCACTCCCGTGGGCTGTTAATTGAAAGCAAGGCAGACTTGATTGGAACTTATTTCCCTCTTCCCTATCAGACACATCCCACTGCTACTACTACTCTTAGGCCATGTGTCTATGAGTGCAACGGGTGGAATGGTGGGGAGGGAGGGAGCACACTGAGGAAGGAGTATCCAGTATGAGCATTCCATCCTCAGTGCTGGGCTCCAACAGATTCATGTACCTGTCTCTGAAAGGTACATGACTCGAGCACAAGCAGAAGTGTTCATAGTTTATTTTTATCAAGTAACATAATAAAAGTAAATGAACAGAAGAGAAATCCAAATCAAATCAATATTTGGTGTGACCACTCTTTACCTTCAACATCAGCAAATCTTCAATTCCTTGCATACACTTGCACACAGTTTTTGAAGGAACTTGGCAAGTAGGTTGTTCCAAACATCTTGGAGAACTAACCACAGATCTTCTGTGGATGTAGGCTACCTCAAATCCTTCTGTCTCTTCATAATTCCAGACAGACTCGATTGTGTTGAGATCAAGGCTATGTGTGGAGCAAAACCATAACTTCCAGGACTCCACATTCTTCTTTGCACTGAAGATAGTTCTTAATGACATTGGCTGTATGTTTGGGGATGTTGTCGTGCTGCTGAATACATTTGGGGCAATCACATGCCTCCCTGATGGTATGGCATGATGGATAACTATCTGCCTCTATTTCTCACCATTGAGGACACCATTGATCCTGACCAAATCTCCAACTCCTTTTGTGGAAATGCAGCCCCAAACTTGCAGGGAACTTCCACCGTGCCTCACTGTTGCCTGCAGACACTCATTATTTTACAGTTCTTCAGCCTTGCCTTTTGCTACAGCCAAATATTTCAAATTTTGACTCATCAGTCCAAAGCACCTGCTGCCATTTATTTGCACCCCAGTATGTTTTCATGTATATTTGAGTTTCTTAGCCATGTTTCCATGTCATATGCACCTGCCTTAGACTTTTGCACAGTACAGTATACTAGTTTACAATATGCTGTAGCATGGTGTAAATTGCTTAAATGTTCATCTAATGACCAGATGACAAAATGGGGAGGGGGCTCACTGTGCACTTCTGAAAACTAGCAAGTGCTACCTGATGGTAAAATTTGATAAAAGCATAGTCAAGCCTAGTGGCTAATTTACGTGTACCTAAAGAGCAGTACATTGTGAAAAACGAGTGATTCTGCACTGCTGAGTGGCAAGTGTTTGCGTACAGCTGCCTCTGTAAATCAATGGAAGGCTATACACTTGTAATCTCACATATGATCATTTACTTGTGAACGGGGCCAAAGAGTGGCCCTGGATGCAAACTGTGTGAGACCGGGGGTGCCCATCCATCCCTATTTGCAAGTAAATGCTTGAATATGTGGTTACCAACAGTGAACAGCTGAAGCCGCTTTTGCTAGTATTGATTTGTACAGGCGTATGAAAAACATATCACTCCTGGCTACAGATAGATGCTTATTTTCCAGAGTGTACGGCTCTCTGAACCCATGTGAATGAGCCCTTAAAAAAAGATCAGTAGCTGAAAAGCAGTAATGTAAAACACAAAGCAGATTGCATAGGGTAATGACTGCTACAGGTGAAAATCTGCAGTTTCTTTAAAACCTAATTCTAATAAAAACCTTTCTTTTTAGTTTTTAATATAGTGGATAAGCATAAGAACTTTTGTTCTTTTTATTTAAGTCTGTGTGTTCTTGATGTGGGGTTGATTTACTAAAGCTTCCAAGTCTTATTGTGAAGGTTTAATTGAACAAGATGAAGTTAGAAGCTGACTGGTTACTAAACACAGCTGCACCAGATTCTGCACTAGTTTTAGTAAATTTCCCCCAGAGAGCAATAAAAACCTCTCCCTATTCTACTAAATAAGCTTTTGTTGCTGTCTCTGATCCCTACTATTGATAAGGCTGAAACAGTACAAGTAACAATGAATAAGTAGTAAAAGTTTAGGATTATTAGATTTTTAATTAAAGGGTAAGTCCATCCAAAACTGACTTTAGTTACATGTGGAGTTAGATGTCCTTGGCTTCCTTTATGTCTTGCTATTCCAGTAGCAAGATCTCCTTGCCCCAATAATAGACTTCCTTTCTACCTGGAAGTTCTGGATGTTCCCATCCACCTTTGTATATTCCAGCTCCTCTTGTTGAATTCTATACAGTAAAACACATAAGATAAAAAAATCCAACAGGGAGAGTGGACACTTCTCATAATATATGGAGTGTGTGTAAAAACCCAAGAATAGAAATTAGTGAATTCTCCAGGGTTCTGTTCATGTTTGGCAAATCTTGCTCAAAGTTCCATTGAAACAAGTCTTCCTATTCAATTCTTTCCCTACACAGACTTGTCAGCTCTGCCCAAAAGATCCAGTGCACACTAACAATATTGGTGGTGTAAGCTCACCTTTTTGTAAAAATTAATTACATTAAATTATTGGCTCTTGTAAATCAGAAAATATGGTTACACAATGCATTATAGGTTGTTCCTTATTTCTGGTGATAAACTGCAAAGTTTTCAAGCCAAAAATTCACTTTTTACAAACTTTGAAAATTCCAGAGATTCACGGCAAATCCATGGTAGTAGCATGCCTGAACCTCATCCATACCAAGGAATTCAATTGCAAAGGAGTTCCCAACAGATATAAGAAACTATCAAGTGGCTTAACTCTGGCATCTACCAAAACTGAAACCCATTTTCCTTGGGTTATCCCTTTACATTTTCATACATAACCAATTTTTTTACACTTGAATCTACACCAAATGGAAAATATAGTCATTCTCACAACCTTGAAGACCATCAGTTTTATAGTCTTATTGTTAAAACATTAGAACAAAGATGAAGGTGTCAATAACTATTTACCCATCAAAGCATTGTCACAAGTTTCCTGCACCTGATATATTTAGATGAGGTCCAACAAATGTCAGCAAGTATTTAAACTGACTATTCATCTTCTTAATAAGGAAAGAGTATCAGGTGTGATGTCCCCAAAGGGAGTAAGAAAAGAGAATAGAGTCCAAAAACTCAAGACTTAGTCTCTCCTCTTCTCTTCATGTCCCTGCAAAGGTGACAAGAGTTGCTAGCTGGCAGAAAGGTGCAATGACTGGGCTGTTTGCAATAGAACCCCATAGAAGTCTTTGGGATTCTACTTTGCTTTGTCTCTGGGACCCAGGCCCAGCATTCAGGGACAGTGATGCCGGTCTCTTCTAACCAGCTATCCCCACACATACCAGCAAATTAGCATCTGAAACAGGAAGTCTCCCAACACTAATAATGTATTTGCTACTCTCTTTAGCAGATGTGACATGTGGAAGTCACAAATAAGTTACTAGTGATGAGAGACTTCCTGTGTTGGGAGCTGATTGGTTGTATCTGTGAAGATCACAAACGTTAGAGATGATCAGCAATGCTGTGAGCGAGGTCTGCTCTGGGGGTAGTGTAGAGTCTTTGGGAGAACCCAAAATGGAGCCAGTACTTGATGCATGCACAAGAAACAAAAAGCAGAGGCAAGAAGAAAATACCATTGCGTCGTTACAACCTATGTTGACATTTTGATGCAGACCATCTGCATTCACAAAAGCCAAACCCATCAGGAAGGACATCAAGAGTGGTCCCAGCAGCAGAAGTGTTGTGGTGGATCATGACTTTTTAGCTTTTTGGTCTTTTCACCACCACCTTCCATCATCCCCGTCTCACAACACATGCCCACTAACCCCTGCTCCCACCACTGTGTCTATCTGATCCCTATTCCCCCCACCCTCGCTCCCACTTGCACATGCCCCCACTTCACTAACCACTGCACCAGTTCTCTCTTCTGCGCTAGCTGCCACTGCATGGGCGCATGCCTCACAATTCTGACACTGCAGCAATACGCATCTTCCATATTTAGCTCATTCTACAAATGGGGACACATTGTTAAATGTATTAACAAATGATTTAAACAGTAAAGAAGAGTCAAAATCTATTTATACTTCAAATTGCTGGCTACATATCACATTCCATGCTTTTGGAGGCATAGTCTGTAAAAAGATAATGGCGCTGACATTTTCACTAGATTTTAATGTTTACAGCTCTACTAAATTCAGTGGTGTTTTGATGAATACCTTTGCATTAGAAAATGTAAACTTCAAAATACTTTAGATTTATCCTTTGGTCATGACTGTTGGGTTTTTTACTGGCAAATAATTATTTGTAGACCTAAAATTTAGCTTTAGACGTCCGCCTAAATAAACCAGGCCACATACTGATACTGATTAGAAGACAGTTCTTACATTACATTCATACTAACTTACTAGATATACTGTATGTAATGATATATAAGCAGCCTATAATGAATATTGCTGAAAATTATATAGTACCACACTGAATTCGTATTTCTGATATGAACTGCTTTCCATAGGGTCCCCAAATGCTACCAGATCTTTATTTATATCCAACTATGACAAACATTAAGGAACATGGGCATGGGTAGACCTCGGGGGCATGTACCCTAGGTCTGCTGCCAGTTTTCCCAAACCTAGTGAGTCCCAGGCAGAATACAGGCATTGGTAGAGGCTGAGTGATCTACTGCCAGCTTTGCCAGTCACCACTGACCACCAATGGAAGGGCCAATTCATCACTGACTTCTAATGTAGATGTGCTCATCACAATTGGCCATCAATTTAAAGGTGCATTTTCCCACTAACCATCATTGTAAAGGGGACTTACTCCACTGGCCACTAAAATAAGACACCATTTTACTATTAACCACAAATGAAAGAGGACACTACTCTGACCACCAATGTAAGGAGACACTTTATCACTAGCTAGTAACATAAGTAGGTACTTATCAACTGACCGCCAAGGTAAGAAGGCTCTTCTCCATTGACCATCAACACTTGTTCCAGGTCATTGATTAAAACTCAATGGTCAGGACAACTACCACTTAAACATAACCCCTTACATAAGCTTTAAACCTTCAGCCCTAAAAATGTTTTTGCACTTTGTTTATGCCAAAAGGAATCAGGCTCCTACCAAAAGGAACCAAACAACCAAGAAAAAATGCAATCTTCCATGACAGACCTAGTCATCTTCCAAGAGCTACATGTTTTGTTAATGTCCAGCTGTTTGAACACAAATGCAAAACTTTGCTTCTGCTGATGACTGCAGATGCAGAAAATGCCCAACTGTACAGAACCTACTGTATTTACCATGGGTATCCTTCATACTGTAGCATGCCATAATGCAAAATATAGCTTGAGAAAGAATTGTGAAGTTAACCACAGAGTTAAAGCGTTTCTAACCATATCACTTCATAAAATATTACATAAACGAAAACTGATGATGACAAGCTATATTCTTTTTCCAAGTTTTAACAAGTTCATAAACTTGAATATGATAGGTTATAGCATCCAAATAAATATAAAACATGTTAATACATAAGGATTTCCTTTCAAGTCTTCCCATAGCAAATAGTAATCATTCTCTTCATGATTATAATGTATACTGCTTTCTCTCCAGTTCTAGTGACAGATGTTTTACACATATTAGCAAGCAGACTCCACAGTATAACACTCAAAGAGGTGATACTTCCAAGTTAACCTGTTTTTTTAAAGGTTCAGTGCTCATTAGTAAATATGTGAGGGTAGAATCCTATTGACCAAAACCAATCATTCTATATATGTTCCTATTGCTTATTTAGGGAATGTCTTTACTACTCTATTTCAGCTTGCATGTCATAATTTTCTCCACTCTTAATTCCTCAGCGTGATCGTCCCCTGGAATAGCCTCTTGTCATTACTGTGCTGACATCTGTCAGAGACCTGGCATACTCTAAGTTTGTCTGGCTGCTGTTCTGAAGATCTGAGGCTTATCAGAAAACATCTCATGAAGACCTGCCCCTCTATAGCACTGATAGAAATTCCTATATCATTAGAAATACCAGCCAGGCATATTGATCTACTGTGAAAAGCACTACACACTAAATTGAATGATTTATACCTAATGTGTCAGATGTTAAACAGAAACATAATTATACACTGACAGCATAGAAAAATGTTAAATGGGTCACTAGCTGCAAGGAATATGGTGATATACTGTGTTCTTATGATAAACAAATGGTTTATACTGTGCACCCTTTATTTACATATATTATAGATATTCTTGAATGAAAAGTTTCAAATCTTTTTTTTTGTTTCATCCTGAATATTGTTTTTTTGTTGGTTTGTGCTAGAATAAACTATTTTTATAACAGACTTCCATTTTCTAGCATTGTTAAATATTTAATGACATGCAAGTTTGTGGTACACAGGCACACCATTATGTTCTGTTACAAATGGAAGTGGGTCTTGACAGTAAGATGTATTACACCACAATTCTAAGGTTGGTGAAAAGCAAAGATAAAATGAAATGGTTTCACTGGCATGGTCTATGGCTTTTATTGTCACCTTTGCTCCTGTGTAATAAAATATACTTTTCATCAATTTCCATTATTTTTCCATATGTCATACAAGATTAACTCTTAGAATAAGAAGTAACCCTTTCTTTACGGGAGGAAATATCACACATCTGATGCTCTCTGGTCTCCTGGGGTGATACAGTGACCTAAGAAATAAGCGTTATATCAAGCGTGACAGTCTTTTGTTCTCTGAAAATGGATCCTCTAACTATCCCTCTGTGACATATGTCCCAAAGCAATAAAGAAATACTTCTGGTTTTCAAATCATTTAGCTGCAGCTTTAGACTTGGATTAATCAGAGATCTAAATACATTGGTTCTATGACTCAGGGAGAGCAGCTATCAGATAGAAACACAAGAGCATTGTTCTCTCTTTTACGCCAGTTTTAACCCTACTTGCAAATGCCCAAACTGACTGAAAAGCAAATTATCTGCTACATGCCTACAGATACACAGTAGCCTGTCATGCTGAAGAAGAGAAATAAAGTTAGCACAAGACAGAGTAAAAGCAGTTATATGGTAATATTTTAAATACTCATAATGACTGTCAGCATCCTTGAGCATTCATACCTTTAGAAGTCTAACAGAAGGCAGAAAGGCAGCATGGCACAGCTTCCGAATGGTCCAGTTTAGAGGCCGGGGTGCATCAATCTGACTCATGACCCTTTGCAATATTCCACTGGGAAAATAAACCTTAAGAGATATCTAAAGAACAAAAGAGCCCTTGCGATTCTGACATCCCATGCTCATCAACATGTCCATTCCAGCTTTGTAGCAATTCCGTGCAGTTGATGCTCCCTGGAACTTGGAAGGCTGGAAAAGTGGATTTTCTTTAGCTCCTGATCCTCCTTAAAAAAAATCAACCTCCTTTCTTTAAGCAGCAGTGCTCATGCATACCAAATGTGCCTGAATGGTTCCAATCAGCCTGCTGCTCAGGGGAGGGTTGCACTCTTTTAGAGGAGAGGGGTAGCCTGCATAAAACAAGGAATCTACCTTTCTCCATCTCCTGTGTCTCTCCTTCACCCCCCTCCTCCTCTCCTTCACTGTTTCCAGTTACACATGCTGTTTGTTCCACTACACACACATGCCATTTATTCTGACTGCATTAAACTCTATCTGGCAAGCTCTTTATTTGTTTTCATATCTCTACTTGTTTCACAGTGTGACATGGCTAAGACCCATTAAGGCTGTAAAATGGGCTATGTATTGCATCTCATTAAGCTGCTGAACCTCAGTGCAAATATCACATGCATGAATCATGGCCACCAAGACTAGATACCTACACATCAGTATCGATCTATCTATCTATCTATCTATCTATCTATCTATCTATCTATCTATCTATCTATCTATCTATCTATCACATAAGCTGTGACATCCATCCCTGAAAATAAGCATGTATCTGCCTTGTATTACTTCATATTTCACATTAATTCTGAGTTGCTGTCATCATAATATATTATGTGTAAGGGCTTCCTCATTAATGTATAGTCTATATTTGAATGTATAATTTAAAAGATTTCCATATGTTAGTTAATTGTCTATTTACACCTAGCTGACAGGCATATAGTTATGTTTTAAAATAACTGCCTGCCAGCACGGCAAAGATCAAGTAGAATCTACTTAATAGTTAACAGTAAGAGCCCATGTGTTCTTGTCAGGATGGCAGCATATGTGTGCCATTAATATGGGTTTGCTTACAAACAACTATATGTATATAAACACACACATACCAATATACTGTATATACAGTATATGCGTATATGTATATATTAATCCCAACAGGTGCCATGTTGGATTTCTATCTTGTCAGCAATTACCACAGTGCGGCAATAACATTATATGGATGCAGTAGTAATTCAGTGCTGTTGGTAATGCATCATACAACTTGCAAAGGGTATTGATGCATAGTCCGTTCTGTGAATATTGTGTTCATGTCTGTCCCAAAAGTGTTTCATAACATTCTATGAAATTACCATAATGGGAATATGGTGGAACTTAAGGTGAAACAGGCTTAGCAATAAATTCATTGGGAATCCAGATCTAACGTTCCTTAACTCATTGAAAATTGTTATTTATTATTTTTGTAAAAGAAAACAGGAAATGCATTCTGGTGGTGTTCCTCCCTTATACTGCACACAGTCCAGAACACAATGCTTTGTACCTTCCAGTTTTGGACTTTGTATGCCACAATTGCATTGGAATGTTAATTTTGTGAGCAGAAAAATGCTTCACCAGTTTCCTGATTTTCATCTATCATCCAATCAACAGTCTGGGGCTGTTTTTTTTAGCAAGCTGTGCTATTGCTGCCAAGAAGTTTAAAGACCTAGCGATGCTGCCTGGTTGCATAGATGAGAAGTCTAGATGAACAGAATTAGAAATGCTATGGCTGGTAAAATATTTCAGATGAAATGTATAATATTTCACCCTCTTGAGAGCAGCCCACCTGGGATAATACTTTTCTTCTGGTTAAAGGGGTCTTGTCTCCTACATGGTCCTGAATGTTCCTATTTACACTACACATGCACTCCATGGCCCCATTCATTCCTATGGGTAAGTTGTACTTTTGTGGAGCTACTGTACTCATGGTGGCCTCAAGTTAGTATATTGTAGTATTTGTTCATTTTGAATGCCCCAGCACATAGCCAAGAAGCACCTATGCTACAATGAATTACTGAGCACCTCAATACATGCTGTACTAAAAAATGCAGAAGGAACTAAAATGTGTGCCTTGGGGTGCATTACAACCCATCCGTTTTAAATGAGCTACATAAAGCAGCTTGCTATAACAAGCCTAAAGGCACAAACATGCACATTCTGCAGCACAATACATTTAGGTGTGAATAAGGCATCATTCTGATTAGCTAGGGTACACTTAAAGTCGGTGTACATATAATTAAAAGGTAGATATCTGCAATGTTAAAGGGAACATTTCAATATACATCTACCTCTTACTTTGAAGTTCACCTGAGAAGAAGCAATATACTTGCTGTCATGTGACTGTGCCTATAGCCTGTAGACTCAGAATTGTATATATACAGCATGAGACCGTCTAAAGCTCAATACTGTATACCTGTTACAATTTTTCTGTAACATCTTCTTGAGATTCACTTAAGGCATAGTCATACAGGAGACTTCCTGATGAAATACAGATTGATTAGATAGTTTAGCTAGCTCCTCATAATACCTAGTTTTTACAAATGTAGTTTGTATTTTGGAGTGAGATTTTGTGATGTTTCTGCTTTGCTGTTCACTGTTCTCTGGAGGGCCTGCTGGAGAGGAAGCAACACCTGAGGACCTGCAAAGAAAATATTTCCCTGCTTCTACAGCATTATTTCTGTGGATCTGTCCTTTTCCCCCTCTCCTACCCCACTAGTCATAAGATCATCAATCATCAGGGTGCAGTTCTCACATGAGCATACCTGGGAACTTCTTAAAATCCAATGAACCTAAGATTGGGGGTGAAGCAAGGGAAGGCATATTTGCAGCACATGAGGCTTTCCCTTGTCTGTACTGCCCCAAAATAGAGGTATTGCTTGTGTTGCACTTTCCGCACCACAGTGAATTGAAGGATTTAACAGCAGTAGACATAGTATACTATGAGAAACTAAAGGGCTAACAGTGTCGACAGTGTCAGTGGAGGGAAAAATGGTCCTTGCATCAGTGGGGTTACCTTGAGAACACATAAAAGCACAGACGCTGCTGGTATCACCATAAGAAAGCAGTCTCCTGTGCCGGGGGTGTCAGTGGATGGAAAAATGCCACTATATCTATTGTACTAATTTTGGGAGACTTCTAGTCACTTGTCTGGATTTTGTGTCTAAAAAGAATGATGTCTCAGTGTGTGATGCTGAAAAGGAAACTATACCTGTGTGGTTAGTGGTAAGTGGGGTGTTGGGAGTGATGGTAAAAGAAACAGGGCTGCAATTAATAGGGGAGGAGGGAAAATTAAAGTAGAAGGGGTTTTTGGAATAGTGGGTGGAGGGGATGGGAGGGGTGTGTGTATGTGTGTGAGAACATGAGTGTTACAATAAGGGGGCAGAATGGAGATGCAAGGGAGGATACGAAAAGGATGAAGGAGGAAGATAGAGGGGTGATAGATGTAGAGACAATGAGGCATTTCAATGGTATGTGTAGGTAATAGGTGGGCACGGAAGAAGGCAATCAGCCAGCAGTTCGACAGTTCCAAAGTACTTACATGACAAAGCAAAGTTCTGCTCCTCTACCAAGATGGCTGCCTCCACACTGAGGCACAGTGCAGAAAAGGCATGGAAAGTCAGTAATGGGGCAATTATCAGCCCCAGGAAGACCACAGGCAATACAGGCAATTATTCCTTTGCCCTCAGTCTGCCTTTTTCTGAATAGCTTCCTCATTATAGTTTTTTGTATAACTCAGAGTGGGAAAAGGAATAAACAGTATCCATGAAATGTGAAGAAAACTATGGCATTTTCTATTTTTTATATTATTTGTGTATGTAAATATTTTACAAAACATTGTTTTCTTATATATGTAGTGCTACTATCTCCAGTGTCATGTAAGGCAACCACCAAGTGGTCTGAATTAAGTTAAGTTCCTAGACACATTCTCAGGGCTGGATCATTGGTTTGTGGTGGGTAAGGATGAGCTGAACTGCCCTGGGTTCGGTTTGAGCAGGGTTCGGTAAATTACAAAGACATTTGCATGTCAAACCCAAACCCCAATGAAATCAATTGGAGCCAAATTTGTCAAATTAAAAATTCCTATTTAATAGGCAATGGGGTGTAAAAAAATAACAGGGGTGGGGATGGTCGCTGCCCTGGTGAACGTGTACCAAAGAAAAAAAACTAAAAAAATTATTCAGCCAGGAGCAGTGTTTTATTTAATACTTAAAGTTAAACATGAAAAATTCCTTTGAAGAACATGCATGTAGAGAGAAGGGGGGGGGGGTTATGGCCTAATCCTGCCTGTGAATGGGCACATCTCTGTGATGTACAGTAAGTCCTGCAGCAGCACTAACATTTACAAAGGTAAAGAGTGTCTAAAATTGCCGGCAAATGACATGTCATGATAAAATAAAAAAAAAAACACAGCACATAAACCCTTCAAAGGTCTGCTTTGTAAATGTTGCTGTAGCTGTAGCTGTAGCACATTGTTGGCAATTGGCAAGAATTTAAAAAAAAATCTGCAGTGTCTCCCTCAAAATGCATACCAGACCCTTTGAGTCTGGTATGGATTTAAAGGGGGTACTTCACAAAAAAAGGTCCCCCAGGAAAACATATCAGACCCTTCAAATCCAGTATGGATTTTAAGGTGACGCCATGCAAAAAAACAAACAAAAAAATGCATGACGTCCTCCTAAAAATTCATAACAGACCTTTAATCCAAGCATGCAGCCTGACTGGCTAGGTGCGTGCAGTCCCCCCTCCTAAACCATACGAGAACACATGCCCTCAACATAGTGGTACTCTGGCAAAGCACCTTGTCACTATCTTGATGAGGACAAGGGCTTCATCCTCACAACTCTGGTTGGCAGTTGTAGGCATCTGCAGGCATGGGCTTTAACTGTTCTAGAAGTCACCTTTAATAATAAAGCCCCCCCCAGATACTGCCCCCCAAATGAATGAGTATTGGGTACATAGTACCCTTACTCATTCACAAATAAAAATGAGTAATTTAGAAATAAAGACACCCAAACATTTGACAAGTCCTTAATGAAGAAAAATAAAACTACAAAAAAAGTATCTTGTCATAAATCCATCATAAATCAAGATGCTGACTGGATAAAAAAAACCCAATGACTCACCACACAAGTCCAATCCTGAAGTACTCACAGCAGAATGACAGCTTCCCATGGAAGTGGTGGGGATGGTGGTGACATCATTGACCAACTATGCTCATGGCCATAGCTGGTCAATGTCATTGCCAAATATGGCCAGTGGCAGTTTTGTTGCTGAACAATCAAAAGGAACACTGAGGAAACCAGATACCTGAAGACATAGCCATAAGTTCTCTATACAGTAACTCATCTGTACAACTACCTCCAAGGCCAGTTATGTAAATCAGCTTCTTGAGTGCAGGCCTTCTACACAAATAAGAGGGAAATCAATAAAGCAATAAAGGCACATTTTTGGTATTATGGTCTATTTAACATGACCCATGACCAAATTATGGAAAGCTATGCACCATTTTCGGAACCAGTACTGACATGTGTGCCAAATTCAGATAATTCCTATAACCACCACTTTTAGAATGTGTCGCTATGGCTGCAACAGATTCTAAAAAATGACTGCCAGTTTGCAGGTAAGCAAACCGCAGAATTTAATACCAACATCAATGTACAGCTAAGCATATGTGCTCTTCCCGACCGGCCGTTGTATATAAACGGCCGGACGGTGGCACTGCAGGGTCGGGTGGCCGTCTATAAACGGCCTCCCCGCACCCTGCTTGTGCGCGCTCCCTGGGAGCACGCAGCACCGCGATCCGGTGCCCGCTGTGTCCTCCTGACACAGTGAAACACCGATCGTCGGACGGGACCTCTGTACGAGGTACCGATCATGTGATCACTGATTGGCCAATCAGTGATCACATGCAAAGTAGTAAGCAAGATGTCACTTCTGACATCATTGCTTACTATGTGTGAAATCTGTGAATGATCACAGAGGTCACATGGTACAAGGCTATTCACAAAAGCCTTGTACCATGTGACAAGCTGTGACCAATCACAGCTCACTCAGTTCTTCTCAATGAGTGCATGAATGCACACAGAGAGAAAGAGAAATGATTGCTTTTACATCCTATATGGGTGTAAAAGCAATCAGTGTAAAAAAAAAAAAAAAATCTTCATCACCCCTCACAAGTAGTACAGTGTCACCATGGTGACACTGTACTGCTAGGGTGACAGTATGTAAAAAAAAAAAAAATAATAAAAAATAATAATATAAAAAAATAAAATAAAAATGTAAAAAAAAATGTTTAAAAATTATAATTTTTGCTTATAAACTAATTTGGATTTTTTTTTTTTTACTAAAAAGATAACGGAATAAATTTTGGCTAAGATTCATGATGAAATATTATTTATTTGCAAAATTTTATAAAAAAAACACTTTTTTTCAAAATTTTTGGACATTTCATTTACAGAGCAAAAAAAATACAAATCCCAGTGGTGAAAAATACCACCAAAATAAAGCTTTATCTATCTCAAAAAAATGGTAAAAAATTCATTTGGGTACAGTGTTGCATGACCGCGCAATTGTCATTCAAAGTGTGATAGCGCTAAAAGCTGAAAATTGCCCTGGTCAGGAAGGGGGTAAAAGTGTCCGGTCTGGAAGTGGTTAAAGCTGTCAGTGATGTGAATACTTCCCACACAGGGCATATAGGGTGGACAGGATGCTGATGTCCACCAGCTTCCTAGCAACCCATGACTCATCACAGCCCCTTTCAGTTGCTGGCTGGACGATTCCCTGGCTGACAGCTGAAAATAAACAAAGGGAGGGGTTCTGACTTCATTGTCCAACTATGGCATGGCCATACTTGGGTAATGACACCAGCCAGCATCCTAGCTCCTTACTGTTTACTTTTAGCTGTCACATCCTGAGCTGAATGAGGCTAGGGATAAGTAATCTGTTACTAGGATGCTGTTGGCTGCAGAGCGAAAAGTGTCCTAGCTAGCAAGGGGCTAAGTATGCTCTGTGGATAGAGTGTTCATGGTATGGACACTCCAGCCTCAGTGCCACACTCCTTCATGTGACAGATTTATGTACCTGTTCTGGATAAGTACATGAATTTGTCACCCACACCAACATTTGTTGCACTGTGAGGGAGCTGTGAGGGAATTCTAAAAGGTATCTACAACATTCTTGCTGAATTCCTAAGACAATAAGGATGAGCAGCACAGGATCTCCAAACTGTAGGTCAGCAGGGAGGTCCTAGTGCTTTCTCCTGTGTCTAGTGCAGCTGCACTTGATGTGGTCTTTCCTCCTGTTCTTGGAAATCTCTATTTGCAGTTGCAGCACTGCACACCTCCCAACAAGATCCCAGCAGGGAAATATCTTTCATTTTTAGCTCACTCTGGACAGGGTCTAGAGTAAAATAAAACTCTCAGCTTCACCTAGAGCAGAGCCTAGAAGAAAGAAAACTCTGTAAGGTTGTGGCAAATATTTAGCACCAACTCCTCACTAATTGCTTGTGGAAGATAAATGTTCATAAGTGAGCTATTGATTCTTCCCATTCAGACTACCGAAGCCTCCTCAACACTAGCAGGCAGGAGCAATCAATAACCCGAACACAGGAACATCTGCAGAGCGCTGAAAAAGTAAACAAAGCTTAAGCTAGCTGCAGCCTAGCTGTGTCTCACAGACAAACAAAAAAACAATAATTATTTTTTGCAACTATATACTGTATGTGCATGGTGACAGCTAAAATTGCAGGTTGTGCTACCTGCTGTGCTTCCTGCTTATAAAAATTGTTGTTCTGTATGTGCAAACTCACAAGTTAGGTCTGACTAACTGAAAATAATGACAGCCAAATTTATTTTGGTTGGAAATCTACAAATCTGCATAAAAAATAATTTGAGACATTGTACATGATACAACATTCATATACACATATACAATATGGAATGTTTACTGAAAGTGTAATATAGTTCCCTTTTAATAATAAATGCCCCAAACTTCTGCGGTAATCACATTTTCCTAAGTTCATTTGATTAAAACAACAGTTATGACAGTTTTCTTAACACCAGTTTCTGACTCACTAAAGTATTCAAAGCCCAGTGCTGTGAAATATAGTAACTATTACAGCTGAACAGACCACAGAAGGTCAAATGACCCAACTGATTTTCTTAGAAACACCAGCCTCTCTGACCTTTGTCAGAGTTTCTCGGATTGCCATGGTTGACCTGTTAGTGAAAGAGCCCTCTTTCATGTCTCGGTGGAGATTTAGTCATGTGAGAAGCAGGGCCATCACTGAATGGGCACAGTAAAGGGTGAACGTACATAGATTGGTGTCCAAAGGTATAAAGTTTTCATTACAGGCAAATAAAAGCGAAATTCAAGGGTCAAGTTAACACCAAACTTCATCCTCTTCAAAAAATGGTGGTTTAACCTGATATGGACCTTAGGTGTATGAGGTAGAGCCTAATAAAAGTACAGTATTTTAAATACCTTGGACATACCTTATGACCCGGTCCTCCTCCTCTGCTGCAGCTGTTCTGCTGGAATAACTGGCAAGACCTGGCTGTCATTTTGACAGTAAGTACCTGCTCCATGTCCCTAGAGCCACTGCCATGGCTCATGCATAAAGAATGCTAATACACAATGTTTTCAAGCATTAATGGTAAAAGCGTAATATTATTGCTAAGACATATTTGGAATAATACTTTTATGTACACATCACTAGAGCTTAAAGTGATGCTAAACTCTTCATTTTAAGCACTTTCAGCAGCTGATTAAATCACTTACTGAGTGCGCAGCTTCTATATGTTTTAATCTTTGACTACGATCCTATTAAGGCTGGTGCTATGACTGCTGTCCCAAGTGTCCTGTTTCAGCGTGGTTCCTTTCTTTTGCAGTATCCTGTGGAGCTACGCTTGCATGAGAATACTATCAATATAAATAATCAACTCCCATAGCCTAGGATAGCAAGCCACTCACTTCTACAAGCTAACTGGCTCGGGACCACTCTATCCACTGTTAATGGTTTCCTGTAAAGACTGCAAGTTCAGAGAAGCAGCACTGAGAAAGCATGAGCCAAAAGCATTGAAAGGTATAAATGCAAGTACCTGGGGTAAGAGTTTTAACAAATATTTCACTGGGGAATATTTTTTTATCATGCTCAGCATGTTAAGCTTAAAAAACCATAAGGGTTTAATACTTCAGCGAACTCTCTGAATTCTCACACTTAGAGCCGGCGGGGGTCAGATGCAGCATTGGACCTATGCTGAATCCACTTAGGTAAGTGTGATAAAGTTAAAGTAGCAACAGTTTAAAAATAAAGTTTTTTATTTTTTAAAACAATTGTTTCTTTTTGACACATTATTAAACTCTTCCCGACCACCCTACAGAAGACATACTGCTACAGGGCGGCACGGGTGTGCACAATCACATATATATATGTGATTGTATATGTGATTGCAATCCCAGGTAGGGGGCCCTACGTGCTCCGCCATTTGCGGGCATGGCTGTCAATCACTGGGTCCCGAACGGTGATTACTTGCCAGCGCCTGGTGATTTCCGAGGTTCTCCAACGGGGAGGAGAGTTGTTTCGTTTACTAACAGTTCTCCTCCCTGTCAGCTCGGGCACACTGCTTTGGATGGCTGTGCATAGCACACTCATCCAAAGCAGTGTGATTACAGTGAAGCACACTGATACCTCCCCCTAGTAAAACACTCCCAGCAGACAGTAAACCCTTTGATCGCCCCTCATGTTAACCCCTTCCTGCCCAGTGCCATTAGTACAGTGTCAGTGCTTTTTTTTTTAATACTGATCACTGTATTGATGTCACTGGGGATGTCATTGACACCAAGTCAGTTCCCCCAGTGTCAGAATGTCCACCGCAGTCCCGCAGTCCCGCAGTCCCGCAGTCCCACAGTCCTGCTATAAGGTGCTGATCGCCACCATTCCTAGATTGTAAGCTCCAAGGAGCAGGGCCCTCCTATCCCTCTTGTATTGAACTGTATTGTTGCTGTATTGTCTCCCGTTATATTGTAAAGCGCTGAGCAAACTGTTGGCGCTAAATAACTCCTGTATAATAATAATAGCTAGTATAAAAAAAAAATCCAGTATATATACTGCCATTTGTAAACGCTATAACTTTTACGTAAACCAATTAATTTACACGTATTGGAATTTTGTTTAGTAAAGACATGTAGCAGAATACATTTTGGCCTAAATTTATGATGAAATTTGATTTTTAAAATTTTTTTACTGGACATGTTTAATAGCAAAAAGTCAAAAATATAGTTTTTATTTCTCAAAAATGTCGGTCTTTTTCTTTGTAGCGAAAAAAAAACAAAACACAGGCGATCAAATACCAATTTGATCAATTTGTGGGAAAAAAGGATGTAAATTTAATTTGGGTGCAGCATTGCATGACCGCGCAATTGTCAGTTAAAGTAACACAAAAAATGGCCTGGTCAGGAAGGGGAGTAAATCCTCAGGAGGGCAAGTGGTTAAATTAATTCTAATCAGTCCATGTTAACTATTTGCTCCACCTTTATTACTTGTTAGTAATATTTTTAGCTGAAGAAAATCATTCAAATGTAAAAAGATTTTAAATTGTAAATAACTTTACCATGCACTCTATCGCACTCCCCCAGCACAGAGACTGAGCTGTTGGCAACAAGAGTTGGTCTTACAGTCTTATAACCAATCACAGTGAATGCTAGTGTTAGAATCTGCCATTGTACTATTTCTCCTACTGCAAGATCCATTTTTTAAATTGTTCTCCCCTGGCTAATAGAGAAATCTGCATTTTAAAAAAAAATCTGTTGAAAAAAGTTAGCGTAAAATAGTTTGATGAGGACTTGTTAGCGCCAGTGTCAGTGTATTGTAGGTAGGAAAATAAAGTATAAAATGAAGCCTGCGCAGTGGACTATAGTTAATATATAGATCAGCTGGCTGCTGCTAGCAATACCACAAGTGTATATGCAAACAAAATGTGTGAATACAAGTATAAATAAATGCTGTGCTGCCACTTGTGATTAAATGTGCTACACTCCGTTCGTGATGGTGGCCATGAATAAATGTGACCTTTATATAATATATACACATAAAAACTTAAAGTGTACCCCTTCGTGTATCCCTATGGCAGGGGGAAATATGACATTCCTACAGTATATATCATGCGTGCTTAGACCAATGCTTTAAGCCTGTGCTATATTAGTGAGGTAATGTGCAAATAGTGAAACAGTCATGAACACCAATGCTCCCAAATTAAACTGATATCAGTCAAAACATAATAATATTAATATACATTAAAGAAAAAACAAAGTGTTTTGCATTTAGTGAACGTGTCAATGTCACTGTGTTCAAGAAGACTTTGCATGGCAGAAACTTCAGTGAATGTATGAAAGTATAGAATGATAATGTTTATTATTATTATTATACAGTATTTATATAGCGCCAATGGGTATGCTCAGCGCTGTACAGTAGCAGGGGGGACAGAACATGAGACAAGACAGTAACAATACAATACACGAGGGGTTCGAGGGCTCTGCTCTTTCGAGCTTACAACCTAGGAGGGAGGGGAAGGTGGCACAGGAGGAGATGGCTGTGGGGGATGGAGTGGCGGGAGGAGTGGAGGAGGTTAGTTGTTAGGTGAGGTTGGGTGTTAATGAGGTTGGGGTAGGCTTCCCTGAAGAGGAGGATTTTCAGGGTGCGCCTGAAGGTGAGGAGGGTAGGCGACAGTCTGATGGATTGGGGTAGGGAGTTCCAGAGGATGGGGGAAGTCCTGGAGAAGTCCTGCAATCAAGCGTGGGAGGAGGAGACCAGGGAGCTAGAGAGTAGGAGGTCCTGTGAGGAGCAGAGGGCAAAGGTAGGGTAGTATTTGGGTATCAGGTCAGTTATGTAGATTGGAGCGGCATTGTGAATGGCTTTGTAGGTCAGAGTTAGCAGTTTGAATTTGATGCGTTGGGCAATCGGGAGCCAATGAAGGGATTGGCAGAGGTGTTTATTACAAACAATGTTACAATAAAAGCAAACCAGTGGGTTCAATGGAGTAAATTCCAACACAATAGTATATAGTGTACATACAAAACATACACACAGTGCAAATATCCTGACAGTCTGTACTACATCAACTGAACAATGTGCTAACAGCTCAAAGGATCACAGTGATGTCCAGACAAATCCAATGCGTTTCGGAACTCATGTTTCCTTCTTCAGGGAATAAACATGTCAGGTCTAAAACATAACAGCGTATCAGTTAAATGTGAACATGGTACATAATATCACTTTAAAATTGCATACTAGAAAGGTGGTTACTCAGACAGTTACGAGTTGCACCACATCACATAGTAGATAACAGATATTCATAAAGAATTGAATGGGGATGCTCTCCTAGTGGACACGCCAGGGGCCGGACAAGCAAAGACACACTGAAGAACCATCCACCAGCGAAGACTGCATGGCAGAGGCCAATGAGGGAATCTATCAATAATAATATAATCAATCAGATGGTGGAAGGGAGTCCCACATCCTTACCGCCCTGACAGTGAAAAACCACTTACGCAGTTTGAGGCTAAAGCGCTTCTCCAATTTCATTGAGTAGCCTTGTATCTTCCTATACTCCTTGAGACAGAATACTTTTTCCTTATGGCAGAACCACCATTGAGGTATTTGTATATCGCTATCATATCACTTCTCAAGCGTCTCTTCTCCAGGGAAAATAAGTTTAATTTGTGTAGCTTTTCCTCGTAACTTTGTTGCCCTTCTCTGGACTCTCTCCAGCTCTTGCACATTCTTTCTGAGGACTGGGGACCAGAACTGGACAGCATACTCCAGATGCGGTCAAACCAGAGTTTTTTACAGTGGTAGAATTATAGTTTTATCTCTGGAGTAGATTCCCTTTTTTATGCATGCTAATATTCTGTTAGCTTTGCTTGTTGCAGCTTGGCATTGCATGCCATTGAGTCTGTCATCTACTATGACCCCCAGATCTTTCTCCATCCTGGATTCCCCCAGAGGTTCTCCCCCTAGCATGTAATTGGCATTCATATTTTTATCCCCCAAGTGCATTACTTTACATTTTTCAACATTAAACCTCATTTGCCATGTATCTGCCCACCCCTTAATTTTATTGTGGTCTTCTTGTAAGGTTTTTATATCCTGACGCTATTATCCTACTTAGTTTTGTATCATCAGCAAACACTGAGACTGAGCTATTTATATCAACCTTTATATAATTTCTGAAAAAATGAAAAAGATTTAGACCCAGGACGGAGCCATGGGGTACCCCACTTACTACTCCAGACCAGTCTGACTAATTGCTATTGATCACCACCCATTGGACGAGCGCTTGTAACCAATTTTCTATCCAATTACAAACCCTATAGTCCAAGCTTACAGACCTCAGTTTGTAAATTAAGTGTTTATGGGGGACACCACATCCACTGCCTGTACTTTATCTAGATGGCAGCTCACTTCCTCATGAAATGTTAACAGGTTGGTTTGGCAAGAACGACCTTTCGTAAAGCCATGCTGATTACAACTAATTATGCTAATTTCCTTGGCAAACTCTTGGATATAGTCCCTTATCATCACCTATAGTAAATATATTTAAATACTATTGATGTTAGACTGACTGGCCTGTAGTTTCCAGGAATGCATCTCTTTTTTAAATATTGGTACCATGTTGGCTCTTCGCCAATCAGCCGGTACTGTTCCTGTTAGTATGCTGTTAATAAAAATTAGGAACAATGGTCTGGCAATAATCTGACTTAGTTCTTTGAGGACTCTCAGGTGTAACCCAGGTCCCAGTGATTTATTTGCGTTCAGCTTTTCAAGTGCAAATTATATAAAGGCAGAACTTCATGCAAAAATAACAAGACAAAAATCAACAGCCCATAACAAAACCAAATTTTGCTGCAGTATTCACATTCAAGCCAGAGATTTCCCCTGCAAGATATTTTTCTGCCACTAGATGTCCTCAGTTTGATGGTTAACATCATTCTATTCATTCCTCTGATCTGAGTCTAGGTCACCCTGGACCCAGTTCCAGCCTGTGATCAAACAGTTACAGGAGAAGCAGCAAAATGATGAGCTCTTCCTTCTGTTACTCTGCCCTCCTTCTGCCTGTATGCTTACTGTCAGCACATTAACTGATTGGGCCCCTTTTACTCTTTTTTCCTCTCACACTCCAGCTTTGCTATAAAGGGACTGAAAGAGGCTGATACCTGAGCAAATTCATGTACAGTACTTATGCAGTGCCCTCTTAGTTAGCTAGGGGGAGCTAGAGTACTGATTGTTAGAGAGGAGGGCTGAGTAGCAGCCTGGGTGTAATAGCTACAAATTCTGGTCAGGGTTGAGAGGAGCTGCACGCCAGCCCCTCTGGAATTCCCCCCTGCTCTAGAGCTCTGGAGGAAGGTCTAGAAGCAGTGCGTGGATCAAATAAGTGGCTGGCCTGAACTCTTGAAGGATCCTGGCCAATCTCTGACTAGAGGCTTGGAAAGGGGCTGGGGCAACCTTTAAGAGTTTCTGAGCCTGCTCAACAGTAGGAGAGGTGGAGAGGAGAGGTGGAAGAGAGAGAAGGATGTGAGGCTGGATGCAGGAGCCTGTGAGGGGGCCTAGATGGAGAGGGGCTCACTTGCAGGCATAGGACCTTAAAAGGTGGAATGCTTGGACTCCACTGGCCCCCTGAGAGAGAACCACCTGTGTGGCAGGGAAGGAGCAGCCAAGCTAAAAGGCATGGTAGCAGCCACCGACCCACCGACTGCACAGGAGAGGCACCAAGTGACTAAAACTGCAATCCCTGGGTCAATAAGGGGAAAGGATCATTCTGTTGGGGAGCTGAATTTGCTGTCTTACCCAAAACCATTTCACACTGCAGTGGCAGGCAATGGATCCCCTGCTCAGGGATTCCCCCAGTATAGCTGGATGAGGAAAGGAGTCATCTGGGTCCTGGGACTGTACTATAGGAGAGGATGGCTAGCTCTCCAGAAAACTTGTACATAGTTGCTAAGGTGTTTGCCCTCAATTGCCACTTCCCTTGGGCATATACAGCCCTGGCAAAAAGTTTTGAGAATGACACAAATATTAATTTGCACAAAGTCTGCTGCTTCAGTGTTTTTAGGTTTTTTTTGTCAGATGTTACTTTGGTATACTGAAGTATAGTTACAAGTATTTCATAAGTGTAAAAGGCTTTTATTGACAATTACATTAAGTTTATGCAAAGAGTCACAATTTGACCCTTCTTTTTCTGCAATTCACCCTGGCATGCTGTCAGTCAACCTCTGGGCCACATCCTGACTGATGGCAGCCCATTCTTGCATAATCAATGCTTGGAGTTTGTCAGAATATGTGGGGGGTTTTTTTGTTCACCCGCCTCTTGAGGATTGACCACAAGTTCTCAATGGCATTAAGTTCTGGGGAGTTTCCTGGCTATGGACTCGAAATTTCGATGTTTTGTTCCCTCAGCTAATTAGTTATCACTTTTGCCTTATGGCAAGGTGCTCCATCATGCTGAAAAAGGCATTGTTTGTCACCAAACTGTTCTTGAATGGTTGGGAGAAGTTTTTTACCATTCTTTATTCATGGCTGTGTTCTTGGGAAAAACTATGCGTGAGCCAACTCCCTTGGCTGAGAAGCAACACCACAAATGAATGGTCTCAGGATGCTTTACTATTGGCATGACACAGGACTGAAGGTATCGCTCAACTTCTCAGTCTTCTCCGAACAAGTTTTTTTCTGGATACCCCAAACAATTGATAAGGGGATTCATCAGAGAAAATTACTTTACCCCGGTCCTCAGCAGTCCAATCCCTATATCTTTTGCAGAATTCTTAGTCTGCCCCTGATGTTTTTCCTGAAGAGAAGTGGTTTCTTTGCTGCCCTTTTTGACACTAGGCCATCCTACAAAAGTCTTTGCCTCACTGTGTGTGCAGATGCACTCACACCTGCCAGCTGCCATTCCTGAACAAGCTCTGCACTGGTGGTGCCCCGATCCCACAGCTGAATCACTTTAGGATATGGTCCTGGTACTTGATGGACTTTCTTAGGCACCCTGAAGCCTTCTTCACAACAAGTGAACCTCTCTCCTTGAAGTTCTTGATGATCCAATAAATGGTTGATTTAGGTGAAATCTTAGTAGCAGCAATATACTTGCGTGTGATTTCCCTTTTTGTACAAAGCAATTGTGACTGCATGTATTCCATGCAGGTAAATTAATATTTGTGTCATTCTCAAAACTTTTGGCCAGGGCTGTACCCTTTACCTCATCCAAGTTCTAAAACCCATAATAAAACTTCAAAACAAAGCTCAAGGACTGGTTTCTGTCTCCTCGTGCAAGTCTGAGTTAAGGAAATGCATGATGCCTGGCTGTGCAGGACTATAAGGGGACCCAAATCTTCAGAAACTGCTGCGGGGGTAGTGCAAAACTTACACTGCTTGCATTTAAAAAACACATTTAGTGATTTAGTAATAATCACAGAGCTGCATACTTTAATTTTTTCTGCCTAGATATCAACTTTAACCCTTTCTCTGTAACCAGCATATGTCATACATCAGTGGCAGCAATGTGGTGGGAAAGAGTGTCTACAAAAACTTCTGACTCCTGTGAATGAGGAAGCAAAGTTTGTTTCTGTTTCACAGACACACTAAATTTTAAGACTTGGCACTTTCAGCATCTAAAAAAAAAGGGTAAAATATGCCCTAAAATTATGCCCTAAAATTAACTTTGGAACCAAAATTTTGTGTTTGAAAAATCATTGAACTAATATTTTATTAAACTACCAGTGTTTTATTCTCCAGGATCTTTGCTTTCAGCAAATATATAATGTTATAAAGGTTTTAAGTAATCTTCTGGCCTAAAATTAATTTTTTAAACGTGTGCAAAAAAATTCCTCAAAAAACAGTTCTGGCAGCAAAAGGCAACTATGGCCTATTTTTAATTCATTTTTATTACTGATACCCTTTGTCTTTTGTATTTTACCCTATAAGCATCCTATTTTAATCCCTAAATTGCTAAATTATATAGCAGGCTAGGTCCACACTTCCAGTTTGCAGAAAGCACTACAGTACATTTAACATGGTTTCCAATGGATCTAGTTCCAGGGACTTTTTTTCAAAGGTCGGGGACCTTTTCCCACAGCAGAGTGCACTTTGGGTGTAATAGACTACAATGGACCCAAAGGTGTTCTGCTTTTAATGTGCTTTGTGCTTGTGGTTTTTTTTTTTCATAATAGCAAAGTATAACAGTCCTGTTGATGTAGTGAGACTTTGATGTCACCTTGATGCAACTCGACACTCTCTGGCACTTAAGTAGCATCAAAGTCACATCAAAGTCACATCACAGTATTGCAGGAACCTTTATGTATCCAAAGTTGTATATTAGGATTATGGCTAAGGGCTAGAGTTAGGGGCTAGAGTTAGAATTAAGCGCTAGGGTTAGGGTTAAATTTAAGGGTTAGGATTAAGGGCTAGGGTTAGATATTAAGGCTAGGGTTAGGGGCTAGGGTTAGGGTTAGATATTAGCGTTATGGGCTACCTTTACCATTAGCCCTAACATTTAACCCTAGCCCTTAATCTTAACCTTACCCCTAATCCCTATCCCTTAACCTTAACTCTAACATGTGACTTTGGACACATAAAGGTTTCTGCACTACTCTGATCCAAGTTTGATGGCACTTGAGTGCCAGAGAGTATAAAGTCGCATAAAAGTCATACATGACCAGAGCTGTCTTACTTTCTTATTAGCCCCAAAAAACACAAAACGCATTACACAAAGTCAAAAACACATGTTCAAAAATGCAAAACGTGCCAACAATGCATAAACCACAACCTGTATAGATGTGAACCTAGCCATAGCAAAATCTAAATATATCATCCTTACTTCAAAAATAATCTTGCTAATTAGACACAACCCAGCTTTCATAAACCTATGCTGGTTCTCTATTATTGGTTTACATTCTACACCATCCTTTAGAACACCATAAATACTTGTGCAGAGCATAATT
The DNA here is from genome assembly GCF_062004578.1 of Staurois parvus. Lineage (NCBI taxonomy): Eukaryota > Metazoa > Chordata > Amphibia > Anura > Ranidae > Staurois > Staurois parvus. The sequence continues at coordinate 2,602,761 of NW_028318345.1, forward strand.
CCGATATTTTGGTTTGTAGCTTCCTGCTTCCAGCTGCTTAAAGAGAAGACTTTAGTCACATTTCCTTTTTGGCCCTGACCTCCCAAGCACCACCATCTTTACTATTCTGGCTCTACTATCTTCTCTACCCAACCTCTGGTAGAGCCCTGTGGCACATCTACACCTGAACATGGTAGTTTCTGTTGAATACACAGACATGGCGAGGCGGGGTTCAGTTTTAGCCTCGTGTGCATAAGCAGATGTACCACAGTACTCTGCTGGGACTCAAAACCCTGTGGCACATCTGCACACACAATATATATATATATATATATATAAATATTTTTGTACCACTTTCATCTAGGACTTTCGTCTAGGATTCACACATTTTCCTAATTGAATCCCATTAGAAAAAAGTTAGAAACTTACGTGAAATTGTGTTGATGTGAAAAAATGTATAAATATACAAACTAATTTAGTTAAACTATTTATAGGGGATAAAGTAGTAGATTTAAATTGAATATGAATCAACATTCTGCAATTGACATCAATTATAAATTTGCTTTTATTTTGTAAACTGTAGTAGAAAGGTAAGGATCAGCTGCTATGCTGCAACACATATTTTTAGACCAAATATCCTTTTTCAAAAGACTGTCTAGCTGTAACTTGAAAAATGTATGAAATAATGAAGATGTATACTGTATGTCTTATGTAGTATAAAGATTTCTGCTGATGTGTAATATGTCAGAAATTCCCAAGAGAAAATCTAATGTCATAGTGAATTGTAATGCTGTTTTCACTTAAGAGGTCTCATGAATTAATGTATCTAGTGCCATGGCCTGTTCTGGGTGACTGGTATGAAAAATCAATACACTGAAAACAGGGATGAGCATACCAATCTTCATGGATCAAGATCTGACTTGTAGCAGGCTGATTCTCAGAAATGATCTATAAATGTAATTGACCCCTCTACCAGTTCACCAGAGAAAAGGACAGAAACGTACCTCCTTTTTCATCTGTACAACCCCTTCAGGCCTCTATATAGATATTAAAGTATAACTAAAGGCAAAACTTTTTTTTTTTTGTTTTGGATAGGAGGGAGAGGGATTAGAACACCTGTCAGTTTATTATTGCTGTCTCTGTCCCTGTTAGGGAGATTCACCCTCTCTATTGTCCGGTTTACCATTATCATTGAAAGTGAAAGTAAAATGGAAACCCACATTTTGGGTTGTCCCAAGAAAAGTAATAGAGGGGACATCTTCCAATGGAACACTGGGGGTGGCAAGAGATTCCCTAATTTAGTCGGGATTTCCTCTCACTTCCTGCTTTGGCTATGAGACAGGAAGTGAAGGCAAATCTCCCCACTAGAATAAAGATGGCAAAAATAAATCTAACTAGGGTTATAACCCTCCTTACTTTATCCAAAATGAAAAAAAAAAGTTTTGTCTATTGTTCTACTTTAAGCACTAGTATGCTAAGGGGACCTGTAATTTTATTTTGGGCCAATTTTACAAACACTTGCCTAATGCAGATGGGAATCTGGGCTGCATTCAACATAGCAGGGGCATGTGTTATGGTAGAAAAATCTGAGGTATAAGAGTGGATTAGTGGACCTGATTGATGTGACCAGGATTGCAGAAACAAATCACCATTGCAAATGGAGTGGATTTTTAAATATTTACTCATCAAACACCATCAATGCCTCAGGCACCTAGACATTCTTGTAATCAATATTATGTAGAATTACAAAGAGTTGAAGATAAATGAATGCATTTTTTAGCAAAATAAATTTATTCCCCGGTTAGTACCCTCCACTGGGAGGTAAGAGGTGCCACATTCCTAGTGTCAATATATAATATAAAATTAGTAAAAATAGCTAAAACACCATGCATATAGTTGATAGCTACATAAAACAAACAACACTTAACATTTGATAATGCATCATTCACACTAGGGAGAGATACAGCTGTGTTCCCCTTAGAGGTTAAATTCCAACACGTATCAATACTTTAAGAATCTTCTTCAGGGGGATATGATGCAAAAGAAATTTCCAAGAGATAAAAATATATCTATAAATACCATACAATAAGTGAGTCTCATATATATTATATACAAATAATAACAAGACAGCAAATTTCAAAGATAATGAAAAATTTTAAGAAAAAACACGTACAAAATCAATCTTCCATACAGGGCCAAATTTCATCACAGACTGTAGGGAGTATATGGTATTTATGGATATGCTTTTATCTCTTAGAAATTTGTTCTGCATCATATCCCCCTAAAGTATTGAAACACATTGGGGTCTTTCCTCTAAGGGGAATACAGATGTATCTCTCCCTGTTTTAAATGATACAGTATCAAATGTTAAGTGTTGTTTGTTTTATGTAGCTATTAACTATATGCATGGTGTTTTAGCTATTTTTACTAATTTGGAATAAAATTTAAAAGTTTTTTTATATTTCATGGTCTCAATGACTTTGGTGCCTATTTATTTTGCTTCTATACTGATATAGTAGTGCATTTTTTAACCACTTCAAAAGCAGACACTTTTAACCCCCTCCTGCCCAGGACAATTTTCAGCTTTCAGCACTGTCACACTTTGAATGACAATTGTGCGGTCATGCAACATTGTACTCAAATTAAATTTTTATAATTTTTTTCACACAAATAGAGATTTTGGTGGTATTTAATCACCACTGGGGCTTTTATTTTTTGCTAAATAAATGAAAAAATGTCAACAATTTTGGGAAAGAAAGCCACATTTTCCTTAATTTCTGTTATAAAATTTTGCAAGTAAATAATTGTTCTTCATACATTTAGGCCAAAATGTATTCTGCTACATTTCTTTGGTGAAAATAACCCAAATCAATGTATCTACCAATTTAGTCTGTAGGAAAGGTATACAGTAGAGCCCACAAACTATGGTATATATATATTTGAAAATTGATCAATCCTGATGTACTGACAGCCTATCTCATTTCTTGAGGCCCAAAAATGCCAGGACTATGCAAATACCCTCCAAATGACCCCTTTTTGGAATGTAGACAGTCCAATGTATTTAATAAGATGCACGGTGTGTTTTTTGAAGTTTTCATTTTTGGAAAATAAAAAAGTAACACTTTTTTTTTAACATACTGTTACCAGTGAGGTACATCATCATATTACTGGTGTGGTGGTGAGCAGGGACACTGGTGACAGTATGTAAAAATGTAACAAAACAAAGCAACAAATCCCTATACAGTACACCAAGCAGCATCTGTCCTTGTCCAAGTGTCACATCAACATCTGTACCAGTGACATATCAACATCTGTGCCAGTGTCACATCAACATCTATACCAGTGCACAAAACATCTGCCACAGTGTACTAGTGTCCAATCAACATCTGTCACAGTATACCAGTGTCACGTCAACATCTTTACCAGTGCACAAAACATCTGTCACAGTGTACTAGTGTCCAATCAACATCTGTCACAGTATACCAGTGTCACATCAACATCTTTACCAGTGCACAAAACATCTGTCACAGTGTACTAGTGTCCAATCAACATCTGTTACAGTATACCAGTGTCACATCAACATCTGTACCGGTGCACAAAAGCAACTGCAATAGTGTTCCATTGCAACATCAACATCTGTCGGTGTCTACCGGTGGATGATCAACATTTGTCACAATGTACAAGTGTACAAAAACATCTGATAGTGTACCAGTGTCCCACTAATAATAAATAAAAAAATTAGAGTGCCCCTGTCCCACCAATTGCACCATACATGTGAGGTATTGTTGATTTACTAAAGGCAAATAGACTGTGCACTTTGGATACTACAGTTGCACTCTGCAAGAGCAGTTGCACCAGAGCTTAGTAAATGGGCAGAAGCTCTGCTGACTTCCATCATCCAATCATGTACAAGCAAATGTGCTTTTTTTCAATTCTCATTGCACATGATGGGGTATTCCTTGCAAAGTGAATCTTTATCTCATTTACAAAGCTCTGAAGTAATTGCACTTGCAGAGTGCAACTGCATCTTGTATGGTGCACAGCCTATCTGCTTTTAGTAAATCAACCCCTAAGTCTTCTCCCTACACCCATTGTGAGTAAAGAGCAGGTGGCAGGGTCAAACCGTGCTGTGTGTGTCTACGGGCTCACATTGTCCAGCTTAGAAGCTTGTTCACACAAGTGCCCCCATTGCACATAGCTTGTTGTGGGGCCACCTGGAGGAAGAAGGAGCTGACGTGCAGGGGACTCCAGAAGAGAAGGTAAGGGACTGCTTTTGAGCAGGTAAAATTTTTATTTTTTTTTTATTTTAAATAATAATATGATTTAAATATTACTTTAAAAGTGATCATGTGCTTTTCCATTGCAGAGCAAAGTAACAGGTTCAATTTAATGCCCTGTCTCTGCAGCTGCACAAGTAAAGTAAGATTTGTGTCACTCAGGGCTGAGGACTCTCCCCGCCCCCATGTTACAGCTTGGTCCAGTCATTATGTACAAACCCACAGTCACAGGGACACTGTCACATACTTTTTTATTGCCAGGAGTGTTGGGCATTTTCTTTTCACATGAATGCTGAGGAAAAAGCTGGGTTAACAAAGGAAAGAAGACAGTTGAGCAAACTGCTTTATCCTACATGGGTTAGGTTAAGAAGTAATGTTAGATTCCAGGCAAACAGCTAACTGCACAGGCAAAACACATATCTGTGAACTGTTTTACCTTCCTTTTGCATTCAGACTGTGTTTCATGAATGCATGCAAACTTGTGCAAAAATGCACAATTTTGCGCATGTTTACAAAGTGCACAAAAACCGCCCATCACACTTTTCAGTGCCATTCATTTTTAATGGCATCCCAAAGGCAGCAAAACAGACGTGCTTTGTGCACGAAAATAGTCAGCAAAACGTGTCTTTTTTTTCCAAATATGATTTGCTACTAGTGGGCGGATGGGGGGGGGGTAAACTTTTGTGGGGAGGCCTTGGCAGGGAGCAAACTTTAAAGAGTAATTCCACTTTTGTTGAGAAAAAAACAATCCCCTCTGGGTGATCAATGTGTATTGCAAAGATTTAAACAAACTTTGTGGCAGATTTCTCCTACTTAAGTAATAGCTGTTTGTTCCACTTTGTGTCTTTGCATACTTATTCGAAATGGGAATGGATTTTTCATTACTAATCAGCTAATGCACTTGCTGCATTCTAATAAGGAACGTTGCAGGGTCTGCATTCCTTTAGAAGTGATTAACCCCTTGGAACCATCTCACAAAATTTTTTAATTTTTTAACAGAGGATGCCTAAAATCTGACTTGTATCTTAGTGCAGACTTCTGGGAAAATCAGTGAACCAACTTATATTCCTGTGGGTGTATGGAATGCCTCCAGGTTGCCATGTTGCATTGAATTTTACAGAAATTTACAGCATTACAGACAGAAAAGGAAAGGTAATTTTTAATAACTTTCAATTAAATGATGGCTTGTGTAGCCATGATATATAGGAGATAGTATAAAAACGCTTCAAGACTATTTTTGTAGCACGCCAACAGTACAAGGCTGCATTCACAGTCACAGGGAGCACCGACCTTCATATGTAAATGTGCCAAAAGACATTGTCCTGTGTACATCAGGAGCTGTGCAACTGTTGCTATCCTGACTACATGCATTACCCCGTATGCTATTTCATTATGGACAGCAAGTTAGAACAAAGAGCAAATGTGAAATTCTGCATGAAACCTAAACACCTAAGTTTCATCACCGGTAATGATCCTCGACGTGAAAGGTGGGTCATCCATGGCACTCTGACGGAGTTCTTGGCAGACTTTGACTCAGTGTTCTTTCTGCTCCTGGGGCAGCAGGCTGGGCACGAACCTGGCAACAACACGTGAGGATTGCCTGGACTGGTCCGTATGACACACCAATAATGACAGCAATGTTGGGGATTGTTCTACGACGATCATTATGCACAAGTTGTTGAATGTTGTTGACATGTTTGGGGGTTGAAGGTCTTTCTGATCTCTCGTTGTCTTCCAGTGATGTTCTTCCACTCTTGAAGTGCGCGTGCCACTCAAAACAACTTGAACGACTCATTGTCAAATGTTTCTGTGGTAGATTTGCCCAGTTTCCTGCAGAATTTCATGTTTGCTTTTTCTGTAACTTGCTGTCCATGATGAAATAGGAGATATGGTAACGCACATGGTCAGAATAGCATCAGTTGCACAGTTCCCAATGCACACTGGACAATGTCTTTTGGTACACTGACTTTGGCACACTACCATGTGTTGGCGTGTTACAAAACTAATCTCAAAACTTTTTGACACCAACTTATAACAATATAATTTTTTTCTGTGTTTACCACAAAAGTGGAGTTACCCTTTAATGATTTTAATACCCACATAACTGGATTCAATGGTGTTGTTTATATTGTACTATATAGTATGCTATGGTGAAGATTGTTACTGATAATGAAAGTGATGGTAATCTACCATTTTAGAGTTGTTCTCGGAGCATGAGGAAAAATCTTTCAACTGTGACAACTGTCAGAAAGGAGAGTTCCCCTTAATTTGAAGATATTTCCTATCACTTTATGTTGTATCCCGGGGACAGGAAATGAAAAGAAATCTCATCTACTTGACACAGGCAGCAACAAATAAACTGACAGGGTCTAGAGTAGCTAGTAGAGTAGCTTTTCCCTGCTCTATCCAAAATGAAGAAAATTTTTTGTGCTAGACATACACATTAAGCCCAAAAAAGGAAAATACATATGCATGATCATGGTGTAAATATAATGTTTGTACCTTCAGGGATCAGCCACAATATGTAAATGACCTTCACCTGTAAATCTGACAACCAATATAATTAGTTGTTAGCATATGAGTCATGGCTGCTCTCTGTGGAGAAGAAAGGATGGAGCTATGTGAATTTCAGTATCCCAGCATTTGGAGGATCTGTTCTTTCCTATTATTGCTGCAGATCACAAACGTTTTATATACATGACTCTATGTAGTGGTGAAGGTAAGAAGATGTGTGACTCAGAGGTGCCTCCTGTGAAAGAAAGAGGAGGATGGGAAACCATACAGACATAATTAAATTTTAAAGATGTGAACTCAATTACTAATATTTCATATAATGTTAAGCATGTTATGAAATTTCAAATGTCATTTTAATTGTTTTAAAATGTAGCTTTCATTAAAATAATACCTAGTAAACATGCCATAAAGGCCATTGTGCAGACACTTCCAGTTTTGGGTGACAAATGTTTTCCAATTGTCGCATGCACCCCTATTGGAAATTATAAGCTGACAAACACTGGGGAAGATTTACTAAAACTGAAGTCCAAAGAATCTGGTGCAGCTTCTAAATTCAGCTTGTTCAATGAAGCTTTGACAATAACACCTAGTAGCTGATCAGAGGCATAACTAGAACCTTCAGGGCCCCAGTGCAAGAAACCATGAAGGGGGACTACTGCATACTTTGGTGTAAGAGGGAAATCTGATGTAAGGTGGACTTTTGTCACCAGAGCCCCCCTCCACCTTACATAACAGTCCACAGCGTTCCCATTTACATCAGAGTTCCCGTTTACATCAGTCTCCACAGAGTTCTCCCGTACACTGCAAGGAGGAATCCTGCAGACTTTGATATAAAGGGGATCAAATGTAGGGGGGACTCTAATGACCACAGTGACCCACCCCATAGACTTTGGGTGGCCAGGCTGGAGCTTTCACACTGATCTAACCTCCTTCATTGCTTGTGTGCAGGGCAGGCTCAGTCATCATCATCTTCTCTTCTTCTCCCAGTGCTCCCACTACCCCTCCTTATATTACCTTTCCATTCAGTGTAGTTTGTCATCTCTAGCACAAGAAACATTTATCCCATACAGTATTTGTGGTTTTGGGTGCCATATTGTTGAAGACCAACTTCGCTATGTGTGTATGTGCAGACTTCAACAAAATGGCTTCAGCAGTGGAGACATCGGTTTGGCGGGGACTGAGCTTCTGGTGATGGAGAGCTGAGGGAGAGATTTCCTGTCCAGGTCTGTATCCGGAGTGCGGCTCCACAGATGTTGTATAGGATTTTCATCGGAGCAACTCTCCTCCTTTCTATAGATCTCACCGTGCCCACATCGGCTCCCAAGCCTGCCCGAACCGAAGCATCATTTGGCTTTCTTGGGCTCCCCCCACAGTGGCGGACTGCCAGGTCTCAGTCGCAAGTACGACCTGTGTGACCCTGATAGTTCCGCCACTGTAGCTAATTGGTTACTATGCACAGCTGTGCCAAAAAAGACTTTACAGCCAAGACCCAGCTGGAGCAAAAAAGCAAAAGCTTGTGTCTGCTACTGCAGCCATGAGATTGTGGTTACTCCCGCTCTCTGGAGGTACTAGTTAACTGTAAACTAGATTTGAACACTATCTGTCCAAACAAAGGGTTACACATTTTGAAACTGGCTTCCTGCATTGTATTTTAATGAAGGATAGCTATAGCCTGTGTGGGGACAGAGGAAATCTAATACTCTCTTAGAATTCTTATAATCAGCTATGACACCTTCTCTTTAGAAACATCTAAAGGTTAGATTTTTGGCTATTATATTTGACTTCAAAGCACATTAACACATGAAAAAACTCCCAATAACACAATTTCTACAACAAAAGTGTGTGTTGCAAAGGTGTGACTAGGCACTAAAGCTCTTTTTTATCTAAAATGCCTGGGCTCATAACAGTACCTAAGTACTGCCATCCTGTGGTGCCAGAAAATGCCTGCGTTTGGCTTCAAATTTATCTCAATGTTCTGTGGATGGCCTTGGAATTGGGACCCAGGCTATACACAGGCCTTGCCTTAAAATTAAGATTAAGATCTTGCCATTCTTGATGCTGCACCTCACGTTTTTTTCTTTTGGCTCCTAAATGCCAGCTCAGCTGAGAAATTACAAGGCAATTTCAGTTCTTCTGTGTTGATTAAACAAAGATAAGCTAACTCTGTGCACATACCTTTATAAAAGATATAAAAGATATGCCTTCTGTGTATCTGTGTTTACTGGCTACCATCTTGGAGGGAAAAAAACCTTTCAAGGTGTAATAACATATATATATATATATATATATATATATATATATGTCTTCTGCTTAATTTTAAAAAAATAATTCAAGTGATCAAGTGAAAACATCCCAATGAAGTATCAACGCTATTCAGCAAACACTGTAACTGTGTTAAGGTCTAAACATTTACCCTTATTGTCATGGTCTGATTTTTTTTTTCATTCTACTGAAAACATATTTACAAAGTTTAGATGTTATCTGTTAAATTGTGTAGTCCTTTAACAAACCATTATCTTACTAAATCAGATGCACTAGTCTGTGGTTACAGTTTGTGATTAGAGTAGTTAATAGTATCTGAAATACATCTGCGTTATAGACTTCCAACCTTGTCAGCTGTGTGAATAATTATATAAAACAACTTCTTTAGATGAAATCTTATGTCAGCTCATGGGGTTACTATTTCTTTAATGGTCCCACTGCAGGTTTCATTATATACTATATTTAGACTGTGGAAAATGAATAAAGCCCATGTGACTACTCCGATTTTATAAGTTTTTCTCATTGTAGATGCTCTTAATATATTTGCAGTTGTTCGCTATTTTGATGAAATTCACTATTTTGTTGAATATCCTAAAATTGCTTGTAAAATAATTCTTTCTTCTCTACTTGATACATACACTATATTGCCAAACGTATTGGGACACCTCTCCAAATCACTGGATTCAGGTGTTCCAATCACCTCCATAACCACAGGTGTATAAAATCAAGCACCGAGCCATAAAGACTGCTTCTACAAACATTTGTGAAAGAATGGGTCGCTCTCAGGAACTCAGTAAATTCAAGTGTAGTACCTTGATATGTTTCTACCTCTGCAATAAGTCCATCTGTGAAATTTCCTTGCTACTAAATATTCCATTGCCGACTGTTTGTGGTATTATAACAAAGTGGAAGCAACTGTGAAGAACAGCAACTCAGCCATTAAGTGGAAGGACACGTATAATGACAGAGCGGGGTCAGCGCATGCTAAAGAGCACAGTGCGCAGAAGTCACCAATTGTCTGCACAGTCAATAGCTAAAGACCTCCAAGCTTCATATAGTCTTCAGATTAGCAGTGCATAGAGAGCTTCATGGAATGCGTTTCCATGGCTGAGCAGCTCCATCCAAGCCTTACATCACCAAGTGCCATGCAAAGTGTTGGATACAGTGGTGTAAATCACACCGCCACTGGACTCTAGAGCAGTCGGGATGTGTTCTCTGGAGTGAAGAATCACACTTCTCTGTCTGGTAATCCGATGGATGTATCTGGGTTTTGCAGATGCCGGGAGAATGGTACTTACCTGACTGCATTATGCCAAGTGTAAAGTTTGGTGGAGGGGGGATTATGGTGTTGGGTTTTTTTTTCAGGGGTTGGACTTGGCTTCTTAGTTCCAGTAAAGGGAACTCTTAAGGCGTCAGCATACCAAGACATTTTGGACAATTTCATGTTCCCAACTTTGTGGGAACAGTTTGGGGATGTCCCCTTCCTGTTCCAACATAACTGCACACCAGTGCACAAAGCAAGGTCCATAAAGACATGGATGAGCGAGTTTGGGGTGGAAGAACTTGACTGGCCTGCACAGAGTCCTGACATCAACCTGACAGAACACCTTTGGAATGAATTAGAGCAGAGATTGTGAGCCGGGCCTTCTCGTCCAACATCAGTGCCTGACATCACACATGTGCTTCTGGAAGAATGGTCAAACATTACCATAGACACACTCCTAAACCTCGTGGACAGCCTTCCCAGAAGAGCTGAAGCTGTGAAGCTGTTATAGCTGCAAAGGGTGGGCCAACTCAATACTCAATTGAAACCTACAGACTAAGACTGGGATGCCATTAAAGTTCACGTGCGTGTAAAGGCAGGTTTCCCAATACATTTGGCAATATAGTGTACTTACTGTGTATATATATATATATATATATATGTATATATATATAAATATACAGTATATATTGAGCCTGGAGAATCTTTTCACAACAACTTTTGTGAATATTCACTCCAACTATCCAATCAAGTGAAAAGGAAATTTCCTTTGTCATCTACACATGATTGGGTATTTAAAGTGAAAAAGAATTTGCATTACACCTGATTGGATGATTGAAGAGAGCAATCAACACACTTTTAGTATTGGTGTAAGGATTCTCAAATCTTTTAGTAAATCAGCCCACCTGCTTTTCATGTGATTAAATGTTTTTTAGTAAAATAAGTTCATTGGTTTAATTGAGTTTTGAGAGGATGAGGGCCTCTTATTCTGAAAAAAATCTGCACTTGTTTCAGGATCTGTATGGTTTTCACACATTAAATATAGGTATTGTCATATTCATATTGTAAATGTAAAAATCCACTGACATGCAAAGAACATTACTCGAAAGCTACTCATCAGTGATTGGAAGCAGAAAGGTATCAAAAAAAATTTCGGAAGAAATTCCTTCAGTAGGCCTAAATTTAGATAGCCAGAATGCAAACTCTTTTCCTGGCACATTCATGATATCACACAAATGTCGACTTCACCTCCTGCTCATCCCTCCAGGATGTTTATTTGAAAACTGAGTCCCACTCTACAGAGATATTTCTTTTCTTCTGTCTCCAGGATGAAGTCTACCGACTTACCCCAGTAATTCTTTGGTGCTGTATATTTTGAGCCTCCAACAAGGTTCCCCTGAATGCTGGTTATTTCAATGGTGTTAGACCTTCTAACTGTTTTGACTGTCAGAATGCTCATACCTCTGTAAGCCGTGTACCGGGGTGGGCTCCCCAGGATACAGGGAAGTTACGAACGAGGAAAGGAAACCCAACACCAGCTTTTTCCACAACAGAATTTTACTTAGATGTGGCAAATAAACACAACCACAAATGCTGAGAACATACAATAAATTTACATACACCCAGCCCAAAGGCTGAGACCCTTGTGCTGCACAGCATGGCGCCTCCTGATGGATGAAGGTAGAAGGTGTAGTAATTGACCTACTGGCGGGCACAACTAAGCTGCCACACCTTACCCGTATTACCCTAAAAGAGCAGGAATCAGTGTATGGGTGTACGGTATGGGCTAGCCTGCGGTGGAGCACAACAGCTTACAATCTTACACAAATCTACAGTATTCCCCCTCCCATAACTGGTCCTGTAGCACGTGCCTGAGTATTCCTTCTGAGTAAAACGCCAGTCTGACTTGAGTTTGTGGGATGTTATCAGCTCTCCAATGTGAAATGTCACTTTAAGTTATGGAGTCCTTCCAATGATCAGTAATAACACTTGTGCCCTGACACAAACAGAGACCCTAACTAACTAACTATAGGCCTGGTCTCAGTCTCTAGGCGCCAACACTGAAATGAGGTGCGTGCACGATCTTACCGACCCGGGTCTGCTTTGCATCCGCTGGTGACTCTGAACAGAACAAATGTCTCTCCAACAAGCATGCGGTATCGCAGTGTATGTTGCTTTGTTCCTCTGCTCTCATCAGCATTCCTGGCATCAATCTTCCTTTCTCTGAACAGGATCAGGGTCTTGGACACGATCAGCTTCACTTAGCTGCAGCTCTGGTTACTGAGGGATGTTCTCACACCTGGATGCCATCAGATTCTCTGCTCACACGGCTCCTGCATTCACCATCCTCCAAAACATGGCTGCTGTCTCTCTCCTTCCTGTTCTCTAAACTCTGTGTAAAAAACCCCACCTCTTCATGAATATAGAAATATTTATGCAGTCTGAGGCTGTGTTAGGAAAACAGTGGCATCTTGTGGCTAAACTGCAGAATGTCACTCCAGAACATTTAATTTACTCCACACAATAATTTACTGCACACAAACAGTGTTCAAACAATGAGAGCTGTTTCCCCATCTTACACCTCAGTTGTGATGGACTGTTTTCCAGCATAGGAGTTAAGCTGTGATCTATCCTGTACAGTCTATGCCACTCATTCCTGATTCATATTTCCATACCTTTTGGGGATGCTATGAATGGTGGGGGTGTATCCTCATTGAAATACTGGGCCTGCCTTAAGGCACAGTAGTGACACTATTCACCTTGCTTGTTATTCTCCAATCACCATCTTCTCAGGCAGCAGAAAAACCCAAAAGTGTGATTGAAAGCATGCAGTGCATTCCAGCCAGTCAGCTAGATCCATGCTGCATGCAGTAACAGCAAAATCAACCCTTCAACCCTTCTTTCAAACGGAGGTGGTGTAGAATACCATATCACAACCATTCACTATCGACACCCAAGACAAAGCTATTTCCAAACTAACTGATAGGACGTTGGGGCACATAAACCAGGATAGGTGACTTACAAAACAGTTACCATTCCAACAACGTGAGACAATGGTCAAGAAAGGTAAAAGTCAGGCAGAAAAGTCAGAAGAACCTGGTGCAGTTATCAAAGGATGAATGGAAGTCCTTTTGTGCATGCATCCATTCCTGTACAATAGGAGTTCAGTTATTTTGCTATCACTAGGGCTGGCTGGATAACTCTACAGATGAATGGCTGTTAAAGACAATAAGTCAGGACCTTAGCTGATCTTTCTAGCCACCCGAAAAAATACCTTCATCTACAAAAATATTGCAGAACAGCAGGACAAGAATAGCATCCTATTTCAGTACCTCCATGACTTTCTGACAGGGTGTACAATTATTCAGTGTCCATCGACTTAACGTGATATTAAATCCTCACTTTTTATAAGAACTTCCAGCAGTTGGTTTACTCACTGAGTACATAACCTTTTCATATTTTAATCCATACCTATGTTCCTGTTTAAGCTGGTTCCATGATAACTGCTTAACCGCTTCTCCATTGGGGGAAAGATACTGGTAGTCAGACAATGGGTGAAGGAGGTCTTCTCAAGTTATACTCTGCAGTCCTCAAAGTGCATCACACTTACTAGAGATGCAAGCCTGACTAGTAGGGGGGCACACTGCTGAGGAGATATAACACAGGGTAGATGTAAGCTTGATGTTTCTCAGGTTGTTTTGAATATACTGGAAGGCAGGGCAGCATCCTGTGCCCTTCACACCTTGACCATGTGGTCAAGGGGCAAGCCATGTCCCTATACAGTATATTGACAAAAGAACAGTTGTAGTGTACATCAGGAAAAACAGAGAAAATTGCAGCAGAACTCTGCTGAGTGAGTTGCTTCTAATCATAAAGTGAGAACAAACCAATCTAAGGCAAATCTTTATGCTGCATGCATGATTCGAGAACACGCTGACCTAACAAAGAAGACTTTGTTTTTCTGAGGCCTCCCTGTAACTTTGTTTTTAACCTTTGATCCTACTGTTACTTTTTGGTTTCCTTTAACAGACTAAACTGTGCAGCAGAAGTGGCAGAGGGTTGAGACCGACCATTTAACACCGACAGGGGGGCTTATAATTGTCAGACTCTAATTATTTACTTAATCCCAAAAAGGAAAAAATCTGGGTGGATAAAACACCAGTCTCCCTGCACAAAGGGAGGGCAACAGTGGCTTGTCTTAATTATAGCAAACTCCTGCACAGAGCAAAGTTTCATGCTGCATTACTGCACAGATCCAGAAGCAATACACACATCAAACCAAAATCTAATTAAGAATACACATGCCTATTGTATTTAGACAATATTTGCTAATATGGGAGTTGATAATCACTTGCCTACTTGGTACTTTCACCACCTTTGCGCCCAGGGCAATTTTCAGCTTTCAGCACTGTCGCACAATGAATGACAATTGTGTGATCATGCAACATCATACCCATATGACATTTTTATTGTTTTTGTTCACACAAACAGAGCTTTCTTTTGGTGGTATTTAATCACCACTGGGGTTGTTATTTTTGCTAAACAAACAAAGAAATACAGACAATTTTGAAATAAAATGTTTTCTTAGTGTCTATTGTAAAATTTAGCAAACTAGTAATTATTTTCCATCACTGATCTGCGCCGATGAGGCTGCACTGATGGGCACTGATAGGCAGCACTGATACGAAATGATAGGCTGCACTGATGGGCACTGATGAGGTGGCCGTGATAGGCAGCACTGATGGGCACTGATAGGCTGCACTGATGAGGCGGCAATGATGAGGTGGCAATGGTGGGCATTGATGAAGATGCACTGGTTAGGCTGCACTGATATGCAGCACTAATTAGCACTGATAGGTGGTAATGATGGGCACTGATAGGTGGCACTATGGGCACTAATAGGCAGCACTGAAAGGCACTAATAGGCAGTATTGAAGGGCACTGATAGACAGCAATGATAGGTAGCACCAACTGGCAGCAATGATGGGCACTAATTGGCAGCACTGATGGAAACTGACTGGCAGCATCGATGGGCACCAATTGGCAGAAGTAATGGGCATTAACTGGCATTACTGCTGGACACCGCTGAGTACTGATTGGCAGCACTTCTGGGCACTGATTGGCAGCACTTCTGGGCACTGATTGGCAATGATAGGCAGCACTGATGGGCACTGTTGGACTGCACTGATAATCAGTGCCCTGATTATCAGTGTAGATGTCTCCTCTCACAATTGCTGGTTATTGGCAGTACTTTCCTCATGCTGTCATAGCGTGAGGAAAGTGCTGCCGATAACCGGCAAGTGCGTTTACATCGTGATCAACTGTGATTGGACACAGCTGATCACATGTGACATGTCACTTTATAGCGACATGTGATCAGCTGTGTCGAAAGGACACAGCAGTCACAGAGAGTGCCAGATGTGCAATGCAGTGGGTGCACAGGGGGCACGGGTCTGGGAGGATGTCATATGACTATCCCTGAAGTTAAACAAACCACTTGTGTGCAGCAGTCACCCCAGCCCCCTCTAATATTTACACGATCTCCATCGAGATCCAGCAATGTGCAGAAGAGCCTCAACTCTCCGGGGACTCTCCCTCCTCATTGGCTGTCAATCACAGACAGTGAGCTAATAAGGAGAGAGAGGGGGCAGGGCACAGCTGAAGCTCTCTGTTTGAATATCTTTTATATTTGTGTGTACGTTTACTGGAGAAAATTCACGCAGAGCAGTGGCTCGGGAGCAAGCCTGTTTGGGTGCTCCTATAGCAAGCTGCTTGCTCTCGAGGCACTCGGCAGAAGGGAGGAGCCAGGAGTGCTGGAGGGGGAACCCGAAAAGAGGATGGGGGCTACTCTGTGCAAAACCACTGTACAGAGCAGGGAAGTATGACATGTTTCTTATTTTTAAAATAAATTGCCTTTAATATCACTTTAACTTTAAATGGGCAGTCATTTCAGTAAGTGTACTATACACAGGGGCGGACTGACAACTCATAGGGCCCTGGGCAATAGGGGATCATGGGGCCCCTGAGTCCTTGCCCAAACTAAAAAAAGCCTATGAAAAAGATAGCAGGGGCATCTCATGGGGTCCCCTACTGACCCCGGGCCCTCGGGCAGTGCCCAAGTTTCCAAATGGTCAATCCGCCCCTGACTATACATGAAAAGTACTAGGTTAACTTAAAGATGTACAGTTCTTGACCTATTGCAGTTGTAGCATGATGAAAGATTTCTTAGACCAGATAAAAATTTTTGTCACACAAAAGCTCTTAGTATGACTTAATTTTATCAACTGATCAATAGTTTATTGTGTTATTTGTTCTTCTTATAGTACTCAGCAGCACAAAGATTATTGTAAGAAATACTGTGGTCTTCATCATCTATAAGCAGCACAAAAGTGGACACACTCAACAGACCTTTAATCAAGAAAAAATGATTTTTGAATTACTGTATCAGATTTATAAGACAACTATATAGTAATGTAATAATTACGATATCAAAGAAATTTCCTTGGTGGCTATGCAATGGAGAAGACTGCAACAACGACCAGTGGAGAAATAAAATGATTCATAAAGGCAGAGAGCTCTTTCCCAATGCACAGCCCAAATTCAGCTAATACAATTGACTCAAGTATGAATATGAATATATGTTGAGCATAGGAAAGATCTTTCAAAGATTGCTAATGAACAACCATGTTTCCTTTAAAGGGCCAAAGGGAAAACATGATTAGAATTGATTTGTCGATCCAGAAGACTGTGAAGTTATATTTGAAGGTTGCTCTTAGGATCATAATGAGCATGCACTGCTAACAGCTAATCAGAACAAATATATTCAGTAGGTATGTATGTCAAATAGCCTATAGCTGTTATTTTACAGGCATCTTCAAAATGTCTAATATTTACTCACATGGGATTTTTATCATAAACATTATGAATACTACAGGACAGGATGACTCAATTTATCTTTTCCCAAGAGGCACCCCTCTAAAAAGTGTCAAATTCATCATTCATTTATAATATAGCCTTCAGCATGACTGTAACCATAACAACCTATGTTTTATAGATTGAATTTAGGACTGCTGTTTTACCACTACTTACAGTACATATTACTTTCTGGAAAACTGGGGAAAAAAAATAGAACAAGATAAGATAGTTGGCTTTTCCTCGATACTTTATCTAGTACAGGAGGTTCTACTTCTACAATAATCAGAGCACTCAGAGGGAAATTCAGGAATCGTGACAGCGTGAAATGCTTTGAAGTAAGCCCTGTCAAGTGCTAGTGAGATTACCTCTTGTAGAAGTGCCTGTTGTCAGCAAGTACAGGCTCTTGGTCTGCTTTAATGGGTGATGTTGGTCTAGTTTCATTTAGAAATGACAATTAAGGAAAAACACAATAGCATATCACTATAAACTTTAACAGATGCTAGATCATGTAATTTTGCTATTAGGAATATCATTTATCATAGTTCAAGAGTATTTCGCCTGAGTTTTCAATTCAGGTTGGAAAATTAAAATATGTTAACCTATCTTCTTTTAGAGAACTATTCCATTGGCATGAATTAAAATTTCTCTTTCGGTTTCTTATTTTTTTTTTGTATGATTAATATAAAATGACAGCATGCTGGAAGCTTTCTTTGACATACTGTACATTTTTGGCTCATTATGGCTTATTATTTTTTCATTTTTACAAGTATTTATATAGCACCAACAATTTATGCAGCTCTTTACACACAGGGGTTAGACAAAAAAAAATGGAAACACATTACATGATTTGCAGGTGTTAAAGTGACTGCAGAGCTCAAGATCAGTCTTCACAGGACTGAGATTGAGCTCTGCAGTCACTTTTGCAGCAGTTGTTTTTATTTCAGGTCACAATCCTGCGCAATGTCCTTTTGTCTCTTTAGGTCAGTCAACCATGTGAATGTTGCTTATGCTTATCAGATGACGTTTTCCCGGAAACTGTATGTACTGTCATTACCGCGACATGGCAAATCAATTGGCAACTTCAGCCACAGAGGCACCAGCTAAGCGGGCACCAACAATTTGCCCTCTTTGAAGTTCAGTAAGCTCTGACACAACACATATTACTAGCAGTGCATGCAGTGAATGAAGAAAGTGAGGCTTCCCACCTGCTAGCTGGGTGTCTCATCACACAGCAGAAGCAAAAGAGTATTAAATTACTTCCTCTTTCAACATGAAACATGTCGTCACTTTCACACCTGCAAATCATGTAGTGGTTCCATGTTTTGTCTAACCCATGTATATATTGTACAATTGTATCAGGGGGCTTACAGTCTAAGGTCCCTAACTCACATGCATACATACATACACATACTGTACTAGGGCCAAATTGGATAGGAGCCAATTAACCTAGCAGAATGTCTTTGGCATGCGGGAGAACACCCACACAAGCACAGAGGAAACATGCAGGTAGTGTTGTGCTTGGGATCCTAACCAATGACCCGAATGCTGATAGGCAAAAGTGCTAACCACTTAGCCACTGTGCCACAATATAGCTCAGGTTTTAACTGTACATTTCATGATCATCAATTCATCATACAATTAGAAGAAAACACACCTATTCCAAATATATGCAGTTCTGAAGCAGATATGCCTTGAGTAAGGGAAAATCCAATACCCATTCTGCTAGCTAAATACAGTATGTCGTTTCATTATGTACACTTGTGTTCAAAATAATAGCAGTCAGACTCCCCAACCTGATCAATCACTGTTTTTGGTAGAAATTATATTTCTACATGGCTAAAAATCTACTAGCAGGTGTAGTAGAGTAATAGAAATCCAACAGACCCAACAGTCATGACATGCATGCTGCTGATTCTGTGTAATTGAATCACCAATTGAAAGGGGCATGTTCAAAATAATAGCAGTGTGGAGTTTTATTAGTGAGGTCATTCATTCTTTGAAAAACAGGTGGCCATTATTGCGCTTATTTAAGGAAGGAAGGCAGCAAATGTTGTACATGCTGGTTACAGTGCATTTCTCTCTGAAATTCTGAGGAAAATGGGTCGTTCCGGACATTGTCCAGAAGAACAGCGTACCTTGATTAAAAAGTTGATTGGAAAGGGGACAACATATATAGAAGTGCAGAAAATGATAGGCTGCTCAGCTAAAATGATCGCAAATGCTTTAAAATGGCAACCAAAACCTGAAAGACATGGAAGAAAGCGAAAAACTACCATTCGAATGGATAGAAGAATAGCCAAAATGGCAAGGACTCAGCCAACAATCAGCTCCAGGAAGATCAAAGAAGGTGTAAAGTTACCTGTGAGTACTGTTACAATTAGAAGACGCCTATGTGAAGCCAAGCTATCTGCAAGAAGCCCCCGCAAAGTCCCACTGTTGAAAAAAACACATGTGCTGAAGAGGTTACAATTTGCCAAAGAGCACATTGACTGGCCTAAAGAGAAATGGCGCAACATTTTGTGGACTGATGAAAGTAAGATTGTTCTTTTTGGGTCTAGTGCCTGGAGACAGTTTGTCAGACGGCCCCCAAACACTGAATTCAAGTCACAGTACACTGTGAAGACAGTGAAGCATGGTTGCGCAAGCATCATGATATGGGGATGTTTCTCATACTACGGTGTTGGGCCTATTTATCACATACCAGGGATCATGGATCAGTTTGAATACATCAGAATACTTGTAAAAATAAAGCGAGCGCTTCTGAATCCTGTAAAAAAGCTGCTAGCATGAGGAAACCTCTATAACCCTTGAACATGTGAATATATAAAAATGCAGCGCTAAAACAATAATAAAGGAATGATCAAATTATATATTAAAATACAAATAAAAGTGAATGTGACAAAGGGCGCAAACTGATGCACTAATTGTGTGACCGTGATGATGTCTTAATGAAGACAAAAATAAATAAATGAATATTGTCGTATCAATACAATATATCACACAGATAAAAATGACATGAGTCCATCAAGTGCATCAACCTGCCACACCGACATCACCCAAAGCTGCCACAGCCAGGCATACTGAGCCGGCGGCCATCTTTATTTTTTGGAAATTGGATATTCAAATGGCAATTTTCCCTGCATGCATTTACATCTACTGAGGTTAATATTTCCAGCCATTGTTTATATATATATATACTCTATGGAATAAATATATCAAATTACTACACTATATGAGCCTTTTGTTCTGGTGGCTCTGTCTGAGCCTCATAAGGTGGATTCCTTTCGGATGGTTTACATACCTGATGCTGAGTGTTAGCCTCATCTGTGAGCGGTTCCCATTATCTGAGAGGGTCCAATAAGAGGTCTGGAGAATACCCCTGGACGGTATGAGTGTCGTTTGAAGACCACGTATTCATCGGGTCCTAGATGGTCACCAGTACCTTTATACTTCATGCGTATATATTATATACGTCCGGTGAGTGCAAGCACACCCTTTATTATTATCTTTCATGGAAGTCACAAGCAACTGATTATCTGATGGAAGCTGAATGGGATTGATCGCCAATTTCCTATTTGAATTCCTGACGCACTTGATGGACTCATGTCATTTTTATCTGTGTGATATATTGTATTGATACGACAATATTCATTTATTTATATATTTATTTATTTTTTTCTTCATTAAGACGTCATCACGGTCACACAATTAATGCATCAGTTTGCGCCCTTTGTCACATTCACTTTTATTTGTATTTTAATATATAATTTGATCATTCCTTTATTATCGTTTAACGCTGCATTTTTATATATTCACATCAGAATACTTGAAGAGGTCATGCTGCCTTATGCTGAAGAGGAAATGCCCTTGAAATGGGTGTTCCAACAAGACAACGACCCCAAACACACCAGTAAATGTGCAACATCTTGGTTCCAGACCAACAAGATTGACGTTATGGAGTGGGCAGCCCAATCCCCGGATCTTAATCCAACAGAAAACTTGTGGGGTGACATAAAAAATGCAGTTTCTGAGGCAAAACCAAGAAATAGAGAAGAACTGTGGAATGTAGTCAAGTCATCCTGGGCTGGAATACCTGTTCACAGGTGCCAGAAGTTGGTTGACTCCATGCAACACAGATGTACAGCAGTTCTCAGAAACAGTGCTTATACAACTAAATATTAATTAAGTGATTCAAAGGAAAGCAAAATCTTCAAACATTTTTCAGTTTATATAGTGAATGTTTGAGTTTGTAAAGAAGAATACAAACACTGCTATTTTTTTGAACAGTCTAATATTCACTTTTCTTCAATTTATTTAGAAAAACAACACAAATTTGATATATTTTTCTTCATGTTTTGATTTGGAATAGAATGTGTAGTGTTCCCAATGCATTTGTGTGTATGGAAATAAAAGCTATTAGAAGGATTTTGAGCTTTATTCACTTTTTTCAACACACTGCTATTATTTTGAACACAACTGTAGGTGAATATTCTGTTCCATAATGCCAGTCAATAATTCACTTTAGGGAACTTGCACAAATCTGTCCAAAGAAGCACTCAGCTCTCAAAGTGCATAATGGAAACTCCCCTTTCACATTAAAATGGACAGCTGCCGGAGTTCGTTATCACTCCGGCAGCTGTCTGTTCCTGATTTTGGGAGGGGGCAGTGTGGTGCGCAATTTAGTACATCATACAGCTCCTTTTTTTGTACAAACTTTATATGAAGCATACAAAAGTACACTTCATTCATGGTGGCTGTACAGCAGTGCGATGCACTGTGCTGCTATACAGTGCCATGCAGTTCTGTACAGTGCGCTGAAAAATTTTTTTAGCGCAGAATGCTGCACTGCAGCTCTGAGCTGAATTGTAGTGTGAATGGGAGACACAGAAAACAACTGTTGACATTTGTGACAGCCGTTTTACAATGCAGTAAAATGCCTGTCAACGCAATGTGTGAATTCACCCTTACGCTCCCCCAGAAAGGAAATACTTGCTGAAAAAAAGCATAGACACCTCCCTCTCATCCACTACTGTTGGGATCAAACAAAGATCCTATTTTTTTTATGTTGCAGCAGTTATAGGGCAGGAATCACTGCTCTTTGTTATGTCATGGGCCTAACAGTATACTTACCTAATAGGTGCTATCTTACTAAGAAGGATTCCATATGGGTTGTAATGGCACACAAGGAACATCCTTTGAAGCAGAGGCATGGATCTGCTGCATCTCTGCACAGAACACCTACCCAGTCCACTACAAGTTCTGATTGACAAAAAAACAATCTGCTCACTCATTTCCCTTCATTATATACCCTACAAAGTATTATGTTGTTAAAGTTTATCTTTGTAATTTGCACTTCACATGAATTAATAGCGCACATTGTAGCACAAATCATGGGATTAAATTGAGTACAAAAGTACCCCCTTGAATAAGATAATGCTGCTCCCTAGCCTGGGCAACTTAGATCACATGATCTCTGGTTACTGCTGCAGAGAGTTTAAAGTTATAATAAAGGCAATTAAAGAAAAAAAAGCACCCACTCCTGGCCCCTCCCCCCACCTAGTGCCCCCAAAGCAAGCAGCTTGCTATGGGGGCACCCAAGCAGGCTCGCTCCCAAGCTGCAAGCTTCAAACATATGTAGTTTGGATGCATTTTGAACCACCTCCAATTTGCATGACTTGTGAAATAATATTGGTTTCTATTGTGCCTGTTCATATATATGCTGTATACCGGCAGTGTGGATTCAGTGCAATTTTCAAAAGAGTCCTGGTCAGTTGTCACTATACACAGGTCATGTTCTATCAGTTGCAGAGGAGTACAGAGGAGACATTGAGGGTCTGATAGATTCTGGATGTCTAATAAATAGAACCTGTCACTTATGTGCTATCACAAATGGGCTTTTGGTCTCCTATGTGATAGTGATAAAGTAATTTAAATACAAAATTAAAAAGCTTTAAACATTTATATAGACACATAAAAATAGAGCCTCCCTCATCCCCTCAACACACATATACCAAAACCCATGGGTCAGGAGACCTACGTAGAAAAATGGCAATTGCCCTACACATATTATATATCACCATGCACACTGGAGTGAGGGCAAAACATTTAGCACCAGAGCTCCTGTGCAACTCTAAACTGATGATCTGTTGGGGCTTTTAAAATGTTGCTTATGAAAAAAATATAGGGTATTAAAAGTTTTCACCATTTCACGGGTGCACCAATTTTAAGTTTTGACGTGTTTGGTATCTATTTACTTGGCACAACTTTATATTTTAGATTGTACCGGAAAATTGGATAATAAATTGCATTTATGTGCCCAAGTGTATTTTTTTACTGATATGTGGTGTTTTATAAACCACTGTACCAATATCGTGTAACATAGAAAATGGAAATAACATTTTATTCTCTAGAATGTCTACTTTCAGAAAATATGTAAAGTTTGGGGCGTTTTAAGTAATCTTCAGGCCTAAAATGATTTTTAAAACAAGTAAACAAAAAATTAAAAAAAAAGCGTTGGGACTCCAGATCCCTAACACTGTCCCCTCTCTCCTACCAGGTGCAGCATGCCCATATCCAGTGGGGAAAAACGGGGAATACACAACGGGGGGGGGGGGCCTGGCCCTGCTTACATGGAACAACCATGCAGGACAAGATTTAGGACTAACTAGGCAGAAAAGCCTGGATAACATGACAATCTCAAAGAATGCACCTGTTAAAGCTAGTGGGCAATTGTAGACCCCAGATTTCAAACCCCTATGAGTTTATTTACTGATACTTAATTCTAATAGATTGCAATGTGCATCACATAAAATTAGTATGCACAATATGGTATTAAAAACTGATGGACCTAAAAACAAGACATGAAAGTGCTGTTACTCATAATAATGTTAAGTCAAGTGAAGAAGAATATAAATCTTGTAACTATAATTCTCCCTGAATGTGAACCTTTGCTTTTTTCCCTGTTACATTATGGTGGGCAGGCTGTTTCATACCAGCATAGCATAGATGAGGATGGCTTATTCCATTTTTTTGATTCTGTGATCACTCAAAATCTCTCTAATACATTATTGAAAATTGACTTTTTTTGCTTTGGCTGATGCAATTTTGCTTTACGTAAGAAAATAAACTAAGACAGAATAAACCAGTATCAAAGTCTGGAGAAAACAATAGCACAAATTGGCCTATAAATGGAATGTATAGTGGGCTTGTGTATATTTTCTGTTTAGCCCCTTCACACCACCTCCCAACAACCGTTTAAGTGGGCTTTAAGGTCAGGAGGTAACGCAGTATCTCTATCACATGACTGCTGTGATTGGCTCTCAAAATAGTCACGTGATCAGAAGCCAATCAAAATGAGTGGGAACTGTTGGAGGCAGATTGGTTAATGTGCTGGGAGGGCACAGTGAGCCTGCTCTCACCACAGAAACTAATTTTTTGTGCTAGAAAGGCTGTTTTGAATATTTTGTACTCTTATTTTCAGACAGCAGGTGTGCCTCCAGACTTCCTTTCATATGTTTTTCAGACTGCTATCTTAAAAAGAAATAATACCTATTTTACAGGACTCAAAAGTTCAAAATAGTGACAATCCCTTTTCCTGCCTGTTCAGACTAAGTGCAAAATTTCTATCAGAGAAAGTAGGAAGGCAAACCGCTTCTGCTATGATCTAACTTCAGAAATCCCAAAATACACAGGGAATCTAGGGTGTTTTAGACTTAGACAATATTTGCTTAGCCAACAGTTCAGCATTAATTTGTCTGCAGATTTTGAGTAATATACTATAGATGTATATCCTTGATTTTAATGATTGAGACTCAGGTAAAAATAAAGAAAAGGCATCTGCCTTGTTTCCCTACACCACCAGTTACCTCATTCATGTAGGTTCAATTACTTACACCATATTTAACTGAAACCACTGGCAGAATTAACATCAGAGCAGTTGTGAAAATGGATGTAGGAATTGCATAGGTGTAGCACTACCTTCTTAGGAGTCGCTAGAAGATTTGGGACCCCCTATAGTCTTGCACAGCCAGGCAACATGCATATTCATACAGGCATGCATTGAAAGTCAGAGATCAGTCCTTGAGCTTTGATTTTGTTGTTTTATTTAGGGCATTTGAACTGGGATAGGGTTAGCTGTGTACTGGATGCCCAAGGGAACTTATGAACTGAGGGCAGCTTTTTACAAGCCTTCACTGCAACACATTCTTTGTTGGAGAGCTATCCAGCATCTGATTAATGTACTACCCCCGACCCTAGATTAACTCTTCTTCTTCACCCAGCAATCTGGAGGTATCCTTGAACAGGGGATCTGGTGCCTGATACTTTAAAAGTGAACACTACCAAGTAGGTAGCAAATCTGGTTTCCCACCAGAGTCCACCTTTCCTTACCCGCCCAAGGGATGTAGGGGGACTCACTCAGATTCTCTCCTGTACCACTGGTGGGTTGGTAGCTGCTACCAGGCCTCTCAGCCGGGCTGTTCCTTCCCTGCCATATAGGTGGTCCTCACTCTGAGGGCCAGTGAAAGTCTGAGCTTTCTTCCTTTCCAGCTCCAGGCCTGCAGGTAAGCCCCTTCCCACTGAGCCTCCTCGCAGCCTCCTGCCTTCAGCCTCACATCTTCCTCACTGTCTACCACCCAAACTCTCCTGCAGCTGAGCAGGCTCCAACAATTTTAAGGGTGTCTCAGCCCTTTGCCAAGCCTTCCGTTGGGGATTACCTAAGATCCCTCAAGAGTGCAAACCGGTCACTTCTCAGATCCAACCACTACCTCTAGGCCTTCTTCCAAAGCCCTAAAACAGGGGGAAATTCTAGAGGGGGCATCCTGAAGAGCTGGGCTGCTGCTCAGCCCTGTCTAACCATTAGAGTCTAGCTCTTCTTAGATACCTAGGAAGGGGCTACACAGGGTTCGCACTTATTCAGATTGTGGGCCTCCAGAGTGTTTATGTGAGTGGAGAAAGCTGCGGTTGCAGTTTTCTCTGGGTTTTGTAATCCCAGATTGAGGTCTGAAACTTGAAGGCTTCAAAGTGTCTTGGGAGGAAGAAAGCCTTCAAATCTGTGTCTAGGTCTTGCTGGAGACCTGCAGGTTGTGTACAGGTGTCTTTATTCATTATAAGCAAGACTTGGTGGGAGCCAGGTGGGAGGTGTGCGCCTGTTTAAAGACAGGTGTGTGTTTCTGTCTGCAAAATAAAGCATAGCACCTCCTGCGCTTAACTGTGGTGGTCTGATTCCAGAACTTGTTATACATTTATAATAACTTTTTATAATGATAAAAACCCCAGTGGTGATTAAATATCACCAAAAGAAAGCTCTATTTGTCTCAAAAAATTAATACAATTTAGTTTGGTTACAGTGTTGCATGACCACGCAATTGTCATTCAAAGTGCGACAGCGCTGAAAGCTGAAAATTAGCCTGGACAGGAAGGGAGGGTAAAAGTGCCCAGTAGGCAAGTGGTTAAGGATTTGTAGTTTAATCCATCTATGGACATGAACTGTTTTTAATGATTGCCTTTTTTTCTGATGGGCCTTATTTTTTGCTTACAAGCTCTTACATATACATTTTAAACATTTTTGTTTTATTTTTTTCTTTGGACTCCCAGGTAGTGTCATTGTTTTAAAATGGTGCTGAAGGAAATAACTGCTAAACCATATGTAACTGCTAAGGCACCTGGGACTCTTGTGGTTAAAAGATAAAACTTACCTAAAATCATTGTGATATGAGAAATCCTAAACAGAAAATTAAGGCACGCTAAAAAAACAAGGTAATATTGACTGAGAGGCCACTTTAGCATATGCTAAGCACATTTTATGGTACCTTAAATGCTATCTCAGTTTGATGAATTGGAGCTATTACATCTGGTTACACACTTAAGTGTCATTCCACATATATACATGTATTGTTTTAATACGACAAGGTATAAGTTAAAATTTCCCTTTCAAATTTGCTGAGTGTCAAGCACCTACTTGAATAACAGAAGATTTTTTTTATTACTAATTTAAACAAAGGCATGTAGGTTAGTCAATGTAAAATGAAATACATTTACAAACTTTTGATCAAACACTCCCGCTTTTAGGGCTGCTTCATGCCAGATGCATTTCAGTACATATTTAACCTTCTAAGGGTAAAACAAATCTAAATGCCTAAGCACAATTTTGCAACGTTGACATGTGATAGTAAATCCGTACATATCATCACAGCTACTTTGTGTATCCAGGAGAATTATACCTTGTTTTTTTCAGGACAAATTGGGCTTTCATTTGGTGGTAAATGGTAATGGATAGCTCCTGATTTTTTAGTAATATCAAAGGAAAACTGGTCCAAAATAGTAAAAAAAAAAATTATTTTTTTAAATTTAGCTGTGTGTTTCTTGTTACTGCCATAACCTACCACCAAAAAACAACCCAAAATACATTTTCCAGCTCTTAACAATTGCAGCGACACCATATATGTGTAGGTTATTTGTTGTTTGTGCCTGTAGTACATCCCAGAAACAATAGTGCACATTTTTTTTTTTTTACCTAAATCACACTGAATAAAATAAAAGAAAAAAAATATTGACCGTTTGACCTTGACCTTTGACCCTGAACTTGGCCCAAAAACGTACCCTGGCACTGAACTAGATCAAACCTTGATCTAGGTATTTTTTCCTTTATTGTATTTTTAAATATTTATTTATTGATCTTCTCTTTTTTTTTTTAACAAACATTTTTTTTTCTCTATGCCAGGAGTTAGAGAGATACAATGTATTTCTCGCCTCCATTCATAGAGAAAAAAAAAAGTTGGGGTTCTATTTCACACCAGTGCAGTGATTTCCAGTGCATTCAGCAAAAGCACAACTTGCTGCATCCAAAACTCATGAAAACACATGTAAATACATGTAAACGCACCGGAAAGCACATTGTCCTGAATAAAAATAAAAATTTTCAAGTGCCAACATAAAAAAAGTCGAAAAAAACACTAGCGAATTGATATTGCATCAAAAATGTGTGTAAACACGTATGCAATAATGCATCCAGAATACATAAATTGTGGTGTAACCAAACCCTTACAATTCTGATGATTAAGTTACTGGTAAATATTATGTAATATGAGCAGCCTCAATGTGTCAGGGAACTTAATGTAAGATTGTATGCCGAAAATATTTTCTGTTAGCAGACTATAACTAATTTTATCGCTTTGCTTAATCAGATTAGGTTGTAAAGGTTGTTTATCCACATCCATGGTGCAGTAAGATATCATTTTTCTTCATTTGGATTATGTTGCATTTATAATATAAGGGATGCAATCTTAAACTGGCTATGTATGTAGCAATGTGATTGTATAATCTGTGTATGATCTCCCCAATGCCCCCTTTCGCACTGCTACAATTCAGTTTCCCCACAGTACTTTCCAATAGACTTCTCACAGTTTGGGCATTTTTGGTGCATTTCCTGAAAGCATACCAAAGATGCAGCATGCAGGATGTTTGGTGCGCTTTGAGAAAGCATGGGTAGCCCACATGAAAACTGCTGGTACACAGCACTGCACCCGTGCTGTAGGGAAATCACACCAGAGCAGTGTGAAGGTAATATTACTTTTGCCAAAACTATGCCTAATTAAAAAAAACTATTCAATCTGTATGTGATAAGATAGGACCTTGTAGCATATAGATGCTACAGTAAGGTTGTAACAGATATGCTCTGTTACATCAAAGTTAAATTAAATTAGGGTAAATTGACATAATTAAAATGTGAATATTACTAATTTACTCTGTGTATTTATATGTGCATTACATTAATTTTATATTTTGGCCCATGCTAGACTAATTGTATTCAACAGAATAGAATTTACTTTGATGCTAAAGTGTTTGTTATCACAATATTTCACATTTCTGATATGTGTCTGTGTTACCATGTACTTGTAAGAAAAAGTATCCTGTACTCTTTGCATTACTTCTTTTGTGGGAAATATCTGGCGAATCTGCCAGTCCCCCTGCTTTATAATTTCAAACTGACCACACCAGGGTATGCGTGGTCAGTTTGCTTTCTTTGCATTCTACTTAGGAGCACAACTTCTTTGCACTCCAGTGGCCATACGTCTGCGGACAGGTTCCCCTGCACAGCTTTTCACTGAAATGATCAATGTACTACTGTTTCCCTGCCTGCTCAGCTCTTCATTGGGAAGATTAATGTGCTGC